>NC_133443.1:0-1200000 GCF_964197705.1 Penicillium psychrofluorescens | reverse complement strand
ACCCAATTGCACTGTAAGGTACCTCCTATGTTTGGATCCCCAACAAATCTTGACCTGTTCGGGAATGGCCTATGGAGTAACTCCGGGGTAGCCGGGGGGAGAGGCCTCCCCAGATCGCAGACAAAATAAAATATAAATCCCCCCGGGGGACGGGATGATCTCACTACACCCCAGATTTCACCTCTACACGGGCAGGCAGTTTAATTCAACCCATACCTCACCATGTCGGACGACAGCATCAATGAGAAGCAAGACCCTTCCACGACGGAGATGCTCCGTCGCATCCAAACGGGCGAGAGTGTACTGCTTCCCATCCCGCGCGATGCGTTTGAGAAGCTCTACCTGAGTCCCAAGACGCCTACAGCGGGAAATCTAGCCCGCACCTTCGGTAACCCGACTCCCATCTGCTTGATGGGTTTCTTGCTGGCCGCGACCCCGGCCTCGATGGCTGTGATGGGCTGGCGAGGCTCTGGCGGCAATGGTGGTGCCATCTTGTAGGCTATATCCATGAGTTGAGGGATTGGAAGGTCGCCGCTAACGCAAGATGGTAGACCTGTTTATATTTTCTTCGGAGGGATGGTGCAGGTCATTGGCGCCGTCGGAGAGTGGATTCTTGGGAATACTTTCTCGTCCGCTCTCTTCTTTACATATGGCACCTTCTGGATTGTCCAAGGAACCACACTCATACCTGATTTCGGCACCGGCACCCAATACTCGCCCACCGGCAATGATCTGGAGGGTATGAAGACAGCCGAATATAGCGCCACAATCGGTTCGTGACACGCCTACTCTTTCTATGCGTTCTTGACTAATTTCGCTAGGCCTCTACTACGTTATTCTCTCCGTTGTCACCTTCGTCTACCTCATCTGCTCAATCCGCACCAACGCTGCTCTTTTCCTTGCCCTGTTCCTACTCGTCATCGCATTCGCTCTGTATGCAGGCATGTACTTCCAGATTGCGCTCGGAAATGCTGCGCAAGCAGCGACATTGCAGAAGGTATGTTATTGCGCTCTACTTCCTTTGGCTTTATCGGTATTATGTGCTAAGATACTTCACCCATAGTGTGCCGGAGCATTCAACTTTGCACTTTGCCTACCGATCTGGCATATCTTCGTAGCCCAAATTCTCGAGGCTGTCGACTTCCCAATCTCACTGCCGGTCGGTGACCTAAGTACCTTTGTGCTTGGCAAGAGTCAGAAGGCGAAGAAACGCGAGATTGAGGGTGGGAGGTGATTTAATTCTGCTTATCGGAAAACAATGAACTATTTGAAATGGTTAGCAGCTCAGAATATACGCCCTGCTAGTTGTTATGTCATGCTCAACTCAGCTGCTCTTTTTATGCTAGGACTTTCTACTAATCCACAAATCTGCGAATGTCTTGGTTTCATCGTAATATACGCGAGCCCATTCATGCATGGGGGTTTCCTGTGTCCTTCGGCTACCCTTCCCTTCGAGAACCCAACAGCAGTGTTCCGGGCTTGGGCTTTTGAGCAGGGAAAAGCCCAGATCCATGTTGATCCGTGCTGGTTCTGCATGAAGGCGGCGATCCTATCTTCAGTGCCACGATTGATTAAATCAGCCTTGGTGATGATTCCAACAGTATGCTCTCCCTCCTTGTCAAAAGATCGAGCTTGTCGAATTGTTGGTTGGGTTTCGGTGTCGCTACTTGCTGTAAAACGGCACGAATAATGGTGTGAGACTCCTGGAAATAGTGGTTCACGAGGCTGCGGACAAGTTCAACAGATTCGTCGTCTTCAGAACCTCCAATCAGCCCTGGCAGATCGACGATGGGAAGACGAAGCCAGTAATTCGACCCGCAACATTTTCGCCACAGAAGCTGGTGCGATATCATTGTCCGAATAGCTCTTGAGACCCAGTCGCTTGGATACATGCTCAACGTACCCCGTCGTGCGTCAGCACTGCAGATGTTGTCAACTTGCCTTGCAAAACATCAGATTAGTCTTGTTCTTGTTCTCAGTCTTATTGTTTGGCTACTAGATGGAATGCAGCATGAAGTCTTTTCTTCATTCGAGTTTGTATGTAGCGATCAACATATGCCTGCTCTACAAGCTGGGGTGAGGGCCACCCGCCTGTCTGCACTAATAATCTCTTAAGGGAGATTGCCTCGGTTCCAGCAATCCACGACACGGACAGGACGTACAAGCCATTTGAACCACCCAGAAATTGGCGCTCATTCAAAGGATCCTCCCGTAATCCAACGGACCATCATATCCTGTGCAACATCAGGCCGATTTTGAGGAAGCTGTCAAAGTATTAGTTATCATCAACCATATCATTAATTTCCAGCATAAGCAACTGGAGGGGACGTACGAAATGACCCGCATCATTAACAGTCACAATCGCAAACCGGGACGGAATCTTAGCACCATCCTTGGTGAAAATGCTGACTTCTTTCATTGTCCCAACAGTCTCAATGCTCCCCGTTGCTGCAACGGCCGCAGACCACGGACGCAGCGCCTTGGAGGTAAATTCAACCTGGCCTTTCCAGCGCAGCGAATCCGCCCATCGCAAATTTCCGGCTGTGTTACAGGCAAGATCGAGGTTACCTTGATACGCCATGTAATGCACCTGATTGTCGAGTAAATAGGCGACATGGTCGGACGCGGAGGCCATCAAATCCGAGGAGGTCTCAAATGCGTGAGAAACGGCCTCAGAAGTGACCAGATATTTCTTGATTTGTTTCGGGGGAGATAGCGCTTCCCAAATGACTGGGCTGTTGAGGTACTTCTCGATGCGTGCAGCTTCGATGTAGCACAAGTTATCGATTTCACAAGGCGCCGTGACTGTTGCCTACCTGTCAGCTCGACGCGACACTACTCATGATACTGGGGTTGTTGACTTACTATCGTATCGGTTACGTCCGCCGCCATAAGACTCATCGTCGTACCACCGGATAACACCATCCCAGCAGACAGAAAGTGCAGCATTGCATATGGCGGGATCGGGATTGCGCTCACAGATCTCGGCAACCTCCTGGCATCGAGGCATATTGGCAGCCATGATGTCACATCTCGTGCTGTTGAAGATGGGCTCAGCCACGCCCGGGTTGGTCGTGCACAGTGTTTCCCAGTAGCCGAAAGCCGAGTATTTCGGCGACATGTAGCCATTGCCTACTAGGCACGACTTTAGGGGTACCTGAGGCTGGTAGAGATAGCGCTTGTTCTGGCGCACGATTTCGCTGCCGAGATACGGGACGTATTTGCCCTGAGATAGATTAGTACCACGTGGTATGCATAGACTACAGGGGAAAGCGAGCTCGTACTGCAAACGATTCGCCACTAAGGTGGAACGGGACATTCTGCTTGTCAGGGAAAACCTCCGTGATGAAAAGCTGCAGGAACCTATGCATATCTTCGGCAGCTTCCTGTGAGTTATGCGGGATATCGTATCCCTCATCGGTATAAGAAAAGCCAACATCGACAGGCTGGTCCACAAAGAGCAGCGACGTATTCTGCGACCAGCCGTAGGGATTGTAGTAGGTGCCATTACCATGCTCATTAATCAAACACGGACCGACCTCCTCAAACAGACCGATCATACTCGAGCCGCCCGGCCCACCAGTCATCCAGAGAGTCAATGGGTCGTTGGCGGGATCATTCCGGCTCTCGAAGTACCAGAAAAAGAGATGATGAGGGCCAACATCGAGCCAGCCAGTGTATTGTGCTGAGCCGGCGGCGCAGATGGATTCATTCTGCTGCCTGATGCGGATGGAGTGATCTGGCGAATGAGTGCTCCTGTAGACGCGGAAGTCGTCAGACGACTGAGGCTCGGCGCGCAGCACCTCCTGGGAGAAGGCAGTGCTGAGGCCAAAGAGTGCGGCGCAGTAGAGGAGCAGCATTGTTACTCTCGTCGTTTTCGTCGAAAGCTGAGAAATTCGCAACAGGTGATGTTGACGAAGTTGTAGCCTCGCCAGCTGATATGGCGCTAACAATCCCCGCCCTAGTCCATTCGGAGTACTTTTCGGAGTCCGAAGGTTAGTCGATTGGTCTTGACTGCATTGATAAGTGACAAATTTGCTCCACCATAGGTCTAGATCTAGGTAACGGATGCACAGTGATTTATTTCCATTGCAAGCTGTCGCCCATCAATAGTAATCGTTGGATTGTTGCTATGCAGCTACGGTTTGCTGCCAACTTCGCTTTCCGCCGACCGATAGTATCGACAGCATCATTTTCGCAGGAAGATATATGACATGTCAAGAGGCTTTCTCTCCCCCGAGGACAGTTTAACTGTGGTGATAAATGGAGCTGCCTAAATTCCGAAGTAATAAAATACATGCAGCCTAGCTGTATACCGGCACATCCGCCATCCTGATCCGGGAAGCAGAATACAATCATCTCCTTCCTTTCCAAAGGGCCTTCACATCCTTCTTGACCCCCTTGAATAGGCCCTTGACCTCCGCCTTAAGTGCTTTTCGGTCTTCTTTAGGCCACTCCCCATTCTGCTTCGCGGCCCTGATCTCCCGGGCATGGCTTGTGAGTAGGGTCGAGATGTTCTCTACCGTGCACTTGGTGCACTTCCCCTCATCGGAGAGATCATTCAATGCCGATGACAAGGCAGATATGATCTCTTTTGCCTCTGGCTTTTGTAATTCGCGATCGAGAAGCGGAGACTGGCTTGGTCCGTGAGCCGAGCAGGGCGCCTTCGGGCTTGTACTAATCGGTCAGTTATTAGCTGGTCCGGATAAGACAGAAAGATCAAAGGCTCACTGCTCTCGCTCTTGTGTTTCAACCTTCTCGCGCTCGACTGAGTCGATGGAGATGTAGGAAGGGGCCTTGGAGCCGTCGGTCTTGATCTGTGTCATTATCTCGGTTTCGAAAATTGGAGAGTGGCTGGATAGGATATTCTGCGAATGACAGTGTCTGAGGCAAGTGCTTGTGATTTAGTTGGTCCGCAATATGTGGTTGTGCTCCCTGGTATTTATATCTCGCAGCCCGTATAGATCAAGACAAGTCCGATAAGCCCGAGTACTGTTCGCCCGAACCGAGCGCAATGGGAGCCTAGTTGGGGGGCCTAGTTGGGGGGATCATTGCTAAGTTAAGCGACTCCGAGCGAAATGTCCGACCGAGCTCGGGGTTTCTTCTACTCTCCATACTCGCCTCCGAGTCGGACAGGATGCCAACGACGCAGTTCGGGCCGGGGGCCAGTAATAATCGTATGTTGGATGTTGACATTTCCTCCACTTCGTAGTTAATAGTTAGATAATCCTAATGATTCAACAATTTATCCATCTTAACCCAACTATTTCGGTTGATTATGCTAAAATTAATAGAAGACGCCCTTGGAGATTTGATTCAACTGCAAGACGCGACTACTAGGGCAAGAGAGATCCGCCACCAATGAGACTATCGCAGACACCGCATATCAAGTACATTGTCTTTCCTCTCTTGATTCCCATATCCTAAGCATTGAATCTAGCGCCATTTCAACTAGCAGCGACTAACTAGCCAGATCGAGAACTGACTTTCCATCCTGAAAGTTAACGTACCTAGCCGCATTATGCTTGGAGTCTTGTTCCTTGCAGCAATCTTGAAAGCCTTTCTGTTGGCATTCGTGACGTCACAGTATCCGGTCAAACGGCAGGTTCCCCCCTATACTTGACGCAACAGGATTTCCGTACTGGTTTAACTTTGCAGGAGCACTCTGACGCCGAAGCAGCAATGACTCTCGCAATAATAGCGATAATTGAGAATCGCGTCTTTCGGATAACATAGGAGGAACTGGGCTCCCGATCCCTGGATCCGCCACCTCGATGTGGTAGCGATCCACAGCGCCCAGGCGGCGCTTTAACCTTCGGTCACGCGAGCCAAGAACATGATTGCCTGCGGTCTGTTTTTCCTTTCTTTTCACCTCCTGTGTGACCTCTGGTGGTGACACCATAATAACATATACGCCAGGATCTACTTAACCCAAGGTCTCTCCCCCATATTGAGCCAAATCAACAAATCAACAAACAATCATCCATCCCTCCGCAAACACCATGGGGCCAACCACCTTGGCGCCTAGAGATACCGTGGTTCGGATCTCGAAGCTGCTGGTGCTGTCTTATGTGGTCGATTGGGTGTTTATTATGTACATCTATCTTTGATATATACAATGCAAGCCCAAATATTAATCTGAATGAATAACTAGTGGCACCGCGCTCATCGGCTATGGCTTTTCCAAACTCACCCCCAACCATCACCCCTTCTCCCTCACCGACCCGAGTATCTCCTACCCCTACACCGAACATGAAACCGTCACCATGAGCACCCTGGTCCTCGCCGCCGTCGTCGCGCCCGCGGTCATAATCCTGATCGTGTCGCTAGTCTTCGCACCCGGTTCCGCGACGGCCGGTGCGCGGCCCTCCAAGTTGCAGATCCTGCGGCGCAAGCTGTGGGAGTGGAATGTCGGGTGGATGGGGCTGGGGGTTGCGCTGGCAGGCGTCTTCCTGGCCACGGAGGGACTGAAGGATCTGATCGGAAAGCCGCGCCCGGACTTCCTGGCGCGCTGTAACCCGGACCTGGCCAAGGTGGCGGAATTTGCGGTCGGTGGGCTGGGCCAGCATCTGCCGGGCGCGCCGAATATTGTCTCGTGGGAGATTTGTCGGACGAAGACTCCCTTGGTCCGCGTGGATGGTTTCTCCAGCTTCCCGAGCGGACATTCATCATGTAAGTGTGATGAACCTGTTGGAGCGGAAAGCGGCTAGCTAACTTCGAATGGCAGTTTCGTTCGCGGGATTGACGTATCTGACCCTGTGGTTCTGCGCCAAGTTCTCCATTGGGTTCCCTTATTTGACGCCCGTGCCCGTGGAAGAGGAGGAAAGCGATGAGCTCTCCTCGGTACGCAGACGTGGCGCCGCGCCTCCGGTCGTCTTCATGCTGGTCGCGTTTGTGCCACTCGCCACGGCTTGCTTCATCGCTTCCTCGCGGTGGTTCAACTATCGACATCACGGGTTCGATATCCTATTTGGCTCGGCGATGGGCCTCGTGTTCGCCTGGATCGGCTTCCGGATGTACCACATGCCGATTCGTCGCGGAGCCGGCTGGGCCTGGGCTGCACGCAGTCGTGGACGGGCTTTCTTCCGAGGCTTTGGTGTCCCGAGCTCCTTGGGTAGTGACAACTGGTCCAGCATGCGCGCTGCCCGGAGAGAAGACCTAGAGGAAGACATTGATTTGGAGAGTGCGTCGGTCCCGCCGAATGGCCGCCATTCCAAGGCCAGCGGGAGCTCCGCTCATGGAGCGATTGGCCAGGCGCTGTAGGCTTGACGTGAGCCACGAGCACGGTACGGTGTATGGCCGTTGAGGGCGTGCTGTGATAATCGCATAATTGTATAGGTCGGTGTATAACAAATTCGTGTATATCATCATTTAGACGGCATATCATCGTATCGTAAAGAGGCGCTCATCGTCAGAAGACGGTTTTCTATCCATCAGCGCCATCCGCCCACTCTCCCTTCATCCCACCGCGCCTTGGCCTCCTTGCGAGCCGCCAATTTCGCAGCCTCCGCACGCACGCGCCGCACCCAATCCGCAATCTCCTTCTCCGACGCCCGACCCTGATGGTCCTCGTCAAGGAAACTCTCCTCCACAGCCCGACACACGGCCTCCTGTTCCGCAATCGCAGCGCTGAGGCGCTGGTACAATGCCTTGGGTGACCACGGCGCCAAGGCAGCGTCCATCTCGGTCTGCTTCTTGCGCCAGGAAACCTCGAGCGACTGGTGTGTGAGGAGCATGGTTTCGGTGGACGCGCGCAGGTCGGCTAGATGGTTCTGCATTTCTAGGACGCGGGTTGCCAGGTCTTTGTTGACTGTGATGAGGGATTCGAGGTTATGCTGGCGGGAGGTGGACGAGGGGTGGTGGTTTGATAGTGCAGAAATCAGGTTGGGGTCTTTGAGGATCGTTTGTAGGTCGAGTGTTCTGTTTGGGAGTTAGAGAGATCCAGTAGCGACAGAGTGCGGGGGGGCATACGATTTGTCCTGTACGATCTCGGGGAGCCAGCCCTCCTCGATTGTTGGCGGTTCGGGCAGTGTAGACCCCGCATATGATGCTGGCGGTGCACCGCCAGGCTGGGTTTCCGTGTAATAGCTTGGTTGACTCTGCGGTGCGGCTGCCAGGGACGACTGGTTCTGGGGGGTCCCTCCTCGGCTGGCTTCATGGCTGCTGGGTTTGGGCGGTGGCAGAGGAGGCGTGTCGGGATTGATGACTGTATTCATTATCTGTGGGTTGGAGTAGTATGGGGATGGCGATTGCGACATGGTGGAATACTCGTGGGTGATGTGGAAGAAGAGAAGCGGGAGCTGAGCTAAAGGCGGGGACAAGCCCGAGCTTGGCATCTACGGCAAGTACAGCAAATATTGAGAATTGTTTGAGAATTGTTTGAATATATTATTCTGGGGTATTTGGCTGTGTAAAATAATTCTCCTAGATGCAGCATAGGGGTATTCTCGTCCCAACTCATGTCGCATAAGGTGTATAGCTGGGGCATCTCATCCCCGACACGATGACGGGTAAGGTGTGCTAAAGCGTTATAACCCCCGCGTCCATGAAGCTGGGATATTCCAAGCTGATAGCGCGAGCATAACACCGCGGTAGCATCATTGGTGATCTGTGGGGAGTCTTGCAAACAGTCAAGACAGGACATGGAATATCCCTGCGTTTCACTCCATCCTCCTCCGCAGATCCCGTTCCTGCGTCTCAATATTGGTTCCTGCAATGGCATCCATCACCAGCTCCCGCAGTTGATTCTGTGTCGCCTCACTGTGGAAATCATCCCGAGCCGCCAGCTCATCTATCCTCCGCTTGAACTCCGGATCCACCTCCGTCTCGCCCGCGCTGGCCTCCTGCTCCGACATTGTCCCGATATTCACTTGCAGGTTGTCCGGCACTGGCGGCGGCGGGTGCAAGGGATCCAATGGTGGGACCAAAGTAGACTCCGCGGGAGGCGCGCCGGCAGCCTGTCGAAGGTAGATGGCGACCTGAGGGAATTCGTCCTCGGCCTCCATTTTCTCATACGCGGTCAGGCCCTCGTCGTTCTTCTTGTTATAGTCCACTCCAAGCTCCTCCACTAGACACTTGGCGATTTTGATTTTTTCGGTCACGAAGAGACAGGTCTCGCCATCTTCATCGAGGAGATTGACGTCGACATGGAATTCGTTCACCAGGGCGCGGAGGAGATCGATGTGGCCGTAGGACGCGGCGGCGTGGAGCAGGGAGTAGCCGTGCTCGTCCTGACACGATGCGACAGAGGGATTGGAGCGCAGGTGCTCGAGAAGCACCGCGGGCTGATCGCAGGCGAGGAGGTACGGATTGGGTTGGGCCATGGCTGGATGTGGGTTGGAAGAAGAAGAAAAGAAAAAAAGAAGGCGGGGAGCGATAACCAGCGATAAGGCTGTGCGCACCTTTCCTTTTCTGCTCCCCGCCGAGTGACACATTCTTGCGGATGAGCTGTTGACTCACGCCGACTCATAAATACAGGACAAGAGAAGCATTCAAGTACTGTGATCTTCCGGTCGCTCTCTCTTTTGCACTTCTACCCCACTCGATCAGCCCTCTGGGAGCCGCAATCATGGCGGAACAGGACCCCTCGCAGATCGCACATCTGGTCAAGACCCTGGAGGATTGCCGGAGTATGAACAAGGGCGCCAAGAAGAGTAGTTTCAACTGCAAAAAGTCGACCTTCGCCGTCGCCGGCACCAACGCAACGGTCGATTCCTGGAAATTCATGGATTGGGACTACAAGCGCTCCGATCTGCCGGTCTATGCCCGCGGCCTATTCACCACCAAAAGGAAAGACGGGACCCGCGAAATTGCAGTGCGCGGATACGACAAATTTTTCAACATTGACGAGACGAACAGCACACGCTGGCGGAATATCGAGAAGAACACCCGCGGACCCTATGAGCTCAGCGTGAAGGAGAACGGGTGCATTATCTTCATTTCCGGATTGGAGGACGACAAGCTGCTGGTGTGCAGCAAACATTCGACCGGTGTCCGTGAAGACGTCAGTCTCAGCCATGCCCAGGCCGGTGAGCGTTGGGTAGAGCGGCATGTGGCCTCGGTGGGCCGCTCCGTCAAGGATCTGGCAAGAACGCTGCGCGAATTGAACATCACAGCGGTTGGCGAGCTCTGTGACGACACATTTGAGGAGCACGTTCTGGCCTATGACGAGGAAGCATCTGGTATCTACTTACACGGTCTCAATTACAATCTCCCCGAATTCGCAACGATGTCGGGGGAGAAGGTGCATCAGTTTGCAGATGCATGGGGGTTCAAGAAAGCCAAATTTGAGGTCTTTGATGATATCGCTCGCGTGCAGAGCTTCCTCGAGGGCTGTGCGGAAACAGGGACGTGGGACGGACGGGAGACGGAAGGCTTCGTGATCCGATGCCAGCTGAGCGAAGACGGCACCGGCCCATATCGGGACTGGTTCTTCAAGTACAAGTTCGAGGAGCCCTACCTCATGTACCGGCAGTGGCGCGAATGCACCAAGGCCGTCATCGCGGGTCGACTTCCCAAAATCAAGAAGCACGAGGCTATCACCGAAGAATACCTACAGTATGCGCGGAGGAGGTTTGTCAAAGAACCTCACCTTGCAAAGGCCTATGTCCAAAACCACGGCATCATTTCCTTGCGAGAGGGTTTCCTCCAGGAGCGAGGACTGAAGGGATCTGAGATCATTGCCTTGGAAGCCCAAAGGGAGATATCGAGTAGAGAAATCAACCGCAACGTTATTCTTGCCCCAATTGCAACGCTGGGATGCGGCAAGACGACCGTGGCTCTCGCTCTTGCGCGGCTTTTTGAATGGGGCCATGTCCAAAACGACAACATCCCCAAGGGAAAGGGCAAGCCCAAGAAGTTTGCCTTTGAAGTTAGTAACAGCCTGTCGGAACACGCGGCCGTCATTGCAGACCGAAACAACCACCAGAAGCGCGAGCGCAAGCAACTCATGCAGGATATCTACCCGGTTCTCCCGGATGCACAGTTCATCGCACTGCATTACGTCCATGAACCCCGGAGCGAGCTGCTTCCGCGTATCAAAGAAATCACCCGGTCTCGCATCCTCGAGCGCGGCGACAACCACCAGACCATCCGAGCAGCCAGCGTCACTCAGGGTGAGATCATCGGAATCATGGACGGATTCCTGAATCGCTTCGAAGCCATCGATCCCTACAACCAACCCGACGAAAGCTTCGACCAGATCATCGATCTGGATGTATGCGCCTCCTCACGCGCGAATCTCGAGACGGTGGTAGTGGCCTTGCACGAAAAGTACCCCGGTCTTGTCCCCAACATACCCACCGGCGCCGAAATGGACTCTGCCATTGAGAGCTCCCTGCGCGACTACCACGTCAAGGAGGATCTAAGCTACAGCTACAAGTGGCAAAAAGACAAGACCAAGAAGAACAACAACAACAACAACAACAACAACAACAACACCACCACCAACCAGCCCGAAGCCACTCTTCCTACCGACCCCGCCACCACGGCACAACTTGTCAAAAAGCAGCTGGCCAAAGAAACCGAATATTTCTCCGTCGGTGTGCCCTCCCGCGACATCACCTCTCTCCTCGAATCTCTTTTCCCCCCATCCACGCCCGCACACACAGCACGTCTATACAACCAGCTCCTGAATTCGCGCCGCATCCAGCCAACCTTCCACGTCACGCTCATCCACCGCAGCGCGAAGAAAGAGCACCCGCAGACGTGGGACGCCTACGTCGATCGAGCCCAGCATGCACAGCAGGCCGCAGAGACGGAGACAGACCCTCAGCAGAGACAGACTGCGCGCGTTCGTCTCGAGCGTCTCATCTGGGACGACCGCGTCATGGCCTTCATCGTGCGTTTGCTCCCGGCGCCCGATGCCGAGGATGCGCAGTGGCCCTGCGTCAACGTCGTGCCGCATATCACGGTCGGGACGGCCGGGGCGCACATCAAGCCGAAGGAGAGCAATGATTTGCTGGCGAGGTGGTTGGAGGTTGGATCTGGGGGGGAGACGGGGATTTTTGAGGCCGAGGTGAAGGGGGTCAAGGTTGTTGAGGGGGCTTTTGGGGCTGTCATGAGTCGGAAATGATGTCTTTTTGTTTCCCTTTTGCTTCTTGTCTGGGAGGAGAGATGGTGGGTGGTGAGGGAGGGTATGACCAAGGCTCGATGTCATGTCTGGTTACTTGCTCATGTTTATGACTTGATGAGGATGTCTCTGGCTCGCTAGCACAGATGGCTTTAAACAAAACAAATCGAATAATGATAGCTACTGCATGCCACGATTGCGCTAGACTGTATGCTATTACATATACAAGGAAATTAAAGGTTGGTGGAGTATTAGGGGATCTTGCAAGTCTGTCCAAGGGGAGCAAAGAAGAGGGAGAGAGAGAGAGAGAGAGAAGACATCCAAACACACACGCAACCAACTCAACCAGTCACCCAAGCCGAGACGCGCGACGCACCAAAGCGGCCCACGTACTGCAGACCGGTGCTGCCCATGGGGAAATAGCTGACCGCATACCAGACGAGGGCGACGAGCTGGAAGATGCAGGAGATGAGGGTGAGGAGGAGGTTTTGCAACTGGACAGACACGGACAAGTCAGCAAGGGTATTCTTTCTTTCTGAGATCTCGGAGGGATGATCAAGCAAGTGAGCACGCCAGGGACAGTGCGACGTGCGACGATGATTTGGAAGAGACAACGACAAAGAGTGGAAACAGAGTCCAACGTTTTTGTCATCTCCCCGAATCGGAAGTCACACAGAGACAGAGGGCCGAGACGAGAGGACAGGGTGATATTCGCGGCGGATAGAGGGTCCGGTGTGTTACGTCGCACGACACGGCAAGAGGAAAGGATGCAAGATCCCATCTCCCACCGCTAGAGCGACCAAACATCGCCGCGCAACATCCGCACACACAGCACAGGAAGGGAGGGCAGGGAATGGTGCACAAAAAGACGTAATCCAACAAAAGACTCACCCCGACGGCAAAGTAGAGCGTTAGCGCAATAGATCCGAAATACGCGGCCGTGAAAGGCAACCGTGGTCCCGAGACCAGATGCTTAGCGTAAGTCCACGGTCCCATGAGGACGGCCCATGATATCAAGAACAAGAGTGAGCCGACAGACCACCTAAGTCAAGGACGCGTGCGTTAGCCATAGAGAACGGAGGTGAGGGTTTAGGGTTTCTTGGCAACTGAGGCGCAGGTAGAGGTTGGGGGAAGAGGGCGACGAATCGAGAGGCCCGGATAAAGGCACGGTGTTCGCACATGGCCCTCGCCACGGCCCGCTGATGGCCAGGATCATCCTGATATGGACTCTAACTGGCTGCTCAGGCAGCTGCGATGGCTGAGACTGGGGCGTAGAGGGGGGGGAAGGAGGGCAGCTGAAAATGGAAAGATGCCGACGAAGAGCAACTTACAGGATCGCGAATTTGCGGGGCTTGATGGCCAAAGCAGGGAACAGGAAGAAGCAGATCAGGAAGCAGACGGCAGCTCCTAGGTTGCATGCCGCGAAAATGAGCATCCGATCCCACCGACTCACTAGAGTGGGGAGGGTTCTGTTAGTTCTGAAATTGATATCATGTTTCCCCTTGTCTGGTCATGTCCACGTATCTACACGCAAGATTATGGATCCTCCCGGCGCAGGAACTGCGAGCGTCGTCACCTGGATCAGGACAGGCAGACGTGAACAGACAGGGTGATCGAGGTCAGGAGCCACACATGGGAGACGACTTACAAGCAAAGAAGCCCTCTTCTTCCTCTCGACGGGTGGCCGCGGGAAGCGGTGCTCCGGGGCCTTCATTGTGAGTGGGCAGTTGGACGTAACCTTCTTCCCCAAAAGGATTCCAAGACTGGAGGCGGGAGAAGAACGGGGTGGTCGATGAAGCGTTGGTATTGACGGGCAGATCCGGGTCTCTCCGTGACCAACCCAGCGCGTTGACGGAGTCCCGAAAGGAGTTAGTTGCCATGATAGAGATGAGGGTGTCGATCAAGGACTCGTCATATCCCAATTGGAAGGACGTGCACGGCTGCAGGCAAGATGGGAAGCGGAGGCCCGTGGTGTCCCCAAACGTCTGCAGGGACTATGTATATGGAGTGCAGATGATCTTCGCCGGGTGGTGGCTGATCGTAGGAGGGTGGGGACCGGTAAAGGTGCAGATGACGCCGAACGCGGATTCGGCTTCCAAATAGGCCTTGAGCGCGCCGGTGACTCGTGTCGAGTTTCTATTTATTTGCGGAAACACCCTACGGCCACAGGAAGACACCCGGGGCGACTAGTGGAGCTGACGAGTCGTTCCAGGCAAAAGCGGACGGAATGATCCACCCGAGGAGGATCCAATCTGATGTCCGGGAGCAAAGCCGGACGAGGAGAATAAACCCGGGCTGTGCGACTGTCGCAAGGGCCGATGTACCGGCTGGACGTTGAACCTTGAGCGCGCCGCACGATCCGAGAAAAGGGTGGGCAAGAGGTAAAGGGTGCTCGGCGGGGGGGATTGATTGGACGTGGAAGCGCTGCACTAGTCAGAGAGAATGAGGAATGACGAGATGGCGTGGAGCTACCGATGCGGGCAAACCGATCGGCGTGGGAAACTGTTGCAGGTCCGATCAACTGTCAGATGATGCGGGATGTCTTGGAGCGGGATGGGGGTCAGTTAGGGTGAGCGAGTGGGCAAGGGAGATCGGTCGGACCGAGCCTAGGCCGGGGGGGTGTACGTGTATGGTGATCGAGGGGAGTAGGAAAGATGGGGGCAGTGCTAAGACCAGACATACCAGGCAGAACAAGGCAATGCAGTCCGGAGAGTGCAAGTGTTGAGTTGACCCTGGCGCAACTCGGGCAATCGCGCTAACCCCAACGGAGCGGGTAACGTGACCTCCCGGGTGCCCTTGGTTTCTCGCATGAGTCGCGCCGTTTCCGCTGATATTATGTCTGATTCTCTCTCGGAATGCGCTAAATTTACTATCCATGGTCCGGACGGGACTAGTTCGCGATAGTATACAGTAGTCCTCCCCCCCATATCATGTCGATCTCCCTAGTCCGTGGCCGGTGCAGACCCTGTGGCGATCCTGGATGGTGGTGGATGAATCCAATAAATAACATCCTCCCGCTGCAGAAGCTGGGATCTGCCCCCTCCCCCCACCCGGCGGCAGCGGGCTTCACCACGTATCGGAAGAACTCCAGCCTGTCTCTACCCGAACCCTGTACGACGCCAAATTGTCCGATGGGTCGAGAGAGGGGTGCCGTCTTGGGGTAGCATCGCTTGCCTGTGAGCGCGATCTAGGACCATGATTCCGCCAACGTCTCCCCTCAGGATGTGTAGAGGATGTATAACTTTTGCACCTACCGTGGATACGTATACGCCGAACCTAGACGGACCGGCACGATCGATCGATGACTACATCTGGCAAGGCAAAGCCGTCGTGTCTCCGCCACATACCAGCGCCTCTATCATGGCAGCCTAGCACGGACCGCCGAGGAGGGTGAGATCCCAAGAGTCCAAGCTCCTGACGGTCGATCACGGCCCCGATGGACGATCGCCACCGCTGCACGACATGCTCGCGATCAGTGTTATCGCAGAGAATATTATTATTTATTTCGGTAGGGGAGAAATCGTGTCCATAGTCACCCTCCCAGTATCGCCATCTGATACATTCTTGCCATGAGTCACAGGTGACAAACAAGGTCATGGACCTCCATCCAGGCTGTATCACCCTTCCCTCCTTGGTTCTTTTGCGCTGTAGTGGTTTTGCTAGTCGGGACTTGCCACCCTCCTTTATCCAACACTTCCCCCCCCCCCTCCATGATAGTTAGAAAACCGGTAAGCCTCGTCGATTCCCGCCGATCGACGGGCTGCATGACCCGATGCTGTAATAATCAAATGAGAGGTGCAGGAGAGCGAGTTCATAAAGTCTCCATCCCCTCGTTGCGGCGGTGCCAACGGCAAACTCTTTGTTGCGTTGTCACTGCATATACTTCACCGTTGTCTATGCTTCGCAAAGGATTCCGAGTCGTCGATCGTCCAAACGGTATTCCCATGAACAATCATCATCAGGTACGGTACATTGTTCTTGGACCTGCATCGATAGTCCCTGCCACGTGTAGTTTTGTTGGCTGCGACTCCTGAGGCTGATGGAATGGACGGATACAGACCCCAGTGCGAAACATCTCCAAAGAGACAGAGTCTCACCGCCCACCCTCACTCCACCGCTGCTTCCCTCTGGCCCTTTCCCCCACGTTTTCTCCCTCTCCCTTTCTCGCTCTTCCTTCTCCACGCTCTGTCTCTTCCTTTCCTCCAATCCAATCTCGTCCGGGTCGATAAGGGCACCCGAAAGAGAGCGAGCCTGAGGCTGAGTCCTGTCCTCTGCCGCCGCCTCTTCCTCTCATCCTCGCTCAGTCCTCTTGGACTCTTCTGACTCCTCCAAACAATCTTACCCGCCACGTTTACCGCCCCTTTGTCTATCCCATCCTCCTCTTTTCTCGGCAACGCTCAGTTCCCCGGCGCTTCCGCAGACTTTTGATTACTGCGCTTCATTGGCCTCGTTGATTCGATCTGCGGATTAATCCCGGACGCTTGTCCTCCGGTACTTCCAACTCATCCACCCCCACTTGGTTTCCCCAAACCAAAGAGGTTTTTTTTTTCCCCTCCCCCACCTATTGGCGACGAGAACGGCTTCGCCGTCATCACTCCATCTTTCAGTGCATAGAAGGTATCTCATCCAACTTCTCTTTTCGGTCGGCGCAGTTGCCTAGCATTGCCTTCTGCAAGGCCCGGGGGGTCGGTGCGCTCGGCGAGGCCGACATGCCTCGTGTCGCCCAATTCTTGATGACGGAGTCAGCTAACATTCCCCCTGAACTCAGGTCGTGATATCTTCTTTATCTACACTTTCCTTGCGACAGAGCGACAGTCGACCAGCACACCTCGACTGCTCCCGCAACCTTTCCGCACTCAACACACTTTCCATTTAACCGGGCGATGGCAGAAGCGAGTCTATTCATCAAACACGAAACCCTCGATCACACCAGACCATTCATGATGTCGCACTCCGGTTATGGCAACCAATTCGGGACCCCCAACGATGGGGTGGACCCCTCCGATTTGACGATGCAGCAGGGTGGCTTCATGTCCTACCCGTTTGGCTCCCAGCAGAACATGTCGTCCAGCTTCAACTTTGGAAACTCCGGCATCGATACCGATGAACTGCTGGACTTGGAGATCAGTGGACAGAACGGTGTCCAGCGCGGAGATAACATAAATTATCTCCAGGATCAATCGGGCGGGGGCATTGCCATGAGCCACCAAAGTCAAATGTCGCACATGTACTCGAACACCCCCGACAATGCGCCGCTGGCCAGCCCGTTCGTTCACAACAGCTTCAACTATGACCAGTTCCGGCAGATGAACGTGCCCAACCTTCAGCACGCCAGCTCCTTTGACCAGAATTACTTGAACGCCAAGTCGCGGCCGGGCCTGCAGTCCATGGACCGTGCCTCGTCGGATACCCGCAGCCCCATGACGCCGAAGACACCCGCTATGGGGTCGCTGACCTTGGGCACGCCAGAATCTGGCAGCTATCCTTCCCAGCCAATCCGGACCGGTCTGTCGCACCGTCACCAGAAGAGCCTGTCCAACCAATGGGATGGGACACCCGGCAGCGCCCATTCGTATGTCGATTCGCCCATCTCCTCTCCCGGTCACCAGTCACACCCAGGTATCTCAGAGATTCTCAAGTCGGGAAAGCATGCCTCCTTGCCGGCCAAGGTCGACCTCCCTGGATCTCCCCAGGATCTCGAGTCACAAGAGGCCAAGCGCCGACGGCGCCGTGCGTCTCACAATCTGGTCGAACGACGACGCCGTGACAACATCAATGAGCGCATCCAAGATCTCTCCCACCTGGTGCCGCAACATCGATTGGAGGATGACAAGGTCCGCAAGCAGCTTGTGAACAACAACGCTCTTTCCGTCGCCGGTGCCGGTGGAAACGCCGCCACTTCCCTTCTTGCAGGAGGCAATGGCCGCCGCGCCACCCCAGGAAATATCACCATGGGCTTGCCGATTGAAGAGAAGGAGAAGGGCCCTAACAAGGGTGACATCCTGAACGGCGCGGTTAGCTGGATGCGCGATCTGATGTGGGTGCTGCATGTCAAATTTCAGCAAGAAGCCGAACTCGCTGAGTTGATCGGTAGCCTGGGCGGGTCATGGCCGTTCGAGCAGACAGAAGAGGAGAAGCGCATGCGCAGCGAGATTCTGGATGCATTGGAGAATAACGACCCTAGCTCCTTCAGCTACACCCGCGGCCCCGGCAGTGGTCTGCACGTGCCAAAGCACACGAATATGGCCGGCGATCCGCTCAACGGCGCCAACGACGAGATGACGCCGCCAAGTCTGAGCCCATCCTTCCACAGCGGCGCCAGCAGCGCCAACGGTGTTCCCGGTCAGCCGCAGTACTGGAACAGCGCTGGCCACGCGGCGATGAGCTTCAAGGAAGAGGATGAGTATGCGATGGAGATGAACTGAACCTAAGTCGTTGGTCATTTGATTTTCAAATCTACGACGATCTACGACTGCATTGCGGGATGACTTGTTGCATACATGGCGTCACAACGGAAGGACTCGAACGGTCGGCGCACTGGGAGGGAGAGATCCCAGACCCCACGGGGTATCTTCTTGTTCTTTTTTTTTATTTTTTTGTGTTTTTGGTTGCATTGGTATTGTGTTTGTGCTCTTGTGGTATTTTTGTCTATCATCCCAGGTGGCTGTTCTCGGCCCCTTCTGCTTTTTTCGGGGTTCCTTGTTCTTATTATTTCGGATCGACTTTTTCTATGGATCATATCGATACCCTGTTTTCCTTTTCTTCGTGGTTTCTGCATGCTCTTTTCTCTCTATTATGGTTTGACAAGATCTTTTTGATATTTCTTCTGCTATTCTCTTTCTACTACTAAGTTGAGACTTTCCCCTTAATACACTTGCGTGTTCTTACTTCAATCTCCATTCCTTTCTTCTGTTTTTCTCTTTCATTTTCTTTCTGGGCAGTTCTGCGCTGTGTTTCTTGTCCAGCGGTAGTGCAAGTATAGCAACGAATAGGCACTGCTCTTTTTTCATACCTACCTAGGCAATCCACCTATTATCCCCAAATAGAAATCAAGGACAAACCTCCACCCCCTTCCAATCCCAGCACCTCCCTCTGCCACCTTCAAAATCAGCTGATACCCCAATCAAAACATCCAACAACCGTTCCGCCGCATCCTGCGGCTCAAGCATCTCCCGCGTCCCCCAATACTCTCTCGTAAAATCCGTGCGCACCGTACCAGGATGCAGCGCAACCGCCAAAGCCCGATCCCTACTCTGCGCCCGTAAGTACAAATCGAATGTTTTCGTCAATTGAAATACAGCCGCTTTGCTAGCGCGGTAAGAGTACCACCCGCCGCTGGCATTGTCGGTTATAGAGCCCACGCGCGCGGCAAGGGTGGCGTATATAGAATACGCAGGGAGTGATAGAGATGTGCTGTTGTTGTTGTCATCAGATTGAGGTAAAGTAGGGAATGGTCGAGTAGATTTCGTTGGTAAGAATGGCGCAAGGTGTTTCATGAGCAGCATGGGGCCCAGAGTATTCACCTGGAAACTGTGCATGAAGCTCGCAGCGTCGATCTGGGATGGAGATTTCTCGACATGAAGAATACCGGGCAGGGTCAGTGCGAGGCGGAGTGGTGTTTTCGGGTACATTTGGTGCAGGTGGGAGGCCATTGCCGAGATGGTGGATTCGTCTGTAGGTACGATCGAGTGAGACCATGGATGGATTGTTTCTGTTTATGGATATAGATGTGTGGCAAGGCCAAGGTTGGGGAGGTGTGGTTAGTGGGTAGGAGGATGGGCACGGTATACCTGTAACATCTACCTCCAGCACAGACAATCTCTTCTCCGCGCTGCGCGGAATGTTCTTTCCAGACAAGAGCTTGTCGTGTACTCCATCTTTGTCTCGGCGCACTGTCGCGACGACGGGGAGTGGAGTCTTCGCGAGGAGCTGCTGCGCAAAGGCGAATCCTAATCCCCTTGAGGCGGGCGTGACTAGGGCAAAGCCATGAGATGGATGGATCATTGAGAAGTTTGAGAGGGGAGGGAGGTTTGATTGAGATTCGAAATAGTTGTGTTGAGATACATGTTTCTCGTCCCTTGTTTGGTTGTTGTCGTTGCTGGCTGTGTTATCACTGACGTCATGAGCTATCTATACTCCTTCCATGCAAATTTGTTTCTCACATTGTCTTCGTTAATAACAATGGCAAGACCGCAGTTCTATTGCGGCTTTGAAGCTTAGCACTCGCTCGGTATTTAGAGCACCACGAATCTACCGGCAGGATAAAGTGATCTGAGCAAGCCTTGCAGATCCCCCTGATTTGCACAGAGCCCAACCCCGGCATGATGTTAAAGAGGTTGCAGTGGGGGCGATGTATGGGAGCGATCTTGAAGGAGCAAAGGCAACGGATAGACAAAGCTAGCGTTTTGATTTTGGTCGCTCCTGGGGCCGCTCCTCCAGCTCCAGGATATCGTCCCTGTCATAGCCCTGGAGAACTCGAGTCATTGATTTGGCCACTGTTGGAACCTCGTCTCTATCCATAGGGGTCAATGCATAGGGGATCATAATTATCCAATTGATTTTTTGAGTCCAATAATAGCAATGGGGCTGCGTATCCTAATCTTTACATCAGACTTGTCTGTCTATGCGCGAGTTAGATTGATATCCAAGATTAACTTGTAACGACGCCAATGAAGATCATGTGAAGCACTGCTGGGAATTGTATGCCCTGGCAGTCGAGACGGCGAGTGTGGGCATAGTAACCCGTATCACTTTCATGTGCAGCAGTACATGGCTTCACCTTCCTCATCTCCTTCTCTAGCCTTGTTGTTTGCGTAAAAATGTATATCTCCTTCAAGACTTGGCGGTCGACAGAATTTCCAAGTAACTATCAAAGGTAGCACAATATGTATTTAGTACTATTGCCTCATACGCTATGAAGAGACGTGCGATAGATTTTAGAAGACGTTCCGAAAGTTGACCGAATGTTTAGTGAATGAATACTCTGTATTCAATAGTCGATTGAGAGGTTGTTATTGTGCGGAGAGAATCTTCCAGACCTCGCCACTCAATAACGCGTCAGTGAGAATCAGCCTTTGATGCCCTCTGGATCCGCACTCCGAAGCCGATATACCCACTAACTATTGATCCTATACGGAGTATCTCGTTCTCTCCACACCCCCAATGCATGGATACATATCATAACAGGTGTGTCTATAATCATCTCCAGCTGCGGAGCCAATAAACAACAACGGCATGAAGCTTGTGCCGCTGGTGCCGATCTATACAATAGGTGATGAAATTAAAGAAATTATGATTCTCTAACTATCCTAGTTACTACGTGGACCGGATTCTAATAGTCCAACCAAGCCGAGGCGGATAATATTGCATCCACCAAAAGGGTGAAATTCCACATTTCGTTGTTTTGAACCGTTTTACCTCGGTTATCCACAAAATCCTTCAATCCACCAACTCCTGGAAATCTTGAAGGCAACATGGTTATCCAATAACCAGTGTATGGAGTAAATATGGAGCGTCGGAAACCCGAGTTCTGCGAAGCCAACAGTGGATTCATTTCACTAAGACTCGCTTACTTGCTTCTCATAACTAATTGTGAGCGCTTCCGATGATGACACTTGCATATCGCGTGCGCTATGTCAAAGTAGTGAACCAACAATTGCAACGTATCTCCACAATTACAGCTGTCGATCAGTATCGGATGGCGCGGGATCCATGACTCGAAACCGCGCCGCATCTCAATTTCATGCATGATCACGTAGTAGTATACACCCAAGTAAGCAGGAAGACGCGCCAAGCAGGGGCTATGGAACGCTGAGAAAATTCCAAAGCTTCGCTTACGCCACCGGCAAGCCAAGGTTGAGATCGTTTCGGGTTGATGCAGAAGAAGCATAATCGAACGACAAGGCTAATACAAAGCTACCTGAGGTAGTTCCACGTGAGGGAACTTTGACCGTCCCCCATACCCCAGAGAACTGACTCCGACCTCGTGGCAAAATCGTAAAATAATGGCGTTTATCATTACTGGGCTTGGAAGGGGCCTTCGGGGGACAATCGTACGTGACACAGAAATACTTGTCCTTTGGCGGCGACTCGCGGATGCTTCTCCTGAAGGAATGCGTAGTTGATTGTTGGTTAGCGGGGCCAAGCACATCTTGTGGCGTATGATCTACTCTTGTTCTTTTCTTGGCCCCTTTTAGTGACATAAATTCTAAATGAAGTTAGCGGCTTTGTATTGTAAATAGACCCCCCATATGTGGCGGGGAGGGGGCGAGAGACGTCAGTAGCCGATCGCACTCAAGAGTGTCTACAAACATTATTCCTCCTAGAGGATTTTACCTTGTAGAATCAGATTGCCCTATTTTGGTTGAGAATTTTGATATACATTTCTTTGAACAAGGTTGGGATTGCGATGAACGGGTACCTGACAATGCTACGCAACCTAATTTCAGTTCCCTGTCACTTTGGGGGCGATCTCCTGTACATATCCAACTGCAACTCCTACTTGAACCCCCACCCACCTCCCACCCTCGATGTGTTGGAACCCCATTTTACTTGTTTTGGTATGGGTCTGCTCATATATACACGAGGAATGTTGCATAGGACCTAGCAGTAGTGCATACACACGAAACAGATCATTATAGCAACCTCTGAGCCCCATATTTTTAGCGTCATTCTTTGCTATTAGGGGCCATGAGTATGGGCAGATTGCTAGCTGATTGGGGGATGAGGCTCCATATTGATAATTGGGATGTAGTGTCACGCAGTAATGTCTCCAGTTCCAGGTGAGGTGATCAATAGCCCCCGCAACTGACTCAGGGGAAGGAACACCCCCTGGTCCAGACCGTTGGTGGAGAGTTCAAGTTAGGCTACTCCGAGATTGATTGCATCTGAGAGGCAAATTTATAAATAATATCAAGGCTCCGCTCCCGCGATCTCAGTCACAATTTTGTTTTCTTTCAAATCTGCAGACTTCCGAGCTCTGGCTAGTTTAGGAAGCCAACTTTTCATGTCTGATTATTCTATTCTCTCTTCTCAACAGGGCCAGTGGTCCTATTCTATTCTACTATGCGATCTACTCTTTTGGCGGTGAGCCTCCTGGGTAAATTTCCGTGTCCCTGTATTTGGAAATAATAGCCTTGTCTAATCCCACGATAGCTCTTTCTGCCGTGGATGCCAAGTTTATTGCTGGCAGAACGCAAGAACATTCCGATGAATCAGATACCGATTACGCCTACTTCGTGAAGCGAAATTCATCTTTCCCAGACTGGAAAAAAACCTGCAAAGGAAACCAATATAAAAACCAAGCTAATTGGAAAAGCCTGCGTATGGATTATTGGCTGCATACTATGTAAGTAAACAGCCTATCTATCCCTAAAAGGCTTGCGTCTCTTTGCTGATACCAGTCGACAAATAGGGCTGATTCCATCTGGGAAGGAACATCTGCCTTCGATGCTGCGAATGACCCCAAAAACTTGAACTTTCCTCAAGGAATTATGAATCAAATCACGGGCGATTATGATCAATCTCAATGCGTGCTGTGCGTTTTCTGGATCATGCCCCTAACTCATCTCGAGTCAGGCTAATCAGTTTTGAAAAAGGGGCGATTGTAATTTCGGTTTTCCGACTGGCGCACCCTGCACCACAGGAGTCTACAATTCATTCTATATGTTCGTTTTATGGGGTGTCCAGAACTTCGAGCGCTGGATAGAAAACCTCGCGGGAACTATTACTGCAACATGTGAGGATGTTACGAACGATGCGGGCATGTTGGTGGATACTTTTAGCGATAGCACGTCACCAGCTTCACATGTGAGTAGGCTCTTGGCCTAAAGTTTTTGAATACTAATGAGAAACCATTCAGAACAGAGCATCGGAGTCATTGAGTATACTCATCGGCATCTTTGGAGGGGCTGCTGCTATTTTTGGCCTCTTCCCTGAAGGAGAAGCAGCGGCAGAAGGAGTCGAGGCTGGAACGGCAGACGGAGCAGCAGAAGGTGGAGGAGCAGAGATGTCAGGTGGATTGGGATCTGAGAGCGGTTCTGAGAGTGGTTCTGAGAGTGGTTCTGAGAGTGGTTCTGAGAGTGGTTCTGAGAGTGGTTCTGAGAGCGGTTCTGAAAGTGGTTCTGAAAGTGGTTCTGAAAGTGGTTCTGAGAGTGGTTCTGAAAGTGGCTCTGAAAGTGGCTCTGAAAGTGGTTCCGAAAGTGGTTCCGAGAGTGGCTCTGACAGCAGCGGATCTGACAGCGGAAACACACCAATTGTAAAAGGGGGACACATTGCTGCTGGATTGGGTGTCCTTTCGGGTGCTGCTGTTGTCGCCAACGGTATTATTGGTCAAATGGCCAAGGCCTCCCCAGAGTCAGTTTGCTCCCATTCTTCTGAGATCTCAAACCTCTGATGCTAACCAGACTCTTAGTATTGGTGAGAAGTTAGGTGACAGGACAGATATTATCCAGGCCAGAATTACAGAAACAAAAACGGCTCTTGTTAAAGAGATCCGGGACTTCGGAAAAGTGATTCTCGAGCAACCCGTGGATGAAACCCAAGTCGGATATTCATACAGCGACCACGTGAACAGCGGACCTTACGTTCTCAAAGGCGGCCACTTTGCCAATGAGTTCCAGCCGGGCTTGCATGTGAACTTCGGACAATCTTTACAAGGTACCCTGCTTAGTGGTGCTATCGCGTGGATCTGGCGAGAAGAGCAAGTGTACATCGTGAAGAATAGCTATCCGATCGACGGCACTGCTAATAACGATGCGAACCTCGACGCCGACCTTTCGAACCGGACCTGCGACAACAACGGCACCTGCTACACTTACCTCAAGAACACGGGTATGGGGAACTATGCGGCCCAAGCATTCCAATCCGTTCCCGGCTTCGACAAACTAAGTCAGTTTGGGATTGATCCTCTCCAATATGCGCAGGCCGCGGTAGCTGCACAGAGTGCAGGCGGCTATTTTGCAAACTTCACGATCCCACAAGCCCTTCCATTCTTCAAGAACTATAAGCCACCGAGAAATATGTTCAATAATCTCCTTGTTTGCTCTTTGGATTTCTTCCACGACAGCTGGAAGAACGACTACGGTGGAAGTGATCCCTCAAGGGAAGGTTGGGACTATAACGTGAGCGTCCCTTATCTCATTATATTCCTAGATGATGGCCAACTGACTCGATGTGTAGGCATATTTCCGATATTATGTCTCCATGTATTGCCCCAAATTGACGGTCAATGGCAAGCCTTGGCCTTTACCAGACCTTACGACCTCTTCTAATAGCGATAGCCAGTTAGGTACTGGATCCGGTGAGGATGGGGGAGGAGTCCCATCAGAGTGAGCTATCCAGAGCCTGTACTGCCAACCCGGTGCTATCATGAATGTATGTCACGTTGTATACGAGCTTATTCAATACCCACTTATTCGTCCCCCTGTTACCCCCAACTATGGGTCTGCTCAAGCGCCGAGCACTACGTATTGAACTCGTTGAAATGGTCAAGGGTTTTCAACTTTCTTACATGTAATGTACTAGCACTACGGTCCCTGCAAATGGCTTATACAAACTACGATTCAATTCTATTAGCTACATATCAGCATTGGTGTTTCCCCTCCAGACAACAAACGAGGTTGCTCCTACTTCCTAGTTACCCATTATAGGCTGATCAGTCTCCATTAGAGAATATAGGATATTGTAATTCGTGACACGGTTACAATCGTAATAATCATGCAAAATTTCAGTTTAAAGAATGTTACGCTTCAACAGCATGCCGTCCTAATAAGCTCCGACTCAAGAGAACGAAGAGTGTGCGCCTAGTCAGTTGTCAACGGGCCCTTCTAGGCGCTTCTGAGCAAGAATACCCCGACTGAAGAGTTTGACGTATGCTGTCAACACAATCATATCAGACTCAGGCTCTTAATACAGTGCACAGAGACGAATATACCTTCTGGAGGTGGGCCAGCTGGCTCACTCACCGAGACTTTCGGATATCTAATGGCGGTGGCCGGGATCGATATCTTCCTTATAATGAGAGGATGCTCATGGGTTATCGAGTATTGTCAGACTTACATTGTGAGATTCAAGATCCGCACATACCAATGCGGCGGTCCTCTCGATATGTTCCAATTGACTTCGTAAATTCGACGTGTACGATGAGATCCAGAAAGGTGGCAGGCGGTATTTTGAAAGAAATTGCTTCCAGCTGTACCACTGTATCGACGATGATGGAATGGTATAATTGTTGTTTGCCAGCCAAGTTATCAGCTCCATGTGGGCATATGCTAAGAACAGCCCACGATTGGCACAGTCAGGGTCTTGCCTTGAAGCATTCATCAGCCTCCCATCCGACTCCGCGCGAGCGGAGTACTCGCGCAGAAATCTCCGGATGGTTTTTCTGTCGAGCCGATTATGGTGCAGATTTTTTTCGATGGCTAGTACAGTCGTGCCGAACTTGGCCAGGAGTTCAACCACCGTGCCATCTTCTTTAGACATTTTGCACCGCGTTTTGCTTTGTGTGTAGGCTTAAATAGTCTTTAACACCGATGAGGTGCTGAAAAAAAAGACGAAGGCTAGGATAAAGATAATCTTTTTGGGGTACGCGGGTTGGACAAAGCATATTATAAGTCTACCAACGTACATTCTACTACGACAAGCAGGTGATCCGCCATCAGAGTTCATGAGGAACCAAGGATCCCGGCAACGTAACCAATAATAACCCATTTATCAAGGATGAATCGAGAGAAGCTATTGTCCCGAAAATACTTGGCAATAACAAGTAGCAGCTAGCCAGTTAGATTAAGTTAATGCCTGGCTTTTTCGGGATGCAAAACAAGAAGTCGTGACGTGACCAATAGTTAAGCGACTAAACACATCGCTCATCGCCCAACCTGCCATCTGCAAGCTCTCTTCTCCTCATTTTATTGCAAGGTATGTGAGTGTTCACTGTCTTGTGTTGCCTAAGAGGTCTTCTAGCAAATTCTCAGGCTCCAGACTATGCACTCCCACACTCACGCTGTCGCCAGATTGTTCTCCGGGGATTCAGGGTCGGGAGAGCATCAAGTGATGAACAACACGTAACGCACTCAAGAAGGCAGACGCAAAGTGGCATCGCGGGTACAAACCCTGGTCTTTGATTCTTTGCAACAAATTAATCCGGAGCTCTTCGATTGAATAATGTTACTGGGCAGCCGCTACCGTGGTTGAGACCCTGATTTGATTGGTTTGCGGGGTTGCCTAGACCAGCCTCTAAATCATTATCTCTCAGTGCGCTGTTTCGCAACGTCATGTTAATTATTTGTTCGGTTTTCATAAGTTGTCGCCTGCTATGTAACTCTGTGTTGAGGAAATATGTGACACGGAGTCAGACAACATGTCAACATACAGCGGCCATGAGGCCTATATAGATCCTTCTGAGAAAAATCGAAATCGAAGGTAAGACATCAAAAGGCGAAGGTTTCAATCCTCTGACACGAATCTAGTCGCTGGTGGTTGGCATCAGTAGGCTTCCCCGTCATGGCGGTATGGTAAATTGCATTTTCTTTCCACGCAAATTTCCAACTTGAAATCTAGGGAACTTTAGGTGCCATGGCAATCATGTTCAACATTTGCGCGATAGCACAGGGATGGCAGCAGGTTCTTGATGTCAACCACCTAATTGTTAAGCCGCCATCACCACCCTGGCAGGTCTCCTTTGCTCCATGCTGGGGATTCCCCCCTTTGTTTAAGCAGGGGCTAAATCACTCACAGGCACGTTGCACTCAAAGCAGTGTCGTTGGCTCTGGCTTCCACCGCATATTTACTTTACTTGCTCTCGATGACTTTCCAGTACAACCCACAAAAAGGATTTGCTATACCAATACTGGGCTGGCTCGTCTCAGCAACGATTCTGTTCAGCCTTATAGGTGTTGAGGCTCAGCGATACCAAAAAGCCCGAACAGAGCAGTCAATAGAGTACACAGAAAACTTTTTCGCAGGTATTCTGGCTGCAGGCCTCTACTGCTTGATTGCAATTCTATTAGCAACTTATGTGGCCTGCGCAAGTTCACTCAAGCTCAGTCTCAAAGACAGGCGAATAATTGAGTGTACAAGTATCATCTATCGGGTCATCGCTTTTGCCATCACTCTTATTGGAGGTGCTGGGATATACAGCACTGTTGAAGGCTGGTCTTTGATAGATGCTCTATACTTCACAGACACCACCGTTCTTACCATTGGCATCGGAAATTTCTCTCCTCAAACTCATCTGGGGCGCTCATTGCTGTTTCCATATGCCACCGCCGGGATAATCAATCTGGGATTTGTCATCTCGAGCGTGGCATCATTCACGGACCAAATGAGAGATCTAAAACTGAGGTATCAAGTTAATGAAGCACGGCGTATTTTGCGCGGCCAGGGCGACTCAGAGCGAACAACGAACCGGATTTCTACAAACGGGGAGAAATTGCAAAGCTCATTTCCAATCCCGTCAAAATATCCAAAAAAGAATGAAATGCTAAAGCTGCACGAAATCAAGGCAGACTTTTATCGAAAAAGTCGCTGGAAAGAATTGATATTCTTCGCAGTGTCATGGCTCATATTGTGGCTAATCAGTGCCGAAATCTTCCGTCAATCCGAGAAACATAAAGAGTGGACTTACTTCATAGCGCTCTACTTCACGTACACATCCCTCACGACAATCGGATTCGGTGACTATTTTCCGACAAGCAACTTTGGAACGGTCTTTTTCGTCTTCTGGTCCTTGATTGCTCTTCCAATTCTAACAAACCTTGTCACAGCCATGGGTGGGGTTCTCAGTAGGTTGCTGTCAGTTTGCTCTGGCTATTTATGGAAAAATGTGCTTCGTAAAGGGCACACGCAGCACCATCATTCGCGCCACCATTCGCACCACCATTCGAAGTACGCTTCGAACTATCCTTCGCGCGAAGGTGGCTCTCTGGTGTTGGAACGGCCGCACAGGAATGTACCTGATAGCCCCTCTTCGCATCTAGAAGGACAAGGTCATGCAAACACAATGAAGGATCATTCTCGAGATCTACCTTCGGTTGGACCTAGGTGGCAATCAGTGCAGGCAGCCAGCACTGAAGCGAGGTTGACCACGCAATACAGGTTACGCCTGGCAGAAGAGATGGATACACTCCTGTCTACGCTAAGGGGTGAGTATTTTGAGAACTGGGAAGAGCTTTGTTGTACCTGGGCCAGAGTCATACCTCTGCTCCATGCCGGCAAGAACGTTGCTAGTGCTCCAAATGAGCCCATGCCCTTCTCCATGTCCGAAAAATCCGATCATGTGGCGATGATGAAGTTTATGGACCCCAAAAAAGCATTGTCAGAGAGAAACGCTGAAATTTCATGGATATTGGAGTTGTTGGTGGAAAAGCTTTGTTCGGATTTAAGGGAAGAGTTATCCGAGGCCACATGAACAAATACTATTCTCCGTCATTTGAGCGTGATCAAGGGCGATTCACATCTAGCCTCTCTATGTGTGTATATAGACGCACTATTTTAAATAAACAGCACTAGGAATTTTCTATCTCACCGTAATTTCAGGACTCACCACCGCAGGTTTTGAGGAATAGGGATTCCTCTCCTCTCAGCCGTACTTGGTTAATTTCAGACGCACGCTTGACCATGAGCCTTCTGTATAATAGCAGATCACGGATTTTACCGGAAGTCTAGTTCAATGTTGCACAATACAAATAACAAGAGCATTGGCTGTGGGACCAGACCTCAAAGTGGTAATTCCAGATCATATGCAGGACCTTGTAGTCATTGCATCCCGCTCATCTACCCGTCTAGCGTCTAGTTAGCTCACCTATATACAATTCTAATTACCACTGCAACACCTCCCTCCGCACACCCCCCGAATCCCACTGGGGCGGATGACTAAAAAAAAGCTGTGCGCTGCACTGGGCAACATCAAACATCGGCAGAACATGCGACAGCCGCGCTGCGGAAGGAACATCCGCACAACTCGCCACAACGCCCAGCCCTTCCTCTTCAATCTCGATCCATTTCTCCGCTATAGCAGCCACGACAACGCTGTTCCAAATCCCTTCCTGAACAGCGGCTGCCCGAAGTACGCATATGGCGCGCCGTCTGATGTGTGGGTCACGACACCGCGTGGCGACATTGAACATGACACCAACGATGCCAAGGTCTAGCGAAAATGTTGTCGGCGATGACGGGGGCATCCCCGATGATGAAGATGAAGACAGAAAAGAGGACGCTGAGGAGTGGGAATATTCATTGATCGACTCTCCCAGGGCCACCATCTGCTCGAAGACTGAATTGTACCTGTCCCACCGAATCTGGTCGTCTGGTTCGGCTTCGCCCGTGGTCTGGGTGACATCTAGCGCAATGAAGGAGTCTATTTGACGGAGCTGGAGTTGTGCGGCGCCGCGGCGCTCGCAGTCCGTGAGGGAGGCGCTGTGCTTGTGCAAGAAGGCGTTTAGCGCGCCGGACCAGCGCCTCAGTAGGGAGAGCGAAATGTCGCGCAAAGCGACAGCTGATAGGCTAGCAACATTGATTTGTTTGGCTTGTTTATATTTGCCTTGCAGCTCCGTGCTGCGCTGCCGGTGGTAGTGCGTATAGATCTCGAGCATCTCACGCGCTTCGGCCAGCGAGTGAAACACGATGGGTCGATCCAGGTTAATGACCGACTCAGGCCATAGGTTGGAATGCGTTATACTATCTGGGTTTACGGATTGTCGCACAGTCAGTTCAAAATATATTTCCAGGATGGAGGAGGTTATATCTTGAAGGGTCGAATATCTGGAGGGGTATGCGTACCACCATGGCCTGCATATCAAGACGTGTAAACAGCCCGCATAAGACGTCTGTCGGGATATACGACGTGCGCCCTAGATTCGAGACCCCAGATATGCTGGCACTGGACGTGTTTGCTCGGAGCTCACTGAGGATTTTCAGCCCACTGGTGATATGCGTGATCGCCGAGCCGTAATGGCCGCGCATGGCCTACAGCTTAGCTAGCATACATAGTTTGGCAGAAAATATGGAACACAGACACATACATACCTCGAAACAAGTAAATAGAATACATGAGATCAAGCATACGTCCATGGGCTGTGAGCTGTTGGGCGCGGGCATTAGACAGCGTATGGCGCGCAAGTACTGGCGCAGAGCGAAGGAGCTATGGACGGCTAGCGCACCGGAGCGGAAGGGGTTGCCTACGTTGAGCTCGAAGTGCTGGTGCAATGAACCTAAGGCGACTGTAAGATGGCGAATAGCTGGCTCATGATGAGTGGATTGTAGCAGGAGACGTTCCCAGAAGGCACACTTGAAGTCGCCGGCTAATTGCGGGGCGGTCTTCGCCAGGAAGAATGAGAACGAGTGACGCTCTTGGTCACAGGTAAACAAGTTATACGAATGGACACTAGACGGCTGAGCGATGAGTGCTCTTGCAATTGCCTTTGGTCGTGAAGCCGTCGAGGTCGACGAGGGCGAAGTGGCTGGCTCCCCAGACCCTTCGCACATGCGGCCGGTTGATGTGCACCGCAGACAGGCCGGGCGTTCCTCGTCGCACTTAACACGTCGTTCTATCTATATCAGTGAGTAGCCCTTCTCGATATAAAAAGGTGTCTCTCACTCCTAGATCGGGTCAGCATGGATTTTCTCAAGGGTGCGGAAAACTGACTTGCAGGCTAAGCAACCAGTGCGCGTCTTGGGCCGATAGGCCCGTTTCCGGTCTTCCGGAGCAACTCGAGGCATTATCCCAGCAATTTATGGTGGGCCAGGAGTAATATCAATGAGATCAGAGGAAATGTGGCTGCCTCTGCAGGAGTTTCACCGCTTTTGATATTGAAATATTAATTCCACCGCCCTCCCGGCCGCAGTGACTACGGATGTCTCAAGCAATCAGAGCCGCCAAAGCTAGCGGCAGTATACCAGTGGCGTTATCATGAAATTTCTGAAGAGGAAACATCGATTAATGCTTCCCCCATTTGATAACGAAGCTAGCCTGCCTGATAAAGGCTGAGCCGCTGATTTTCATATCCACACATTCATTGGCAGGTTGTCACCAGCTGTCAAAAAAAACGGATCCTGAACATTCGCGTTCCCGGTAGAATACATATCAAGATATTTGATGACGGTCTAACTAAAACAAGATAGTATGATGAGGTCGTTAGCGCTCGGGAACGAGGCTATTCACGAGACCAAGATCGGTAAAGTCGGTTTTCCGGTCAACTCAATGCTTTTACAATTCTGTTGCTCGCTACCAATTTATGTGTTATCTCTATCATCAATTCTATTGGAAGTAGTTGAAATCACAGCCAACTTGTGGGAAGAATTGGGCCACGAGGAGTTTTAAATATTCCTATTTCTGGTCGTTATATATCTACTCTTTCAAACCAACTTATTGGAATGTCCAACAGAGTCAAAGTATCAACATACCCCAAAACCCCATTTCGTTTGCGGGTTTATGTCGGGATTCAACTAAGAAAAGGAAAGTTCAAAGACAGAGGCTTTCAATACCCTGCTTAAATGGCAATTCCCTATAGTAATCAGCAGAGATCGCCTCCAGAACCGTGCAAGACATACCGTGTCGTTCCCTAGCATACTTGCCTTGGTGTATATTCCCAAATTCTTGCGTTGCCTACGGCTAGGCATTTCACAATCCCTGCCCGGCATTGTCCGACCAGGGTGCACCGCGTTGAGCATCACGAGCGCCAGCAACATAGGTAGCGAGTCGAGGACATACTGATACGCCTCGTGGCGAGGGATTGTGCTGTTAAGGCCTTGTGAATACTCGCATAGACGAAATATAATGCGGATCTGTCTTATTAGCTAGTTTCCACTGTCATGAGGGTCCGTATTTACCGTGATCAAGGCAAGACAAGCGTAGAGCACGTATAGTTGGAGCAAGGCCTTTTTCGCGTCCGGACGCCGCTGACGTTGGATCTTCAGGTGGAAGACGATTGCGCAGGCGACAAAAATAAGGACGAAGAGCTGCTGAAATCCCACACCGGCCATGTAGGTATGCAGGCCCGTCATCATCTTATGATATGTGATGTGGTTGCCGACCGCCTGTACTGCTCCGCAGACTTGAACAATGAATGCGCTATCTCGACATTAGCATGAAACAAGATATCTGACAGACGAAGCTTTACATTATGTCTAGAATGACGAAAAATAGGCCAAACCGCCACGGCCGCACACGCAAGACGCGCGCGTCATCAGTGAAGTTCCACACCATCCGCCCCACGACCATGTAGACAAATGCGTTGGTCCACAAAGGCGCGACGAGCATCAGGACAAACCACAGGGCGTAGTAACTGTAGTTAGCCGGGTTGAGGATGCTCAGCACACGGAAGACATAAGTACATGTCTGGATCAACCCGGACATGACGATCACCCAGCAATAGAATTTACGGTGTAGGATCGCCTGCGCGAGGTGTGCGAGTGTCGTCAGACCAAAGAGCACGGTAAACAAGTATGCGGCAGCGATTGACGGACAAAAATCCCAACTTGTGTCAGGGGTCGTCAGGGCTGCTCCGTATCAGCTATCCTGCTTGTTTACAACTGGAACCATGGACTACAATACCTTTGCACTGTGCCATGGTGGTGACGGTGGTGATGGTGTGGTGGGATGGGAGTTGAGAAATAATGAAAAGGAATGGTAACGATGGTCAATCTAAAGGGATAATTTGATTTAAATATCATTTCATGTCTATCTCGCCGCCTGGTGGAAACGTTCAGTCGGCGTCCATACGAGGCTGGCCCACATAGAGTTGCGCAGCGGCTATTATTGGCTGGCTGGCTCTGGCTCGTATGGACACACCAATCATATCGCGATACTATTTTATTCGCAAGTCTCATTCACCCGACCGACCGCCGAAATACACAACGGTGCCGGTAGGTCGATCTGTTGTTCGCTATACAAAATGTAACGAGGATGACTGAATCTTTCGTGCACGCGGAATTCGCATAGAAGTAGCGTTCAGGGTTCTGCCATCAATTTGAAAATTGAAGGTCGTATGTTCTCACGATACACCAACAATACCTAGTTGGTGTGTCCCATTCCCCTCGCACGTAGGCATGCTTATGTTCCGGATATTTCGCCATTCGGCTTTATAAGCTGAAACGTTGTAAGAGGGCGTGACCATTCGAAGTCAGGTCCAGCTGCAAGGTTTGTGCGTCGGCAATGTCGGAATCTGTCACTGAAGTGTTCCACCTCCCAGTCCTAGATACTGAGGTCAGCATAAATTCCTAGCCGGCCATTGGGGCTTTATAAATCACTGACGCGAATTGGAAGCCACTGAATTCCAGTCAAATTAGGTTGGTCTTCTTATCGACTTGTATTGTTTATTGTTTGTTGGACTCACTCGATGGAGCTTGGTTTCCCTCTCAGCGGTCCAGAATACTCCGAATTACTATCAACCCAGCTTGCATCACTAGTCGATGAGGCAAATTCAAAATTCGAAGGCCAAAGCCCCGAAGCCAGATTGAGTGGATTCGAGGAGTTATATTTACTAATCGCAATGACGGCAAATATACTCTCAAGACTTCGTGTTATGTTGGTTTTATAATCGGAGCAAGTGACAGTCGTCGGCTTTATGTGCCCTTGCCTATAAGATGTATATTCGAGTCGCGTAGTTCCGTTGTGGTATCTAGCTTATTAGCCAGGTAAACCCATGATACTAGTACAGGAATACTCACGATCCGGCGCATTTATAAGTGTTGCCGAGTGGAAGATTCGTATATCTAATGGACGATCGAAAGACGACTTGCTTTGGGCCACCGTAGGGCGAGGATTAATACACCGCAGAAATAGAATCCGAGTCAACGCGGCCGGTCTCGATCTATCTGGTTTGGCGATGATGAGACGATGTTATTCAGGCTATCTATCATGTCTGTATTTATCTCTTCCCCTTCACGCCTGGAAAGTTAGTCATGTTCGTTGAGAAATAAGGGCACTAGCACTCTCAGCACATCCCAAAGTTGGAACCGGCCAGGGATTCGGCCCGTCCCGCCTCACGGCTCTCTTCCGAGCTGGTCCACTTGCCTAGGTTATCTCTCAGTGGGGGGTTTCGACTGCTGTCTTCTGCTGCGGCACAGGTTTAGCCTCTACAAATATCTCCGTCTAGAATTGCTGCTCGTCCGCCGAGCACCGAATGATCCCATTCTCAGCAGCCCTGCGAGTCCGCGCAAACTCCGTTTCAAGGATGTCCGTCATTGTGCTGTGGGGATCTGCGCAGACTGGTTTCTTTCGACATTTACTCTATTCGCCTCTTTTCGAACTTATAATGGGTATTTGTTTATAATCGAGGCTTCTATCTAGCCTCAGCTTATTATACGTAGGATGGTTAAGGTGTCTCAAGATAAGGTTCGGAAGGAATGTGTGGCTCGGTGGTAGAATCTACCTCTCTACCCTTTTCATGCACTCAACTCACTTAAATACAGATTCGATCATAGTCATCTGTGTGCTAAAATGAGGAGGTGATTTCTGGGCTTATCGCATTTGTCCAAGTGGCTGCGGAGAATGAGTGCTACTGAACGCCCCGTTACTGAACGCCCCGTTATCTGCTGATAGGAGGGGCCTCGTCGACGCCTTTGATAGGACAAATACCGTCATCAGCTTTAACTTAAACTGCTGAAGTTACATGGCGACAGAGGGATTTCTAGGCTAGTTGCAGTGCGAAATCACGCCATTATCGCCCCGATAAACAACAACAGGGCAAATAAGGGAGGCCCTTGCTGGTCGGCAATTGAATGTTATTTAAAGGCAGGTTCATCCCTTTCGGTCGATCCTTTTTATTTTTCGGGCGCTGGATTTATTTCCCACTAGCCTTCCCCTCCCGAAAAATGGTATACGCAACAGAGACCAAGGAGGTTGAACCAAGTCCTCGGCTTTTGAGCGATGGGAACAACAAGCAAGCTCCGTCCGACACTGACGTTGGAAATGGCGATTCTACCGCTAAAGCAGGGCAGCTGGACTTTGAACAATATACTCGTGGAGGGCTGGGCCGGCATTTGGGTGTATTCTCGACGACCTTTCTGATGTATGTTCCCAGGTGATCCTCGTCAGCTTCAACTTACTTATTTCACCATGAAAATAGCGTGGGTCGAATTATTGGCACCGGTATATTTTCGACGCCGTCTTCTGTGACTAGCAGTGTCGGCAGCGTAGGAGCTGCAATGCTGCTGTGGGTATTAGGTCTTCTCTTGGCTGGTGCTGGCCTTGGTGTCTGGCTTGAATTTGGGTGTATGATACCGCGCAGTGGAGGAGAAAAGGTATACCTGGAAGCTGTCTACCAGCGACCGAAATTATTGATTACCGTGGTTTTTGCTACCCAGGCCATTGCCCTAGGATTTACAGGTGAGTGGCGCAAACATAAACAGCCATGAACTAAACTTGGCTGACTAGATGGCTAGCCTCGGGGTGCGTCGTATTTGCCTCCTATGTGGTTGTGGCAGCTGGGAGAGAGGCATCAGAGTGGGAGGAGCGAGGAGTTGCCATCGCAGTGATTGTGTTCATAACACTGATGCATACATTTTTCCCCAAATGGGGCGTCCGGGGCATGAATGTTCTTGGAGTGTTCAAGATCGTCCTTCTACTTTTCATTGTCATCACTGGTTGGGTGGTGCTGAGCGGGCGTGTGTCCAGTATACCAGATCCATATGTCAGCTTCCATAACTCCTTTGCCGGATCTGCAACATCCAGCAATCTTTATGCGATTGCGTTGTTCAAAGTCTTGAACTCATATACGGGGTAAGTGAGCTGCTCCTTGTGTGAACTCGCCCTTGACTGATGGAATGTGTGCAATTTAGGTGGTCAAACGCGGCCTATGTCCTTAATGAAGTTCGCAATCCTGTCCGGACCCTAAAGATTGCCGGCCCCGTCGGCCTTTCTATCTGTGGAGTCCTCTATCTACTCGCGAATGTAGCTTACTATGCCGCGGCAACCCCAGAAGAGATCGCCAACAGCGGGGTTACCGTGGCTGGATTTTTCATGGGAAAAGTTTTTGGCTCTGCGGCCGAGCGCGCGTTAAGGTAAGAATCTCGAAACAGTGCACGAACGAGTCTAATAGATCATTGTTACAAACAGCGCCTTGGTTGCTATATCCAGTTTTGGAAATGTAATGACCGTGACTTTTGCACAAGCCCGAATCAACCAGGAACTTGCAAAAGAAGGGGTTATTCCACTTCCCAAGTTCTGGGCTTCTAGCTGGCCATTCGGATCACCGTCGTCTGGTCTGCTGTTGCATTTTATTCCATCTTTCATTGTCATCGTGGCGATTCCATTTGGCGACGCATACGATTTCATCCTGGATCTGGAAGGGTATCCAGCCAGTGTCATCAACTTCTTGGTTGTCGTGGGACTTTTCTATCTTCGATGGAAATCTCCGAATGTCCATCGGCCCTTTCGTGTTTGGTGGCCTGTTGCATTCTTCTTTATGGTTGGCCAAGCTTTCCAGCTGGTGGCGCCGTTCGTCAGACCACCGGGAGGGAAAGGAGATACGTCTCTTCCCTACTGGCTGTCATCTGTTGTCGGGATTGTGATTCTGCTTCTGGGAGTGCTGTACTGGTTCGTCTGGCAGAAGGTGCTCCCCACAGTTGGAAGATATCGCCTTTCTCCAGAGTGTGAGGAGCTTTCAGATGGCACAACGGTTGTGACCTACAAAAAGGTTAAATAGCACGAGAGCGAGTTGAATCATAAGAACGATAGGACGACATTTACGAGCGACGATAGGTCACAGCTTTGTGTTTCGACCTAAACCTAGCCAAAAGAGAATATAAAACAAAGAAACCAAACTCTACTGCTAACCATAGTAGGATTAAGACGTCTAGAACTTGAGGCAGGGCCAAAGGATAGAATGGTAAAAAAGCGTCAAAAAGGTGTTGCAGATAAACATTTTCGGCGTCCAATTACCGTCAACTAGGATTGAAGTGTAATAAAGGAAGCAACTGCCAATCAATTCTTTTGTTCAAGTTGCGCACAAAACGAAATTTTAAACGACTATAGGTCAACTCTTGCCCTCCAAATCAGTGAAAAAGTCTCGTCCAAAATCAGAGCTACTATCGTTGAACCGTAGCTTCTTGTTGATCCCCTGGATCTTCTTCATATCATCCGGGCTGAGCTTAAAGTCCGCTTCCAGATTGGATTTGATTCGCGAGGGCGTCTTGGACTTGGGCAGCACCGAGTGGCCCAGCGTGACCCCCCAGGCTAGAAGGGTTATTTAGCAAAGACCAACATGAAATGGTAAAGAGGACAGCACGTACCGAGGGCAACCTGCGGCGCAGACTTGTTGTATTTCTTGCCTATCTCCGCCAGCACAGGCTCATCGATTAGCTTGCCAGCATCGCCTTTGCCAGTGTAGATGGCGTTCTGGTTCCCGAATGGAGAGTAGTGCGTGACATGGATTCCCTTGGCCTGATGCCATGCTGTGAAATCATGTTGTTGCAGCCACGGATGACACTCCATCTGATGGGCAGCTGGTACGACCGAGGTGTTCTGCACCAGCCGCTCCATTTCGGCTTTGGAGAAGTTTGACACACCGATAGCCTTAGTCTTGCCAGTTTTCAGCAGTTTCTCCATGGCCTTGTAGGTCTGCAAGTAGTGTTCAGTGTGATGTTAAAGCTATAAAAAAGAACCGGACCTACATCGATATAGTCGATATTCTCCATGATAAATTTCCCATCCTGTTTCGGGAATAGATCCTCACCACGCTTCCAGGCGACGGGCCAATGCATCAAGTACAGGTCAACGTAGTCCATGCCCAGATCATCCAGAGACATCTGCAAGGCCCCGGCCACGTCGTCCGGATGGTGCTTGTTGTTCCAGAGTTTTGTCGTCACAAAGATCTCTTTGCGCGGCACGCCGCTTTTCTTGATAGCCTGGCCCACGGCCTTTTCGGTGCAGTAGCTATTTTGGCCATAGTTAGTACGTTTCCAATGCAATTGTTATTGTTGCTGCTTACACCCGCGCAGTATCTATGTGTCTGTAGCCTGCCTTGATTGCCTCTACCACTGCATCTTCCTGGGCGTGCTCATCCTGCCAGGTGCCGAATCCGATGGAGGGAATCTCGGCTCCGGTGTTGAGCTTGCATTTGGTGGGCATTTTGACAGTAGATTTTTGGATTGTTGTCGGTGGCAGGCTTCCATTCTGCGATAAAATTAATTGGATATATATATGAGAGTTCGGACGTCATGTTGACGCCGATACATTTTGCTGTTCTTTGTGTCCAATGCCATTGGAGTAGCTATGAGGGCGAATGACGTTTAAATGATGAACCAGGAAAGTTTCCAAGGTCCGGGGTGAACCAAAAAGTGCTTTGATGGTTATAACATCCATTTTTGTCTCTGCTATCAGCAGAAGATCGTCTTCTGCTTAGATAGTTCCCTAAATCGTGTTTGCTTCCCAGACAAACTGCGCCGCTAGTCTCTTCCGCCTGCCGTAGCCTCCGTTTATATTCCGAGCTCCACCCACAATTTTTTCTTTCGCTTCCTCGCCAGGAGCTTTTCCTTTTTTTTCGACTTGCATCTGTGACAAAGGTTCATCCTAAGTCATAGTCACTTTTTCCACTAACCACAGAGGTAAGCTTGCCGTCTCTTTGAGTCCATCCCTTCAATCTTCGAGGGAAAAAATTCCTGGTATCACTGTCCGAATGCCCGCGAAGGAATTTTTTTGAAAACCCTCGACAATTACACTGATCTGTTGTTTTTGCCTTCCTCTATTCACTCTCAATGGCTTGGAACCCCGCTGATTCGAATCTATTCAGGAAACTCGAACAATCAATGCTAGCTGTTCGTCCTCATGACTGCTCCTGTTCTCAAGTAAAAGGTATGCCATCTTTTTTGCTCAACTCGCATCCACCCATCCCCCTTTGTATGATGACATCAAAGACATGTAAAGGCATTCCTCAATCTTAATCACCATGTGGAATCTGTCATACTATCAAGTTTCAGCCTTGTCTGACAAAACCCTCATTTTCTCACTGCTTCCACTGGCTACTCTTGTCATGAATCATTACTGATAAGCTGCTGGTTTAGGTACATCTTGCAATCACTGCTCCTCTCCTGCCCTCTTGCCTAGCATGAAGATATTTTGAACGAACGGGCGGACAGATCGTGTCTCCCATCGTACATCCAAAACATACAGAGCGTACAAACTCTGTGGGTGTATCGACGGGAGATTACTTGTTGAGAACTCGTCACCTGAGCCTTTGCCCCTTGTCGCATATTATCCGCCATCGCCGATGAAAGTGTGATCATGTAGCTGACAAGGAACTGTTAGGTAATTCTTGCTCTCGTCGTCTTGTCCCTCAGTCCCACAACCATGGTCCAATCTATTATGATGAATGTGTTATTCACACTGTTTGACCTGGGTACTCTGTACCTGGGAATGAACATTTACACAAAAATCTGATTTAATGAGGTGAGTGAACCATTTACCTTTTCCCCACAGTATCATGCTAATGAGACTCAATAGCCTGACTTAGTTGCCATGTTTTGATTTCATGACGTGAACATGCATCGTGCTTGAATGCCATTGCTAACTCGATGTGATACAAAGCATAGGACCCGGCTTCCCCTTGTAGATAGGATCCAACTCCCGATATTGTGAGTCTCCCATCTGTTTCCATCCCCTCGACCCCCTTTGCCTGATGAACCCATATATTCGCTGTGTTCTTTCTGAACTACATCTTGAAGATAAAAAATATATTCACCTTGGAGAACTGATCCTTTTGTTACTCTTGCCATATCACATCACCGACTTTGTTTGATGTTCTGATGCTAATACAGATAGCAGGTCCCGCAGGTTATTTTAGCATCAATGAAACACTACTACTGTTTTGGTTTCTATCATTCCACTAGCTATCCATAGAGCTGTCGTAGTTTCCAGCCTTCTACTCCACAAACTGGCCATGCCTCTTATGCCACCCCTCCAGACTATCTCCCGAGTCATTGTAGAGCTCATGCACACTCTTCTTCCCCTCCGGCCACCGCACCCACGCCGGCTTCGACCCGCCCATGACACACACCATCTCCTTCGGGGCGGGCAGCTCGGTATCAATGGCGGACGCAAACGGGTGGATCAGTTCGGGCCAGTGGTGATCCCACAGCCACAGCATGGTGCTGCAGTTGGAACAGAAGTTCCGCTCAGAGGAGCAGTGCTCTTCATTTGGTGTGCCGCGGTCTTTGATGCCGTTGTATTTCCTGGGTCTGTTTAGTTCTTGTGCCTCGGCGGAAGGGAAGGAAGGGATAGGAGGTGCCGTATGTACTTGATGAGGTCTTTGCCCGTGATGATCTTCAGGCTGTCGGCGAGGCCGCCTAGGTTCACGCTGCCGCTGTATCCGCCTACTTTGCGACAGATGCTGCATGCACAGAGCTGGTAGGGCACTGGGGTTTGGGACTGGAGGGTGAATGTTACGCCGCCGCATTGGCAGCTGCCGTCGAGTTTCCTGGTCGGTTTGGTTAGAGTGGGTGACGGAATGGGTAAACCGAGCTTACATTGGCATGGCTTAAGATGGGCTTGGAAGAATGGAGGTAGAAAAGAAAGTAGGAGTTGTGAAGTGGAAGCAGTCGGACGGACGTCATGGACCACCTATATATACCTCGACTGGAGACTACTCTACCAAAGCAAACATTCCACATCCTATGAACAGGCCGAACTGCCCTTCCCCTCAAGCACCAATACATCATCGCTCGACTGGTGCATCGTGGTTGGCTGACGGCGTGTTTGTCTCGTTTGCTCTGTTTGCTTGTCGGCTCCGTCTTTCCGACCCTTCGCGGCTCTCTTCTTCTTGTGCTGCTGGACGAACCTCCAAGCAACCGATTTTGATTCGAGATGAGCTTTGGTGCTCCCGGAGGCGGAGCGACCAATATCAAGCCCACTCCGTGAGTCTTGTCGGTCGCATAACTTTGCTAGTGATACTAATTCTCATCCGGTACAGGCCCGAACGCGGTAGCTTTCCTCTCGACCACGAAGGTAAGGGAGTCCTCTCAGTCCGAACGAAGCCGATATAAACGAGAAACGAGCAGCGCTAAGAGTCCGTCTCAATTGACAGGAGAATGCAAGCACATCATCGCGGGCTACCTGAAATGCATCAAATCCAACAAAGGCACCAATGACGAGGCGTGCCGCAAATTGGCTAAGGACTATCTTGCCTGCCGCATGGACAAGTATGTGGACTTTTCCCTGTGGCACTAAATAGCAATTCGCTGACCTGGATTGCGACCGGTAGGAACTTGATGGCCCCGGACGATTTCAAGAACCTCGGTCTGGAGTTTGACAAGAACGGGACCGAGTCGACAGGGAAAAAGGACTGAGGTTTGTACGATAGTAAACGACAAGCTCTAGGCGTTTTACATAACTATACATTATATTCCAATCTAAGATCCATCTTATTGAAGGTATCCAGTGTACTCCGTAACTAAAGGTTTAGACCCTACGCCGGGGGAATCTCTCCGCCCGACTCAACCTCGCACCTCCAACTCTTTTTCTTAACGCAATAATATGCCCCCATGTCGTCCATCGCCCGGCCACCAGACCCGTGCTTGGTGGCCATCATCCTGATTGTGCGCTCGCGCACTGGCCCTCGTCTGGTCTTTCACTACCCCCCGAACCCGCTGAGCGAGAATCGCCTGAAAACCACGACCAAGGGCGGCCGGCGCATCTCCCGCGCGCGCCGCAGACAGGGAGCCAAGGGCACCGACTCCAGCTCGAGCGATGACAGCAGCGTCAGCTCCGACGAGGATGAGGAGGAGAGAGAAAGCCATCCGGGTGGGAGCTCTATGCAGGGCGGGCGGCGGGCGAGCAACTTCGGTCTGGACGACCACGCGTCCGTCACGGTGTCGCCCGCGGGCGTGGAACCGCAGCGCCCCGGGTCTCTAGGGTCTGGTCGGGGCTCTTCGATGCGGAAACGCACCGGCGCAAGCTCCGACCAGGAAGAGGATCCGGGGGCGGCATCGGATCGGCCAGATGAGGGGCCTGGAGGCTCGTCGCGGCGGCCCTGGGAGTCTCTCTTGGGGCTTCCGGGGAACGTGTGGGAGAAGCTTCTCAGCCCGTCTCGGTCATGGCATAAACGGCGGTTCGAGATCGGAATCAATGACCTGGCCCTGATGGGGTGGCCGGTCTTCGTGCGCGAGGATGGTTCCTGGCGGAAACAGAAACGGAAGAAGAAAAAGAAGTCCTCCGCTGAATGGGACGGCGGCGAACTGGGCCATAATGAGGATACTGAGGGAGTCCCCGGCGTAGAGAAGGGCATCGCTTCTCCAGCTTTGGGAGCCACTACTGGCCCCGGCGCGGATTTGCCCGCTGCATCCTCAGAGGCCAAGCGCACCCCGTCTACCAGCAAGGTGGCGAAGCCACCAGAGGGCGCTGTCGACTCAGAGGACAAGGACTCCATGACAATGTTCAATGTGGTGTTTGTCATGGATCCTCCGCTGCTGGAGTACTCCATGCGCGTCAAGGAAATCTACGAAAACATCATCAAGAAATTTGCCAAAGCTTTGAAATGGGAGCAAGCTCGCACTGATTATGTGTGGAAGGAATCACAACACATCTTACAAGTGAGGCGAAAAGCCCGGGAGACAAGTAAGCCTTTGCCTTGGAGTTGGTATTACATGAGCTGACGGTCCTCTTAGAAACATCTGTCAACAGTCTCTATTCTGATCTCATCACTCAGTCTTCGTTGGCTCGGGCTATATACACCGTCTATAGCAGTATCGCAGCCTCCAAGATTGCGTCTGTCTCGCTGAGCCCCGATGTCTCCATCTCGCTACAGATCCCGCCTCTGACCTCCACGCCATATCTCGCTGGCCCAACAGACCAAGCATATCCGGGGCTCTGGCTGACCACCGCAGACAACGTAACGCCCATTGATGACCCGGGTGCGGCGGATGGGAGCAGTGCACCGCACCAGGTCCTGGCCAAGCACTTTGCTCTGCTCTTTCTGGACAACGAAGCGGCCATTATCAAGGATGTTGAAACTTCTGGCGGTGCAATGGCTCCTGCACTGGTCCACTACATCCGTTGCTCCAAGCCGACCAAGTCATTTGCCCAAATCTCCGCGTCCTCGGGGATTTCGCTCGCCACTATTCAGATGCTGGCCAGTCATCTTGTCTACTGGCGACGCGCTCGCGCCATCCCTCCTATCCATCAGCGAGACACATACATCGTATCCCCGAATTGCGACTTGAGCAAGCTCGAGGCCGCCACTGTCGCTTACCAAGCGGCCTTTCCGACACTTCCCACCCTACCAAAGATGCTGGCCATGCTCAGCGGAACGCCTCGGCCCTACAGTACCCTCATTCCCAGCAAGGACCACAAAGAAGCCTACTTTGCCATTCTCGCGTGGCTCCTCCGCGGCGGATGGGTGACGCAGCTGCGAACCTTTGCCTGGATCAAGGTCTCACCCGAGATCAAACGAGCAGTCGAGAGCGCCATCCGCAAAGAAGAAGTGGACCGATACCTCGCCAAAAGCACCGCGAACTCGCTCTCCACAACGGACGGCCAAGATGACGCTTACTCGGACGATGACGCCAACTCCTCCTCTTCTTCCTCTCTCGCAAGCCACGGCAGCGGAGACAACACGCCCATGCCCGGCCGATACGATGCGCGCGCCCAGCTCCGCACGTCGCACAAACTACTCGATCGATCAACCGCGCTCCGTCTCTCCTCCCTGATCTTATCCCCACACCGCGCATCCCCGCTCGAGTCGCGCTGGCTGGACGAAATCGTGTCCAGATTCCCCGACCAGCCCGGCGGCCCCGCAGAGGTACTTATGAGTATCAGTCCGGAACTCGCACCCAAGGATCTTCAGACTTTACTGAAGATGTACTGGCCCACTTTTCTCAAGTACTTGAATGGGTATGATGCTCTGGAGAAGATCCCTGTGCGTGAGAACCTGAAGCGCAAACTTGTATGGCAGGTTCTCTTGCGCTTGGGGCTGAGTGGCACGTCCGGGCCTGGTGAGCTTGACGCGAGGGAGCAGGTGCTTATCAGTTTTCGACACTGGTAGGGTTGGGATATTTTAGGAAATTAATATGGTATTTGGTGTCTTATGGGTTTCTTGTGTATAGCCACGGCGGTGTTGATTCAAATTTATTCAATCTATTTTTCACATCTTATACATGTAGTACGACACCTGAGGCATTGTTCGGACATCTTCCAGAGTCGCCAAGGTAATAAACGTTCCCGCCGTGGTAATGGACTTACATCCACTACTCCCTTCCGACGGATTCCGTTGCCCTCAACCCTAACCAGCACTACCGAACCTTGGCCGTGTATTGACTTAGAAACATCTCCAAGAACTTGGTTGTAGGCAGGGAATAGAATACAACCTGCCCGAAGGCGAGTGGGATATATTCGGCCCCAATACTAAATCAGTGCATGTGCAGGACTGTCCACCACATTCTTTGTCGCACAAATATTATGATGTGAGGCGCCGTGGTTCTTCGGAGGTATTACCAATACATACCTCCCCTCCGGTTGCCAGGTACCCGAGGATTTCCATCACCGGTAGGTTTCTCCGAAAACGCAACGGTCCCCACGGGTGGCTTGTGAAGATTAGCTGCAGCAATGTTTCAGGCCAATACGAGTAGGGAGAGCTGACAGGTGGTGAGAGGTGCCGTCTCGAAAGAATAATCAACGGTATCAATATCAGTTGTCGACTTTCCTTGGACTTGATCTGTAGAGGTTCAAGCATGTTCTCACCCGTACGGGCCGTTAGGCTGTTAGGTAAGAAAATCGGACACGCACAAATACCAATTTCCGCCCCTCTTCTAGCCAGTGAGCATGGGTGGTATATTGGTTACTCTACTGGGCAAGTCACAAGTACGATACACCTGACAGCTGACCGCTCAACAGCCCTAAATGTCTTAACTATGGGAGGCTCAATTGCACTGCAGCAAGCCATTGGCCCTCCCGAATGGTCCGATGCGGATTGATGCCAGATGAGAGAGAGCTTCAACCGAGGCTGGCGGGAAAGCACAGGGTCATCTTTGCGAGACAAGTAACGGCCCTATGTAACAGTGCACTATTTCCAGAAATATGCCCCGAATGGGGTCTAGTCTAGGCTGGAAATTGGCTCAAGGATGACTGCTGGGTGTTGCTCACACAGGGAATGCTCGCGAATCAAATCGTCGGAATAGTAGGAGTAGTAATAGTAGTGAAAACAATCCTATGATGTATTCCTGTGGACTATTATTACTGGGGCTTGTATTAATGGTTTATTCCATGGCCCAGCGGGGGTCTGTATAGGCCCTATTGTAGGCTCGTCCCACACGGGCGTCCGGCACTGATTCCACACATCCCGTTAGTTACTCCATAGCAAAAAAAAAACCTCGCTTCATTTCTTTTTCTCTTCTTCGACTGTGAAAACCAAAAGTGCCCAATTCCCAGGCCCTCAGTAAGTCCTTGTTGTTTGTGGATTCCCAGCTGGCATTTCTTCCAGGGTGAGTGAGTGGATGGACCACAATAATAATAATTTTGTCCTGAACTTTCTCACTCTTCCCTCTTCCTCGGTCTCTCTCTTCCTTTCTTCACCAACCAACTTCCCTCTCTTTCCCTCCCTCTCTTTCCTTCCCTCCGCCTTTCGGTCTTCCCACCCATCCCCCACTGTGCCGTGGGTTGTTTCTTTCTTGCTCTCATTCCTCCCTGCCACCCGATCCTGTGCTGAACTGCCTCCCTCCCAGCCCGCGTTCCGCTTTCCCACTCGCCGTGAGCGTATTTTGGCCCAGTCGATCGCGCTTGATTATCCGTCATTCCTCCCACACCTGCCAGGTCAACGCTGCCTCAGTGTCCTTGCCTGACACTTCTCGATCGCCCTTGACCGTGGAGAGTGCCTTGCGACCCGACCCTCACGTCCGAAACAAACTCTTGACCCTCGCTCCGGCACCACGTGAAAGTCGCGCTCAGCTACGCAGGCGGCTTCCGACAAGGGATCAACTTTCGCGTCAGGAGCACGGCTGCAACTCAATAACACCGGGTGTTGCCTCGAACACTTGGCTGCTGCCCCTCCACCCCGTCCGACGATCAAGAGCAGAGCTGTTGTGATTGTCCTGAGCGAACGAGCGCGGCATTACACAAGGGGAGAATTCCTGTGCATCCGACTTGCAACAAGCGAGTCGATTGTACGAGCCCGTCACTCCTTTCACCCCGAGGTTTCGTTCCCGACGTGAACAGGGCGGTGCCCTTCAACCTTGGTGGAAGCAAGAAGTTATTTGGTGCTTGAAACCACTTCAACCCCTCCATCTCCTCCTGACGCTCCGTGTGGTCTACTTCCACAGTCGTCTAGACAACCACTTGTCCTCCCTACGAACCCGACGGTTTTTATCGATGCGACTCGCGTTTTAGCCGATCTCCCTACAAATACAACCGCGCCGAGTATAACTCTCTCGCAACGCCGTCCGCCCTTCCGGGGTTCTTTCCTCTCGTTCCGTCCTGAAAACAGGCCCTCCTCATACACCGCCCCAGAGTGGGAGTGATTTGGAAAAAAATAAAACGGGGAGTTGCAGCTTGGTGGGCTTGAAAGAAGGGGAAGCCGATTCTTTCTTCTCTATTCCGCCAGTGTCGGAGCCATCTCGCCCCAAGTCAGCACACACTGAGATCTTCCAAGGTCATCAAACGAGATAGCTGTTCTTAGACAGACCTCTCTTTGACCTCGCGGATTCACTTTTTTTTTTTTTACTGCATTTCGATCAGAACCCCACAATGAGTTCCCAATCCGAGATGCCTACATTTTCATACGCCCAAGCCGCCAAGGGCCTTGCTCCAGTACCGACCAAGGCGGCAGTCGCGGAGTCGGACAAGGTCGACTCTAAATCCGAGGATCAGAGCATTACTCCTGTGACTACGGATGCTTCGTCTACGACTTCGGAACCTTCAGTACCACGAGATATTGAGAAGGAGACGACAGATGTTGCCAACGATACTGAGTTCACGACAGTCACCAGCAAGCAGTCTGTGGCTAAGGCTAAAGCAGCCAACTCCAGGACATCGTCTCCAAGCGCGAGCACCGCCGCAAATGGAACACATCGGAAGAAGGACGATGCCTCGAATGTCCCCAACGGCACTCCAGAAGCTACGTCCAGCAAGAAATCTCAATCCGATAAACAGGCAGAGAAGTCGGAGAACGGAGGAGCAGAGGGCTCCAAAGACACATCTGAGGATTCCGAGAGCAGCGCACCTCCAAAGGAACTCAAGGCTGCTCCCATCCCTACAGTGAACATCTGGCAGCAGAGGAAGGAGGCCCAAGATGCCAGGACCAAGGCCACGCCGCCTGTCCCTGCTGCAAAGGCTGGTTCCACGAAGTCTGCTACTGCAGAGGATAGCCAGCAAGATTCGGCCAAGGCTAACCCGAAGAAGAAAGCTGATGGTGCGTCAGATGGCGCCAAGGACCGGAAAAAGGCAGATGGCAAATCGCGCGATGATGGATCTGCGATGCCTCCGGTAGCAGACGCTACATTATGGCCCACCCCACAGGTCGCGCTCGGCGAAGAGAAGAAGAAGGCCCAAGAGAAGACCGACAAGTCTGAGCAGACCAACAAAAGCCCTGTGATGCGGACGCATGGCAAGGAGAAGTGGACTCCTGTCCCATACGTGCCTACCGCTGTTTTCAATACTCCTCTTCCCTCAGCTTCTGGTCGCAGAGGAGGAGGCCCTAAAGCTTCTCGAGGTGGACGAGAAGGTGGTCGCGGTGGGTCTCACGCCGCTGGCGAGAAGGCCACCGCTGGACAAGGCGCTGCAGGGTCCGCGCCGAAGCAGACTTCTGGCGGAGAGCGAGGGAGACTCGAGTCCTCCACTGGTCGCGCAGCATCCCTTCCTGCACAGTCGCGTCGATCCACGAGCACCGATGTTGTTCTGACAGGAGGCAAGGCCTCACAGCCCACGGATAAGAGTCGTGGAGCCCGTGGTGGAGAGGATGCAAACACTGCAACCGGCAAGCAAGTAAATGGCGGCGAGAACGTGTCGCGCCCCCAGCGCGAAGGCAAGCCTTTCGCACGAAACCAGGCAAGCGGCGACCGCAACGCGAGAGGCACCCACCTGGCTGTGGACTCTCAGGCTGCGGCTCGCGCCAATGAACGCCGCCTCGAAAACGGCTCCAAGTCGGCCGACTTCTACCGGGAATCTGGGCTCGACTACAACCGAGAACGTGGCGACTCCCGCGCTGAGCGCGGGGGTCGTGGCTCCAACCGTGGTCGTGGCGGCTATCCAGCCTTTGGTGGCCAGAACGCTCAGTTTGCTAATGCGGCGGCCATGCCCAACAATTCCTTTGCTACACCCAAGGCTTTTGGCTTCAACGAGCGCCAGCGATCACAACAGGGTCTTTCCAATGGCACACAACAACAGGGCAACCGGATGCCCTTGCGATCACCGTCGCTGCCGACCACCCCAGGCATGTACGGTGTTTTCCCCTTCGATGTCAACGCCATGTACGGCTATCAACCGGTGAACTCGGGGGCAATGAGTCCCATGCCCTATCAGCAGCAGTACATGGAGCCCTTCTCGCTCATGAATATGCTCTCGATGCAACTGGAGTATTACTTCTCAGTTGACAACATGTGCAAGGACATGTTCCTTCGCCGACACATGGATGGCCAGGGCTTTGTTCCGTTGGGTGTGATTGCCAGCTTTAAGCGGGTCAAGTCTCTAACCGAGGACTTTGAACTTCTTCGAGTCGTCTCCCGCCAACTCCGAAGTGTTGAGCACCAGGCCGGTGACGATGGTGTTGACCGGTTACGCCCGAGAGAGAGGTGGGCCCAGTGGATTCTTCCTGTTGACCAGCGTGATCCCTCCGCCCAGCATGAAGGCGCGCCGCCTGCGAAGCAAATCGGAAAGACCGATGAGAATGTCCCATTCAACTACCATGCCGACGGCGTTCCCAACGGCTATGGAGGCCCGCGCCAATTCGTTCCCAACGGCACCGCCTCCCGAGGTCCCAAGACCTCCCTGTCTACCGCGGCCCCGGAGTTCATGCCGTCAGGGCCACCCTCCGCCCACAATGAAATTGCCAATGTAGGAACCCCCATGGATCCGTCTTTCTTTCAAGATTGCGACTCTGCCCTGTCAACCCCTTTTGATACCCTGGACGACTCATTTATTGACGCTTTTGTTTCAGCGCGCGGACTAGACTCGCATACAGACCGCCCTTCCTCGCCTCCCCTCGGAACGACGGTAGACTCGACAGGGTATGCTCAACCTTATTTACTGTTTCTTGGGACCGTAGTCCATGGCTGATAATCTGTTATAGTTTGGATGCGCAAGACAGGCCTCGGCGACTTGCTAGTTCTATCCCTGACTTGACTGACATACCCTCGAAAAACAAATCACACCCGCCGTCCGAGTTGAGGCCGGACCACCAGTCTAAGAATGCTCGCAAATCTTCCGTCAAGGGGGGTCAGAAATTCCGGAAACCTCAGCCACGGAAGGCCGAGGAGAAAGCTTCTGACATGGGTCCTCCCTACCGTTCCTGGGCACGATATCTGGCACGAAGTTTCGATTTGCAATTGTACAATGATTTTAGGCGTTTAGCCCTTGATGAACTTCTCACACGACACGCTGACTACGGGTTTACCGCCCTTTTGTCCTTCTACCAATCCTGTCTCCTGAGCCAGCAGTCAATCAATGAGCAAGTGGTCCAGGATATGGCTCACCTGGCCCGAAGTGACGGCACTGGCCGGATTGCAGAGCCTATGCTGTCGACTGTGCTTGTGGCCATCAACAGTGATCGAATGACTCCAGGGAATCGCAGCCTGACTGGCTACTACTTCAATGTCCAGTTGGGCTACGGGGACTGGCAAAAGTGACTACGTTGATCTCTTTTTCTTTTTCTCCTTTCCATTCGAACTTGTTTTTTTTTTTCTCTCCTCTCTCCGCAACAGGGTTCTTTCTTCCGTTTTGTCTACCAATCATGAATCAGCATCCGAAGTTCTTTTTGCATGCATCTTCGCCGAATTTTCATCTTCTCCGTTCCTCTAGAGTGCTAAGGGGGTCATTTCATTGCAACCAGACGGGTCGGGTTACCATGTGCAGCCTCTGAGTTGTCATCTCCCGTTGAATACTGTTTTTTTCTCTCTCTGAGTTCTTGTTTGTTATCTTCTCTTTGCTTCTGTCATGTGAAGTTTTTACAAAAACATTCCGGAGTCTGGGCATGATTCACTGGCAGTGTCTTTTCCTCCCCTTTCCTGTTCCATGCCTGCCTCTTCTTCGGCGGGCCGGGCCAACAAAATTGCTTTTCTTCCTGATCATAGAGCCACTTGTTTACTTTTCTCTTCTTCTTTGATGTTTCTTTTTTTGCTGCTTCTCTCCACAGCCGCGTTGATGATGATCCTGGTCTTTTTGTTCATTCTGGGATCCTTAGCGAGTCATCATCATCGGGATGGAATCGCCGGCTGCCCTCGAGCAAAGCAACTGGTCAGATTAAAAACGAAAAGTCTTGTATGAGGTCACCCCTGTTCTACTGTATGTCCATTGATCGCCGTGATGAAGAAAAAAGAAATTCCCTCTGTTATGGCATTGTTCTTCTGGGCTTGTCTGTACTGTATTGTGTGCTTTCACTCGTGTATCATCTGTATGCACTAGGATTACTCCGAGTCTTTGATAGAAGTAATGTACAAGGCATTCATTTCTCTACGTTATACTTCCCGCTCGGCAAAGACCGTCTGAGTGGGTGCCTCAGGCAGCAACACCTCGGCGTAGTCAATCATCCGATGCTGGCCACTCCAAACGTCCAGACAGCTTTGCCGCCACCCTTCTCCCGCGGTATTCGGCTGCTCTCTTTCTCTCCTTCCTATCTCTCCTTGAATACCTTCTCTCATCTCTCTCCTCATTCCGAACAATATGGAGAGTGCATCCCGACAGGCCCCGAGGCTACTACGGGCCACTCGTGTCTCCAGCCTGCCTCATCAGCACCGCCTGCCACGGTCCACCACAACCAGTGCAGCTGGCCTGGCCCGAACCCAACGAAGAGCTGTGTCGAATTCTTCTCGGAATCTCGCTCCCGAGTCACTCTTCAGCAACTTCGCGGCCGCTGGCGCGAGCAGCGGCCAGCAACCGGGGCCCACCACCTACTTCACAAACCGAACCTCGCTCCCCGCGAACACCGTCATCCGATTCGTTCCTCAGCAGACAGCATGGATTGTCGAGCGCATGGGAAAGTTCCACCGGATTTTGGAGCCCGGTCTGGCGATTCTGGTTCCATTCCTTGACCGCATCGCCTATGTGAGGAGCTTGAAGGAGTCGGCCATCGAGATCCCCAGCCAGAATGCAATTACGGCGGACAATGTGACGCTCGAGCTGGACGGAGTGCTATATACGCGTGTCTTTGATGCGTACAAAGCGAGGTAGACATCTCCACGGGATATTTTCGAGTTCAATGCTAACCTGTCTGTGATGGATTGCAGCTACGGTGTCGAAGATGCAGAATACGCCATCTCCCAGTTGGCGCAGACGACCATGCGATCGGAGATCGGCCAGTTGACTCTCGACCACGTTTTGAAGGAGCGCGCAACCCTCAACACCAACATCACACAGGCGATCAACGAGGCTGCCCAGGACTGGGGTGTTGTCTGCCTGCGCTACGAGATCCGGGATATCCACGCCCCGGAAGGAGTTGTCGCGGCCATGCACCGTCAAGTGACCGCCGAGCGGTCGAAGCGCGCCGAGATTCTGGACTCTGAGGGTCAGCGCCAGAGCGCCATCAACATTGCCGAGGGTCGCAAGCAGTCAGTGATCTTGGCCTCGGAGGCCCTGCGTGCGGAGCAGATCAACCGGGCCTCAGGTGAGGCTGAGGCGATTCAGCTCAAGGCTAACGCCACCGCTCGAGGCATTGAGGCCGTCGCTCGGTCGATCGAGGAGGGCAGGGAGAATGCCCACAGTGCCGTCAGCCTGAGTGTCGCCGAGAAGTACGTCGATGCCTTCTCCAATCTGGCGCGCGAGGGCACCGCCGTGGTCGTGCCAGGCAATGTCGGCGATCTGGGCGGCATGATTGCCAACGCCATGGCTGTCTACGGCAAGGTCAGCGAGACCCAGGCCAAAAACATGGCCGCGAAGGCCATCGGCGTGCCGGAGCCTGAACAACACACCCGCACGAGCAGGAAACCGGACGAGTTTGAGGACTCCGGCAGCGAAGCCACGCTGAACGAGGAGCCTCAGTCACAGGACGGTGTCGCGCAACATGTGCTGGACGGATTCGACGCAGCCAGCCAACGCAAGCGGTGATTGTCTGCTAAAAGGAGACCCAAAAAAGAGAAAATCCCCCATGAATTCGATGAACCCCCTTTTTCTCGACTGTATTGTACCGCTCTCTCTCCTTCCCTCTGGCGTACGAGGATCTTCCAATGTACACTTTTTTCATTTTTTTCATTCTTTTTAATTCTCTCCATCTCCTGTTTGTATTGCAACCAGCATTCTCCAGAGTCCTAAATCAGGCTTCTCTATATATTGCCATATACAGTAGTCAATAATGTAGTTCATCACTAAGAAGTGTAAACGCGGGAGCTCGGACCGCCTATGGAGATCGCGACTTTTCTGGAACGGGCGCGCTCTTTCACCCTTCCTCATCACCCCCAACGCCTGCGCTGCGGTCGCGACTCTCATTCAACCGTTGTGTGTCTAGAGGATCCTGGGGTTCTTCTCTACGCCTTTCTCGCTCCTCGATCAGTGTGTTCGGCGCTCCCTCCATCCCTCTCTTTCTCCGATGCCCGACAAACAGATACGCAAATCCCAGCTCTCATCGCACCCACTCACAGCCCCGACTCCCTCGATTGCGTCGACCCGTGCTCCCCTCAGCAGCTGAGAGCGCTACACTGCATCGATCCTAGACAGAAATCGGAGGACGTCGCCGATCGCGGATACGATTCAACGAGCAGCGGCGACTGCCCTCGCGCTGCGCGATGCATATCATCAAGCCAGTTTGGCTTACACACGGAGGTATGGGGCTCGATTGCACTCGCTTCCCTTGCTGGGGTGGCGGCTGGGACATTGTTCGACCAGCCCACCTACACCGGCGATGGTCGCAAGCAGAAAGGTCTTGGTTCTGGATGGGTTTGGGCTAACGGTGCTTTGTCTCTCTGGCTTAGGTGAACGGAAGGATTTCGAGGTTTACAGTTGTGATGTTTCGCCAGATGGGAAGAGACTGGTCACAGCAGCAGGAGGTGAGCACGAATTCTTATCTCTGCGTTGGCATGGTGGATATCGAGTCACGTTGAATGCGAATACTGACATTGTTTCTTGTCGTTGCGGCTTAGATGGCTACGTACGCATCTGGTCCACCGAGGCCATCTACAATACGGGCAATGCGGACTTCGCCAGCAAGCCGAAGCAACTTGCGTCTATGAGCAACCACTCCGGCACCATTCACACGGTGCGCTTCTCCCCGAATGGGAAATATCTCGCATCGGGGGCGGATGATAAGATTGTCTGTGTCTACATGCTGGATTCTAATCCACCAACACACTCGACATTCGGTAGGTTTCTAGGGCTGTGCGGATGAACCAAGCCCAAGCGCTGATAGGATATGCAGGCACGGATGAAGCACCGCCGGTCGAGAACTGGCGCACGATTAGGCGATTGATTGGCCACGACAATGACGTTCAGGATCTGGGATGGTCATACGACTCATCAATATTGGTGTCCGTTGGGCTCGATTCAAAGGTGGTGGTGTGGTCCGGGCATACATTTGAGAAGCTCAAGACGATATCAGTCCACCAGAGTCACGTCAAGGGTATCACCTTTGATCCTGCAAATAAGTACTTTGCCACGGCAAGCGACGACCGAACAGTCCGCATCTTTCGATTCACCTCGCCTGCGCCCAACTCGACCGCGCACGACCAGATGAATAACTTTGTTCTGGAGCACACCATTTCCACTCCGTTCTCCAATTCTCCTCTCACTGCCTACTTCCGTCGATGCTCGTGGTCGCCTGATGGGATGCACATCGCTGCTGCGAACGCAGTCAACGGGCCTGTCAGTTCGGTCGCCATTATCAACCGCGGTTCTTGGGATGGCGATATCAACCTCATTGGCCATGAAGCGCCGGTTGAAGTCTGCTCGTTCTCTCCGCGGCTTTATCTCACTGAGCCACCCAAGAAAAACCAGGTCGATAGTCAGGGACATTCGACACAACCTCATATCACCGTCATTGCATGTGCCGGTGGGGACAAGTCGTTGAGTATTTGGATTACAAGCAATGCTCGCCCGATGGTGGTGGCACAGGAACTGGCCGCCAAGTCCCTCTCTGATCTGGCCTGGAGCCCGGATGGGTCATGTCTCTTCGCCACTGCACTGGACGGCACGATTTTGGCCGTCCGCTTCGAAGAAGGCGAGCTGGGGTATGCCACGGAGTTTGAAGAAAATGAAAGGTCCCTGTCCAAGTTTGGAACAAACCGAAAAGGAGCTGGTATCACGGAAACGACAGATGGGTTACTCCTAGAGGAGAAAAGCAAGGCCGGCGAGATCAAGGACGTAGAGGGACGAATGGGAGCACTGATGGGTGACGGCCCTGCCGCGGCAGAACCCAAGGTCAACGGAGGCGTGTCGAACGGCGGGACTCCTGCTCGAGGCCCTTCGCCTACACCCGACGCTGCGAAGACGCAGGCAAACGGGGCAGCATCGACTCCTGGCACTGAGTCCGAGAAACCGAAACCCGATCCCCACCAGGCCAAGCTGGAGAAACTCAAACAACGTCCGACATTCACCAAAGAAGGCAAGAAGCGCATTGCACCCCTGTTGGTCTCAAGCTCAGGAGCTGGCGAGTCATCTCTGCCTCAGGCTCGTCTGATGGCCTCGGTTGCCAGTCAGGTCAAAGCCGACACTCCGACATCTCTCGTCGATCTTTCAAAGCCCTTTGATGGTCTTCCCAAGGGCGGATTGACGGCATTGCTTCTTGGAAACAAGCGCAAGCTGGCTCAAATTGAAGGCGAGGAAGGAGAAAATCAAGTAGAGAAACGGATCGCCCTGACCAGCCAGAACGGCGCCACTCCGATCCTTGCCAACACTCCCGATGGCCTCCTTCCGGCCCAACAACAACCTGGCGCGACAGGGCAACAGCCTACTCCGGAATTCATTCGCCCTGCCGTGACCAATCCATGCATGTCCGTTAGCCAGCTTCGGCTGGCGGTCCCCAAGATTCGCAGTCATATCCTGCGTGCACTTGACGCTAACGGCAAACCGACCGAACCGCCCGTTCCCGCCGGGGACACGAGTAGCAAGTCAAGAGTTGACGTGGTGTTCGAAGCTCGGAACCCCTCGCCAGCGAGTCTGACTGGCCGAGCAGTGGACCGAGAGCCGGTGCGTCTTACGCTTTCCCGTGGGGAGCAGCCACTGTGGCAGGACTTTCTGCCCCGAACCGTGCTTCTTGTGACCGGGAATCAGACGTTTTGGGCAGCTGCATGCGAGGATGGATCAATTTATCTCTGGACCCCCGCTGGTCGTCGCCTGGTGAGTGCCTTGGTCTTGGAGGCCCAGCCTGTAATGCTGGAGAGCAACGGTCCGTGGATTCTGTGCATCTCCGCAGTGGGAATGTGCTATGTCTGGAACGTGAAACATCTATCATCCCCGCACCCCCCGGTCTCCTTGCAGCCCGTCCTGGACGCTGCCATACACACACTCGGCGCCCATCCCACCGCCGCGCCGGCTTTGACCGATGCGCGCATCAACTCCGAGGGCCGCATCGTCGTTTCCTTGTCGAACGGCGAGGGCTACTCCTACTCCCCATCCATGTACTCGTGGCAGCGAATCTCCGAAACCTGGTGGGCCGCCGGCAGCCAGTACTGGAACACAACAGACACGCCGGTCAGCAACCTGAAGTCCACGGACGCGTCGCAAGATACCAAAGACGCCAAGGCGGCCGTCTCGGCCGGCATCATCCCCTTCCTGGAGCGCAACACCACGAACGAGACCCTGCTCCGCGGCCGGGCATACTTCCTCCAACGACTCATTAAAGTCTTGCTCTCGCGCGAGGGCTATGAGACCTTCGAAGCGAGTGTCTCCATTGCACATCTTGAGAACCGCCTCGCTGCAGCCCTGTCTCTGGGCGCTAAGGAGGAGTTCCGCTTATACCTATCGATGTATGCGAAGCGCATTGGTGCTGAAGGGCTAAAATTGAAGGTGGAGGAGCTCTTAAAGGGTCTAATGGGTGGCTTGTTCGAGGACGAAGATCCCAACGCCGTTGTCTCCAGACTTCAAGCCAATGAGCGCGAGGGCCGCAGTTGGCGCGAGGGATCGGAGGACTTGTGCGGTTGGCCGAGAGAGGTGTTGTTGAAGGAAGTCATCCTTGCACTCGGTATGCTACTTGCTTGTCTTGCCTATCTTTTGCGGTTTTGTTTCATTTCTTACTGACTGGTTTCTTTTTTTAGGAAAACACCGCGACCTCCAGCGTGTGACTGTCCCCTACGCTAAGCTACTAGACCTAGTCGACAGCACAGAGCAGGGTGATGTCATGGACCTTTAATTCACTGTTTCCCTTTTTGTCTTGGTTGGCGTTCTCATATCTGGACTTTTGGGGGGCTAATCCGGATACTCGATACATACTCTGCATTGCTTATTTCTATACTCTTACTGGAAACGGGAAGGAGACGCGATATGATTCACTTTTTTTTCGGTTGGTTGTATTTGTAGTATAGGTTGTTGGTTGGCTCCAGCAGACTTGACTTAGACATCAAAATCTGGACAACCATCGTACAGCAGTAGCACAAGCAGCTAGGCGTGGAGCTTCGCTTTGCTTAGCGGTTCATCATCACTGAATAACTGAATACAAAATTGCTCGCGCAGCTTTTTATAGCTTGAAGGCCCGACTATTTCCTACTGGCGAATCTGCCCGATATTCCTGCCGCGTCGATTCGGAGTAGCTCCGCACTGATCTTCCCCACCCCCACACAAGTGGACAGAATCATCGGCGCAAATATCGGCCGGACTATGCTATACTAAGACACAATTCGATAACCATGTTACGGAACAGAAAACCCCAGGCTTGCCGACTACAAAACCTCTCACCGGATTAGTTCTCTGCCTCGCAGCCATCAAGGCCGTTCAAGGGACTACTAACACCTCATCTCTTTGCCGCAAACATGTCTAAAGAGCACTGCCTTTATTACACCACTCCATGTGAAACCTTCCCAGGCAGTCTGCCACTTGGCAACGGCCGTCTTGCAGCCAACGTCATCTCCTCGCCCTCACACGAGACCTTCGTCCTCAACGAAGTCACTTTCTGGTCTGGCGCACCACACACTGCAGGATCTGGCCTGGCTCGAGTCGCTGACCCCAAGGCCGAGCTACGGCAGACACAGCGCTGTTTGCTAGGAGGCGACTATGCGGAAGGGAAGAGAAGATCGGAGAAATATCTTGAGAGTACAGAGCAGAATTTCGGTACCAACTTGATCGTGGGGAGGCTCAACGTTATTGTGAATGGTGGTGTTGATAGCCAAGGCGTGACCGGCTTTCAGAGAGAGCTGCGACTCGACGAGGCTCTGGCGGAGGTGCAGTATGATCAAAACGGACATCCAGTCCGGAGAAGGAGCTTTATGAGCTATCCTCATCAGGTGCTTGTGGTGAGCTTCGAGAGCGACCATCCAGAGGGCCTTGATCTCGAGGTCAGTTTTCAGGGCGACAGTAAAGCTTTTGCGGCGAGGAGTAAGAATGGGAGGCTCGAATTCGATACACAGGCGCTCGAGACCGTACACAGTGACGGAGCTTGTGGCGTCATGGGTCACGGCATTGTTAGTGTCCGCTCCGACAGCCAAGAAGTCGAAAGCAGAGAAGGCAAGGTTGTTGTACGGGGGAAGAAGAGTGCCACGGTTTTTCTCGCCTTCACAACAAACTATCAACAGAGCGACGATGGTTGGAGAGAGCGAGCGTCTTGGCAGATCGAGGAGGCCGCGAAACTGCCTGTTGCAGATCTCCTCGCAGCACACCTAGCGGACTATCAGCCCCTCTACAATCGGATGAGCATCACCCTCGGGCCCAGTTCAGGCTCGGACAATGCGAGACTGCCCACCGACCAGCGCCGGCAGAACTTCGAGCCGTCCAAATATGCAGACCTAGGCATGTTCGCGCTCTACTTCCATTACGCACGCTACCTCACCATCGCCGGTACACGCGCCACCTCTCCCTTACCAATGAACTTGCAGGGTCTGTGGAATGACGGAATAGCATGTCAGATGGGGTGGAGCTGCGACTACCATCTTGATATCAACACCCAGATGAACTTCTTTCCCGTGCTCCCCAGCGCGCTGCCAGATCTCATGCAGCCCCTCATCTCCTATCTCAATCAACTCGTCGCTGCCGGCAAAGATGCTGCCCGCGCCTGCTACGGCTGTGATGGCTGGGTTGCCCATGTCTTCAGTAACGTGTGGGGGTTCGCTGATCCGGGCTGGGAGATATCGTACGGCCTCAACGTGACGGGAGGGCTGTGGATGGCGACTCACCTCATAGAGATGTACGAATATACCCTGGATGAGACACTCTTGTCCGAAACTGTCTACCCGATCTTGAAAGGCGCGGCAGAGTTCTTCCTGGAGTACATGATCGAGGACCCGGAAACGGGTTGGCTACTCACGGGTCCGGCTGTCAGTCCCGAGAACAGCTTCTTCGTGGTCGGTAAAGAGGGTAACAAGGAAGAACATTCAGTCTGCCTCTCGCCGACCTTGGATGTCGAGCTTCTGCGCGACCTCTTTGACTTCTGTGTGCACGCCACGAAACGCCTCAACGCAGACTCCGCCTTCGCTCTCCGAGTCCAGACCGCGCGGGCAAAGCTGCCACCGTTCCAGATCGGCAAGCACGGGCAGCTACAAGAGTGGCTGCACGACTTCGAAGAGGCGCAGCCATATCACCGCCATCTCTCGCACACCATGGGGCTCTGCCGGCCGGCGCAGGTATCTAAGCGGCACACCCCGCGTCTGGCCGAGGCGGTTAGCGCGACACTCGAGCGGAGGCAGGATCGCGACGATCTCGAGGACATCGAGTTCACAGCAGCCCTATTTGGTCTGAACTATGCGCGCCTGGGCGAGGCGGAGAAGGCAAATGCGCAGATCGGCCACCTGGTCGGTGAGCTAAGCTTTGACAACCTGCTCAGCTACAGCAAGCCTGGCGTCGCGGGCGCGGAGAATGACATCTTCGTCGTGGATGGGAATTTTGGTGGTGCAGCGGTTATTGCAGAGATGCTGGTGCGCTCGCTGATGCCAGAGTTAGGGGGTCCGGTGGAGGTCGACTTGCTTCCGGCACTGCCTAAGACGTGGTCGGAAGGGACGGTGAAAGGCATGCGGCTTAGAGGTAATCTGGAGCTTGACATGGAGTGGTCTGGTGGAAAGCTGGACAGTGCGAGTTTCAAGTCTTTCTCGCATGGGTCTATGACGGTGTACTACCGTGGGCGGTCCCTCGAGATACCATATAAGGTGAACGGCGTTATCGAGTTAGGGCCTAATCTGCAGGTTAATTAGATAGATGTCGGTTCTGTGTTCTCCTTAGATGGTGGATTCTATATTCATAGCTACTAATTGTCTGATTACTATTATAATCTTTGCTGTATTCTTTCCACGCGCCTCTACGAAATTTTATTCTATACTTCCGTAGGATATAGTCTCTATATATAATCCATCATTGAAGGGAAGACTTTCCTTCTCCGGGCAGCTTTCAATAAATCATGTCTCTAAACCGCTTTCTCTTTCTTGTTAATTTCGCCCAATGATTGCCCTTCGTAAATCAGGTATAGTTTGGATGGACATCGGCTTCTATTGATACTTACTACCTTGAGCTGGGAAAAACATTGCTAGGGCAAGCCATTCACGTGGGCGGTGAACTACAACGGGCAGAAAACTCAGCTTCGAAGTTGGTGACCCTTTCGCCATACATCATCGATTCCACTCCTTCACTCTTTTATCTTCTCCTCAATTGACCTTGCCCACCTTCCTGTGTGGGCGCCATCATCACGTCTCTCATATCTGCTCCCTTCTTCCTCCTTCGCATCGTCGATCGATCTGCAGCTGGTCCTGCTTTTGCCGCGCGCCATCCCTGCCGCCTCCGCCTTCCCTCTTCCCCCCACCTCCCACTTCTCTCCTGTCGCTTCTACTCCAGCAAAAAGAAGAAAATGCCTCCCAAGAAGGCCCCAGTCCAAGAAAAGGTCCTCCTGGGCCGTCCCGGAAACAGCTTGAAGAGTGGTATCGTATGTGAGCATGGATCCCCACTATTTTTTTTCCTTTCCTTTTTTTCACAGCACAGTCCACTTTTTAATTCCACACAAACTATTTAAAGCTCCCCCTGTCCCCCTTTCCATCCTTTCCTCATCCTTCGTTTTTTCTCCTACAATGGTCTGACCATGACTCCAGGTTGGTCTTGCCAACGTCGGCAAATCGACACTCTTCCAAGCCATCACTAAGTCCTCCCTGGGTAACCCGGCCAACTTCCCTTATGCCACCATCGACCCAGAAGAGGCCCGTGTCATCGTGCCCGATGAGCGGTTCGACTGGCTCTGCCAGCAATACAAGCCCAAGTCCCAGGTTCCTGCCAACTTGACCGTGTACGATATCGCCGGTCTGACCCGTGGCGCCTCCACAGGTGCGGGTTTGGGTAACGCCTTCTTGTCGCACATTCGTGCCGTCGACGCCATCTTTCAGGTGGTTCGCTGCTTCGACGATGCCGAGATTATCCACGTTGAGGGTGACGTCAACCCCACTCGGGATCTGAACATCATCAGCGAAGAGCTCCGTATCAAGGATATCGAGTTCGTCGAGAAGGCCCTCGATGCCTTGAACAAGCAGACGCGCCGTGGTGGCCAGTCGCTTGAGATGAAGAAGCTGAAGGAGGAGGAGGCTACTGTTGCCAAGGTCCTGCAGTACCTGCAGGATGGTAACGACATCCGTAAGGGTAACTGGGGCCCCAAGGAGGTACGTTTCTTACCATCTTTCTTTTTTTCTGCTGCATGCACTCCTTTTCATGATGAATAAGAGCTTTGCTCGAAATATAACCCAGCTCTTCGAATGCCCTCATTTAAAAACTCACGCGAGGGCATATTGAGATCACGTCCACAACTGAATTACTCTTGTTTCTGCCATTTTGACAACCACACATCTTTTGCTTGATCGGTTTTACTGACGAAAAATGCCGTTCAGGTCGAGGTCATCAACCCTCTGTTCCTCCTCACGGCTAAGCCGGTTGTCTACCTGGTCAACCTGAGCGAGAAGGACTACATCCGCCAGAAGAACAAGTACCTCCCCAAGGTCAAGGAGTGGATTGACGCCAACTCTGCCGGCGACCCGTTGCTGCCCGTCTCGGCGCAATTCGAGGAACGCCTGACTCTGCTTGGTGAGGAAGCCGCCGCCGAGGAGGAGTGCAAGAAGCTGGGCACCAAGTCCGGACTGCCCCGTATCATCACCACCATGCGCACGGCTTTGAACCTGGCCAGCTTTTTCACCACCGGCGCGGATGAGGTCCGACAATGGACCATCCGCAAGGGCATCAAGGCGCCCGCTGCTGCCGGTGTCATCCACACTGATTTCGAGAAGACCTTCATCCAGGTCATCGTGTACAACTACTCTGTCCTGAAGGAGCTTGGCGACGAAGCGGCCGTCAAGGCGGCTGGTAAGGTCATGACCAAGGGCAAGGAGTACATTGTCGAGGATGGAGATATCTTGCTCATCAAGGCTGGTGCTGCCAAGCACTAGATGGTATATTTACAATTAAAAACATACACCGTCTGTCCAAATCTATCGAAAAATGTAGTTTATCCTGTACCTGTAGCTCCCTGCAGTAGTAAACTGTAGCCCCCAGTACTCTGTCCGTGAGCGCTCCTTGCACGTGACCGTGCTCCCCGCGCATCCCACTTCCTCCAGCTCCAGCTCTCTTGATTCCAACTACAACACACACCATGTTCAAGAAAGAGTGAGTCCCTGACCTCGTCCCTGAAAACCGGCTGCAGTGGTTGTATTCTCCATATCAGCAAAAAAACAATGGCCTGTCTAGCAATGTCCTTCCACACAGAAGACACAGCTTTTCTCCGCACAGACAAAGAGAGCAACACATCTGTTCACCAAGACAAGACCCCCAAGTCCACAAACAATAGCTAATGTAACATTCTTCAGGATACCCCCGAGCAACCGCTCAAAGGTCAAGTCCTCCGTGGCGCGCGGCCTGCGCCAGCGGCTCCTAGAGACATACCCAGGATTCGAGCCGTACATTGAAGAAATTCTCCCGAAAAAAGCCTCGCTGGAAGTCGTGAAACTGTACATCTTTCCCCCCTTCCCTTTCTCCTCTACCTACCTAGCATCCTAACAAAAAACCAATCTAACAACCCAACCCAAAACAGACCCGAGCGCGCAACCCTCTACACGATAGACTCGACCCCCCTCTTCTTCCAGCCCTTCGACGGCCCGCCCATCCCACACCTCAAACTCGTGCACAAATTCCCCTCCGCGATCCCGACCTTGCAGATCGACCGCGGTGCCATTCGCTTCGTGCTCTCCGGCGCTACGCTCATGGCTCCCGGGCTGACGTCCCCCGGCGGGAGACTGCCTGATGCAGAGCATGCCATTGAGGCGGGGCAGGTTGTTGGCATTAAGGCTGAGGGGAAGGAAGAGGTGTGTCTGGTTGGCGTGCTGAAGGCTGGCACGGAGGACATCAAGAGTAAAGGGAAAGGAGTTGTTATGGACGAGGGGCATTATTTGGGGGATGGACTTTGGAATATCCATTTAGACTGATTAAATTAGCAATATGAAATATGGGTTATGCTTGGTTTCTACATACGTAGGTCTTATGGGTTGTGCATATACATACCATCGGAGCGATGATAAATGAATTGGGATGGATGTACCGCTTGATGAGAAAGAATATTCGCCAAGAAACACGACTTATATACAAGGTTGTGACCAAAAGGGGGGGAAAAAACCTCGCCTGATTTCACCCGACTCGATGAGCGGCTGGATATGGGTATTCATCCCCCACGTCGCCGTCCTGCCCACCAGGCAGTTCCGAGGCCGACGAGGTCGGCGAGAGGGAAGGCGACCACGAGGGCGTCCTAATCGGAAGACTCAGTCCCAAACCTTTGACACTAGCCGCGGAACCAGTGCGAGATCCATTCAAAGTAGGGCGGGAGGTAGTCGAGCGCAAGCCGACGCGGGAGATAGCGCGCTGGAGCATTTCACCCGAGGAATCAAGAGCGATTAAGAACCGAGCCAGCTCGGCGCAGAGCTCCCAGTCGTTCTTTTGCGAGGCGAGCCCGATCAGGCGGACGACGTATTCTTCAATTCGGCTATCGTGGCCGTTCTCTTCTTCGTCTTCGAAAGCTTGTAGGACTAGCAAGTATCCGACGGCCGTCTTGAGCGAGTCGAGTCGCAGGGCTTGCTCGAAGAGGTCTTTTGGTGGTGGGAGGTAGCTGAATAGCGTGCGCCAGGACCGGAGTTCTGTTTTCCGGGTGCATTGGACGACGATGTCGAGGTAGTCCTTTGGCGGGAGAGATGCTTGCAGGAAGCCGATGACGGTAGGAAGTAATGGCCCTTCTCTTACGACAGATTCGCCGGTCTTGTTTGCTTGGCTCTCGTTGTCAACTTCGTCGTCGAGAACGTGATGTAGCAAAATCTCCAAGCCGTGGGCGAAATATGACAGGTGTGAGAAGTGTCGGCAGAGAGAGAGCGCCGCAGGTGTGCCGAGGTTCATCAAGCCGTATTGGAGGAAATATGGAAGGAAAAGAGTTGTCTAAGATAGAGTAAGCATTTTGGAATCATGGCATCGGTGAAAGGACGTACTCGGATGGCAAATTTCAGAACGGCGAAGGACATATCCCGTCTCTGCATCATTTCGGACTCGATACCCAGAACAATGCCTTTACTTAGCAGTACGGAGAGGGGGTAAAAGTCCAGAGGAATACTGAGAGGTGCCGGCACCGTCTCTTCTGTCAGGACATCCTGAACATCATTCCAGGTCAAGAGGTCCTTGCCGCGGAACATCCAGAGAGAATCTCGAAGGGATAGACTACCTTGTGATTGTTCCAGCGCCATATCCGCCGATGGACTACCCGGCAGTGATTCGTCGACTGTGGATGAAAAGTTGAACGAAAGCTGGTCGCGCATCAGAATATAATACTCCACATCATGCGAGACGATGCGCATATCGTATTTCAGCTCGCCTTTTTCTGACACAGTCGGCTGCAACAGAACCAGGTTCCCATCGACGAGAAGAAGGACAGATGCGACCTTTACATCTTGAGATGGATCGCCATTACCTGTGAACTTGTTAGGTGCTTCGCAAACTGTAGGACACTAAAGAAAACTGACGCATTTGTTCTTCGGGCAAGACCCAACTGATAGCCCGAACCCGCGTTGGTGCCCGCACAATTCCATTGAAGGCAATCTGTCCAACAGGAACAAGTGTGATCTGCGGCTGCGTCGAGTTGATGACATAGTGGTATAGAACGTTATCGTAGGTATAGACAAGGAGGGAATCTTCCCCCGAAGGTCCAATGAACACCACCGGCGACGGAAGGTACTCAATATGCATGACTGAGTTGTTGCCGAGAGAGGCTTCCCGTGAATAAAGACGTATCTATGCTTTCAATCAGTCCTTGACCACAATCCATGGACACCAAAAAACAAACCTCGTATGATCCGTCGCTCTCGACGGCAGCGATCAAGATATGCCCGTACCAGCACATCCCACCCCGAACGGCGAACGAATTCTCCGCCTTGGCGTCCTCAAAAACCTTCCAGCGGCCACTGTTTACGCTGTAATGTGCAAGCCCGCGTCGACCGGCTATCGCCACATACCGTCCATCCTGAGACACAACACAGGATCGAATAGGCCACTGTGAGTGAAGATAAGCCGGCGGATACTGAGCATGATGCCACAGCGAATCCTTGCCCGAGATGGTCATCAGGTCGGGAAGGTCGTGTCCGCGATAAAGAATTAGTTCAGTGCCCGTTTGCAGCAACCCGCGTGCAAGATTGGCAGACGAGAAGCAGCCAGTCAATGCACTGCGAGCTGTCTCCAGGATCCAAAGACGCCGGTCATTCTGTCCAGACAGAATGATATCCGAGCCTCCGCCAATCCAGCAACCGTTTGAAACGCCCGTGAGCCAATCCTCTGAGTTTGTTGCGGCCAACGACGAATCAACGGAGAAGCTGTTCCCTCCGGGCTTGCCAAATACACTCCATGTCGTCCAGCCGCGCTCGTAGCCTGCAAATAGACAGTATCCATCGGGCGAATAGTTCATGAATGTCAAGGCGCCAGTAGTAGTTGGTGTCGCTGGCAGGTGTAGCTTGTGAGAAAGTGGAACATTGCCCATATAATCTTTGGCCGTGTAGACCAAAATCTCACCATTCGTGCAATTCACCGCCAGCAGAGAAAAGCGCGCATTCACAGCCACTTTAACAGCCTCCTGACCAGCTTCCTTTGGGTCATGGAAACAGTGGCCATGGAACAATTTGTTGGGCGCCTCAGAGTCAGGCTGCGCCTCAGGAGCTCGCTGCACGGCATACGCCTGGCCAGTATTCGTGATCCATATCAGAAGATTCATCGCTCGGTCATAAACCATGTCGACAATCGAAACCTTCTTGGGAACATTGAGGATGCGGCTCAGCAGCTCCGAGGTCGTCTGCGTTCCGCCTGCCTCGGGAGTCCACCGGATGCATTGAATAGCCGACGGCTTCACGGTAGCAACCACGAGTTCCTGATCCAGTGCGAGCGCCTTGACGATTCCAGATTCGATTTTGATTGCCATGCGGAATCGAATGCTGATATCCCCGACGATATTGGCTTCTTCGACGGCTGAAAACCGTGATAATTGCTGGCGCCGGGGCTGTGTGTTTTGGTCGAAATTCTGCTGATAGACTCGTGATGAGGGGTCCGATGCCACCGAGTAGGTGAGGAGGTATCCTTCGGCGGTTTGGATGACCAGGATCGTTGAATCGGGGTGCATGAGAAGTGCCACGTTGGAGCCGTATGTCTTTAGTGAGAACGAGGACCGAGCTATCGCCGCCACAACGGCAGTAGGCTGCGGAGGTCTTCAGTAGCTAACCTGACTGAAAGGGAGAACAGTGTAAACATACCCTTGTTTGCCAAACCGCAATGGAGGTCTCTGTCATGGTGGTGAACGTATGCCCCGAGCGCGAGACGCAGAGGCCTTTGATAGCCTCATCTTCCCACTTGGGGCCGTCCGACGCGGACGAGCTTACAGGTTCGGGTTTGGGTTCGGACTGGGGCTTATGATCATCGCTGATGAGGGATTCGGTATCTCCGTCGGTATCATTGTTTTCTAGTGAGCTCCGCGGTTCCGAGGGAGGGTGGTGTGGGGGTTGCCGTACTCCATCAGCCCAGACAGAGGCGATGGCAGGGCCGTTGATGGCATAGACCCGGGGGACTCCATTGGGCCAGTACATGGCTCAGGTCGCGGGAGATCACTGGAGAGAATGCGCAGGCAATGGATCACATCGAGGCATTTCCAATGGCCATTCGCATCAATGTTGTTGTTGGTTGCTGTAGAAAGACAAGCTGGCCAACGGATGATAGATGGCGTATCACGTGCTGACTGAGCTGCTCCCCGCATTGATTGTCGCCAGCTTTTTTTCTTCTTTTTAATTCCCCTCGTTATTCTTTCACGTTCCTGATATACCCTTATCTTCTGGGATTCCGCTGCCATGGTCAGTGTCTGTAGATCTTTCTTGCATATCCACACTAACAACACCAGTCTCCCACAGAAAGCAAGAAGCGCCTGGCCTTGGCCATTATCGACTTCCTGGGCTCCAGCCTGAAGGACGGCACCCTGACCGCCGACGATGCCGAGTCGATTGAGATCGCCCAGTCCTGTATCGCCGACACCTTCAAGGTGGACCCGACCGACTCGGCCGCCGTGAACGACGCCGTGGGCGGCCAGTCCCTGGCCAACATCTACAGTGTCTACGAGAAGCTGCGGGGCAAGTCCTCGCCTCAATCCGCCGACACCGGGGCACAGTCATCTGAAACTGCCGACCAGACCAAGGCTGGTGCGCCGACTACCGAATCCGACAAGCTCAAGTCCGAGGGTAATGGCGCCATGGCCCGCAAGGAATACAGCCAGGCTATTGAGCTCTACACCAAGGCGCTGGAGATTGCCCCCGCCAACCCGATCTACCTTTCTAACCGGGCCGCGGCGTTCTCGGCCGCGGGACAGCACGAGAAGGCTGCGGACGACGCTGAGCTGGCCACTGCGGTGGATCCCAAGTACTCTAAGGCGTGGAGCCGGCTGGGTCTCGCCCGCTTCGACATGGGCGATTACAATGCCGCCAAGGAGGCCTATGAGAAGGGCATCGGGGCCGAGGGCAATGGTGGCAGCGAGGCCATGAAGCGTGGCCTTGAGACCTCCAAGCGCAAGCTCGAGGAGGCCGGCCGTGCCCCGGAGCCTCCCGCTGAGGATCTGGATACTGCTCCCGGCGCGTCCCGTGGTGCAGGTGGTATGCCTGATCTGTCGTCGCTGGCTAGCATGTTTGGTGGAGGTGCTGGTGGTGGTGGCGGCGGTGGTGCAGGTGGCATGCCCGACCTGGGTTCCATGATGAACAACCCTATGTTTTCCAGCATGGCTCAGAACCTCATGAGCAATCCCGATATGCTCAGCAACCTGATGAGCAACCCTCGCCTCAGACAGATGGCTGAGAACTTTGGCCAGGGAGGTGGCATGCCGGACATGTCCAGTCTGATGAGCGACCCGAGCGTTGCTGAGATGTAAGTTGAAGCTGACACCCCTCAAGAGCCTTGGCTAACGGACTTTTTCAGGGCCCGCAACATGATGGGTGGTGGAGGTGGTGCCGGTGGTGGTGCCGGTGCCGGACGAGGAGAAGGTGGCCAGTAAGCGGGATAACGGAGTGACGGGAAACGAAAACATGTGAATGATTTACTGTCATTGTTATAAAGTCGAGTTTTGAGCAGCGTTCTTTAGAAAGAATTGATTCGCTATAACACCGTGAATTTTCCAATTTCAGTTACCTTCAAGTTATCATGAACAACGCGAATGGCTTGATGGCAGCTAGCTCATGATACTCTCAGAATCAGTTTACTCCAGGCTCAGAGGGACATGGAGATAATAAAAAAAGAAATCTCCTTTCATGTATTTATTTACACAACTCGAGCACGCTCCCAGTCAGCCAAACGGCGATATGATCACAGCCCAAATGCAATCCAACAGACGAGGGGAGAGTGGATATGAAAACAATACAGGAACGCCCGCGAAACACCACACAAGTCCAAGAAATGCCACCAAATCAGCTCAAAGCGCGACTGCCATCCATGTCTATGTAATAATGGTAGAGGGGTCTTTTTTCATTGGGGGTTCGGTCCATAACAGTGTGAGAAAGAGGGTGTGAACAGACAGAACTGGGACGGAACCAAGCATTAATACAGGAAAAGAGAAGGGTTGGTGGACCGGCAAACGTTGGAGGCTTGCGGTCACTGAAAGAAAAAGCCGGCGCCAATTCCGCCTGGCTTGATATGATGATATAGAACAGCCATATTGTACAGTTGAGGTGATGAGAGTCAAGGTGTAAGCGGAGGTAGGGACGAGGCCCACGAGAGGATGTATCGGGGTAAACAGAGAAGTCATTGAGAGGCGAAATGGGTTATCCAACTTAGATGTAGTCGCGAGCGGCCTTCTGCAGCTCAATCAAGCGCCAGCCTCGGGTTTCGGGGTTGCTGACTTCTTCAGGTATCCGAGTCATGCCGATGGCGTAGGTGACCAGTTGCACCTTGTCCTCCATACCTGCGGCAAGTTCGCCGCTCTTGACGTTGCGGTAGACATGAACTTCCTGCGTCCGGCAGGTGATGACGAATACAGGGATCTCGCCAGGTTCCAGCAGGCGAGCATGCGAAACATCAACACCACGGATGTCCAGAATGCGGCCATCCGACTTCAAACCGGCAGTGGTGTATTGTTGAGCGAGAGCTGCGTAGACGTGGTACTGCGCATCGGAGAGCCAGAGCTTGAGTGTCTCAACATCGCCCTTGACATAGGCATCGAGAACCTCCGGGAGCATGTATTCGCGCATCTCGCGGATGAACTCCTCCATCTGGAAGTTCGGGTCGATCTCACGGAACTTTTTAATGACCATGGCAGTCTCATTCTCTGCGAAAAACCCAGCAACCCGGTCGGAGATGCTGCGCGCCGTACTGATAAGAGGGTTCTCCGACTCGTTGTAAACCTCCTTCATGGAGAAGAGTCTCTGCATCATCGGGTTGGAATCGCGGAAGTCACGCCACGATTCCTTCCAGGCAGCATCTTTGTGAAGGGTGACGTTTGTGCCGGCCCTAATGCCACTCAGTTAGGGAATCAAATTCGAAGAGATCATGACTGAAACTTACTCAGGATCTTCCTCCAAGGGCCCCGACTGCCGCTTGCCAGTCTTGGCCTCCAGTTCCTCTCGGCGCTTCCGCTGTTTGCGACGCTCTTCCTTCTCAACCCATCCACCATAGCGGGAGCTGCTCCCATCGTCAAGAGTATCCTTCACGTTCCGGTAGGCTTCAGTCTCTCGCACAGGTCTCGTGGCCCGCTCGATTCCCGAACCGGTGGCGGTGACACCCTTCCGAACGCCCTTAACCACGGGGGTATTCCATGTCCAGGCCGCACTCTTGCCAATTGCTTGACCAGTAGTTTTCAGAGCTGCGGAGGTGCGCGTCTGAGCGGCACCCGAGGCGGCTTCGTAGGCCGCGCGTGCACGCTTAACGTTCTCGTTCTCGCTGAGCTCGTGCGCCGAAGAGGCCAGCGCCTTGGTGGACTCGTTCCACTCCTTGGACGCCTTGAACTCGGTTTGGAGAGTCTCCCGGAACACTTGCCAAGGGGTCTTGTCTCCGTGGGGTGGTGGCGGAGAAGCGTCTTCCTTCTTCTCCTCGCCCTTCTCCTCCTTGGACTGCTCGCCTTCTGACTTGTCCTCCGGTTTTCCGTCCTCGTCCTTCTTTTCTTCTTTTTGCTGCTCCTGGCTTGGCTGCTGCTGCTTCTGTTGCCAGAGAGCAGTTGCGACGTGGAAAGATCGGGTCAAAGGGAGAGCGGCAAATGGAGAAATAAGCTGGGTAGCGGAGAGGGGAGAAGCGGGGAGGGCAGTTCGTCGGCTTGACGAGAAGACCAGAGTCTGCGCTGAGACTGACGAAAACGCCGAGGCTCGAGAAGCCAACTGCTGGGAGGGTGCTCGTAGGGCCGGGGCCCGAGATCGCAATGTCGCCGCCCGCGCCGTGGCAGACATCCTAGTCGGAAGCATGCTCCAAGGGACAGAGAAGAAAGAGAAATAATAAAACAAGGGGAGAAAAAGGGGGGACGCGGGAGTTGTGTCAGAGAGGGTGGACTGGCGGGAAAGAAAGAGAGAAGGCGAAGGCGCTGAGGAAAAAGTCGCGGGTGCCAAGACCCGCGAAAAACTCCCCCGGCTCATTCGTTATTCCTCCACTGAGACTACTATTTCCTTCCATCACAACCCACCATGACCTCCTCTTTCTCAATGGGGGCCTTGACCAAGGCATTGCCGTCCCTATGTCGGCAATGTCAGCCCCGAGCATCGTCCCTACGCACAACGCGACCCTTTTCGTCCTCACTTCGAAGGTCCGCAGGCCCAGAGCAAGCGTCCTCGGAGCCCAATACCAATACCACCGCCGCCCCGACCTCAACCCGCGATTCGTCGTCCTCGCTGGACATCTTGACTCGGATCGCACAAGGGAACATTACTTCGTCTGCGCGTGGACGCCCTGGCAACTTCCGAAGGGCGCAGAGCATGGAAGACGAGATGCTCACCAACCCCTACCCCGACCGCGCACCTCCCCACCACCTGCACGTCTTCACACACAAACACAACACGATCCTCACCTTGACACGGCCGAATGGCAACCCCATGATGTCGATGGGCAGCGGCCAGATTGGATTCCGGAAAGGCGGCCGTTCTGGCTTCGACCCGGCGTACCAATTATGCTCGCATGTCCTGGCCCAGATTCAGGAACGAGGATATCTCTTGGAGATCCAGCGACTGGAGATTATCTACCGGGGATTTGGAAAGGGACGGGATGCCTTCAACAAGGTCATTCTGGGGAATGAGGGACGGAAGATCCGCGGGCTGGTCAGCCGAGTGACGGACTCGACGCGGATCAAGTTTGGTGGTACTCGCAGCCGACGGGTGCGTAGACTGGGTTGATCCGGACCGTAGTGGGCTGCCGCTTATGGCCCCGGGATTCTCTTTATTTTGTACACTAGCTAGCAGACAGATCCATCTACCATTATCCTTGTCATCCCCATACCACCGGAGTGAGTGAATACTTCCCAAAGCGGTATAGCGCCTTCAGCTGGCCATCGATCACGTTCTCGACCTTCTCCCTGTTGCCTTCGATCATCCGGATTACCTACATAGGTAGACAGTGACTTATCCATTGGGCTCCAGCTGTCTCCTGTGTTGTGTCGCGGTTTTCTTCGTCTCATCCCCCTCTGACCTCATCCTGGACCCGGCGATTGCATGCGCCAGAGTCGCCCGCCTCCGCGACTCGTCTTGTGCGAGACGAACGGCTTGATGAGTACCAGAGTTCTTTCGCTGGGCCGTCCAAAACCGTTTGGATGCACCCTCTAAACCCTTTCCTGCGTGCTTTCTTCCGAAGCACTGTTCCGGGCCAGTGTACTCCCGTCGAGAACCATGTAAGTGCTGCTCCCGGACGGATGAACCGGAGACCCGATTAACCACGATCGGGTCCTATAGGTCTTGCTCGTCCCCACGACAGAATGCCTGGCCGGATCGCGTGACCGGGAATCCTCGCTCCTCTACTCAGACCTCGTCGCGTCGGAAGAGTTTCTAGGAAGCCATGTGCTGCGCATCCCAATGCCCCTTGGCCCTCCAACGGGGAAAGAAGAGACCAATGTGCGCGATAACCGGAGCAAGGCGAAGCAGCTGACGACCTTCAATGGGAGAACGGTCATCATCAAAGAGAATTCAGTCTACAGCAATAAAGGTGAGCAGGGGGAAGCCATGGCTGCAAGCTCGGTGATGACGTGCGCTGACCGGCCAATCTCTCTCCAGGCTTCAAGTCATTGACCCAGGCGCTACTGCTGTCCGACGCCCTATATTACACCCCGACGAATGAGTCGCGACCATGGCTCATTTACTATATCTCCCGTCCGTTGATCGGCTCCTACGATCCCGCGAGGATCATCCCCGCGACTGTACCAGGGACCGAAACGAAGAAGACCGGGGCGACAGCTGCCGGCAAGAAGGATGGCGAGCCAAATGGGTCGCCTGCGAAACAAGAGATCAAGTCCTTCCATGAACTGCTATCGAACTTTCCCATGATTGCAAGGCAAATGCAATTGGGCCTGGAAAGACTGTTTCGCGAGTTTAGTATAGAGTTGGGCAAACCGCTGCCCCAACCACCGTCACACTCAAGATCCTCCTCCGCGTCTGGCAGTGAAAGTGAAAACAAGTTATCGCGCACGGAATCCTTGACAGATGAAAGATCCTCCATCCGCAGCCTGTCGGCCCGTGGCCGAGGCCGAGGCCGACGACCAGTCCAGTCAGACGAATACTATGTGGATGATGAAGACCTAATGCGTCGGAGCTTGGAAACTGCTGTCACGGCAGCAATTGACCTCTTTCGCCTGGTAGACAAACAGCAATTGTCATTTCTGGGTGCCACCACAGATCTGACCGGGCCTTTGGTTGAGAGCCTGATTGAGCGCTACGTCGCAGAACAAGTCCATGAACCTTTACTCTTTCCTCGGCTATGTGCCTTCCGACAACCGGAAGACACGGAACTGGACACCCGCATTCGACAAATGGAGAGCATCGATGTCTCTCAGGTTGGCATGACCATGGAAAGCGGGCGGGAGGGAAAGAGCGAGCTAATTCGACGACTCGGGCGAGGAGTGGAAGCATTTCGGAAAATGAACGAGGCAAAATGCCCTCACGATATGCTCAACACTCTCCTGGGGACGGTCAAGGTCATCTCTTTTCCCGGTAGCTATAACCGGGTGGATGGACCCGCGTCTGAAAAGAGTTCACCTCCCGTGACGATCAACGCCGACGTTCTGGTCTCTCTCCTGCTAGTGGTTGTGATCCGGTCTCAAATTCGACACTTGCAAGCGCGTTTGTTGTATATGCAGCATTTTATCTATATCGACGACGTGGACAGTGGTGAAATGGGCTATGCCTTGAGCACATTCGAGGCGGTTTTGATGTACCTTGTCACCGATTCGGCGGGTCTGCGACGTGCCAGTGCCCGAAATAGACGCCTGTGGCAGGCCACCAAAGCAGGCAGGGTTTCAGACATGAAGAGCATTTTGGAACCAGATGAAGATCACCAATCTGCGGACGAGGCTGCTCCTCAGGAGCCCGAGCGAAAATCTGTTCTCTTCCAGACGGATGATTACGATGACCCAGACGACTTGCCCCTGGAGTCGTCATCCGTGTACAGCCAGCCAGCCATTGCGAATGGCGATCTACCACAGGAAGATGGCTCATCTGAAGCACCGCCCTTGTCACATGTGTTCCCGTTCCAGACTTGGAGGGCTGGGTCGCCTTACAAGGATTATCGCCGGCCTGTGAAGAAGGTATCGATGGACGTTCGCAGCTTGTCCGAGTCTTCTGCTGTTTCTTTCTTATCTCGCTCAACAACGATTGGGTCTATGGCAAGTGGGATTGAAGGTGACAACTCCCTTCACACCCTGACAAAGACTCAAGATCCTGCTGGAGATTCAATTCCTATGATGGCGGTGGAGAGCCGTCAGACGGAGGCGTTGAAGTATCTTCTCACTCTGGAGGAATACTATCCGTTGGAAGACATTCTCGATGATACCAACGTAGATGGAACAACACTCCTTAACGCGGCCGTGCAACTAGCTCACACGGAGATCGTCGATGTTCTTCTGGATTTCCTTTTCACCAAGGCAGATGGGAGTCTCGTTGCTTTCTACCTCACCAAGTCAGACGTCCATGGCCGCACAGCTGGACACTACCTCTTCAGTACTCCTTCTCTTTTGCCCAGATTGGGCGGCCTTTTACCTTGGCGACAGCGTGACAAGCATGGACAGACACCGCTCTTTGCTCTCTGTCGGTCCTACGACCATCCGGAATACAAGAACATGGTCAAGGCCGCATTGACAGCGGCCCAACGAGCCCAAGGTGATGGCAAACCTCTTCAGCTTGACGATCATGTGGACTCCAAGGGTAATACTCTGTTGCACATCGTTGGCGATCCGGAGATCACCAACCGCATTTTACAACAGAGCGACTGTGATCCAAACGCCACCAATGACAAGAGGTTCACGCCTTTAATGATGGCGAGTAAGTACGGACGAATTGACCAAGTTCGGATCTTGTTTATGGACCCACGGGTCGACGTTCATATTAAGGAGACCCGTGGACTGACGGCAGTGGAACTGGCAAAAGACGATGAAGTACGAAACCGGGTCGACGATTTGATCCTTCTCTCCCATCCTCCCCCGACATATACAGACTCCTCTGGTCGTGTGACCATGGTCGTGCGGTCATTTTTTGTAGAGGATGCCACAGTGCGCTTCATCCTGAAGTCTGGGGCGCCATTCCCGTCATCTGAATCAGTGGTGTCTCGGCCCGGATCCACGACGTACACCGTCACGACTTGCCGTCGCAGCTTTTCCGACTTTGAAAACCTCGCCAAGTGGTTGGCAGTGGAGCACCCGGCATCCTACGTGCCGTCACTGTCCGATTTCCGCAACCCATTCCAAATACACTCAAAGCCATCGCGATCTGTGCTTCATGATCTTCAGGACAAACTCGACCGTTTCCTCAAGACGCTCTTGACCCATCCGACCTTCTCGACGCATGAAATGCTCTGGGAGTTCTTTCTGGTCCCGGAACTACAGCCTGGGATGATGGCCGATCGGTCTCAGCGCAAGGCCGTGGCGCTCACCGAGACGATCGCCGACGACTATGAGCCCATCACCGTCGAGGGGATGCGAGACACGGAGCAATTCATCACCCACGCCCAGGACATGGTCCGCAGCGTCCACGCGACCTCGCGCAGTCTGATCCGCCGAGGTCATGCGCTGCAAAACGCCGCCGCCGACCTAGCAGACGCCGTGGGCCTCTGCTCGTCCGTTCTCTACACCTTCGAAGAACCCGCCAGTGCACTTCCCGCCTCCCACACGGACGCCTTCTTCCGCTACGCCACGTACCTCTCCACCTCCAGCTCCGACTCCTCGCCTCTCCTGCAGTATCTATCCGCGCTGACCTCCATCGACAACACCACAGCGGCAATCCTCACCTCCCTAGGCCGCCCGCTTTCCCTGATGGCCACCTTCAGCGCCACAAAGCGCAACATAAACCGCTCGCGCACATCTCTACATTCGTCGTCTCAGCCGCGCAAATTCAACCTCAACCTCCCGGGCTTCGAAAAGTCTCGCCAGAAATCCGCGCGGGGCCTCGAGAAGAAAATCCTCGAAGGCGAAGACCAGGCCTTGCGCGTCTCCAAGGAAATCTCATGGAATAAGGACGTCGTGGTCAGTGAGCTGGCAGGGTGGACGTCGTGGCGGGAGAAGGTGGGCCGCGATGCCATCCGGACCTATGTCAACGACACGCTCGTTCGTGAAAAGGAGCGAGGTAAGCGCCTGGAGCGCTGTCTAAGGAGTGTCAGGGAGACGAAGAGGGCGAGTGGGGCATAAATGGAGTCTTGTGTGATATGATAGACCTGGTTGTGATCTTCGTTTCTGTGTACATCTATCTCATGGCGGTTTGGAGTGCTTTGCTGCTTGCTCGTGTGAATACGACTTGGTTACTTGAACCCTACCCGTCCTAGACCCTTTGTATCTCCGAGGTTAGGAGACTAAGCATATCTAGACTGCATCCTCGCATGAATGTACTTGACTCATAGAATTCTTTTTGTTAAACAAATGGGTATTCGTCCTCTCCATACGCCTGAAAAGTAGTGGTGATAAACAAGGACAACACCAATAACCGTCCACCCTTCAGTCTCCCATCTACGCCAACCCTAAGTTCCGGCCCAAAAACGTTCTATTCATACAACGAAACCATCCAAACAGAACCAGTCAACTGCCAAAAGACTGCGACAGAGGCGAAGCAGGATGCACAACCGTAGACCGCCGCGACGACTGTCCCGAGCCGGGACGAGAAGAAGAATCGTTCGAGCCCCGAATATCCCTCGCCGATTCACCTAATCCACCTCCTCGAGAGCCTCCTGCATGAGCTCTGCGCGGGTTCTCGGGCTCGTCGAACATCCATGCGACGGACTGCAACGACCATGGGCTGCCTAGCTCCATCGACGCCTCAGATCGGCGCGAAAGGGTCTGCGAGCTGCGCACGCTGGCTGATGGACGTGTTTTATGCTCCGTTGAGCGCGAGGTACGGGAGCTGCCGGGCTCGCGGCTGAGGGTTGTGGGGATAATGTCTTCTGCCGTTCCTGTGGTTGTGCTCCATAGCTGCGACGAACGTTCAGTCGGAGGCACCGTGGACAACTGCGAGAGTCGCGAGACTGGGCTGGAGGGCTGCTGCTGCACTGAGAGATTCTGCGAGGAGGGCGTGTATCGCTCAGAGGTTGACGTGCTCGGCCGGGCTGTGCCCTCGGTAGACACGCGTTTCGAGGAAGTCTCATTCTTGCTCAGACTAGTCGCTGAGGCATCGAGACTCGTGCGGTAGAGGCGGGATATCGAGTTGCGACGGTCTGTCTCGTCGACGACGAAAGAGAGAGACGGCGAGCGGCTCCGACTAAACATGATAGAGGCGCGCTCGGACTGCTGGTCTTCTTCTTTCATGAGGAAGTCATCAAGCGCCTTGGTCGTATCCTCTGCCAGAGTGAAAGTCGACGGACCGAGAGCATTCAGACTCAACTCTTCCTTTTCGCGCCGGCGACGCTCTCGTCGCGCGCGGCGGAGGTACCACGCCACCAGGAAGATGATGGCCGCGAGAGTGACCACGGTCATGATGGACGCTGCGGCGATGGAGCTCTTGCGGTAGTCTTTTTGTGTGGTCGGTGGTTTGCTGCCCTTGGGGAAGGCCATTTCGGATGGGATCACGATGGCGGCGGGTGTGGATGAGTCCCAGAAGCGTTTGGAGGTTGCGATTGCGCTGGCATTGAGGGACGGCATCGCTTGCGTGTTGGACTTTATGGTAAGGTGTACGTTGGGCATGGGCAAGGATAGATGGCCATCCGTGGGAAGAACTATAAAGGATTGGGATGGAAGGGAGAGGGACTGGGCATCGTCGAGTGAAAAAGGCAGTCGCTACGGTGTGTGGGTTGCCCGAACAACTTCGTATATACTTCGGAAGCGCCATGAGCAAGCAGAGAGTTGTTGTAATCAGTTTCTCATTCACAACGATAATCTGTATGTGTTTATTGTGGTCCATGTTGTTCGGATCGATCTGATGCCGTGTACTGAACAAGGCAGCCATGCTCAGCAGGGAATCAGAACCACCTGCAACTCCAGTCCAGTAGATCTATATAGCACATGGATAACCGAAAGACATGCCAGCCAACACAACGACAGATTCCTCACCTAAACAGGTTTGCTGCTGACTGTATCATTATCCACACCCGTTGACTCTATAGATGGCGTTTTCCCCACATGACTCCGATCGATCGACCTACGTCATCGGCAATCGGGACCAGGATATATATGACGTGCGTGAGACTGGGACTTCGGACCCTTTCCTCTTTACAACTACCAAATTCAATACAATCAATAACTTCAATATGCCTCTCGTCGTCCCCGGTATCAACTCTGCCCCCGACTCCAAGTCCGACTGGGCGAATAAGCTCATGGGCAAGAAACTGAGTGACACGACTAGCGATGTCAACGTTTGTTTACTCTCTGTGCGGTTGGAACGAAGCTATATACTGAGTCTCGATAGTCGTTTGCGAAGAAGGACCTGCCGGAGTCGCACCGAGTGCTAAAGCCGGATGATTTTGCGACGACGGATCACAAGCCGTCGAGGTATGTTCTCCCTTGTGCTGCGGGGACCGTGTCTAACAACTACAGACTCAATGTTCACGTCGGCGAGGATGGGACTGTTCACAACGTGACTTATGGTTAATGATACCAATGTGTAAATAGCGTGAAATGCAACCAATCTATGCTTTCTAACCCCAACTGTCCATCCCCCATTTTTTACTCTGCCTTCCACCGCAGCAGAGTCAGAGAGTGCTTCGGGAACACGTACGGACCCTTTCCATCCCACGTCGACTCCTGGACACTCACCTCCTCCGTGCCCTTCATGTTCGTAGCCATAACATCCCCCGCCGTAACCGTAAAGACCTCTGCACCGCCCACAACGCCTTCGACCACACCCTCAAAGCTCTTCTCGTCATGAATATTCACAACCGCCAGATTCGCATACCCATCCTCGCCCAGCGTCGCACTGACATCCAACCAGGGCGTATCGCGCGCCCCGCGCAGCCAAGCCGGCGAGGTCTCGCCCTCGTACACACCGCACGAAACATGCGCCGCCACCGTCCAGCCGCGCATATACTTCGAGAACAGATACAGCGGCCACCAGGTCGTCTGCTTCGTGATCCCTTCCGTGGTGGTCATCAGCGGGGAGATGACATTGACACTCTGCGCGATGCACGCCATGGCGACGTCGCGGCTCTTGCGCACAAAAACGTTCAGCCAGATGGCCACGGCCAGCGCGTCAGAGAGCGTGTAGCTCTCCTCCGCGCCCTGGCTGCCCTCGGCACGAATGGGGTCCCACACGTTCCATTCGTCGAAGCAGATCGTGGGTCGGAGCTGGTTGGGTGGGACGCCATTCTCGATGCGTGCGAGGTCGATCAGTCCCGAGGTGATTTCGATGGCGCGCTCGGCGGCTAGTGGCGCGGTTGCGTTGGGCAGGTGATCGTTCGAGCAGGTGTACAGGTGGATGCTGTGCATGTCGATCAAGGGCACGGCGCTGGTGGAGAGCGCGGAGTGCGCGGGCAGAAGACACTGCTTGAGCGTGTAGTAGTCCCATGAGGCGGTTCCGTCTTGGCCGCAGAGAATTAGGATGAGACTTGGGTCGAGCAGTTTGAGAGCTGCATGTGGATTGTCAGTGATGATTATACCCGAAGAGAGAAAAGGATAGCTAGATACCCTTCGCCCACTGCATTGCCTTGTGCGCGTAGGCTTCTTTGGTCATCTGCTCGACCTGCCATGGGCCCCATGTCTCATTACCCAGAGCCCAGTATTTGACCTGCAACAGTTAGTTAGCGCTGATAGCTACACGGATTGAGAGATGCGCACGTTGTATGGCTCCTGCCGGCCGTTCTTCCGCCGCAGGTTGGCATAGTACGTGTTGCCGGTGCCATTGCAGTACTCGACCCACGCAAGAGCTGGCCATGTTCAATTAGCTACTATCGCGATTTGGCTCCGAGAAGATCGGAGAAGAAGAGAACAACAAACCCTCGTCCAAAGTGCCCGTCCCGAAGTTGAAGCAGAGGTAAGGCTCCGTACCCAGTACCTCACACCACTTCATAAATTCATCCGTGCCGAACTGATTCGTTTCCGTTCCGAGCCAAGCTAGCTCGGGTCTATTTTTTCCCCTGTCAGTCCCACCATCGCGAAGAGCCTCGGTTAATTAAGGAGGAGCTAAACGTACCTAGAGGGCCGTTGGTCTTTAGGGCCTACGCCATCGAGCCAGTGGTACGTGGCGCAGAAGTTGCCACCGGGGTAGCGCACGACAGGGATGTTCAGATCCTTCAGCGCGTCGAGGACGTCTTTGCGGAATCCGTTCGAGTCGGAGAGCGGATTGCCCGGGTCGTAGATCCCGCCGTAGATGCATCGGCCCATGTGCCTGGCCGTCCTTTTGTTAGGTTTGGATCTGGAGAGTATAATAGTGTGCGCACTCACTCTGTAAAGCCGGCATAGATGTTAGGGTTGATCTTGGAGATGCGCCGGGTCGGATGCACCGAAATGACGGGCGTTTCATGCTCGGCCTGTTTGGTAAAGGTGGTCATGGTGAGTGGAGGAAGCCGCGTGCCCTAAGTGAGTAGCAAGGTATGTCGCGAGCTGTGCTTGTCTTTTTCTCTCTCTCTTTCTTGCTGGGGCTTTAAGTAAACAGCTACTGACTGATCGGACCGAAGAATCGAAACAATTACCCTTCCCACTCACTCTCAAATTAACTATCCGACCCAACCCCCCCATCAAGTGATCGCCTAGCATGTCTCATCGGCTCTCTATCCGGCAATTCTCCTGCGGGGTGCTCGGCCCAGACTTTATCCCGCCACGACCACAAGTGCTGGGATAACGAGACCAAAAAAGGGAACCGAGGCCGCTTCTGGGCTAGCCCTGGGCAAAAAGCAGTGCTTTTGCAGGAGTTGCCGAGGACGGGCTAATTCTCCGTCAATCACGAGGCGTCCCCGAGCCCCGCCGGTGTCGAAGCAGACCAAGCTTCAAGCTTGGACGCTCAAACCCGACAATCTCGAGCTCGGTCCGAATCATGAGGTATGGTGCCGGACACGCGATACGATGGCCTAGCGTGGCTTGCGCGAGGAGTTTTTTATCCTCCAATCCGGGTTCTAACGAGATGCGTCGGCTCTCCGCGCGAGTATTTGTACACAGCGATCACCCACCTCGCCGGGGGATGTCATGTGGAGTTCGTTCCCCGGATTTTATTCATCGTTCTCCATAAGCGCGAAAGATAACTCTCGCCATGCATCTGTCTCCGTCATGGTACCAGGTATGGGATGCTTTGGTTTTTTATTTGGAAGGTTGTCTCAAACTGATCAATGATTTTAGTTCCTAGTCGGCGTCTTCGCCTCACTCGGATCATTCCTCTATGGATGTATGTTCTCTCTTGGGGTCTTGTGTGTCGAGCGCATAATCTAACTCATACAAGATGATTTGGGTGTTATTGCAGAGGTGATTATCTCCGAGTCTTTCGTCGCGAGATTCAATAATCCGAGTTCCACACAAACGTAAGCAAATTACAAGACCCAGACCCTCTGAATGGGAGCTGATGAGCAGGATAGTGGACTGGTCGTTTCGTTGTTCACCGCTGGCGCCTTCTTCGGTGCCGGATTCGCAGGTATCACCGGTGATTACCTGGGACGACGAAGGACCATCTCGCTGGGCTGTTTGATATTTTGTCTGGGAGGTGGTCTGCAGACCGGTGCGCGCAACATCGCATTTCTCTACAGTGGACGATGTCTGGCCGGACTAGGGTATGTATTTGTTCTTTGATTGGGTCTGACAAAAAGTGCTCAGCTCACTGACAGTCCATAATAGGGTCGGTTTCCTGACGATGATGATCCCCCTGTACCAGGCTGAGATCTGCCACCCGAAAATCCGTGGCCGAGTGACGGCGCTGCAACAGTTCATGCTGGGGGTTGGGTCGCTCTGCGCTGGTTGGATCTCGTATGGCACGTACATTAATTTTTCGGGGACCAACGACGCACAGTGGCAATTGCCGTTGGGTATTCAGCTCGTTCCGGCCGTCTTCCTGGGGTTGTTGATCATGTTCTTCCCCGAGGTATGTGTCTGGCGTTTCCCCTCCCCCCCGAGTTCTTGGCTGATGCATAACCCAGTCGCCCCGTTGGCTCATTGACCACAACCGCCCTGCGGATGGGTTGCGGACCCTGGCTAGACTCCATGCCAACGGCAACGAGAATGACCCCTGGGTCCAGGCCGAGTATGCTCAGATCCAGGAGAGCATCACCTATGAGCATGAGCACGAGGCCAAGTCCTATGTCGAGCTGTTCAAGACCCGATCGTCCTTCCGCCGTTTGTTTCTGTGCATGGCCCTTCAAGCTTCTGTGCAGATGACCGGTGTATCTGCTATCCAGTAAGGCACCTTTTGTTTTTCTTGACATAAAAATCCCCGATCTGACATCCAATAGATACTACTCCGTGTCGATCTATGGACAGATCGGAATCAGTAGCCAAGACTCACTGAAGTATCAGGCAATCAACAATATCATTGCCCTGATCGCTCAATTCTTCTGCATAATGCTCATCGATCGCTTCGGTCGACGCTGGTCCCTGATCGGCGGCAACCTGGGCAATTGCGCTACCTTCATCGCCGCCACCGTCCTGTTAGCCAAATTCCCTCCCACGACCCAGAACACCGGCGCGCACTGGGGGTTCATCATCATGACCTGGTTATACAACTTCTCCTTCTCAGCGACCTGCGGTCCCCTGTCCTGGATCATCCCTGCTGAGGTGTTCGACACGCGCACCCGTTCCAAGGGTGTCTCGATCGCGACAATGACCTCGTACGCCTTCAACACCATGATTGGACAGATCACCCCGATTGCGATGAGCCACATCCACTACCGGTTCTATTTCTTGTTCGTCGTCTGCAATTTCACCAACGCCTTGTTCTTCTATGCCTTGCTGCCTGAGACGAAGAAGGTGCCGCTGGAGGAGATGAACTATATGTTCTCCCATGCGCCGTGGATTGTGCCGGGGACTCACAAGGAGAGTTACTTGCCTCATGACTTGGAACGTAAGGTCGAGGAGCAAGAGGTGAAGCAGGATACGGCCCATTATGAGTAGAATGGGGTAGGAGAGGAGGTCAAAATTGATGACTGGAAAGTGGGGAGGAATCTTGGAATGGCCGGTTCTGTTGTAGACTTATCCAGCCACCGGTGACCGGAGAAGATAATTTTTTGGTAAATATCATTTTAATCTGAATCTGAATCGGATCCATATGCTGCTAGTCCAAGAGAGACAGGAGCAGGTTTTGCTGGCTGTTTAGCGTCGGGCTGTTTCGTAGCTGTATCTGCCTTGGCTGTTACGCCCGAGGACTGCTTTTCAGCCTTTGCAGTTGAAGCCGTGTTTTGTGACCCTTTTGACCGAGTTGTTGAAGCAGGTGTCGATGTCCCAGTAGCCTGGGAACCAGCTTGGCTCTGTTTTTGAGGCTCCTGGCCCTTGGAATCATCCCCCGCACTCCCCGCTGCTGATGACTTCCGTCTCTTCCCCGGAATCAAGAGATCCTTTTTGTCCCGTCGTCTCTTACGGCCGGGAATGACCCATTCCTCTTCCTCTGCCGGCGTAACCTCCGAGGAGGTCGGTCCCAGCATTGCCTTCTCGGCTTCTTCGCGCTGACGACGGAAGAGCTCGAGCTGGTCGGCCGTGTCCTTTTTGACAGCGGCTTCCTGTGCGCGCGTGGACTCGAGCACCGAGTCCAGGAACTCGATCTCGTCTTCATCCAGGGAGCGGAATTGATTCTTCAATCGCATCTTCTCCTCAAATTGCTCCTGCTTGGCCACTACCACGCACCCGAGCAACAGCGCCCTCGCATGTCAGCCGAATTCTTTTGGTTCCCCGTGATGACCGGCATCGGCATTTAATTGCGCTCACTCTTGTTCTGTTCCAGCACCTCATAGAGACTTTTGCCGTCATTCTGGTTGCCAATCTCGGCTTTCCGCCTCCGTTCCTCCTCCAACTCCTTCTGTGCGGTGAGCCACTCATCGTCCCGTTCCACTGGCTGCTCGTTCGTGCCGGCCGAGACAAACCCGGATGACATGATGACCAAAGTCTGGGTAAAGTGCTGCAGGCTGTCCCGAGCCCGAGTTTCGGGAGTAACGCGTGGCACTCGGGATAGGGGTGGAGCGTGGAGGATATTATCCGGTCCTCGGGGTGTCTATCTCGGGCTGCAAGGGAATGGGGCCGTGGGAGCAAATCAGGGCCCAGCCTAGGGGAATTTTCTGGAATCAAATGACGCAGGGAGGATGGCGAGAGACGGATGGCGGTGGGACCCGTGGGGGTGGCAGAAATGGGCGGTGGGTGCTATTTAGCCTAAATGGTGATGGAACAGAGCAAGAACATCCATTCCACGGTGTGCATTTCTGGTGTGAGGGAGTGAGGGAGTGACGAATGAATGGAGGCAGAATGGGAGATAAGGCAAGGATGTGCACTACCATGCCATGCAGGGCCCAGTGTTCTTCCAATGAAGACATTCATCTCCTTGACTAAGGTGCTCCACACTGACCCCTCGGTCGACATCATCCCGGCTTGGACCTGCCCACCGTCACTGTCTGGGCTCTTATAAATTCCCCCCTCTGGCCACTTCTTATCCTCCCCATTATTCCCACCCTGCAAGCACACAAAATGTCCAACCACACTCAGTATGTCTCCTGCTCCCCAAGTTCGGGCCAATTGCTCTAACAATGCCTACAGGAAGACTTATACTCTCAACACGGGCGACAAGATCCCCGCCATTGGCCTGGGCACCTGGCAGTCCAAGCCCAATGAGGTCCGGGAGGCTGTCAAGAACGCCCTCCTGAAAGGCTACCGCCACATCGACACCGCTCTGGCATATGGCAATGAGGCCGAGGTCGGTGCCGGAATCCGCGACTCCGGCGTTCCCCGCGACCAGATCTGGCTCACCACCAAGCTCGACAACACCTGGCACCACTGCGTCGAGGAGGGCATTGCCTCATCGCTGAAGGATCTCGGCGTCGACTACGTGGATCTCTACCTGGTTCACTGGCCCAGCTCGACTGACCCCAAGGACAAGAAGAAGCACCTTCCCGACTGGAACTTCATCAAGACCTGGTAAGTCCCTTTTTTGGCTGTGGGAGTGATTCAATGGCTAACTTCCCCTTCCAGGCAAGAGATGCAGAAGCTGCCGGCCACTGGCAAGGTCCGCAACATCGGTGTCTCCAACTTTGGCATCCAGAACCTGGAGAAGCTGCTCAACGACCCCAGCTGCAAGATCGTCCCTGCTGTCAACCAGATCGAATTGCACCCCAACAACCCCTCGCCCAAGCTGGTGGCCTACAATACCTCCAAGGGCATCCACTCGACCGGCTACTCGTGCCTGGGATCGACCAACTCCCCCCTCTACAAGGACCAGACTCTGCTGCAGATTGCAGAGAAGAAGGGCAAGACCCCCCAGCAGGTGCTGCTGGTGTGGGGTCTGCAGAAGGGCTGGAGTGTCATCCCCAAGTCCGTCAGCAAGTCACGCATCGATGCCAACTATGAGATCGATGGCTGGGACTTGACCGCTGACGAGGTCAAGCAGCTGGACAACCTCAAGGATCGGTTCAAGGTCTGTGATGATGCCTGGCTGCCCATCAAGGTGTTCTTTGGAGATGATGAGTAAACAAAGTGCACATTGGAGTACATACCTTAGTGTAATTCTTAAAAGATACCAAAATATATACGGATGAACCAGTCTCCCTCCCCCAGTAGATTCGCCACTTCCCGCGTGACCTCATTACTGCACCGCCACACCGCCATCCACCAGAGATCACGTGCGTGGCGCGCCTGTGCATGAGGCCGGGCCATTGAGCAGTCAAGCCATCTTCTCTTCCATCCTCCGTCATCATCCCGAGTCCCCGGAGTTTTCCATCCCAACTTTCAGTATGGCGCCTTCAGCTGGGCACCTGCTGCTCCCCAAGATCTGGAGGGCAGCCAGGTACGTTGCTTGTCCCTTATCATCCACCGTCCTTATCGGATGGAGTCATCACCGTTATCAGACTGACATCTACTCAGGTTTGCCTATGAGAAGGCCTCGAGGGCCGTCCGAGCCAAAATACCGGAGCCCACCCAGTCTGCTGTCCGATACCAGCCAGCATATGCCCGAGTCAACCGCCACCCCATCCCTCGCGCCGCTGCTATCCGTCAAGCCCGCAGCCGCCCCTTCTCGACCCGTGCTTTCGTCTCTGCAATCCGATCGAGCCTGCAAGCAGACACTGCGGTGTACAGGTCGACCCGCATCGGTGCGAATGTCAGCCGGCTGACCAGCCAAGCGCCTTTCGCCTCAACTCTCCGTCCCAACTTGACAGGCGGCGCTCTTGGCCGCACCGCAGGCGGATATGCCGTCGGCGCAGGCCGATTTGGCGGAGCCCGATACTTCTCCCATGGTCCTGCTGCTCCTGCGCAGGTGATCCAGAATGTGTCTCAGGGCGTGCGTGCGTTCTTCCTGTCTGGCCAAAAGGTCCGGTTCGATGGAGTGGACCCTCGCACCGGCGACAAGCGGTACAAGGCCGTCAGCAGCTTGCAAGACCAGGCAGAGCGACAGATGCTCAATGTTCCGTATTACACCGCTGGTTCGCACATCGACTTCAAGGTTGCTCCCGTTATCACTTCCCTCGACTCCAAGCAGATTATCCCCAGCAGCAACAAGACCCTCAACACGGAGGACTTCATGGACCTTCTATCTGGCGACTTTGCTCGCTCTCTTCAGAACTTTGCGGCGACCATCAACGATCTCAAAAAGCTCTCAAAGCTAGGCGACCTGCCAATCAGTCTACTCAAAAACTCAACCATCCGCGTCCGCTTCCCTGGCTGTGACGCGGACACCGTGGCTCGCCTGTGTGACGAAGTCGGTGTCCACCGCGGTACAATTGTCGAAGACGCAGACTTTGAACTTTGCACTGGCTCCGAGCTGGCACTGCTTTTCCCCTTCGCACCCAGCGTGGCGCCGCCGTCTGGTCCCGAGCCAGCACTGCAGTTTCCCTTTGCACCTAGCGCGGCACGATCGTCTCCCTCCAAGCGTCCCAAGTCTCAGTCACCCGGTGCCCTCGACTGGCAAAGCATGATGTCCCCCGAGCCTCGCACTCCGTCTTCTGGCCACGCCCGTGAATTGGAGGTTAGTTTTGAAGACAACGAGCTGTTTGGCCACAACCCATGGAATTCCTCGCCATCTTCCTTCTCCCGCGTAAGCATTAGTGAATTGGGAGACCGTGCCTACTTTCCTGATTTCTCTCTCGTTGGCACCTCAGAGAGCCCTGAGTCCGAAGGAGAGAGAGTCCAGGGGATCCACCGATTCTTGGAGGAATGCAATCAGGCGGCTCGTGGAGAAGCCACTTTCTCTGAATAGAGACCTGGCTGTTTCTTCCTTTCTTTTCTGTTCTTTCTCTGCATTGCTTTGTTATGGATATGGCCCAGGTAGGCCATCATCCTTGCCCTGATACCACGCCGCTCCTTACCATTTTCTTATCTTTGACTACGATGAATACAAATTGTGTACGTACTGCCATGCAATGCATACTCAGATCGAAAGACCAAAAAGGACCTCAAAGCCGCCTGGGGAATAGACTCGCTCATTGGTAGCTTTCAGCTGAGACGAGAATATGTAAAATTTCGTTTTCCCAACACGAGCCGAGCAAATCTTTGTTCTCGTTTCATTCTTAGCTGCCTGGCCAATCGCTTTCATCAGCGATAAACACTTACTCAGATTGTGGTATAGGCAGGGGAGCAAAGCACTTCGCCCAAAAGAATGGCTTATGCCCAGTTAGGGAATATTATCATGCTTTGGCTGATATACTCGATCACACGTCGAGGCAACATCGTGCTTATGTTTGTATCGCTGCGAGCCCTCCCCTTTGGATCTTCCCTTTCGGTTAGCATCTCCGTTTACACATGTATATTTTTGCTACTTGCTCATGGATACCGGGATCTCAACTTGGTTGTTAAGAAGTTTGTCCTCAAATTGAATTCTCAATACAGGAAATACACTAGCCCTCACCGGCTGTCATGTTCAATCTTTATGTCCAATTTCAGCATTTTGGAGGTCCCTCTACAACTTCTAGCCAAGGGAATGGAGCTGGATCTCGGCAGGTCAGATCATATCGCTCGGAGCTTTTCAGTGTCGTGGAAATTGTATTGCCGTTAAACAGCTCCATCGATGTAGTAGTGTTAGGAGTATATGTCGGCCAGCCATAGATTCGTTCAAGACCATGAGCTGGATCTCGTATGAACGTGCGAAAGATTTGTTGGAAATAGTGGGAGGCTTCGACTGTGATGTTTGTTTCTCGTTCCTCGCTGCCCAGCAACAGGTTGTAAGTTCCCATGAGCATAGGGACATCCGCTGTCCTGTTGTCAGCTGCAGTCGATGCAAATCAGAACTGTTTGTGGTACAAACCTTGATGGTACGCTCCCAACCATGAATAGGGGGTCACTTTTGGAAACACCCCCATGTATCGATAACGCCATACTGGTACATTGTATAGCGACCGGAATCTGTGTTGCATCTTAGCCATCATCGATGCTCTCGAGCGGCGAGACGATTTACCCTGCTTCAAGAGCAACATTACAGTCAAAGACGAGAGCAGTTCCCAGACGAGAGAGGGTTTTATTGACTCCACAGTCCTCTGACCAATTTAACACCGAGTCGAATTCATTATTCATCATCCCCATTAAGGTGGGCTGACGATGGTCAGTAACACTGCCGTGCGGACACAATTCTAGAAGCGTTATTCACTCACAACTTTTGCAAATTCACCCATCCGGCCCCGGTGGATATACTCTGCATCAGAGAAGATCACAACATTGTCCACCATTGGCGTACCTCCCGCAGGGCTCCCAAATAAATTGAACGTCTCGTTCGAGACTGCACGCTGCAACCTTTCGGCGTCGATCCATCGCATGCATTCGAGTTCCTTGGAGCGGTCCCCGGCATTCGCACATCCTACGGAGTTGGCCACTCGAACAAACTCTGAGTCAAAGTCATCTGTGAGTGCTCCAATGATTTGAACAGTGCCGCTCTGCAAAGCCAGTCCAGCAAAGATGGGGTCGTCCGCGTGAGAGTAAACCATCGCGCTCCCGCTATCCGCACCAGCAGACTGGCCACCGAGGATAATCTGATCAGGGTCACCACCGAAGCCAGCGATATTGTCGCGGATCCACTCGAGTGCAACTCTCTGATCTCGCAGTCCAAGGTTTTGGGACTTCAAAGCCGGAGAGTTTGGAAAGCCGAAGATATTCACTCGATAGCTGTGGTTGTCAGCTTTAACTATGTACTCCGTGACAAAACGCAACTCACTTCCAAGTAACAACAATGATATCATTGGTTTCGGCCACCAAGTTGGTTGGGTTGAAGAGAGGCACGCTACCACCCCCTTCGCCAAACGCACCTCCGTATGACCAGACATACACCGGTAGGCGACTAACGGAGGCTTTGCGAATGTTTCTTGGAACAAAAATATTCAGTGTCAGGCAATCTTCTGACTGGCCCGATGTTTCAAGCAGAAGATCGCCCATCACAGTTCTGTAGTGAAACTGATGGCAGACTGGACCGAATTGAGTTGCATCAAGAACATGAGCACGAGACGGCTGGTTGTCCAGTGGTTGGGGAGGTTCGAATCGAAGCGCACCCACAGGGGGATTCGCATACGGAACTCCGAGAAAAGCATCGACTCTGTCATGGACATTCTTGCCACGCACCAGTCCTTGCTGGGTTGATACGAGGAGACCGTCTTGGCAATTCAGCTCTGGGCTTGGATGTGCGACAGTGCCAATCAACAACAGTGATAACGCAAAGAGAAGCTTCATGGTGAATATCAAGGTGAATATAGATAGCAATGGGGCATGCAAGCAGTATTGCAAAGGGTCGGGCTGCATTCCTTTTATATGGCGACTTTGCTCGTTGAATTCCCACCAGCCGCTCCTCATTACGGACAAATAATGTCAAGTCGCCATGACTCGATGATCACCGTCATGCAATATTACGAACTTAACGAATTTCGTCGGACACAATCACAGGTGCCTGGAACATCAATTGAATGATTCCAATCTTCTTGTCCAGATGACGGTCAGCAACAAACATTCTCGAGATTCAATTCGCAGATCCAAGGTCCACCACTTAACTCTAAACCAGAACCGGAAAACGAGCATCCCACCATCGGCCGATCCGACCCAGGGATGACATTTGTGGCAGTGCCCCAAACCCTTTTTATAAGCATTCCCTGAGCCCTCTTGTCGTTTTCCTTATTTGATCCGTTGCATGTATCCACAAATCCTTTTCATAAGCATTTCCCTGAGCCCTCTTGTCGTTTTCTTTATTTGATCCGTTGCATGCGACAAAGGTCCCGCGCACCGCCGCCATGGAACCCCGTACTGCCTTGGGAGATGCGACACCGGACCCAGATTTCCGTGTCCTCACCTTTCGACCACAGAAGGGACGAGTCTCAATGCGCCAATACCGGAAACGCGCGTCACATGGCAAGTCCAAGTCCGGCTGCCTCACTTGCAAGATGAGGCGCGTCAAGGTACGACGCCCTCGGCCATTTTGGCTACATAACATGCGCAAGTACTTACATGGACAATGAAATGACAGTGCGACGAAGCAAAGCCTCACTGCTTGAGATGTGTCCAGAGTCACATCCAATGCGCTTATACCAGAAATGGCTCAACAAATCCGACAGTATCCTACGCCCGGGAGCCTGCTAAACTTCCATGCGCAATGGGAATATGTCCCGGGGTAGCCTCTTTGGATTGTGATAGCGTTACTTCGAATCGCCAACATTCGCCATACGGGATTCCCGATGTTGCTTTGGTTCGCCACTTCCAGCATGCCTTCCCGGACCTGTGCCTGCTCAACGGGGCCGACGTGACGCCGATTCTCGCCCTCGGAGTGTCCCATCCCTTCCTCCTGAACGTCATTATGGCTGTCTCGGCATCACACCTTCGCTGCCACACTGTACACAAACAGCCCAGCCGCATCGCCGAACATTTCCATCAGTCCCTGGCCATTACCAATTTTCAGTCGGCCCTCACTGGGAGCCTGAACCAGGGCCTAGCGGACGCGCTGATCCTCACGTGCATGTTTCTCAGTGTCCTCACCTTTTCAGTCGTCGAGGATGATCAGCCAAGAAATACGTGGCTGTTTCACGACCGCGACCCCGAACGACTTGGTTGGTTCTCGGTCAATCTCGGTCTCAAACCTCTCCTGATAGCCACGGCTGCCTATCGTGAGGAATCAATTTTACAGTCGCTATACAAAGCGTCTGACGATGATCAAAATACGTTTTACGGGGTCGATAAGTCGCTGGACAGAGTACCAGAGCACTGGATGGAGTTTTTTGGACTGAACGATGATCCATCAACGAACGTCTTCCGTGAACCGGCAAGGTTGCTCGCCGAAATTAGGGCCCTTGAGCCAACGCGCAGCAGTTTCTTCCTTTACGTCAATTTCATAGGGGCACTGGACCTTGACTATGCGTTCCGCGACCTGCTCAAGCAAAACGATGTTAGAGCAATCTGGCTACTCGGCTACTGGATGGGCCTGATGTGTCGCTATGAGTACTGGTGGATAAGACTGAGGGCGAGGTCAGAATGGCGTGCGACTTGCATCTGGCTCAGTCGTCGAAATGCCCTCCAAAGATCTGATGGAGAAAGTAATATGTGGCTTAGACTCATGCAAGACCTGGAAACGGCGCCTGCGTGGGGTAAATAGCTTCAATAGTTGGAAGGCCGAAGAAAATATTATCATTAGACTGGGGAGGACCCACAACCGCGCGGTTAATGAATATTATTCATGTCTCTTCACTTATCGTCTCGACTATTCATAAGTCGGGAACAAATCCAACTACATCCCACCGGATAGCCTAGACACCGACTCGCACAGCATTCCGAGTCAGGGACCAGACCATAATCGGTCTACGTCGTACACAGTACCACTATCTCATCCCAGGGTCCAGGGCTCGGCAGGCTCAGGTACGCGAATCCGAGACCCATGGACCCCGAAGATTCCAGATCCAGCGCCGACTGGACTGACCGGACGGATTGGCGATGGCGCCAGGAACAGAACATAAAACAAATGGCCAAATCGAACACAGCAGCAAAATCGGGTATCGGAAGGAACGCTACCTCGGTCATAGTCAACACAGTCGTCAAGGACAGACATGAAAGAAACAAAAATAGAACAAGCCACAATCCCCGGTCCAGTTCCGCTCTCTATACACTTGACTGGACCTTCCATCGTTCCCTCGCATTGCCACCCTCCTAATCCTAATCACCCAAAGAATCCATAATCCATACCTTGTAATACCCAGTCCCAAAGAAAGTAGAAAATAAAATCATCAGATCATCATCATGAAAAAAATGCTCAGCGTCCGGCGCGAAACCAACTCCCTCCCCTGCGCACAGCACAACACCGTGGCGCTTCAGATCTAGCCTGGTTCGACCCAGTCGGAATCGCAAAGAAACCCATCAGTCAAAGGCGAAACGCCGGAGCCCCTCCTCCCTCCTCAGTGGAACCACACATTATTGGTACCCCTCTGTCTTAACTTTTGTCTTCCCTCCATCCAGTGTATTACCTCCACGCAGAACAATTTGTGTATGTGTGTCGCATCCACTATACCAGAGTGGCCGCATACCCAATGAACAAAAACTAAGAGTTCCGGCGCTGCTGCACAAGAATATTGCTAAGCCGCTTCCAGCGCTGCGTGGGGGAGGTGGAGCTGGCGCGGCTTAGATTGGCTTTGTCGAGGCTGCGCTTAGGAGAGGTGGTGGAGGAACAGGGCCGGCTGATGGTTGCTTCGTGGTCGGCGAGGACGTCCTCGAGGCGCACGTCTGAGTCGGAGATGCGCGGTTGCGCGTCGTTGGGGTCGAGGATCTCGACGAATTTCGAGGGTGTGTCGCGCATAGTTGTTATTGTGGTTGTGGGGAGTTCGAGTAGAGTAGAGCACAGCAGAGCAAATTCTTTCACCAGCGAAAGAACCTGGAGTAGTGTGAAGCGAGAGACGGATGAAGAGGACAGATCGAGCGAGTGTGAAGTGGCGGAAGAAAGTAAGACGAAGCAAAGAGTGTCGCAGTTAGCGCTATAGTATAAGAAGGGGCAAAAAAGGGAAAAAGAGGGCGGGCTGAAAGAAAAATGGCAGTGGAAACACATCCGATGACCAGGACAAGGCGCACTCTTAGTTCTGGACCGATGGAGACCGGCGATCAGGGGATATTTTCAGGGTCCGTGATAATATTAGATTTCTGTCTAGGATGTATCACAGATCTATTGGAGTACATACTATGTCGAGGTACCAGTCCATAGAGACAACACAGAGAGGGACATAATAATACTCTTATTTTTTTCCCCCTCTCTCTCACACACACAAAACCTCCCCAGAAAATGAGGGCGCAAAACGGAGAGGATCGGCGCAAAACGACGCTGTGGCGCCGGCCGTTCTGGCCATTGAACTCAACCGCAACGGGGTTCGGAAGATCGTGGTGGGTACGGGGTCGTGTGAGTGGTGTCCTCGGATGACGTGATCTACATATTTATTAGAAGCGACATATTACTATTACAGTAGTGAAAAAATAAGACGATATTTCCCATGACATCGGAGGCCAACTGTCGATAATAATGTTGGAACTTAGTAGTTTACTTGTTGTTCGGTCAGATCTACTCCGCCCAACCCTATAAAAAGTAACACATCCGCCCCTCAAACTAAAGAGGGTCGGAGGATCAGCCTATAATAGACAAACGGAGATGCATTCTTCACCACCTACATCTGATAATCGCCACGTCGATCGGAGGGGTAGTTACATATCGATTTAGTCGACGGATCCCTCCGTCCTCCATTATTAGAGTAGTACTATACTCCATTTATTGATTTGCCCCTCATGATGATGCCCATCGACGCTGATGCCAAGGGGGGCCAATATCGCGAATCTACAAGAATGCAATTTGGAACAAACGAAGGGGCAGAAAAGGGCCGGCGGATCGTGGGGGCGCCCCGTTGCAATGGCGTGCATGTTGTAGCTGTGCTTACTGGGTACCAACAACACCTTAAATCGCCACCAAGTTGCTACAGTGCGTCTCGAAACCGGTGCCACCACTTACACTCTTTCTTTGTTTCTCAGACCATAATGCCAGAAACCATTAGTTTATATCGTAAATGGACCCAGGAATATCAATCTTCCTATATCAGTATCAATACAATGACTTACTCTAATTATAATTCGTCACTCAGTCTTATAACTGAATTAGCGATCTAAAGCAACTAGAATTTTCTACGGGAATGCAAACAAGTCAAATACTAGTACCTAAGAGGGCCTCGAAAATCTAGCGAGGTTACTTTCCTCCGCCACTTCCTATGTCCAAGTGACAGCCTAGGGGTTACTCAGGTACTAGACACTACAAATAGTGACTTACATTACCCTGCCCACCTACAGACAATTTATGAACCTATTTATCACACTACTCAGCCTGTTAGCCACAGCTATCTCTACTTTACGCTCTGTCCCACCCCATAGTAGAAGTTAACACACAATAATGTTACTAGACTCCTTAGTGGCATCTTCTGCTTAGGGGGATGACTTACACTCCTTTCAACGTTGATGATACCTACCGATATAAATAGCCTGATCTCTAGGAATGGACTCCCTCGTATGCCCCCACCCCTAGTCACTTTGACCACGAATAAACGCCATCAGTAATCTGCCCTTCACCCGATGCCGAAGATATAGTCGGTGAATGTTCACCCTCGTTGCAACAACATCCGTCCGACCAACTAAGTTCTCATCTAGCGGTTGAACGTTTTCATTGCGTTTCCATTGCGTCGATTAAGACAGAAATGGTTCCGGTTCTTCAGACTATATTCTGGGTTTCGAGAATGAGAATCCAAACATCAAAGGCATCGTTTTCGAAAATGGACAAGGACACTTCAGCAAACACTAAATCACTCATTGCCCAAGAAAGGTTTGCCGGTAACACTACCATCACTACCAAAGGAATGGAAAACAGCACCATGAACCCAAGCTATACCTGCTAAAAGACCAATTTGACAAGCGAACATCAATCAACGGACCTGACGCTCTCTAGCCATTTTTGCCAGGTCGCTCCCAGCTGACCATAACCTCATCCGTCCTCTCGATGCCTGCAGCCCCCCGAAGTATAGTCTCATCGCTGGTATTGTTCTTTTTATGCTGCATAGGGGATTTCTGGTAAGAAATGTCCGTCACGATGGCTGAAATTTCATTGCCAGATTTTGTAAGTCTGCCGTAGTTTCGACCACTGCCATAAAGGGGCAGTTTGTAGGAGGTGTTGCCAGAGGAGCCGCTCTGGCTGTCCTTGCCGTACCTGAGGCGAAGGTATAGGGGACGCAGAACGGGAATTGTTGAGCACATGACAGTGACACAGCTTTCCGTAGCGGACCAGATGAGCATTGGCACTGTATCATCTTCGAACTGGGTTAGCTCCACCGTTGTTGGTGAGGGTTGAGGGAACATACAGATATACTCAGATGCATTTAGGCCTCCCAGAGCGACGGTGCGGACGATGCCACATATTCCAGCGCTGGAGTATTCGCGTCAGATATGTGCGCAAAGGAGTGGGTAGTGGGGGTGTTCAGGCTTACAAGACTCCAAGACTAAGACCACAGGCAACGGTGATCTTCTCTTTGCGCTTCATGTTGAGATCCCAGACAACGAACCACGGAAGAATTGCAAAGGCGAAGTCGGCGGCGACAAACCACGCTAGAAGATGACAGGCTTAGCATGTATGGATCCAATTCGCGGCAGTATAGCGGCACTCACATCCAACAGTGAAGCCAACCTTCGAAAAGTCGAGCCAGCATGTTCCTTTGACAGTTGGATTCCAAGTCTTCTGCACCGGCAAGCACTGTATTACGACAGTGATGCTGGCGAACAGTGTGATGAAAACGGTAGCCGCAAGGAACCCCCAAATGAACCAAATCTGGATCTTATTTCGCACAATTCGAAGAAGGAAGACGCCAACGGCACATTTGCCAACACCGATTACCATAAGACCAGCCACCTGGCTAAACACTTCGTACTTGACAGCTGTGAAGTAGATGGCTGGATCACCGACTTGTGCGTACAGTCGTCCTAGACCATAAACACTCGAAACTGTGACGAAGACAGTGTAAGTGATATGGAGAACCTTCGGCACATTAGTCTTTCCAAAAGCAATATGGAGTTGCGGTTGTTGATCTCACCAGTGCAATAAGAACCAGATAATCGTCAGCGCCAACAGAATTGAGAATCTGTTTTCGCGTATAGAGCCGGAGCGCCACGAAGACAGCAACGATAACGGCCTCCACCCAAAGGACTGCATTGGTCATGGGCCCTAAGCCGCCGTATGCGCTCATGTTGAAAGTAACCACAGTAAATACACGGTTAGAAAAGAAAGATCGTTGGGTGGTGGAGGAAAAGAGAGCCCACCAAGACGAGGATATGCCCCTTGGATGTATTATTATAGAAGGGCTGTGTCCTGTATGTTAAACAATATCAACTTCCGCTGTCGATGCGAACCAAAAGTACACTGGACCGTTCTCTTTGGACATGTCATTTAGAGCCAGGCTGCGACGGACTCGAGTATCCACTTCGTCCTTTCCAGGAAACAAGTCTAGTCCCGCCGGCTTACTTCCCCGAGAGCTGTTCCTGCCGGTTATGGTAAGGATGTACCAGTGATACAAGTGATTTGTGCACTGTCGGCTAACGCATATCGTTGTAATGCAACGTTGGCTGTAGTCTACATACAGCTCCCCAGAGAGTCGTCTAATGGCTATAACGGTCTAACAGATTCAGGCGTGTTTAATAGCAGAATCCCCTCTCTGCCGTGGTCGTCCAGGCTGTTTGGATTAGTCTAGACTCGAGCAACCCCTAGGAAATCAACATCATAGCCTCCCCTTGCCCGAGACAAAGTATGTAAATTGGGGCATTTACCCCGGTGGAGGGGTCAAAGATCCACAAGCGTAGGTAATTCAAGCCACAGCCCCACCACCGGAAACTCTTCTGACAGGAAACGTGCGATGATCATACCAGGGTCTACAGGGGGTTCTTGCACTGATACGAGACATTTCAACCACTGACATTGCACAATTCAGCCTGCGGGTCCTAGCTCTAACGGCCAGGGGTACATCTGCAGCCAAATTCGCTCGCAATATTGGATACACCAACTAACCGGTCACCTTCCCCATTGAGTTCAAAAGAGCACACATCGTCGGCCGTCTTGTTGTGGTGGGTGGCAAATGAAATTGGGAGATCTTTGGATCAGTAAAAACCTGAATTCATGCAGTTCGCACTCAACTCAAAGTAGCCTGCCAGGATGCTTACGCCTCCCCGCTAGCTCCCTTGTTCCTCAGTGTCTAGGCTTGCGGAAGAGTAGCCGAAGTACGGTCTAGTTTCCTAGATAGGGATAACTAGGCACCATTTAGTTTTCGCTCGGGGGTAAACTTCCGGAATCCCAGAACAGCAGTTGCTACATTAACCCCTGTTGACAAGACTCCCTCCCTGTAAAAGCTCTCCACCACTGAGGTCGACAGTGAACTCAACGGCTCGTGAGAATAGACTCCGGTTAAGGTACCGTCCCGAGTACTCACATGTTAACGCTCGTGTCGCCCAACTCGTGGAGCGCGGCTCAGACACGAGCTCTTTTGATTAAGGCTCCCAGGACCAACGTTCTAGGTTTACACTATAAATTGACAGCTCTAGTGGCGCTGACACACCGGCGCCGCTTGGCAGGGTTTAAGTTTTATGGAGGGCTGTGCGCTTTGTATTAGCGAGGGCTCGGCTCTCAAAAGTACCGTTAGCTTCGCCTGGAGACCCTAACAACGTAACCGATTTACCGTTAGTGAAAGGAACCCCTTTGAAAGTCACTGCCCTTGACGTAACCCGTAGCGGAAGCTAGCTTATTTATCGTAGCTCATGCCATTTGTCTGATTGAATACGTTATTTCTCTTCCTCTGAACCTAGGAATTCAAGTTTGGAAATTTCAATATGCCTGCTCAAACCAAAGAAATTATTGCCGCCCTTGATGCTGTTCAGCCCGAGGCCTTTGGCGGCAACGAAGTAGAACGGCTACAAGTACGCGCTGCAGCACGTCGACTGCTTGCCAGGGTGGAAAACCCCTATGAGCGCGCTTGGGGCTTCTGCTTTGAACATCCTGTCGTCTTTGCTGCACTGCAGACAGGCATCGACCTGGACCTGTGGAAATCCTGGACTGGCCTTGGAGGTGGCGAGAAGAATCTCGACGAGCTGGTCAAGTTGACATCTCCTAACATCGATACAAACCTACTGCGTAAGCCTTTATCCTCACACTAGCATGTTTACGGAAGGCTCACTGAGCGTGTATAGGTCGGCTCTTCCGCTTACTGGCAGCTTTCAACGTTGTCGAGGAGACAGCGGAAGACAAATTCAAGCCGACTGCTTTCTCGTACGCTATTGGCGATGAGAGTACCAAGGTCCGCGCCTCTCTTCAAGCTGCGTAAGTATACACCGAGCTACCAGACCTATGTGTCACACTGACATTTTGACCAGAACAAACCAATACATTGCGGCTGGCCGTAACTTGCCAGCCTACCTAGCCAAGATCTCCTACAAGGAACCTACGGATATCACTGTGAACAACCACTCGGACAGTGACCCGGATGGTCTCAATTTCTTTGGACGATTGCAGAAAAGCCCGGATTACTTTGAAGCTTTCACCGGTCATATGGAGGCATGGACAATGTGGAAGTCCCCGTGGACCAAGGTCTACGATACAACCAGACTGCTCGACGGTGCTAAGCTGGACAATGGTTCTGCATTCGTGGTTGATGTCGGTGGAAACACCGGGATCGACATCTCCCATGTGCATGCCAAGCATCCGGATATTCCTGCCGGATCGTTAGTCTTGCAAGACCTTCCAGAAGTGATTGCCAATGCTCAGGTCAATAAAAAGATCACAGCTATGGCCCATGACTTTTTTTTGCCACAGCCTGTGAAAGGTAAGTGGCAACTCAGTTAAGAAAGTCTGGTCTGCCTACTAATACCCAACACTACAGGGAGCCGTGCTTACTTTATGCACGCGGTTCTTCACGATTGGCCAGACGACAAAGCTAAGCAACTGCTAAGAAATACTAGAGATGCAATGGTAAAGGGATACTCCAAGCTCTTCGTCTATGATATTGTTCTTCCGCCCACAGGAGCGAGCATTAGCCAAACCACAATGGACGTGAACATGATGTCGCTACTGTCAGCGTCCGAGAGGACCCAAGATGCGTGGGAGAGGCTGTTGACCGATGCTGGCTTGAAAATTGTCAACTTCTGGCCTGACCCTCAGGAGTATGAGATGATCATTGAAGCTGAGGTCGCGGACGTTTCAAATGGTCACAGCACTTAGGGTTTAGAGACACAGGTACAGAGAGTAGGTGTTACAAGTCAGACTGAGGCAAACGTTAATACATAGTTTGTTCTCAAATCAATAACGGTTATTACTTCAGGGCGTCTCGCCATACTGTATTCTAGACGTATGTGCTCAGTGCAGAGCCGATCGCTACCCGAGGCGGCAGGTTCACCGTCACTAATATTTCCCAAAAGCCTCCTGACGTTTAGATCGGGATAGATCTGGCGTAGGGTCCAGAATTGTTGGTTAGCAAGCGGGTTTGCTAAATGATGGCCTAGGGGGCAGTGGATTGGCTCACTTACCATAGCTAATTTAGGGCAGAACAAATGTGTGTATTTGACAAAGATATTTGGAACCAATGACTTAACCCAGTTAAAGACTTTTAACTTTTAATCTGTTTCACTCGACCAGTGAGATTAGTTCCGAGCTTCGCAGTAGTACAGTAATTTTCGAATCCAGTTATACCTCCCCCTTTTCATGATCCCAAATCAGATAGCGGAAGACCTGCAATCTGATTCTGACTGTCCAGGTATATGGTACCAACGTCATTGTCTTTCCTTACGAGGACCAGAAAATGAGCGAAGTGAAAGAATCATTTGGTGGCTTTTCGAAACCTGTCTCTACCTATGCAGACTACATCGAAGCAAAATTTCATGACAAATACGATCGATATGGCTGGCTTGTAAGAAACAAACATCCCAAATTGCCAGCAAAGAACCTGCCATTGCCTGTTGGTGGAAAGCTCGATCAGAGAATTGAAATGACAACGTAACGGAATTTTCTTTCTGGAACATTATATCGGAGAGAAATGGATTTAAAAGGGTACTCTGGAAAAACTCCCAATATAGATTAATTTATCTTGGCGCTGGGGCCTGGAGAATCAATCGAAGAGTGTAGGTGGTCGCACCAGTTTCGGGATCTACTGTAACTATTGCAGACCTTTCAGCCAGCGTGGTTTTTACTTGGTGGCGGGCGATGGTGAGAAGTCCCACAAGGGATACGGCCGCTGGGGCCGGCAATTATTTGCGCGGTTTAGGTACTGCACCATTCAATCAATGTGTCGTGTTGGTTGGTTAATCGGTGGCTAGTAACTGGTAGTTGAAACAAAATTCCATTTCCATCAAAAACGCCGCGTGAGAGCCGGATATGGTGAGAGAAAATAGTTAAATCGACAACAGCCGCCAGCGCTGGGGTGGCCGTCATCGCCCCGAATCCTTCTGTCTTTTTTTTGCGGATTTCCTCCTCTATCAATTCCCTCGCGCATACTCGTTGGCGCCGGACGCGCACGAGCTCGACGGTCCCGAACCAAGAGTCGACATCGGAGAGAGATGCAAAGATCGCTCAATAGACGGCGCCGTCCAGCTCAATCATCCAGGTCATCCATCGTCTCTGTAAACGCGCGCACGGAAACCGAGGTGCTCCCCATCTTCGCTTCTGTGCCCCATTATTTTAACCCGAGATCCGTCATCTCCACGTTCTCAGCCGAGCCCATCCAGAGAATGTTGTTGCACCTGCGTTGCCACGAGTCAGCATGACTGATTATTGACCGATGTTCCAACCATTGTTCCTCCTGCGAATAGGTACATACCGGATCAATACCAGGCCCAGAGACCCCGTGTTCTTGCCATCGATGAACTCCTCCGTGTCGCGCAGCAGCACGTTCATGTACGAGTCGATGCTCTCCAGCATGCCCTTGTACTCGGTCTGGCCCCATTTCAGGCGAATGACCATCTCGGTACCGACTCTAAAATATGATATTAGTATTTGCTTCAATGGCGATTCGGGCGATGAGAGGAGTCCCCGCTGGGAGGGAGGGAAGATTGAGAGGTTGAGGAGTTGATTGAATCGAAGGGTACTGGACTCGAGTCGAGCCGGACTGGGGGAATTCGTACCTAGCCTGCAAAAACGGCCGAGGGTTGACTGGTTGAAACTGCAGCGATAGAGGTTAGCTATGATTCTCTTGGGATTGCAGAGGCCGGACACCCTGGTCGGGAGTCTGCTGGCTCAGATGGAGAGCGAGGGGGGAAGACATACACTCATTGTAAATGTGTGGGTTGCGGCGATCCGGAGACAGAAAGATCACCAGAAAAATATAAAGAGAAGGACGGGGCGATGAGCTCTCTCTCTCTCTTTTCTCTCCGGGTGTTGAGGATCGCGGAGTTGCTCAAGCGCGAAAATGTGAGCTGGTCCGTCGCGGCCAATCAGGGGGAGAGGGACATCACCGCCTTAACCATACTGCCATATTGATTATGTAATGGACTATAGCAGGGATATTTTGCCATAGTTACAAGAGACTCATGTCTCGTATCTTTTCTCCTTGTCAATTTAATCCGAAATACACCAGAAACAAATTGATAAAGATACATATACCCAAGGCCTACATTTACACCTCAAAGATCTCCCCAGCACCAAGCGCTGGGTCCAAAGATCCCGAGGTTGAGTTTCTTGATATCACGCCGGCAATGGAGAAGGTTGTTCGGGATGCGTTGGCATTTGCTGTCAGCTGTGTTGAGCTTAAGCTCATATTCTGAGAGAAGTGGTACGGCTGGGGATGAATCACAGTATACCAATCAGAGAGTAGCCAGAAATAGTTAAAAACTCAATCCATTGGTGGCTCAGGTAAGCTCCATGCAAGACAAAAAGGAAAGGGATATCAGTCAAAGCAGAGCCCAGAACATACCCCCCGTAGCGCCCACTCCCCTCTCGCATCCCTCACAAAAAAAATTTTAGAAAAAGAAGTATTCACGCCCGGCCGAGATCCCACTTCAGGTCCTTGATGCTCACCTCCTCGCTGGCCTTCTCATCATAGTCATACCACTCTTCCTCCATCAGATCGATGGCACTGAACACAGTCCCGGACTCGACACCCTTGGCCTCCCACTCGCCCTATAGACAACATTCGTTAGTGGACAAAGAGGAGGAAGAGGAAGAGGCAGCTCACATCAGGCTTGAACTCGGTAAACTCCAGGCCGCGGCAGTCCATGTCGATAATCTTTTGGCCCTTGCGCTTGTCTTGCTTCGGTTCGACGGAAAAGGGGCCGGCGATGACGGAGGCGGAGTGGGTTTTCTAGATGACAGCGTTAGAACCACGTTATTTTCAAAGGGGGACAAATCAGGAAAGAAAGCAGGTAGGGTATAGAATGTGTGCGCTCCTGAGTGAGAAAGAAAAGGTGTGCACTCCTTACCGAGCAAAGACGGCACTTCCACACAAAGTTGGCTTCGCCGCGACTTCCAGGAATCTCGTGCTGCTCCTATCAAGCCCACATGCATCAGTAAGTGGCTAGACTTGTAGAGCGGGCACATACATAGCGAGTGAAGCTAACCCAGTTCGGGTGCTCCTCGTGGCAGCCGGTGCATTTGACGCGGAAAGTGTAGAAGTACGGGTTCTCCTCGGTGTCAGTGGGCTTGAGGGCAGTGACGCTGTAAGGATAGAGAGTGAGCTAATCCGGTCTTCAAATAGGAATTGTGATGTGCAGCTATCTTGCCATTGCAAGATAGCTTATTTGATCGGTGCGGGGGAAGAAGAGGTCATTAGGAACTAGGAGAGAGAAAGACGAACCCTTCCAGCTCAGCAGTGAGAATCAGTGAAAGCATTTTGCACGCTGAGAAAAGCAGATCGGTAGTGCTCTCAGTGTGTTTGACGCGAAGGTGGAAAGAAGAAGATTCTCAGTTGCGGTGCGGGGAATGGAAGGGCCGGCCCATGTGACCCGTATCGATAAGAATGTACAACACAACTCCTAGAGCTACAAGGGAGTTCACTATAGGTTACAAATGCTACATGAGCTGGCCTTCATCCAAAGTTTTCTTCAAGCTCCATCTTACTATCACTTGTTAGGACTATGTCATGGTCGTCCTCGCTTAGCCGAATCAGCCCAAGGCCGACAAGATCAGTTCGTTCTACGAGCACAATTTCATCGAGAGTTAATTCATTTGCCTTCATGACTAGAATAACGCCAAAAACATGCACAACCGGGAAAAGAAGCAAAGGGCTATGTACAAGGTCTATAATAACACATCAAACAGGTCATCGATCAAAGCCGGCTCTGCTGCGAGTCCTGGCCCAGGGGCTTGGCCGAGAACGAGTTGAAGTACTCATTCAGTGCATCAACGGTGCCACTGCCTTCCACCAGCTGCACGGTGCAGGCAACGTGGCTGTCAGGCCGGGTGACCACGACACAGCCCTGGTCGGGGTTGAGGCCCAGCTTCTCGTGGGCAGAGAACTTGGCATTGGGGACACGCACATCGGGGATGTCGTCGGCGTAGATGTGGTGGTGGTAATCGCGCAGGACCTGGGGGATGAGCTCGACGTTGATGTCGTTCTTGGCGGCGGCGTAGATGACGGACAGGGTGAAGAGCTTGGAGTGCGGGTTGTGGCGCTCGAAGAATGAGATGTCGGCAATGTCGGACCGGCGGTACATCGAGAGGAAGGAGCGCTCCTTCTCCAGATGCATGGCCAGGTCGGCGATCGCCTTCTTGGTCTTGTCCTGCAGGCCGGCGAAAATGAAAATTCGGAATGCGCCGTTCGCGGGAACCTCCTGCTCCAGCTCGACGAAGTTGGCATCGGCGAGACGGGTCACGGTCGTTGGGGTGAATGCCCGACCGGGAATCAGGCGGGCACCGGGGACGTTGAACAGGGCCGACTTGGCTGGGTGGTTGGCGTCCCAGTTGAAAATGTTGGGCTTGTAAGCAACGCCGTAGCCGCTGGTGAACTCGCAAGACGACTTGAAGGTCTTGACAAAGTCGTCTTCCTCGCCATTCGCGGTGAGGGCGACATTGCTGGCAGAGCCAACCTCACCGGCATTGGGGCGGCGCTTGGAAAACAAAGCCGAGTACTTGGCATCAAAGTCCAGCAGCATCTCGGCAATATCCTTGCGCTCGGTCTCGTAGGTGCTCAGGATCGACTGCTTGGCGAGGCCAGACTCCACGGCGTGGAGCTTCCAGGCCATGTTGAGGGCGTCGTGGAACGCGGTGTTCATACCCTGACCAGCCTTAGGCTTGGGGGGTGTTAGCAAAGGAGATTTCACATTAAGAGGAAGAGACTAACGCTGTGGGTGTGGCAGGCATCGCCTCCCATGAAGACTCGCTGGTCCAGGCTGTACCGCTCCGCGATACCCTGGCCGATGGGGTACACCGAGTACCACTCGACCCGGTCCCACTCAATCCAGTAAGGGCTGAGAATGTTCTTCGCCGACTGCTGGACCTGCTCGGCAGTTGCCGTCTTGCGAGGGTCCCAGTCGGGGTCTGTGGACGAGGCAATTTGAACATAGAGACGAACCATGTTGTCCTCCCGAGGGATGACCATGATCGAGCCAGCGTCGGAGTGGATAGTGCATTTTGTCTGCAGAGATGTTAGACCGCAATTCCAAGTAGGGGAGACTATCTTCTTACCTCGATATCAGGGAAGTTGGTGCGGACAACGCCGTCCATGACACCCCAGACGTAGGCGATGGGGTCCTTGTGGCGGATTTGGATGCCGAGCTGCTCACGGACAAAACTGCGGGCTCCCTCACCACTGAACAGGTACTTGGTGCGCATGACGTCAATCACGTTGGTGTCGAGACACTTGAGGCTCACCTCGACCGGGTACTTCGGGTCGCGGCCGTCGTTGTTGAAGCCGACGATGGTCCACGGCCGCTCAACATGAGTCCCGGCCTTCTCGATCTCGTCCAGGAAGACCCGCTCGATCTTACCCTGGTGGACCAGGGTGGTGAACGGGTAGCGGGTGTCGATGAAGCGCGGGCAGCTGGGCCAGCTTCCTGTGCGGTGGATCCCGCTGCCGTCGCCCTTGGGGTCCCAGAAGGCAACGTCGTACACCTTGGCCGGCTCGTAGGCCATGATGGGCCGTTTCAAGCCCAGGTTGCGCAGCATCTCGGTCGACCGAGGCTGGATGCCATCGGCGCGGCCGGTGGCGGTCGGCACGGGGCGGTTGTCGATATGCTTGACCTTGTAGCCCCAGCGCGACATGCACAGGGACAAGAGCAGACCGACGGGGCCGGCGCCCACGATGACAATGTCATATTTTTCTTGACAATGCACCATGCTGATCGGGATGTAATATTGATCGGCAGTAAAGGATCAGAAAGGTTCCAAAATCTCACCCGCACGGTTGCATCAAAACAGACAGAATGGGAAGCATGAGGGGGCACCAAGGCAGATATATAAGTTGCGGCGTCAAACCGGGGTATTCAGTGACGGCGAACAGTCACGGCAGCTGTAGTCGGGAGCATCGTGGGGAGTAGCGGTGGGTGGGCCAATCAGTGGCGGCAGGGATGATCGCACAGAAGCCCTGTGTGGGGAGGGACCAGCGCTGGCACAAATAGTGGACTAGCGAAGAATGCCGGCATGAAACCCGAAGGTGCTGATGCGCAGGACGGTTAACACTTCGGCAAGTGGAGTGCCACTCACGTGACTAGCCCGCTCGGAATTATGCTTCGATCATTGGTCCTCGAGTATTTCCCGAATCCGAGCTGGGAGTGCCGCAAGGTAGTTGGCGCTCGGAAACCCCGGGGTTAGATGCCTGGTCGCACGCCCTAGGACTCTTGGCCGAGGTATCGGACCTGGAGATGGCAAACAATAATCAGATAGACAATGGATTGGCTTGATCTACAGCAGTAGCTCTGTGTGACATGCAGGAACCATCACCAAAAGCAATGGCATATTATTGGTGGCAGCTATTCAATCCGACAACCCTCATGGCCTGAGGCACCGGGGTGTTTGAATCATCTTCCATCGCCATGATTGTTCCTATTGACACCTGAATAAGGTCATTGTGCCACCCTCTTCCCACCACCTCCCAATACCCCATTCAGATCAATATGGAACACCTCTATTGTCACAACACAGTGAATACCACGATGTCCATATATGCCATGAGCGGATCAAGCTTCCCACGCCATCTTCATTCCCTTTACGATCTAGGATAGTACTCGCTCGGAATCATCCTGCCTGTCCATCATCATGGAACCGATCTATGAGGAAGAACACTCCAACCCCTTCGAGCTCGAGCAGCCCGACTATCTGGACAGCCCAGTCAAGGCCAAGCCTGTCAAGTCCCCTTTGATCTCGCCGGACTTCCACCGGATGAGCGAGAACGCCCAGCGGATTTATCTCATGATGGGTGCAGAGTACGAATCCTTCACACTTCTACCTGGGGAACATTGACGCTGACATCAGACAAGTATCTGCCGAGAGTGTTACAAGGGCAATCCCTATCTGAACTCGGATGGTAGCCCCAGCCTGTCCCCCTCGGGCTCCTCGGGCAATATGACTTCCACTGACTCGCGCTCGAGTGGTGAGCAAAGTTGCTCTGTTGAGTGCTGGCCTTTCCCGATGGATGGTGTCCACAAGGAACTCCTCCCGCAGAAGTTGAGCATCCCAATCAAGGAGGGCCATCAGCGTCACCCGGCTCTTGAGAAGAATGAAGTCGGTAACCCTGTCCGCAGCCGTGTGGCTTCGTTGGACTTCGACCATTCTTTCCGCCAGCAGGCTTCTCCGACCCGTGTTCTGGAGACTATCAAGGAGGTTGTCGCGACGGACAAGGTGGACAGGATTGCAGACGGGCTGCGTGTTCCCGAGACGACTCACAAGAAGCTATTCGGCGAGAAGGGCTGGCTGGAAGACACTGGAAAGCCAAAGGGTCTGCGTCCCATGAAGAGCACGTCCAAGCGGCTGAAGAGTCTGGGAAACAAGATCAAGCAGCAGATCGGCGAACTGGTCAGTTTGTTCTTATCGGAGGTTGGCGCTCACTGCTCATACTTCTCTCTAGGCGGAGGATGTCTCGCGCAGTCACCCGGGATCGTTCAACAGTAACTCCACTACCATCATCCGAAAGACCACAGTCCCCATCTCCCTCGACCTCGGCACTCAGGCCAAGTTGTACTCCGAGCTCGAGTACATGATCTGCTCGGCGGCCAACGCCTTCCTTCTCGAGCAGTACTACGACCGTCGCATCTCCAAGGAATCCATCAAGCGCATCCGGAGCTTCTGGGGCTCGAAGAATCGTCCTCAGGTGACCGAATTCCACTTCGACCAGACCACCCAGCGCGAGCTCATCCTGTACAACATCCGCACCCTCCGGTTCCACGGCGAGTGCGCTGTCAACCCGGTCCTGCTGCATTCGAACCTGCGCAACTGGAAGGCGATTGCCACGGAGATGAGTGTTCGGACTTTTTGTTTGCCGGACAGTGCCATTCGCAAACACCTGCATGATATCCAGCAGCTACTGGAGATGCTGAATGCGACCGTGCCGACTCTGCAGGCGTTTCATCGGATCCAGCTGTTTGCTCATGAGGAGATCATTGAGCGACTGAAGAAGGCTCATTCCCGGCATGCGGTCAGCTTTTCGCTGTGAGGGATGGTATTTACCCCTCGTAGCTTCGATGGTGCCTTTGTAGCTCCTCTCAACTAGTGCAATGTATTCCAAAGTGATTTGACCTCCAGTCTTTGTACGTTCCGTCTCTGTACTCCCTGTCGGGCGACGTCATCGGGTAGCAGGATCACGGGGAGCCCCAATAGTGAAATCCCGCTGCCTCTTCTTCTTTCCTTGTTTCCCTTCCAATCCTTAGTTCCATAACCTCAGTAATCATCCCCGTCACACTCGGCCCGCTCTGCCATTTGAAACACCCACCCTGACGCTGCCGAATTGTTGGTTGCCTGGCCCCGATCGGTGACCGTGGCTCCACCGCAATGCCCGTCTCCATCAGTCCCGTCTAGATCACCAACAATAATAACAACAGCAGCAGCCCCCAGACAACACACAGTCCTACAATAAAAGAGTCCAAGATCGATCGTCTCCGCCATGGCGGGTCCGATCCACACCTATGGCCCGACCTGCCTGCTGGCAGACGAGGCGGGCGAGCTCTCCCAGCTGCACTCCCTGCCCGCACCGCCAGAGGTACGCGCGCACTTCTTCTATGTATCATCGCTTCCGATCGATGATCCGCTAGCTCCCTTGCCCTCAGCAGCGGGTCAAGAGGCTGGCAATGAACGCGCGCCGCCTCAGCCCTTCGCTGCTAGGGACAACATCGCGCTCGAGGCGGCTTGGCAGGAGCTTCGTCAGACAAGAGGTGCTGGCACGCAGAACTCTCGGCCCCAGACCGCACAGGACGCACGCACAGGCATTACTGTGCCTGGGAGGGAGCACGTTCTAGACTCCGGTTTGATAGGGAGTCGAGGGAATTCCGTGAACACGCCAACATCCTTCCCAGAGGGCCAATCTCTAAGAAGTCGACTCGAGCGCGACACGAGCAGTCCAAAATCTCGTGCGGGCGATGACTCGCGGGAACTCAATCTAGGCAGCTTCGCTTCTCAGCGCAAACGGGACCGATCCTCCTCCATGAAGGACTCTAGCCCGGCCAAGAGGAGAAACAGCTCCACGCCAGAGATGGACGAGACCGACGATGGAGAAGAGCCTGGGCCAAGTATTCACGCCACACATTCTCGGGATGCCAGTATCAGTGGCTCGCCGTTCGCAAGGGCGCCCGTTTCCCAACGGAGCCACAGTCCTCTCGGTCGGTCGGTTGAATCGCTCTCATTACAGGACGGGGGCCATGGAGAAATCCCCAGAAGCAGCGCCGCGCCTCAACTCGCTTCAAAGCCCTCGAAGCTGAGAGCAAGCCTTGGCCCAGATGAAATGGATCAAAGTTCGTCGAGAGATGGAACGGAGTCGACGACTCCTCAATCGATGATTCCGGTGGGCGTCTCTCGGCTTCACTTGGTCGAGCTTCCAAACTTGAAAGTATGTTGGCGTTATGTCCATGTGCCTTTTTTTTTTCTTTCTAACGAGTTCACAGATGAAACCCATTTACTGGAGTCCCCTTCACGATATCTCAAGCGTGATTCGCGCTACATGGTTCTACAAGAACACCATGTTGCCCGTGGAGACCGATCTGGCGAACAAGCTCGAAGAAGGATACGAGTACTTGAAGCCATGGACTGAAACATGGCAGGACGAACTGAACAGCTGCATGGAGCACGGTGCTGATGCAGAGATGAAAATCGTACACCGGTTGTTCTCGAAAGATGATTCCATTAGTCGGCCTGGAACCGCCCAAGATCAACAAAGCATTGATTCGGAGGAAGCTGTCCATATGAAACTCAATAATAATCAAGCGGCCGGGGGAACAGCTGCGCATTCGGAAGCCATCAAACCCTACCTCAACTCCAGTGCGATCTATGTGGATGCAAAGAATGCCCAAATCTTGAGACCCAGTTTACTTCCATCCGTCTCAAGGGGACGACGCCCGCTCAGCGCGATTCGGAAAGGTCGACAGATTGGCATCCCAGTAGTTCGCGGGTTCAGTCGCAAACTATGGGACAAGCTGCATCCATCCAAGGCCAACCCCATCGATGTGAGGCACTACATTCGACGCACGCAATCACGAGACCCGGCTGCAGCGCCGGGCCAACAAATCTGCTACGGTTGCCGAATGGAGGAGCTGCGGCCACAACCGACAGATCTCGTCCTCGTCATTCATGGCATCGGGCAAAAGCTCTCTGAACGAATGGAAAGCTATCACTTCACCCACGCGATTAACGCGTTCCGTCGCGAGGTCAACATGGAACTGAACAACGAGCCTGTCTGGCCTCATGTCCGCGAGGATCACGGTGGGATCATGGTTCTCCCGGTGAACTGGCGATCAACGCTCTCCTTGGAAGAAGCCAACATCGACTCTCCTACTTCGGAGGACCTGCCGTCTAATCGGTTCTCCCTCGCGGACATTACGCCGCAAACACTCCCCGCTGTGCGATCTCTCATCAGCGATGTGATGCTTGATATCCCTTACTACCTATCTCACCACAAACCCAAGATGATAATGGCAGTCATTCGAGAAGCGAACCGCGTGTATCGTCTCTGGTGCAAGAATAACCCCAGCTTTGGGGAACATGGCCGCGTGCATCTTGTGGCCCACTCTCTTGGGAGTGTCATGGCGCTCGACATTCTGAGCCAGCAGCCAACACACGTGCCCCAGTTTGATTTTTCCACGACACCATTGCATACCGATATGTTCGAGTTTGATACGAGACATCTCTTCCTCTGTGGAAGCCCTGTCGGGTTTTTCCTTTTGCTGAATAAAGGTACGGCACGCAGACCTGCACTCATCGAGAGATCTTTTCTAACAAGTCCCCCAGCGAGTCTTCTCCCTCGAAAAGGCCGAGACAAACCAGGCAGCGAAGGCGAGGATCGTCTGCGCGGCGTCGCCGGTGAGGCTGACAAGTACGGCTGTCTGGCTGTGGACAACATCTACAACATCATGCACACAACAGACCGTACGTATTACCCAGCCCCCTTCTCAGTCTCCAAGTACATACATGTCCTAACCCCCCACTCCCATCTTAGCAATCGCCTACTGCCTAAACGCAGCGGTAGACACCGATCTCTCGAACAACCTCAAAACAGCCTCAATCCCCAGCGCAACCTCCACATTCTGGCAATCCCTCGGCAGCGTCTTCCGATGGAGTCCCAATTCATCCTCGGCATTTATGCCCTCCCTCCCAACCACTACCGCAGGACCAACCCGTCCGGCAGCAATCGCCAAACTCCCCTCGAACGTCGAGCTCGAAACGCATGACTTCACCCGCGAAGAAATCGCCGAGAAGCGCATGCTTCTGCTCAACGAGAACGGCCAAATTGACTTCTTCCTCTCGGGCGGTGGGGGAGCTCTCAATATCCAGTATCTGAATATGTTGAGCGCGCATAGTAGTTACTGGACGCTGGGGGATTTCGTGAGATTCTTTGTCATTGAGATTGCGAGGAAGCCCGGGAGGGAGGGGACGTTGAGGGCTTTTCGGGCGGAGAAGAAAGTGGGTTGGAAGTATTCTAAGGGATAGCTAGGGGATAGTATGTTTCTAGGACCTCGGGTTTTGTTTGCTTTTGATAGAGGTTTTCTTTTTTTTTTGGTTTATCTCGGACAAAGAATAAAGATGATAGAGTACTGTACAATGCATGGATATGGTTGGAAAATAGGAGATATATATTGGTCCCTATCTAAGAAGTCTAGCAGCTTTAACTTGCCTTTCTAACCCATCTAGTCATTCTAGTGGCAATCACAGCCTGTTAGGCAAGTAGTCAAATCAAGACAAAAGTAAAGAAAAGAAACAAAACAAAACAAAACCCGAACAGACAAATAACAAAAAAGTGGGAACCAGGCCCGAGAGCATCAGTGTATATCATCGCTTGAAGCCAAAATCATAATCCATAAAAACACAGACAGAAAGAAAGAGAGATAAAAGCACGTAAACTAAAGTGAGAGGCGAAAGGCCTACGCCTTCACCCTCACCTCACCAGCATGAACAGGCCCCATAAGGAGCGCCTCGATGATCTCCCCCTTGATAGCAACGCCGCGCCCAGCGCGCAGAACAACCAGCGCATTCGCACTGGCGAGACTACCAACTCGCGAGCTGCGCTGTCCGACGCCCTTGACCCCCGTGCTGGTGGCGTACAGCCTTCCATCGCTGCGGGAAGCCGTGACCACAACGCGGTGGTACTCCGTGCGCTTGGGATCAAGCGGGAAGTGGTGGGTCAGCACGACGGCGACGAGGGGCAGGCCGAGGGACTGGGGGATGGTGGTCTTGGTCACTTTCACGGATTTGGTTTCGTTCGTGTCCGATCCCACACCCATGCCCATAAGTTTGTGCAGGGAGGGCAGCACGAAGAGGTTGAGGGTCACCAGCGCGGAGGCTGGGTTGCCGGGGAGAGAGAAGATGAGCTTCGATTGGCGTTCTTGCTGGGAGGCAACGGAGCCCGATTCGTTCGTGGCTGCTTTGAAAGGCACGGTTGCGAAGGTGGTTGGTTTGCCTGGTTTCATGGATACGCGGCCGAAGTGGATGGTTCCGCCGAGGGTGCGTTCGATCGTGGGCTTGAGGAGATCCAGCTCGCCCATTGATACGCCGCCCGTCGTGACGATGATGTCGACGCTGTCGGAGGCACGCCCGACTCCCCGCAGGGCGTCGCGGAGGGCTTGTTCCAGCTCGCTGGCTGGGGTGTCGCGCGCGATGCCGAGGTCGACTGTCGGGAAGCCCCAGGAGGCCAAGCAGGAGAGCAGGGATGGACGGTTGGAGTCGCGGATCTGGCCGCCAGTCAAAGTGCGGGAGTCGGTGTGCTCGACGAGCTCGTCGCCCGTGCTGAGGACGCCGACGCGGGGCTTGCGGAAGACCTTGACGGATGTGGTGCCCGTCGCGGCCAGGAGGCCAATCTCTCCGCCGACGGAGGTGATCAGATCTCCGCGCGAGAGAATCTTGCTGCCCATGGTGACGTCGCTGCCGGGCTCACGGATGTTTTCACCGGGCTGGATGTCTTCAGCGAGGATTTCCACGGTGGCTTCTTCTTTGCCGTCGGGAGTGGTCGAAGCCAATTCGGTGTCTTCGACCATGACGACGGCATTGGCATTCGGAGGCAGAGGAGCACCCGTGGTGATTCGAGCGATCGTGCCTGGCTGCAACGGCTGCAGGTTCCCGCTATCATTTGCATGAGTGACCGAGACCACGGGGAATATTCCCTTGGTATTTTCGCCCGACGAGGGTGCAATGACGGCGTATCCGTCGACAATGCTGGCACGATACGCGGGGACCTGCTCTGCGGCGTAGACATCCTCTGCGACCACCGAGCCCACCAAGGTGGTGTCTACGGGGGCTGCAACCTCCACTGGGTTCGGGGTGTGCTCGCTGATCTTCTCGAGCGCCTCATCCACCGAAAGCATCGGGTACGGCGATGTGCGGTAACGACGGGTGGGACCAGCCCCCGGGTCGTTTGATTGCGGACGGTCTGCGGGCGACGTGTGCGCCTTGGGGACAACATGTCCATGGTTATGGTTGTGGCCATGGTTGTGATGGTGACGGTGGTTATTACCGTGGGAGTGACTCTTGGTGCTCGGTGCGGTGGCTGCCGCAGCCCTCACACCAGCCTCGGCCTCTAGCTTCTTCATGCCGCCGGCATGTAGGAGCCGCGAATTGGCGCCTGCGGCTTGGATACAGGCGTGCGGCAGAAGCTTGACTACCGCTTCGAGGTTCTCCTTAGCACCCTTAGGGGAGCCCGGCAAGGTGATTACCAGGGACTTGTCACGGACACCGGCGACGGGTCGCGACATCATTGCAACTGCGCATGGTTGATTAGTGACATGGTGGGGGTACAAAGAGCGTGTCGGACTTACAAGGAGTGACCTTGAGCGAGGCATCCAGCATGCCATGACTAGAAATACCATTAGTTCCGTTCGACCAAGCAAACAATTATGCCGTGGAAACATACACCAGACCAGGCGCCGGACGGTGGATCAGTGGTGATACAGCCTAGAGTTGGTCAGCGCGAGTGCCACAAAAAAGGACAGCATTACATGTAGGTACTCACCTCGGGCGTGTTGTCTTTGACCGCGAAGCCCGTGCCGCCGGTAAGCAGGACCAGGTTGACCCAATCCGAGCCGTCGGTCCAGTCGCAGACGGCGCGTTGGATGTCGAGGACGTCGTCGCGGACGATCTTGACGACGGGGGCCTCCCACTTGCCCTCGGCGGCCAGAATCGGGGCCAGGGCATCGACAGTCTTGTCGGAGGCGGGGTTGAGAGCGGCCGTGTCGGACACGACCAGAATCGCAGGTTTGAGTCGAGCATCCATGATGAAGGTTTGTAACAAAGGGACAGACCAGAAATGCGCGATTTTCCAGAGACGTGAATTTCTCGGGAAGGGCACTTTATATATTCCTGTTCCGTTATCCCTGCCCGCGCCCCGACGTCATTGTCCCAGAAGGTTTTCAGTGGCTTGACTAGTCATGTACTGGCTAGCCTCGATCAGACCTGGCCATGTCCGTTCTCTTCCCCCGGACCCCGGGGGCTGGTGGAGCAACGCGGGGATTCTCGGCGAAGTTGAGCCATACAGGAAGCAAAACCACGGGTGCAATTCGGGCTGCCCTAACCTAGTTACTACTGTACATCCAGCCAATCATCACAATTCCGGACTGCTCTACATTCCAGACGCCGCAATGCCAATACATATGAAGAAAAAGTCATGAACACGAAGGTGCCAACGAAACCATCCCCGATCCCTTTCCTCCGACAGAACCACAGCACCGCCCTCGATTCAGCCAGCCAGTTAAGCAGCGCCGAAATCCTGCGCCTTACCGGCCACCAAGAGGCCAACAATCAGACCGAACAGGCCGAGCACTGAACTAAAGATCTCAATGACAAGGATTTTGACGAACCTGCGGCGAGGGGAACGAATGGTCAGTCCAGCACAAAAGGGTCACAGAAACAAAAACCTACAGGCTCGGATCGGCCGCATCGGCCAACGCAGCACCGCTGCCATTAATGCCGACGGAGATACCGCAGATCAGATTGCACATGCCGACGGTGATGCCGCCCCAGAAGAGTGCGTAGCCGGTGTAATAATTGCTTGTAGTGTGGAGGGCGTCTTCTGACACGACATTGAGTTTGGCGGAGAACACGATCGCCATGATCACGCCGTAGATGGCCACAACTTCACAGAAAATAATCGAGATCAGGTTCTTGGTGCGGATGCGCGGTGCTTTGACGCCGCCGCCGACGATGGACGATCCGGTGAGGAAGATACCCCTAGAGTAAGGCAGGATGGTCAGAAAGGAACGGAGGATAGAGGGTGAGAATGGGTTCGCACCATGCGGCTCCTATCACAGAGCACCCGATGCACATGGCAATACCGATGTTGGCCCAGGCGTAAGGGGAAACCTCCTCGAGGAAGCGGCCGACCTAGTATTGTCAGTCTGTGCGTTGTCGCTCGCTTCATGTTGGAACGTACATTAAATGCTTCACCCTCCCCGTGGAAGAGCATGTCTAGAGTCCGGCATTGCCATTAGCTGTCACGAACGAACACGACCGCGTTGGTCGGAAGAGGGAATCTCAACGTACACAGGCCAACCACGACCAAGGCCATGGTGGCGCCACCAGCCGGGTAAGCGAGAACCATGGCGACCTCGAGGAATGACGGAAGATCAAGGAGTGGGAGCGTGGATGATCCAATCCAGAGTGTTTGAGGCAGAGAAAGGTCCAGGTGGTGGCTTCCCGTGCCCGGACCGGATTAACCTGTCCGGGCGGTGGCCTACCTTTCCCCAGACTCAAAAGGCCAACAACTCTCACCACTCCGTTGTTGTCTTGTCTGCTCCGAGCCTGTTTGTTCTCTTTTTTGATCCTTGATCTCGGTCCTGATTGCCTCTACGTATTTTCTTCCGCCATGGCTTCCTCGGGCGTCGGGTCGTACTCGAACCCGCTGAAGAAGTTCAAGTACGTGGTCCCATCTTTAGGAGGGGGCTGAATTGAAAACTGCATACTGATCGTTCTAGGTTGGTGTTTCTGGGCGAACAGAGCGGTAGGTACAATGGGATTCGAGAATTGGAAACCTCTGACCTCTCCTTGCAGTTGGCAAAACTTCGTTGATTACGCGATTCATGTACGACTCGTTCGACAACACATACCAGGCCACCATTGGCATCGATTTTTTGTCCAAGGTAATTGATGGCTATCGAAAACGCGAAATCTGCAATCAGGACTGACGATGGCAGACCATGTACCTGGAAGACCGGACCGTCCGCCTCCAACTCTGGGATACCGCCGGCCAGGAACGCTTCCGCTCGCTAATCCCCTCGTACATCCGCGACTCGAGCGTCGCCGTTGTGGTGTACGATATCTCCAACGCCAAGTCGTTTCAAAACACCCGGAAATGGATCGATGACGTGCGTGGGGAGCGTGGCAACGATGTGATCATCGTGCTGGTGGGCAACAAGACCGATCTGAACGACAAGCGGGAAGTCACCACGGCACAGGGCGAGGAGGAGGCCAAGAAGAACGGTCTGATGTTCATCGAAACTAGCGCCAAGGTTGGACACAACGTCAAGCAATTGTTTCGGAGGATAGCTCAGGCTCTGCCTGGAATGGAGGGCGAGGCGAACCGGGGCGAAAGCACCAGTAGGCCAACTCTTACCGATATTCTATTCTCACATGCTGACTTTTTTTTTCAACTGCAGTGATTGATGTGAACATCAACCCCAAGGAAACGACCAACAACGACGGATGCGCCTGCTAAGAGTTCCAGCGCTGCATTTTCTTATATCGTCCATGAGATCCCACCATGTGTTAAGTTGTACATGCTTTTCTCTTCATTTTTTTTTTCTTTTTGCTCCGATGAACAGCGTGTGTCTAGATCTTTCAGAACTCAATTGCGTTTGATTCCTTGAGAGGATGCTGGGCGTTCTTGATTCCTGTTCAATCCGCGTTATGTATATTCTTTTTCCTTCACTTGACTGACTTCCTTCCTTGCTCGCGGTCCTGGCCCTGCTCGTCTCTCTCTGGTGCATGAATAGCTGTTTTACATTCGACGGATGATGGATCTGCTAGTTGTGTATCCGGGATAGTATATGTGATGAGTGGACATACTGGAGGACATGGGTGATAACCAAGCCTGGAAGAAAAACCTGTAGCTTTAATTGCCAACCCTGGACATCTGTTCCTCCTATATATACAACTGCAAGTGTATTCTGGTTAAAGACACCGGCACAGCTCCGACGGTGCATCGGAATGACTTGCCACGGTGGTCACCCTGTTCAACTGTCACGCTCCCTCGGAGGTTCTCTATAGACGAGGGGGCTGACATCTCTAGAGACCACGAGTGCAGCAGAAGGGATCGGGAGATCCAATGCTGTATGATATCATTAACGACGATCAAAGACAGACACTACATGAGATGTCGGTCTTTACTCTACGCTCACTCATCTTTTTATCCCGGTCGAAGAATCCCCATGAACATCATAGAGGCTCACTAGTAGAAGATCGTTAAAGTATGGGAAGGCATAGCTCCAATTATCGGAACAGTTGCAGCCTAGTTCCAGCTTCTGACCTCATAGTCTAGACCGTCACATCAATTGAACGGCGTCCAGTCTCGGCCGTTCCCACCCACCTCTCGCCAACACGAAGTATCCGACATTTGCGGGGTTGGTGGGTCACCCCGGAGAGAGACTCGCGATGATGGAGGACCGGCATCAACATGCCCCGAATAGTTCCTAGTAAGGAAGATCGGTTGTACTTTGTCTCGGGATAGTGCGCATGCAAGGCGTGCTCGGGCCTCCCAGATGCGACACTATGACGCAGTCTCCCCACGGGGAAGGAAAGCGAGCCGTGCCGAGTCGTTGTTCGAGGCAGGTCTATCGAGCGGGGATGCGAGGTGCTTTTTTGGTACCACTGAAAGCGAAACGCCGAGGGATGAAATGCCGAGATTGAGACTACTACGATAGTACACGATGTGAAATGAAAGAGAGTGAAGAAACATCCGAGAGATTAAATTCGCTAGCGACTATACAGGCATCACACACCCCTGGGATCCTCCTGCCCAAACACAGCAGTCCAGTACTTCTTCACATCCTGGCAAACCGCGGTCTGGTTTTCCCAGCTTTTGAATTTATTTTCCAGCGTACATCCTGTCCACAGAATCTCAGCCCAGAACTCCTTCTCAACGTCTCGCCCGAATTCGTTGATCACGGAATCTGGGATCGTCCAGGCCCGCGTATAGCTCCCGTCATCATTGAATGCAGGGTTGACGGCTTGCTGTGTGAATACCGTTGCCGGGTTGAATTTTGGGAAGTTTGCATGAATGAAAAACGGACGTGGCTGCTTCACTCCATTGTCTCCCGCCGCGCGCCAGATTCCTTTCTGCGTCAATTTGTAGTCTTCGATGGGGTTGAATTGAACCATTGCCGACCCGGCTAGACCTCCCTTGGTGCTGTGGCCTATGGCGCAGATGCGCTCGCTGACTTGATAGAACTCCTCTCCTAGCGCTGTTGCGGCGGCCAGGAATGTCTCTTTGTCGCCTTCTCCAGCGGTTCCCTGGGAGAAGAGTCGATAGTAATGTGTCGGTCCCCAGTAGTTATAGTATGTGCTGAGCAGCAGGGTCTTGAGATGAGTTCTCTTTGATATGAGAACCTCGCCGGACTCGGTTGACTGTCGCTTTTCCATTGCGGGGACCTCCTGTGAGGCGATGTGATAGTACAAGGGCGAGGCAGAAGAAGCCCAGAAATCAGGCCAAGTGAGCATTCCCTTTGAATGAAATGGTTCGCGTTCGAATAATGACTCCGGTTTGGCGAGAGGGAATGCATCCGCGTCCAAGAAAAGGATCTCCTCGAACGAAGAAAAGAGCATTGCGAATGGCTTGAATTGGTATTTCTCAATTGGCCTGGAGCCCGACGATGCGTCGAGGACTTCCGAGAGAATGATGCATTTTGCATTCAGTGAAGGTAACACCTTTTTGCATATATGCTCCTCATATTCATCGTGGTTTGCCAGAAAGACTTCAACGGGAAGTCTTGAGCCGGTGCGACGCAACATCCGCAGCGAAATAACTAGAACTGGTAAATATGAACCTCCGGCGGTGCACACCAGACCCCTCGATCCGGGAACATAAGACAAACTCGGCGGGTTTGCGTTTATGGCATCCACAAAGTCAGAGTGTGCTTTCGTCATCCTCAAGACGTCATGAGTTGGCATCTTCAACATGTCCGGTCGAGGGTCAGGGTCCGAAGTCTTATAGCCAGCTGTCTGGGCATTGCCAATTCGTCGAGGCGGAGGGCACTTGGGCTCATGTTCTTCCAAGAGAGGCTGGAACTGGCGCCAAAACTCCGTATGCCCGGTCAGGTTGTAAGCGGGTGCGTGATGCAGCGATCCAATCGAGAAGGCGTATGGTCCCGATCGCCATGACGACAGGTGCCAGAAAGTGAACAGCAGCAGGGCCGACATCATCAAGATGCGGAATCGGCCTGTAACCCTGGTGAGATACATTATGGCTGAATATCGGCGACAAATACGGCAGTGCATTAACAATCAAGTCATCAGATGAACACAATAGTGTTCGAGACGGTGATTTGTTACACCACCTTGGGTCGAGGATGGTGGACTGCCAAGAACATAGGATGATTGGAGTTTATGAAGACTGCCATAATCCGCCTATATAGGAAGGGGCCGCCCTGAAACTACCCCGGGATTCATGTCCGGATTCAAACATCCGCCTTCGTAACGGGGCACTGCTAATGCATACAAACAAACACCCGACCATATGATTTAATGGCAATAGCAATAGTAATACAGCTGGATTGACCGAAAACAGTCACATGAATTACTATTGCAACTAACGGGGATTTTTCCTCTGCAGATTTGACGTGCTGTCTCAGGGATCACCATGTGGCCGGATGCGGAAGGTGGTGGATGGAATGCAGAGAACATTAATACTAGCCCTCAGGTCGATCTACATACCTTCCACTTTATTATTCCTTTCTATGCCGCGTTCATATTGAATTCAGATCTTTTGGATCGTCAGCCTGCAATCGATCCTTTACATGGCTGTCATAGGAAGTACTGGCACAACTCGGATCCTGGGAATACACATATCGAGGACATGATCAGCGAAAAACGAATGAGCCAAACTGCATGGCAGCGAGTTTATGTGGGCGAACATGACGAGCTAGAAGTTACCCAATGGCGAACCGATCTATTGGAACAAGATCTATTGTATTTTCAGAGGTTTTCGAACCCTAGTCAAATTATTGCTATTATTTTTGTCATAAATGCAGAGATGGAGAGGGATAGAAGGAAATTGGAAAAGAAAAGGAATGCTTTCAGACGTTGGAATGCTGTTGGAATGTTGTGTACACTCGTCGGAATGTATGCCGACAGTGGCTCTAAGGCGGAAGAGATAGACACCGCGAGACTAAGCCTGCAGTTTGAGCATCAACATATCAAGATAGTGGTCAAGCTTGAATATTTAAACTTCTCTAAATCATCGCAAGATGCTACACAGCCTACCGAAACCATCCCCGGTAAGTTGGTAACCGGAGGCAAGGAGCAAGAAACTGTTAGGCGCTCGACAGGCAGAAGAACAAGAAAATTCGAACAGACTTGATCTAATGCTTATTCTATTTCTATTTGTGTTTCATGTTGTTTAGCTCGGAATTTTTATTATCACAACGACAGTATGAATCCATCCCGGAACAATATCATGTCTCGCACCCGAATTGCTGCACCCGGAGGTCGGCATTTGAGTGGTGAAACGGGGCACCATGCTGTATGCTTGCATTCGGAAGCCGACTCCAGCTAGGCTTATTTGTACTTAGTTATTTGTTTCGCGCACCAAATCTATCGAGAGGTAATTACACGGTGCACTTAGATGCGGCTCGTGACTGTTGGGACATTCTATTTCCCAATCTCGCGCCGTCTTGAAAGATGGCTTCCAAAAAGCGAGCTGACAACTGGGTCGATGTAAGTGGTTTTGGTCTATGTTCCAATATTTGAATTCGGGACTTATTCGCATCCTAGGGACTCCGTGGGATCGCAGCCCTAATGGTCGTGACCTATCATGTGTGCTCGTGCTTTGCAAATTGGCTGAATTCACCAGCCATGGATGACAAGGGCACTGTATCACTTTTACAGTATCCATTTTTCCGACTCGTGGTCGCCGGTCGGCCCGCCCTTGCGCTCTTCTTTATAATCACTGGCTACGTGAATTCGTTCAGGGCCCTAAAACAGACTCACGAGGGAGATACGCAGGGGGTTCTCACACATCTATCCCGCAGCACCTTTGGCCGAATTGGCCGGCTAATAGTACCTACGAATGCTGCTATAACTTTATCCTGGGTTGTCTGTCAATTGAATGGGCACCGAATCGCAAGGGTTGTTGATTCAGCTTGGATCCAACGGGTGTCTTGTGCTCCAGGGCCTAGCTTCGGATCGTCTGTCGACAAATTGCTTCGAAACCTAACGTTATACTGGCATAATGGCCAGTCTCCATATGACGGCACCCACTGGACGATCCCGTTCTTTCTGCAGGGCTCAATGAGCGTTTATCTAACGCTGCTCGCAACGACTTTCGCTCGACCACGATATACAAAGGGGATCCTCATTTTCCTTTACCTGTTTTCTTGGGCCGGTGGACAATGTGAGTTTCCGACCAATGAGTACACGTACCGGCACTTACACTACTAAACAGCTCTTGTGGAAACCAATATCTACGCAGGCATGTTCCTGGCCGAGCTGAATGCTGAATTTGGACCTCGTGCCACCTCGGTCATGCCCCGGGCTGTGTCAGCGCTCATCATCGTCTTCGGTTTATTTCTCTGTTCAATTCCGGAGGAAAACACGGACTGGATGCCATGGAGCCGAGCCATTGTCTGGTCGGCGAGCATGGTCGTTCCCGCCGGTGGCGAAATCAATCGCTATGTGGTGTCTGCAGGAATGACCGTGGTCATGTATGGAGCGTTCTTTTCTTCCGACGCGAGACGCATTCTCGCCCACCCTGTGATGAACTACCTGGGCCACATCTCATTCCCAGTGTACCTGCTTCACAACACCCTGATCCGGACGGTGTTGACTTGGATGGTCTACCGGCATGACTTCATGATGCAGGGGTTGCACCCGGTGGATGAAAATGGAAATCCCAGATGGCTTGCACAGGGTGGTTTTGTATCATTTTGGACCTCTATTTTGGCGTTCTATGCTTGTCTGCTCTATTCGGCGCATTTGTGGACGATCCATGTCGACCCTCGCTGTGAGAAAGTGGTGGCTTGGATGTCGAACCGGGTGCTCGGCAACGGTGAGGCGTACGCGCCTACGAAGGAAGGTGTGTTGATTGGATCGCCTGTAGCCAAATAGAAGAGAGCAGAGATCTTTTCATGTACGTTACTTGACAGTAGAAGAAGCATCATACTCGGTTAGGTTTAGTTCACTTATCATCCACGCTTACCAATCTCCAACTGACGTGCTCGCGGCCGGGTCACCTGATCCCCCGCACCGGGTGTTTGCATCCCTGTTTGCACTGATGTCGTGCTCGTGGGCCAATGAGCGAGGGGCCGATCGTGATGAGTATGGGCTACCGGAGCAGAAAAAAACCACTGGACTTTTGGGCGAAGAATCATTGTGCTTCCATCATTGTCATCTTTGGGCTTTTGGGACTGCGAGAACTGCTTGCGCCCGTGAAGCAGCCATTGCGATCCTTTCCCATCCCATCCTGTGCTGAAAGCTTCGCAATAACCCCCCCACCATGGCGTCCGTCTCCAGTGCGGGTGAAGCAGGTAAATACTCCCTGTGCGGGATCGCTGGTGTGCAATTGCTAATTGCCTTACCCTCTTACCAGTGGCGAGAATTGCCTACCTGACGAGCGATCTCGTTCTGTCGGTGCAACCCTCGCTTCATGCCGATTCGCTGTTCTCCAAGTCGCTGAAGGCGTTGAAGACCAACAAGGCCACTGCCATTCGCTCAAGAAGAGCCCCAGAAGTGCAAGCCGTGCGCTCCAATGAAGATCCTCTTTTGTCGGCCTTCCACCCCCTCCAGAACGGCGAGACCGTCTCCGTGGTCACCGGCTCATCGATCCTGATCACCTCCGTTCCTCACCTGTACCGCCTTGCCAACTTCCCCGTTGTCATCCACGTCGCTTTGGAGTCATCACCATTCCCGGACTACTCGGTGATCAGCTCGATCCGCCAGTGCGGCTTTACATTTGTGCATTCGGAGACCGTTCAAGAGGCCCAGGACATCGCCATCACCGCCCATGCCCTGGCTCTGAAGTCCGGAAAGGGTGTGATCCACTTCTTTGATCCGGCCAATTCCGCCAAAGATTCCCCCATCTCGGCAGAGAACGTTGATGTTGTGAAGAAGGTGCTCAACTTCAGTGGAAACGCTGCTTCCCACTCTTCTACCGGCTCCCGGACTTTGTACGCCGACTCTGGTCGTGTGGCCACCGTCTCTTCCGATGGCGAGGAACCTTCGCCTGCTGGCCAGGGTGAGGCATCGACCACTCTGGCAGTGCCCTCTCAAGCCCAAACCCCATCTATCAGCGTCGATAATTCGTCCGTTGGCTCTTCCCGGAGAGATAGCAGTGCAGGAAGTGAAGCTGCTAGCTCGACGGCCACGACGATCGATGGCTCTAGTACTCGGTCAGTCAACGCGGCGGATATATTTGCCTGGGCTTCTCAGATTTGGCGGGCTTTGTACCGGGAAGTTGGACGCAGCTACAATGCCATTGAATACACTGGCCCTGCTGAAGCTAAATCGGCCGTTTTTGTGTTCGGCTCTACCGGTGCCTTCGTTGACGCCCTTTCCAAGGCTGAGGCAAACAGTGAACTCGCAAACATTGGTCTTATAACTGCACGCCTGTACCGCCCGTGGGTTGGAGGACAGATTGCCAACTCCATCCCCACCTCGGTTGAGAAGATTGCCGTTCTGGAGCAGGTCCGCAAGACCACCAAATGGGGCCCGTCTTTCATGGATCTGCTGTCCAGCCTAACTCCTTCGTCCGTTCGCGGTCAGAATCTCAAGGTTGTCGGCTACCGTCTGGGCTTTGTTGAGCCTTCTACCGCTGTCCAGGCTCTTCGTGGCATTCTGCAGAATCTGAGCTCCGACAGCCCCATCCAGAACCTCGAGGTTGGAAGCTCCAATGCCCCTACTGTTCAGAGCGCGCTTGAGCAGCCCCGCATTGAGCATGCGTATTTGAAGATTCTGCACCAGCTTTTCGGCGAGCGCCTCTACATTGCGAACCAGCTTGGATCTAAGAATGCTGGTGTCTCGACGACCATTGCTGCCAGCCCTGAGTATGGCTTTGGTTCGCTGCTGGCTCGCATGGAGCATCGCGAGAGATTCGTCCGGGAGGTTGAGGAGGCGTCCAAGTCCAACACTTTCGCCACTGATATTCCCAAGACTTGGCTGTCCCGCTGGGCTCTGAATGCCCGGGATGCCTCCAAGGCCAACAAGCTGGCTCCTGATGTTATTGCGCGCCTCTCCAACGATGGCTCTAAGCTGTCCCGCCAGCTCCTGGAGTCAAAGAAGCTTTTCTTTGATGAATCCGAGTGGTTGATTGGTTCCGACGCCTGGGCGTATGACCTTGGAAACTCTGGTGTTCATCATGTGCTCGCCTCTGGTGCCAATGTCAACATGTTGGTAATCGACTCGCAGCCCTACTCCGAGCGCACTGCTGCCGATCCCACACGCCGCAAGAAGGACATTGGCCTCTACGCCATGAACTTCGGTAATGCCTACGTTGCCTCTGTTGCGGTGTACAGCTCGTACACTCAGGTTCTCCAGGCCATGGCCGAAGCCGAGCAGTTCAAGGGACCTTCGGTCGTTGTCGCCTATCTTCCTTACCACCAGGAGAACGACTCCGCTCTCACGGTCCTTCAAGAAACCAAGAAGGCTGTCGACCTTGGTTACTGGCCCCTCTACCGCTGGAATCCTGCCAATGAGGAGAAGGACGAGCCAAAGTTTGCTCTTGACTCCGAACGCATCAAGCGCGAGCTGGAGGAGTTCCTCAACCGAGACAACCAGCTCACCCAGCTGATGAACCGCCAACCTAAGTTCTCATCCGTGCTCTCCGAGTCTTACGGTACCGAGGTACGCGCCCTGCAGAAGCGCCAAGCGAAGGATTCCTACGAAAAGCTCTTAGAGGGACTCTTCGGTGCTCCTCTTACTATTCTTTTCGCCTCCGACAATGGCAACGCTGAGAATTTGGCCAAGCGTTTGGGCAACCGCGGCCGCACTCGCGGCCTGAAGACTATGGTCATGGCCATGGATGAGTACCCTGTGGAAGATCTGCCGACTGAGGAGAATGTTGTCTTCATCACTAGTACTGCTGGTCAGGGTGAATTCCCGGTGAACGGGCGTGGTCTTTGGGAGGTCATCAAGAACTCTGCTGATCTCGACCTGTCAACCATTAATTACTCCGTGTTCGGTCTGGGTGATAAGCACTACTGGCCACGCAAGCAAGACAGGATTTACTACAACAAGCCCGCCAAGGATCTTGATGCTAGAATTGCTTTCCTCGGTGGTCGCAAGATTGCAGACATTGGCCTCGGTGATGACCAGGATCCCGATGCTTACCAGACTGGATATGCTGAGTGGGAGCCGCTTGTGTGGAAGGCACTGGGTGTGGACAAGGTTGAAGGTCTGCCAGAGGAGCCTGCGCCGCTCACCAACGAAGACATGAAGATCCAGTCCAACTTCCTGCGTGGTACCATTGCCGAGGGTCTTTTGGACGAGACCACTGGTGCTATCTCCGCCAGTGACCAGCAGCTCACCAAGTTCCACGGCACCTACATGCAGGATGACCGTGATGTTCGTGATGAGCGCAAGGCTCAAGGTCTCGAGCCGGCATACAGCTTCATGATCCGTTGCCGTCTTGCTGGTGGTGTTGCTACCCCTCAACAGTGGCTGCAGATGGATGCCATCGCCAGCTCGCATGGTAACGAGACGATGAAGCTCACGACCCGGCAAACCTTCCAGTTCCATGGTGTCATCAAGCGTAACCTCCGTGGCGCGATGCGTGCTATCAACAAGGCTTTGATGACTACCATCGCTGCCTGTGGTGATGTGAACCGTAACGTCATGTGCAGTTCTCTTCCGGAGCTGTCCTACTTCCACCGTGAGACCTACGCTGTCTCCAAGAAGATCAGTGATCACCTTCTCCCCTCGACCACTGCCTACCATGAGATTTGGCTGAAGGATGAGGACGACAAGAAGGTCCTAGTGGCTGGAGATGCCCTTGTCGACTCCGAGCCCCTCTATGGTCCCACCTATCTTCCTCGGAAGTTCAAGATCACCATTGCCATCCCGCCCCACAACGACACTGATGTCTACGCCCACGACATTGGTTTGATCGCCATCAAGGGTGCCGATGGACATCTGGAAGGATTCAACGTTCTGGCCGGTGGTGGTATGGGCTCTACGCACAACAACAAGAAGACGTACCCCCAGACCGGTCGCATGTTTGGATACTTCCCCGCCGACACGGTTCACATAGCCTGCGAGAAGATCATGCTTGTCCAGCGTGATTTCGGTGACCGGAAGAACCGCAAGCATGCTCGTCTGAAGTACACCATCGACGACATGGGTGTTGATGTCTTCCGCGGCAAGGTCGAAGAGCTCCTTCCCGAGGGGATGCGCTTCGCTGAGCCCCGTCCGTTCAAGTTTGCCTCGAACATTGACACCTTCGGATGGCAGAAGGACGAGAAGGGTCTTAACCACTTCACCTTCTTCATCGAGAACGGCCGTATCGAGGATACCGCCGAATTCACCATGCGCGCTGGTCTCCGGGAGGTGGCGGCGCTGGACAAGGGCGAGTTCCGTCTTACTGGTAACCAGCACTTGATCCTGTCCAACATCGCCGACGAGGATCTGCCGGCCGTCAAGGAGGTCATGGCTAAGCACAAGCTGGACAACACCTCCTTCTCCGGCATGCGTTTGTCTTCCTCCGCCTGTGTTGCTTTCCCGACCTGCGGTCTGGCCATGGCCGAGTCCGAGCGCTACCTGCCCGTTCTCATTTCGAAACTTGAGTCGACACTCGAGGAGGTCGGTCTGGCCCGTGAAAGCATTGTCATGCGTATGACCGGTTGCCCCAACGGCTGCGCTCGTCCTTGGTTGGCCGAGGCCGCCTTCGTTGGAAAGGCCTTTGGTGCTTACAACATGTACCTGGGTGGTGGCTACCACGGCCAGCGCCTGAACAAGTTGTATCGCTCCTCGATCAAGGAGGACGAGATCCTTGATATCATGAAGGGTCTTCTCAAGCGCTATGCCCTTGAACGCGACACCGACGGCGAGATTCCTGAGCGTTTCGGTGATTGGTGTATCCGCGCCGGTATCATCAATGAGACTACCGACGGCCAGAACTTCCATGAAGGCGTAAGTCACTCTTCCTAAACCCTTTAAAAATTCAAAACTAACTGTTCTCCTTCACAGGTTGCCGAGGAAGACGAAGAAGACGAGGAATAGAGTATGGAATATCTACTATCTAGCCGGCTCAAGAGCCATTAAAATTTGTTTTTCTTTTTCTGATAATGTCTCATTTGTTTTCATGCCTCTAGACGCGTTGGTCCATGGCGAACGAATTATTACACTCGTGCAAATACTGTTTGTCTCCTTTTGAAATTTGTGTGAACTTTTTGTCTATAGTTTGTGCATGCTTCGTATACTATACGTGGCCACGATTATCTGAGCAATGTAATAAACTTGAAGAAATGAAGGCTCAGTAGCAAGCTCAACTGCACTCAACTATGGGATCGGAGTCTTCAACCCGTACTGCGAAAGTCGCCGTGAAGAAATGCCCTAGTAGGGGGATCTAGCTTATGCAGAGGCGATAATATCCAAGCAGACAGAATACGATCGATCATTTTTACAGTATTGCGTATGCGAAGCTCTTCCTGGTCCTCGCAACGCTCGTCCGGCGGTATCAGATGGAGCTATACGAGACAACAAAGGAGAGCCTTGACTTCAAGCGCGACTTTGGGACACCGTATTCCGACGAGGGTAGGTCTTGCATTTGTGAAATAGTTACCGGAATTATCCAGGAATAACTGGTTGATTCAATTTTAACCTCAGGCCGGAGTTGGTAGTTGGGCTGGCCGTAAATCCGTAATATGAAGCACAAAGGCGGTGAGACAGCCGAATTTCTGCCGCTCAAGAAAAAGACCGACTGATCACTCCGCGACAGAGCAGACCTTCTTCCGTGTCTTGCACAGCCATGGATTCGGACGACGACCCCGTCGTCTCATCTTACGACGTCTTTCTTACAGACTCCGAAGTCTCTCGTTATGTATTTCAATACCTCGACCGCCCCAAAAAGCACCCTTACATCGAGGGGAAGGGCCAGAAGCCCACCGAAATGCGATTGAAGCCCCGGTCCGGCCTCGTGGAGGTCGACATTCCTATTAGCATTCGGCAAAACTACGATATCAACAAAGGAGCACGGTATGGAGAGGCCATGAAGAAGAGCCGTGCCTCTCGTGACGGAGGCGCATACGGAATGGCCGGTGGCTTCAGTTCTGGGAACGCTGCGTCGAGCGGGAGCAGGGTCAAGTCGGAAGGACAGGGGGACATTGAGATTCTGGACAATAAGAAGGTGGTTGACTCTGCGTCGATAATAAAGACCCAGCCACTTGGCGGGCGGATCAAGCCGCCCGAGGAAGGAGATCCGGTCTACATGCTGGCTACATTCAAAGACAGTATGTGCATTCCCTTTTCTCCCAATTTGTGACTGATCATGCTGATTGTCGGACCTAGAAAATCTGCATCTCTCACCCGTCTCCGCAGTTGTGCAATTACATCCCCAGCTTCACCACCAAGATGCGATGGAAGAGATACCCAAGGGCCGAGGCACAAAGACCAAGAAAGACGACGACGAGCGTCCCGCCGAGAGTGAAGCGCGGACAATAGATGTCAAGATCAAGGCCGCAGAAGATGGCGAGCAGACGATGCTTGCAACCAACCTGGACCTGCTCAAGAAAATGCAGGATGAGAAATGGAAATCGTATGAATGGATCGATGCTGAGGTAGGTCTTCTCCTGCTTTTACTCTACCAGAACCCTGTTAACACCACCCGGCTCTAGACGGAGGAAGCTTGGTACACATATGAAAACTACATGACACACCAGCAACCCGAGGATTTGCCACAACTTGAATCGGCGATCCAGGGCGAGGAATACCTAGATGCGATGAGTGCGCCACGAATTGATCCTGCACACCCTGAGATGACTGGCTGGGCCATGAAACAAAATCGACAAAAGCAGAAAGATGGAGTATCCGGGAGTGAAGATGAGGCCGGGTGATTCTTGAGGCCCCAGGAAACATTATATCCTTGATCTGATGTCGATTCACGCTTGAACCCATTGCCTATGACACACCATACTGTACACAATAACTATTATTATTGAACCTGATTTCCAGGTAAATCCATCGAGATTGCCACTGTAGTATGATCCACCAATCACGGCACGCCAAAAATTAACCTGCACGTGACTCTTGCCTCAGGCCGCGAGTTTTTTTCTCCCGCGACTCGCTCCGAGATCTTCCCCTTGTCGATTGTCTCTTCACTTCACCTTTCCTTTCCTTCCCTTTCCTTTCTTTTCCTTTTCATTTTTGCTTCGGTGGACGGCTGCCAGATGTCTGCTGGTTTGACTGACTGAAAGTCGTCTGCAGCCAGGGGAATAAAGGCATTGTATCGGTCGTGTGCCATCCCTTATCGAAGTTTCGTTTTGAGCCCATCTTGCATCTTCGTCGATTACCACCGCGCTCGGCCTTGTTTACTCTGTTAATCGTTTCTTCCTCGATCGGCTCTTTCATTTTCTTTCATCGATTCCATATCCTCGACCGCTGCCATGTTATCACGCATCGCTCGCCGGAAGAACGCGCTCTTCCATCTGCGCAAGGCCCATGCCCAACGTACATTGACTTTTCCCACATCACTACGGTTACAGTCGCATTCGACATGGCAAAGTCCGGTTGTCCCTACGCCGGCTACCTCAACACAGGAACGCCCGCGTCGACCGTCCTTCCAATCCAGTCGCAATCTCGCTACGGCAACCGACCAGTCAGCCATCGGTCAAGCCTCGATTGACAGCCATCCTTTCTCCTCCCCATCCGACTACGACAAAATCAAGCAATGGGCTGATACAATGTTGCAAATGCCTACCGATGAATTTGATCCCTCCTCTCTGATCATCTTGGACGACTATCTACAGACTCGACCGAAGACCGTGAGGAAAATACAGGGCATCGGAGGTGACCAAAGGGAGATGATAGCCAACATGGATGTCTCGTTGAAGGTTGGCCGGTTCGATCGAGCTGCTGCTCTGATCGCCCGTGTGCGTCACTACTTTCCGTTGGGTTCCCCGGAGTATCTCGCTCTTCACAACCGCTATATGAACGCGATGGTGTCGCACATGATTGTCACTCGGCAGCAGCAGATGATTCTGCAGTTGCAAAGATGGTTCGAGATCGAGATGCCCAATGAAGGCGTGCGCCCTGATGCGACGACTTACTCCATTATGATTCGGATGGCCTTGCGCATGTTGTACGGATCCAAGCGTGATAGAACGGTGCGGCGGTACTGGCAGCTAGCCAAGAAAGCGGGTATCGATGAGGAGGATATCGCCGGGATGGAAATTCTCTCGGACCTGGAGTTCGGCGAATTATTCGAGGTATGTCAATCTTTCATCGTTTGTGTGAATCTGGACAGTTTGTTGATTTCGCCACCTAATAGATATGCCCTTCCGAGTTTCCGCATTTCCACAATGGCGAGGTCGAGCACCCAGCCGACGTTGCTGAAGTTTTAGCGACCGAGCAAAAGGGCTTGGGATTGAAGTCCCTGAAGGAGTCTCTCTCATCGTTTTCCAACACATCTTTGTCTGCAATAGAACTTGAAGAGAGGCAGCGCCAGCTTGAGGCTGATACTATCAAGACAGCCTTGAGTCGCTGGCGCAAAGAGTTTGAGGACAGGCAGAAGACCGGCCTGGACGTGAGCGCACGCGGCAAAAGGCTGGGCACATTGATGCATCAGTGGCAATCCAATCTCGCATCGAGGATCAAAGAGGAGCTCAAGATGATCGACAAGGCCGAAATGACAAAAGTCCCGGCGAATAAAGAAGAAAAAGAACGTCAAGACTATGGTGTCTATATGCGGTGCTTGGATCCCGATCAATTGGCAGCGCTGACTATCCTCTCCGTTATTTCTGTGTTCACCGGAACAGGCATTCATGCCGGAGTCAAGCTCTCCTCGATCGCTTCGAACATTGGACAAGAGGTAAATGCCGAGGTGATTGCCGAGACGATTCTCAAGAAACATGCGACTCAAAGCCCTCGGCGCAAGCAAGCAATGAAGCAGCTCCTTTCCCGCCGCAAGCAAAGGGAGGGCGGAATGCGCTGGAAGACATTGGTGCATGGACTGCAAGTTGAAGATGCCACCATCACTTGGCCTTCGGCCGTGACCGTTCGAGTCGGGGCAGCCTTGTTCAGCATGCTCCATGAGGTTGCCAAAGTTCCTGTTCCAACTGAAGACACACAGACCTTCGGGAAGCAGGTCATCCTGCATCCTGCTTTCCAACATTCCTACCAGATCACATGGGGAAGACGCCAGGGTCTGATCCATATGAACAATGATGTTGTCAGTATGCTCACAAGGGAGCCGACAGCGGATTTGCTGGGTCGCCAGCTCCCCATGCTGTGCAAGCCCAAACCATGGACAGGTCAAAAAGAAGGAGGATATTTCCTCTACGAAAATAACATTGTACGATCGACTCCGGGCGAAACTCTGCAACCCGCCTACGTCAGAGCCGCGTTGGAAAATAATGGAATGGCAGAGATCCGAGCCGCCTTGGATGTTCTTGGCAGCACTGGGTGGGCGATCAACACAGAAGTCTTCGACGTTATGCTTGAGGCTTGGAACTCTGGCGAAGCAGTAGGCAAGCTGGCTCCCATTGAGCCTGACTTGCCGATTCCGCCCAAGCCGGATCCCAGCGCAGGCTACGAAGCCGAGAAGAAATGGGATGCTCAAATGCGTATCCTTGAGAATAAAAGATCCGGGTATCACTCAGTCCGATGCTTCCAGAATTTCCAACTGGAGATCGCACGTTCCTATCGCGACGAGACTTTCTATCTTCCACACAATCTGGATTTCCGGGGACGCGCTTATCCGTTGCCTCCTTACCTCAACCAGATGGGAGCCGATAACTCCCGGGCGTTGCTTCTTTTCAGCGAAGCCAAGCCGCTCAGAGCAAGCGGTCTACGATGGTTGAAGATTCAGGTTGCAAACTTAGCTGGATTCGACAAGGCCAGTCTGTCGGAGCGTGAGCAATTCACCATGGACCACTTGGAGGATGTGCTGGACTCGGCCAACAACGGCTTGAATGGCAAAAAATGGTGGCTCAAGGCTGAAGATCCCTGGCAATGTCTGGCATCTTGCATCGAACTGCGCAACGCACTACGCCATCCCGACCCTACCGAATACCCCTCACGTCTCCCAATTCACCAGGATGGTTCATGCAACGGACTTCAGCACTACGCTGCTCTAGGCGGTGATATCGTTGGCGCTCAACAAGTCAACCTCGAACCTAGCGACCGGCCCTCTGATGTTTACACCGGTGTTTCCGAATTTGTAAAAGCGGAAGTCACTCGGGAGGCAGCCGAAGGTCTCCCGATTGCACAACTGCTCGACGGAAAAATCACTCGAAAAGTCGTCAAGCAGACAGTCATGACCAACGTCTATGGTGTGACTTTTATGGGCGCCATGAAACAAGTTCGCCGGCAACTCATCGATCACTACCCTGACATGTCGACTCAAGAGCACAAGGATGGCTCGCTATATATTGCGCGGAAGATTTTCAACGCTCTAGGGTCGATGTTCAACGGGGCCCATGAGATCCAATATTGGCTTGGCGATTGTGCTGCGCGCGCCACAGTGTCCTTGACCCCTGAGCAGATTGATGAACTCATGAGGGAGGCAATGAGCCCGACGGGGGACAATGAAAAGAGAGCCTCTCTTGACCCCACCAAAAAGTTCCGATCCACCGTCGTCTGGACAACCCCGTTAGGCCTGCCCGTGGTCCAGCCTTACCGCACTCGGAAGACCAGGCGCATCAAGAACACGTTGCAAGACATCAACATCATTGACGACTTCTCCGATGATGTCGTGCACAAGCGCAAGCAGCTGCAAGCGTTTCCGCCCAATTATATTCACTCTCTGGACGCCACTCATATGATCCTCTCCGCCAACGCATGCAAGAAGGCTGGTCTCACATTCTCCGCTGTGCACGATTCCTTCTGGACACACGCCAGCGATGTCGATGACATGAACATCCTTTTGCGAGACGCTTTCGTCCGCTTGCACTCCGACGATGTGGTCGGTCGGCTAGCGGCAGAGTTCGACGTGCGGTACGGCAAGAACCTCTATCTGGCGCGGATCGACGTCAACAAGCGGGTTGGTTCCGCTGTGCGCCGGCACCGACTGAACGCGCCAAAGCGCCAGAGTCAGTTGACTGAACTGTTTGACGAGTACCGACGACAGACGCTGCTCCGGTCGGAAGACCCAGAGCAGCAGGCCGAAGGCCGCGCCATGGTGACACCTGCCAGTATTTTCGAGGCAATGGGCGGCTCAGATAAAGATCTTATTATGTCCTCCTCGCTCGGTCAGAGCGCCGTCGGCCACGTCCCGGAGGATATCGATACCACCGGGTTTGATTCGCCCACGCCGTCTTCTCTGATGGACCCTGAGGACCTCAATCTTTCCACTGCGGAGGATCGAATAGAGCTGATGTCAAACCCCCATGTAAACGTGGACGCGGACGCGGACGGTGCGGATCAGGAAGCTCCGAAGCCGAAGAGGAAGCAAAGGAATGTCTACACGTGGATGTGGCTGCCGCTGAAATTTGCGCCGGTCCCTGCCAAAGGAGCTTGGGACTTGAGCCGCATTCGTGACAGCAAGTACTTCTTTTCGTGAAGCTTGTCTCTGCGGTGAAGTATTGCATCATGGCGTTTGTCTGCGACGGTGATTCCCACCTCTTTTACTGTACATCTTTTGTGTGTTTGGGTCTCCCTGGTTGCATTTGCATTTGTATACTATCTCTGGATGACTTCCCAGGGGCAAAAAGAAGCGAAAAAGTCATTATGCATATATATCGGCGATGTACGAATAATAATACCAGCTAGTCTCCCTGATCATTATTTTCCCCTTGGTTGTAGGTAGTTGGATGTTCAGTCTTGCCGGGCCAGATTTAGGCAAAAACGCCAGAACAGCCGGCCGGCGGGTTAGACTGAAGGCCCCTCCTCCCCGCCCGCCCGCATGGCCACCGGCTCCATGCTTTCTGCTGGTGATGACCATGATTATTAGACTAAATACGATTATGGACTATTATTCTATGGTGATCAAACAGGAGCCTCGCCCCCCATTCTTCGCAAGATCTTCGTTCGTTGCCTCGGTAGGAGAAGCCTGTGGACTCCTCCGTACAAATCGGAATATCGGCACTCCAGAACGGGCACAGGGTCCAATCGATGCTAGTTAGTACACTTATTGTCCGTCAGCCCAACCCGGGCCCTCCCCCATCTAGCCGGGAACGACCAGGGGGGTCACGGCCGAGTGAGAAGGTAGTATCGTTCGCTTACCCCAGTCTCGTCTGGTCTAGTCGCCCAGTCCTTTGTCTCTACGCCTAAACCAACCCCGTAAAAACAGAAATCTCATCTGGGGTCGGCAATAAGCGAAGGCATTTCTGCAGTCCCAGTCGCAACGGGCCACTAGTACATCCCATCTCACGTTCTTCTTTCATCCATCCATCCGTCCATCTGTCAATTCCGATTCTTCTTCGTCTTCTTCTTTTGTTCTTCCCCAGACCCCCGAGAGAGAACAGTGTGTCCACCCCATCCATACCGTATGGTATTGTACCCACGTGCCTCTTCCCCGCCCTTTTTCCTCTCCAGATTCCTTTGCGTCTTCCAATCCTCGGCAGATCGCAAGAAACAGTTCCGCCACCACCTCGACTGCTGGACGGATTCGATTCAAGAAATTCAAACCACTGTGCCGCCCACCGTTTCTCGGTTTTCCGGTCCCTCTCGGCACTGCGACTAGGTCATGTGCTCCGACTGAAACGTGTCGCGCCTTGACTTGCGACTCCTTCATACAACTGACGACACCCCTGTGAGATTTGGCATCAGGAGAGGCGGGCCTCTGCACATCCAACTGGGTTCCACCTCTATGTCGCTATAGATCCGATCCGGCCTCCTCGGTTGAAGCATGTCGACAACCTCCCTGCAATCCTTCGCCAATTCCTACTCGCCTTTCTCGTCCCGAACGCAGCCTGGTCGGATGTCCCAGTCGCAGACCCCCGGCTTAGACACGCTCGCGGAGGGGTCGCAGTATGCGCTAAAGCAGCTGCAGTTGGCACGAGAAGCAGGCAACAACCATTCGATCGACTCCGCCAGCAAGTCAAATGGTCACCGACCGCCACCACATCTCCGCCAGAACCACTCCTACGACGAGAGCTACGGTATTGACTCCAAGACCCCCTCCAGCCAGCGAGATCATCTGGTCGACCCCCGCTCTAGCATCCGCAAGAATTCATCTGCTGGTCCCGTGCGGCGGCGCATCAGCCGAGCCTGTGATCAGTGTAACCAACTCCGGACCAAGTGTGATGGGCAGCAGCCGTGTGCGCATTGCATTGGTATTGTTTGCCTCGAAAACTTCTCGTGTTTGGGTTGTACTAACGGCTGTCCAGAATTCGCACTCTCCTGTGAGTACGCGCGCGAGCGCAAAAAGCGTGGCAAGGCCTCGAAAAAGGAACTAGCAGCGGCTGTCACAGTTGCTTCCGGAACTGGCGATCCAGACGTGAAGAACAGAGGATCCCCGGCGCAGGAACATTCGCCCAGTGCACAGCCTGCCCACGAGACAAACGGGCAATTCGACCCGGCCTTTGACGCTTCCCGGAACACGCAGTCTCATATTCCCAACTCGGATGTCCCCAACATGACCGGAATGCAACATAACTCGCACTCGGCTCAGCAGCACCCCCAGCAGCATATGAACTCGAATATGGAGGGTCTCCATTTGAACAACTACGGGGGGCTGCCAGACTCAAACCGGCCTTCAATGTCCGTGCCTGACCTGCGCTCCCTGCAGATGATGCACAATTCCAATGGGACCTCTCGGTCCCCGGCCTCCATGCTGCATTCACAGGGTTTCGGGTCCGGGTACAATGACAACGCATACTCTTTAATGAACCCACAGGACGCTAATCCCACCTCCATCAACCACTTCCGCCTCGGCAGTTCGTCAGAGAACCCATCCGCTCCGTTTATGGGGCTTTCACCGCCGGCGCAGTCGCCCAACTGGCTACCTCTTCCATCCCCTTCCCCGGCAAACTTCCCGTCTTTCAGCATGCCCCCTTTCTCCAGTACCCTGAGATACCCCGTCTTACAACCGGTCCTCCCCCACATCGCGTCCATCATCCCGCAATCTCTCGCCTGTGACCTTTTGGATGTCTACTTCGCCAGCTCTTCTTCATCTCACCTTCACCCGTTGTCGCCATATGTGGTTGGTTATGTCTTCCGCAAGCAGACGTTCCTCCACCCGACAAAGCCAAGACAGTGCAGTCCAGGTCTGCTCGCCAGCATGCTTTGGGTCGGAGCTCAAACGAGCGAGGCTGCGTTCTTGACATCCCCTCCGTCTGCTCGGGGGCGAGTCTGCCAAAAATTGCTCGAGTTGACAATTGGCTTGCTTCGACCTCTGATTCATGGGCCCGCCACTGGGGAGGCATCACCAAACTATGCGGCGAATATGGTCATCAACGGCGTGGCACTTGGAGGCTTTGGTGTATCTATGGACCAATTAGGCGCCCAGAGTAGTGCAACAGGTGCTGTGGATGATGTCGCCACATACGTTCACCTGGCTACCGTCGTCTCGGCCAGCGAGTACAAAGCGGCCAGTATGCGCTGGTGGACTTCCGCCTGGTCGCTTGCGCGGGAGCTCAAGTTGGGTCGTGAGTTGCCGCCGAACACGACACCACGCCAGGATGGTGAAATGGAGGGTGAATCCGAAATGGGTATGAACGGCAACAAACGACAAGCGTCTTCGTTGCTCACCTCTATGGGCGGTGGTAATTCTTCCGTCAATCTGACGGAGGAGGAACGCGAAGAGCGTCGCCGCATCTGGTGGCTGTTATTCGCGATGGATCGCCATCTGGCCCTCTGCTACAATCGGCCTTTGACGCTGCTGGACAAGGAGTGTGAAGGTCTTCTGCAACCTATGAACGATGACCTGTGGCAGGCGGGCGACTTCTCGGCTGCCAACTACCGCCGTGCGGGTCCGTCCTTCGAATGTGCTGGTCACAGCATGTTTGGGTATTTCTTGCCACTCATGACCATCCTGGGTGAGATAGTGGATTTGCAACACGCGCGGAACCATCCACGGTTTGGTCTGCATTTCCGCAACAGTGGCGAGTTGGAGAGTCAAGCGATGGAGATCACGCGCCAGCTCGATGTATATGCCCAAAGCTTGAAGGAGTTCGAGGCTCGGTACACAAACTCTCTCACGCTCGGCTCAGGAGAAAATGACGCCAACATGGAAGGGTCCCATCTCAACCACGTCAGTCCCTCCGGTCGCTCAAGCAGTACCGTCGGATCGCATGTTAGCGAATCCATCGTCCACACGAAGATGGTGGTCGCCTACGGAACCCACATCATGCACGTGCTCCACATCCTACTGGCCGGTAAATGGGATCCGATCAACTTGCTCGACGACAACGACCTTTGGATCTCGTCCGAATCCTTCATCACGGCCATGGGCCATGCAGTGAGCTCCGCCGAAGCGGCAGGCGATATCCTAGAATACGACCCAGATCTCAGTTTCATGCCATTCTTCTTCGGCATATATCTCCTGCAGGGCAGTTTCCTCTTACTCTTGACCGCGGACAAGTTGCAAGGAGACGCGAGTCAAAGTGTGGTCCGGGCTTGTGAGACGATTGTTCGGGCACATGAGGCGTGTGTCGTGACTCTGAACACTGAATATCAGGTAAGAAATTCATATCAGGGATTCCATGTTTCGAATTCTAATTCGTTTTGCAGAGAACATTCCGGAAAGTGATGCGCTCCGCCTTGGCTCAGGTCCGCGGCCGTGTGCCGGAGGACTTTGGCGAGCAGCAGCAACGCAGGCGCGAAGTTCTGGCTCTCTACCGCTGGAGCGGAGACGGCAGCGGCCTCGCCCTGTGAAAGCATCGACAACCACACAAATATCTTTCATACCTTACGATAAAACAAAATTCAACGGCTGGATACCGGGTTTTGCCGTGGTCGGGGAGTTTCACGGGCCCATCACTTGTTGAGGGCGTGGATATTTATCTTGCAATCTTGTCTATATTTTGTTCCATGTGGTCCCTTGGTGGGCCATATGATTTCTTGTTGTATACTATTTCTCTGGTGACGTTGGACATACCCCCCAGGAGCAGGAAGGCGTGCAAATATGCATATTTCGATATCGTGATCTCTTTATAATCTCTGTAAGGGGACATCCAGAAAGACGGCCTCCTCTCTTTGTCTCAACCATTCTACTCTCTCCAATCCACCGTGCAGGCCGGCGAGCCATACAATGACACAGTGGATAGATACTCTTACAACGGGCAATTGTCTATACTCCACCCAGCCCCACATCCACCATTAATGATCCACCCAAGCTCACTCTTCTTGTCTCTTCCACTTACCTCGACAACCCAGCTTTTGGCCTCAGCTCTCATCCTCACCCTCTCACCATGAAGCCCGTAATTGCCGTGCCGGCCGTGATAGGCCTGCTCTACCGCGTCTGGGTCCGCAAGTCGCTCACCCCGTTGGGCGTCGTCTTCGCAGCGTTCACGGCCACCGCCCACGCCGCACACCCCTGGTTCGCACCATTTGTGCTCATGGGCGTGTTCTACTTCGGAGGAACGAAGGCGACAAAGGTATTGTGGTGGTCCTCGCAGAATGTCATTGAATGTTGCTGATCTGAGCTCTGATTCGACAGGTGAAGCACGATGTCAAAGCGCGACTGACTCTCTCGGCCACCGGCGCGGAGGGTGGAGAGAGCCCTCGCAATCACCTCCAGGTGCTGGCCAACTCGCTCGTCGGGTCGGTATTGAGCGTGGCGCATACGGTGGTTCTGGCAAAAACGGTCGGGGATGCGGGGGATTGTTTCTCGCTCGGTCAGCGCGCGGCGGACGTTTTGATGGTTGGGATCGTCGCGTACGTCCATTTCTTTACTCCTCCCCATTTGTGTCGTGTGCTCACAGGTCATGACATATGTAGAAACTACGCCGCGGTCGCCGCAGACACCTTCTCCTCCGAACTAGGCATCCTCGCCAAATCCAAGCCCCGCCTCATCACCTCCCTCACCCTCCGGCAAGTTCCTCCCGGTACGAATGGCGGTGTTACTGCCGTGGGACTCGCAGCTGGTCTGCTAGGCTCGTTTTCGGTTGCTGCTACATCTGCTCTCGTACTTCCCTTCTGTGCGGGCACCACGATCAAAGACCGAGCGTGTTGGACTGCGGCGATGACGGCGTGTGGGCTGCTGGGTAGTTTGTTGGACAGTGTGCTTGGCGGACTTCTGCAAGCTAGCGTTGTGGATAAGAGGAGTGGGAAGGTTGTTGAAGGGAGTGGAGGCCGAAAGGTAAGTTCCCTGATCAGGATATGCATGAGAAATGAACCTAATGATTCATCTATAGGTCCTCGTCCACCCTGCCTCAATAAGACCAGGCGGCCCATTGGACGGTGCAGCTTATTCTGTTCAAGCAACAGGCAACACACACCTGCGCAACACCGAAGCCATTGCAAATGCAGCTACACTACGCGGCAGTCGCATCACACATACGTCGGTTGGGACGCTGCCCGGACGGGCCCATGAGGAGAACAATGAGAGCCGCCGTATTGAGGTCGGCCGGGATTGGCTGGATAACAATGGGGTGAACATGCTTATGGCTGCGACGATGAGTTTCGGGGCCATGGGCGTTGCGCAGTGGGTTTGGGGGGTGGACGTTCGGGAGCTCTTATAGATCAATATAGGCTTTGCGGTGAATTGCAAAAGCTTCCAAACAAACTCCAGTCAAGGCGAGAGAAACTCTGCGATTCCGCAAAGAGTAAAGGCCGCACCGGTTTCTTTTGTCAGGCCGGGAATCGCATTATTGAGAGCAACCACTCAGGCGAGCAAATCAAATTTACTCCCTGATACCAGCCGATCCATCCTTCAACAATTCCATCTCTCTACGCAGCGGTGCAGACATCGAAAGCAAAAACCAGAACGGCGAAACGCCCATACATGTTGCATCAGACATTGGTAATATCGCAATTGTCCAGCTGTTCCTAGAAAGGGGTGTCAGCCCTAATATGATCACCAAAGAAGGCGACACACCCCTACACAGTGCTACGCATGCCATTTATTATCATCTTTTTGGGTGGCACAGGCAACCACCGATGCGGCATTTGAGCTCCTCCTAAAAAACGGTGCCAGCCCGAATGCGAAGAACAAAAATGGAGATACTCCGCTACATCGGACGGCACAAACGAATTTTCAGACACCAACCTTGAGTTTATTAGACCACGGGGCCAACGTTGAGGTCACAAACAACGAACGACAACATGACTCCGCTACACATATCTGCCAAAGGAGACTCTAAAGAAATTGTCAATGTGCTTTTAGACCGGGGTTGTGTTGTTGATCCAGTCAACAACAAGGGATAAACACCACTACACCTCGCAGCCACTGTGGTAGGCCAGGGCTTGTGGCTATCATGCTTTTACACAATCACGCAAAAGTCGACGTCACTGATCAATCTGGCTACACACCATTGTTTTGGGCTGCATATAATAGTCAAGTGGCCCTGGTTAATATGTTCTTGGACAGGGTGCCAACCCGAACCCTCCAAGCTTTGGATCATAACAATTACCTTCAGTAGCAGCTGAGAGTGGCCATGATGCGTATCTGAAGACTTTGATTGGGCAGGCGTTATGAGCCTAGTCTCGCAAGGCGCTCGCTCGAGCTTTACAGAATAACGCACGTTCGGACACTCTGGGCGTTCTAGTGGAAGCTGAGGGAGAATGATGCCTGGCAGAACTCGGCGGTTTGGATCAATAGCAAAAATACCTCACCAGCACTATGCATACAGAGGCGGAACACGCTGAGCACAAAAGAAATTACTTCCAGATAAGCAACGGGGCCATCCATAGAGCCACGCACGGCGTCGCGACGAACACACTCATGAGATCCCTACCAGAAAAAAAAAACAGTCTGAAATCTAAGAGAGGCGGGCAGAAAAGGCAAGAAAGGCAAAAAATTATGACCAGACTGGGGCTCGATCCCAGGACCTTATCGGTGTTAACGATACGTGATAACCAACTACACCATCCGGCCGATTATGTCTTGCTTTCAAGAGAAAGAGCTAACTATCATATTGCAAATGGATGGTAATCACGATATTTTTTCCCGAGTTCATCATGGCTCATGCTTTCTTCGAGCTCATCTTGGCAGTACAAGCCACAGAGCTAGTTAGAAAATGCGTGCACAGAAAGGTAGCCAAGTACCCTTGGCTGATTAGAGTACTTGTTCATGAAAGCCGGGCTCGCAGTTCACCGGGGGAGCAGTGGGACAGGAACATTGAAGACCAGCACAGCAACCAGCAAGAATGGACGCTCATACATTCTTATTTTGCAAATATAGGAGGACTATATTACGACGGAGAGAGCACTCGCTTCCCCTTGACTACGTCACAATATGCCCAGGAGTCTCATCTATACTCTCTGCCTAAAGTCGAGAAAGAGGACATTATAGACAAGGCAAAACAGGATTTTTTCGCTAAGGGGCTTGCCATATTACAGATATCGCAACTAGTACTTTCGCTAATAGTTCGAACCACTCGACGTCTTCCTTTCTCCCAGTTAGAGACGCTCACACTTGGCCTCGCTACTTGTGGGGTGGGCACTTATGCTACCTATTAGTACAAACCTCAAGCTGTAGGAGTTCCGATTGTGGTGACAAAACAAGAAACATTTGAGACACCCAGGTTTAGGAAAACCTACGATAGTTTCTGGGAGGTTCTTGCAAACCGAGAAAGCTCTTCAGACGCCAGCGTCATCTACCGTATCAACAACGACAACATTCCTCAAAGGACGTCGCAGACAACGCATATGGTGATTCCAGTTTTAGCTATTATATCAGCGGCATTCGGATGCTTTCATCTCATAGCATGGGACTTCCAATTCCCCACAGGTGTCGAACAGCTTTTGTAGAGGATAGCAACCGCCTTATCGATTACAGTCCCAGTGATCGGCCTAGCCACAATTCCTCTAGCGCAAATCGTTCTCCAGGCAGGCAGTCCGCGCGATTTCATGCGCAACTATTTCTATCTACTGCGAGAGTTATCATAGTACTATGATGACAAGAATCAGGTTCTCTAGGCTAGCAGGAAATTAGAGGAAATTTACAGCAACTTAGAAATGAACGACGACAACGTACAGCAACACTACAAAGATATTTTTAGGGATCAAGACCGAATAATCGATTTCATTGAAAAAAGAGAGCCACTCGAGGACAGGAATTCGCTTGAATTGCCAAAAGAGTTTCTACTCCAGTTCAGGTTGCTTGCGGACCGGATTAAAGGAGAAGGGCCGAAGAACCTTGTTGACAGCGCAAAGACCAACGTATTCCCGCAGAAGAGTCTCCTTCCGAAGGAATTCAACTAGTTCATTCTATACGCTACAACCTTAGTCTACTATCTATCGCGACTCACTATCATGGCATTAGCGCTCTCGAGCCTTCGGTCAATGCCAGATGATGTGTATGTAACGACGTGGACAAGAAACCTCCCGGCTGTCCAGTAGTCTATTACTGACACAGCTTACATACCCTCCATGTATTATACTTGTATAATGTAAAGCCGAAAGGCACCTACAGTGTGGCTAGATTGCCATACTTGCCAAAGACGCACGCACTTTTTCTTTTCGGTCTGTGTGCAAATACACTTTCTAGACTCAATGTTACTCTAGCCTATCATACAGCAAACTATTTTATATGAGCGATCTCTAAAACTTAAGGAGAAAGATATTTAGCGCTCAGCTTGAGGAATTGTTTGGCAATTATCAATATATAGGAGAAATATATCCTTCGCGAATAATCCAGGGAGGGTGAAAAAGACGGGCATCACGTAAGGGAAGTGCTTAAGAGAGTGATGGTGGGATGAAAGGGTCATAATGGGGACGTGGGAAGGTAGCCTTAGCCAGCCCGCCCAAAATGAAGGCCACTAAGTTATTTGACTAAGCTTTTCTAATTTCATGGCGGTTTCATTTTCTTTTTTAATCCACTATCAGAACCTATGCGGGCCAAACTCCTCTCCGTCCCTTTCTTTTTCGCTGCCAGTGGATCGCGGGGTCTCCAATTTCTTGCAGTGCTGTTTTCAATGATCCTCTAATCCCCTTTCTTATCAGCCTTCAATGTAAGAAATTCAAGAAACGCATCCAATATTTGAGACTTCACATTGAACTGGATACATTGTCATCTGGCCGTTCCAGTATTGTGATGAATGAACTAGGTCCAGCGATTGGTCCAGCTTCTTGTATCAGCGTTGAGGTACGCGATTATCTACTGGGATTGAGGAGTTTGTATGATTGTCGAACCAGATTCCATCGCCAAGTCCAAACTCTTCTCGGGCAGCGTCGATTTTGCATAGCTCTGAGATTATATCCCGGACATAGTCTTCAACGGCGATTCGCTTGTAGGTCTCGACACCTTGTTCACTGCTATAATGCTCTCATAATCTACTGTCCAGAATACTGATATTCCCAAGGCTAAGCAGCTCTGCGTGTCCCTTAAGCCTATAAGATCTCAGACATCTCGAATATCAGATCTCTCATGGCAGAATGTGTAGTTTAATAGAATCGCTGAATCTTCACTTGAGCTCAGCTCCTCGGCTTCTGGACGCATGTAGGCATATGGACACATGGCACGAGCGAGGTGGGTTGGCATCATACCTATTCTAATTCGCTCCGAACGGTGTGGGGATTCTGACGACGGCTAGATTGGGGGAAGGAGATTGCAAAATCAATGTCTGGTCGAGGGCAGAACGGCGGATATCGTCCGCCACGGAAAACGAAGTCGTGGAACGATGATAATGGCGAAAATGATTGTTGTCGCCACCGGGCTTGCTAAACGCAGTAGACGTCGCCAATTCAATTTTGCCTTTTCTGCGTCTCCAGAAGAATTTAGGGCCGCTGGCCTTTGATCAGCATTATCCAAGGCGTGACAAACTTCCTGCATCGTGAGAAATCCGTCTCCAACCCAGCATCTCCTGATGATATCCCCCAAGAACACACTATTCGTATTTGGAAGTTTCTCAGCAGTTGGCCACGCCTTAAATGTCTTGGACTCTGGATCGTCATCTAGATCGGTCTCCATTTCGGGTAAAACGTAGAATTCGTATCGGCTTCCGGAGGTGACCTCGTACATCATCGAGCCGAAGCGAGCAATGTCGAACTTGACTGAAATGAAGTCTTCAGATACGAAGTTGGCCATGTCCTCGTCGTTCGAAACAATGACAGACTCGGTGAAATCGCACATCTGAAGAGAAAGATTCTCCTCGAGTAGGAAATTTCGTGTCGCGATGTCGGCAACCAATACCCGCCGCTCGTGCACTCGACGGATGATGTGCGCGGCTTCCTGGAGCCATTGTAATCGTCGAATGTTGTCCACGCTATCACTATGAGCGCGCATATAGCCACTGAGTGACCCCTGGCGTAGATATGGCATTTGAATCTCGGTGTCGGAGACCTGACATGGCTGTATTACGCCTGGGACATGCCCAAGATGGCAATATACAAGTCCCTCATGTTTTAGGGACTCTATGTTCTGCTCAATCATTTGCTCCCAGCCGATGATTGTTGTCTCGGACGCGTCCTCGGGCACAGTCCAAATATTGGCGGTTTTCACTGCAATATTTCCGAAGCGCATCACGCGTCCAGCTCGGCCAAGACCGATCAGCTCGGGACCATCATTGTTGTTCATGGTTGATGAACTCAGCGAAGGCAGCTCGCTTGTGGGTGGTGTCTCGTCTTTACAAGGATTTTTGCACAAGGCCCATGAGCTCCTAGCGGTCATGTGCTGCACGTGACGTAGAGGCCTAGTCACCAGCGGCTTTGCGTTCCTCCTGGCGGTTTTTGCTTTCTCATCATAGTACGTTCTGGTCTAGAAAAAGCCTTTGCTTTGACTATCAATGTTCTCTATCTTGCTATCCTTAGGTGTGAAGCTCTACGTTCACTCATTTGTTCATTTTAGCCGGAAGTCAAGCCCGCAATGTACCATGTCGTGCCAATGAAAATATTACGACGACGAAATATGCAATCTGCACTAGCGCGATGCAGTGACCTCGCTCGTCCGAGCCCCTCTCCCCACGACACTAATACCCTCGACCTTTCTTTATTCGTACTGCGCTTGGCCAGGTTATTATCAAAGTTCATATCGAAGTCAACAGACTGAGGCGCTACTAAACAAGAATCGTCGCATTGGGAAGGAAAATCTGAAGAAATTCTCGAGCTTTAAGCGCAACGATTCAGACACGATGTGTTGGCGCGTTTTCCCTACTCCGACCCGCTACGTTAAGTGCGCCCATACTGTCAACGTGCCAAGAACGGAGGAAGTCATACCCTGCGGAAAGGAGGATTGTCCAGGAATCGAGAACTCCTCCCAGGGTAAACGGACTGATCGGATCAATAAATGTCCAGATTGTGTGGCTAGGGAGAGGCAAGGAGTTCCTACGATTATGAAGTCGGGCAGGTTTGTTAATTCACCTCTCAAAACACGAACCAAAACACGAACAATATGAAATTAAACTTAAACGTCGGTAGATGACTCCAGAAAAGTGCAAAACCAGCTTCACCAATTTGCACTCTCTCGTTATTGCTGGGCTCCGCTGCTAAGACTCTAGCTTGAAAAATGAGTGCTGTTTAGTGGGGTATTTTATGTACTCTTTTTCCGGCTGTAATTTACCATTACGATACGTGAAGTCAGGAACTGTGGCAAACCACAACGCAATAGACTGTATGGAATTTGGAACCTCCTGAAACTTAATGGAACATTCCATTAGCACTACAGGGCCATATAAATTCTGCTTTCTCCAAGGACCTAAGATATTAGAAAATAGAGGGAGGAATGAAAATGGAAATCATTGACACATGCTATACATGAAATCGTATGAAAGAAACCCGCCCTGATGCGTGTCCTAGGGTAAGTAAACTGCCATCAATCGCAGAACAGGTTGGTCGAGATTCAGGAGGAAGCCATAGTACTTTTCTGCCGTTCAGGTTTATCCACTCTCCTTGCTCAATGAAGATCGCCAGATTCCTATTACTCGAATCAGAAGGATGATTTTCGTGCCTGGACTGAACATCGAGGGTGCCTAAGTCGGTGGTTATATATGAACCATCTTGAGAAAACTCGAGTTTGTTGACAATTCCCTCAGTGCTCAAAGTATCTTGCAGGGAGCCCGTCGCCGTGTCCCAGAGCCGCACTGTCTGATCAGCAGAGCCGGACGCCAGCAGCCGGCGGTCGGGCGAGAAGGCCACTGACCAAACCGAGCTTGAAAGGCCTTCAAGAATCTGCAGCAGGCTGCCCGTTGTCGTGTCCCAAAGCCGCACTATGCTATCGCTAGAGCCGGACGCCAGTAGCTAGCCGTCTGGCGAAAAGGCCACTGACTGAACCGAGCTAGAATGGCCTTCGAGAGTCTGCTACGGGCCGCCTGTCGCCGTATCCCAAAGCCGCACTGTTCTGATCAGCAGAGCCAGACGCTAGCAGCCGGCCGTTGGGCGAGACGGCTACTAACCGAACAGGGCCAGAATGGCCTTCGAGAGTCTGCTGCAGGCCACCCGTCGCCGTATCCCAGAACCGCACTGTGTGATCACTAGAGCCGGACGCCAGCATCTGGCCGTCAGACGAGAAGGCCACCGACAGAACCGAGCTTGAATGTCCCTATCCTATCTACTATAAAGCGCTCTAGCAGATTTTTCGCGATGCTCTTTAAGAGATGAATCTTTACTTAGAAATCGGCCTAGGTTTATAGGGACTAAGAACACTTAAGGCTACCTTAATACTAAATCTTAGAGAATTACTAACTATTTACTAACTATAGAGAAAGGTTTCCTATAGGAGAGGCTCGATTCTAGATTATCCTGATTACAAGAAACAATCGATGTCTAAATGAACATAGAAGCAGACTATGTCTAATCATCATAGCTTAAGGAATTTGACATAGTATTCGAGATATGTTTAGCGCTTCTTACACGCTACGATACGCTAGAGCCTATTCTGAATAGCATTTGGATAGACCTTTTTAGTGTCTCGAGGCCACTATTAGCTAACTTACACTTTGACTCGCAATCTTAAGAAAGTATTATAAGTTCTTTGCTATATTGTTTGAGACCGTGGTTCCCTACTAGGTATATTGTGGACACATTATTTTATTTCTCGCTGTTTGCATAGGGTGCACTTGGTATTAGGGCCGGGGTTGCGTAGATTGCCGGACTGCGAACGGTGGCACGAGGAAAAAGAAAGATCGAGGGGAATGGATGTTTGAAAACGTCTAAAGACCAAGGATGTCGCCTTGCACCTTCTTAGATCCGGGGCCGTTATGAATTCTTGCCGTCATCGTAAAGGGATAAAGTATCACTGTGTTTGTCTCCTTGAGAACGGCACACGTAGCCGATTGACCTCTGTCCTCCCTTCGTTCTATGGATCTAAGAAGAGAGCGAAACGCACAGAACGGAGTAACATGGAGCCACAGCCCCCTTGTCTCCGAGTCCGCATGACGCTATTACTATAGGAGTGAACCCCTGTTCGCCCATTCATCTCGCCCCGTTTGCTAATCGATCGTGAAGAGGACGTGTTACGCAAACGCAAAGGCCCACTAGGTGATGGCAGGCGAAGCGGTTTACGGGTAGCCTCTTAGACCATTAGCAACCGTGTTCGGCTAAGAGACTTTGATACGGTTCAAAAAGGCGAATCAGTCAAGACTAGCCAAGGTAGGCAAGGTGTACACCAGTCGTAATCACTCACCTATCGTCTTCCTTAGCATTCATCCTCAGCCTAAGGCGGACTCGAAGCCACAATGCCGGAGCATAAGCTAAGTGCAACTTGATGCGCGGACAACTAGATATCAGAGATTCGATGACCGAATAGAAGGCTGGCCTAAGAGGTGACGGAGATGCAGCTCGGCATTCCGGACTAAGAGCAGAAATGCCTCATCTAAAGCGCGCAGCGGTGAGATCACAGAGGAAACTAGTGCAGGACGAGGGATCTCGATGGACCAGTCGATTCGAGCTAGGAGGGCGAGGGGGAAAGGGGGGTGGCGGAGCTCGGCGATATGGATCAATAGCATAAATGCCTCACCAACAGAAGGAGCGTAGGGGGGCGGGAAGAAGGACGGGCAGAAGGGCGAAAAACAGCAAGAAATTAAAGCGGCGATGGGGAGGACTTTATAGAACACGCACGGGAAGCTTAAGCAGCACGGGGACGCTTAACCCAAATAGGAACGCTAAACTGTTTCCCGTAATTCACCGGAAGTGCAGGATACGTGATAACCAACTACACCATCCGGCCGATTATGTCTTTGCTTTAGGGACTCGCCTCTGTCAAAGAAGTATCATCCGCGACGAGAATAACGTCCCCTTGTCAACGGGCAGATGGTCGAGCACTAGCCAAAGGTGAGGCTTAATGATCATCCAAACAATGTTTTGTGGACCTATAGGCAGACGCACTAATGGGATCCCTATGGAGGACGCGCGACGAGAATTGAGCACCACGGCCACCAAGCTCCGGATCAGGTAGGTGAGGGCCAGGAGGCCCAGAAATTGCAGGATCATGACGACGTGGAATGGACGTTAGCCGTAGAATGGGAATCTTTACGCGTGATCGACAAATGGCTGTGGAGGGTTGGGATCTGCAGCAAAAAAGCGGGTAGCTGTTAAAAGAATGACTGATGTAAATATTCCAGGCGTCTGACAAGGGATATATCTCGTCTTACGCCTCAGCCCCCTCCAATACCGCTTTAGGCCCCTCACACGGCAGCCAGATGCATCATTGGGTTATCCTCGAGTGCAATATCTCATGACTATCATTGAAGTCTTCTATTCGCAGAATAGAATGTGACCGGAGCTCTCCTTATTGTGCACTAAAAGACTAGCGACTAAAGTATCTACTTCTCTTTAGTAATCTTATCGTTAATTTAATATTTTGAGATTTTCACATACGAATAAGCAATCCAATTGATTCTAAAAAAGACCATATAGCAAGTATTTTAATTATCTTTTTTTTTCTCAACGCGTTGCATGAAAAGCGCGCTTGATCTCGATCATCCGGTTCAGCACTCGCTGGCGGTTTCCTAAACCGCTTGAGATAAACCATTCCCGATCGGCAAGGAGACTCATCACATCTAGCCCCAAAGCTTGCCAATCGACCGAAGAACCATCTTTCCTGAGTTCATCTAGCTCGAAGACTAAATCTTCGTTGCATCGGCTCTGCCAAAACCAATCAGGCAAAGTCCACTGAAATGCTAAGAGCATATTGCAAGTATTTTCAACATCAGAACTTGTATAGTTGACAGGGCAGACATGCTCGGCAACCATAATAGCAACATCTAATGGCACGCAGCCGAATTGGGAATATAGATGTATGGCTTTGAGAGGCCGCTTGGCTCTGAGAGGCCGCTTGTGAGGCCGCTTGAGATGCTTTTTGGGGCTAAGAGCTGTTTCAATAACTTTCGGCGAGCTTGCTAGTTGGTTAGGACATTTTGCGCGGTTAATCACTTGTTCAACTTCGGGCACCACCAGCGGATTTTGGAATATATCGCAGCCATATGGAAGCTCCAATGGCACGGACCAGTCAATCGGAGAGTCGTTTATTCTCCATAATTCGTTATGATCCCAGTGCTTTCGGCAAGCTCGAATAAATCTCTCGAGCTTAGTCTCAATAGGCGCAGTTTCTTTCTCGAAAACCTTGTCTAAGAGCACCCAGCAGTGAGCATGCACGAGGTATCCAATTTGACTATTGTTCAATCTGCGCGACTGTCTTCCGATTTTTGCAACTTTGAAAGAAGTGAAGGAGGGATTTTTGTAATTAGGGCGTTTTTTGCTTCCACCGATTCGTGCTATATGTGGATCATGTGGCACAGTTTGTACAAGCGAAATCCACGGCATTATATTAATGCCTGTAAGCCGGTACTTCGTTTTAGGTCCCTTGATGACTGCGAAAGTTAAGGTAAATTTATATATGTCTTTAAGTTCCTAGGAGGAAAGACTCACTAGCTCGACAAGCGCATGACCACAGCGGTTGGAACTTATGGAAATATGCCCTTTCTACCTCGTCGGCTGGGACCATCACATGCTCTAGCTGGGTTTTTCTGTGATTATTCCATTGATCCTCCCTAAATACCAAGCCAGGGTGAGATAAGTCTACCGCTGTCTGACTTTGTGGGCCTGGAACGGTGACTCCGCATAGGAGACATGCTCCCTGGTAAATGTTACTGTCATCGGCGCGCACCATGCTGTTGGTGATGCTATATGATCAAACCTAGGCTAGCACTGGAGGCTTTCGAATATTGGAAGATATTTGTTTTAGGAAGTGTTGATGGTCAAAAAAGCTTTCTGCTGTAGAAAAATAATGGGTGCCATCTTGAGCTGATGTCATAATTAATGGTCGACTCACTTGATCAGATCGTTGCAAGAGCACATAAGGTAATGAGCCCTTGGTAGATTTAAAGTTGGACTCTGTGGACTATAGGATTATATCGCCTCCCACGTCTCGAGGAAGTGAAGATTGCCTAGTCCTCGATCTGCGTACGTAGCGGCGGCCAAAAAAAAAAGAACTCTTTTCTAGGTCTACAGGTGAGATTCTAGCAAATAGATCTCTAATATTATTACTATCCACCCAGTACTCGATCAAAATCAATGATAGGTTAAAATTGTTCGAGGTTTTCGAATCAGAAAAACGTGACCACAGTAGAATAAAGAAATGAGAAAGGAAAAATCAGTGACTACAGGTTGAAGGTCATATGGCAATTCTTGGCGCCGGTGAGGTGGCATCCTGGCCAATAAAGCTCACAGTGGTTGTCCAGCCCGTATTCATAGTCAAAAACAATGATCAATGATCGGATAAACTTGGCACCCAACAGCAGACGTAGAGACTTGGCGGCAAGTATTCGGATTTCCTGCGCACAAATGGCTGGCCCACTCATCCATCTGATCCAATAGCCAGCCTACAAAACTTTGTTGCTATTTCTGGAGAGCTGTGCGTCCGTCAACTGTCTGCACCTAGTGGTATCACTACCGAGTGATTGAGCTGTGCTTACTAGTCGTTCTATGGCCTAAGACAGAAAGCGAAACGCGTAGGTAGAACCAACACCGAAGCAGAAGACCCATCACCCTAGTGAGCACAACACATTCGCTACAGAAGTGAACCCTATTTATCTAACTGATCCTGATTGCCAATCGATTGTGAAGCAAAGAAGACCTTAGTCCCCGGGTGCACTTGGTGACGGGGCCGGGGCTGCGTAGATTGCCTGACTATAAAAGGTAGCACGAAGAAAATAATACATCGAGGGGAGTAGATGTTCACAAACTGTCCAAGGTCGAAGGTCTAAGGATGTCGCCTTGTACCTTCTAATATCTGGAGGCCGTTCTAGTCTCAACATACACATCATGGATTCTCGGCGTCAACGTTAAAGGATGAAGTATTGGTGAGGCCTTAGGGTCATTAAGGAAGAACATAGCGCCATTGTCGACTAGACTAGGCACCCATCGGTCGATACGGATCGCGGTCGAAATAGTCCTACAGTTCAAAAAAGCGAATCAGAGAAGACCACACCTAAGGTAGGCAAGGCATGCATACATCAAGCCGTTGTCATTCACCCATCATCTTCTCTAGCATTCACCCTCAGCCTAAGGCAGACTCGAAGCCAATGCCAGAGCGTAAGCTAAGTACAACTTGATGCACAGACAATAGGATGCCGAATATTCGATGACCAAGGGTTGGCCTATGAGGTAAAGGAGATGTATCTCGGCGTTCCGGACCAAAGGCACAAATGCCTCGTCTCAAAAGTGTAGCGGTGAGATCACGGAGGAAACAGGTGCAGGACGAAGGATCGCAGCAGACCAGTCGATTCGAGCTACGAGGGAGAGGGGGGGAAGGGGGTGGCGGAGGTTAGCGATATGGATCAATAGCATAAATGCCTCACCAACTGGAGGAAATAAGGGGCGGAAAGAAGGGCGAAAACAGCAAGAAATTGAAGCGGCGATGGGGAGGACTTTATAGAACACGCACGGAAAGCTTAAGCAGCAAAGGGACGCTTAACCCAAACAGGAACGCTAAACTGTTTCCCGTAATTCACTGTCACTGCAGGATACGTCGCTAGGGCATCATCATTAGTAGGTTGTATAGGCGCGTCTATAGGCGTCTCATTAGATCACAGACATCCTAGATTTTGTAGACCTTCACAATCATATCCTATGCTTCTGATCTAGGCCTTCCACTAGGACTGATTCGTGAACTTCACGCTACTCCGTGCGGAGAGAACGTCTTCGTATTCCATGTTTTAAGGTATATATAATCGCTTAGTAGAATCCTAATCCGCAGGGGATCTCTTCCGATTCAGGGGTAACGAGGTCATCAACCCTCTAGAGACAGGTGTGAATAGCTCTAAGAATGATATAAAGTGGTCTCCATGGCGAATCCGGGCTCATAACTGTCAAAAATGGACAGCACGATTACCCATAATGGGAATGCAATACACGAATCAATAAATCTCTGATTAGAATAAATCTGGGAATGCCTAACAATTTAGGGGGCGAACTAACTAATAAAGACTGATACAATACTAGAAAGAAAGAGGGATGGCGATTAGGCGTCCAATTCTTGACACTTTATATTCTAGTGCTTATTGACGGTAAATCGTGCGCTGAGAACGGCGTCGAACCCAAACTTTCGCCCTCGGATAGGCAAGATTTGCACGTTATGCGGTGGTACACAGAACGAGCAGCCAATATGATAAAACCAAGCAAGTTAGGAGGGGTCTGTTTATCTAGTGATCAATGATCTGCTTGGGTAAAAAAAAGGATATTAGACGGTTACAGCCTTGTACAGATCCACAACCTAAAAATAGCCCGCCGTAAGCAGAAACTGTTGAACACGAGGCGTCCTATGGCAGTCGATAGCGGCCCACGAAACATTAGCGTCCCACGTAAGCAGGTGAATAGGAGGGGCCCGTCGATGCGATTTTCCCATACGCCTTGAATTCTACTAGATCATTCCCTCTCTGTCTCTGTGCACTGCTGCAAAACCTCTGCATCTATCGACACTAAACCAATTTTCTTTTTTCAAAGATGATGCGGAAAAAAGAAGCTTATATCATCATCACACCTATCCCCTCGAGCGTTCCCCGTCAACTGGCCATTGACATCCTACATAGCCATAGTGAGATTATCACCCTCAACCCGCTGGTGCTCTCACACCATCCGGTGATGGCCCCGCGGAATGCCTCCGCGGACGAGTATTACTCTACGTGGTACGAGATTACTGAACGAGTTCAATATGTTCCCGGCTTAGGGATGATGGGTTCGGGTAAGATCCGCTTCAAGGGCTGCTTCCATAATGTCTCCTGGGGGCTACAAACGCATATGTACGCTCCTATGGGAATCGACCTTCGAAGCAAATGGCGTGTCGCGGGCAACCAACCCGATGAGCTACCTGAATCACGGAAACTCCGTTTAGATGGCGCCCCGGAGAATGGACTTTATCTCCGCGAGGATATCGAAATCGAGTGCAATCTCACACTAATGTCATTTGTCAAAAACCAGTTGAAGGTCTCCTCAAAGGTGCTAGTAGATCGCCTGATTAAGAAGGCCGAGCTTCTCGACGCAGGCGTGTTACAAGCTATGATGGAACACGGGAAACTTAAGACCTTCAATCCGGCCGATCAGTCAAGTACAATACCATTGCAATCGCCGTCGCAGTCGTCTCGGATGTCAATGTCGCCGACTGGGCCCACGCGATGGGGGTCGATATCTTCAAGGTCGCAAACGAACTTCTCTTTTTCACTGCCGCAGTGCGGGCAAGAACGCCAGAAAAGTATGGCTGTGGAATTACCGTCTGATTGTTACCATTCCCAGCCACTAAATGGATCAGAGAAGTATAATGAATTGTCGGGTATGGCCAGCAGTCGATATCTCAAATTTGAAAGTTTGTCTAGCTCACACGCGCTCTCAGATACATCACTTGAACCCGGTAAGGGGTACCCCGTCGAACTGTCCGCGATCAAAGGGAGTTCAGAAGAGCATAGCGACACGGATGTTGTTCATGAGATGTTTTGAGCCATATTACAAATGCAAAGTCATTTTGTATGACTACTATGTACGCGAAAGATTTACACACTGGTAATATCCACAAGGGGATAAAAAAACATCGCTCAGCATGCCACCCAATGATACAAAGCAAACCTAATGCAACAACCCACGCTAAAGAGATCAAGCCGCCATGGTGAGAACGTACCTAAAACCAAAAGTTAGCCATATTCCACAATCCTAACTCCTTCCAATGGGAATACTTACGAGGTAATACTGTCCATGCGCTCAGTCGTCAACTTTAAACAAATCGTAGACAATTCTCTTGCAACCCTAGGCTCCTCCTCCTGCAGCTTGCTCCACTTCTCCGCAGAGAGGCATTAAGCCACACAATCTCGCTCTGCCTTAACGGTCGCCGTCCGGGGGGTATCACTGAAAAACGGCAGTTCGCCCGCACGGACGACCCGCAACGACGAGCTCGAAGTACCAGCCCGACGGGAGATCGTACTCAGCGCGTAGCATGCTGGACTCGAGCAGGTAGAGCGCGCGTGGGACGTCGCCTTCGTGGTATAGCACTATCGAAGTGGGATAGAATTCGCACGAGAAGTAGGAGCCGACGGGGGAACTAGAAATTTTCTATTTAGGAGGAAAGGCCTTAGAAGCATCGCGTAATTCACCGTCACCGCGGGATACGTGATAATAAACTACACCATCCGGCCGATTATGTCCTGTTCCAGAGTGTTTATTCTTATTTTCCAAATATCTTTTGAATAGCATCATCAACCTCTGTTTCTTCTGCTCCTCCTGATCCCAGAATCCAGGTCTCTCCCTTGTTGTTTTTCTCCTAAGTCCGTCTGACCCCTAGAACGTCTCTACTTTATCATAGTACGTTCTAGTCTAGGTGTTAGGGAACAGACTGAATTGTAGCAATTAATAGTATGTCCTATGCACAAGAAGGATTCATTAAGGAAGGAAAAGAAGGAAAGGAAAAAGGGGGAAACATAAATAGGAAAACATGGCGGAACAAAGGTGGTCAGTAGTCACAAAGCTTCAGCTGAGTATAACAATATCAGGACTTCGTACGAAGGTCCCATAACAGATGCTATCCCATAAGCATAGGTCCCTAGAATGAAGCTAACAACGCTAAATATCGCACAGTCCTAAGCAGCCGGTAGTAAAAGCTTGCTAGAGAACATCGGGAGACATTCTAAACGAGTGGATGCAGCACTCTCCCTAGGAAAACACACCCGGTAGCTATATGATCGATTATCGTAGAAAGAAGCGAGCGTACTAGCCCAACTCCGGACTATCATAGCCAGACTCAATGGATATCTCTATCGAATCAACGTCGTAGAGACAGATCAATGTGCATATAGACAAGCAAGAGAGACCGCGGAGCACTTCCTCTTTCGATATCGGAAGTAGACTATATACCAGACGGAAATGCTACAATGTACCGACACCTGCTAGGGAAACATATCCTTTTTTCTAGGAGGGAAATGGCCTTCTGATGATCAGAAGCAAGCCTCAGTACGGTTTGCAATCGCCATAGGCGGGCTTGACGCCACTTAACCTTCCCGACGAACAGAGATAAAATACTTCCCTTAAACTAAAAAACTAACACCCACCACCTTGTGCCAGAGACGGTAGACGCGCTTCAACTGCTGAGGATAGGTTGTTGAACACTTGAAGAAGCACCTTCAGACCAGTCTACTCACTAAATACTAACCCACAAGGACCAGCTATAATATTGACAGCTGAGATGACATACTGAAGGAATCCCCTATGGCAATCTAGGGCCCACAAAGTCAGCGCACCCGGAGGCGCAGAGGCGGACGTGGTGGATTACGGTGAGTCAACTGCGTGACTATGTATTCGTGATCATTGTTGCTAACCTATTCGCCAGATATTCGTGGCTTACCTATCATCAAAACTTCATCTTGCAGTATGCTTGTCATTCCTATTTCAATCGCTGTCTTCCACTGACGGTCTGAACGTAGCCACCTGTCGTCACTTTGGATGATCCACGAATCACGACCCCTTATCCCCAATTTGATGTGGACTTAGAGGTATCCTGCGAGTCTCTAATTCCATAATTTTCAAGATATGCTAACGTGTCTCAAGCCTTGGGAATTCCTGATGCAAACACAGAAGAATCTCTTCGCATCAAATCAAATGATCAACAACATCGAGCGTATGGATGGGGGGGCACACCCAGATCGCAGCGACCAAATCAAGAAGCTAGATTTTCAGATTTCCCTTTTGATGACTGATGACTGAATCTTCGAAAAGAAACCTACGTAACAAACTGAGGGCCTCTCAGCGCTCGAACTCGACTTCACCGTTTCAGAGCGTTCATGAACATTCCGCTTTTCCTGGATAAACACTGTCATCTCCCCTCCATAAACAACAACGGCATCTCCAACTCCACGCCTTCGCCAACATGGGTGGCGGATAGTGAATCTTCATTCCCATTCACCGAACAGGAATCCTCCAACATCTGCCTCAAGGCATCTTTGGTGGTTTCAAGGGCCTTTCGCAATTTGTCATACTTAGATACCCAGGGACAGTCTTACGAGGGAGGTCCTCTGACAGGACGGTCGATGCCATTGTCTGGGGAATCTCCGCGCAGATATCCCCATACCATTCTGTTCTTCGTTGCTGTGCAAGTCAGAGCTGCTATGCTCTTATGATGCTCCTTCATAAAGTGCGCGCGTGTCTAGCGACGGATCTTCTGGCAACCTGCTATCATCTTCTTAATAAACCCGAGCCTGCACCCGAGGCCTCTGATGCGGAGCGTTTGACTGAGGAACTTCGGCATGGGGTGGAATTTCTTGGAGTGTCGATGAAATCAGACATTTTTTTCGAGGGCGTTGGAGGCATGGGACATAAGATTGAGCATGCGTATCTGGCTACATTTCCACAAGCTGCCGAGTTTTGAAGCAAATATTGCTTCTGATTGTCCATGACCAAGTCAAGAAGGATGTTCCAACCTACTTTCTTCAATCACGGCCCCATAAAGTACATTCTGAATTGTGTCAGGTCTATTTATCTGAATAAATGCTTGTTTACTGGTGTCAACGGGTCCTGGCCCGTTAGCACGCGCTGAACATTCTCCATCGAAAGTCTCTCGAATCCAATCTCAGTCTCAACAGCGCCTCCAGCCGTGTGTGCAGTCAATCTAGAAGACAAATACGATTAGCATCCCATCATAAAACATCTGGAAGACACATACGTGACGTTTTTCATCTTTGCCAGCTCCTTGTTCACATGAGGCTCGTTTTCATGAACGTCCAAACCAACAGCAGACAAGTGTCCCGACTTCAAAGCATCCACCAACGCGGCTTCATCAACCAGTGTCCCGCGGGCAATATTGACGAATTTGGATCCCTTCTTGAATTTGGCCAGGGTCTCCTTGGTGATAAGCTTGGATCCGCCAAATGGAGTTGCCAATACAGTACAGTCTGCGACCGCGAGTAATTCATCCAAGGTTTGACAGAAAGAGGCATCGATGGCCTTTTCTTGCTCGACTGATTTGCGACACAGATCTTGGTAGTAGATCTTCATTCCGAAACATGCATATGCCTTGCGGGCGATGGTGCTAATTCTTGTCAGACAATTCTTGGATAGGCTCGGATATACTTACTAGCCAATGTTTCCAAGACCGATGATACCCAAATTTTGTGTCTGCGGGTTGTGCGCAGTTGCTGCGGTGCCACGATGCGCCTCGAGAAAGAGGTTTGGATCGCTGGAACGAGCACCATCCATGGACCATTGCATGTTGCGGAAGACGGAGATGATGTTGAAGATAGCCTAAGTTCCAGCCATATGAGCCAAGGGAGAGGATAATTGATGATTGGAAAATATACCATGTCAGCGACAGCTTCGCTCGATGCCTGTGCTCCATTACAGTAGACAATTCCTGGATTCGGTCAATGTTGCAGTCCCGACTATGCATTAAATGAAACAGTCTTACCATGCTCTGCGAGAATATCAACATCCATCCAGTCGTGGCCCGCACCGGCGCTGGCAAAGACCGTCACAGTCGACGGGAGCAGCGGAATCAACTCGGAATCCCAGCGCCCCATTTCGCCTCCGGTGTTCCACCACGGCCGGAAAATGCCCTGGAAATCACCCCATTTTTTCTCCTTCAATGCTTTGCAGAATGCATCGCGCTGCCGCTCCTCCAGCGAGGGGCGAATCACCGTAAATTTGTCGGAGAGTTGGGCAAAGAGCTCCTTGTTATGCTGGACCGGGTCTCCGAGGTGGAGAACAATAGGCTTTTCGGACCCCATTGAATCGTATGATCAGTATTATCTGAGTAACCGCACAGCAGGGGAAACGCGCTTACATTAGTATGTCCAGAACCCGGAAAGAACCCGATTTTGTAGCAGCATCCATTTTTTCCCGCACCATGGCGCCGACTGCAACGAGGAGCGCCTGCCGCAGTTGGACTAGTGGCACCTGCAAGTGTCGGAAGCTTTTCACATTTTGGAGATCTATCGCTTGAATCCCGAAATGGCAATGAGCCGAACCTAGAACAGGCGTGGATCGTGGGGTTTCTCCGGGTTTGCCCCGGAGACCTGCCGAGCCGGATGGACCCCATGTCTCGTATCAACGCCGATACCGAGTGTGCTGACCCTGGCGTATCTCCCTCAAATTCACCATGTTCTATCAGTGGGAACAGCATCCTAATCTAGATCGGCGTCATCGGCCGCGCACGCGGAATGGCTGTCTAACTTGCCGGTAAGTGTAAACCTCTCGTGCGGAGTGCGGGAGCTAAAGACGAGTAGGAAGCGCAAGGTGCGATGTGATGAGAAACTACCGGATTGTGGGCACTGCAGCCGGTTGCGACTCGACTGTGCATGGGAACAGGATCATGCAGGGCTCAGGCTCGGCGTGAGAACGAAGAAAATGCGTCAGCGGTTGCAGCAGCAGCCTCAAAATGTCCAACCTGAGCAGGACGGCGTAGAAGAGACGGCGTGTTCCGTCACCGACGCCACTGTTCATGAAGAGTCTCTTGCTGGCGATGACCCGAGCTTCAATCGGATGTTCAACTATGCGAGTTTCATGTGGGACGACGATTCCTCCAACTTGTCTCCGAGCTGGGATCTACTCAATCTCTCTGCTTCGGAAGATCTGGTTCTTTGGTCAGATTTTTCATTGGCAGGGACGACCGCTCTCACCTTTCAGTACTCAAGCCCCACCACAAACGACGCAACTCTGATAGACCGACAACCAAACACCAGCCTGCCCTCTCCAATGGGATCTAATCGACTAGCGATCGGCTGGAGCGAAGCCCAGTTAGCGGAGTATTTCGCTCATTCAGCAGCACCACCCATCCTAGCTACAGTTGAGACAAGTGCCCGTTGGTGCTGGATGCGCAAACAACTGGTATCAATGACGTCCACTTCTCGTATGGTCAAATCCGGTGTTATCGCCTTTGTCGCTCTGGAGTTAGAGTCCGCAGGGTCCTTGGAGAAGTCAACCTACACGCAATACTATCTGTCCGCGAAGCAGGGACTAGAAGAGTGTTTAAGGGATATCAGCCATGATCGCAGGATAATTTTGTCGCAACTACGACATATCCTGGCTGTTCTTTTCTTATTGTCCTACATCGATCTTCTTACAAAAGACGTCTCCAAAGCGCATGCCAATCTGCGGGAGGGCTTCAATACTTTGCAGATGGTGGAAATTGAGAATTTGTGTATTACAGGTGAGAGAAAAGTGAGCGAAAGCCGATCTAATTTTTCTGACGATTTTGCAATAGAAAAACGCCTTCTTTCTTGGCTACGACTACTGGATGCAAGAGCCGTGAGCGCCGGTGGTGAAGGACTATTCCTTACGGATGAGGACAGCGCAATCAACACAGACCTTCGATCACCAGACAGCTCTATCGGAGAAGTCGAATCGGGGCTAGAAGATGCGGAAGCAGCACTGGAAGATTTCGTGATGCGGCCTGCATACTTCTTCTTCCAGAAAGTGCAGCTTTTCATGGGCCGGGTCTCCAAGATTGATCCCTGGCATCGTCAACGCGGGACAGTCGAAGATGAAACTGAAGTGATGGTTATTGCAGCATCCATTACTCGCGACATCAAATCACTTTGGCAACAGCGGCCACCATTGATGGATCATGCTGTTGCTGGGAGGCTTTCAACCCTTCTATCGCCTGGGTTGGCGGAGACTATTACTCGGACTATGAGGGTATACCACGCAAACTACCATGCAAGCTTCATTCATCTGCATCGCGTAGCATATAAAAGTGAGTATATCACGTCCCGCACGTCAAAGCAAATAATTTCATGCTAATTAACTACAGATCTTCCACGAACAGCGGATGTAATCAAAGCCATGGATGAGATTCGCCAGGTAACCCGACTTGTTCTAGAAAGTCCGTGCCCTTCCTCGCCTCCAGACATCTCAACAATAGCTACTCCAAGTGGCTCCACAGGATCGATGCATTCACTTCCCGTCAACATGCTGTGGCCACTTCTGATGCTAGGCGTCGAGACAGAAGATACCGACCAGCGAACCTGGGTGCTATCATGTATCAAGGGGATGGAGAATGTTGCTTCCAACGCTGGTATCACTCATGACGTGCTTCAAGAGGTGATACGAAGACAGGATGAAACTAAACAGCGGGTCGATATCAGGAAAGTGATGCATGAGATCTTTGATCGTGCCTTTGCTATCGTGTAAAATAACATTTTGATAATTCAATGCAGTCTATGAATGTATGATCCTACTCAAAGTCCGTTTTCGATCTTCTCTGCTCCCTTGACCTGCTTCTTAACCCATGTCCGCTTCTCCTCGTCCACAAACTTCGGATACGGTCTTCGGCACCATGAACTCTCCTCCGGATAGCCTAGGTATTTGGCAACGACCCATTTCGTCCCGTTGATGCCTCCTTTGGCAAATCCCCACTCGGCGACAGCAACTTGAAGTTGCAGCTGCTCCGCTTCTGCGGTGTTTCCAGCGTTATACAAGTTAAATAGCTTCACGCACGTCTGCAAACGAGATGTTAGGAATCGGACAGACAAGATTCGCTTCTGATTACTGACCTTGGGATAGAGATTCGCCAGTCCAGTAATGGAACCAGCACCACCGACGCTCAGACAGGGAACCAGCCAGTCACTTTGGCCTGCCAATGCAACGAATGCAGGGCTGTCATCTAAAGCCCGACCAAACTTGGCAGCCGATCTAGCGACCGAGGCAATACTTCCGCAGGTCAACTTGACCGCCGCGATATTCGGGTGTTCACCTAGGGTCTCAAGCATCTCAGAAGTCACATTGAGTCCACTGGCAACACCGGGGAAATTGTAAATCATGATAGGAATAGGAGACGCAGACGCAACCTCCTGGAAGAAGCCAATGATGGCCGCCTCATCGAGCGCGAAATGGAAGTACGACGGCACCAGAACGAGCGCATAGTCTGCACCGGCCTCTGCTGCCAGTTTTGTGTCCTCGATGATCGCTTGAGTGCAACCTCCAAAGGTACCGCAAGTAATGGGCAGATTTGGACAACCGAGCTTTTGGGCCGTGGAGCGCGTGAGGCGCAACAGCTTAGACTTTTCGCCCGATGTCAATGTAGCTGCTTCACCGTTTGTACCTGCGATCACGATGCCGTGAAGGTCGCTCCGGACGAGGAATTCAAGGTGACGTTCCTGTACTTCCCAATCGATGGACTGGATGGGATCCGACTTGAACCAAGTCAAGCAGGGGACGTGGATGCCCGGAGGGTACACTTCCTGAACAGATCCCATTTTCAAAAGGTAATTTCAAAGTAAAAGAGAATTGATATCGAGTGGAATGTCCCAAAATTTGGGGTTCACGAAGCCATACTTTAATGGCGTTGTCCATTGTCCTCAGCGATCGGCTTTCCCTAAAAGGAAAACAGCCGACGAACTCTTTAACTCGCATTCGCGGGGAACCCCCGAACGGCCACCGGGGGGCCGGGGAAATATGCGAAGACTAGTTAGGGCCTACTTAAGTCTCGCGATTGTCGCTTCCACTAAGCATATGCCAACGCACCATGGCGCTCCAAGGACAAGCACTATGCGTCTTGATGACCGTCACCTGCGGTCTGTCGTATCTACTCTATGGATACGACCAGGGTTTCATGTCGGGTGTCTTGTATGAACTCTCCACTCCTCCGATTGATTTAATTTCTAACGCAGATGTAGACTCGTTGATGACTATCTCAAAACTATGGATCATCCGTCCTCATTCATGCAGGGCCTGCTCTCCAGTCTGTACACGCTGGGATGCTTCTTCGGTAGTATCGGGAGCATGTTCTTCAGTGAGCGACTCGGTCGCAAAAATCCCATTTTGATAGGCACTTCCTTCATTCTGATGGGTGCTACCATCCAGACTGCTTCCTACTCTCGTGCCCAATTCCTTGTTGGCAGAATTGTCGCCGGACTGGGAACGGGTCTCAACACGTCGTTGATTCCAGTATGGCAGGCTGAGACGCTGCCAGCTCGGAAACGAGAGAAATTCGGTGCTTTGCAATACGTGCTGGTCTGCACGGGAGCTTCCATCAGCTACTGGATGAGCTATGCGCTGTCATACTCTAATAATCAGCCATTCGAGTGGCGGTTTGCTGTTGCTATCCAGTGTGTCTTCGGTATTCTTCTCCTGTTCGCTGGTAAGTAATTGCTCCAATTCCTTCACTTCGTTGACCTCGCTAATGGAATGGCAGTTCCCTGCATGCCAGAGTCCCCTCGCTGGCTATTCATTCATAACCGGCCCGATGAAGCTCTAGCTATCATAATGAGAATGCACGGAACAAGTAACACCGACGATGAGGAAGTGCAAACCGAACTCAAGATGATCAACCAGGCCATTGAGGCGGAGGAGCGCAATGGCGCGAATAAATGGATTCATCTTTTCAAGAACGAAAAAGGAACCCAGAATCTGCGCCGGGTCATGTTGGGCTGGTGGTACGTGCCTATTCCCTTTTTGTCATCTTTTTTGGCGTCTAGTTCTAACCTTCTGATACAGGCTTATGTTCATGGTTATGTGGTCTGGCGTTTGCAGCATCGGCTACTATATTTCCTATCTCTTTGAAACTTCCGTCGGCCTTAGTCATAACCTTTCATTGCTACTCTCTGGCTTCAATGGGCTGTGGTACCTCGTCTCAGCGTTGATCCCCTTCGTCATTATCAACCGCATTGGCAAGCGCTGGTGTCTCATGATCGGAGCATTTGGCATGGGCTGCTGCTTTCTCACCATGTCCTTGACCATCCGCTCCGGTACCTATGGTGCATCCATTGTCTGCGTGATCGCCTTTTTCCTATACTACACTTTCTTCGCCTTGGGTTTCCTCGCCGTGCCATGGCTATACAATGCCGAGATTCTCCCACTCCATCTACGTTCGCGAGGAAATGCCATCACTACCTCGTCGAACTGGCTTTGGAACTTTGTGACTGTTATGATCACACCATCCGTGATGAGCCAGCAGGGCTGGAAGGGATACTTGATCTTTACGGTCTTCAATTTCTGCTTCATTCCGTTCATCTACTTCTTCTACCCTGAGACTACGGGTAGGCGACTGGAAGAAATCGATGCCATCTTTTATAAGACCAGTCCGATTGTTGCAGGTACCGAGTGGGCAAAGAAGGGCATGTTTGAAACTGATCATCTGGATCGGATGGTAGGCAACATTGAGAGTGCAAAGGCTGAAACAAGTTATGTTGAGGACCTTTCTACGGCTTAGCTACATTGTGTTTGATGGAGGCTGCCACTTGAGCTTCGAACAAAGGGAATTTGATATTTCTGTCCATGACCTTATCCACTTGTACATTCTCCCTCTCAAATCCATATCTTCTCGAAAACTGAAATCCCTTCCCGTGGAGATCTTATTGATTGCTAGGATCAATTAGCATTCGAACCTTTGGACCCACCGAGAAAACATTTACGAGGGAATCACCTGGACGGATTATCCACAAGGATTATTCATCCGGTTCCACGCCGACTAGTTTGCTCGTTGGAATGGATTATATTACTAGATAATGATTATCCAATCACAGCCCGGGTTCCATAACTCAGTTGGTTAGAGTGTGATGCTAATAACGTCAAAGTCGAGGGTTCGACCCCCTCTGGAACCACGTCTCTTTTTATTTTTATTTTCATTTTTGCCTTAGGCTTTCCAATCCTCGTCTGTCGTCTTAGGCCTGAGCCACTGAAGCATGTTCAACGAATCCAAGCATTGGTATTTTCTAAATAATATTGATTGCTATACAGTAAATGATCCAGTGCCTATAACACCTATGCAAAATGATTATCAAGAAAGTACGCAGATGATTGATCAGTATATAGATCAACACTATCAAACGGGACTACTAGGTCCGTTATGTAGGTAACTATCGGTTACGTGGTATTTAAACCACGCTAGAATCATTAATAATTAGGTATATTATGTGTATATATGGAAACTTTACCCAGTATTAATTTCTTTCTCCCCGCAATTTTGGAGCTACTTAAACTCTTTGAGGCTTGTAAATTCAGGAGTGGCTATCACTGATCAGACAACACACAGGATCCTTGTCTAAAAGCCCTTCGCACTGTGTGCTCACCGAGATAAGCTTCCTGAGGCTCCAGCGAGAAGGTAATTGTGGTGCAGAGTGTCCTTGGGAGTCTGTTGAAGGTGACGATGACAAACCAGAGAGACAAGGAAATGTATTTGTGATAACGAGCCTCGGCAACCGTTGACAAGATGGACATGAACAGACTGTGGCTGACTTTCTCTCAACAAGTCAAGACACTGCTTGGGGCCCAGGGTCACTCCTTGATACCGAGCGCGAGGGTTGGGCACTCGTGTCAGGAGTGCTGCAGAGCTGGAAAGCGCAAGAAGGGAAGCGAGAATGACAGGCGTGGCAGCTACGGATGACTGAATGACAAGCAGCCCCGGATGATTGATAACCCGGCAGACGAAAGAGAGGTGCGAATGCTCTCAAGAAAATAGTCCAACTGGCAAGAAGGGGCAAGGGGAACTACAATGGATATCTACGTGGGCTGGGAATCTTGGAAGACGAAAACGGAGATATATATAATTTCTCGCACACCATCATGTACCTACTTACCACTCTAGCGGCCACTGACAACTTTGACATATCGCCGTATGGGGATGACAACAGATTATAATGGAATGTCAAGATGGGAAATGACGGTATAGACTAGGAATATTGCCTATAGTGCATTTTTGGTCTAGCGGTTATTTTGCCCCAATTCTGAGCGACAGTTATGAGCCCGGATCGCTATTGTACGGGTGGCATTGTAGGTCAGATGTTCGAGCCCGAGAGCCAGCAAACAAGGTCGGAGGGATAGCCCAATTTGGCATCGCCTATATTATGACCGGCGGCATGATGGGACAGATTATGAACGAGACCAGACATTAAGAGCAGCCCCGTGCACTTCCCACATGTGATAAGTCTCAGGAACCTCCCTTCATAGCTATTCAGGGTGCTCCCTGAAGGGGTGTGTCAAGATGGGAAATGACGGTATAGACTAGGAATATTGCCTATAGTGCATTTTTGGTCTAGCGGTTATTTTGCCCCAATTCTGAGCGACATGGAACTCTTTCTCTCTCTCAAGTGCATTGATGAAATATTCTAGCAAGTGCAACTAAAATACACTAAGTGCTGCGTGTTGTACGTGTGCAGTGGGGCCTCTGCAATTGACGTACTGTCAACAAAATCCATCATTGCACGTGCCCGCGTATAATGATCGCGACTGGTCATACTACAATCATATGCGTACTACTACTACAGTGATGATCCATAAATTTTAGCACACCACCCGCTACACCGCCCGGATTAACCCCATATTCCCTACCATACCCAGCTAACTAATAGAGAGGAGCACCTAGAGTAGCTCTGAGAGACTATGCCTAATAGGATCCAGGCAGTCATTGCTTCAGATGGGTTGTATACTCCATGTTATTGTGTGTAAATAGCCGTATTTATGGTAATCTATCAATATTATGGAGGTTTCTGGACGGCAGAATATTATGTAACTGGGGGGTTTGGTGTTAAAATTTATGGGACCTGGCCGTATGTTGACATGAACCCCATGAACGAGCGACCTGCTACCTAGTAGAAGGCTCAGAAATATTCAGTCACTATATAAGCAGACATTCGCTCAAGGCGTAATGAAGACGAAGTTTACTAAGTGATAAATACAGAAAACGCAGACACGATCAAGTGAATATAAGGTTCCTGGGAAGGACAAAAAAAAAGTGGTTCCAGAGGGGGTCGACCTCGACTCAAAACTTTATCTGAATGGAACCCAACTATGACTACATACTGCTACTATTTTGATATGAATGCCACGGATAAGCAACACACTACTAGTAGCAGGCTGGTACGAGGCTCAGAAATATTCAATCAATATATAAACAGTCATTCACTCCGGTGCATCTCAGAATACAGAAAAACAAGCGAGGGAGAAGCTTATTGAGTAATAGTACAGAGAATGAAGACGCGATTCAAGTGTACATGAGTGTTCTAGGAAGGACAAAAAAAGAAGTGGTTCCAGAGGGGGTCGAACCCTCGACTTTGACGTTATTAGCATCACACTCTAACCAACTGAGTTATGGAACCGATCAACTGGTTTATCGCCGGCTCTTTTGACATCATTAGCCAACTAAACAATTCTTTAGAAGAAAAGAAACGTTACAGATTGGATTTCTTGTGAGGTTATTCGAGTTTGCTATCACGTGCCATCACGTGCTGCTCATGTCTATTTACCGGCCTTGGGTTTTGAAGTTCGAACGGAACATCGTTTTTGGACTGATTCTGGCAAGAATCAGTGTGTGTTTTGTTCCCACTGAAGCGCTCCCATCTCGATACCATTTTGCCCCCGTATCGCTATCCTTCCGGGATATCATACTTCATCTAACCAACAGGTGTCTACCCTGACAAGTATTCTTTACAGATAGGCTTATCAAATTAGTAATTTCTTTGCAACTATGTGAATTATATGAATCCTTATCCGCCTAGGTGCAGAGTATTTTTGCATAGTGTCAATCCGATTAATAGAAAGGCCCAGCCTAATCCGACAACTTGGCCTAGATAGTAGCGGCTTAATAATTATAAAATACCAATTATCGGGAAGTACTTGGGTTCCATAACTCAGTTGGTTAGAGTGTGATGCTAATAACGTCAAAGTCGAGGGTTCGACCCCCTCTGGAACCACTTCTTTTTTTTTTTTTTTTTTTTTATAAACCTTTTTTTTTGACCCCATGGAAAACCTAAAAAAACCTCCCCAGCTCTCTATTCTGACTCCCATATCTATATCCTTTTGAAACCACCCGTCGTTAGCAGTACCAATATTGCAGTATCACCGATAGTCCCCGGTCAGTCCGATGACGATCTCATGCTTCGCGACGTACTTCACAGTTCGTTGCTCACCTTAATAAAACCTACAACAAGGGCGACGTGTTAATGAGCTGCTTTATTAGACTAGGTAGTGTAATTTGCCGTGTACTATTAATTAATCTACCGACTCCCCCATGTCAACTGCATTAGTAATGGCACTTGGGGAGGAGCGATCCTTGGTCCATAGTAAACAATGCCCGTAAACAGCAGGCAATCTATTTAGTGGGATGCCTCTCTATAATCGGCACACGACATTCCTCCTAGTAGACTAATATCGCTAGGTACCTAGGGGCACAATATAGGTTGTATCTGTCTAACTTATCACACGTCTAAACGTCTAATGTCTCGGCAAAACGAGCTACCAGGGTACGCTGATTATCCCCAGTCGGTATTTGCACGTCCTCTGATTACCAGACTTTGCTACCCTTCTTAATAGTCAATAGTGAATGAAACAACATATAAGAGGTACGTCGATTAGTCGTGAGTGTGCCCAGGCACACGCTTCCCAGCTAGGCCAAAAAGACGATTATGATTACGACGAAGTTCTCTAACTTCGCCATGCCTGGGTCCACTATATATAGTAGTATCGCGCACTGTCAGACCGTAGCTCTGACATCAGTCAACCAGGCTGCATTAGGATGGTCATAGACTGTGAGGGCAGCTGTATGGTAACTTTATACTGCGATTATATGCCTGATATTTAAGGCTTATGTGCCGCCTCACCGCTGCGCACTGATCGTATGTATGAACGCGTAGATGAGCGGGGTAAGGAGCTTGTATATAAATACCTCGCTGGCAACTATGTTTCAGGGGCCAGCGATCAGTCTTGGAATTATGCTGGGTCGCCCAAAGCTTTCCTGCGAGCCTCTGTTGCACGAATCCGCAAAACCAACCAACGCAGGGTATCGTGAGACTACCCTGACACTATACCACATATCCATCCGCATAGCCTGACCATGTTGGTGGGTATGAGATTATTTTTTGCTAAAGCGTCTCGGCGCCCACGAAGCGGCATCTAGCTGGTTACTGGCCCTAGGACAGGTTAGAGGTCCACTATAAAAAAACTATAAAAAAAACATGTGGTTCCAGAGGGGGTCGAACCCTCGACTTTGACGTTATTAGCATCACACTCTAACCAACTGAGTTATGGAACCAGCAGCTGGTTTGTCGCTCGCTCGAGCGACACTATCAGCCATGTGGAACAATCTACACACAAAGTCAGACTAGTACCCGTACCGATGTGCCTATGACCTTCCTAATAGCCTGGTTGACTGATCGGTGAACCTCTTATATGTTGATATATTCATTGTTGTAGCCCTGATAACTGTATTGAGCTGAGAAATTACGGGATAAATCTGATGTCAAGGATAACACTATAATAAAGTTTGTGTCGGGTCCATCAGTAGACGTCTGACAGTGACGCTTTCAAAGTACTTGACCTCGACGCGCCCCGACCCGGTTACCCCCTTTATTTTAACTGTATTCTTATCGTTTCGAAGAATCGCTGTGGCCAGCTCTTTATAATACTTAATACTGTCTTCCTGTTCCCGCTCGTTCTAATACTCGCGTATAAAACCACGTTACGTAGTATACATGATCTTCCCTTGGAGTTCCCTTAAATAATCTCTGGGAGCATCTTCAGATCGCTTAGGAGGGATGAAAGAAGAACAGCAGACCCTATAGGTACGCTCTATAGCGAGTATACATCTCCCGGATTCGGTCGAAAGAAAGCAAACGTGTTCATCTCGGGGTAAGAAGTCTCACCCGTCCTCAGCCCTCTCACCCTAGTCTCTAGAATTCTCACCTATATCATCTACACTTGCCCTAACGCAAAATATAATACCGCTTTAAGTTGCGGGCGCATTCAGAATTAGTCACCAATAGTATATGACTTAAGTATGGCTGAGCGGACGGGAAGCCCTGGTCTCCGTACCCTGTGTTCGCATGTACTAAGATTTTATACAAATCCGAATTAAATATACAGAAGGTTCGGCAGTGGCATCTAGCTAATACCCGCCATCCATGGCCGAGGGCCTTCGAAGTGCGAAAGGGGTGAAGGGACATCTAAATGTGTCTGATATAATACTATCAGGCGGACGAAATATACATCCACCCTACACTACGTGATGCTTTAGTGGGATATGGATATGAAGGAGAAATTTCGTAATATTCTTGCTAGATGCTTTATATCTGACTTACCGATTGTCACTTCTCATAAGCATGTCTCATCTCACCTATTTTTCTTATGACGGAGTGGGAGAGCGAAATCGCCAGCGGGTTCGGTTTAACTAGGCTATCGGAGTCAGTGACCGTATTGAGTGTGCGGGTTAAAGTTAAATTACGTCTCCATTCTAAGCATTGCTTTAGTATTCTTAACAATTTTTACTTTAGACTGGCTCTGCACAGAACTTCTACTTTGCTTATAAACCTATCACATAGATATCAAGAGTAGAAGTATTAAAATTCAGAATCAAGTAAAAAAGGGTATGGTAGTCAAAAAGTAGAGGTAGAAATGAAAATTAGTTATTACATGTTGCGCCTTGAAATTATTCATAACCCGAGAAACTAAGTCATGAGACATTTTCCACCGATTCAGAGCCATAGAAACGGGGAAGAAGCATCGAAATTGGAGTAGTTGGTGGTGAATTGTTATTGCGAAAACATTCAAGCAGCGCGGGACTCGGTGGAGTTATTTCACGACGAACTGGCCACGCGGAAAGGTTAGCTCGCGGCGCGAGTCCTTCTTGCTTGCTGCCAACAACCTGGCAGAACACCTATATTTCGATGTTAGGAATATTATAATCGTGGTTTGTTTCTTGGAGTGGTTGCTTACCCAGCCGTCTTCAAAGACTCGAGTAAGCACAACATGCTGTCCCTCCCGAAGCCTCACTTGGCTATCGTTCCGAGGTTGGAAATCCATATCCACACGGTGAACATTCCTCCTGAATAACTCGACACTTTTCAATGCCTGCAGATTCGGCTGAGCGCCATAGACATTACCCTGTTGTTTCTCTGATCTGGTCGAATTTGTTGAAGCCCTGCTGACCGAGCATGAAGTGGCATCCGTTACACTTGAACATTCTCTTTTGCCCCTCCCAGAAGAAACGTCTCTTAACTTGACCCGATGCAGTGAAAGTTGTTCTGCTGTCAAAACAGCTGGTGAAGGTGATCGGACTTGCCGGTATGGGGAATAAACGGTGTGTGTAGAGTTTGTGCTGATGGCGCTCTGAGAGGGACACCGCTCTAAACTGTCATAGGTGGTTGTCGACCCCGTTTCGCTATAATGAGACTCTGATACAAAGGAACGGATGCTCTCGTTATCATCATCCCTTCGCTTGAACTTGTCGGAGATGATATCATAGAAGGCCATGCCTTTGAACAAGATGGGTGATATTTGCCTTTTCAGACTTTCGAAGTGACGATCAACATGGCAATGATCCATAACATCACGAGCCCCATTTGCACTAGCAGTTGACCAAGTATTGAAAGAGTATGCAATGGAGCCGCTTTTGCATCGCTTGACCATACTGCTAATGGTGTCGATGGATGTAGAACTTCCCCTTTTAATGCCTGAAAGGGCACTTCTGAGCCGATCGACGTATGTGGGTGATTGGTCGAACTGAGATTTAGGCTCATGGTTGTATCTTAGAAGAATTTCCTGTTTTCTCTTCTTCTGTTTATGTAGCCAAAAAATGATGCAAATTGCCATGAAGAATGTAACTAGCATGACACTTGTCGTGGCGTAAAGAGATGAATGATCTGATCTCGTTGTTTGAGCTGATATCGGAGACATGATGGATGTTCTGTATGGAGAAGCCGTTTGCTGTATAGCCGTGGGAATGGAATCTGGGTGAGTGGGCATGTTGGTTTGAGTCTCTCGAGTGGGATCAAGAGTTGCCGTCACTTGCTGATCTGTGGGTTGTGGAAGGCCATAGGTGTCGGAATGAACTGGAACTTGAGGTGAGTTTGTCGCCATGGCTTCTTTGATGTTTGTAGTTGGATACGAAGGACTGTTATCGGACGACTGGGATAATCCAGTCCGTTCGTCGTATTCCATTGGGTGATAGAGGCCATTGTCAAGCTGGCCGATTTTGGGGTTTGCGTGGTAGAGAGCATCGTTGGGGGGGATTTGTGCATTCATCCCTGCGATTTCCCAGTTATCTGGACTCTCTAGTGTTTCGGCTTCAATCATGCTTGCGGGCTGGGCTGTAGACACACAGCTGGTGCTTAAGACTTGGAGAAAAGGGGATAGGGAAAGACAGTAGACTCAACATGAAGGATAAACATCTGCATTATTGTGACGAGCCTCCTGTGAATACTACTATATAACAGATAAGCTTGCTTGTTTACAACTTTAAGAATGCTGCTCCATGCTAGATCAGCCCAGGGGGGAGACTAGATGAAATTGGTATATGGTGCGTAATTTTTCCGGCAGGAATGTGAGTTTTCCCACACCATTAGTCTTTGTTGTTTGTTTGTTTATAGTCAATATGTAACCCCAACATATTTTTTAGGTGGACTCTTTTACGAAGTCGGAGCTAATGATCTTCCATAGGAAAGTCATCTACTGCGCACGTTCGCTTTTCTGGAGTGACTAGACTCCTTTGAGCTACATCACTAAGTAAACACTCCAAGCTTTTCCTCATTACCCTTCAATGTTAATAACTTATTAAAGTGTTCACTCACATTTTAGGGGTTGCTTGCTTGTTGCTTCAGAATGGAAATCTAGAGCCAAGGCTAAGTTACTAGCACAAATTTCTTACCAGAACATATAGAATTAGTTGCTCTCATGAGACGTAATGACTATGAATAATTTTACTATAGTATTCAGTACTATTCCAACCGTTCCCCGCGAGCATGGCTCTTTCCAAATTTCCCTCATCTTCCTGCCTTGGTGCTACCACTGACTCCATCGAGAGCCTGATATATATACCTGGCCCCCTATCGCAGAGCGAAGCCTCAAGTCCCATGTCCTCATGTAATACCTCTTTCTTTTATACGATATTATGAGGACATGTAATCTTCAATTTTCCACGTCTTTTTCCTTCTTTAGTGTCTAAGTCTCCTTGTCGGATACGGCCTCTGTTACTGAGCGCCATCAGGTTTTCCTAAAGTATGAAGTTTTTTCATTGCCATCTGATAGTTATATGTTATCTTTCATAGGTTGTAGGAACTTTATTGTTTTTTTTTACAGCATGTTAACACACTTGAGTTGCTCAACTAGTTACTTAGATTCATGGGAGTAGCTTCTTGACCTATCACACCCTTGTTAAAATAAATTATCCATAGGTCAAAATTCAAATATGGCTCTAGCGTTTCGTTTACATACTATTTACCAGTAAACCGATGTGAGCGTCAACTTTTCGAATGAAAACAACACAATATGTAGTTTCTAAGGAATCAAGGGGTTTCTCTTCCCATTTTGGAGGATAACGAAATGAAAACTCAATAGTTTGCTCATAGGCGGCCATGTGCGAATACGTTTCTTGGATGTACAGGCCATGTTGGCAACTGCATCCCGAATTCCGATCTTTCGAAAGCTCATTAATGTGACTGTGTTGCTAGGACAAGATGATAGCATCGTTACTCTCCGTTTCCCCCTTGTAGCCTAGCGTGGTTGCTTTTCGTATGATTCCCCTGGGACCCCCTTACTGGAGCAATCACCATGAGGGGATAACTGAATTTGTAACTGGCTCCCACAATACCGGCTAACATAGCCGCGATGAACTGCGGAATGTTGACTCCACATGGGCTATCAAGTTGATTTCAGTCATTTCCAACCAATAATAAAAGCAAACTCAGTAATTCTTAGCCCAACGTAGGTTCTAAATTGAATAGCCCTGGATTATGACCTAAGAGCAACAACCCTCGTATCATCGGCGACCCATTGTGATAGAATGAAGGGTTAACACCATGACATCTTCACAATGAAACGGACGAAGAGCCAGTCGTCCTTTTTGATGCGCATAAACATGTAGGAGTACATTGAGTGCGTAAAAGCTTTGTAAGTCTCGGTGGAATTTACTATTTGCCGACTTGATGTTATACTATAAAACTTGGGTAGCTACGGATTAGTTCTCATTGCTCACTTATCTGGTTAATTGTCTTTCCAATGAAATCTGAGGCGTGTGTTAAAATATGTGACGTAGGATTCTACTCTTTCCTGCACATAAATGTTAAAAAAAATGGCCGAGGAGAAATACCAAGGTGTTTGATGGAAATGCTGGATTTCCCGTATAATCAATAATAACAACATAAGTTATTTCTTTAGGATCTCTGTTAGGTGCAATCACAGTTAGTAGTCCGAGCCCTACCGGCCCCAATAGTGCATTGCTCTCTACGGTATCAAGGACTAGAAACCCCACCCATTATGATAAACCATCTTAAGCATTGGCACCCCACACCAAACAACTAGAATCAGCTCAATTGAAAGAAAGCATGCGTTATCGGCTTGTTCAAGTCGTGGACAACGACAACCAATACGCAAAGGGCACATGTTCCCGTGCTGGTTTTTCGTTGCTGAAACCAATCAGTAAATCAATAGTTCATTTGCCCGATGTCACTTGCTTTAGATACACCCGAAAGAATTACTCTGAGAACCCAAAGTAGTCCCTGTAGTGCTCGTGTTGAACCAGAGCACGTGAGAATGGTAGAATCAATGATGACAAAAGAAAAAGGCGTTGTTGTGTTGACATTCCTAACATCACTACAGTGATAGATCCAAACCCCTTTATTCATTTCCACTAAAATTGATTTATCAACATTGTGCTTTGAGAGTACTCTGGTCTGTAAGTGAGACCTACCTAGATAAATAGGTGTTAATAAGAAGGGTACTCCAAGCGAATTCCTGGGTGATGTAACTGTATGCTCCAGTGGGTGGGCTTAATCGTGGGTGGTGCATTGCGGCCTGAATGTCTTGGCTGTAATTCCATCGCTAGAAGTAGTCTTGTTTTGGCCAAGATTATCGGAAGGAACGTTCCTTGCATATTAGAATCTCCACTTTATTCAGTATCCACACTCTCGGCTCATGTGGTATGCAATAGAGGGAGCTTAGATGACCGAAGCCGATGCATCGTTCGAAGTTCAACATGATGCCAACCCAGCGCGAAACAAAGAGACAAGATCCATGTCAAACAAACGGCTGGAAAACTGACAGTCAATATAGTACCTTCATGCAATACAAGCCTAACTGATAGGTCTCAAGTCAATGTTGTAGAGAAACTTTTCGGTCCTGGATCCAAATATGTGGTGGCATGAAATGCCTATCGGCCTGTCATGCCGAACATGCCCTAGTCCTATTAATCTAAACACCTGCTGCCCCTAGCAACCCAATTACTGGGGTTTGGCGCAGTTGGGAAACCAGAGGCGACTTAGCTAGCATACCCTATCATGGTAGGGTGCATTGAGCCCACTCGGCTCGCAAAAAAAGGTATATAAGTTAGGCTAATGACCATTCATACTTGCTCTCACAATACAAACTATCCAAACAAAAAACATTCTCCTTTTTTTCTTGAACGTGAATCACCAAACAAACACAACCAACACTGAAACCACCACCCAGAAACATCTGGACTACCACCGATTCAAAATGAAGTTCTCGATCTCCGCTGCTCTTGTCTCTTTATTCCTGTCTACCTCGGTCTCCGCTGCCCCCTTCGAATATGAAGTTTACGTAAATACCGTGACGGTTCAGCTTGCCAACTCCGAGCCTGGTACCAATGCCGATATCACCGTTCCCTCTGACGGTCTCAAACGTCCTATCCAAGGCCTGTGGGGTCACTCAGAAATCTCCCAGAGCGGTCGTGTCTATGCCACGAGCGCCCAGCTCATACAGTTTCGGCCGAATACTGTCTGCACCATCTCCAACGAAGAGGGCCTAAGTTGGACGCTAAACGCAAGACACGATTGGAAACAGCTTGGCTGGACCTCGATAGATTTGTGCGCCGGGTACTTAGCATGCTCGGATACCAGAATTTGGTTATAATGGGCTGGTTGAGGATTGTCTGAAATTTTTTTTTGTTCACATTTTTAAGGCATGGCTGCCATATGTCAATCTACCGCTGTTAATATTAATATTATAAAAAGAGCTTTTAATTGACTTCAACATCTCAATTAATCTCTGCCACTCTGAAATATCATCAGACAACAAAAGTAGATGGGACGCAAAAGTTAGGGTAGAAATTAATGACTGTTACATGCTGATACATTTTCTACTGTCCTTAATTGTTTGAAACAAAATTGCGTGTTGAATTGATAAATGATAACAATCTGGGAAGTTGATATATATTTCAAGATCAAGAGCTGCCTTTGTCCACTGGAATGCAAGTGATAAACATCTACCTAATGGAATCATAGAAAAGCAATAACTCTTGCTTCAGGAAACTATGATAAATCAAGATTGTACATAGGAAACAAGAAAACACCCCAGTCCCCAGTTTCTCCTTAGCACATAACCCGTTGTCAATCAATCTCTTTACGCTTTCCTCCACCACTCAGTTCATCTCCATAGAATGTTTCCTTAGGGAGCCTCTTGAACAGGCTCATTGATCGTGGACGCGGCACCTGCGGATCTGGATGACATCGAACAGTAAACCGACTCTGCTTGATTCGAGGTCCACTAGTCTGGATCCAGTCCAGACCATCAGGAGAGGAGCTCGCGATGTAGTCATTTGCTTTGGATATGCGAGTGCGAGGAAGATCTTCAGTGTCGGGAACAATCCACACGATTGGTTTGGCTGGGCGTTCTTCCTTTTTCCCCGATGGGTGCTGGGTCTCTGTCTCTGACTGGGGTTTCGACCGAATAACCAAGTCGAAGGGAGCGGGATCCCGCTTGCGTTTCACCGGTGCAGATTCCTTGCAACGAGTGTGTTGTTCCTTTTTCTTTCCCCTCTTCTGTCCATTTTCGTTTGCGTCTGCCAGCAACTGGAGGCGAGCTCGTTGTTCGCGTGCTATTGCAGAACGACATTCCTTCAGCCAGTACTCTACATCAGGAGCATCTTCAAGCTCGAGACCGGCAGGGCAACAGGTCTGAGTAACCATAAATTCCTGGTAGGCGTGGCTGTATCTCTTACGTAGGAACTGGATACGGCCCAGATAGTAGTGGCATCTTGCCACGGACCCTTCGCCGTCCTCCAGTTCCTGGGCCCTTTTGAGAACATTTCGCGCTTCGACCAGCGCACAGTCGTAGTCCTTTGCTTTGATGATGTAGAAGATCGAGCAAAGGGCTAGCGAGATACGGAGGCCATGCATTCTTGTAATAAGACGGTCAGGATCAGGGATGGTAGGTGCCTTTAGTGGCAGGACCATGTTCATGACTTCGACTTTGCTTTGGAATCGCTCGTGAATCTTCTGTTTGAATTCTTGGTCTTCGTGCGCGGACACAGGTGTCGATTCCCAGTGTTCGAGGTCCCAAAGCGAAGGGTCTTCGTCGTACCGCGGACTCTTGGCGCCAGTCTCTGGCAGGTCATCGGCGTGGTCTGGGTCGAGGGCATCGTCGTTGTCCTGCCATATTGGCTGGGAAGGAGAGCAAATATCCCGTCGCATCGGGTCAAGTTGAGTGGTTGCTTCGATGGATAATGATGGGTATGTTGTGTGGTGGAGAGAGAGAGAGAGAGAGAGAGAGAGAATGTGATTAGAAGGTAAAATTTGGGTATGAACCAGGTGTGACGTCTGCCTTATCGATTCAAGTGTTGAAACTTCCCGTTTCGGAAGGCATCTATATCGTCAGGAAGTATAGCACGCGCCAGTCGGTGGGTTTCTCCATCCATTCGATAGACAAAGAGCATGTTAGTTATATCATTGTTCGATGGTGTTTCTTTTTCTTCTCGTTTCGTTTCGTTTTTCTTTCTTTGTTTGTACCGGTCAGATCGAGATCCCCACCACGATCTTTCGGGCGGGTTTCTACGGCAGTTGGAGATGAAACCAGATGTATGAAAGAGTATTGGATTGTCTAGCTATTCTATCTCAGCAAAAGAAAAAAAAAGAGTCAAGACTGCAATCTATCGGTCACGGGCAATACACGGGCGGACTAGAATCAAGATCGAACTACTGAATCCCTGCAAAGACGTTAGAAAATCAAACTGGTCGTCAAACTCCTACTATTTCTCTTCATCAGGTATGGGAAAAACTGTAGTAGAATCAGCAAAAGCCATTTCATCGATCGATCGAGCCGGAGAGCATGCGGGTTCTCGCACATTGAAACTGGTTGTCTCCATGGAGTGGTCAGGCGAGGTCTGCGAGACGTCAGAGGAAACTAGACAGAGTGAGCTTCTGCTGTCAGCCGATCCAAGCAGGGGACGAATGGATGCCTTGGAAGAGACACTGTGCCCATCCACAGCCTCTTCGCGAGTGAAATCTTCGATCGCTTTCCGCTGGTAGTGGCGAGTCTTGGTGTGATACCCCGGGGTGCACAGCGCGCGGGCGAGCGACCAGTAGGCCTCGGTGAATTCTTTCAGGGTCAGTAGATTCCGTCCACGGACGAAATGCGCCATGCCGGTGAAGTGGCGGGTGTGTGCGCTGTCGAAGAGGTAGTGCCGCGAGAGCATCTGGAGGACCACGTCCACGCGCTTGTTGGATTCTTCGCATCGTCCCAGAGTGTGTAGGACGGCGGCTACAAAGATGCGGCAGCGGATCTCTTCGACCGGGGGCAGGAATGGATCGGTGCAGATCGTACGCGAGACAATGTCCATCGCGAATCCGGGGTATCCGTCTTGCCATTGTTGTTCTGCTTCTGCGAGGGGTCCCGACTCGTTGTCGGAGGAGAGCCAGATGTCCGCGATCCAGGTGTCTGTGCTTGCTTGGATACTTGTCTGAATGTCAAGTGGCAGCGAGGTAGACATGTGGGTCCGGGATTGCAGATGTGCCACCAGGAGATCATACTCGGCAAGTTGTGCCTGAAGCGAGGTGATCGTCTCGGCTGCTTCGGAGAGATCCTGTTGAAGTGTCGCTCTCTCATTAGAGAGGCGATTGGTCATCGACCGGAGGCGGGCGACATCGGAGTCTTTCTTGCATCCGCGCATGCGGCGGATAAGGTTCGACAACATGATGTGATCTGATTATCAAGGAAGCGGCGGACCAAGGGTTATTTATGCCGCAGCGACGACTCCGACGAAAGACCCGGTTCCACGACGCGGGCCAGCTCTCAAAGAAACGCGACCGAGCGACAATGTCTTGGTCCGGTTTCATCATCGACTCACTCTCGAACACCCGGCTTGTGTTGGGGATCGTCATGGATCGGTCGATTGTGGGGCCAAACCGTGCAAACAGAAAGGAACAAAACCACGCATCCCGTCAAACAGGACAAACAGCGCTATGACCGCCATCTGGGGCTCCATCCAGCCCGGGGCTCTCCACATCTTCATTGTCTGGCCGCGTAGAACGCCAGCACGAGTGGGAACGGCGCGACGTCAGACGGCATGCACGGGATGGAGTAGCATCGCGCAGTCCAATCTGATCGAAGTAAATCCGCGCCGGCCTGGCCCTAGACTTGCGGGGCTGTTTGCAATTAGGATGACGGAGGGGTGATCTCGCTTTGGGGGGGGCGCGCAGGTATAATAAACTTGATTGCCCTGGGGTTTCTGACTTTCTCGTCAGACACCCGTGTAGTCTTTGCTGTGGTTTCACTGGCTCCCTAGTTCCTCCCCCCCCCCCAATTGCGCCATTCTTCTAGACCAGTTCTACAGAGACTCGGTCTTTCTGCACAACACAAGGTACCCCTTGCTGCCTGAACAATTGTTCTTGCTTTCGTTTGGTCGGTCTTCTCTTTCCACTTGCCCGCATCACATTTCTAGCAATCAAGATGTCACCGTCGGCCGTTCGCACCGAGGATGCTGTCGAGATCGTGGATATCCACCAGAGCGACATGGATTTCTCTCTCGCGGATGAGATCTACAGTCAAATTGATCCTCCCGCGGGGACTCCGCGCTCGTTTCCCACTCTACTACTATACGACGCCAAGGGGCTGAAGCTGTTCGAGAAGATCACGTACCTGGACGAGTACTACCTGACCAACACGGAGATCGAGGTGTTGACCGCCAACGCGAAGCGCATCGTCGAACGGATTCCGAAGAATGCCCAGGTCGTGGAGCTTGGTAGTGGGTCTGTTGTTCTTGCTCTGCATCCGCAGCCTGGATTATGCGTCGTAGAGCGTCGATGCCCTCGCAGACTTTCTGACACTTTTTCTCTAGAAATCTGCGCAAGGTCGAGATCTTGCTCCGGGAGTGCGAGCGCACGAAGAAGCCGGTGGACTACTATGCGTTGGATCTCTCTCTGGATGAACTGAAGCGGACCTTTTCCGAGATCAACCCAGAGGGGTTCGCGTATGTGGGACTGCATGGTCTTCATGGCACGTACGACGATGGCCTCGTCTGGCTGCAGAATGCAGAGAATCGGACGAGGCCGACCGTGGTATTGTCCATTGGATCCTCCATCGGTAACTTTAGCCGCTCCACTGCCCCGGAATTCCTCGCTGGTTTTGCGAAATCGTTGAGTCCGGGGGACCTGATGATCATTGGCCTGGACGCCTGCCAGGACCCGGACCGGGTGTTCAAGGCGTACAATGACTCCGAGGGCGTCACGCATCAATTCTATGAGAATGGGCTGGTCCACGCGAATCGCGTTCTGGGGTTCGACGCGTTCAAGGCCGACGAGTGGGAGATTGTCACGGCGTACGATGTGCCTGGCGGGCGACACCACGCGTACTACTCGCCCAAGGTGGACGTAGTGATCAATGGCCGGGCCATTGGGAAAGGCGAGAAGCTGCACTTTGAAGAGTCAGTCAAGTACAATCGCCAGCAACGGGATGTTTTATGGCGCGAGGCTGCGTTAATTGCTCAGGCCGAGTTTGGCAATGACGCCGACACTTACCGTGCGTGTTTACGTCATCGTCTCTGCTCTCCATATGTCCCGATCACATACACTTGCTCTCCACTGACTCACTCTTCACTCACTTGCACACACTCCCTCTCCCTCTCTCTCTCTCTTCCCTCCCTCCCTCCTCCCTCTCTCCCTCTCTCCCTCTCCCATCATGCTCACCGCGTCCCTGCTAGATCTCCATCTGCTGTCGCCTTCTGCCCATCCGCTTCCCACCGATCCTGCCCAATATGCCGGCCATCCCGTTCCGCAGTCCAAGGACTTCCAGACTCTCTGGACCACCTGGGATATCATCACCAAGACCATGATCCCTCGTGAGGAGCTCTGGTCCAAGCCCATCGAGCTCCGCAACTCGCTGATTTTCTATCTGGGTCATCTTCCCACCTTTTGTGGTTTGTCCTGACAAATTGAAGATCCCCGCATCTCCACACTAACCGCACTAGATATTCATCTCACACGAGTGCTTGGAGACAAGCCGACGGAACCCAGCTCGTACCGCCAGATCTTTGAACGCGGCATTGACCCCGATGTCAATGACCCCAAGCAGTGCCATTCCCACAGCGAGGCGCCTGACGAGTGGCCGCCGCTGGACGAGATCCTAGATTACCAAGAACGCGTCCGCAGCCGCGTCCGGGCACTGATCAACGGGGGACCCATCACAGACCGGAGTCTTGCGGAAGCGCTCTGGATTAGTCTCGAGCATGAAGCGATGCACCTGGAGACCTTCTTGTACATGCTGCTCCAGAGCGACAAAGTGCTGCCTCCTGTCGGCGTGGAACGACCTGACTTCGCGCACCTAGCCCAGCAAGCAAAGACCAACGCAAAACCGAATGAGTGGTTCACTATTCCGGAGCAGCGATTGGCTATTGGCCTGGACGACTCGAATGAGAACGTACTGCCCCGGAGCTCTTTCGGCTGGGATAATGAAAAGCCTCAGAGGACAGTGGCGGTGCACTCTTTCGAGGCTCAAGCCCGCCCGATCACCAACGGCGAATACGCAAAGTACTTGCAGATTAATCAGATTCAAACACGGCCAGCCTCCTGGACCCAAATTTCCCAGAATGGTGGCCTCTCACAGAACGGCAACGGTTCAGCCACGGACGAATCCTTGGATAAATATGCCATTCGGACTGTGTTTGGCCCCGTCCCCTTGAGGCTTGCCGAGGATTGGCCGTTGATGGCTTCCTATGATGAGCTGGCCGGCTATGCCGAATGGACCAAGTGTCGCATCCCTACTCTCGATGAGGTCAAGAGCATTTATCAGCATTCTGCCCAGCTTAACGGCCGAGATTCTCATCCCACGAGGTTTGTCTAGCCCACTCCTGTTCGAGACGAGAGAGAATAACTAATCGGATTGGCAGCAACGGAACCAACGGGTTGTCCACAAACGGTCACAAGCCGCCATCTCGGAGCGGGCTGCCCGTATTCTTGAACCTCGACGGTTGCAACGTTGGGTTCCGCCACTGGCACCCGACCCCAGTTACCGCACAGGGCGACCGACTCGCCGGCCAGGGTGAACTAGGCGGCGTCTGGGAATGGACGAGTTCGCCGTTGTCGCCGCACGAGGGATTCAAGCCCATGGAGATCTACCCGGGCTATACTTGTAAGTGATCCCTCAACCCTTACAGTCTTGTCTGCTTGCTCACTTTTTTTTTTTCCAGCGGATTTCTTTGATGGAAAGCATCATGTTGTCCTTGGCGGGTCTTGGGCCACTTATCCGCGGATTGCAGGCCGGACAACCTTTGTCAATTGGTACCAGCACAACTACTTATACGCCTGGGCTGGCGCACGGCTGGTGAGGGACCTGTGAAGCGTTCTTCCCCCTAAGGGAGGTTAAATAGGAAACGAACAGATAAACGATGTCATTGTTGCGATAAGATAAAATCAGATAAACTGATAAGAGCCGGTGTCGTAGTTGCCCCTCATCGTGTCTCTTCTCCAACACTTCCCGGTTCAACACCACCCATCACATCATGTCTCTCGAAACCATCACGACCATCTCCCCCGCCACAAATGCCCCGATCCTCACTCGCACGGGCATCTCATCTGATGACCTGACTCGCATCCCCGAGACCGCCCAGGCCGCCTTTCGATCGTTCTCGCAGTCCACCACCCTGGAGCAGAGACAGCAGATCGTGTCGCGGGCATTGGCGATCCTAGAGAAGAAGAAGGATGAGCTCGCTCGCGAAGTCTCCGAGCAGATGGGCCGGCCTATTGCGTATACCGGCGTGGAAATCGCAACGGCCATCAAGCGCAGCCACTACCTGAACCGCATTAGTACGTCGGTGCTTGGTGAGGAAGGCGTTGTCCCAGGCGAGGAAGAAAAGGGCTTTCGACGGTATATCAAACGCCAGCCGGTGGGTGTGGCGCTGATCATCTTTGCATGGAACGTGAGTTTGTTTGTTTCTTTTTCGCTTTCTATCACTTCAAGACCCCAACTAAGGTCATCGTTTTCCTAGTACCCCTACCTCATTCTGGTCAACAGCTTGATCCCTGCGATCCTGGCAGGAAATGCGGTCATCCTGAAACCCTCTCCCCAGACCCCGACCATCGTTGAGCAGGTCGCCTCGGCCTTCTACGAGGCCGGTCTTCCCAAAGATGTGATCCAGTACTTCCACTGCGGGTCCCTGACCCTCATTGAGACATTGGTCCGCTCTCCGCTAGTGAACCACATCTGCTTCACCGGCTCGGTGGCCGGTGGTCTGGCCGTGCAGAAAGCAGCCGCCGACCGGATTGTGAACGTGGGTCTTGAGCTGGGCGGCAAGGACCCAGCGTACGTGCGGGACGATGTGGATGTGGCCTGGGCAGCGGAGGAGATTGTCGACGGCGCGATCTTCAACAGCGGACAGAGCTGCTGCGCACTCGAGCGCGTGTACGTTCACGAGAAGGTCTACGATGGCTTCGTGGCGGAGGTCAAGAACGTGCTGAGCAAGTATCGCGTCGGCGAGCCCTCTGATCCCAAGACTCAGATCGGGCCTGTTATCTCCAAGCGCGCAAGGGAGATGATCCTGGCGCACGTTGCGGATGCAGTCAAGAAGGGCGCAAAGGATGAGACACCTGCTAACGAGACGTTTGAGAACTTTCCCCCCAATGGAAACTATGTCAAGCCTACTCTGCTCACGGGTGTGAACCATGACATGCTCGTTATGACGGAGGAGACATTTGGCCCGGTCATTCCTGTCATGAAGGTATCGGGCGATGACGAGGCTATTCGGCTGATGAATGATAGCGAGTTCGGTCTGACAGCTAGTCTTTGGACGAAGGATATTGCTACGGCGGAGAAGCTGATGGAGCGGGTCGAGGCGGGGACTGTGTTTGTCAACCGCGCTGACTATCCTGCTCCGGTGAGTTTTGGTATCCTTCCAATCTAAACTATTCTAACATTTTATTCGATAGGACCTGGCTTGGACCGGCTGGAAGAACTCGGGCCGAGGCGTGACTCTCAGCCGATTTGGGTTCGAGCAGTTCGTGAAGCTGAAGAGCCACCACATCAAAGACTACCCGAAATAGATCGTGGGATTGTGAGTTGTTATGAGATCTTGAATATATGTAGGGCATAATGAGGGATTTATCTAAGCTCAATGTGTATCAAATCATCCACATCATGGTATCTTTTTTGTGTATATATTTGCTCTTCCACCCTGGCTTATGGGTCTATCTCTGAGCTCTAAGGAACTTGAATTCCTCGGCATAGCAGTACTAAACAACCCCGATAATACACGAACTCACCTTCTTATGTTCTAGTCCCGAACCATCCAGTCACTGAGGAAACCAACATAAATGTAAACCATGTCAATCAAGCTTATCTCTAGCTCAACGAGTGGAATGGAAGTTAGCAGCCCGCCTAGGGCGGCCCGTGGAAGTTTCGATGAGCATCAAGAATGCAAGCCAAGTCAAGCATCTGTTAGTTATTACGGCGGTGTTACTTCATGATACACGATATGCGCCAACCTCAAGCCTTACGTTGCGAGGACTCCACCGCATGCCGGTCGTCCAGTCACGGGTCCCTTGAGAGAATAGATGTTTCGTGACAGGTACCGAGATCGGAAAAACGGGAGTTGGCCTAAAATCAATGCTCAAAACCTGTAAATGGTCTTGTTTCCACCATGGATCGAGCGATGGTCCTAAGTTGACCAGTCATCTTCCTTGTGAATTACTAGTTTAGACGTCTGGGGCTTAGTTAGGGCCCGGCCTCCATTCACCCACCAAAAATATAATAATAGCATCTGTTTAGAAAGAGAAGCAGAATAATAATCCCAACACACAACAAACCCACCTTCCCTCTAATGTATGTATCTCTATCTCCTTTGTCTGGAATGCGTACTAAAAACCGGTACCTGCAGCTGAACAGGGTGGGAGCGCGCCAAGTCCCTCGGAGCATTACTCTGACGCAAGGGATGAACCACCAAAATAACAACCAACAAAAACCCACCCGGGATGCGGACGCAAGGGCGTTTTCTGCTTCCTGCTGTCTCGTATTTTCGGTTATATTCATGTGGCGTTTTGCCGTGTGCAGGAAGCTGGGTTGCACAAAGGAAGGAACGAAGAAGCGAGGGAATGGAGCTCAGCCGCATCCTGGGCCGGACTGGACTGGTCTAGGTTGGGGATTGAGAATTGGACCGGGGGGGGGGAGGGGCTGTGTTCATGCCATGTGTCGAGGAATTTGAGTACATTAGCTTTCTGGCAAGCACATATGCTGCAATCTGAGAGCTTTATTGTTTTGTTTTTTCATGCGTGTACAGTGTATCGTGACTCTCCCCAAAACAGTAGGGAAATGGTACAGCTCATTCCAGAATGAGTATTACATACTGTGTATAGTAAGTAGTCTTCCATGATCACCCCTGTCAGTGACGAATCCATGATCGATCCATGCAGGGCGCAGGTCCGGTGATGAGGATCGACCGCGCGTTCATCATTGAGATTACAGTAATGCGCCAGCCGAATTACGAAACAGGCAATCCCCGGTCACGACAAAGAAAGGAAGAATGGGCACACAGGCCAACCTGAGTTTAATTGTAAGAAGCTATCGACATTGACAGGAGGAGGCAGCAGTCCCAGTCAGGCACCGTGCCAGGCCCTCGGGGTATGTTCATGCGCATACCCGATCCAGCAGACGGGCGTGTTTTTCAATCTGCACTGGGGAAACACTAGCCCAAAACCTTAAAATCGCGCCGAGTTCCGAGTCTGCACTGTCCAAGGGACGGCGAAGAATGCGCGATGGAGATCTTTCAGCAGCACGCGAGGCCGAAATCTCGCGTTTCTCCTTTTTGCCCCTTTGAGGCAGAGGCCGTTTGTCTGCTCTCCACTCTCTTACTCTCTTGTCTCCACTGATGTCCTTTGAGTGCAGTCGGCCTATGCTTTCCCTGCAGGGCACAGGCCTATGACGACTTGCTCGCCACTTGCTGCCTGTAACAATAGGCGGCGTATTGTTCCGGAGTTTCGGCAGATGATGCGGTACCTGGAAGGGGAGAAACAACTAACAGAGAACTTTGGGCTGCCAGGGGAACAAGCGTGGCCAGGGCAGCGAGCGAGACACTGGAATGTGTCACACACATACACTAGTCCCCAGGAAAGGGAGACCAGCGGCCAGGACTTGCCGTGATCTTGCCGGGCCTATTATCGTTCCATGCCACAGGATGGGCAATCCCGTTGATCGGAGGATCCATCGGTCCCTGACAAGGCCGGGATCAGCATGGATTTGCATACTGCAGATGGAGCGGCTGCCCCGTATGTAACTTACTTCGTACGCTTATTATATATGTACCCCGGCCGGTATCCTCTTTTGTTTCTCTCACCGACGCCTCAATGTCATAGCGCATCTGCAGTGTTTCCGTTCTTTCCGTTTCTTTTTTAGGCGTTATCGTCCCCAGTCCCTCGTTTGATCCTCCTGTCTCTCGTTGTTATAGCATTTGTTTCACCACCGGAGCATTGCTTTTCGTTGTTGCTTTTCATTGTTCCAAGATACCCAGATACCTCGACTTGCATCAGCATCGTTTCATCGCTTCATAAACGTCGAAGAATCCCCTGTGTGCCGTCTTCCACAGATCGAAGCCGGGAAAAAAAAACTTCAAGAATGGAGTGTTTTCGTCAGATCATCCGGTGCATCAAGTCACCATTCACACCCAAGCCGAGGGTGCTTGAAATCGTGAGTTGACTGCCGTGTTCCATTTTGAGGAATCGATGCTGATGGTAATGCATGCAGGGCCCTCCCACCAACTTCAGAAAGGAAGAGTTGCCTGCCTTCTTCTCCGATGCCGAGTCAGTCTTATCGCCCACGCATAAACTCCTTGAGCGACCGAGTCTGACCAATCTGCCACAGCACCCTGACGTCTCGAGTCAGCCGCGAGCCGACCCCGGAGGAGCCGGAGAAGAGTGGCACTGTCGAGACCGTCGAGTGTCCGCTCTCAGCGAAGGAGAAAATTCAACAACACGTCCGAAGGATGAGCATCATGCTGTCACCGCCAGCGTCCGAGAGTGCATGAAGCCGTCTCGTTGGTCTTGGCCGAATTAGAGTGGCAGCCGTGGAATATAGGAAGTCCGCGAGACCGGCTGATCGTGCCGGAGTCATGTCTGGTTAATATGGTAGCCACCCTACTAGGGCTTCCTCAGTTTGCTTTGGATAATCACACCAAAAATGTTGGAACTTCGTTATAGCGTGTTTTTTTGCCTTTGGGGTCGTTGCTTGCCGCGGGCACTTCTTCCGAGGGAATATGTTCGCCTTTCCTGTTAGATACAGAGGCTCTTTGCCGAGATGGCGCCGGCAGCTCATCGAGGTCATCGAATAACATTTGCATTCTCGACTTTGGCACGTTCTCTGCCGGTCTCTGACCAGGACGAACAATTGATTGTCTTTTAGGTTTCGGAGAGGATGCGGTCGGCTTTTCGGTTGATCTAGTTTTTTCTGTAGACACGCTGCTAGAAGACACTTGGCCGGACTGATTGCCGGCCTGCCGTCTCACCGGTGCAGGAGCAGTAGTAACCTCAAGGTCAAGATCATCATCCGACGCCGTCTCCTCATCAACGTCCATTCGCTGGACCTCTGCAGCCGTCGACGGTGAAGGAGGTTCATCACCACTACTAGCCTTCGCCTGACTGCTGGTAGAAGCAGCCGCTTGTCCGTACCCTGCAGCTGCTCTGGTAGCAGACTTTATAGTCTGCACGCCGGCCAGCGAGCGCGCCTTTCTCGGGCTAGTCAACAGGTCATGGAGATGAGTCCCAGCCCACATCTTCTCATCTTCTGTATCCTCGTGCTCGTCGGCATTCCCTCCTAACACTGGCCCCAGCCCAGCCTTCTGACGTGCTGCGAGCTCCTCGGCTTCATGCTTTCGTTGGACATTCTTTGGTATCGCTGTTCGGCCATCCGTCGGCCTGTCCAGTTCCCCAAAATTTGCCGCGTTCCGAGCCTTGGCTTCCTTCGTCCGCCGAACGTATTCCGCGTAATGTAAGTGTTGGGTGAATGTCTGGGCGACGGCATAGAATTCATCTTCGACCATAATCCAAGCGTCATCTTTGTCTAGGCCTTCGATCAAGAATCTGCATTTCTCGTTAGCGGCTGGTCTGAAATCGGACGGGCATGCGGCGCTGCGAACGCACTCTTCGGACGGGCATCGCTTGATCGGAGACGTAGGCGGGGTTTGAGCTGCGGGAGAGAATGGCATCAGCACATGACGAGTAAAAGTCCCTGGTTCACCCTACAGGATCTAAGAAAGTTCCTTTTGTCAGGCGTAGACGGAGGGTTCTGGGGAGTCTGATCATGATCCGGAGCCACCTCCGCTTTGATGCGCTTCCGCGGCGTCGATTCTTGCTTCACCCGACCAGTGTCATTCTGGCCGATCAGCCAAGGCAGCGTCCTTGGCATGCTGCGGTCACATCAGACGGAGTTACTAGAGGGGGTGGCTGCGACCAAGTTACGGGAAGGAAGAAAGATGGGCGTTCGCGTCGCAGTCGAGCGATAAGATAAGCACGAGGGGTACGCCGAGGTTTCTGAATGTAGGTCGCGTCACTGGTCTAGAAATCCCAGTTCACCAGTGACACGATCTGTTGTCATGGTTTCTGGCCGGCTACGCTGACCTACGTTCTCGGAGAGTGTATATTCGTTTAGCCCGTTAGAACTGAAAGCCCAGACGACTGTGACAGCTCATGAAAGCTTGCCAACGGATCAGACTGGCCCCAACTGAACACCCATCCGGCTCGCTCAGCACGTGTAGCTGCTCCTTAGATACTTGATGATGTACAAGAAAAGGTCTTGATTCGGTGGATTCAGCAGGTGAAGGAGGTGTCATCCATTCCTACAGCAACTCAAATCACGCCAAGCGCAAACCAGCTCTCAGCTATTGCACTTTCCACAGCAGTCTATCTGTTAGATTGAAAGATCATTAACGTAGTAAGGGTGAAGAACACATGCAATCGGCCGCGATATGATCTTTGATATTACACTAAAAGTCCTTATCCACGAATTGCTGAGTGCATGCCCAGAAATGACGGCAATATGAATACATCGATATCAAGTATTTTACCGACACAGTTTGTGATATAACCTATTACTCCTGATCTGGTCATACCCATTATTGCGGCCAGGCAAGCATGACTTCACAATAATATTCTTTTTTGAAATTCTCCGATATCGTGGGGGCTAACTTACCAGCATCCTTTCCGGCTCCGGCGTCACTGAGATCAATAGCTCAAGTAAGATAATCCTGCTAGTCCATTGATATTCGGCAAATCGAGTTCGGCCGATATCATATATCATATCCAGGATGAGTTGCACACACCAATTTATTTTCAAAGGCTTCTATTCTTACATTCTTGGTGCCCCATCTGAAGAACAACGGTGCAGCTGACAGATTGTTTACTTCCGGGGTTTTGTTTAGGGAGTTGTTAGAAACACACCCTTCAGAACTAAAAACACACCCTTCAGAACTAAAAACACACCCTTCAGAACTAAAAACACACCCCCTCCACTATATACGCTAGCCCTTTTAATTTGGCGCGTAAATAATTACTACTATGATACATCCTATTATTACTAGCAATCACATGATTTTTAAACCCTACCTCCCAGCCACGAGCCGAGTTCCATTGCGCAACATCATCAGTACAGACAACCAATCGCGCAGAAAGAACGTATGAGTGGGTCAATGACGGAGCCGAAGAGAGTAAAGCGTGCCATATCGACCATGTCGACCACGAGTGAGCCAAGACCTGTAATGAGGTGAAATAAACAGGGCGCAGTATATTGTTGACACTCTGGCTTAGAATAAAATTGATATTTGACAACAGAACCCTTCAAAAATGATACCCTGCGAGCCAGTCACATGACTCTCCTACACGTGACCACATCCCCGCGCTCATGCGGCTCTCTTCCGGTGCCGGGACTTTTGACTTCATCACCGCTCTCACCTCACCACCCCTGGTTCATCCTGACATTTCTCACGATGGCCACACAGTCCTACTATGAGCTCTACCGTGGGAGCAGGTAAGATTCCCACATGAGCTGCCCAACCAGGAAAAGATGACCGAGAAACTGAAATGAACCGCCTCCACCTAGTCTCGGCCTGTCTCTGACCGACACACTGGACGACCTCATCAACGAAGGTCGCATCGAGCCCCAGCTCGCCATGAAGATCCTCTCCACTTTTGACCGGGTTGTCACTGAGGTGCTGGCGGATAAAGTCCGCGCTCGGCTTACCTTCAAGGTGAGTCACTTCCGTCTCTGCTGCTGGTCTTTATGTCTGGTTTGAATGAAACTGACTGTTTGGTAACTAGGGCCACCTTGATACATACCGATTCTGCGACGACGTCTGGACGTTCCTCATCAAGGATGTGACCTTCAAGCTGGATAATCAGCAAGCCGTGCAAGCAGATAAAGTGAAGATTGTGAGCTGCAACAGCAAGCGGCCTGGAGAGGTATAATTGGGGGTCCTTTTTTCTCGAGCAAAACTATCGGCGTTATCATTCTTCGGATGGTTGCATGGCGTTCTTTTCTATCAGGGGTCTCCTTCAATTTTGAACCCGCCGCAGACCGTGGCGTTTGAGGGCATTTCAAATCGTGTGTTTCTCTGCAAATTTTCTGGTTACAACAGCAATACCCAATATTGAGGATCATATACGTCTTGAGTACTGTAGGTAGTGTGGGTTACGAATATGGGGATCGTTCGAACCCCCACCTTTACGCGCAAAGAAGATAAAACGGAAGTCCTAACATTCGAGAGGTCTGGAATTCTTGCAGCAGCACTCTCTGTAGTATCCTGTCAGTTCTAAAAAACGCAAGTTGAAAGGAGGGATGCTCCCCGTTGAACAAAACAAGAAAATCATGTCCATTGGATCTCTCCTTGAATTCTGGGCAAGTTTATACCTAACACGAATTCTCTACAGATGCAGATCCTCTGAGAATGAGGGAGTTTCCACATCTGTGTCTATCGGGGATGAGGTTTATGGTGTATTTCGGGCCCGCTATGGAACATGTACCGAGGATGGATGCAAAGCAGGCCGCGCGTGGTGGGTTGCCCCAGATGTGCGGGAGCAACACCCGAGGGCTACTTTGACCCCTCTTGGACGGCTCTTATGTGCGGAGCTGAGTTCGAGCATTTCTGAGCCACACCTTGTGAACATTGGATCAGCCTGGATCTCTTTCTATCTACCATACCATCCAAGATGAACTTTTATCCACCCCCCGAAGTGATCACAGCAGGGATCTACTACAACATCCCTTCTTCGCTTCGGCGCCAGGAATCTACCGAGTGGGCCCAAGGATTTCCACACAAGTTGGAGGGTGTCTTTCTCGAGGGACCAGTAGTCAACCAACAAGGCGATGTTTTTGTTGTCGACATACCATTCGGTCGCATTCTGAAGATCGACTCGAACAAGAATGCCGAGACGTGCGCGGAGTGGGACGGCGAGCCCAATGGCCTGGCAATAATGCATGATGGAAGAATCATCGTGGCAGATTATAAAGAAGTGAGTAGGTTCTAAAGATGGCGAGTTTCACACATTGTTGACTTGACGCAGGGACTGCTTTTATTTGACCCCGCCGATAATAGCGTCGTTCCGTACTTGACTCGACGCAATCTTGAGCGATTCAAAGGGGTCAATGACCTGATTGTTGACTCTCAAGGCAACATCTACTTTACAGATCAAGGTAGGACCGGGATGACCGATCCAACTGGAAAGGTTTACCGATATACCGTGGATAAGAAGCTGGACTGTCTTGTGGACAATGGTCCATCTCCCAATGGACTTGTACTGTCAGTGGATGAGAAGACGTTGTATGTGGCTATGACTCGGGCCAATCAGGTCTGGCAGCTTCCGCTCCATGAGGATGGCACAACAACCAAAGTTGGGGTGTTCTTCCAGGGCTTTGGATCCGTCGGGCCAGATGGCTTAACCATCGACCAGCAGGGAAACTTGTTTGTCTGTGTACCAGGACTGGGAAGAGTATTTGTTGTTGACAAGTATGGAATTCCCTTGAAAAGCATCCAAAGTCCTGTTCCGAACGCATTCATCACCAACTGCACATTTGGCGGACAGGACAACCAAGAATTGTTTATGACTGACAGCGTCAATGGGGCAATTCTCAAGGTGGATTGGCACTGTCCGGGCGCGCGGTCATTTATCCCCAATTCTAGATAATTCTATTTCGGAATATTCCTGTTCGAGATGTTCCAATGCCAGATGCTCCTGAGCAGGCTGAGCCCAATCAAGTCGGTACTCAAACTATTCGGCTCCTTCCACCGCCTTAGAAACAGTAGCAGTGTTCATTTGCCCGACGTAGCTTGCCTTAAGTACAGCCGCTAGCCCGACAGCGAGAATGGTGCGCAGCACCCAGATGTGTCTGTACACGGAGAGATCAGCGGGCTCTCCATGATGCAGATCGCCCCCAGGATGAATGTAATAGAATGGACAAAACCAGCAAAACAAATAAGGAAACCCCCAGAGTGGATGAAGGTTACATGACAAAGGAAAAACAATAAGAAGAGTCGGATCTCCGCCCCGTTGGTGTGGTCGCGTCCCGATCTCAATTCCGCATCATCAGTCCTATCAGCCCACATCTTCAGCGACGCACCATCACCATGCCAAACTCCCTCGAGATCCATCGCGCCAGCTGCGCCGACTGCATTCGATGCCGTTCCCTTTCCGGCTTCTCTGAGTCAACGAGGCCTTGAGTCACCAAGTTCGCCTGTCGCGACCCCCTCGCGAGGCTTCCCTGAACCACTAAGTCCTCGAATCACCGAGTCTGCCTCGCTTCCCAAACCTCTCCCCGTACAAGCGCATCAAATATATAACATCTATATGCGCCTACTCCTACCGTCGGCTCTTCCGCTCGCGAATTCGTTGCGTCTCAAGGGAACGCGGGGGACCTGGCCCCGTGTGCCTGTATCGTTCACATTTCGTCTTCCACCATAATGATCGGGCATGCCCAGAGGTCTTGGACACGCGCCCCCACAGATCAAGTCCCCCGGTGTTCAAACTAAGAAACGAGTCAGCTGGTTGAACAAATCCATCTACGCGACTCTTGGCGTTATGTGCACCGGTCCTCCACTGTACACCGGTCCTCTACTGTACACTGGTCCTCCACTGTACACTGGTCCTCCACTGTACACTGGTCCTCTACTGTACACTGGTCCTCTACTGTACACTGGTCCTCCACTGTACACTGGTCCTCCACTGTACACTGGTCCTCCACTGTACACCGGTCCTCCACTGTACACCGGTCCTCTACTGTACACTGGTCCTCCACTGTACACTGGTCCTCTACTGTACACTGGTCCTCTACTGTACACTAGTCAGTGAGCCAATCGATCAGCCACTTAGCAAGGTGACTAAATTCAGGAAGACCAAGGTCCAGACCAAGGTCCTCGGCGTTGCCCCAGCCGGTCCTCCACTGTACACTGGTCAGTGAGCCAATCGATCAACCACTTAGCAAGGTGACTGAATTCAGGAAGACCAAGGTCCAGACCAAGGTCCTCGGCGTTGCCCCAGCCGGTCCTCCACTATACACTAGTCAGCAAGGTGACCGAATTCAGGAAGACTAAGGTCCTCGGCGTTGCCCCGGCCTTCTTTCTCCGTAAGCGGTGTCTATCTCGATCTGCTTCCTCTGGTTTTTTCCCAATCTCTCCCACCCGCTGTAGAACTTCACCCCCTAGGAGGGGATTTTTTCTCTCACTATGTGTCTTTGCCTCCCACTTTGTGAAAGCTTGTTTGCTTAAAAGTAGTGGGAATACCTCTCAATGATTAGAAGCAGATGCACTCTTTTACGCACGCGTGGGCAAGATCGGTCTTAACTCATACCTAGCCTCTATCCACCAGGCTGACAGCGCCTAGTGTCCCTACGATGAGGCACCTAAAACAGTCCACCACATCATCATGGGCTGCGCACTATACGACAATATACGAAACCATATCTGGCAAGACGGCAACTTCCCTAGCGACCTAGCAAGCGCATTATCCGACCTCAAACAGGCAGGCAAAGCGGCGCGCTTCCTCCTAGAAACGGGCAGACTACCCTACCTACGACTTCTAGCACCCATCGACCCCCTAGTGGAGGACGAAGAGTAGTAATTCTCTCCTCACGGCGACACCGAGGCGGCCGAAGTGCCTTAAAGATAGTCGTGGAAACGGAGTGCTCGGATGGCACGCAACGTGCTAAGTCCCTACCCTACTAACCACTATATGAAGTCTACGAATCCGGCGTCCGCTAGACACGACGGGCGTATAGAGTGCTGGGGTTGATGGACCGTTATCCTACTACTATCCTAACACTTTGGACATAGCCTAGGGACCCGGCCTTACCCACCGACCCGCACATGGAAATAGGCGCCATACTGGCGAGCTACGGAGGAAGGTAGATCCTTTCTGGCGGGTGCTGTTGTCGAACATTATGCTCATCCTAAGTCAGTGTCAATGATCCACTGCACCCTGGTCAATTCTCCTTATTACAGGTCTCAGCTCACTCGGGGTTGACATGGCACGCTTTAAGCTCTTCGGCTCCGTCATTAACCCACTCCTACGTTCTTTCTGCACGATTGGTTGTCTATACTGACGATATTGCGCAATGAACCTCGGTTCGTGGCTGGCAGGCTACTCTTGTGCGGGGCATTTTCTTATGGTTCAAACCACATCATTTTAAATTGACTATCAATTCTGCCTAACCACTACAGGTAAAACCTCAATCCATCAGCCCGCCTTAACAGCCCTCACCTCCTCATCCTTGGGCAAAATATCCGGCACCGGTCCAACAGGCGTGATACTAAACTGATTGATCTGCTTGTGGGACTTGGTATAGTGCTTCTTGATATGCTCGAAATCCGTCGTCTCACGGAAAGCAGGCACCTCCCAGTAGAGATGGCGCACCCATCTATGGATGGCGGGGAATCCAGAGCGGATATCACGGATGTTGCACTTGAAATGCTGCACGTAGACCGGGTCGAAGCGGATGATGGTCGTGAAGAGGCGAATATCCGCTTCGGTGACGCTGTCACCAAAATAGTAGGGTGCGCCGCCGGAAGAGAGTTTCTTGGCGAGATGCGTTTCGATGCGGTCGAGGGAGGAGAAGAGCGTCGTTACTGCTTTCTCGTATGCCTCTTGCGTGGTTGCGAAGCCGGATTTGTACACCCCGTTGTTGACGTCGTTGTAGATCCATTCATTTGTGGCGTCGATCTCGCTGCGCAGTGCTTTGGGAAACAGGTCGACCTTTTTGTATTGCTCGGGTAGGAGGTCGTCGAATTCGTAGTAAAGCATGCGGATGATCTCAGCGCTCTTTTTTTCTCTCTTCGGTTAACACAGGAATATAGTGGCACATGTCAGGTAGACGTACCTCGTTGCTGACGATCAGCTTGTTTTTCTTGTCATACAGAACCGGAACCGTGAACCGACCCGTATAATCCGGATCATTGGAGAAGTAGATCTCTTGTAGATGAGTGAACTGCGGGTGCAAGGGATCGGGGATGGTGTTCTTGCCGGGCAGTTTCTCGTCAGAAGTGGCGAAGCGCCAGCCTGAGCGCTGAGTTAGCATTTTCGTGCTCTTTGGAACAGACAGAAAAAGACAAACCTTTTTCTCCGAGGTGCCAATGCACTGACGAAAAAGTAATGATATTCTCCAATCCCTTTAGGTTCCGCGTAATCAAGGTCCGGTGAGCTGCAACGTCTTAGTAACACAATCTAGACAGGAGGCATATCTAAGCGATTCCTCACCCCATGGACAAGCATAAGACACATAGAGGTGATAGCGGTCCTTCTCCGGAGGAAATTTGGCACCGGGCTCGCGCGAGATCCAGTTCCGGAAGATGGACTGTTGACGCTTGAACTCGCCGGATTTGTCGCTGGGGTTGACCCAGTCAGTGATCTTTTGGGGATTTCCAGTCTAATTTGTTTTTCAAGGGCATGTCAGAATTAATTTACCATGCATCTTGGTAGTGAAAAGCTCGGCTTACCGCCATTTTTCGAGCTGGACTAGCTAATGAGCCAAGGATGGAGCTTGGTAGAGCTCTAGGATAGTGCCCCGCGCGCAGAACTTGAGTGTAGGGGATATGTTGCAGCGTCTGAGAGCGCAAAATAATGCAGGACATGCAAGGCAGAAGTCAAGTTCTAATACCTTTACCAGTTGAAAAGATATGAGAGGTGCTTGGTTAGTCGCGGGGTGGATGACGTTTGTTACGAGATGCTGACTGATGCGTGACAAAGCAGAAACATTTGGATTGGAAATCTAGACATAATCAAATCATAAATCTACCTACGAGCAGTAGTGGCTGTATGTGTACGGACTGATCACGCTCAGTTGGCGAGCTTGACCATCACGTACGGAATCTCCACATCCTCCTCAGTCTGGTCCTCGGCCGTCACCTCGAAGATGATGTTCTTCTGGTGTTCGGGCACCGGCTTCTTGCTGACGTGCGCGACAAGCTTGCTCATCCTGGGTCTTTGTTAGCTTCCATCAGGTAGATGTAAATGAAAAGAAACTTACGGCAGAGGAAGGCGATCCTTCACCTTCGACGGAGGATAGAAGCTTGCATACAACAAGCTGACGCCAGAGCTGACCATAGTGATGTCCAAGCCCTTCTCAGCGAACCAGTCGAGGAACTCTTGCAGGGGAATATCGTCCACCTCAAACCGATCCCAGAGCCGGTCGATGCTGACCTCACCCTTCTTGCCCATATACTTGCCCTTCGGGCTTGCAATCGGTTCGCTGAAGCCGAAGAATGGAAGAGCAATGTTGATGAAGCCGTTCTTGTACTGTTCAATATCGTCTTTCCCATCAATGATCTTGAAAAACTCCAAGGCAACAAGTCCGGTGACAAGAGCGGTGGCGGTGGCAATAGCCGGGATAATCTTTCCGGCAATAAACTTGGTCTTGTGCCGATCCGCTTGCGGGATCTCGTAGTTGTCGGCACGGAGGTTGCTGGCCGCAGTGATGAAGTCGATGTGGTGGTTGGTGTCATCGTCCTTCTCGAACTCAACGGGCTGCAGACGGAAACCTGCCAGAGACTTCGGGGACGGGAGAGTGGTCACCAGCTTTTGGATCTCATCGCCGTCATTCGAGCCTCCAGCGGGCTGCGCGTTGGGATCAGGCTCGTTCTCGTCGGCCTGAATCCTGACGTTGGAGCTTGGCGTGAACTCGGGAATGATCATATCATCGACAATCTTTCGGTAGTAACCCTTATCCGTGCCAGGGCTCTTGATACCGTAGTTAAAGGCATGAAGATTGGCGCCTGCAATGACAAATCCGAGATGCGTGGGGTTGGAGCTATCAAACTTCAATGGTGTCGGCGCACGCTTGGGTCCAGACCAGAACGGCTGACCAGATGAGGTTTTCGAGTCCCGAGGGAAGTTGTAGAGCAGCTGCTGGATCGCATTGTTGTACTGCGATTCAAACTGCTGCCGGGCCCACACGATGCAGTCATCAAAGGTCAGCGGCTTTTCAGTAACCAAGAAATCTCGCAAGTGTTCCAGAGTCTGCTTCTCATTACCGGCCTGCTTGAGCGTCTGCTCGATATAATCAGGCTGCGAGAGATACAGGTTGACCGCCTCCGGTGGACCGACATAGTATGTCTGGAAGAGGTCCCGCGCCCAGGCAATGGTGTGTTCAATGCGGTTGGGGAAACTCTTCAGAGTACACATAGGGAACGACTTCTCGGGAGGGTCTTGAGAGCTCGAGTAAGACTCGGTGATGAAAGGAAGAACAACCTGGGTGTTGCCCTTGGTGCCAAGCGTGCCACTCTCCAGCAGCGGCTTGCGGAAGAAGACACAGCGGCGATCGACATACGTCCGCGCATCGACGTTGTCCAACGCGTTGGTAACTCCATCCAGTCCGTTCCAGAATTCTTCGTTGAAAATATGCTCGGTGTCAGGACCAACGCGGTCACGGAGAGTCACAATCTTATCGTTCAATTCAGGGTTCATGGCCTTAACGGCAGCAGAGGCACAGTCACTCTTGAGTCTGCCCACATCCTTCGATCGGAAGAGGAATTGCCGGTTCAGATTGCTCTTTTCGATTTGGTCCATATCTGTCACATAGATCTTTCCCTTCGGGCCGGTGCCCAGACCGATCATGGCCCAATTCTTCAGGGTTTCGCAGCCGATAGCACCGGCACCGACCAGGAACTGTTTGACGTTGGCGATCTTGTCCTGGAACTCTTTACCAAAGACTGCAATCTGTCCATCGTAACGAGTTCCAAGGGGCTTGCAGCTTTCTTCGGACCGAGTGGTCGACGAAGGCAGAGACTCCAGAGAATCGAAATACATCCACTGGTGGAGGGGGTTGAATTTTCCGGAGACGGCCTTCAGGACCTCCTGGGCAGCAATACCTCCGAAGAAAGCCGCCAAGGGGTTCAGATCACCCCGAGCCTGGTAGCTCAGCTCCTTGATCAACTTCTCGTCCAGCTCGACCTTCTCTTCTTCCGCCGCAGCAAGATCATTGGCAATCTGGAGGATTTCCTGCGCATCGCTATCATTGTGCGGACGAGGCAGCTGACGATCGTGGGTCTCTGCGAATTTATGAAGAGCCTGGATACCGATATGCAGCTGTTGTGGTCGGTCGAACTTGGCAAAATCAGAAATCATAATCTCGGGCGTCTTGAGCTGCTCCGCGAGGGGCTGGAAATCAATGAACTTGGGCATCTTGACTTGTGTGTAGATACCACCGCCCTGGTACGAGCCCAGGTCCGAAACATCACCAATACTGAAGGTGTATGGACCATTGACAGTGATTTTGCGAGGCGCGCTGCCATTCAAGCCGTCCATACCCTTGACTTCTGTAAAAGTCACAAAATCTCCATCTTCCAACCCGTGCCGAGTCTCGTCCAGCGCGGATACCAGGCCGGTCTCATCAATGTCGGCCACAATTCCACTGACAGGATCCTCGCCTGTAGGATCACCGACAGTGAAGTTCTTGCCGAAGTCATTAAAAATGTAACCAAAAAGGCCAAAGGTATCCGTAATCGTGAGGAAAATCCCATGCTTGTGGCAGAAGTCCGCGATCGCTAGTTGTTCCTTCAATGGTGTCTGCGTCAGTACCACCGCTTGATAGCGCTTCAGCTGCTCCAGATCACCCGCAAGGTCTCCGCCTTCATGGATGGTCACTGGAACGTAGGAGTTCAACTCGGCGACTCGCGGAGCGGTGACGTCGGCGCGGGGTTTGCCGACATCCTGAGGCTGAAGGAAGAACTGCGAGGACAAATCTGAAATAGCGACGGGGGCGGGATCATAAAGTGTAAGGGACTTGACGCCGGCGAGGGCGATATTCTTGGCTAAAGTGACGATCCGTTAGTCTCATTGTATGCTTTGAAATCAACGATCAAGAAGCGCCACTTACCGATTTCCACACCCAGACCCTTCAGACCCACGACCAGGACATTCGAGGATCCCATGCGCTTCATAGCTTCATGGCCAAGGACATATCTAAGATGGAATTGTCAGAGAGTGGAAGCAACAAAGGCCTCCAAAACAACACTCACAGTTGTCGGCTATACAGAGACTCGTCAATTTCCCCATGCTTGATCATCTCCACAGTCTTCTGTGGGTTATCCACCTGCATCTTGTTGAGGTCCTGTGGTCGAGTGTGTTAGTCGCGAGTTCCATCTTCTCCAAGAGGGTGGCTCGACGAACGGTCATGATTTTCTTCTCCGGCCGAGCTGCTGCGTCGTCCGATAGTCTGCGCTTTCCCGGCTTAGACTCTTTACGAACAGCAATATCGGAAGGAATGGTGACAATCAGAGGGTGAAAGCCTTGCTAGGGAGCAAGACTTTCGGCAGTGATAGAACGGGGTACAACTCCCAGCGTACCAGGCACCTTGCTAGAACGAGGAGAGGGAAGTCGAAACCCTAAATTGCAACCGAAGACAGTGTGCCTTTACTGTACAGGACAAAGGGATGGCAAAAGGAGGTTGAAGGAAGGCAAGGGAGAGAAGAAGAAAGAAGAACAAGCCAGCGGCGACGTAAGAGGGACAAGCTCCAGCCTGACTAAGCGCCGCCCCGCGATCCAGTCATCGTTCATCATTCACTTGCTCACTACGCGTCGCGCCAGCTCGATGTGATCGTCCGTGCAGCCACATTTAGTGTGCTGCTGGTCTGATTGTCAGGTAGTGATCGCGTCAAACCAAGCCTCGGGTAGGTCCATCGGCAATCGACTCTCATGTGCCGCTTCGAAATCTTGGGCAGTGGATTACTGTACTGGCAACGTCGGGATCCCCATCTCGAAAGGAGCCAGCTCTCCAGGTTGGTTTGAGCTCGCTGATTCCGTGGCGAAGGTGGTTAACGCAAGCATAGAAACACCCAGCCAGCATGCTCCACGAGATCCTCCTCTCCCTCTTCGGCCAGCCGTCCCCCCTCTTCAATGCGGCAAAGGGCAAAGATGCCGTGGCTCAAGACGATTTTGCCCTTCTCTCACCTCCGGAGAAAGCCCTCCTCGCATCAATTGCCCATCTGAGCCGACTCCACGCGCAGCTCCAAGCGCACACTTCTGCTATTTCCGCATCGCATCCCTCGGTCGTATGTCGCTCCGTCTCTACAACCATTGCCACAGTCCACCTAGGCGAGTTCCAAAAGAAGATCCTGGATGTAGAGAAGGCAATTCTCGCGGAGGATAGCGGATACGTCGGGGGCTACGGGATTGTGCCATTGTCGACCATTGTCGGGGAATTTGCACCATGGACGCGGCGCATGGAATGGCTGTGGGAGGTCGCTCGGTTCATTCAGCCAGAAAACAAGAAAATTGGCTGCAGGGGTGCAGCACTCATCGACAACCTGCGAACTGAATTACAAACGGGATATCTCGATATCAAAGAGATGGCGGTGCAGTTGGTGGCCGCGGCGGAGACGGCGTGGATGAAGCAGCTCTCAATGTGGCTGTTATACGGGAATCTGCCGATGTACGGCAAGGAAGACTTTTTAATACAGGAGGATGTCGATGGCGAGGACGACGAGACGCAGTTCAGCATGCATACCGACTTGATGCCGACATTCGTGCCGCCTCAAACGGCAGCCTCGATTCTATTCATTGGGAAGTCATTGAACCACGTTCGCGCGAAACGGAAGATCTCCACTACCGGTGTGTCGACTGCACCAGTGACTCTGCATCAAGAACACATCGAGCAACTGGCCGGCTTGAAGTCGCCGATTTCGTCTGCAAAACTGTCGGCCGCGGTTGACTGGATTCGTCTTTCTCTGTCTCAGTCGACATTATCGAAGCTCCTCCCGCTTCCCCGGATCCTCGAAACCCTTACTTTGCTCCATGATTTTCTTCTCCTGGGACGCGGCGAGTTTGCAGTCGCTCTGGTGGCGCATGCAGATGCTCGCATGGAAGAAAATCATCGACGACGACCCGCTCCAGGCAGAGAGCTTGAGGGGCTTAGTATCAAAGAAGGAGATGTGGTCACTGCTCTGGCCCAAGTGTGGGCAGAACTAGTTTCATTACAGAATGAAGAAGACCCGGCTGATGAGCAGCTCGACCTTGCGCGGGATCTCCTTCGACTCTCAATCAGTGACCGAAAAAGCGGACGTGCGATGACCCCGTCGCAAGGGCAGAGTTCCGTGGCAGAAATCTCTCGGGTCTCGTTTGGAGATCTACTCTTCCCTACATCTACATACCTAACCGCTCAAGTACGCGCTCCGCTGGATTTGTTTCTCTCCACTTCCGATATTGCCATCTACTCCAAAATCCATTCTTACCTACTGGGCATCCGGCGAGCCCAGATCCGTCTCGGGGATCTATGGAAGCACACTTCATTGCGAAGAAACCATCCTTCTCCATGGGGTCCCCCACGAAGCAACAGTGCTTTTGGCCAAAGCAAACTGAAGATGAGCCGTGAGCGGGATAATGCCCGTATCCGACAGATGCGACCCGTGTGGGCTACGTGCAGCGCCTGTCTGTTTGTCCTATCAGAGATTGGCAGCTTCTTTCAGGGCGAGGTGGTGAACGAGTCCTGGCAACATCTACGTGCGTGGATTGAAGGGGATTCGTCTGCATCACCATCTGGTTCCCGACCCGGAACAGCATCGTCCTCCAAATCTGCGCCGCCGTCCATGGGCCGTCATGATCCCGAAGCACTTACCGTCGCGCACCATCGCCATTTGTCTTCTCTGGTCGAGTCCCTGTTCCTGACCGACGTACCCTTCACCACGGCCCTGCGCGCACTGCTAACCAGCATCGACCGGTTTGTCGCGCTCGCCATCCGCCTGGAGACCATCCAACGCAACATGGACCTGGAGATGGACGAAGGTGTCGTGGACGCACTGGTGGACTACGGACAAGAAGAGCGCGAAGTTTGGCACGAGCTGCGGACTACTCGCACCGCCGCCGAGACCGGGCTCCAGGACCTCGTCGCAAGACTGCAGGATATCGACGATAGCCGCTCGGGGGATGGCCGACGCACCGTGCACCTGTCCGGTCCCGGGCCAGAGTTCTGTCACTATGAGCCGCGCAAGCCGGCAGGCGTGGATCGGTTGCTGATGAAACTGGACTTTGGCCGCGGGCGCCGCGACGTGGGCGGCCTTGAGACGGCAGCAGCGGGGTTTGCATGAAAGAGATTTTTAGCAGCGATATAGGCGTTTCATCCCAAAATGGACGGCCCGGGAGGGTCGATCTAGATGGGTCGCACGGATCATCATTTGCAACCGAGGGGTTCTTTGTCGGAGTCGGCGCTTATTCGGACGGACGATGCGCTCTGTGTTCCAAAAAACCGAACAATCATTGGCAACAATCAAGGCCACGCAATTGACTTTCTTTTTTTTTTTTTTTTTTCCGACGACCCCCACGGCCTGTAGGATGTAAACAGTATCATGTGGGAGCCGATCTCTGGAGCCATACGGTTCATCTTATTCACAGAAATTCCCTTATCTTGCATCCCCAAGTCCAGATGACCCGCGCACGGAGCGCAGGCAATTCTTTCCAGGGCGTTCCAGATCCGCTTCGATTCCTTCGACAATCCCTGTCGCCGGCCGGGGCTGAGCGTGGCACGAGAAGAGGCGTTCGAGGCAAGCACTAGTAGTTAACATTAAGGTGGCTACAGTAGCTTGAGGTACGTGCCTCGATGGTGGATCCGCGTGCCTACAGCACTGAGCCTGGGCCGGAGGGTGGCGGAAGCTTCATTGCAGGGCAAGTGGCAAAATATGGTAGAACTTATGATTGAACAAGACTTGAATTTCGACGATCGAAGCGATAACTTCACTATCATTTGTTTTCCCTGTTTCAGAAAAAAAAGAAACAGGCAATGTGCCTGGCGGGAGGTGCAGAGCTCGGTGGATGAGACAGCGGTGAAGAGCAGAATTGCCTAATCTGGACATCCCGGGAGCTCTCATTCTTTTGCCAAAAATAATCCGGGGACGGGACTGCGGGACCCAGGGATCGTCGGGGCAAGGAAGGACTGGCAGAGTCAACTGACCTGACCCCCCCATCCTTCAGATTTCTTTTTTTTTTTTTTTCCAACTTCTTGGTCGATGGAAGATAGTGGATTACACTACCACTCGCGATGCCGAGACCGTCATTGGATGGAGGCTCCTACCAGGATACCTACCCACCCTCCCGTGATTGGCACTAGGTAAATCTCTGCGGTTCAGGGACAGCTGGTCGTGCATGGTTAGTTCGACTGCTCTATTTAGTTATGCTCTAATTGTCGTGTCTAATTGGATGTCGGAAAGGTGATACAGGGCCTAATTGCATAATCAGGTCGAGGTAACCTGTTGTAGCCAGGGATGTATGTACTACATACAACGGTGGGCCATTCCACAGAACAGGACCCATCGAGCGGATCGCCCGATTTACCGTCTTCGGCCCAGAACAATCACGATGTTGCCCCAAGCTCTTGCCCCAGGTGGCAATGGACCGTGGATTGCTGCGATCTGGGTCTTGAGTCATGGTGAAAGCAGCAGCGGGCGAATCCACCGGGGTCACCTGGCCGATGTGGCCCCCCCTTCCATTGCTGGAACACTATCGTGAGATTTCTGGGAGATTTTCCGGGAAGCTCTCCAGGGAAGTACCGTTCGGTCTGTCCGTCTGGCACATATAAACCCTCTCCCCGCGCGGGGGATGAGAAGGAAAGCAAGTCTTGTCGTGTTTTTATTTTCCTCGTCCCATCATCCATTTGCATCTAGCCCTAATTGCACCTATACATACGACCCTCTCCCCTCTACCACTACCACTATTACCACCACCTTAATACCCAAAAATGTCTTTCTCCCTCCCCCGTGTCATGGCCGCTGTGCGGCCTCGCTTTGCTGGTGCGGCTGTCACTGCGCCGCGAGCTCTCTCTACGCCGTCGGCTCGCCTCTACTCCTCCACCCGGAGCACATACAACCCCCAGGACATCCAGAACGTCTCGCACAGTCCAGACCACATCCAGTCGAAGATGCCACCCAAGAAGTTCCTGCGTAACGCCAACCGCTTCCGCGAGTTCGATATGGAGGACCGCGTGTACGCCATCACCGGTGGCGGCCGTGGATTGGGATTGTCAATGGCCGAGGCCCTGATTGAAGCGGGCGCAAAGGGTGTGTATTCCCAAGGATTCCCGTCTGTAAATCAAAATGGCTAATCAGAAAACCAAACAGTCTACTGCCTGGACCGTCTCGAGTCTCCCCCCGCCGAATTCTTCGCGGCCAAGGAGCGCGCCGCCTCCGAGTACGGCGGCTCGCTGGAGTACATCCGCATCGACGTGCGCAACGTGACGGAAGTCAACGACACCTTTGCGGCGATTGCGGCACAGAACGAGCGCCTGGACGGCTTGATCGCCGCGGCGGGCATCAACCACCTGCAGAGCGCACTGGAGCACTCGCAGCAAGCCCTGGACGACGTGATGAGCATCAACTACAACGGCGTGTTCAACTCGGCCACCGCGGCCGCCCGCCAGATGTTCAACTACCAGCAGAAGGGCTCGATCCTGCTCGTGGCCTCCATGAGCGGCCTCATCGCCAACAAGGGCATGACCTCGCCCGTCTACAACTCCTCCAAGGCTGCCGTCATCCAGCTGTCCCGCTCGCTCGCGATGGAATGGGGCCGCCACGGCATCCGGGTCAACTCGCTCTGCCCGGGCCACATCATCACCCCCATGGTCGAGGATGTCTTCCAGCAGAACCCCGCTGCCCGCGCGACCTGGGAGGCTGAGAACATGCTTGGCCGTCTGGCGATGCCGGAGGAGTTCCGCGGCGCGGCCCTCTTCTCCCTCTCTGACGCCAGCAGCTTCATGACCGGTACCACCATGGTCATCGACGGTGGCCACACCGCGTGGTAAGCGTCTTGGCCTGTCAAGAACAAACCGAAATGCAACGACACGAAAACAAAAAGGTGGCGCCGCGTCTGGAGTTGAAAGAAAGAACGAAGACGCTCTTACTGTACATGTCTACATGCACATACACAAATGAGGCGCCCCCATCGAGAGAGCTCAATGGCCAAGCGCCAAGCACTCGACCTCGTCCCTGGATCTGAAAAGAGAAGCTACGAACACTCTAGGAGGTCGTTCACGGCGCCCATTTTGCCCAGTCTGGGTTCTCCCCCACTGGTACTTCTTCTATATGTACAGGTTCTCTTATTATAGAGTATAGTGAAGATATTCACAATTTTAATGAACAAAATTATTGATCCAAACTTTTCATATAAATGATCTACTAGATGGTAGGCCCTAAGGCACGATCTCTTTTGGCTGCTACATCTCATACTCTACACTGCAAAGGAGTTAGGCAGGAAACTTTGAAACGAAATTTGCGAAATTCAACTCTAATGGCAACTCCGAGATGGTAGTACATCAAAACTGTAAAGGCCACAAACGACATCAGATCATATCAGATAGAGATAATTCTTCTCGCCAGTACTTTGCTCCAGATCCTCTCTCCTCCCCCCACCCATCAGACCATACCGCTCCTCGTCCTCATCATCAGCAGGCCCGCTGCTGACATGATGACTAGCCTCGTACTTCAACTGCAAGATCCGATTCTGCTTCTTCAGAATAATCCGCAAGATAGTAGCCAAGACGGCGACGACGACCATGAAGAACGAACACACCGCCATGCCGGGGATATACCATGGCCCATCGGAGCTCGGGTACAGATGCGTGCCGAGAAGAGGCCCGCACTGGCCGATGACGTTGAGGATGGCGATGCTGGCACCTTTGCCCTCTTTCTCGACACGGTTGTCCATCGTCCAGGTGATGATTAAAGTGATGGCGGAGAAGAAGCCTGACACGGCTGGGTAGACGCAGATGTACCGGATGAAGGTGTGCACGCTTGTGGGCATGTAAGAGTGCAAGGCGCCTGTTAGGGCGATGGCGAGGTAGGATGCTGAGGAGATGAGGGCGTGCATGATGAGGTAGAAGCTGCGGGACTGGGTACGGTCCGAGACGTATGCCGTGATGAGGACTACAATGAAGGCCACCAGGTAGGGTGGCGCGGAGAGTGCTTGCGCTGTGACGGAGGAGTAGCCCATACTGTGGGGGAGAAATCAGTCATTTGTATGTGGAGGCTGTGAACTGGGAGAAGAAGCTTACTGCCTAATTATGGTGGGCAGAAACACCGGCATCGAGCTGAAGGCGACATTACAGCTGAAGAACATGAACTGAAGGCAAGAGTTTAGTCAAGTGTTTCCGCAAATATATCAACCCACTTACGGCGGCGAGGTAAGCCTTGGGATCCGCCAGGGTCTTCCCAACTGCTTGCCAATCAAAAGCTGTTTTAGGGCCCTGGAACTCATCCTTGCTCTCTCCCAGGCGCAACTGAGCCACGACTCTTTGCCTCCGAGTAAGAAAGCGAGCCCGACCGGGCGAGTCTGGGATCAAGTTCCAGGCAAAGACTGCAACGATGACACTGGGGAACCCCTCGATCAAAAACAGGATGCGCCACGGGGAAATAGGGCCATTGCTACTCAGTTTGACAATTAGCCAGGCGAGACTACTCGCGAAGGTGGTAGCCAGCGGCGCCGCAGAAATGAACAGTCCATTGCGGAAAGCCAGTTCTTCTCGGCGATAAAACAAGGAGAGATAGAATGGGACGCCGGGACCAAAAGCTGCCTCAGTGATGCCTAGTAATGCGCGCAGGGCGAATAGCCCGCCGAACGAGGTGACCAGACATTGGAAAGATGCAATCAGTCCCCAGCCACAAACACAAAGGGAGATGTAGATATGCGGTGGGACGACGCGGTACATCAGCGTCATCCATTCAAAGAGAATGTACGTGATGTAGAATGCAGTCAGAACCCATTCATACTGCGACGAGGAAAGGTGCAGGTCTTGATCTAGACCAGCGATCTTGGCATTCCCGATATCTGTGTTACGAATACGAGCATTAGCATATCGCAACCCGCAGAACAACATCGGTGAACTCACTAGAGCGATCCAAGAAAGAGAGCAGGTACAGCAGCGCCAGAAAAGGAACCAGCTTCCAATCGAAAAGTCCGACCACCTCCTTCTCCTCCGCGGCGGTGTATTTCGGCGCCGCATTCACGCGGGGCATTTTGTGCTCGCCCGGGTAAGACCCGGAGTCCCCCTGATAATCCACATCTGAGACATGACTACCCGACTCAGCGACATCGAAATTCGTCTGTAGGCGCAGGGGGCCGAGAGGGGTCCTCATCGGCTGGGAGGTTGACGGGTTGGTCTCGTCGGAGCCATTTGAGACGGGGGTGTATCGGGGGTCGGAGGAACTGGAGGATGTGGCCCCTAGAACAGGGGACGGGGGCAGATGGAGAGAGGTCATGTTTGTTCGTCAAGCATGCCGTCTAGGCCTCGCTCTCTTCTTTCCGCGCTCGCGCCGCAAAGAAAAAGCAGAGATAGATTTCCCTATCAGCCGTTCCCCTGATGATTAGCTAAGGTGGCGCTGTGGGGAGCGGGCTAGTATCAGATGGAGAATAGAGTGCAGGCTAACCCCTTCAAGGTAGAGGAAGGGAAGAAAACACAAGAAAGATCGTTGCATCAATGTTCATTTCATTCAGATCAACCAGCTTTGCTATTGTACATTCAAAGAAAAAACTCCTGCGCCAGGGCAACTCCTAGAAACGCAGTCCTGCACCCATGGCAACTCCTAGAAAAACAATCCCCAAGTGAAGTACAAAGCATCAAACGCCAGAGAGTGTGTGGTCGTGTGGATCCCCTTACTCACGCACCGGACGGTAAGAATCGATGAAACGCCGGTTCTTGTGGCCAGCAGCCGCAGAGTAGCCAGCACCAACAGGATGGCCCACGGGAGGGAGAGCACCAGAGAGGTAGCCACCCGAGGGGTAACCACCAGAGGGGTTACCGTTAGGGGCAATGCCGCTAGAAGGAATGCCACCACCAGTAGTCATGCCACCAGAAGTAATGTCGCCAGAGGGATATCCAGTGGACGAGTAGCCACCAGCCGGATGAACGCCAGAGTGCGAGTGCAGTTTCTCAACCTCAAAGGGGCGCTTGCGACCGCCAGACAGCTGCTCGGCGTGGGACTTGCTCACCTCGTAGACCTGGCGCAGCTCAGGCACCAGCGGGTGGTTTCCGTATCCAGCATGGAGCATCTGGGTGAGCAGGTTCTCAGCGGTGTCACGGAGGAAGCGGACAGCCTGGAACTTGTCACGGTTCTTGTTCGCATCAGTGAGGTAGCAGTCCAGCTTGGCAACCTGGTAGACATCGATCATGCGGTTGAAGCAAGCGCTCTGGGTCTTCTGGACATCATTCTGGGCATCCTGCACGGCCAGCTTCACCGAGGGAGAAGAAGAGTCTATTCTGGATTAGCCTCTGTGGAGAAAAAGAAAGCGGGGCAAACGGACCAGCTTTCAGCGACTTCTGGAACACCAGGTACTGATCCAAGACCTCACCAGCCGACTCGTGGGACTCAAGACGGTCGATGCCCACGAAGTGGTCCAGGAAGAAATTGAACAGACCCCAGCAGCCAGGGGCACTGAGCTTCTTCTCCTCACCGCCGCAGCGGCTGTAGAGTGCCAGCAGGGCCTTGTCATAGATGGAGAGCTGAGCAATGTCCTCGGAGCCCGCCGCCGCCTCCTTGCGGCGGGCGAGCAGCTTGGCCTGGCACTCCAGAGCCTGGAAGATCAGGAAGCCCTTGTTGGGGTCATCAAAGATCTTGCGCAGAGCAGGGGTGGGCTGCTGGTCCTGGCTGCTGTACGCACTCAGCAGGAACAGGACCTGGGTATCAGAGGGAGAGTAATCATATTCCTCGTCCATGGCTAGGAGAGTGGGTGGGTTGTCAGTTGAGAAGTATACTGGTGTTGACAGGGGCATTTACCTTAATAGAAGCAAGGTCTGTTTTCGGTTTGGAGAAATAAGAATAGACGAAGAGGTTGTGGAGGGAGCGTTCGGTGCAGTTGAGTAGTTGTGCGGTGGAAGAAGAAAGAGAAGGAGGGCAGTGAATGAGAACAACAGAACAGAAATAAGCGAACGGCAAGTCCCGTAGGCGCCAGTCATTCACCAAAAGGCATATCAATTAGTCAGAGAGCGTAGAATAACGATTCAAATTAGTTCCTCTCTTTGTAGAGTCTCTCCACCTCATCTATCAATACCGCTGGCTCACTACCATCCGGCGCACAATCCGTCCACTCAGAGTCATGTATACACCACACCTTTTCATCTAGGCGCACTGTACAACTGAGCCGAACCCCCAGCTCCTGACCCCGTAGTGCACTCTGTCGCAACAAAGCAATCCCACTGACTGGGGGGTTCCCATCTGGGTCGTCGTTCTGCTGGCTGGCACACTGGTTCAGAGCATCAAAGTCGATCCCATGCTCCAAGGCACACTGATGGACAAGCTCCCGCTCTGGTATGTGCTCATAGTCACTGATCAGGCAGTTTGCAAACCCCAATGATCGAATAATGGGCGTCCGAGGATACGTCGTCGGCAGGAGGGAGGCGTCGGCAGTCGCAGGGAAAGGCAGGTTCGCAGCACAGAGCATGAGCATATCACCAATACACTCTGGTGGGCCATGCATGCACTCAATATCTGAGGATTTTTCAGAGACCCTAATGCAAGGCCGTCAGGACCAGATCTGTCAAGTTTTTCAGGTGTCATACTCACGTTGCAATCATCGACAGCCGGAAATCCACCTTGTCGCTGATCTTTTCCATGGCTGGCACGACCAGTTCTTGCAGACACACTTGGGCATCGGGGCATTTGCTCATGATATGAGCCTCTAGGGGAATCTTCTTGGTCTGCTCCTCCACCGCCGGAGAGTGCGTCAGGGGGCTCTGCTGTGGGACATTGCTGATGATGTGATCGTCGATCCCGGTCTGTATCGCAGCAGCAGGAGCAGGAGGAGCAGGAGGAGGGTGTCTAATCTCTGTAACTTGAGGCCCTAGCACCTTCTCTAGGGCACTGGTGGAGGTGCAGCGGGTCGAGTCGCATTCTTCAGCTCCGGGCCGGATCAGCAGATAGTAGCCGTAGAGGAAGCACACGACACAGAAGAGACGACGCAGGAACGTTGCCCTTCCCGGCCGCAACCGCACCCCCTCGACCGGCTCCTTGGTGTGGACAGGCAGCTTCTCCATGGTGGTTGACGGAGCTACGGGGATGGTGGTGGGATCTGGGGCGAGTTGACTAATCGGGTTAACCGCGTCAACTGACTAGCTAGTGAACCCGTAGTTAACCGTGGACACTAGGGCGTGAGTGCCCGGGCTGCCAAGCTATGTATAACTTAACTAGGTCCAGAAGCAGAAGTCCCTCCGACCTCGGAGATCCTACATCCTACGATCATAATTGGCCCCGTTGGACTCGTGGAGGCCCATCCTAGCGGATCAAATTGAGCTGCCCGGGAACTCCACTAAGCGACCTGGGGGGGCTGATTATTGTGGCTGTCGAGGACCGCTCGAGAACGAGTTCGTTGCTGGCCGCCCGATGCCCAGGTAGGGTTACATGGATGCCGCTGAAACAGCTCTCCTTCACGTCGCATCTGCCCGGTCGCATCTTCGCCATAATTTACCCGTCTCTACCAGCCACACCCGACCCTCTCGCTCTCCCCTATAAATAGTTATTTGAATCACGCGAGACCCTCGACGGAGTATTCCCTTCCCCCGCTCTGTTGTTTCTTAGCCGCGTCACCTATGAAATGTGTGGCATGGCGCTTCTCTTATAAACATAGCAAGCATTCCACCCGCATCGACGTCACTGGGGAAGAGAGGTGCCACTGGAAGGGCCTCAATTTTCACTTTTTCCTCTCTCCGCCTCTCCTCTCCCCTCCCCCCTCCTCCCTAGCCAGCCCCAATCTCAACACATCATGGCGTCGGTCAACTCCATCTCCTCGGACAAGGACGAGGAACGCGACGCGATGCAGGATGATCTGATCGACGACGACGAGGATGTCGGGCCGGAGCTGGACGCGTCCCAGAAAGAATATCTCGCGCACCACGAGCGGCTCGACGACATGCTGACTCCGCTGATGCTGGAGGAAGGCCGTCTCTACAAACTAGCCCGTCGCTTCTCCACCACCTATCGCCAGCTAGCCTTGACCTCGGACCAGCAGTTCCTACCAACCCCCGTGACCCAGCTGCCCACCGGCCGGGAATCCGGTCGCTACCTGGCGCTCGACGTGGGGGGGAGTAATCTCCGTGTGGCGTTTATCGAGTTGCTGGGCGAGGCGGCCGAGTCCGAGGTGCGCTCGACCGATGCCTCGGAGAGGTCACAGGACACCATTCGCAAGGCCCAGCGCCAGCGCGTGAAGCGTACGCTGGAGCGAGCATGGCCGATCCAGGAGCATCTGAAGATGGACAAGGCAGAGGATCTGTTTGCGTGGATTGGCGATTGCATCGCGGAGGTTGTGGCGGAGAGCCTCTCCTCTGACGCTACCAAAAAGGACATCCCCGAAGAGTTGGACTTGGGGATTACCTTTAGTTTCCCCATATTGTGAGTGGTCCCAGAAATTGTTTTTTTTTTTTGGAAAAGTGCTCATGCCATTTCTAGGCAAGAATCGTTGGCAGAGGCGACATTGATGCCAATGGGGAAAGGCTTCGCGATCACGTCGAATCTCAATCTGCACAAGATCCTGCTGAATGGTTACGAGAAGCACACCCGGCGACCAGACGACGACGACGAACCTTCGAAAAAGCGACGGAAGTTGTTTGCTCTGCCCAAACTCAAGATCGCAGCCATCACCAACGACACTGTCGCAACACTCGCCTCCCTCGCCTATGCGGTCAAATCTCTGCCCAACAGCCGCGTGGCCATGGGTATTATTGTGGGTACGGGCTGCAACGCCACGATCCCGATGAAGCTCGACGCGCTGCACGAGGACAAGGCCAAGAGCGTGAATGCCATGAAGCCGGATGCCGTGGAGACGATCGTGAATACCGAATGGACCATCTCCGGCGCGGCCCCGCCGCTCAAAGAGCTCGGAGTGACCACGAAATGGGACACTGAACTCGACAAGGCCTGCTCACGCCCAGGCTTCCAGCCCTTCGAGTACATGACGGGCGGGCGGTACATTGGCGAACTCATCCGCCTCATCCTTTTCGATTATCTTACTACGATCGCAGGACTGTCGAAACGCATCCTACCGGCCAGCCTCGTCCAAGAATACGCCCTAACCACCACCTACATCTCCGACACCGTGGCCCGTGCTCGATCCGACCAAGATCTCGCCAAGGTGCTGAACCAGTCTCTCCCCCCTCCAGAGTCCAGCGACTGGCGCTGGGACGCTCTCGCCGCCGGCGCATTCCGCAAAATCGCGCGCACCGTGCAGCGCCGATCTGCGGGCTTGATCGCCGCTGCCGTGGTCGGCCTGCTCGCCTGCGCGCGCGAGATCGAGCTGAAAGAAGATAGCAACGTCAACACCCCGCTGAATGCCGCCTCGCCGCTGAGCAATGGCGATCCTCACACTCATGACCATACCCCTGCGCCCGTTGCTGCGGCTGCCAGTCTCGCTGCATCCTCCACCACTACCAACCGTAACAATGTTCACGGACATGTTGTCCCCGTCTTAGAACCCACCCCGGCTGACTGGCAATCTGGTCCAGAGGAGCTGGTTGTTGCGTACACGGGCGGTATCATCCAGCATTACCCGCACTTTAAAGAAATGTGTCAACAACACATCGACCGCCTCATCATGCGCACCGGCCCGCAACAAGGAGGCAAATCCGTGTTTCTGCGCGAAGCCTCCGATGGCGGTGTCATTGGAGCTGGTGTTTTGGCGGGCATGGTTGACCGCAACTAAATCTGGCTTTTTCTTACGACTTTTACGGGCGTTTTTTTTTTCAATTGTGTTTTTGTTTCTCGTGGTGACCTATGGTAGCTGCCGCTCATACTTGGAACATCTCTTTCCGATCTTATGCGCGCCCCGAACCGGGTACATCGTAGAAATGGGACATCATGGGAGACATCAGGGTTGGTTGATCTTTGCGGCGAATTCTCTTGGGTGCTCAGAGCATGGATGGCAAGCATTTCACAGGCATGTTTACTAGGTAACGACTAGTTAAAGTACGACATATCAACGCATACCCTCCCAGGCCAAGATCTTCGTTCGCTACCGCACTCTAGCTCGCTCGCTACCCTGGAGAGGAGATGCGTGATGATCATGCAACTCTACTCATACATCCCTACGTAGCCAGTTTCCAAGGCCAAGACGTCTATCAGGCACAACATCGTAACGGCTTGCGCAACACTACTGGTGCGGAATGCTTGATCCCCGCCCGCATGCGGAATGTCTGGGGATATGACGCGCGTAAGTACATAATCCCGTGCTGATCATCTTTTCTCTTCCCCAGATTTAGGTGGTTTCTTGGCTTGATATTGATATATACTTGGCAGTGGATGAATTGTAAGGGAGACTGATCTTGGTATGAGTGTTGCGTCTCATTTATATTGGCTCCTGAAACTAGTGCAGGCCCTCTTCTCGTCTTCTTTCAGTAGGGCCTACAGGCCACGGGGTAGTCACACACCCTAGTGCTAATGGCACACCTAGGGGAGGAGTGCAAACATCCCCTCCCATGGCCCCTTTAGATCACTCGAAACATATTATTTCGCACCCCCCGCTTCATAGCTACCGGCTTTCCGTCTTCATATTCGATTCCAGAGGCACCGCCTTCGCCGGACATTTGCTCGAGACGTTCACGGAGCTCGGCGTCGGCTTGGGATACGGTTTTTGCTTTGGATTGTTGCTTGTCCTCGCTCGTTGAGGGTGCTTCTGTTTTGTTTGAGGTACTGGTTTCTGAGTTTGCACTATGCTCTGGGTTCGATGGATCTTCAATCGTTGTCAGTAACGAATATATATATTTTAGCTGGCTCACAACGAGAATTCTTCAACGGACCTCGAGTAGATTCCGAGAGCCTAGAGGACGCCGAGGATAGAAGCCGAGCTGGGCCAAAGATATATGACTGAGGAAGTAACACTTTGCTGCCCATCGAATTCATTTTTATGGTCGTCGATGGGATCTTGTGTCATGAACTTGCGTTGACGTAACCCCCCACCCAAGTGGCTGATAGGTGTCACAACGGAGTCTGTAGTCAAAAGGATTGAGTCGATAGTAGATTGCGAACGTGGATCCAATCACTAAGAAGGTTTTTATAGACCTACCCTAGTCGCTGAATTGATATGTTCTTGAATTGGACTGGGGAGATCCAATCACTCCTAACAAGACGGGATACTACACGGTCACGTGCCATATCATTGAGTGAATAAACTACATATGATATCTAGGAATTTAGTCGGCTGCTTTGGATTGTTGCTTGTCCTCGCTCTTTCAGAGTGTTTCTGTTTTGTTTGAATTATTATTTATTGGGCTCGTTGGGCCTTTATTCCCCATTAGCAATGTGATAAATTTTAGTCGATTTTTCTACGATGAAAATCCTTGACGCACCTGGGGTGGATTTTTAAAGTCTAGAGGGAGTTGAGGATAGAAAACAAGGAATTGCATACTTATAAGACCGTGAAAACAATACCCTGCTGTTCATAAAATCCATTTAATGATCTTCGATGGCATCTTGTGTTATGAACTCGCGTTGACGCTACGTGGCGGCCAGATTTAGGCTTAGAGATAGCGGATTTGGGAAGATTTGGTAAGATTAGGCGTTATTTTTGGATAAAAATCAGATCCTGTGACTGATTCGAACCAATGAGTTAAGTGGGAGGAAAGGTCGGAAACTTTTGTAAATCGTAAATTGATGAATTTTTCGTTGTAATAGTGGCAAAATGAATTCGGAAATACTGTGGTAAAGGGGCGTAAAAGCGCGGGATTTCAATTAATCCGCGGGTTGTTAATCTGGAGAATTACTGATATCGCGTTTGTTGTTCTGCAACCAGCCCCGCCGACCCTAAATTCGTGGCTTGTTTTCCACCGCGCATCACACACGAACTTCTTCTTGGACTTGTAGACGATATCCTTAGGCCTTTGCCTTTTCTTCTTTGGTTACATCACTCGGGAATCTGGCCTCGCCCGGGTGTTTGTAGACGAGTTTTTGATACCACCAACCTTTGACAACAACGGAACGCCAGGTGATTGTTGACAGTCCATGATCAGCCACAACCTTCTTGAACTTCGCTGGACTGTACAGATTATCACGAAGACCGCTGCTTTGTCGTTTCCCTTGAAATAACAAGGATGGATGATGCAGCGCGTCTTGTATCTCGGTGTTTTGGTTTGCTTCTCTCCAACTTGGACATCAGTTTTTTTGACTTGCTTGGTTTCACCATGTAGGCTACTTATCCCGAGCACCACGAAAAGGTTCAAGTCTCGCTCGGGGCCCGCCGTACATTCGAAACCTGTACGGACAGGGGTTGATCATTGATTGTAAAAAAAAACAAAAAAAAAAACAAACAGACAACATACACAAGCGACCTGCACGCTTGGGGGCCCGAGATGTCTAGACTGGACTCATCATGAGTACCAAAGCCAGCCTGCCGCTGTGCCAGACTCGCCGCTGTGCCAGTCTCGAGCTGATCTCCCATAGTGGAGATGGATCACGGATCTCCCATAGTGGAGACGGATCACGTCGAGTTCTCACCGGCACTCGCAACATGGTCGGCATTCACAGCCTCACTCATCACGAGTATCAAAGCCAGCCTGCCGCTGTGCCAGACTCGCCGCTGTGCCAGTCTCGAGCTGATCTCCCATAGTGGAGATGGATCACGGATCTCCCATAGTGGAGACGGATCACGTCGAGTTCTCACCGGCATTCGCAGCGTCATCGGCCTTCGCAGCTTTTTTGGCCTTTTTGCGCGCGGCATCGGCGCACTTACGGCAAAGAGGCAAGCACAGTTCCTCGTCCATAGTGAACTTTTTGGCCACTGCACTCTCTTTCCTGTTGCATACGCCGCAGAAGACCTCGATGCTATCAAGGCGGTCCTTTTCCACCTGCGCCTTAGCCTCGCTCAAGCGCTGTATCTGCGGTGTCCGGCGCTTCTTATACCGGAGGAGGTACTTAGAGCAAGCGAGGCAAATATCCTCGCCGTTGCCATCCTTAAGCCAGAACTTGCTAACACCGAGCTCTCCCTCCTTACCCTCACAGGTAAAGCAGGTACGAGCAGGCATCTGCTGAAGCCTGTCTAACTCTTCCGAGGAGAAGTTGCTCAGCGGATCGGGATGTTCTTTGCCAGGGTTGCGACATGTGTATGCATAGCACAACTCGCAGCGAAATCCACCGCCATTTGTCCAATGAAGAGGCCTGCCGTATTTTTTAATACAGAGAAACTCCGTCATCGGACAATCACCGTTATGGCACCGGGCATCGGCATTGCGGGCCGCATCTCGCTCTTCCTGGCGAATCTTGGTGCCCAGGTCTCGCAGCTTGCCGAAATCGTACCAGTGCTGGGCGCATACCGCGCACATGAACAAGTCAGCGTCCCGGACATGGTGCATGTCCCGTGCGTTGGGGTTCTGGACATCCCCACAGTGATCGCAGCTCCGTTCGATGCCGGCCTTGTTATCGGCAGCAAAAGTTCCCTCCACATTGCGGTTGTAGATCCACTTTGCGTCAGGCAACTTGTATCTGTCACGGCGCTGTCGATAGCAGGATTCGCAAAGAAAGCCAGCTAGAGCATCCAAGGGGTCAGCGAGGAAGCGACGTTTCACGGCCACATCGAAACGACCCAAAGTCCCTTGCTTGCGACGGCGAACAATATCCGCTCGTCGCGCAACACGGTGGCTACAGGCAGGATTGCAGCACGTCGACTCTCCACGCAACCCCGTACCGCAGACTCCCTGCTTCAAGGACCAGACCATGTTCAGTCCGTTCCACCCTGGCGAGAATAGCCAGTCAGGCCGGACGTCCTTAGCTAGGTCAAATGTGGCCTGAGGGCAGAACCGACACGGCGGCCCATCCGCCTTCCAGGTATCTAGGAGGATCATAAACAGACCCTCCAAGAGCTGAGCCGCCATGGTGTCCTGTCCGGGAGAGAACACGGCAAGCAACTTGAAGAAGTTGCCAGTTGCCGAAGGCGAACTGGCCCGCTTATAGTGGGAGTTGGACTTGTCCCGCTTTCTGATGCAAGCAGCATGCCCGATGTAGCACCGCTTACCAACTGCACTACTATACCCAGTGTAGACATCGCATTCGGCATTGTCCTGGCCGGAGAAACGTCCTGTAACCAGGTCACAATACACACCCATGCGTGTATCCTTTGAGTGCACAGTCTTAAGGGCATGCAGATCCTTCAGGGTCCACTCCTCTTTCTCAAAGAGCACCCGGACCTCGGGCAGGATGGTTGGAAGCAGACGCTTCAGTAAGTTGTCGCATGACGTCCGCTGAAGGATGCCATAAAATGACCACACGATCGGGAGGTCCTTCTTGAAGTCATCTAACGGCATGCTGCTAAGCTTAGCCTGCAGTACTTCAATGATCTCTCTCAAGGCCCGGTGGAAGATGTCATCCCGGAAGGGATCAAGGTTGGCGCTCACACTTCCGGAAGAAGTGCTTCCCACGCTCCTGCGCTCACCCCCAGAGGGGCTTACCACGCCAGAGATGATTCCAGTGCTAGCACTCACACCTTCAGAAGAGGTGATTCCCACGCCGGCACTCACATCCCCACCAGAAGTGTCTTCACCCATGTCCTCCGGATCATGGTAGTCGTCAGCATCTGGGTCATCCCGAGGATCATACTCATCCTCAGGAAAGTCGAGCTCCTCAAGGCAAGGAGCGGTTTCATCGTCATCTTCCTCAATCCCACCCCCAAGGCCAGCAGAAGGCTGCGCACCACCATCCAGTGGAATCAGAGGAGCAATCCTGGCCGCATGGATAGCGGCCATTGGGGTAACGAAGCCTTCATTCCCAGACACTTTCTGGTCAACGGCAACGAGTTCATCATCACGAGCATGAGACTCGGACGAAAGCCCAGGATTCTCTTCCGTACCTCCCACTGTGAAGGGGTTCTCCTGGCGCGAAGATGGCCAGTATGAGAGCTGCCCAAATGGCCCGTGGGTTGGATCGAAGGTGGGAGGGACCGGCGGGGTATCGACGATATCGTCGGCCGGCGTAAGAACTGGAGTATCACCAGCCTTTGAAAAGAAGCTGGTGATCTTTGCACTCGCTCCCTTCGAGGTCTGCAGCTTCTTATTAGCAGACTTCTTGGACACAGAGTTGGTTCGTTGCGGCCTCTTTCCACCTCCAGGCCGCCCACCACGACCACCACCGCTCGCAGAACGCGAATTGGGGGGACCCTGCGATCCCCAAGGCAACATTTTCAAGTCTTCAGTCGATATTCAATCGACAAACACGAAAAATCGAAAAAAAGGTACGCGTCTTGGATCTCGATGGTTGGTGATCTGATGAGGAAGGAGGGTAGTGCGTCGACACTGTTCACGCTGGCACCCAACCAAATTTCAGCGCCATATCTCTTGCACTACATGCGAAATGGCACGGGCTAACTGATTCATTTTTAGGATATGATATTATGACTAGAGATGGAAAAGTTCTTGTCATTTCGAGATAGACCAAATGCGGTTTTATAGAACGCCCTTAAAAAGGAAGGTCGTTGAAGATTACTTCCTGCCTTGCATACGCTCCCCGGCAACATCTACAAATGCAACCATTCTTCAGAACATCGAGTACATAAGAATCCATTTATGACATTCAATGTCTTGCGAGATAATTTATCCTGCGGGTCAGAGGTTGCGCAGCATGAGAAGCATCTCGCGATTTCCATCTGATCCGCAAGAAAGTCATGAGAGAAGACGCCAAAAGTTGGGGCTCTGAGGCAATCGAAGCTGGCCCTGGCTCTTGGTCTTGGTCTCTGGAAAACTCCCATAGAACACATTTTGGACAAAAGATAGCTTTTACATGAACCAGAAGAATATGAAGACCCATGAAACTAACACCGAAATACCCTGGGTGGCTGCCGCGACCGATATGAGGAAGTATGTACAGAATAATCCCATGTAATGGCATGCGTGAAAGACCAACCCTAGTTCGCCGACAGTGTTTCTCCTGAGTGGTCACCAGCCTTTGGGGTAAGGACGCTTTCTTTCCTAGGGACTTCCTAAGCAAGCGTTTGGGGCCTCGATGATTAGTGAACTGATGAGGGTTGATGGCAGCCGGAATTTGGACGCTTATCGCTTGTCATGCTGGCGCTTAACCAAATTTTCAACGCCGTAGCGTAGTAAGAAAATCATGAGAGAGGACACCAAAAGTTCAATCTCGCGCCCCAACTTCAACGCCTGATTCTCGCGTCCAGAATCATTTGGACGCGACTTCAAAAGGCGAGCATACTTAGTCCATATACAGGTCACTCTCAGAGATTTTGCCGACTTTTGTTCTACACTACATATAAAAGATCAGACCGTGTGTGAAGCATTTCGTGTCTTCCATCAGGTCGTCGTAAGACGTTGGGAGCGGGACGAGCTGATTAGTGCGGAGACGAGCCGTTGATATCTGAACGTGTCCCCTAACCAATCGGAAGCGTATGATCTATAAGGACGTGATCGGCAGGGACGTTGGGGGTCTGGGGTAGTTGAAAAGCAATAGACTCGTAGACTTTTTTTTGATCCTCACCTTCTACTTCTCTTCTCTTCTCTCCCCCATCCCATCACACCCTATCCCACCATCCATCTACACTACATCTGCCATCTATCCATCGCATCATGGCGCCCCTCCCCTCCCCCCCCCCCCCCCCCCCCCTAGCAGGCCGAGTCTGCTGGAATTGCGGTAGCAAGAGCCATCTCAAGGCTCAATGCCCCTAATTGGGCCAACGCGTTGCCCCCCCCGGCCTCCCTCCCCTCCCTCCCGCCCAGCCTACCATCGTATGTACTAAACTTCATTTATTCCTCGTTCTGCCTGCTCATGCTATGATAGCACAATTTCACCTTCAACATCGCGGCAGGCATGACCACCATGGCCCCCGCGCGCCCGACCCCACCCTCCCCGCCGCCACCACAAGAAGACCAAGAAGGACAAGGCCGAGGACAAGGACAAGGACCTGACAAGGACAAGACCAAAGAGGACAAGGCCAGGGCCCAGGACCTGTGATGATCATGTTCTTTTATTATACAATGAATGTTTTTCTGGGTCCCAATGGTATTCTTCCACGTATTTACCCACGCTTGCCTTTATAATTTGTTGAGGTTCCTAATGGGAGAGAGCGGGAAAAGTATGCTAGGCAGAGGGCCAAGTAGACTATAAATCAATACGGGTTGATGGCAACTGAAGGCAAACAGATCAGGGAAAGATACCGGAGTGTGGCAGGCATCTCTTTCCTAGTTGCTTTGCCGTTTTGAGAAGGCGCGATTACTGCTATGCGACACGGTCACGTGCCATCAAATTGGGTGAATATATTGAATATGATATGTAGGAATTCGGCCTGGAATTTTCAAGGCCGGTGCAGTGGTCTAACGGTAAGATGATTCGTTGTGGCTTTCTAGCTAAACTTATCCCGAATTGGTCCCGGTTCGATTCCGGGCTGCGCCACATCTTCTTTTTTTGGTGTCGTTTTACTCGACCTCTCTCCTATTTTCCTATTTCTTCAATCGGTAGAAATTTCATATTTCCGTTAAGTTCACTCAGACCTAATTTGCTGCGTTGAATTGTCGATGATCATATCAACCGCCACCTCTGCTCGGCAATATGTGAATGAATATTATTGTATAATACTTCGCCTCCACTCTCACTCACTACGTAGTGCCTTACTGATAGTCTTTTCATCTACAAGATAAAAACTTCTACTAAAAATCTAATAACCGAGAGCTACTACTTGTTGGATATAGCGGCCGATCCAGTCAAGGTGGTAGGTATCCGTCCAAGATGATGCAGTGCTCTCGAGAACTAATAGAGACCAAATTTGACCATATATATATATATATACAAAGCCGTAAGTAAGTAAGCCTGCCACATATTATTGAAGACATTCGATTTAACTGTTATCCCTTTCAATGACCAGGTAGACAAAACACCGATGGAAGGACTGGTTATTAGAATCTAGAGTTCCTGTTAAAGCGGTTGAATCATCCTAGAAGAATCAAATGGAAATATGCCTTGATCGGCAAAAGCGTCTATAATGACCTGAGGTTTCAACACTTCCTCACAAACGGGAGGGAACCCCTCGATAAAGTCTGATTTCTCATCAGCGGTATCACTGGGTGTAGTATAGCTATAGTAGAGTTCTCGCTTCTAATAATGCTTATAATGTTAAAAAGCCTTGTCGTCGAAAGGTTACATAAGATGACCAATAATCGGTAGAAAGCAGAATAGGACAATTAGGTGTTACTCGCAAAATTAGAGAAATTTGAAATTCCAACATTGAGGCTACCCCCTAAAGAGTGAAAGCCGAGGCTGATCGTCTGCGACGCGATCTTTGGTCTAGCGATGAAAAAGTTAGATTCATTCCCAACTAGCCTTCTTAGTGATTCGACCATTCGGCGAAAGGTTAAAGGCAGCATCGGGAGAGAGCCCTTCAACCTAAAACCATTACTCGAGAAAATATTCGCCTTAAGAAACGATATATGGATCCGCTACCTACCCGTTAGCGGCGAGACATTCGATCGTGGTTACCCATTCAATATAGGTTCTATCCGTGTGAAAAGCAGGTCGCTCAAAGAACATAGTGATGACCATATAAGGTCTCATTCATTCACCGGTTCGGAAGGTAGTTGCGTTGAAATTACATATGTTTTCTAAAGAAACCCAGCTAACTAATGCCCCTAAATAATCAAACTACTATTGTAAGGTATTTAGATCTAATGACTTGAGGTGTTTTCCCTTGAATAGTTGTACTTTAGACGGCTTCAAGGCATCTAGGAGGCTTTTGATAAAGCGATCAACCCAAGCCTTTCTAATAGTAGTGGTGTTGCTCTGGTCGAGATTCAGAATTTGGTTCGCGCTTGTCGTGATTTGAGTTGCTGTTCACCTAATGAATCCACCGAATCAAAACATTTTCTTGTGCATCATCAAGTGTATGAGCAGCAGCTACACGACTCGAGCGAGCCGGATGGCTGTTCAGTCGGTGCCGCAATTGGCCATCAGGGGTGTCAGTCAAACTCTCGTTCCAACGGGGCGATTTTTGGCTCCTCTAATGACCGTGCATGGCCAGAGATTTTGGAGACGCGCCCTTCGGTTGAACTGTGGCCCTCAGGCATGGTGGTGGTATAGGAAAGATGGAGATCGTGAAAACAAGAAACAATCACAGGGCGCATCTCCGGCTATGCGGAGACAACCGATGATCGTCGTCTTCGCCCCTTTACCTTTTTCCCCCAAATGTTTTTATTTCTTTAAGAAATGTGATTGATCCTTTTGAAGAAGCATAAACTACTTGATCTATGGTTTCTCGTTTTTCTTCCGACCCGACCCCGGGGGGGTAAATAAATATACTGAGCGACCCAACCTTTAATTAAGTCTTGCTTGATATGTTTGACCGGCCCATGTATTAAATAAATAAACGCGGATAACTAGGGTGTATTTGCCACTAAAGCCACTCAATAGAAGGAAGGAGTCCTAACATTTGTAGCAGGGCAGGCAGGCTGTCTGTCAGTGCCTGCCTGAGTTGCTTCTCCAACTTCAAAAAAAAAGTAATGTGGCGCAGCCCGGAATCGAACCGGGACCAATTCGGGATAAGTTTAGCTAGAAAGCCACAACGAATCATCTTACCGTTAGACCACTGCACCGGCCTTGAAAATTCCAGGCCGAATTCCTACATATCATATTCAATATACTCACTCAATTAGATGACACGTGACTGTATAGTATCACGATTTTATTGGGAGCTGTGGCAAGCCCACCTGCCAGGCCCTATTGCAATAGCGTACACTAGGCATAGCGTATTCAATATAGAAAATCCGCATAATGTTGGTTTATGGCGGGTTATCTAACCCAGTCCAGGGCGCTGGCCTCACTCACCGACCCGAAATGAACTCGGGAGCCATGTTAGCGAGCTGCGCATGGATGCGAGACGGAAGAAAAGACAGGGACAAAGTATAATAAGACTCTCTATCTCTCTCTCTCTCTCTCTCTCTCTCTGGTAGTCTAACCTTGCTGGATCTAATCTTTTTCTTGTCGATAATCAACAACGCACCATTATTCCGCACATTCTCCTCTCCTCTCGCTTGCTTATAAAGAGACAGAGCAATTGACAAAGCAACAACATTATTTCGGAAATGATCTTGGGATCGGTTTGTATATAAGAAAAGGACCCGACCCAGGAATTTCAGACGCCTCAAAAGAGGGATGGAGATCATGGGATGACGGGAGTACTCTTTTGAGGTTGCTTTCTTGATTTTCGAGGACAGATCCCCCGATTCTCATGACACGTATCGCGGCGATAAGACTGTACTTTGCGCATTTCATAGGTCGTTATTTTGATATATCAACTGCCTGTAAATCATTAGGAGCTTTGATATGATTCTAACCAGTCTTCCCAAAGTTGTTCCATAGTCACGTGATTTTCTGTTTCCCTTGACAATGAAAGGACGAGCTCCTTCTTTACATTTACTTCGTCATACTGTTTTCGCCTGGCTTATTCTATTCTTCACGGCCACAAGTTCTCCCAACCCTGACCGAACATCCCTGGTTCTGCTGCTCGGTCTGCTTGTACCGACCAGACGAGTCAAATTGCAACCAACCTACTCCACTCTAATATGGAGTTGAAATGTCAAGAACGCTGGCTTTTTCCCTACGTGAAGCAGCAAGATTTGTTAGCGAAGGGAAGGGATTGAGATCTGCGAAATGGTTTATTCGGCTACCCTATACCCGCAGCATCATGGTTTTGAACGGCCGCTTGAAGAAATACCGCGACAGTTTGAACTCCTTGGTTCCACAGGAGAAGCGCGGCAGACGTAGCGGGACACGAATGCGACCCACGCGAGCCAGTCGGGCAGCTCTCGAGGGAGGTGACACATTGATCGGCACGACAAGCTCAGGTGATATGAGAGATTGCCCAGAAAAAGAGCAAAAGGAAGCGAACAAAGTGAGCTGTACTTAGTAAGTGATCTCACAAAAGGGATGTCTTATCTATCGGCAGTGGGCGCTGACATCTCAGACACCCATCGCAGCACAAGTCCTTTAGGTGAGAAGGATGGTTTTCTTCGGACACGAAATTCTTTTCCGTCATGGACACAGACAGGGAAACCAGAGTGGCAGGATATCTTGTTTCAGCTCGGATATTACCATGTGCAGCCTCTTCCGGACTCGATTGGAGATAGCAGCGAGCATGTGTCGGATCTCGGAGGAAGTTGATGATGCTACCTGGTAGAGTTCGTGTGCACACTGGCATGCCGAGTTTTCTACTGGCAGAACAAACAGGAGGACCAGCCCTCGGTGAAGAGAGTAGACTATCCACTAAGACAATGTATTCCCTTAATTTCTCAGGGAGCTGTTGATGGTATGAATAATAAATACAGAAGTTCTGCCCATACAATTTGCCAGAATCCCATTCCGCCAGTGTTTCTCCTGAGCTGGGAAATCTGCGCTGGTAACAATATGCGCACCCTGAACTCCCTTGCTCAACAAGACCTCGGCATTCAGGGAAACTACACTTCCCTTCCAGCACAACTTGAATGAACCATGTTTCTGGTTCACGTCATTTTGAAATCGGAGGTACAGATGACCAGTCTTTAGGACAAGGTCGGCTGCAAAGCCCTGGAATGACGCCAAGTGAGGCATATCAACGCATGATCGAATCGGACCGAGCTTTCTTCAAGTATCTTTCTAAAATGGGTGTCTTGCAACCTGGTTTGCACCCATGTTCGGCAATGCTGTGGTGTCGCCTGCTCACAGAATTGTGGCATTGACCATGATCATCCTTGTGGCTGCGAGTCGGATACAGCCAGCGATGATAATGCAGTCAATGTGCTCACACCAAAAGCTTCAGTCGATGTGAGTGATGATAGCCTACTGTACCTCCTCAGAGTAAGGATTATCGGCATTGTGGAGCGTGGCCAGATCCATGTCCTGAATCCGCGGCCCACCATTCGCGAATTCCGTCCATCTGTTCCTGGCAGCAGCCATGAGATCTTCTTTGGGTTCAGCGTCATTATTCACATCGACTGGAGGTACAGCAGGCTATGAAGCGTGTTGATCCGTTGTTTTAGGTCTTTGAGATGCTCAAGGCAAGTCCTCACCACGAGGCCTCGCAGTGCTCGGTCCGCAACGCATGCTCCAATCGGACCGAGCACTTGCCTTGAGCATCTCAAAGATCTAAAGAGCTGACCCGTCGCGGTGTCCTGTCGCGAAGAGAACACGGTAGGAAACTTGAAGAAGTTGCCTGTTTTCCCCGGAAGCTCTATGGCAGCGCGCGGCCCTCTTCGATGCTTAGGGACAGCGTCCTCAATCGGAGTTGGCATGCCAGCCGCGACGTTGATGGTGAAGTTGAACTACCATAGCATGAGCAGGCAGAACAAGGAATAAATGGATTTCAGTACATACGATGGGAGGGGCGGGAGGGCGGGGGGGGACGCCATGATGCGATCGATGGTATGGGACGAGATGGGATGTAGTGTAGATGGATGGTGGGATGGGAAGCGATTTAATGGTAGGAGAGAAGAGAAGTGATGGCGGAACGTGAGTATCAAAAGAACTCCACGAGTCGGTTGCTCTTAAGCTACCCCAGTCCCTCAAAGTCAAGTGCCTTGCTTGCGACTGCGAATAACATCCGCTCGTTGCGCAACACGGTGGGTACAGGCAGGGTTGTAGCATGTTGACTCTCCACGCAATCCCGTACCGAAGACTCCCTGCTTTAAGGACCAAACCATATTCAGTCCGTTCCACCCTGGCGAGAATAACCAGCCAGGCCGGATGTCCTTGGCTAGGTCAAATGTGGCCTAAGGGCAGAACCGACACGGCGGCCCGTCCGCCTTCCAGGTATTCAGGAGGATCATAAACGAAGCCTCCAAGAGCTGACCCGCCGCGGTGTTCTGTCGTGGAGAGAACAGACCCGCTTGTAGTGGGAGTTGGACTTGTCCCGCCTTCTGATGCAAGCAGCTACGGCGTTTGCCCAGCTTCTCTTCGTCCTGGGTGGGAAGGGGAGCAACGTGTCGGCTCAACTGAGGGCATTGGGCATTCTGGTGGCCCGTCGCTCCGCACTTCCAGCAGGTACGCTCTTCCTGCAAGGGGGCCATGATGGTATCGACAATGTAATGTAGCCACCCGCCAGGTATCTGGGGGCCATCTGGGGGCATTGAGCCTTCTGGTGGCCCTTCGCGCCACACTTCCAGCAGGTTTGGACATGGTTGCTGAGAGTAGTTTTCTTCGTTAGCCTTGGCTTTCTTTCTGAAAACCTCAGCATTCTTGCTGAGAATACTAACCTTATGTTGCTCGCATGCCCGCTGTAGTATCGCTTACCCACTGCGCTGCTATACCCAGTGTAGACATCGCCTTCGGTATTGTTCTGGCCAGAGAAATTTCCTATAACTAGGTCACAACATACACCCATGCATGTATCCCTTGAGTGCACAGTCTTGAGGGCATGCAGATCCTACATGGTCCACTGTTATTTCTCAAAGAGCACCAGGCCTCGGGCAGAATGGTCGGAAGCAGACGCATCGGCAAGTTGTCACATGCCGTCCGCTAAAGGATCCCATAAAATGACCACACGATAGGAGGGACCCTCTAATCAACTCTAGAGGTTCACCAGTGGGGGAGTTGGCATAGAAGAAAACCTTCGTTTAATGTTGCCATAATGTCAAGAGATGGATGAGATGGAGGGGGTGGATGGTGGATGGGAAGAGGAAGAAGAAGGAAGAAGAGGAAGAGGAAGAGGAAGAAGAGGAAGAAGGAGGAGGGGGGGGCAGGCAGGCAGGTGACCTGGGAAGCAAACAGTCGCGGCTTCTCAAAACAGTAAAATAGCCGGTATCTTCCCCTAATCTGTTTGTTTTCAGTCGCCGTCACATCGTATTGTTTTACAGTCTACCTGGCCCTCTGCCTAGCTGGCCCTCTGCCTAGCATACTTTTCACGCTGTCTGTCCCCAACTTATTGGGATTCTCAACAATTTAAAATGACAAGGCGTGGGTAAATACGTAGGAAGAATACTATTGGGATCCAGAAAAACTTTCATTGTAGATAATAATAAGGGACAAAAACATAACGGCAATTACATGCCGTTCTGGTCGGGGGGGGGGTAGCGGGGAGGCCTCCTCGAAGGCCTTCCTGGCCTTCGCGGCCTCCATGGTCTCCTCCATGATGACATCGGCGGCCTCATCGGCCTTCTCCTCGGCCTTCTCCTCGGCCTTCTTCTCGGCCTTCTTCTTGGCCTTGGCCTTGCGGGTCTTCTTGCGGCGCCGGGGGGGGGGACTCGTCCTGGTCGTGGGCCCGCTTGTGGGCCGAGACGGCGGCGGGGAGGGTGGTGTCGGGCGCGGGGGCCGGGACAGTCATGCTGGGCGCGGGGGCCTGGACAGTCATGCCGGGCAGCAGGCCGGGCATGCTGGGGCCGGCGGCAGCGAAGAAGAATTGGTACTATCATAGCATGAGTAGGCAGATCAAGGAATAAATGGATTTCAGTACATACGAGGGGCTGGATGGGAGGGGGGGGGGGGAGGAGGAGGAGGAGGAGGGGGAGGCGCGGGGGCAGCACGCTGGCTCAAGCGAGGGCATTGAGCCTTTCTGTGGCCCTTCTGGCCACACTTCCAGCAGACTCGGTCTGCTGGGGGGGGGGCATGATGGGATCGATGATATTGAGGTTGCAACAGGCGAGACAACGAAACTCTATGAGAAGAGAAGAGAAGTGGAAGGTTGGAATCAAAGAAGTCTACAGGGCGAGTCTGCTGCTTTTAAACTACCCCAGTCCCCCAACGTCCCTGCCGATCACTTCCCTGTAGATCATGTCCCTGCAGATCATATGCTTCCTATTGGTTAGGTGACGTATTCAGAGTCCCCACTCTAATCAGCTCACCTCTCCGCCAATCAGCTCGTCCCGCTCCCAACGTCTTGCCACGACCTGATGGAAGACACAAGATGCTTCACACGCGGTCTGATCTTTTATCTGTAGTGTAGAATAAATGCCGGCAGATTCTCTGAGAATGACCTGCATATGGACTAAGTACGCTCGCCTTCTGAGGTCGCGTCCGAATGATCCTGGGCCCGAGAATCAGGCGTTGAAGTTGGGGCGCGAGACTGAACATTTGGCATCTACACTCTTCAATCCTTATATACCAGATGAAAAACACGAGACACTTTGCATACGGTCTGATCTTTTAACTGTAGTGTAGAACAAAAGTCGGCAAAATCTCTGGACTAAGTACGCTCGCCTTCTGAGGTAGCGTCCGAATGATTCTGGACCCGAAAATCAGGTGTTGAAGTTGGGGCGTGAGATTGAACCTTTGGTATCCTCTCTAATGACTTCCTTACTACGGCGCAGACAATTTGGTTGGGTTCCAGCATGATGTCCAAATTCTGCCTGCCATTCACCCTCAACAGTTCACCAACCATCGAGGTCCCCAACGCTTGCCTAGGGAGTCCCTGGGAAAGAAGGCGTCCTTACCCCAATGGCTGGTGACTACTCAGGAGAAACACTGTCGCATGCCATTACATGGGATTATTCTGTACATACTTCCTCATATCGGTCGCGGCAGCCACCCAGGGTATTTTCGGTGTGAGTTTCATGGGTCTTCATATTCTTTCTAGTATATGTAAAAGCTATCTCTTGTCCAGAATGTGTTCCATGAGAGTTGTCCAGAAACCAAGACTAAGAGCCAGAGCCAGAGCCAGCTTCGATTGCCTGAGAGCCCCTATGTAAAGCCAACGTGTAAACCCAATGTGTAGATCCAATGTGTATTTCCAATAAACAACCACCAAAAAAAAAAAGCAAAAAGCATCCCAATGATATTGTGTATAAGCTCCACAACATGCCTAGACGCCGTGCCATGCAGATATGTGGATGAGCGTGTGTGGTGCCAAGAACAAGGAGCCAAGCCAAGTGGACCTAAATGCAGGGATATTCTCAAAAACGGCATAGCTGAAGATAGACGAGGAAGAAAAGGAGAGAATTGATAGATGCATCCAGTATGGGAGGGCTGCTTTGCCCTGTAGAGTGATGGGGGGGTTGTATGTGGGTATCTTGTTGAATATTCCGAGAGCTGGGGATAATAGGAAATGCAGCCAAAAGTGGGGATGGGTGTATGTGTCAGTGGAGCAGTAGATGAGAAGTTGGTGGCGGGGGTAGGAGGATCGGATGGTGGGATCACCTCAGGCCGAGCATTCGTTTCGAATTCTCATAGACCACGTAGCTGATCGACACAGCAGGGGCTACCTTGAGAAGGTTAGGCGTAAGCCCCTTGTAGAAACCACGGGCGCCCTCGGTTTGAAGGGTCCGGCGAGCAACATCGCCAATGCCATTGTAGGTGGGAGGGTGCAGGACCGTGCCTTGGGCCTGTAGCCGGGTCCGAAGAACATTGAGCGGGTAGACAACCGAGGCACTTAGGCCTCCGCTGAGAGCACCGATGGCTCCCGTGGTGACGTTGTTGAGAGGCACGTCGTCCTCGTGGCACTGATACTGGCGTGCTTTCCGGGCGAGAAGGGCGCGTTTCAAGTATTCGAATGTTGTCAAGTCGATCGCGGCGTAGGGGAACATTCCCATCAATCCAAGGGGGAGACCGCGGAAGAAACCAAATAGGCCGCTTTTGTTCCACACTTTCCTTGCCGTTGCCGCGATAAGCTGGTTGCCTCTGAGTCCTCCTTCCACGGTTTCACATTGCATACGACTGCGAAGGATAATCAGTGACAGCGCTACAAAGTATATGGGCAGACCACGTACAATTTCAGGGTATCAAGCGGATAAACAAAGCACCTGGCAAGAAGTCAGATAAAAGCCTACGCTTCTGTGAATCAGAAACAACAAAACATACTGGGCCACCATTCCACCAAAGCCACCAGACAGAAACTGCGAGGTGGGGAGTAAACGTCTGGGGTCATTATGTCCTTCGAATCGCGCAAAAGCTCGTTTTGCAGACTATTTCAGGGTCAGCATGGAAACAAATTTTGAAAGCAAGAAGAGACCAACTTCGTAAGCTCCAAACTTGATTGCAGACTCCGGCATCACCTTCACCACATTCAACCCATTGCCTAGATAATGATCAGATCAAAAGGTCCATAAGCCGGCAAGGGAAATTGTTTCACCAACCCGCAAATAAACTCCGAATCCCTCCCGCCCGCCATAGTTCTTTGAGTGCGTCCAGAAGCGTTTTGGGTGCACTGCCGGCGGCAGTGAAAGGGAGCCCATCCTTTGCGGCATGAGCCGCCGTCCTCTTGAAACCGGTCTGCGCAATGAGATAGACTTTGAGCCGATCGAGGGGCGCGGTGGCCGTTCTCGACACGACGCCCGCGATCCCGCCTGCAACGAAGTAGCCTAATTGAGGGGTATTCTCGGTCAACTTCCGTTCATAATATCGGAGGGACATCCACATGGCGACAGTCTTGGGGATGGGCAACCACTCCAACTCAAATTCGCCGTCTAACGAGGCAAATTGGTTCCTGACAGTGCAGGACGGGCTGGTTTGCGCGTGGGCTGATGGGAGGAGGGAGGCGAGGCCGTGCAGTGAGAGGATATTGTACAAGAGGTTCTGGATGGCCAGGAGATAATGGGTAAGAAACGAGTGGTCTGTACCTAAACCCTGCAGGTCATTGATGTGGACATCTCCTTCCGGGTTTAGATTGCCCGTAGCCGTGTAGTATGAGAGGACAGCGTGTAGATCCGACGGCGAATGGAGAGGAAGAAAGAGCAGGAAGTCCCTATCGAATGCGTGAGCTATAGCCCCCTGCTGAACGGTCGGGGTTGTTTTCGTACCTCCACTCCGCGTAAGAGATTACCCCGTCGTCGTTTTTGTCGACTTTGGTGAAGAACTCGTCGAGTTTGGCGCTCGAGACGGTCACGCCCTGGGCCGCAAAGGCAGTCCGCAGCTCCGCCTTGTCGATTTCTCCGTTGTGGTTGCGGTCGATGCTCTGGAACATCTGCCATAGCCCGCTCTCGGTGTGGTCGACAAAGGCACGAAATTCTGGCGACGATTAGGATTGTAAGAGGAGGCAGCAGTCTCCAAGAAACCACCGCGTGATCTTACCGGATTCATCGATGCGGCCATCGCCGTTGGTGTCGACCTCCCGCAGGATATTGCGTAGCAAGTCATCTGCATTTTTGAGCGCTGGACCCCAAGTCACGTCAGTCAGTTGGGGCAGATGCGGCACGGGACCCGGGATCAGACTCACGATGATCGACCTTCTTCAGTCCCTTCTTTAGTCCAGCCAGGTCGACGTGTCCCTCCCGGCGCGTGTCCAATGAGTGCCATAATTGTTTGACTCGTTCGTCCCGTTCGTCTTGCGACTCGGGGGCCATGGTCGAGGGGATTGTTACCGGACACGGGGCATGATCCTGAGAAAAAGGGGGGGGGGGGGAGAAGCTTCCGAACAGTCAAGTAGACAAGAACTCTCGGTTCATCGAAAACAACAAAAGTCGGATCGCAGAGCCCTGACGTGGAGGGGGGTTGAAAGGAGGTGAAGAATGAATAATCGGCGCGCGGTCATTTGCTTTCGCAGTTGACGCCATTATTGGGGCCCGGGAGGCACGGGACCGCAGAGGGCCCAGCCCTACTATGCCCGATCGGGAATCCCCCTTTGTCCTCTTGACAATTCAATAATCAATGATACTATTTTAAAACCCCATGGCCGCCAACTATTGGGCCTCGACGCAGCGGCGGCACTGGCTGTTCTCGCGAGAGAAGCTGGCCGATGTTCGCGAGCGCCTTCGCGAGCGGGACAAGGCCGCCCATTCGCAGTTCCCATTGCCGGATAGCCGGCTGCTGAACATCTACTTCAACCAACGTGAGAAGATCTATCCTTGCAGGGCTTGATCAAACCGCTAAGAATGGTATAACAGAACTCATCAAGCTGGGCAAGCGCATGTCCACCCGGCAGCAGGCCATTGCCACCGCTCAGGTGTATCTGAAGCGGTACTACATCAAAAATGAGGTGCGCCAGACGAACCCATATCTGGTTCTGACTACGGCCTTTTACTTGGCTTGTAAAATGGAGGAATGTCCACAACATATCCGATTTGTCGTCGGCGAAGCACGCGGGCTGTGGCCAGGTAGGATCATCGGAACGGTCTTTCGCGCATAGTATTGACCAGTTCCAGAATTCATCACCCCCGACGTAGCGAAACTGGGCGAGTGCGAGTTTGCTCTCATCTCGGAAATGAACTCGCAGCTCATTGTCCACCATCCCTACCGCACTTTGTCGGAGCTCCAGACCGAGCTGACCCTAAGCTCAGACGAAGTCGCCCTGGCCTGGTCGGTGATCAACGACCACTATCTGACCGACCTGCCTCTACTGTATTCACCTCATGTGATTGCCATCATGGCGATCATTATCGCAGTGGTTTTCAAGCCAGCGCATTCGGGTAGTTTCTCGTCCGGATCCTCTCAGCCCTCCCTGTCCAGTAGTCTGCGAGAGGGCGGGCAGAATATGCTGGCGACCTTATCCGACAAGCTCGCTGCCGGGGCTCCCCCCAAGATCCAGAAGCTGATCAATTGGCTGGCAGAAAGCGAAGTCGACATCAAAGGCGTGATTGACTGTACTCAGGAGCTGATCTCGCTATACGAGGTGTGGGAGCAATATAGTGAGAAGCATTGTAAGGAGCTCATTGGGAGGATGGTGAAGAGCAAGAATCTGGACAAGTGATGCATACGAAGGATAAGGCGTTTGATTTCTTTGGGGTTATCGGGGTTTGCATTTTCACTGCATGCAGAATAGCGTCTTGAGCATTAGACTGGAATGGCATACATGGTATCGAAGCAAGATCTTAACTGTGGTTTTCGCAGAGAGCCATTAGAGGTACACTTACGTTGACTGTTCGTACTGAATTGCACATTTCAATCTCGCCCGTCATCCCAGTCCGAGTCAAAGAACGACCCTTTTAGCATGGCCTCGACAGGCAGGGCGTGTTTCGAATATCTTCCGGGGACGTTGACAAAGGACTCGTCGCTCTTTATTTTAGACCTGTGCCTGCTAACTGAGCTCTAGTGTAATCCCCCAGGATCGATGAAGCCGAAACTTACAGCCAAATCGGATCTAACAACTCCCTTATTACGTTATGGAGTCTTAGGCACGATCAATCCTGGATTCGTCTTATATGAATTTGATCTACATATTCTTTGTAGATATGACTACTGTATCGTAGTCACTTGGAGCGGCTAGGATCAGAAGAATGGACTTTGGAGTCTAGTATTGCAAGTTCAAGCATCGAATCGACAACAAAATATTCCGCCCTTGGGGCCGGACTACGCCATGGCGGGCGCCTCACCGCACTGATTACGTAGTCAGAGGGTCGGGAGCAAACAATAGGACCCCAATAATGATCACTGTCTGGGCCAGCGCCAGAAAGCATGCAGGGTTAGCTGTTCCAGCAGGCGCCCATTCCAGGTCCGGCAGGGTTTGCTCGTCCTATCGCCAGGAACTGTGCATGGACACAGGCCCACTCTGAGTCAGGAAATCAGTGCACATTCCCCCACCCCATGTTGATCGATAAGGTTTAGTAGAAAACAATGATCAGAGGTTGGGCTGAAAGGATTTTGTTGTGAGCGGGCTGTGGTGGGCTGTGGGGAGCAGGATCCCAACCATCTGTTCGTTGTGGAGGTGAACTACGCTTCCGTAGGTCATATCCTCTTCTTGTGTACATTATAGAGATCGGATAGGAGGATTCGAACATCGTCATTGTGACTCTCCCCCATCATTCTCTCTCTCTCTGGTATGCAAACGCACCCTCGTGGTATTGAATACTGGGGGCATACATACCTTGGGTCCCTTCACGCTGCCTTCGGCCGTGAAGACTAATCCCCGAATGGACTAGCGGCTCTGGTCGACGTCACGTTGCACGATGCAATGACTCCACCGCCTACGAGGTGATTGGCCACTGCTCGCCCATCTCGCCACTGGTTGGTGCTGGTCTGGCACTAGCCTTGGGCGGTGACCGTATGTGACAGGGGCCATTCACCCACCCAGCCACTGACAAGGGCTGAATGACCATACGTGACCGTACACCGCTGTCCTCAGCCCCAAAAACACCCCTCTTTTCCCTCGCCTCCCTGCCTCTTCCCACACAACTTCCGACACCGACTCTCTCTCTCTCTTACTTTCGACTTCCCATCATCAACTCACCTTTTGTTTCTAAACCCCCCTCCAATCTTCTTGTACTACTTTTTTGTATCCCCCCATCTACCACCGTTTCTCATAAACACACCCTTCCCTTTTTCCCATCTTTCTCTTTTGTTCCTTCGGGTGCTGGCTTCCAATCCACCTGGTTCAACGAAAACCTATCCATCATGTCTGCTTTCTTCTACAACCACCAACAGCACCAGCAACACCACCCGCAGCACGGGATGCAGTCTGCCACCCACCACAATCACCACGGTCGCTCTCGTCGTGCGCCCAAGATGACTCAGAATGCCCGTCAATTCCGGGGGGTGAAGAGCATGAGGGAACTGGCCGAAGCTCCTGCAATGACGGCGTTCCGGGCGAGATTTGAAGCGGGCCGGTCCTTCGATCTGGATGATGACCTTGAGTTCTGTCCGGGGCTCCTGACAGAGGACGATGTATGTTTGTTGGCTCGACGATCTTCTTGAGACCGCCCCTACCCCTTGAAGATCGTCACTGCAGTGTCTCTGAAGAACAGAGTCACCCGGGGAACAGCTGGTTCTAATGTTTCATTTTTCTGCAGCTGCACTCCATTCATTCCGCCTCTTCCGACCGGTCGTCGCTGTCGAGTGGCTCACCCGACACCTCGCCGCTCCAGCACCAGATCCAGCCCGTGCAGCAGGTCGCCCCGTCCATCTCTCTCTCGCCCGCCCAGGTCAACTCGTTTGCCCACGCTGGTCTGGCCGGTAATCATAATCAGGCCAGCTTCCAGCAGCAGCCTGCCAACCGGACCCGCAAGGTCATTCCGATTATCAACCCTAATACCGGAATGTCCATGTCGAGTCCCCCCTCCTCGCTCACCCCGGGGATGATGCAGACTGCGCAGCGTCGATGGTGAGAACGTGATCTGCCATACGTCGCGGCCTAGCGCCCTTATACGTCTCTTGCCTGTTCTCTGCACGTCCGTCACCTGCCTCATTCTGCATCATCCAGGGGTCCCTTTAATTTGCGGGTCATAATATTTTCCATTCTTACATTCTTGTCTGATACGGCTTATTGCATTCGACACGACCAAACCGGAAAAATATCTTTGTTATACGATCGAAAACACGGGGAAAAAAAAAAAGCGAAAAACTCAAATCGGCTCTGTACATACACACTCACAACCTCTCTTTCTCGATCACGACTACCTTCGCCTCTCTAGATTCTTGCGAGCGACGGCGCCTACGATTCGATTCTCTGCATTTTTTTTTGTTTTTCGCCAAACGATACCTGTTTTGTCTCTCCGGGAGAGACGAACACCCCTTTTGTTGACCCATTTTTTTTGTTTTCTTTCCCGCCGATGATGTATAGAACGAGCGGTGACTTGCTACTTGACGTGCATGTCTTGATCTACGGGTACGGAGTTGAACTTTCATTCGGGGATGCTTTTGCCAGCGACGCTGCCAGATACACCGACTGCTTAGCGACGAATTCTTTGTTTTTTGGTTTCTGGGGTTCTGATTGATCTTTGGGTGGGATGGGATTTATCATTTTGCAAAGGATCTAGAGGCGGAAACGATACACGTCTGCATTGTTTTGGGCTTTTTGTTATGTTGGGGTTTACCATCTGCACTCTTCTCTTTTTTGGTTTGCTGTATATTTTGGTTCGGGGATTGCGTGAGATACTCATTGCTTATACTTGGCCACGGGTCGTGGCTGGTTGGGATGGTTGCGAGCGAAACCACGGACTGGGAATGCGGAGTTGTCCTTTTGATTGATGATGTCTTTGTTTGAAATCGATATCCTGGGGGTCTCTCGCGACACTGGGCGAGTCAATAGACCATATTTGCACCTAAAATTGGTTGTCCTTCGTTGATGATTCTTTACTTTCTGCGTTGCCTCGCTGCGAGCGCTGTATGATTCTTATGTTGGTCTTGCATCCGGTCCCTTCCACGTCTCATCTGTTCACATGGCCTTTTCCTCTCTTCTGGCATGCGAGATGTTCCCGGACAAATTGATGTCTCTTCTTTTCGTAGTAGATTACAATTCCAGACTGATTATCTCGGAGTTCTCTGTTTATTTGCCCGTCTGTTCGTGATGTCATGCACTTGGTCTTCCTAGCCAGGATATATGGTCCAGTATCGCCGACTCAACATGCAGACATGTTGACCACCACAACCACAACCAACCAGAGACACTACGTTTACAATCGCATCCACTTGACCAATTCCCTTGGAAGGGCATAGTGGGAGTGGCATCCGCGCAGTCCGAGACGCTGAAGACTCACTGACGTCACCGGTACGGTGCTCGGCACTTGTCGGCCATTCACGGGTGTCGACAAGGAATGCCCGGGTGTATCCTGTGTACTGGCCTGACGTCGCTCTTGTGGGGTGCTTTCGATCTGGTGCCTCTCACTGTTTAGCAACATCTTCAGTTCAGCCTCGACGTGTTTTCGCTACATACAGACCAGACCGCTCGGAGAGTCCCCTACAGTCCATCGTCCTTCCGATTCAACTCCTCCAACTCAACCTATCATCCCTCGCCATCCACCATGTCCTTCCTCACCTCTGTCCGCGCAACCTCGCGCTCAACCCTTCGACCAACCTACGCCCTCTCCTCTCATTCTTCATCTGCATTCCACTCCTCGGCGATTCGCCCGACCTTGAAGGAGTCGGACAAGAGTAAGCTCCCAAGCAGCAGCACCAGCAACAGCCAACTAACCCTCCCATTAGACCGCGACGACCTGCCCAATTACTACGAAGCGCACAAAGAAGAACAGGTCAAGAACGCCGAGAAAGGGAAGGGCAAGTGGAGCTCTGAGCTGGCGAGTAACAGTGAAGCAGAGGTCAGTCCTTCCTTTCTCTTTCTTCTCAGCATGGGTTGTCTGAGAATAAAGGCCAATACTAACTGGCTTAACCAACAGGTCAAAGCGGATCGAGGCGAGATCGAATCCGACGATAAGACCTTCGAGGGGATGCAGGAGCGGACGAAAAATCTGCTGAATGGCAAGGGGCCGTTGAATAAGCCGCAATAATTGGTCGCTGTATTGCTATGTTGGAGGTGGTTACTTGTTGTTTAGGTAGGAAAAATGATGTTTTCCGAGAGGATTCGGTCCATTGTACTGTGTATGTAGTATGAAAGAAAAACGGAGACAACTGCGACGCCGGTGTCAGAGAGCCCAGATAGTACAAACGCCCAATTCACCAACAAAACGCCTCCCAAAAAAAAAAAAAAAAAGAAACGACCGCTATTTCAGAATCACAATCAAAATCACCAGAAGGATAATCAGCCCGACGATAGTCATCAAGCTCCAATTGTCACCAGCCTTGCGCCGGAAGCGGTCCAGCCGCCGCCGCGCACCATCCAGCCGAGTCTGATGTCGATCTACGTCCCCGTCCATGCCATCCAGCAGAGTGACATGGCCCTCCAGCTCATCCCCGATCTGGATGCTCAGCTCGTGCTGGCGCCCGATGGACTCGCCCAGGCGATCGAGCTGGTCGTCCTGATCACGGATGGTCTGGGCGTGGTGGTCGTGGATCTGCTGGTTGTTCATACCGGACTGATCGGGGCCCGAGGGCGACGGCTCGTCGCGATAGGGCTGGAAGAGGTTCCGCCGGTTGCGATCCTCCTCGGCGTCGATCTCATCTTGCACGGCCGCCGCCGCGGCCGTGCTGTCCATGAACCGCACGGATTTCGAGGGCGGATGTTGCGGGACAGGCTGTTTGAGATCGGGAGTTTTGGTGGAGGTGGGCTGGTTGCCGCCGAGGGAGGGTCCCTGCGTCGGGCTGGTGGCGGATGTGCTGTCTGGGCCGTGGAACTGAGATGACAGGTCCTGGTATTGGGCACGGAGGGGGCCAAGCTGGTCTTTCAGGGCGGCAGCGCCTGCGCTGTCGTGGGAGTCGGCCAGCCGGGATTGCTCGGCTTCAATGGATTCGATGCCTTCGTGGAGAGACTCGAGAGCCCGTGAGATCTCGCCGTCTTGGGCATTGGGCTCGAGGTCGAGGCTAATGGCTCGCTGCCGCTCCAGGAGCGACAGTTTGATGTGGTCGACGACGAGGAAGAGTTGGGATGGATTCGCCATGGTGAAATCAGCAATGAAAACGTGGTTGTCAGATGTAGGGTTCGAGGAGATAGACCCCCAGGGCAGAGAGTTGGGGGAAGATGGAGAAGTGATGGAAAGGCAGCAGCAATGTAGGTAAGTAAGCACTACCGGACCCTTCCCTGTCCGCCTTCGGCTTCCCTCCCCGCAGTATGTAATCCTTCTTATGGTACTGTTCTCTCCCTTTCGTCTTCTTCTCTTCTCACTTCCCACCCCTTCACACACCTCTTTCCATAATACTGTCATTGCTTATTTGACACCTACCTTGGATGGTTGTTGCCCTTTGGCCTGCCACCCTCATGGGTAATCCCTGTCTTTGCATCATCTACCTCGGTATTTAGAATCCCTTCGCCATCCGCCCTGCAGAACTGCGGACTTTGCGTCCTCGGAGGACTGCTGTCGCAAACTATAAGTCGCACACGCCTTGCACATTCCGTCGCTCTTGTCACAACATCCGTGCCATGAATATCCACGAGTTCCTCTCCGCGGAGGCCGACTGCGACCGGGAAGGGCTGGTCGATCTCCGCTCCCTGGACTGCGTCTCCCACTACGATTCCCACCTTATGTGTCCGATCTGCCATTGCGCGTTCGTCCAGCCGGTACGGTTGCAATGTGATCACGTCTTCTGTGGCAAATGCCTCCGGTCCGCCATCACCAGCTTCCGCTCGACCGACTCGGACGTGTTCCCGTGCCCCTCTTGCCGAACACCCACCTACGAGGTATTAACGAGCGTGCCCCGCCTTTTGATAAACATGTGCGACGATATTCGAGTGCGATGTCCGTTTATACCGGAGGGATGCCAAGAGACCCTGCCCCGCGGCCATGTTCAGTCGCATGTGGACAAATATTGTGCATACCGACCCGTACCGTGCCCGGACACCTCGTGCGACCAGATGATCCGCCAGAAGGACCTCTACCCGGATCAAAAGTGTACGCATGGTCTTCAGCAGTGTCCGCGGTGTGAGGAGGACGTCATGGAGCAGGACTATGAAGAGCATGACAAGGAGCTTTGTCCCAGTCTCGAGACTACGTGCGTGGATTGCGGTACAACGATCGTCCGGCGAGAGATGAAGAAACATGTCGAGGCGTGCCCGGAGGTCGTCAGCCCCTGTGCAGCATCCAAATATGGGTGTCCCGTCAAAATTCGACGAGCCGAGATTGGCGGGCACGAACAGCTCTGTCCGCTGATCGCAATGAGCCCATACTTCGAGGCCCAAAACACCCGGCTGGACCTTCTCGAGCTGACCGTCCGACACCTCCAGCAGCGAAATGAGATCTTCGAGGACGGGCTGGCCAACATCCGATCCACACTGGTTGACTCTGCGCCTGCCGGGATGAGCGGCGCTAGCGGTGGAAACGACCATCAGACGGATAACATGGATGAGTCTGTGGATCGCTCCTCCAGCGTATTTTCCTCCAACGCCACAACATACTTGCTTTCTCTGCATGAGTCCCTGCGTGAGGAAGTCGACCAGCTATCGCATGCCATCACCGACCTAGATGCCCGCGCCAGCATGACCATCCTGAACGAGTCCCTGCGAATCAAAGAAGACATGGCCCACACCAACGCCGCTGTGAATAGTGTTCGCATGCAGGTGCAGTGGCTGATGAATCCTCGATTGCACCATGGCCCGCGCGCCGGGGTGCGTGCCAACACCGTCGGTGGTAATGACACAAACCGGTCTCCGCTGGCGGCCTCGTCGGCGCCGGGACCGAGCAGTACCGCCGGTCCATCTATGGGACCGTTGCGGCCCAGACGACCGAGTGATAGTGGTCGCGAGGGAACCAAGCTTTAAGGCTTGGAGCGATTGTTTTGAGCGTTGCATTTATCTGGATAGGTCTGGAGAGGAGTCTCGGAGGTGTTCCTTGTCATCACCCACTGTATCATGTTGTTTAATCGGGGTTGTCTGTGGTAGGATAGACGGTATGTCCGTTTTCTGGAGTATTTCGACCTTGAGTCGGTCGCTAGGGACTGGAGACTGCTAATTAGTTAAGAGTCTATGCGTAATGATGGTGCATGAATTCAATTGTTCTTAAGTTATCTTCCATTATCGTTGTCCTGATATATATCTGATCGCATTCCCATGAAAATATTCCCCTATCCCATCCAGTCAGGTAAAGCAACATGTTTTCGCTCAAAAAAATATCACAATTGAATCACTCTTACCAAATCAACAAATATTTTCGAAGAATAAGGGTTCAAATAAAGGAAAAAGACCAAAAAAAAGGTCTCAAGATGTTCTTAGGAATAGCCGAACGCGGGGGTCGAACCCGCAGCCTTGAGATTAAGAGTCTCACGCTCTACCGATTGAGCTAGCCCGGCAGGGCTTGCAGAGAAATCTGCAACTTGGATTGATGTGGGGAAGCCAACCGTTAGTATAGGAAGTGACACAGAATGGGTCGTTTGGAATCGCGACGGATGAAGTATGAAAATAATAGGGGAGGTTGTATCTCTAATTCTGGAGTGCTATATGTCTATTTCGTCAACTTTGTAATCTGTTTTATTTTTCATTCATGTTGAATACGCAGGAGCAGTGGCGCTCAAGATCTACTGTTCGTGTATCGTGTGCTAAGGGCAGTAGATGCATCAGCTAATAACCATCTCATCTGTATTCCTGGTGGGGATGACCGAAGCGATGCTAATGCTGACGCTGATGCGGGTGCGGGTGCGGATGCTGTTGGTGCTGGTGCGGGTGCTGTTGCTGGTGCGGATGCGGGTGCTGGTGCTGGTGCGGGTGCTGGTGCTCAGCATGAGACTGATACTGAGGCTGTCCATGTTCAGCCTGCTGCTGCTGATACGGCACCCCCCCAGTCTCATTCTCACCCTCAACCTCCCTCGAAAAACCATGCCCCAACCCGCCCGGAACGAAGTGCGAGATCTTATTCAGCTTATTCAACTCCGACATCCCAGGAATCGGCAGGCCAGACAGCTTATCCCACGGAAGTCCACCGGAGGAACCATGCTGGCCATGCTGGCCATGCTGCCCCGAAGACGACAGGCCGGGGATCGGAAGATGGGATAGTTGTTCCCAGGGCAGACCGCCAGAGGAACCGTGCTGGCTCTGGGACTGGTGTTGTCCCGAGGACGATAGGCCGGGGATGGGTAGGCTGGATAGTTTATCCCACGGAATACCACCACCACCCGAGGAACCGTGCTGTCCTTGGGAGGCGCTGTGGGCGTGGGCGGCACCGCCTCCCAACGCGGCAAACCCTCCACCACCGCCGTGCGTGTGAGGAACACCGCCAGTGTTACGACCTGCCCTGACGCCATCGGCGCTGAGGATATCATTCAGCTTGGCGCGGCGGTCTGGGTGGGTATCCACCCAGGTCTGGACAGCCTCGAACATCGTCCGGTGTGCATCGTTGCGCATATCACGCAGAGCCGGGTGGTGGAAGATGTTCATGCAGTCATTCAGAACCTCGTGTTCGGGCACATCGATATGCTCCCATGCATACAAGACGCGGGGCGCGATGTAGCGTACAATAGCGGCGGCGACATGACCGGCCGGCTCGTTGAGAACGTTTGCGAAGTGATCCTTGGAGAGCAGCGAGTGCGTGGGGTCGGTGCAGCGCGGGTCTGTCCAGGGCTCGTACTGGTGCTTTCCTGAGGCGTCGATGACGCCCGACGAGCCTGTCTGGAGGGATTTCGAGGCTGCCTTGATCAGTGGTCGGATGAATGGTGCTAACAGCGACATGATGAATACGGTAAGGGTCTCGGAGATCTTCTCCACGAGGGCTTCCAGTCCCGGTATCTTCTCGATGATTGAGTTGAGCTTTCGGACTACTTTGTCTCGGAACTCGAGAATGGGGTAGATCTTCTTGATGGTCTCTTGGGGGTTGATGTCTGGCATACCCTGGAGACCTGGACCTGGACCTGGTGCTGGCGCTGTACTGCCACCAGGGCCCGGCGCACGAATCTGCTCGCCCATTCCGTGATCCTCCACACAGAGAGAGTCAAAACCGCGAGAATAGCCAGCCGTCGAGCCTCGGTGTCGGTTGACAGACTCCTGAGCCTCGGACTGCTGCTTAAGCTGCTCAGCCTCACTTACCAGATCCCTCGTCCCGGGGATCTTGCCCAGCAATCCAGTAAAGGTATTGAGCGAGCTATTCGACTGCGAATTCGACTGGGCATCCCCAAGTGCAATATCCATCTCATTGACCTCCGACTGGGTAAAGTGATCCGTTGCCTCCCCAAGCACGGAGTGAAAGAAATCAACCATCCCAAACGTCCCCGTCACAAGCGGGAAGACGTGGTGTCCCCGGATATTGCACTGCGTCGCCGTGCCCGTGTGCGGAAACACACTCAGGAAGCCCATCTCACGCAGAGCCAGCTCGCAGTAGTTGGTATGCGCGGCAAAATCCTCCAGCGTGTGCAAGCCCTGGCCTAGACAACGCAGCGCCTCGCAGAGATCCTCCTCGCTGCCTTTGCGCTCCCCGCCGTGCGTGTACATGCGTCCGAAATGGATGCTGCGGCCTAGACTGTACTTGACGTAGGCGGCGCTGGTGGCCCAGTCGCCGCGCTCGTTGGCAATGTAGTTCTTCATCCCTGTGTCGGGGTCGATTTCGAGCTCGACCGGCCGGACGGGGGGCCGTAGCCGCTTATCGAACTGGCGGGCGTCTTGGTTGTCGGCATAATCTTTGGGGTTACTGCGCGAAGCGTTAATCGATACACACACTCGGGATTGAGGGAAGGGGAGGGAGGCGTACTCAATATGCTCCTCGGGCCGATAGACACCCAGTCGGTCCGACGTGACCTCAAACTCGGCCGTCGCATAGCCAAAGGTGAGGAACGAGAGGATCCAGACCAGGATACGGATGGTATCGGCCTGGAGCGATTTGAGGGTGCCGGTATCCATGGCCTGGGAGCTAGTTCCATCGGGTTAGCTTCTCTATACACTCCGCCCAAACGGTGGTCGCACTCACTAATCACGCAGCCAGTTCCCAAAGTACACCCGCTTGATCATGGTGGAGGTCCATTTGTGGCCCGAGATGCAGGCGACGGTCTTGAGTAAATCCTCGATATCGCCATGGCGCCAGTTCTGGCCCTCGATGGCCGAGATAGAAGCGATGTCTAGAGCGGGTGTCAACACAGAAACAAACAAGCTAACACGACCAATGACGTACTGCCGGCCCCGAAGGCGTGGACGTGGGGCAACAGGAGGAGGAAGCATAGGAGCAAGGGTGCCCGTGGGATGGCCATCGTTCGCGGTGTAGTAAAGAAGTAAGTTAATAGGGTCAATCAGGTTGAGGGACGATAAATCGAGTCTGTAGTGGGGAAGCCGTGGGTGTGTGGCTTGGCGATAAACACACGTCCCATCCGAAGATCCACCGTTGATCTGACCCTAAGACTCAGATACAAGGAACCTGTCGCGAGGGCAGCGTCCAAGGGCCTTGAGGCAGCGATGGAACCTCGACGACTTAGAGACCTATCCCCAGCAACCGCGCGGCTGCTGTTCGCATCGACTGTGACCCCTGTGGTGGACTACGCCTCTAATGTCTAGATGAACGCTTTCAAGCATAAGGCCATGGGGGCGATCAACCGAGTCCAAATGGTCGGAGCGCAAGGCATTATGGGGACATCCCTCACAGTGATGACCAGCGTGCTGTCAGGGTAAGGAGTAATAGCTCGTCATTTGAGCAGAAGTTTTGCGAATCATTACTGCTCGTCATACGATGGCGGCCGAGTGCAGTACTGTCCTGAACCTAGTCGTAGAGAGCTGATCCAGAAAGAAACAATTGGTCAAGTGGCGCATCCGAACGTCGGTCTTCATGCTTAAAAATGCAAACGCTCTTGCTTGTGTCGGTAGACCAATGAAGACAATCGGCCATACGCCCCTAGTCTTAGATCGCGATCCGCTCGCCGTTTCGGCATACTTTCTCGGTCAACCGGACATGTGGAATTGGTGAACATCCACAATGATCTCTCCGATCGAGGTTCGATGTGAGTTTGGCTCCAGTCGATAACGGCACTTGGAGGTGGAAGGCCTGTTCTGAAGATATCTGTAAAAAATTCCTCAGGAAACTCACTGGATCTGTATGACACGATTGGAAGAAATTTGTCGAATAGACTCCAGGCGACAGCCACTTATTTGTTTCATTCGGTTGCCTTGAAAGCAACGCGTATGAGTGCATTGTGGCACAGTCTATTTCCCCTGTCTCTCTCGCTTTTGATGTTTGATTTTTTGATTTCTGAGGCTGATCCATTTTCTTGCGGGGACTGAAGACACACTGGCGGCCTTGTTCCTGGCAATTGCGACATACGACTAGATTCCGATTCACCGAGGAACAGCATATTTGGTGGAAGTGGCAGGCATTACATGCTTCACGGCGATGAACAATCATGATCAAATATGAGGGACTTCCATTTAAGATAATGACACAGACGACGTTTGGCACTTGCGATTGCAGGAACCGAGAACTCTCTGCAACGATAGTCAACGTAGGCCAATCGATAACGAGGGGCCTAATTTTAGTGCGTAGGCCCAGAAAAATTTCTCAACAGTCATCCATCAGAAGGACCTAGTTGAACTTGGCACGAAATTCTACGACCACGTTTAGCTAGAAATTAACGCGATCCTATTAATTATATAGAAGCAAAAAAATTTGCAGTTTTGAATTACGTCGGTGCTGTTTTGGTCTCGCTTTACAATACATGCGCTCCACTAGTATTCCTTTGACATTCCTTTGACACAAGACCCATGTAAGCATGGCCCCTACATTACAGCATATTGGGGCCCTAATGATTGTGGGGCATCTCGTTAAAGGACCGCTTATGGTTCATTCTAAAATATCTCACACGTGTATGCATTTCCCCGGGCGAAATTATCTGCAAGGATTCTTCGGGAATGGCCCCATACTTGCCCATAGGCAGGACGTCGGCTGACGCTGAACTGTGGATGCGAGGCTGTCGTTCATGTGGACGTTTCAGGGGCATTGTCTCGTAGGGATTCGTCCCGCAGACTTTGCATGACGGGGAAGCGTTTCGGGGTCTTACTGTGTAATATAGTCAAGGCTGCAGGAAACAAAAGGAGTCGCTGCTTCCTTTGGCGCATTTCCATCCAACAAGAACAGAGCTTCCGCTAAAGGGGGCTGGGTGACTGAGACGGAAGACCACCATTGCTTAGGAGAACCTAAGGTTCTGGAGTCGGCTATCTTGCTTTCTCTCCTCCGGTATACGCCTTCCCTTCTTTGATCCTCTTCTTGCTCCAAGTAAATAGGCCGGGGGAATAGCAATGGAAAAAACTCCAGAATGCTTTCCCTATCATCCAGATATACCCACGCCGTTCGGCTACCGGCCTTCTCTTGCGGCAGGAATTATATATACGGTTCTTTTTGCTGCCGTCACCGTGGCCCATATCTGGCAGACGTGTCAACATAGAAATATATGGCTGGGACTTGCATTTTCCCTCGGAGCGTTCGGCGAGTTCACCGGGTGGATTGCACGAGTCGTTGCCTATCGATGTCCCTACTCAGTTCGGTTGTTAGAGATGCAGCTGGCCGCACTGATTACGGGTAAGTAGAACTTCTATCATCAACCTCGCCATTGTTCGAACTGATCATTCTCGGCCAGCCCCGGCTTTCACTACTGCCGGCCTTTATGGTACGCTGGGCTTGATTATCCCATTAATCGGCAGAGAGAAATCCCCTCTCGGTCCTAGATGGTATCTATTTATTTTTATGAATATCGACTGCCTCAGCCTCTCCCTTCAAGCTGCCGGTGGTGGTATGGCGGGGGCCGCTTTCAGCAAAGGTGACTCCCCGTGGACAGGCACCTACATTATGGTAGCGGGGATTATCAGTCAGCTCGTCTCAACGTGTGCCTTCGCTGCACTGCTTGGATTGGTGTTGTATCGTTCTAGGTCTCTGATTCGCCAAAGTCCATCACTGAGTCGGATAAGATTGGCACTGACAATCACGATTGTTTGCATGGTCGCTCGGGGTATTTACCGGAGTATAGAGCTGAGTGGTGGGTGGCGCGGGTATCTCTTCACGCATGAGATCTATGCAATTATCTTCGATGCACTGTTGATGTTTATTGCAAGTCTTACGCTGAACATCTGGAATCCGGCAGGGTTGATAAAGGGTATAAGGGGTTATGAAATATCTATGGTAGGGGAGGAGATGGATATGTTTCGGACAGGCAGATAGAGCGCGAAAGGAAATTTTGCTTTATGAGATGCTAGATAGGAGGGAACGGTTTATAGGATCCTCGGCTTTACATAGTCATTTTACACTTTCAATCAGATTTCCATTCATAGTAAATCGGACGATTAGAGCTCTACATATTGTCACGGATATCCTACTCTGCCACAGGTAGCACTCGCACCCGCACCCCCTTTGACTCCTCCTTGGGCAAGGGAGCAATAGCATCCACCCAACATTCAACATCATTATCGACTGTCGTCTCGAACAACTCCAGGGTGCCGATATCGCGATCCCCGTGCACCTCTGGGCTTCCGAAGTGTCTAAATAGCTCCGCCAGCATCAAGGTAATCTCTGCGTACGCTAGGTTCATTCCGACACAGATTCGGCTCCCCTTGCTAAAGGCAACTTGGTAACGACTTAGCCGGGGATTTGTGATCCATCGCTCTGGATCGAATCGCGACGGATCCGGGAAGATGGTCGAGTCCTGAAATACTAACATACCGGTCATACTGACCGGTGTATTGGGAGGGATGGTCCAGGCTTTTTGTGTGTCGGGGTCCGTGAATACCAGAACCTCGTCTGGTGCAATGCGCGCGAGACGAGTACTGGCCCCGTAGCTCAGCCGAAGACCTTCCTGGATGCTGGCGGCGAGGTACGGTAGGTTCTCAAGGACACTCAGGTCTGTACTGTCCGTCGAGGAGAGTTCATCCTTCAGCTTACGGAGCATATTTGGGTTGGACAGGAGGTGGTAGATAGTCACTGTGATCGTCCATGCAGTGGTAACGGTACCGGCAGTCACGGCAGCTCCACTGTCCTCCGCTAGACGCTTATAGCCCTTTTCTTGGGGCGGGAGGCCACTGTTCAGAATCTCCTGATAGACAGTTGAATGGCAAATCCCTTCGCTTGGGCTCGGTTGCTTTTCGGCGTTCATGGCCTTTCGAACTTGGCGTCCGATGTCCTAAACTGGTCAGCTTGTTCTGGTTGGGACATGATCGAAAATACTGACTCGATGCATCTGAATAAACGAGCTCAAATCAGGGTTCATCCACAGCAGCAACCAGGTGGGCATTCGCTTCATTGTCCACAGAATCCAGGGAAACTGTCTCATCAGGAAATTATTCTTGGCACCGTTAACAACTGCCTGGTGGAAGGTGATGTCGAAATCCGGGGCGTTGAGTTTGTCTGCTGATTTTCCGAAGCAGTATTCCATGATCACATCTTGATGACAAGCCGGGTTAGCCAAGCTCATTCTGATTCAAACTACTACCACAGATCTATATACCTGCCGAATAAGCCGAGAGAGCTTTGTCCAGCGGGAAGACTTCATCACTTTTCTGAAATTCCTTCAGTCTTCCTAGAAACGCTGTAAAACGCTCCTCAATCAGCGGCTGTAGTCTCCGCACCTGTCTTTTGGAAAAGAAAGGATTCAGAGCGGCCCGCCTGGCTCGGTGGAGCTCGTGTTTAGTTGTCGCCACTGTCGAAGTATCTCCGCCAAAAGCTTTGGTTGCCCAGTACCACTTGTCTCGTCGGCGATTTCCACCCGCGTAAAGCTCGTCGTAGAAATCGGGAGTGTAGACGTGAAGCTCATGTGGGTTTATGCGGATGATGGGACCGTACCGCTTGTGAAGGCGCCGAATTTGGAAGGTATATTGGCCACCAAGAACGACATCGTAGTAGAATTCGTACCTGATTCGTCAGTATTCCAGGTCGCAGAACACTGCAATTGACGGGAGACGGATTACCAAAAGGTAAATGCTGCCAGTCTAGGACCTGGGAAGGACCGAAGTGGATGTAAATAGAGACGATACAGGGCGAGGGTGGCTGTATAGACCAGGCCGGCAAATAGGATCATCAAAGAAAGATTCTTCCCCACCGGGAAGAGAGAGAGATCACCCATTGTGTGCAGTGGAAAGGGATTTTTTGGGTGGTAAATTGTTTCTAAGAAATTCGGTGGAAGAGGGTCTTTGTAGACCAAACGGTCTCCGGCCAAATTGGACGGACCGGTATCTCAGGATGGGCGCACATCCCGCGTTGCATTCGGGCATGAATCGAGCCAAAGATAAAACCGAAAATAGGAAGAAAAATAGAAAACGGGGCAAGTAATGTCACGGAAACATGCATTGCCCCGTCAGCGAGATTTTCAAAGCGGCGCGCCCTGTGTTGGCAGTGGAAACCAGCCCCCTAATCTTCGACTTGGCCCCCAACAGAGCAAACGTAGACAAAGATTCCCATTGCCCTCTTAGTTCCTCTGTAGAAACTATCGCTCAGAGTATGGCTGCCACCGAGGGACACATCGTGTCGCCGCAAGATGAGGCATTATTGCTACCACCGCAGGCGTACCTGCGACCCATGAAGGGATGGCGATTATGGGCGACAATTTTGGCGTATGCGTTCATTTCCTTTCCCTGACCATAATTTAACGATCGTGTTGACCAATGGAGACTAGTCTATTCCTGGGACTACTGTTGTCAACGCTGGAGACCACCATAATATCAACGGCCCTGGTCACCATCGCGTCCGATCTGGGGAATTTCAGTCTATCAAATTGGATTGTCGTCTCGTATCTGGTAACCTATACAGGTACGGCGATGGAGCTAGCCTTGCTTTACTCCCATTTGTGATGAAAGATTAACACTTGTAGGTTTTTTGATCATATACTCTCGATGTAGCGATATCTTCGGGCGAAAACCTAGCTTGCTCACGGCGTTGGTCCTTTTCGTCGCCTTCTCCCTCGCATGTGGCATTGCACGTACGATGGAACAATTGTACGAGTAGCTCCCCGCCCACCATGGTATACTATCTTCCTGACATGAGTAGAATCATCTTCCGTGCCTTCCAAGGCATCGGAGGATCTGGTATCTACAGCATGACCATGGCGGTTATGGCTGAAGTGACACCATCAGAGAAGATAGGCCCAGTCACCGGCTTGATGAGCTGTATCTTCGCCCTCTCCAGCATCCTGGGACCCGTGTTGGGGGGTGCTATCACCTCCAATACGACTTGGCGGTGGGTATTCTACTTGAAGTAAGTTCAGCCCCTGTTCGTGCCATCCAGTATCTATGAACGAGCCAGACATCTGACATGCACAACCAGCATTCCGGCCGGCGGTCTTGCGATTGGAATCGTTACCTGGGTGTTTCCGTTAAACGATGGTCCCCTCCCCATCACACTTGGAAGTTTCAGTCGCATCGACTGGCCCGGAATGATGTTCTCTTTGGCTGGTTCAACATTCCTCGTGCTGGCACTGGAAGAAGCCGACAGTGCCTATGCGTGGGACAGTGCGCTAATTATCGCGTCTCTGATAGTTGGCGGAGTAAGTTGGATTGCCTTCATTATCTGGGAAATTTACTTGGCCTATGTGTATGGAAAGAAGTTGTCTGCTTTGGCAAGTCAAATGATGCCCGTCTTTCCCATGTGGCTGGTACGTCGTCGAATAGTCGCTGCCTCATTTATGTATGTCACTTTTGAATACAGGTCTTGATTAAAGACGTCTATAACTAACTTTGGGTATTAGATCCGCCTTTCTCGCCGGTTTTCCGTTTATGGTTATAATTATCTATCTCCCACAGAGATTCCAGATCCAAGACGGCCTCAGCCCGGTCGAAGCAGGGATCCGAATGCTACCTCTCCTCCTGCTCTCTGCATTTGGTGCTGGCTTGGGCGGCATGATAAACAGCAAAAGAAACGTCTCCTTCTACACGCTGATGGGAGGCGTGTCACTACAGTTGATCGGACTCGGGTTCATGACCTCATTGCCCACGACGGGTGAAATTCTGCGTGCTCAATACGGGTACCAAGTGCTGCTAGGTCTCGGGTTTGGCATAACCTTGACGAGCTTGGTGATAATTTCACGCGTAGAGGTGGAAAGCAACGATCTTGCTATCACCATGGGCGTCGTGACCCAGGTGCGTGTTCTCGGTGGCACGATTGCTATTTCGATCGGCCAGTTACTCCTCATACGGAACGTGAACAAGTATCTATTGGGAACATTATCTAGCGACGAAATTAGCGCGCTTCGTGAAAGTGTGGCCAATATAAGCAAGTTGACACCGGCAAAGCAGGAGGCTGTGAGTGATGCTTACGGCCGTGCTTTCAATACGCAGACTCGACTAGTCTTGTATATCACGGCCGCCTGTTGGATCGTCTCACTAGCAACATTTAAGAGATGCTCCGTGAATGATAACATGCAGTCTCAAAAGGTGCAGCAAATGCACCATCGGGATATGGAGGAGGAAGCGATCCTCACGCAGAACGCCGGTCCGGCAGGTAGTATACATCTTTCTATAGTCAGCCTGCCTAAGATACACACATCAGACGGAGAGCTGAGCACAGGAATGACAAAGCCACGTCAAATTCTGGAGGAGCAAAGAGCTGAAGAACGACTCCAGAGGTATCTTGAAACTGGGGAGCTGTGGTAGCTAAAGAAAAGCAGAAGAAAAGCGTATTGATTACATATAAGAGAAAGACTATGATAAAATCTGTGTATGTCTTGTTTCTGTTTATCCTAGGTAAACGCGTAATGCACCAGGAAGGCAGGCTGTCGCTCCTATTCCAAGAAGAAGACATCCAATGCCTAACACCTTCAGATCCCAGTTTCTCGCCTTCCATATGGGCATTCGCATGTCTGCTGTCTCTAGATGCATTGCCCTTCTGTCTCCAGCTAGTTCGCGCCCTTCAAAATCCGCCAATGTCTCTTCAATGAGATCCGCCGCTAGATGCTTTCTTTTTGAGGCAATTCTTGCAATCCTCTGTAGTCTCTTGTTATTTGCGCCAAATGAACCGGTAACATCGAGTATTAGAGATTCGATTGCCCGATGTAAATCCTGTGGGGAGAAGGAATCCCGTTCCAGCGGGATACAGACACCTGCATCCCGAAGCTTCATCGCATTGGTGATCTGATCAAAGTAAACACCTATAGTTATCGTGCTGATGCCGTGGAACGCCGCCTCATTAGTGCTGGAGGCGCCCGCGTGTGTTAAAAATATTGATACACTTGGGCTGGCGAGTACCGCTCGCTGTGGCACGAACGAAGTAAAGAGGATATGGGGGTGGGCACCGGAGACGAGGTCAGATATACAAAGCCCGAGCAACTGATGAGGTACTTGCGCAGCCAGGTTGAACTGCTTCAAAGCCATTCCTCGAATGGACCAGATCACACCATCAATGCCCCCCGAATCTTGAAGGGCGAGAGCGGCACCGCAAAGGATCCGCTGGAGAGTCTCATCTGGGAGAAGTACATGCGTTCCAAGAGAAATGTAAAGGATACGCTTGTGACTTCCTATAAAGACTTCTAGCTCGGGAGTGAGTTCTTGGTATGTATCTGCTAGGACAGGGCCAATGACCGCCACATTAGGGGGAAGATCCCTAGCCGGTTCTAGCCCAAAGAAGGAATTGACAAGGAGAAGGTAATTTGGTTTGTTTCGTGATGGCAGAATGCTATGAACTCCGAGATTGGCTCGCATACGACAAGTCCAGGATCGGTATCGCAGGTATGCGGGACCGCTGCAGAACAGTATCAGGTAGTTCTGTATGCGTTGCCAGAGGGTGGCGTACTCCGAGGTCAGGACTTCTACCTGGAGACCGGAGGCTCCCGGAATGTAGCTGGCGGAGAGCATGTTGGTTGGCATCTGGGGCCAGTGCATGGCAATTGGGATGTTGTACTCCATCTGGATGTCTCGCACCGCATCGACGAGGTAGTCCCCGATGATGAAATCTGGGCGCAATGTTGAGTCTTGCACCAAGGTAGAGAGGCTTGGGTAGACAGTTTCCCAAGTTAATTCGAGGTATTTCCTGGTCTCCATGATCGGATCGAAACTGTGCCGCAGGCCAAGCTTCCACCGCGACATCTGCATATATGCCAGCTCCTCTGCTTCCGGCAACTGACCGGGACCCATTATATGAACTCTGGAGATAAATGGATAATCTTCTGTCCAGCTCTGCTGGCCTTCGAGCGTCGCAAATTCTATGACATGGCCTCGTGTCTTCAAAATCCGACCTATTTCGAAAATAGGGGTCGCATTCGTCAATCCGCCAGCAGTGGCTATAATCAAAAACTTTTTCGATGGGAATTCTGTCAGAGAATTTCTATCGGATGTATCAAGTAGCGATGCCTGATCCATATCTGCGTATATCTCGCGGGTACTTTGTTCACAATCATGGATAATACCCGAATAAATTAAGCCTCTCAGGCGCGAGAGGGGATCGCGCAAGCAACACAACATTGAAAATTACGAACGACAGGATTGTGCTAGCCTTACAGGATGGAATATAATGTCGCCAAAAGGAGGGGGCTAGATCTTCGCCCCAAGTTCGAAACGTACGTGATTTTCATGAACCCATTTAAGAGAAGCTAACGGGTGTGTAGACGCGACTTGTAATAACTAGTATACGCCTCAGGAGCTCTAAGTACCACTAAGGAATTGTGTGCAGGATTGGGGCCAGGCGTCATCTGGGGCCAGGCGTCATCTGGGGCGCGCCTCATCGCCCCTATACTTCAATATTTCCATCAATAATTACGAGCCTACTTGACTACAGCAAAATTTATATAAAATATCGGGGAAGGCGTCTTTATTGTATTAAGGAGTATTGATAATTCATTTCTTTCGCACGCTTCTGTCTGACAAGATGGGGACTCCCGACGATCTCAACAGACGCAATGGACCTCCACAACTGGGATTTGAGGATGCCTCAATGCCAATTGCAATTATTGGCGTGGGAGGACGCTTTCCCGGTAATGCCTCTAGTCCCGACAAGCTGTGGGAGATGGTTTCCAAAGGGCGAAGTGCTCTGAAGGAAGTACCCGCGGACCGATTCAATATTGATGCATTCTACCATCCCCACAATGAGAGGCAGGGGACCATCAATGTGCGCAAGGCGCACTTCATGGAACAGGATGTTTCCGAATTCGACGCCCCTTTCTTTTCAATCACTCCAGCCGAAGCGAATGCCATGGACCCTCAACACCGGATGATGCTAGAGTGTACCTATGAAGCTCTAGAGAATGGTGAGCGATCCCCTACGTTCCGAAATACAAGATGCTAACAATGGGGCAGCTGGTCAACGTCTAGAAGATGCCATGGGGTCAAGGACTTCCTGCTACGTGGGCTGCTTCACCCACGACTATAGCGACATGACCAGCTTTGGTGGAGGAGACGTCCCGCTGTACCATGGCACAGGCACAGGCTTAGCCATGATGTCAAATCGTGTCTCTTGGTACTTCAATTTCAAGGGACCAAGTATTAGCTTAGACACTGCCTGCTCATCCTCCCTAGTGGCACTTCATTTAGGATGCCAGAGCCTTCGGACTGGGGAGTCTGACATGGTGAGCGACGCTTTTCCCTGTAGATGACAATGAAGCTAACATGTTGCACAGTCACTCATCGGTGGAACAAATTTGATCTTGATGCCGGATATTATGAGCGCTATGTCATCACTGCATTTCCTCAGCCCAGACGGGAAATCCCAGTCATTTGATCATAAGGCAAATGGGTACTCCCGTGGCGAGGGTGGGGCTGCAGTCCTCCTTAAGCCACTACACCTGGCGCTGAGAGACAACGATGTTATTCGTGCGGTAATTCGTGGTAGCGGAGTCAATCAAGATGGCAATACGCCAGGAATAACCCTCCCATCTGCAGCTGCGCAGGAACGGCTGATCCGAGAGACATATGCAAGTGCTGGCCTCGGATTCGCCGACACAGCATATGTCGAGGCTCATGGTACCGGCACCCCGGCAGGAGACCCTGTTGAAGCCAACGCTTTATCGGCTACTTTTGGCATGTCTCATTCGGAGAATGACCCTGTGTACATCGGCTCTATCAAAACAAATATTGGCCACCTAGAAGGTGCCTCCGGACTAGCGCAGGTTGTCAAATCAATCTTTGCTCTCGAGAAGGGGGAAATCCCACCTAATCTTTGGTTCGAGAAGCAAAACGAGCGGATAAACCTGCAAGAATTGCATTTGACAGTTCCAACCACTCTTACTTCGTGGCCCAGGCCTGGTTTGAGACGGATTAGTATCAATTCCTTTGGCTACGGTGGCACAAATGCTCACTGCATTTTGGATGACGCGCACCATTATCTCAAAGCTAGAGGGTTAAATGGCAACCACAACACATTGAAAGGAACATACGATGAATCTCCGGGAGCTTCGACAGATTCTGCGGTCGCACTCACCCCTCCGGCCTCCGATGTCATCTCCGTGCTACCAAAACTTTTGGCCACACACAATACGGACTATCTCGCTTTTGTCGGCGATCGAAAACCGCCAGTCCTATTTGTCTGGACTTCTCATGATCAACTTGGAATAGAACGAACAGCCAGAAGGTATGCTGATTACGTGTCGTCAAAGGACGAGGATCTTATGGATACCGACAAGAGGGGCTTTCTGGACAGTTTCGCCTATACTCTGTCAGCCAGAAGAAGTATTCTACCATGGAAGAGCTTCACTGTTGCCTCAACGACTCCAGACCTGGCCCAGAACCTTCTTGGCTCGTCGCGTAAGCCGATCAGATCTTCCGTCCAGCCAAACCTGGCATATGTCTTTACGGGCCAAGGAGCTCAGTGGTTTGGTATGGGTCGCGAGCTCTTTGTTCATGAGGCTTTTAGGGAGAGTCTGAAGGATGCCAGTGAATATTTTGGATCACTCGGCTGCTCCTGGTCGCTTATATCCGAGCTGATGCTGGATGAAAAGTCGTCCCGATTGCATTTAGCCGCCATCAGTCAGCCCGCTTGTACTGCAGTGCAGGTTGCTCTAGTTGATTTGATGACACATTGGGGACTGAGACCTAGCGCTGTTGTTGGTCACTCGAGTGGTGAAATTGCTGCTGCCTATGCAAAGGGGTCGATTAGCCGTCAGGATGCATGGCTCATCGCTTTCCATAGAGGTCGGCTCTCGGGCAGCCTTCCCGAATTAGCGCCACATCTTGATGGTAGCATGTTGGCAGTAGGGCTGGGCTCCAAAGATGTTCAAAAATACCTCGATGAGGTCGCTGATTCCTCTGTCGTTGTTGCGTGCATCAACAGCCCAGCTAGCACTACTCTGTCTGGCGGATCTTCATCGATACAGAAATTGGAAACGCTCATCAAGGAAGATGGCCACTTCGCAAGACGATTGAAGATCGACACGGCATACCACTCTCCTCATATGGAGACGATTGCCCAACAGTACCTCGAGTCGATCGCTGATATCAGGCCCAAGTTGGAGGAGGTCAATATCAAAATGTTCTCTAGTGTTACAGGATCACTTATAAACAGCACCGATCTGGGTCCTTCGTACTGGGTGTCCAACCTACTCAACCGAGTCAACTTCCTCGGTGCCTTGCAAAGCCTGTGCGGTATTTCTGAAGATGGCAAAACTGGAGCTGCAGCGAAGACCTGCGCCGATATCTTGGTAGAAATTGGCCCTCATTCTGCTCTGCAAGGCCCCATCAAGCAAACATTGAGTTCCAACCCCAACACCTCTCGCCTTTCATACCTTTCTGTCCTGCGACGTGGACAGAGTGCCGCTATTACAGCTCTGGAAGCAGTCGGTGAATTGTTCTGCCACGGATATTCAGTTGATATCTCCAAAATCAACAATGTTACAATCCAGCCGAAGTTCCGGTCTCATCTAATTGATGTTCCTGCATTCGCATGGAATCGCCAGCATAAGTACTGGTTTGAAACTCAAACGGCAATTAACCACCGGTTCGGCAAACACCCACGGAAGGACCTGGTCGGCAGCATGACTTTGGAAGCAGTTGATATGGATCCTCGCTGGAAACACATCATTCGAATGAACGAAACTCCTTGGGTGGAATTCCACAAAGTCCAGGGGACTATCTTATACCCAGCAGCTGGAATGATGATAGCAGCAATTGAAGGTGCCAGGCAGCGAGCTGACCCACGTCAGGAGATTGAAGGATTCGAACTCCGAGACATTTTGATTGGAAAAGCGATCGTCATTCCCGCTGATGATCCTGGTGTCGAAATGATCCTCTCCCTCAGGCCATGGAGAATGGGATCCCGAGCGAATAGTTCGACATGGCAAGAATTTTCCATTTACTCTAGACAGGAAACTTGGGACAAGAATTGTTCAGGGCTTCTCCAAATCAAATACCAAAAGCCCAAGAGCCACTTGTTTTTTGACGAGGACAAGGAAGACGACCGACTTGTCCGGGAGAGGTATTTTCAGACGGCCAAGGAGTGCTTCAGACCGCAAAATGTCCGCATGTTCTATGAGCATCTCGCCTCCATTGGACTGCGGTATGAAGACGTCTTCCAGAATTTGGTGAACATACGACAGGGTCACAGCAAGGGCGTGCACAAGTCTGCTTGCTCCCTTGAGGTTCCCGATACCCGGAGTCGCATGCCAATGAAGTTTGAATACGACCATATCATCCACCCCGCGACTTTAGATGGCGTCTTTCAAATGGCTTTCGCTTCAACTGGTCCGGATTATATGAGCGTGGCAAGAGTGCCAACTTCGATTGACAGGCTGTACGTCTCGAGCGACGTTCCTTCTACACCAGGAGAGCTGCTTCATGGGTATGCCAACGTGGAAATGAAAGGGATTGACGATAACGAGGCTAATGTCTTTGTTTCCACCCCTGACTGGGAGAAACCTTTGATCGTCTTGAACGGAATCCAAACCAAGCCGTTTTCTGTGTTGACCGACAGTACGACAGCTGCAGAAAGTATGAGGAAGATGACCAGCTACTTTCACTGGCGGGAGGATGTATCGATGCTTGAAAAAGAGGAGATGGCTGAAATATGCACATCTTTGTCAAAGCACCTTCCATCTACCAGCCCGGAGACCATCGCTGAACTTGAGCTTGGAGCTTTCATTATTATGAAACGCGTGCTCGCCTCCGTGAGCGCGGATGAAGCCCAAGGTTTCAAACCCCACTTGCAGGCTCTCTACAAGTACATGCAGCGAACATACGACCTCGTTACCCAAGGCAAGATTGCACACCAGGAGGCGACATCTAATGTGGACTGGTTGCACACAAGTCCTGGGTTTGAGGACGAGCTTCTGGATCGGGTTTCCAAGGGCTCTGCGGATGGTGCTGTAATGTACCAGCATGGCATGAACCTCGTGGATATCCTTCGCGGTCAGAAACTCCCACTTGAGGTCCTCATGAAGGACAGCCTGCTACCTAACTTCTACTCGAGCGGGGTTGGCTTTCCTCAGAATTATTCCCAGATGGCTTCTTACGTCCAGCTCCTCGCTCATAAGAACCCTAACATGAAGATCCTGGAGATCGGTGCTGGGACTGGAGGAGCAACGATTCCGGTGTTGAAGATCCTGGGTGGCCAAGATGGCACGAGTCCGATGTTCGCCAATTACACATTCACCGACATCAGCTCTGGATTCTTTGAGAAAGCGCAAGTTAATCTCAAGCCGTGGGCCCCTTTCATGGAATACGCTCGGCTCAATATCGAGGACGATCCTCTAGAGCAGGGATTTCGCGAAGGTGGTTTTGACTTGATCATTGCGGCCAACGTCCTTCATGCTACGCGCACGGTGGGGAAAACGCTTGAGAATGTCAAAAAATTGTTGAACCCCGCTGGGAAATTAGTCCTAGCTGAAATCACGAACCCCCTCCTTCGGGCCACAATGATTGTTGGCTCACTTGAGGGATGGTGGGCTGGAGAGTCTGATGGACGCAAGTGGAGCCCTTTGTTAACTGACGCTCAATGGAATGACGAGTTGTTGAATGCCGGTTTTAGTGGCGTTGATGTCTCTCTTCCAGACTGGGCGCATACAAGAGATCGTTTCTTGTCCGTCCTCGTGTCTGCCGTCTCTACGAGTGAGTCTGAGCGTGCCCCCGCAGAGGTCCTCATTGTCGAGCCAGAATCGCCAACCGCTGAGCTGCGGATGCTATGTGGCAAGCTGGAGACCGGTATTCTCGGTAGGGGAGGAAGTGTTAGTGTTACGACTTTGAAAGACCTCCCTCCACCGGAAGTGATGAAGAACAAATCGTGTTTGGCACTGCTCGAATGCGACACTGAAAGACCCTTCTTACCTGATATCAATGCAGAGGATTGGGACGAACTGAAGAGAATCATACTCCACTCGGCGGACATTACCTGGGTTTCACGTGGAGGGACCAACTCAAGTGATGCACCCTTCCTGAATCTGATGACGGGCATGGCGCGAAGCATTCGAGCGGAAAACTATCACCTTGCCTTCACGACATTGGATCTCGACGCCCAATGTCCAATTGATTCTTCGAAAAATGCGCAGAAAATCATCGACATATTCATCCAAGGTGCTAATTCGAAGAAAACTGCCCGCCCGGATTGGGAATATGCCATCCGAAATGAGCGCGCCATGGTTCAGAGGATTCTTCTCGAAAAAGGCATGAACGACTTGATCACCACACAAAATGTCGTCCCGACGGCGGAGGATGCTCCATTCCATCAAAAAGGACGTCCGTTGACACTATCAATCAGAACGCCAGGGCGACTTGATACCCTCCAATTTGTGGATGACCCAACTGCACAAGAGACTCTGAAGGAAGATGAAGTTGAGATCGAAGTAAAGGGTGTGGGGTAAGTCAATATCCATGCATAGCAGGGAAGGACCAGGATATACTGATATCGCACAGTCTCAACTTCAAGGATATCATGGTAGCTATGGGGCAGTTGCAACAGCCTTCACTGGGTATAGACTGCAGTGGCATCGTCACTCGTGTCGGCCACGGAGTCAGCAACCTCCGAGTCGGTGATAATGTGCTAACATGGCGCCCTGGAGCATTCAGCAATTTCCTGCGGAGCTCAGAGAGCATGGTGCAGAAGATCCCTGAGGGCGTTGACTTCAACACGGCTGCCTCATTGCCTGTTGTATACAGCACGGCACATTATGCTCTATCCTATGCTGCTAGGCTACTTCCAGAAGAAAGCATCTTGATCCATGGAGCAGCAGGAGGTATTTATTTATTGCCCCAGAATTTACGACCGCCATGGTTGCTAATATACAACTAGGTGTTGGTCAAGCAGCCATTGTTTTGGCTCAATATATTGGAGCTGAGATCTTCGCCACAGTTTCCACCGAGGCTAAGAAATCACTTTTGATGGAGAAGTTCAATATCAAAGAGGACCATATCTTCAACAGCCGTGACACTCAGTTCGCTCAAGGGATCAAACGCATGACGAAGGGACAGGGAGTTGATGTTGTTTTGAACTCCCTTGCTGGAGAAGCACTGCAGCAATCGTGGAAGTGCATCCGTAGCTTTGGAAGATTTATTGAGATGGGTCAAAAGGATATTGGTAAGTTGACTCCCTCTCCGCCGAACCCTGATAGCGAGTTGACTCTTTCAGTTGGGAACACCGGGTTGGAGATGGCGCCCTTCATCCGCAATGTCTCATTCCACTCAATAAACATGCTTGCCGTGCTCGAGGACAACATTTCTCTAGCATCCAAAATATTCGCCGAAGTGGTTGATCTTCTAAAGAAAGGAATTGTGCAGCCAATCCGGCCACTGGTCTCAATGTCTTTCTCTAAGATTGAAGAAGCCTTCCGCCTGATGCAAACCGGCCAACATACGGGCAAGATTGTTCTTGCGCCGGCTGACAATGAACTTGTTCCCGTACGTACTCTCCTGATAAACCAAAACACTATTGGACCTGCCACTAAAAAAAATCAAAGTGTGTCCCCTCAAAGGTTGCTCCCTACCGTTTCAAAGCCGATGCTACCTACGTTCTCAGCGGTGGCTCTGGCGGCTTGGGAAGATCCATAGCTCGCTGGATGGCCGACCAAGGGGCTCGAAACATTATCTTCCTATCTCGATCTGGCTTGACAAAGCCCGATTTACGGAAGACAGTTGAGATGTTGCAGAAACAGGGTGTCAAGGCAACTGCGTATACTTGCGATGTCAGCAGCGAAGCAGATGTCGCTCGCGCGGTTGAAGAGATGAGAGTGGCATTTCCGCCCGTGAAGGGTGTTGTCCAGGGTGCCATGGTTTTAAATGTGAGCGAGCTGTCTTTCCCATGACAAGACATCTATTGTCTCCCTCGGGTGCTAACCATCACTCCTCGCTACAGGATTCCATTTTCCAGAATATGACCCACCAGCAATTCGTGGGTGCGACTCAACCCAAGGTACAGGGGAGCTGGAATTTGCACAAGCACTTGCCCCAAGACATGGACTTTTACGTCCTCTTGTCTTCCAGCGCCGGCGTCGCCGGGTCAAGAGGTCAAGGGAATTACTCTGCCGGTGAGTTTTTTAAGTCTCAGTACAATAAGAGAATCAATTTAGTCTGACATACGTTACAGGGAACGCATTCCAGGATGCGCTCGCGCATTATCGCCAGCTCCACGGGCAGCATGGCGTGTCCATCGATCTTGGAGTGGTCCTCGGAGTCGGCTTCCTCGCCGACACGACAGAGGAACGCGTCCATGGCAATACGAAGGCCTGGAGCTTCATGGGGATCCGCGAAAAAGAGCTTCATGCAATGGTTCAGGCTGCCATCACCGGAGTCAGCACGAAAGACCAGCGCATCCCGGCCCAACTGGTAACCGGTCTGGGCACCGGAGGCATGGTAGCTTATAATAAAGAAAAATACCCTTGGTGGTTCAACGATTCCAAATTTGCCCACTTGCTCCAAGTTGATACGCACAAAGTGGTGCAGACCCAGGATGAAGATTCGGCCCAGATGCAAACACGCCTTTCGCGCGTCACGGACATGGATTCTGCCACCGAGATTGTCTGTGAAGCACTTGTGGCCAAATTGGCCAAATCGATGATGATGCCTACCGAAGATATCGAAGATACGCGTCCTGCGAGCAGCTACGGTGTTGACAGTTTGTTGGCCGTGGAACTTCGGAGCTGGATTTTCACCGAGATTCAGGCCGATGTATCCGTGTTCGACCTGCTCAGCAATGTCACGATCAACAGTCTCGCCCGCCAAATTGTTAGCAAGTCCAAGTTTATCCCTGAAGGAGTTGTTCAGGTTGTCGAAGTTGATGCTTAATGGTTACTAGCATATAATTGCATTGTCTAATACTGTATTTAAACTGGTCAAGCGACCTTCTAATGACGCAAACTTCCTAAACAATGCACTTGTAGCATCGCTGCTTTCCTTTGGAGCCTCGAATTTTTTTTGGGTCCTATATATCGGTTTTCAGCCAATTATGCGTCTATTATTTAGAAAAATAGATGAGTGCGAATTCTCTGCTGAAAGAGCATAAATATAATCACGAACCACCTTCTCCGGAGGTGGCACCCAGTTGTGGGGCAATAGGAGGAAGCATAGGAGCAAGGGTACCGTGAGAACGCCATCATTCACGGTGTAGTCAAAGAATTAGGTTAATAGGGTAAATCAGGTTGAGGGACGATAATTCGAGTCCGTAGTGGGGAAGCCGTGGGTGTGGCTTGGCGATAAACACACGTCGCATCCGAAGATCCACTGTTGATCCGAGGGTCGCATTGGCGAGCGTAGTATTGATGACTGTCGCGGGTGCGGGTGCAGGTGTATATAACTAACCCTAAACTGGGGGAGCCCTACTCCGGACCCCAGACTCCATACTTTCCACTGACTATCATGGCCACCTCTCACCTCGACGCCCTCAAGCGCGACGGCTTCGTCGTCGTACGCAACCTACTCACCCCAACCGAGGTGGCCCAATACCGGGACATCGCAACCGCCGCCACAACACGCACCCGCACCGGCGGCTGGCCGCACTTCCGCACGGTGCCCAAGCAATTCCCACCATGGCCGACGACGCCGCCCCCCGCCTCAGAGGGCGGCATCTGGGGCGTGCAGCACCTTCTGCACCCCGAGATGGCAGGCCGGGACCAGTTCGCGCGGTGCTACTTCTCGCCCTCCATCCTCGCCGTCGCGGAGGAGCTGATGGGCGTGTCCCCGGACCAAGCCGACGAGGCCCTCGTCATGGAGCTGTTTAATCTGCTCGTTGCGCCGGAGACCAAGGACTTTGAGCTCCGCTGGCACCGCGACGACATCGCCGAGACGGCGTCGGCGGAGGAAGAGCTGAAATTGCTCGCGGCGAAGAGCCCCGGCGGGAGACAGTCGCATGCGCAGTACAACCTCGCGCTGTGTCCCGATGCCTCGCTGGTAGTGGTGCCGGGCTCGCATAGGCGTGCGCGCACGGATGCCGAGCGCAGCGCGGCGCCGTATGAGCCCTCGATGCCCAATCAGCTGGTGGTCGAGCTGCAGCCCGGTGATGCGGTGTTCTATGATAGCAATATCTTGCACCGTGGCACGTATCGTGCGAAGCCGGAGAATGGGGATGAGACTCGGCTGACGCTGCATGGGAGTTTGGGGTTGAAGCCGGTGGATGGCGCGGATGCTGATGCGGAGGAGAAGAAGAAGGTGCGTGCTACGGCCGTGTTGCAGCATGGGGTTGGTGCCTGGGTGCATCGGGATGATGCGGCGTTTGGCATTGGGGAGAGGCCGGAGAAGATGAGGGCGAATCTGGTGGCGATGGGGACTGGTGAGGGTGTTGGGTTTTCGTTGCAGGGATGATTTCTATTCTTATTCTTCTTGAGTGTAGTTCACAAATTGTGTACATGATTGTCTTAAAATGAGATTCTTGGCTGAATGGCTTCAATGATTGTATATTACCAACTGTCGACAACCTTGATCACAACCGTTTCATTTCTTCTACATAATACACCATGTAATTGTCTTCTATACGAGAATATTGGCTGAATGGCTTCAATAATTGTACAACCAATTGTCAACAACCTTGATCACCACTGGTTCTATTCTTCTACATAATGTCCTATGTACTCCTCTAACTATACAACCCACTTATTTCTCCACGGATGCCAGCTCGACACCACTCGGCAGTCCCAAGATCTGGCCCGCCTGGTCCAACGAGCACGAACCAATTCGGGCCGCGCCAGTAGCCGACTCCGTCAAGCAGCCGCCAGCCTCGTCATTCTGGAGATGGCCGGTGATAAAGTGCGACCACGTCTCGTCACAGCCACGGCACTTGGTCAGGGAGACACTGGATCCATGGCCCGGGGCCGCGAGACACAACGACGGATCCGACAGGGGGCTCAGGGACAACTTGCTGCCCTTGCCATGGACGTTCCAGACCTGTGCATCGGCTGCGTTGCAGGTCTCGAACGTGACCTCGGAGCCAGAGGCGGTCAGGCAGTGGCCCGAGTTGGTGCCGAATACCATGCCGGTCGGGATGATGGCGCCGCAGTTCCGGGGAGGCGTCAGGCGATGCACGCTGGTGGCGTGGCTGGCCAGTCGGACGTGGAGGGCCTTGTTGACCTTGGTTTCCTCACCAGACACAAGATCCTTCGCCTTGAATCCGCAGCCCGACACCAGTCCCATCCGATCCAGGGAGACGGTGGTTTCCGCGGTGTGGTCGCCGCGGTTCAGCACGGTCACCACGCGGTCACCGTTGGCCAGCGTGCGGGAGAGCACGTCGAAGTCGGCGTCCCGGGTGACCAGGGCAGCCTGCTGGGCCAGCGGGTCCTGGTCCACGGCGATCAGGTCCTTGTTGCTGAGGAACTTGATTTCGTCGTCCGACAAGCCCGGAATGTAAGCACTGATGATCAGCGGAGCGCCCAGTGAGGCCCAGAGGGCGAACTGCGAGCGCTTCTCATCGGCCGACAGGCGGGGGTGGTCCGGAATCAAAAAGTCCGGGTCATTGTAGTAGCCGGGCTGCTGGTAGCGCACGAGCAGGGTGCTGTAGTGGTAGTTGGACATGACGCTCTTCCAGGGGCTGCCCGCGCCACTGTACACGATGATATCGTCCGAGTGCCGCGCCAGCTCTCCATTGAAGGGAATCCAGTCCATGACCTTCGACCAGGCCGTGTCGTTGCCGAGAAAGTACGCTGGCGCCGACTCGGAGAAGATCAGCGGCTGCGCCATGGCGCTGAGGACCTCGTGCCACTTGTGGTACCGGATGTGGTACTCCTGGCCGATGGTGCGGCCCTGCTCGGGGTAGACATTGCAGCCGTCGAGCTTGAGATAGTCAATCCCCCAGCTGGCGAAGGTCTCGGCGTCCTGCTGCTCATGCCCGTAGGAGCCCGGGTAGCCGCCGCAGGTCTGGTTGCCCGAGTCTTCATAGATACCCAGGTGGAAGCCGCGGGTGTGGGCAAAGCGGGCCAGCCAAGGGAGGCCCTGCGGGAACAGGGTGGTGTTCCATTGCAGCGAGCCGTTGGCGGAGCGCGCGTGCTGCAGCCAGCAGTCGTCGAGGTTGAGGCGGTCGTAGCCTGCGTCCTGTAGACCGCGCTTCACCATCGACTCGGCCGTCTCGGTGAACAGCGTCTGGTTCAGATCACATTCGAAACGTGCCCAATTGTTGAACCCCATGGGCGGCGTCGGGAGCACGCGTGGATCCTCCACGGATGCATGGACAGGAAGCAAGGGCATCATCAGCAGTCCGGCTATAGTCGCCGGACCAACAGTCCACGATTGTGTCCTCATGATTGCTTTTTGTGTTTTTGTTTTTGCGTAAATGACAATGGCAGTAGACTAATTCACAGTCGAGAAGAATAGAGATTGGTCGGCCAACAAGAATGTGGCACATCGATCGCAGTGTTTATATGCCATCTCCATTGAGGCTTGTCTCTTCCCCCGCTCCAGAGGTCCAGGGGATCGGCGAGCGGATCCCACGTCGGGGAAACTTATCAGAACATGGGTGTGACGGTGGTATCTCGCCTAACAGATAGAGAGCTTAATTTATTATGGAGCCCTGGGACAAGCGCGATCAGGGCAGGCACCTCGGCTAGAAGTCGCAGTCCGCCGGATCAGCGGCGGACTTGCCTGGTGGAGCGGGGACGCAGGGAGTGGCTGATGTCTGGCTGTGTAAGATCAATCGCATTGTAACTCTAATCCGGGGTGGAGAAGGCACAATCCCGCCACCCTCCTACGTAGGAACCCACACCAACATCACCGACAGAGATCCGGATGTCTCCATGCCCGCCGACTCCAAGACCAAATCCCGCCCCCAACAGTCGTGTCTGAAATGCCGCGAGCGCAAGGTGAAGGTAAGCGATTGTGGACCCCCGATTCCCCGATCCTGCTGAATGACGATGTCGCCAAACAGTGCGACCGCCACATCCCATGTCGCGCATGTCTGGCCCGCGGCCTCGAGGCCGAGTGCAGTTACCTCACCACGGCCGAGGACCGCGCGCATATCAATATGGCCGAGATCATCGAGCGATTGCGGCGCGAGGTCGACGATCTGCGCGACCGACACACCCAGCCCGCGCGCGAACCGAGTGAGGGAAGTCGTAGCGCTGGCCAACCATACTCATTCGGAGAGTCGGGATATGCCCATTATGCCCATTCACACGCTGGCGGGGAGGGGGCCGAGAGCGGTAGTCTGCCCGGCTCGTCCCCGTCGTCCTCCATGACCAACTCCCGAACCGTGACTAGTCCCGACAGCACGGGCAGTGACAGCGGCGTGACGGGGTTTCCGCAACATGCTTATTCGGTCCCGACACATCCACACGTGGCTGAGTTGGATGGTTCGGTAATGATGCCCGAGGCGCCTCCGTTTTGTTGTGAGTATTTCGGTGACGATCGCGGACCGGAGCGTCCATGCTGATCCTGGACAGATTCAATGGACGCACAGCACATAATACCGAGCAGCTATACCGGAGGCATGCCCGGACTGGCAGAGATGCCCATGTCCATACCGATGCCCAATATGCCCGCAGCACCGACAAGCCATCCATATGGGATGGATAACGCAGACTATAATCCGCCCCCCTACCAAGGAGAACATCCCTACAACGAAGACTCCTCAACCTGGAACCACAAGAATACATCATTGCCTCATACACATCCTAATCACAATCTCTCATCTACCTTCCACGCCAATCCCCAATTACTATCAATCCCACCCGCCCTCCAGAGCCACCTATACAATCTCGCGCCGAACTCGAATACCCCCCACCAACCTCCCAGCTCCTGGAAGGGTCAGAGTAATCAGGAACTCCTCGAGACCCTACTGAACACGATCGGGAGCTGTGACGAACAGCTCGTGGCGCAGGTCGTCCACGTCGTGCGCGCGAGTCCCACGCCCGAGGACGCCGTGACCGGCATCTGTCAGGTTCTGGGAATCGGGAGACCTGGACAATCATGATCCGCCTCCCCCCACGTTTTGATGACGCACTCTCTCACCCTCCATTCTCACCACCCCACACTGGAGTTATTGTCCATAAGAAATATATACCTGGTACATAGGAAGTCGTAATGTCTGAACCCGAAGAGAAATGTCGCAGTCGTTAAAAAGCCATGATCGCTGAAAAGATGGTGCTGTATATGCGTGTGTGCGTGTGTGTTGATATCATATAGTCGTCAATCGTGAGCGAAATCAAATCATGGGGCCACAGTCTGGCCCTCGGTCATTGGCTTCTGTCCGTAGACATAGTGGAACAGCACGTAGAGGTGAAAAGACCCGCTCATCAGCTCCGTGCGCACTTTGTTCATGTACTCTTGCGCTGCCGGAAAAGAATCGCCCAGCACTCGCGTGAACAGAGCCAAGGTGTACGGCTCGACCACTTCGAGAAGCGCGGCTTTGCCGATTCGGCCGATTTCTTTGAGACGGCGGTTTTTCGCCCAGCCGCCGACGGGACACTGCTCACAGTCAGTCAAGTCACATACATCTCCTGAAGAGGAGGAAGTATTTTGGGGGGGTTTACCTTGTACATATCATCGGTCACATTGGCATAGCCGGCCTCCTGGAGCCACTGTTCCAGAGACGGAGCGATGTTCAAAGGCTTTTCAAACTGCTTACTGGCCTGGTTCAGGCGCTCCAGCCACTCCATCGTCCGAGGCGCTTGCTGGTGCGTGTCATCGTCCGATATAACCCACGCGTTAAATTCCTGAGCCTCAAACCACCCACCGGGCTTCAGATGCGTGTAGGCCTGACGCAACAGTCGTGGCCAATCACTGATCCCGCCCGCCAGACTGCGGACATGGACATAGTCAAAGGCCTCGCTGGGAGCAAAGGCCCAATCGCTCTCGGCATCGTCAATAAAAAACCGACAGTTCGGCGGCGCCCAGGTCGGCTGAATGGGCGACAAGTCCGTGCCGAAGATTTGGGCGTTGGGGAAATCCTCCGCCATCTCGAGGGCCCATTGGCCCGTGCCCGTGCCGATGTCCAGCACGCGCAGCGGCGAGTCGCCATTGCGCAGCAAGGGCGCGCGGTACAGGTCCCCGCCTGTGAGGAGCTTGAATAAGTGGTGCGCTAGGGCGAGGCGGTCTTGCTCTTCCTCGTCGTTGGGGAACGGGTACGCCCCGGGCCGGTACGCATGGTAGCGCCGGCCATTCTCATAGCAGTAGTCCCGCACCGAGGAGGCGAAGGATAGGTCAGACCCCGTGAGAGACTGGACGTCGAAGTCATCGTCGCTCGTCTGGGACGGGTTAGGAGTCGGATCTTACACGCGAGTGCATAGGTACGTGGTGGGGGTGGGGGGGGGGGGGGGGGGAAAGAAGAGTCGGTGAATGGAATCGATCATGACTGGGGGAAAGGAAAGAGAGAAGAAAACAGGGCCATCCGAGACTTACATCGACCTGAATACGTTCGTGGGGATTTGGCTGGGACATGATGAGATGATGGTGATGATGAACCAGGAATAATATTAATGCAGGACCAAATCCCGAGACAGAGGATGCGCAGAACCGAGAGGTTGGGACGCGGGAGATTGGCTGTGGGGGGAGGGGGATGAACGAAAGCACAACCCGCGGGGGCGGCGCTAGGCTAGTTAGGTACAGTAGGATAGAGTGCTAGTATGTCTACGGCGAAATATGCTCCATCGCCGATTTATCCCAATCCCTGTAGTTTCCCCTGCTCGTCCGGCGTCATCGCCCCATACAACTCTTGGAATCCCGGCTGTGTCGACGCTCGACGGAAGAATTCCACCAGGAAACCCTGCGTCTCATCGTCCCGGCGTCGCACACCAAACACTCCCTCCGACCCGCCCTCACCAAAGCTCATGAGCTCCTGCTTGGTCACACCCAGTCCGAGATCCAAGATCTGGCCGGGGACATCCTCCCAATCGTCGTCGCCGTCGTCGCTGCCCGCATCATCGAGCGCGGCTGCCGCTGCGGCGTCGACCTCCTTATTTCCGGACGCAGCCGACAGCTCTTCGACGAGCACCTTGATGATCTTCAATGGGGCCGGCACGGTCGTGAACTGGTCCGGGTTGTTGCGCGCCTGGGACCGTGTCTTGATACGGCCCGTGTCCTGGATGATGAGGTCGCCCTTGACGGGCACCTCCGACAGTCGCGGGTCCGCCAGCTCGTACAGCCGGGCCAGCGCAAAGATGTTCTGCTTGATCTCGTCGTAGCCAGCAAAGTTGACCGAGTTCTCGAGCCACTTGCTCAGCACGACGACCAGACCGTTCTGGCCGCTCAGGTCCACCTGCGCCAGGAAGTCGACCACCTCGCGGGCGCTGATGAGCGTGAGTCGTGCAAACACCAGGATCAGACTCTGGATGAACTGCGCTTGCTGCGCCGTTGCTAGCCGTTGTGCGACGGCCTGGAGAAGCTGCGGTAGGTAAGGGCCCAGGCGCTCGGAGCCAGCGCGCTCGACCAGCTCGGCCGCCAATTGGCCCACCTCCGTGGCTGCATTGTCGTCCACCGCGGGACCCAGTAGGCGGTCGATAATGATGAGCACGACCTCAATGGCCTCTTTACCGGACTGCGGATCCCGCCAGTTCATGAACTGCGTGAAATCGTGCGCCAGCATATGTCGGACCGCTTCTGTAGCCGGCCGGATCAGTTCCGCCTCGGTAGAGGCCAGCAACAGGCGGTTCACCTTGGGCATCACCGTCTCCACAAAGCCAGCGGGCATCGGCTCGAGACTTCTCTCCGTCAGAGCTCGGAGCAGATCAGCCGCAAATACCGTGAGGGTGCTCTCCTCGGTCAGATTGCCGACATCAATAGCACCCATCAGGGAAGGCAGCACCTTCTCGCAGAGACGCTGGTACGCTTCGGGACCGAGATTGGCAATGTGCTCTGCGATGTCCTCGAATGCTTCGGTGACGGTCATAGTCAGTTGGAAATTGTCGGATCTCCCGCTGGCAATCTTGAACAGCCCGTCCATGGCACCCGACGACAGGACCACGCTTGGCTCTACCATGATGGTGTCCCGCAGTGCCTCGGCCAGCGTGACGGCCAGATCGCCAGAGTCGCTGGGATCGCTCATATCTTGCGTAGAAGCAAATTCTGAGATGGCCGAGATCACAGGTGCCTGGAAGGGGGCAGCAGCGCTGGCGGGCAAGGAGGGGACGAGGTCTTGCAAGACCCGGATACCAGCCACCTTGACCACCTCCGAGGGGTCTTCTGAAATCGCTCTCAACGTAGCCTCCAGGTAGGCAGATGCAGTTTGCTGGAAACTCTCGCCCGTGACACGGGCCAAGACGCCAGCCACAAGGTAGCCCCGGGCACGCAAGAGCTCTTGCTCTTGTTGCGTCGCATAGTGCACAAACTGGGTAAAATGATTGGCCAGCTCCAGGGAGATTGTCTGGTTCACCTCGCTGAAGTCCCGGAGAATGGAGTTGAGAATATAAAGGGCTCCTTCGAGGGATTTCCACCTGTTTAAGGGGGATTAGCCGAGCTTAGTAGCATTTAGAGTCAAAACTTACGAGGTAGCGGAATCATTGAAGAGAGTGTTCATATAGCTGAGCAGCCCTTCGGCCGCGGTACTCTTCAGCCATTCACCTGTTTTGATGGCCAGGTCTCCACTGACGGTCCGAGGTGTATAGTTCGCAGTGACCGAGGTCTCTTCCGACAGGAATAGGCTCACGTCAATCTCCCACAAGCCCTCCTCCTCCATGGTGATTTGCGCGTAAGAGCTGGAGAGCTTCATGATTTCTGGCAGCCAGCTGTTTGAACCGGCATTTTGGAGCTGTTGGTTCAGCTCTGCCTTCACTGGAGGTGCTTTCAGCAGAGTCTGGATCAGATCCAGCTCTTCCAGGACAAGGAAATCCAGAGAGTGGGGTAGTCCATCCACATCCTCCAGGCGACCTTGCCGGTCAGCCTCGATATAGAAATTGTGATAAACAGGAAGCACATTCGTAAGCTCCGTCCAGACGGTAGAAAAGTATAGCGGACTCTGGGCACTTAGGAGAGCAGGGAAGACCATGCGAATTTTCATAAGAGTCTAGATAGAATGTTAGCGTGGGACTCTGTAAACTGTACGTATGAACTTCCATACCTTGACAATCTGAGTCTTCAGGGCAATGGTTCCTCTCCATTGCGATGCAATGTCCACATCTTTGTTTGCTTCGTCCTCGCTGGGGACCTGCGGTAGGGGAGCCTTCAAAGTGGACACGAAGAATGGTGACCAGCCACCCAGAACCTCGTCCATGAACTGCTTGATTGCAACTTTGTGCTGCTCGAGAACCATCTCCAATGTATCAAAGCAGGACCGGAAAACCGCCACGGCGAGGGCGCGCAGTCTCGGCCGTCGAGATTCCGCAGTGGCCACGGCAAAGAGCGCCGAGACTAGCTCGCGGGCGACGTTGAAGAACTGCTCCTCACTGAATCCTGTATCCACAAGGTCCAAAAGAACTTTCAGGGCGCCGTGTAATGCGCCCTCCGTGGTGGCGGTATCGTTGATAATGTGCAGGAGCGTGGGGAGGAGATCCTGCCAGTCATCGGGGAAGTCGGCACTGGCGATCTTGCTGACGGCGTAGCTGGCCGAGGACTTGACTTTGCGCTCAGGTGTTTCGGTGGTCGTAGCGAGCTCGAGCAAAGCACGGCGAATGTGCGCCTTATTCGTGTCGTTCACGAGGATGCGGCCCTTGAACTCGTCGAGCGCGGGGGACCAGGCGGCAGCAATAAAGGTGCGCAGCACGGAGAGAGCAGATTGGCGTAGATTAACGGGGACCGACTCATGGGAGGCAATAGCTGTCAGGGAGATGGGGAAGGACTCGTTGGTATAGAGCTGGGCCAACTGCCGCTCAGCAGCTTTTCTAGTGTCAGTCGCAGGCGACTGGGTGTCTGCCAGCAGTGAAAGGAGCTCTTGCTCCATGGCGGGCAGAGCAATCAATTGATGATGAGGGATGTAGAAGATTGGGTGTTTTGACAAGAAAATCAAAGCGCGTCGCGATAAGCGCAGAGAGGGGCAGTATCAAGGCGGTGACCCCTGACTTGGGTGTGCGCCGTCATTATGTGCGAACCAATATTATGCCCAATCTTATTGTTGCTGTCATGGTCGATTATTATACATGCAGTTTACAAGAGAAACTGCAAGAAAGAAAGAAGACGACCTCTACACCTGATCCAGTGGTTGTTAATTAAGTGACCGGAGTATATACCGTGCTATACTACTTAGTAGGTTTTGAGTGATGCGGACATATTGGTAGATAATTATCCAGGAAGTGACAGTAGTGACGGATTCATGCCAAGTCCTCAGATTTCAAGTCTTCGGCATAGCCATTCTGAGTATCTCCGGGCTCGAAGAGGCTGATCATGTCACTGTGCATTGGACGGCGAAGAGGATTGGAGGCCATAGATTACTGGACGCTTGTACCGCGCTACCGAGGTACTTTTGTTTAGTCTGAGCTCCTATGCGAGCCGGGTCGAATGGACAGGGTTAGGATGAAGTCTACTAGTTACCAATAGATATGCGGAACCCGTCCAATGATATCGCGGGGTTTGCGCCTTTGGGACTACTTTATTTTCACGCTGTCGGCAGATAAGCAAAAGGAAGAGCTTTATCGCAATGCCATCCATTTGTGACATTGTTTCGCGTTCCAGTAATTCGCGTGCTTGTTGTGGGAGCCGAAAAGAAAAAAAAAGGGAAACAATACATTGGGAAGATCTGTCGTGCTTTCGATCAAGTTGAAATCGGATGGCTCGAGCTTTAGAGATCAAAGCTTCGGACTCTAAATCCGACATGACACCAAGACATGTTGGGTGGAACATAGAATACTATTGCAAATTTGCCATTCCACCCTTGGCAAAAGAGCCTGGTCAATTAAGAACCGCATTCACAATTATAGCTAGACTATTCTCAGCCCCAAAGCTCGGAAGCAAGCGAACTTCTGCGTGGGTCTGCTCGAGTGATGATCGTTTTGTTTTGTATTGTTGTATAGACACCTACTGAGGAACACACACCCAAAATCAATCTTCCTGCCTAACCGGGTATCCGGCCACGAAGAGGTGGCGGTGTTGACATGCGAAATTAGAATCGGATCGAAGGGGGATTGATAATCAACCACGTCAATCTTCCGGGGTCTCACACCCATGTCCGGTGGCCGCCACTGCCGTCAGTGTTGGCAGATCATCGGTACCGTTCTGTAGAGTGCAGAACGGCCGGGTACCTGGGGAGTACCCGAGGGGTACTTTGCGGTGGGCTGAGGTACGCCCAGCTCCGACGGGTACCATTGGGTGTATTTGCTGGTACTACCCATTTACTTTATGGTCTTTTTCTTCAGTACTAATTGCGGACAGAAGTCTGGGGTATATGCTTGGTTTTTTCCACGATTATGTACTCGTTATTCTATTACCTAACTACCACCTATACAGTACGACTTTCATTAGTCCTATTTGGTTCAAATTGTGGGAGTATACTGCAATAATACACTTTTCGCTTGTATGATCGGCCCTCATCCACACCCACTTCACTACCCGGTGGGGAAAAAGGAAAAAAAAAGAGAGAAAAAGAAGAAGAGGCAAGACACAGGACTAATAGAGTGTCTGCTCTATGCTAAAATAATATCCACTCCCACTAGGTCAGGTATTTGAGGCATCGCGGCCGTATGCTGGATACCATCTGTATTCATGCTTTCCATTCTTCTTCTCCCACGTCCTTTACCCGCCCTGAGCCCTATTTACACATGTTATCACATTCATAGTGAAATACAGTCTATGAGTATCTCCGTAAAAAGTAAAAAAATCCAGAATTCCCCGAAGCTAGCAGTGCCAATGGTCGATTCCTGCCGGACATCCCAGCCCATGACGCAACCACGTGACGGATCACTGACCTTGCACACCAACTTCGTACATAGTCCGGCTTCCTCTGCTTTTCCCCTCGAACGAGAGTGTGTCAGAGGCCAACCAACCAACCTTCGGCAGTCCCCTCCCCCGGAATCGTCCTCGATCCATCGAGAGAGCCTCATCTTTCGCTTTGTGTGTTTCTTTGCCTACGGGCTCGTCCGCCTCAAGGTTTTCCTACCTTGGCCGACTTTCCCCCTCCTTCACCTTCGCTTTACCAAACACAACACCCCTCTTCACCCACACCACCACACTCGCCAATAATAAGAGGGAGGATAATACCCCAAAAATTGCTACAACAACTCTATACCTGAGATCGTCAGGGAAACAAAACAGACCCTCGTCATCCATACCTCATGCTTTGAGGTTTGTTTCTTCTTGTCGTTTTGTCCACCCCAGTGTATGTGCCAGCTCTCTCTCCAAACACCCCCTTCCCCCCCATCGTTTCACCATTCACCAAAACACCAAAACACCCCACCAACCACTATCCACTCCATACCTCTTTCGAGAACAGCTTCGCTGCCGGTTGGCTCAACCTCGAATCCTTCCCCCCGATCTCCGGTGTCCCCGCCCGCAGACCGGGAAAAAAACAATGCAGATATCGGCAAACCATGAACAGCCGCGTTGACCGTTGGTTTTAGAAAGACAGAGCGATGATTAGCTTCAGGGTGGAACACCATTCAGATTCTTCGAAACTCCGTCAATATCACCCTTTCCGTGGAAAAAACGACGCCCGATCGGTCAATGGCAATGCCGATATCCAGTGAGAGCAGTAGTTCCACGACCACCATGACCACCTTCTCCGCTCCGGTCCCTGCTACCCGATCGCTGCCTACGAATCAGTCGGCATTGGCGGCCTCCTTCACTAATTTCCTCACCGTCTCCGTCCACCAAATACTATTCCTGCGTTCCGTCTACCCGCGCGCAACGTTCCTCCCCGTGCGGGCCTACAACTACCCCGTCCGGCAATCTCGCCATCCCAAAGTGTGTGATTACATCAACGATGCATCCATCGCGGTCGGAACAGAGATCTTGAAAGGCACAATCACCGCAGTCAGTATTATTATTTCATCTCTCCGCACAAATCAGCCTCTCGAACGATATGCCTTTGATCTGTCGGACTTTCCCCGCGTCCCTGCTGGAGAGGTAAACACCACATTTGAGGATAGGCCAGACGATTCATCAGCGCCAGGTGCCTCCGTCACGGACCGGGGCCCCGCGCCGACCTCGGTCGACCTCGAAGCACAATTCCGGGCTTGCCTGGCACGACTCGCGTCAGCCTGTGCCCGACTGACTCCACTGCCCCGGGATGATGAATTCAGCTTCACTGTCTGCATCGAAGTGCGGGAGGACGCGCTACCCCCGGCGGGGACAACCAAAGAAGAGCAGACCTGGATCGTGGCGGAACCTGGCAAGGTTCACCTGCGATCCTGTACAGCACCATTCTCGGTGTCAAAACTGCGCAATGGCGAGCCTCAACAGCCGCCACCCCGAGTGTCAAATGGCCGTGCCAAAACAGTGCCGGTACGACGTGTGGAGGCCGGGGAACTGCGGTTGGAGCTGTGGGTGGAAGAGGCACGGCAGAAGTTTAACGAACCGGTGGAGTCGGGACAGCCGCCATGAACTCGGCTGTTTCCTGTGATTTCATATTCTTTACTTTTTGTTCGTCTTTTTTTTTTGTTTTTTCTCTCCCCACCCATTTCTTCCTCATTCTTGATTTAGCGTGACCAATGATCGAACATACATGATGGATGAGGGAACTAGGAACTGCCACCCGCAAGAAGTGGCGCAATCATATAAAACGGGGAGCGGACGATTTTTGGGATTCGCATGGCATTGACTTACATAGATCAGGTTGATATCTTTCCTTTGGGCTTTCTACCTTTGCTCCTACACTACCCTTTGCTTATTCTCCTTCACGCCATTCCTTGACATCCTTATTCTTTCTCTCCTGCACTTTGCATCTGTGCTGATCCCTTGATTCTTCTCTCCTTGCTGCTCTTTGTTTGCTGCGGTCCAGCCCTTGTTTCATCTTTTTTACCCTTTTTTTCATACCATCTCCTTTCTCTACTGTGTACTTCTTTGCGTCTCCTTTGTTTGCGAATTTCTCTCCAACTATATGAATTTCTTTTTTACTTTTTTCTATTCTTTCTTCTTTTTCTAGCCAACTTCAAACTATTTAGCAAGTAGGTTTCCCAATCTCGTCTCATTATCTCCTGTCCATTTCTTTTCCATGCGCCCTTCCTCTTTCTTTTTTCTTCTTTCCTCGTCATCATGAGCCCTTTTCTTACGAGGGGTTTTTTTGATGGTCTTGTGACCATATCTGTATTTTCTTTCGCCTCGTGTTCTTCTATTCCGTTTTACCATAATCGTCCCTTTTCCTGTCTGCGTGAGTTTAATAGCCGGGCTCTGGCCCGGTTGGTATGCATTGCAGGCCGTTCCGGTCTGACACTTGTAAGTGTGCTATAATATTAGGTGTTCGGTATGGGCAGTCAGATATATGCAGCAACGTAAGTATCATACCTTTCTCAGATCCATTCAACAAAGATAGTGAGCGAAATTAACTTGTTGAGAGACGATCCACGATACTGGAGACTGTTAAGATCAATTATCCGATTCTGTGATCTGAATTCAACTTAGGGAGAGCAGAAGATATGTTAGACGGGTTATATGGGCAAGAGATCACCCTAGAGGATGCCTCCTTGTCACCAAACAACTCATTCTTGGGTAACGTGGACAACAATAGCCATTATTGTACAACCCCATTATCTCGAACTATGTATAGTTCCCCTAACGAAGTCTGGTACTCTAATCCCAAAACAGCAGGTAGCGAGAGATTCTGACATAACCCAATCACGTGGCCCACTACGTCAACCACAAATGCAACCTTTGAGCCGCTCTGCTCCTTCAAAAACTCCATTCCACCGCTTGCCGTCGCTTGTCCACGGGCCGATGACAAAGAGAAACCAGAAAAGTAGAGATACCCGGCCCAGAATGTGATGCGGAGGGCTCGGAGTGTAGGTATATAAAGTAGTAATGATTCGATTCTAGATCATGGCGGAACCGTCTCCCGTGTTGAGCTTAGTTTCAGACAGACAGACAGAACAAAAAAGCAGACTGAATCATCGGTCCATTACCGAGACGTTATCTCTCTGCCCTGGACCCCAGATTTTTTCTATCTTTTCTTCATAACCTAGGCGCTTTCGGCTATTCCCACACCTATACTTAAACCAAGGGATTTCCGGGCCACTCCACTGATATATTCCCACAATCCCGGTCCACGACTATCCAGGAGCTCAATTCGCATTCATTCAGCTGTGGGAGGACCCCCGGATTGGTTTATTCACACCTCCACTCCATCCTCATTTTTGCTATACCGGCAACCGCGACAGATATCCCAACATGATTGCCGCAGACGTCACCGCCCTCCCACCAGGCGACTCGCCAGACTTGATTCTCGTGCCCGCCACACCGGAAGAGCGCATCGCCTCCCTCAAGCTGAACAGCGTCGCATGGGCCGGCCCGCTAGACCTGAAGACCTACATTGCGCGCGAGGACCATCTCTTCTCGCAGCGGCTGACGCGCGACGGGCTGACATGCTGGATCCTCGTCGACCGCACCCAGCCCGAGGGTCAGCGCACCATCCTCAGCTCGTGCGAGTCGTACCGTAAAAAGGCCCTGCTGGCGCATGACGGCCAAGTTGAAGACGTGGCGACCCACGGCATTGGCAGCGTGTACTGCCGGCCGGAATTCCGGGGGAAGGGTTACGCAAAGCGTATGCTCGAGGAGCTGAGCCGTCACCTGGATACGTGGAAAATGGAAAAGGAGCCCCGCAAGCGCGCGCTCTTCACGATCCTCTTCTCGGATATCGGGAAGCATTTCTACGCCCAGTTTGGGTGGCGGGCGTTCATGTCCTCGCATATGGGCCTGAAGCCGATTGCGGATGGCAGCCACACAAACGGTGTACCGGGAAGCGCACAGATAAGAGACCTCTTTGCCGAGGACGTGCATACCCACATTTGCAGCGACAAGGTTCTTACCCAGCTGCGCGACCAGATGCGCGCGGAATCGCAAAAAAGGCCAGGTGCCAAGATCGCCATCACGCCCGACTTCGACCACTTCGTGTGGCACTGGGCGCGAGAGGAGTTTTTCTCAGAGACCATGCTCCCGGACCACGCTCCACCCGTCATCAAGGGCGCATGCGATGACCAGGCGCGCGTGTACTGCGCGTGGAATCGGGTTTTCGGAGACGACCCTTCCGCCAACGTTCTGTATATTCTGCGGTGGGTGTACGATGACCCCACAAGCCCCCAGGAAGAAGAGGTTATTGTGCACGCCATGGCTGCGATCTTGCGGCGGGCTCAGCGGGAGGCCCAGGAGTGGAATCTGCGTTCTGTGGAGTTCTGGAACCCTACGCCCCTGCTGCAGAAAGCGGCGGCTCTGCTGGATCCGGATGTCCAGCTTGTGCATCGCGAAAAGAGCAGTATCTCCAGTTTGCGGTGGACTGGCGCAGAGCAAGGGTTGGGTAAGGATGTGGAATGGTGGTTGAATGAGAAGTACACTTGGTGCTGATTTCTTTTTGGGACACTGATTTTCGGGCTTTTGCTGCTCTGCTTTTCATGACAATATACATCCAAGTGCTGGTCAATGATGCTTCTTTTTATACATATACAATACATCTTTTATGCGACTACATATCTGCCAGGTGGAAGCCTTTTCTATCTGGGTTGCCGCCGCTTTTATGAGGGTGCTCAAGCTCCGGCGAGGTCAGTCAGTGCTCAATGAGTGACTCGAATGTTCATGCAGTTGCTGGGAATTTGGTTGGCTTCTGGTGGCCCATCTTGGTTGTTTGTTGTAAGGGTCGTAACAACTCTATAGCAATCGAGGCGGGTCTTCTAAAACAAAGAACAGATTCTGCGATGGAACTCATCCATATATTCATCAAATCATAAATACAGCCAGAACGCGAAGGCCCGGCTTTAGCGGCTCTTTTGAGCTTTGAGGAGCTCATGCCAGTTTCGGGTTGTTTTGGTACTGGCCGCTGGAGCCGATCCAGCAGCGGCAGCTTTGCTGATTTGCTGTCGTTGTGACGTTTCAACGAAGTATATACTTGTTGGATCCGGGCTCTTGTATGAGCCGTCCTGTAGTCATGATTAGCATTGAATGCCGGAGAAAAGAGTGATTGACTCACGCTCAGCTTGGACAAAACAACCTCCTCTCTCCAAGACTCGGGCAAGCAGTCTTTCCACGCGCGCAGAAATTCGCTTCTGCCAATGGCAGAAGCCGGTGTCGAAGCCATAGCCGCTAGATATGTCTCCCCAATCCATTGTGTGCACTCAACTTTGTCAAAACTTGCCCCTAAACAATGTAGATACGACGGTCAGCCTCCCGTAACATATCTCACTACCCGATGGAAAGACTCACACTTAAGTTCCTCTGCCAATGGTGGTCGTTCATCAGGCACACAGAGTCTCCGCACGACCGCTTCAAGGAGAGGCCGGGGGAAAGGCGGTTCCGAAGTCTCATCGTCGTCAAGAACGGACTTCCACAAATCCCCTACAAGAAACTGTTTCTCCAGATCGATGCCTTGCAAGATCGCACCCTCCATCAAGCGCTTCCACACATTCAACCGCGCTCTAGCCGAGGGCCTCCAGCCCGCGAGCTGTTGTTTCCCATGTACGAACGCACAGAGCTCCGTCCACCCCCCGTCACATTGTGCTGTGGACATGGGGATATCAGCACATATGTGCTCCCTCATCTCCGTGGGCCCCAAGCTAGCTGTCGCGCGCGGCGCATCTCCCATCTCAAGATCACCATCACCATCGTCGGTATCCTCACTCCGCCGGTCGTACAGTCGCAGCGTTTTCTCCAAGAATAGACGTTCTGAGAATCCCTCCGGAGGGGTATGTAATTCCAGCGTTGACCCGCACTTCGCGATAGTCGTCACAGCCTCGTTGGGCAGGTTCAGGGCGCCGCTCTCGCCGGCCTCTTCTTCGACGACTTTGATGTCTGCCCGGGAGATATGCCCAAGACTTGGGCGGAGGATGTGCAGCGAGTTGGAGGACTGGACTTGGCGAATGCGGTAGGTTTTTGTCGGGGTGCAGATGTTCACGTATTCGGGGGCGCTGGGGTCGGTGGTGACTGCTTGGGCAAGCGCGGCGGAGGGGGATTTGAGCTCAAGTCTGGAGTTAAGTCAGTCAAAGGGTTCAACGGGGTGCGGTTGACTCTCTGCGCATTGCAGAGCCAGAAGGCAGAGAGTCAACCGTGTGACATCCACGGTCGACGACTTACACGGGAGCATCTTTGGAAGACAGCAGCTCATCCAGGTCCGGAGGGAGTTCCAGCAATCGAAAACCCTGCTGGGGGTGGGTATGTGTGAAGAGCACGGTCTTTGAGTCCTGGGTCGACATGTTGTGGGCACCAATAATGCAGTGTCGCGGAAGAAAAACGAAGCCAAACGAGCCAGACGCGGTACGCGTGCGCACAGACCACCGCTTAATGGCTTTACGGGTACTATGGCATCACAGACTGTCTGTCCCTTAGAGATTCGAGCCTTTTGAGCTATGATTTCCCCCGAGGTTAAAGGAGGACCCAAACTCCAACAATTCGTTGTTTGTGGCGTTATCTGCAGTGATTTTGAAGCAACTTTCGCAAGACGAAAGTAAAAAGATCTTGAATCAGCTACACGACGAAAGGGGCCTTCGATACTGGTCTGGCGATATATGAATCAATTTTTGAACCGCACAGGCAACTGTCTGGGACTAAAAGGTAAATGGCTAGATCTTGGATTGAACTCAAATGAAAGAAACACCCTTTTATCTGCTCCACCTTTGCGCCTTTCGTCTATGCAGTGAAACACTATGAGAAGAAACAGAAGAAAAAAAAAACAACCACGAGAAAACGACGAACATATACAAGAGAAGAAACGAAGAGTAGACACCGTAGCAATCATGTCAAGACTGGTCCAATCTGGGAGCCGGTCTACTGACCAAGGGTGGTGGGCAAAGCAGTCCAGCCAGCTGGAAAAATTGAAGATGGCCTCAACCCAAAAGAAGATGCAGTTAGTGCTTGGCATGGCCATTGGAAGCACCTTTTTCAGCGTGTGGTGCAGGCTGCGCAGCCAAGCCCTCCTCGGAATCCTTGTCGGATTCGCTGTAAACATAGACAGTGTCCGCGGCATCCTGTGCCTTGGACGGCCCGCTCTCCTTGTGCTGGGCGCGCTCCTGTTCTTCACGCTCACGGGCCTGTCGCTCCAGCTCCATCTCCTCCATGCGGCGCAGATCGTCCACACTAGGCTCATACAGATGCCAGATCGTATAGTGTGGTAGTCCAATCACCGAAAAGCCCATTCGTTTGGCCATCTGAAAGAAGACATGATTAGCATTGGTGGTGCACGAGAATAAAGGGAAGCTTACCTTGCCGAATCCTTCGGTCTCCGCATGCTTTTCGAAGCTGAACGCTGGGAAGTGAACGCCGGCACGGAACACCCTGGCTTTGGCCAGAATGCTCACACCCCCGATTCCGTCCAGCTCCATCTCCATGTCCGGGTCGCCATAGGGGTCGCGAAGGTAGGCAAGATGAGGCCGCCAGGTCGCATACTCGGCGTATCCCTCTACAATGACCGCGTCTTCATCGAGAGTTTCCGCGAGGGCCAATGCCGTCTCCGATTCTTGCCACGAATTCAGATCATACGGTTGCTCTCCACCCAACCAATCCGGAAGTGGACGCCAAACATCTGGATAGACAATTAGCCAAATTTAAGTAAAGATCAAGGGCGCCACTCACTTGGTACAATGACGTCCTTGTTGTGTCGCATCAAGTCTTCGATGATGGTAAAAGGAGCCGTCTCTACATCCGCATCTCGCCAGTAGACCCAGCTGTGCGTCGGACGCAGCGTTGCATTTAACAACCAATTCCGGGCCTGGGCCATCAACTTCCGCCGACTGGCCTGCGCCTCGAAGCCGTGCCGGCTTTCCACATCTTGCTGCACCTTCTGCCCGAAATCCTTTTGGATGACTGAGATCTCTCCAAAGCTCATCTTTGGGTCTGGGTCATTCTGGATTTCCTGGAGCATACGGGACAGCATGCCGAGGGTGTCATCGCGTGAGTCTGACACCAGAAATGCGAGGTCGATAAGATTGTGTGGGTAGGTCAGGTTGCGGAGATGCGAGAAGAACATGGGCAGGTGCGACGAGGCATCGCGCAGCGGTGTGCACATGAGAACTCGCTCCCCTCGTTCCCATCCCATCTCGGTTCCCTGCACCTTCGACAGATCATAGTAGCGCACGGTCTCGAGTTGTAGGTCTTCGAAGGAGGAGGAGAGCAAGCCGAGGGACAGGGCCGGAAGAACTGCGGCGCGCCAGGAAGGGAAGATCAGGATCGTGAAGAGGAAGGTGACGCCTCCGAGGAGAAACAGCCGTTGGAAGAGTTGGCGACGGCGGCGAAGGGCGGGTTGGAAGCGAGGTTGGAAGCTAGCAACAATCCATGTTAGCGCGGAACCGATTCACATTGTCATTGCCGTAGATGGGATCTGCGCAGCACCCAATTGGCAGCGGGTGGCAGCTTTCACGAGAGAGCTGTCACCAGGAAGACGACATACCGGCTGGGCGAGGGGGAGAAGGTGCCCCCGCGAGGATAGCCCTTGGAATATGCGTGGTGTCTGTTCATCTCTGCCACAGCATGAGCCGACCGGAGCAAGCAATCAATGGGCAGACAAGCGGCCGTTGTTCCGCCCGGGTCAACAGGGCGAGGCCAAGCGGCGGGTGATCTTCCTCAGCTCAGCGATTCAGGCGGTGGCTAAGGAACATGACAGGGGTGAGGAATGTAGGGATAAGGGGGGGGGATGAATTCTGATTAAGGATCGAGCAGAGCAACAAATGGAAAGAAGGAAATCATAAAGAATCGAGGTGGCATGAAGATGGGGAGGGAGTGACCGATCGATCGATAACGGTGTTTTGTCTAGCCGAATCCGGGTGCTGCCGCTTGCGGCCAGATGCAACATATGATTCTTAAGGACAATAGTATAGAATGACTACCGACAGTTATGATGATTATAATCAGACGAACAATACTGATTGCCTTCCGCCTGTCGCATCATTGAAACCAACAGATTGCCCATCCGCGCTCCATGCAAGGCCGTCATGACGGACGCGACTTCACACTCACTCTCCAGGATATAGTACCGTTCCCTACGCCAGTTCTCCACAGTGTCTCGTGGAATGCTACTTTGGCAATTGCTTTGTCCGGAACACTGGCCTTGTTGATTACGTTCCGGCATACCAGACGCAGATTTGGTCGCGGTCCAGACCGAGTCTTCTGATGCGCGACTGGGACCGACCAGGGGCTACGGCCCTGAGCCGACTGGGACCCGACATTTCTCCCAGATCCAGCGTGAAGATGTCCAATGAGATGTTGTCGGTCTGGAAGAACAGTCAGCGTGCTTTCCATATGTCTCACATAACTCATACTACTAACTCAGACCAAACTCGGTCTGATTTGGGGGCCGTTAAGCATCTCCTTAGTCCGTAGCCCTCGGCGACAGTGAATTACTTGAAACAGCTTAGCCTTCCTATTTGGGTTAAGCTTAAGCTTCCCAGCCCGCTGAATCGCCAGAAATTTCTTTTCTGTTCTGTTCGCATTTCAGGACTTTTCAACGAATGAGAGTATTACGCCTCACTATGTTGTCTAGTCATTTGTTCGCGTTATTGGCCCTCCTAGGCTCTTCTCTGGCATCAGAAGTGGTCAGTTTAAGATCCCACGCGAGATGGCTAATCTACGATTAACGAGTAATAGACGATTCCATGGGTAGGGCAAACTAGTGAGGGAAATGTCTGGGAAGATTGGCATGGTGAGCTGGCAGCGAAGGTATGTACTATGACCACTGTCAAATACCAAAGGCTAACAACAGCTCAACCAGAACGACGATAGTACCACCTATCACATCCAGCCAGGCTGTGTTACAGATACAACTACGGCGGGAGCTTGTTATACTCTTGATCCTCCGATTACATTGATTGTTGCCCCTACTTGTGAGTGGGGTCATGCGCACCATAGCATGTTCAAACCGTTCATCTAATTTCAATTGGATATAGCATATCAAGTAATCACGACAAACCCCGACGCATTTCTCGGGTAAGACTTATCATCTCCAAACTCGATACGAATACTTATATATGCTCGACAGATACCAAAGCTCTTCATGCACTCTGACGGGAATGCCGACCCCAACAAAGGCACATTGCTTTTGGACCGACCATGCGGCTTTACGTGGTTCGACCTACTCGGATTCTGCAACGATAGACTATCCCGACTCTCTCGGCTTGAACACAATCTACCCAGTAACCTTGACCTATGGTACTCCTGTGGCGAAGACTGCGACGGCCACATCTATCAAGGTTACGACTACTACCGAAGCGACAGGTACAGCAAATGGTGCTACTACCACTCAGAGCCCATCTAGTACAACCACTTCCAGTAATATTGGAACCAATAATGCCGCACCCATGATGGTCCTAGGAGGTGTCCTGGTTGGGGTTGTGTTCTGGGCTTAATGCGTATTGAACCGATTGAAATCCGACTAGAACCACATTGATCACGGACTTTAGCCTGCGCAGGCGCTTTTTGTACATCTATTCATAATTATACAATACCCAATCGAACTATTACTTGTCGAAGTTGACAACGGGCGATCATTACTGAGTAGTCTTTGCATTCATGCTATGTACCACCAAAATCATTACAATTCTTTAGTACTCGCCTACCTACATTTGCCCGCTAATTTAGCCTGCGGCACTTTTAGCCATAGCTCTTTGCCACGCTTTCGACATACTCCTGATGTACGCGCCGGCCAAACTGTTGTACCGACCGCTGCATCGAGCGAGCTTAGGCCTAAGACAAGCTGGGTATAGTCGACTTCGGTTCTGTTAAATGATTCGCAGCATGGAAAGGCCACACTTTCAGATTTAAAGACCACACACAACCATGGCCTTTCCATCGTCACTAGAATTACTCCGTAGGATTACTCGGACTGTTCCTACGTGCTTTAAGCTTAAGCGATCCCACAGACAGCGAAAAACTAAATTGACATTGCTATAGAGAGAGACCTCATGCGTTAATATCGATCAAAATCTTGACATGCTTGTCTTTCTCATTGATGAGAGCCCGGAACCCTTTCTCGACCACGTCGTGCATGCTGATTTTGCTAGTGATCATTGGCGCTGGTTTAATTTCGCCTGCGACTCACAACATATTAGTGAAATGGATTTGTCTCAACAGAGAACGACTTACCCGAAGCAATTGCGCCAATCACAGCATGAAAATCTGCCTCGTCGTACACTGCGGCTCCAGTGACATGCTTCTCGAACAGGACGACAGCGAATGCATCGATGACGGGCTTCTTTTCCCACAATGACACGATAACCGTAGTCCCGCGCACTCGAATACTAGCAATGGCTGTGTCCAGCCCTGCTTGCACCCCAGAACATTCAAAGGCAATGTCTGTCCCACCTGCATCGCCAGTTAGGGCACGGACCTGCGCAGACACGTCCACTTCGGTTGGATTCAGGACCGTTGCGGCGCCAAGGGTTTGCGCAAATAGACGTCGTCGCTCGGATACTTCTGCGACGATGATGTTTTTGATACCGCGTGCCTTTAGCACCTGGATAATAGCCAGACCGATGGGCCCTGCTCCGATTACTAGCACGGCGTCTGTATCCTGAATGGGAATGCGGCTGACTGCGTGCCAGGCGACAGCGAGAGGCTCGACCAAAGCTATAATATCTAGTTTAGGACATTGCTTTTTAAGTGTACGAAGTGGTGTTACCTCCGATATCCAGAGGGATAGACTCTGGTAAGAGAAACGCATGTTTCTTGTCCACTACTACATGGTCTGAGAGACCCCCAGCGTCACCTGCACATAGTTAATACAAAGAATTCTTAAAGAAGGCAGTCACAGGAAACATACTGCTATACCCAATGAAGCCCAAATTATCGCAGCAGTTAATTCTGCCAATCTGGCATCTCGGACACGTCCCATCGCTCAGATTAGGCTTAACAGCGACCTTGTCACCAACCTCCAGCCCGGTGACTCCGGAGCCGACTTCTTCAACGGTCCCACTGAATTCATGGCCTAGAGTGGTGGGGAGCTTTGCCCCGGTGACGGGGTGCGGATGGACAGGGACGGTCTTTGGTCCGGCGAGATACTCGTGGAGATCTGGCTTGGATTAGAGATGCTCACTTCAATGTTGAGAGATGACGAACCGCTGCCGCATATTCCTACAAAGGCAGGCCGGATCTTGTTAATTGTAAATGTCAGTGATGGATCTCATTGGCTTAGGGACTTGAGGAAAGTAAGATATGGCATACCTTGACCTGACTGTTGCCGCACACCGGCTCCTCAATCTCATCGACGCGGATATCCTCTCGTCCGTGGAATCTAACAGCTCGCATGGTGGCTAAGGATTTAATTTCCTTCACTTTTGGTTTTAGTCGGGGTCGGGGAAAGATGGATCTAAGTACAGTCAACGGTAGGGGTGAAAAAACCAGACTCAAACCAGTCTGTCAAGCGGTTGTCCTACATTGAGATTCAGACCGGAGGGGACCTGTTTCCCCGCAGCTCCATATCGGGGTAAAGCCGCGGTTGGCCTTGCATACATAATCGAATTGCCGCAATCCAGGTTAAACTGCGGAAACATGCCGGTCTCTTGGCATGTCTCCCCCGCACTGTAAATCCTTACGTATAAAAGAAGGACCACAGTCAATTCACACTACCTGGCCGCATGTTTAAGATTTCGTTCCTGACGAGAGCGGCTCAATTTCGAATTTCAACCCTGCTGATCCAGAATGGAACTGCGCACGAAGAGATCACAACCCCTCCACTCTTTCTCTCAACAAGAATAACTTCATTACGGTCAATATTTAATTGTAATGGTATGTTATACTACTACTCCAATAAACAATTGAACGACGAGTACAAGGCTACTAAATTCCTATAATTGACAGCCACTAGTCCCAAAATATCCATCCGCGCCTGTGTCATGTGGGGACGGTAGGAAGCCCGATTATAGGGACTAGCGATCTGGCAAAGCTTGACCTGGAGGTTTTTGCATAGTTATCTTCATCCCGTGTTTTAAATGGCAGCTTCAAGTCCGCTGAAACTAGAACTCGTCCGCCCCGAGAGTAGTCCTGCCCTCATGGACCTTTGGTTCGCGGCATTCTCAGACCCTCACTCCCGACGCCTGTTTCCTAACACCCCTGGAGTGCGGAAGTGGCTGGAAGATGCGATCAGACGTGATTTACTTCGGCGACCGTTCCAGCGCTATGTGCAAATGGTTGACCCCGGATCCAAAGACGCCAACGGCCAACCGCGAATAGCCGCTTATGCAAAACTGGACTTGTCTACGCCCGAAGAACGTGGACCACGCTATCCGCCGTGGTCTGACGATATGCCCAAGGAGGATTGCCAAGCCTTTGTGGATAGAGGCGAGAGCAATAGAAAGCGTGTTATGGGTGACCAGAGACACATCTGTATGTTGGCCTGCGCTATTTCTGCGTCGGGTAGTTGTACTAATCGTTAATGGGGTGAAGTTTTGGATCTAATTGCTACGCATCCGGATTACCAACGGCGAGGGGCTGCTTCTATGCTTGTTCGATGGGGATGTGATCTGGCCGACGTCGAAGGACTTGACATGTATGTGAGTGCCAGTAAGGATGGCGCTCGCTTGTACGAAAAGTTTGGATTCGTTGATTATAGCAGGCCTGGCCAACAGGCTACCTCGATGGTGAGACGAGCGCGGAGTCCGATCTGAATTGAGATTAATTGCTCTTCGCTGAAGATCAAGCATGGGGATTATAAATAGTCATGGTCCTTGATCAAAGCCTTATATTCGATGGACTAGAATGACCTAGCCAGGCGTAGTACCTCCGTTGGGGGACCAGATCGAACGTCTTATCTTCCTCTGGTCACCATGATAGGGGTTCACCGCAGTCCGGTCCAAATGGTGGGGGAGGTGGTAATCACCGGAGCACGCTAAAATGAGTCACTCTGAGTGTTTTTCCCTCCTCGGCCTCTCATGTTGCAGCGATTGCGATTAAAGTGGGACACCGAGGATGGGGTAGGATGGGTACCACCAATCAAGCAGGATCCCGGGGGGCGCAGTGAATCTAGGGCAACTCCGCCGGTCTCCCAGGTGTCTCAGGTGTCTACTTAAAGCAAACCGAGACCCCCTCCTTCTCTTTTTTTCCTCAGGACACGACTTGTCGTTGTGACAGAGTCGAAACTGCCAATTGCCGTCCCGGTTTGCTTCCATCTTGCCCTAAACAAGAAAATCATCCACGGGTCTGCCAAGGCCCGCCTCAAGAAATCCAGTCATGGACGCCAGCACTTGCAACAGCGCCGCGGCGGTTCGCCAGTCCACCATGTACTTCCAGCCTGCCCAGCTCGAGTCGCCAAACAATCCACCATAGGCTCACGGAGCGGTCCTCCTTGTCTCCCTGGCATCATGATCTCTATTTCCCCCGGCATCATGATCTCCAACCCCTCATTATGGCTTCTTCTGCGTCTGATTCTTCTTCTGCTTCTTCTTCGCGGGCGCCATTGGAGTTCGATTATGCTGCTGTTTCTTCGGCTGGGTTTGAAAATACCGTTTTACAAGAGTCGGAACCCTGGACGGAGTCGGAAATTTCTTCTTTTAATGATGGCGACTGGAACGTTTTTTCCTTCAACCCTCATCCCACGCCTTATCCTGTCGACTGGCCCGTGCTTAATCCCGACGACGCCTTCATGCCGGATCTTCCTTCTGTCTCGGATCCCGAGAGTCAGAGCTTGATGTCGTCGTCCTACCATCCCAGCTCGACACACTCGCAAGGTATGTTCCGACTGCTGCCAACTGTGATGGAACCCCACCGTGTCTAATACCCTCCAAGATAGCAATTCGCACCCGTCTCCTGTCTCTCAACATCCAACCTCTGCCATGACTACTTCATCCAGCCCTGCCACCTCTCAGGGTGACGAGGTATTGAACCGCGTGGATCCTTCCCGGGTTGAAAAACGTCGGATGAATACCCTCGCTGCCCGGAGATGTCGGCAGAGGCGCGTTGACCGGATGAAGACTCTGGAAGATGAGTTGGCAAGCATGCGACGGGAACGGGACGAGTTAAAGCTGCGGGTGTCGAAGCTGGAGGGTGAGACCGATGCGCTGAGAGGGCTTCTTGGCTCTCAGAAGCGTTAGGGTCGCTCGTGAGCAGGCTTAGATGATGACTTGAGAATCAAATGTTCAGTGCTATTCATATCCGTTTCCAAGTGCGTGTAAGATGTAAATGAAAAACCGAGCAATGCGGATCTGCGGTAAGGATGCCTTTCTGGTGGTTAAAGTGTGGCTCCTAATAAGCTTATTTTTCGGGCCATGCTTGCTTCATGGCAGGGTTTCACTGGATAGAACAATGTTATTGATCCTGTCAGTGAGTTTGTTGCCCCCCCATTGATTCTTGTTGCTTCTCTTCTCTCTGAGTCCCCGCCACTCTTTCCTCTGCTCCTTCCATCTCGCACCTTCTTTCGAACCACTCACTGTCCACCTTCCTCTGGTCAATGGCTCTTCTTCTTCCTTTTCGTCTTCTCTTCCCCTTCCCTTCCCTTCTCTTCTCTTTTCCCTATCTCTCACAACATGACGACTCCAACTGGGCCTACCATACCTGACCTTCCCCCGAGGGTGCGGAAGTTGGCATTCTGGCTCCGAGCTTATGATCGAACCTCAACTCTCGAAAGCCCTGTTCCCTTGGGTGAGGCGAAACTCATAGTCAATTTTGTCACGTCCAAATATACGGCCGTCGGGCCCATGCACGCAAAGAGCCGGCATTGGTTCCCTTCTGAGTGGAAAAGGGACAATGAAAACGTCCGAAAGGCAATCCAACGATTCCTCGCAGGTACCAAGTGTCTCCCCCAGAGCGATACCTTCCTCGCATGGAAACCGAAACTCAGGTCTCTCCAGGATCTGCCCATTGAGGTGACCCTCGTCATCATCCAAGAGTTGTCTCTGAGAGACTTCAATGCCCTCATTCGAACCACCCGCCGCTTGCATAAACAACTGAACGGGGAACTCTACGTCCGCAGCAGGACCGTCGCCGCCAATCATGCCTTGTACTGGGGATTTAAACATGACATGATTGCGACAGTGCAGCATGTGCTTGACTCGGGCACAGATCCCTTGGAACAAGTACCAGGAGATATTTGCCCGCTCTACCTGGCCATCCAGAAGGAAAGCGTCAATGTGATCAACCATCTCGTGTCCCAGGGAGGTGCAGTCGCACATTACCTCAACACCAACATCGTCGAAATCTTTGTCACTCGACTCCAATCGGTTCCGCAATATCCACTTCATTTCATTCAACCCCCTTCTGTCGAAGCACTTCTCCGGATGGGAGCCGATTCCAACAAGCTCTACAACAATCGTTGGACAATGCTTTGGTTTGCGATCCGGGGCAAATGCGATGTCACGGTCGACAAGCTTTTTGAAATCGGACGCCCCGCAACAGTGACTACTGAGTCTTGGGAGATGCAGAAGAAGCCTATCGGTCAATCGGAGATTGCCACCAAGAACGTTCGGACATTGCTGAGATACGAGGCTGATCCCAACGGTAGATCAATAGGCAACATCACTGCTCTTCATCTGGCTTGCGCCCTCTGCGAGCCCGACATCGTCAAGCTTTTGTTGGAGGCCGGTGCCAACCCCAATGCGAGAAATTCCCGGAACCATACTCCTCTTCATGTCGCAGCCTGGACATGTGGTGATGAAGACTTGATCGATGCACTTCTCTCGGCCCCTGCCATCAGAATCAACGCGACAGACAACTTTGGCCAGACGGCATTGCACTTCGCGGCACGGGCTCGGTGTGAACCTTATGCCCAAGGCTTCGTGGAGAAGTTGTTGGAAAGCCCATTCATTGAAGCCAATGCCCGCGACTCCAGCGGAAGGACAGCACTATATTGCGCTATTGAGTCGAAGAACTTTGGCGTGGCTCGCCGGCTTCTCCGGTCAGAGAAAGTGGACCCCAATGCCGGCGCGCGAGACAAGCTTCCTTTGCTCCTGGCTGTGCGACGCTATGACTTTGACACTGTGAAGTATCTCATAGAGTCAGGCTTGGTGAACCTAAACCAGCAGACTGAAACGGGGATGACTGCTTTGCTGCAAGCCGCCAAGAACGGCCATGTGCTCATGACGAAAATGCTGCTCCGAGCCGGGGCGAACCCGGATTTAGCTGATAGAACGGGGATCACAGCACGTCGGGTGCTTATTCGATCACTTATTCAGGTGAAGCTTCCCTCCTAAAGAGGATTTGATTTTGGGGTGAATGGGAGAATGTACGCAATGGGAACTGGAGTGAGGACGAGGAGGCGTGGATTGGTATCGCTTGAAATGCATCTTGATTGAAACACGACTCAGAATGGATCACCATCAACAATAGCTAGAAAGGGACCCATCATATTCATCTATAGATATCCGCTTAATCATTTTATTCCTTAGCTAATGAAGTCGTGCTTTTTGCTCTCTGTATTCCCGGTATAGTTCCTTTTTAGGGCAACCCAGCCACGCTGAGTCATCCTGCAGATCGCAGAAAAAAGCCCTAGTTAGGAGGACAGGAAGAGTCGTCCTGGTTTATGACTGCCTCAATCAATTGAAAACTCCCTCCCCCCCTTACCTTCTTACCGTCCCATCCCATCACCTGGGATCCCAGCCAAGTTGTCGCTCCCCCAGCTGCTGCGGTCTTCCGTACGGGCTACCCCGCGGGTCCTTTTATCGCGCGCCCCTCCATTTTTTTCTTCTTCACCCTTCCGCTTCCCCCTCCACGCACCCACCATGGCGACGGCCGCAGCCCCCCAGTCCTCTCTCCTCTCCCTCCTGTACCGCTCGTACCCGGCCGCCATCTCCCCCGATGCCACCGAGCCCGACTACCTGCTTGCCTCGCCCAAGATCTTCCCGAAGGACAGCTTCGGCGAGACCGAGCAGGCCGACATCAAACAGTGGCTGCACGCCGTCTCGGGCCTGAATGCTGCCGTGGCCAAGGATGATAAGTCCGTCGCCGAGACCATCCTGGCCCAGCTCAACACCCACCTGGCCACCCGCACCACCTTGCTCGGCGCGAAGCCCTCGGTCGCCGACATTGCCGTGTATGCTCTCGTGGCACCCATGGTAGAGAAATGGTCGCCTGAGCAGCGCACCGGCGAGCATGGATACCATCACATTGTGCGACATGTCGATTTCGTGCAGAACTCGCAGCTGTTCTCTCTGCAGATCCCCGATGAAGAGAAAATCAACATCGACATTAACGACGTCAAGTTCGTGCCGAAGCCCGTCGATCCCAAGGAAGAGAAGGAGCGCAAGAAGCGCGAGAAGGCCAGTGCTGAGAACCCAGACTCTGCCGCTCAAGGCACCAAGCCACTCGTCGTTGGCCAGGGCAAGCCCGAGCAGCCGGCAGACGCTGCGGGGGCTCCACCCAAGACCAACAAGAAGGAGAAGAAGGAAAAGAAAGAGAAGCAGCCCAAGCCTCCACCAGCACCTGTGGCCCCGCCATCTCCTTCGATGATCGATCTCCGCGTCGGCCACATTCTCCGTGCTATCAACCACCCCAACGCCGACTCCTTGTACGTCTCCACCATTAACTGCGGCGACGCCCCGGGAGCCGATAACACATCCCTAGACGAAGAGACCGGCAAGACCGTGCGGACCGTGTGCTCCGGTCTGAATGGCCTCATCCCGCTGGAGGAGATGCAGGGCCGCAAGATCGTGGCCGTCTGCAATTTGAAACCCGTGACTATGCGCGGCATCAAGTCCGCCGCCATGGTGCTGGCCGCATCTCCGCGCGTTGCAGAAGGCGAGGACTCCCACGGCGGTCCCGTCGAGCTTGTCAACCCGCCTACCGATGCCCCGGCTGGTGAGCGCGTGACCTTCCAGGGCTGGAGCGAGGGCGAGCCCGAGAAGGTGCTGAACCCCAAGAAGAAGATTTGGGAGACTTTCCAGCCTGGTTTCACTACGACCGACACCCTCGAGGTTGCTTTCGACAGCACTGCTGTCCCCTCTGTGCAAGGCCAAGAGGGCAAGCCCGCCCTCGGCAAGCTGGTTACCGCCTCTGGAATTATTTGTACTGTGAAGAGTCTGAAGAATGCCACGGTGCGGTAAAAGAAGAAATTGGTCTTAGCGCATACCCATGAGAATATGAAAATCTAAAAACGCTAGTTACAAGAGAGTGTTTCGTATAATTGGCCGTACGTTGAAAGAACCCTCTGTGTGCTGTTTATAAACAAAGTCCCACACATTTCATATGAGACATAGATGTATACAAGTGCTGCTCATTTCGGCGACGCAAACCCAAGAGACGGGCCCCGTTTATCAAAGACCACGAAAAGGGTTCTGAGAAACAGGTCGCCAAAGACCTGAAGCCCATCGGGGCCCTCCTGGAGGCCGCCAACGCATACTGGAATTGCCGTCAGTCCCGACTTTGCCAAAAGGAAGTAGGTAGGGCTATGAGAAGGACTTACCTGGCTCACCGGCAGTCGGAGTCAATGAAGTGGTACTGAAGTTGAGCATGGCTCCCGGAACAGTTACTGGAGAATTATCTCCCAAGGTGACATGCAGATCGGGCAGATCCGCTGTGCAAGGAAAGACATATCCGTTGGCGGATTGCGAGAGCGACGACCCCCGAACCTGCTGGTAGTACGCGCTGACAATGTCCGAACTAGCCAGCAGAAGAGTCGTGCCCGTATCAGCGATTGCCTTGGATGTCGCGCCGTTGCTTAGCTCAACGTCGCCGGCTTTGAAGTTGCCTACGTCGAACTCCCAATATCCCCGAGACGAGTCAACGCTGACGGTAGCCAGTGTGCCAGTGTATTTGGAGTGATCGATCTTGCCGAACTCGTACTCGCTCACACCGTCCTCGCGCAGCAGTGTGGTCAGGACGGGCTGCTCAAGCTGCGACTCCACATTGTCGAAAAATGTCTTCTGGGGGCCCGGCACAATGCTGTTGATAGAATCAAAGGCCAGGCCAACGAGTCCGTCGGAACCGGTGTCTTCCTCGAATTCAGAAGAGACCTCGGTCGGTAGTCCAAAATACTGGTCTGTTACGCTAACGCCTCCTATTGAAACTGTGTCTATGCCGACATATCCAAAGTTATAGGAACCGTCTCCGTAAGCGTCCTCGAAATAGTTGCTTGGGAAAGGGAGAGATTTGAAGGTTTTGGATTGTGTTGGGTCGTATACCGTCCGACTGTCTCCATCCAAAGTAGGTAGGTCTGTGAATGCGTTCATCACCCACCTGCCAGCAGTTCAGCGATTTGACTTCTCACAAACTGGAAGAAGAAACCTACATAGTTGAGGACCCGGTATCGAAATCCATATTGAAAGTCTGCCCTCCAATAACAACTGGCGACACATACTCACTCCCGCCCTGGACGAGAGTCGCGCTGACTTCCCCCGATTCATCCGTCTCCGTCTCCCACATCGAGCTTGTCTGGTAGGACTGGTAGGGCGTATCGAAGTCAATCAGCATGCCATACTTCCTATATGCTTTCTGCAGTGCTGTCGGGCCATGGGCGACATAGTCGCTGCGCCTGAATCGTTCAATCCGGAAGGACCTGCCTTTCTTCTTGGAAGTGGGTGCCGAGAGAGCGTTGTAGCTCAGACAAAGTAGTAGAAATATAACGAGAGAATGCATTTTCAGCTCGATGCCTCGAATACTGTGGTTGAAAATGACTTATCGAGCCAGCTCTGGGTATACAGAAAGAAAGATTGTAAAGCTAGCTACCAGAGCCTAGCTTTTTATTTTTCAAGGAGACCGAGACCTGCGTTGATGTCTCAATGAATGACGATGTCTGATCACAAAGAACGTCTAGAATCCAGCCCCGAGTAAAAGAATGAAAGACCTCCGTAGCCGATTGAGCAATCAGGGGGTGGAGGGTTGATTCTCCCTCTTTATACAAATCAGACAAAGCACTTCTCCTAAGACAAAGCGAAATGCACGCCACAATGGCCTACGTAAAGCATACTTTCTTCACGGTCCCCTGAGTGGTGGAGATGGGCCCCCATCCTAGCTCGTTATTCCTCCACTTCGGGTCTAGCTCGCTACCTTTGCTCTGCAGATACAGCCTATTGGTCCTTCTAGTTTCTCACGGCAGCGCTAAGTCAGGAATTGATAGAGCAGTGGCAACTGACCTCTATATACCGCCAAACATAAGAAATCTTATGAAACGCCGAAGCGCTGGACGCGTTTCATGAGAGACGGGTGGATGGCCAATGCCCTATTCTCCTCTGAAACAGCAGTCAGCAACAGGAAACACCGACGGAAACAGGTCCGGTTACAGTTGAAAACTAGCTTGAAACATGCAATAAATGATCAAGCATACCAAGCATCCACTAGCTTGGTTCCCCCTTAGTTTTGGCTAGCCCAAATTTCTTCAGGGTGGATGGCACAGACAACCCGGCTAAACTCTTGCTGTCTTTGCCGACCGGTGTTCAGACTTGCCCGGGTACGATTTGGAGAGAATACAAAATTGTATACAAATCATTGAAGTCATTAAATCGCTCTTCAAACTGGACCAACCAAATGCACATCCTGTTCACCCCTTTTCAAATCCACCCTTCCGGTGTATCCTTCTCACCGACGTATTCAATAAGATGTATCGTAAACTTGCCACTGTTGGACTTATTCGAGGACTCTTCACCAGCCCAACCAAGAAAAAAGCGACAATGCTCAAACAAAGCCACACCAACCGATTTATCATTCGGGTTCCCCACATACTGCTCATACTGAAATAGGAAATTGGAGTCTGCTAAGAGACTTGCCACTGCCGCAATGCTGCACGGATTCTTCGGCAGAACATGATCTGTGTTCATCAACACGGAACCAAGGATACCTAACGCCAGCATGGTGGCGAGAAAGGCCTCTAGGACCCGCGTGGAGACTGCATCCTGGACTAGCCTCAGGCGACCGGCTGTGGTGACAATCCCATGTAGCGGTGAATTATCCAGCGTACCATTCGTCGGGATGCGATTGTAACGGTTGAAGAGTTGTGCCTTGTAGATCTTGTGCTGTTGCTTGATTGCTTGTATAACTTTCTCATTCCTGTCCGCAAGGCCAAGATCCTCTTCGGAAATAGCGAATTTACCGTCCAACAACGTCTGGAAGAAGCTGTCCAGAGGTACCTCATGATAATCCAGGTCGGCCCAATCAGGCGGCTCAGTGAAGTTTTCGGCTGGCTTGGCTGAGCTTTCATCTGGAACTGGGGGGTGATCGTTGACGACATTGAACTCAGGCAACTGAAAGCGTGTTTGGGTGTCCACCATCTCTGCAGATTCACCGCACGTCAAGGAGGCGATATGTCCGATGGTGTTGTTGGCGAGTGAACCCCAGACATAATTTATTGAGCGGTTGCTGGCCTTTACTGTAGCAGAGCCGGTGGAGGTTGATGTCTTGTTACTGTCTCTCTGACAAGGTTTGCTGAATACTTTGCCAAAGACCGTGGTGTTCTTTTTGATGCCAAGAATTCGAAAAGGATCAGAAGTTGTTGAAGCCGTAAAGCCTAAGCCATTTTCATTGAAATCACAGAGTGCACTGCGAGGTGAAAAGGAGAGTCTCTGAAGTGCGATTGAAGGCTCAAGATCCGCGCCTGTTTGTAGAAGGCATTTCAAGGTAGCTCTCATGGCCGGAACTCGGATATCCACAAATTGTCCATCGTCCAACTTGTCAGTAGATGTTGTGTTCATCAAGAGCTTGGGGAAGGCAAGCTCATCGTAGGTCCAACGCGGGAAGGGAAGATTGTCTCGAACGATGTATTTGGCAACCATAATCCCATCGTAGTTAATGGAACCATGTTTTTCGCCCACAATAGTTGAGGTTGAGGCAGAACGAGACTGAGCTATCTGAAGCCAGTAAGTACTACTGCCCTTATATACATCAGCCCAGTAAACATTACTGGCCTCATATGTTCCGAAAAAGGTCGTCCTTTGCGTGAGATTCGTGCTAATGTGTAGAGACACGTCGATGGTGGAAAATAGGCCGCTAGTAACAATCGTCAAGAATGAACTTATGACAGTAGCTAATGTGGTAGCTAGAACAGCGAAATATCTGAGGTGAATTGAGTTTAAAATGTTGATTGTATCAAGCGAGTCGAGGAAGGTGACTGTCATGAACTGCTTGAATGTTGCGCCAGTGCGATGCTTGAGGCGTGCGTATGGGGCCAGGCAGCGAGTACTGAAGTCGATGCTTGTGAAGAAGAGGCCGATGGTTACCATTAGCAGGGCGGGCAACATTGTCCATAAGTAATGTATCGTTCCAGTAGAAGAAGTATCTGCAAGTCCTCTGTCTGTCTGAGAGAGATGTAACCCAATCTCTAGGGCTGCAATGACCATTGCCACCGTGAGAAAGGCAACGATGCGAACGATAAGATTGGGAAATGGCTTCCACTCTTGGACACTGTCCGGGCGGTCAAAGGAGGGACCGCCCTTTTTGGTTTGGTCATTGAACGTATCTTCCACTGCGGTTATAGAGAGAGATTCTGCCGTCTGCTCTGAGTAATAGAGCCATCCTCCCAGGCGTTCAGCGAGAATTTCGAGTGGCGCTGTACTGGCCTCGCAAAGAGACTCACGAAATGCTTTGCTTTTGGCCATGATTGCTGCAATTGCTGAAATATGATTCGGATTCCAAGGAATCCGCATGTCTCGTGAAACTAGCGTAATAATCACGCCCGCCAGGAGGATACCGATGGCCAAGAAAGTTTCCATCACGCGAAGTGGCAGCTCGTTTATCAAAACTCGATTCTCATTGATAACAGCAGAGCCGTTGGTGGTCAATTCGTTTTGCTGCTCTAGCCCTATATGGACAAGCTGGGCAGCCATTGCGCGATAATACGATGAAACTCCATCACGCAGCACACCGGCTTTGAAGACATTGTCAATGTTTCCAGCTGCGCCCGCTAGCCAAACAGCAATCCCCAATGGCCAGTCGACATCAATCTTTGTTTTATTGGAGTCGCCAAAAAAGGGTACATGGTATTCAATAGGTTCAAGATTGTCGGAGGGTGCTGTGATTGCGAGTATATTTCTCGCAATGTCCCAAGCTGTCAGACTGGGTAAGGTGGTGGAACCCTTCCTTTGCATCTCGGTAAGGTTCACGGTCGAAAACTTGTTGCTTTTGCTGGCTCTAGCTTGAAGAGTAAGGATGGAGTATGTCGGTTTGCAGATCAGCTGAACCGAGCGTTTCAGAATGATGTTCGAGGTCATACGCTTCCCAGTAAAGTCGTGTATATCTGACGAATCCGCAGACAAGCTGAGATGAGCTTCGGCTAGGATCACGATAATGCGGTTCCCAACTGAGCTGTTCATGCCATCGCACTGTCCCAATGCGAACCTTCCCACATAACGGGGATCCATACTCTCTCCTTCTGTTAGTCCATTGAGACTCTCTCCGCCTGTTGGTATATCAATAGTCACGTTGGATATGCTGCATGATGGTGTGTACAACCGGTTGTCATAAATCGACGGCAGGGTGGAACCAAGACTTTCTGGACTTTCATCGAATGGACTTGGTGTTCCAACAGGGTTAAACATGTTCTCCACCCAAAGCTTAACGTCAAAACGGGCAGGTTCACAGTCCAGATCTGTCGCTAGCCCACTGATATTTGTAGTAATAGTGGCATCGGAAGAAAAGTTAGAGGCAGAGAAGGTCGGAAATGTAAAGTTCGCCGTGGTACCGACAGGATAGGAGACATTTTCAAAGACAATGCCATTGATGATATCGAATGGCTGAGTCGTCGCAGCAGCGAGCATGGAAGGTGTTAACGAGTTAATAGAGCCCTGCACCTGGATTGGAAAATCTCTCTTGAGAATTTGAACCTGCTGCAAGCTGAATAGGCCGGTTGAGAAGACGATGAGTATACGCAGAAGCATCGAGCATGCGACACCAGCCGCGACACCAAAGTGTTTATTCTTGGCAGCTTTGAACAAGGAAACGGGTTGCATTTCGGAGATGTAGTCCAAGAGAACGCTCTTCTGGGGCTTTTGGGGCCCTTTGAGCATTGACTGCCATGGTGCGATTTGCTTGGCCTGAAACTCAACTCGCGACCAGAAAGCGGCCACGACCGTTAGAATAGCAGTGGGCCCGTAAGTCCAGGTGTAGCGGCGGCTTTGAATGGAAGACGCGATTCCGGAATTGGCCGAAGATACTTGGTAGAGTGCTTCGAGTGCCGCTATCATCCCAACAAAGCAAATCGCAAATGCAACCAGTATCCTCTTTCGGAGGTACGAAGGTCGCCAGCCAGGTATTTCAGGTGCTTTATTTTCTGGTGATCGGAACGAAAGCTTATCGTGCACCCGATTCAGTTTGAGGTTCATGCTGCGAGACAGAAATTTGCTTCTCGAGACGAAGGAAGGGAGAACGAGTCGAGGGGAGGGTGTGAGATGGCTCATTTTTTATTTTCTAAACCATGTAGTGTCGCAATATCCTGTTGTCTGCCTTACAGCCGCGGTGGCGGCAACCATTTGATCTAACGTGTTGATGAAACGACGGTCGTCTGATGAGACTTCGAAGCGTAAGGATTTGAGCCGAGCTTTACTGTCAAGGGAAACGATCTTGGCCTTGCAGAGTAGATGGATCTTTCGTTTCTTAGCCGCCGTTGGATTGACAAGGTTTAGATTAGCGGCGTCAATTGTCATCCAATCCCCGCCTGTGTAAAAAGCCCTGCGGTTCCACTACTTCTGCGTTGCCAGCACACTTCGGCGCTTAAATTAACAAGGCTACAGACTTTGCATACAGCCCATGGATAGTAAACTACAAACAAATACTTCAATCTATTATTAGACAGGGCCCTTGGTACTTTAGCCTGGTTTTTGGCAAATGCCTGCTGAAACCTCAGCCCGCGCGCCCTCATACAAGCGGCCGCAGATCAGAAAGGAAACAGCTAGAGGTAATCTGGTAGGTATCGCGAATTTCATTCATATGTATCTAAGCTATGTAACGTTGAAAGTCGTAAGCCATCTCAATCAAAATCCATGGTATCCCAGTTGAAATCTATGCCCTCAAAACAAAGCGCCGACAGGAAGGGAACGGTAGCCGCTCCCAGAAAAAAGAATGCACCCCACGCTGAAAAGACAACAGTTGAAACCCCTTGAATCAAGCAATCATGCTCTCCGGCAAAACATCCTCAGCCTTCTCGCCGACAGCTTCACCAACAGCGCGCACAACGCGCTTGATCGCCTTGGAGGCAGGGCTATCCGGAAAGTTGTCGATGAAGCTCTCTCCGAAATCACAGGACATGCCGACGCGCGGATCAAGCGGCACAGCACCAAGGAATGGAATATTCATCTTCTTGGCAAGACGTCTGCCACCGCCAGTTGTAGCGCGGAAGATCTGTGACTCGTGTGTGCAGTTCGGGCAGACAAATCCGGACATGTTCTCCACGAGACCCAAGACGCGAATGCCGGCCTTGCGACAGAAATCTACCTCCTTGCGGACGTCGAGCAACGACACTTCCTGCGGGGTAGTAACAACCACCGCGCCATCGACACCAGACTCCTTGAGCAGCGAGTTGACCGACAGGTGTTCGTCCGAGGTGCCGGGCGGGGTATCAACAACCAGATAGTCGAGCTCGCCCCAATCGACGTCCTTGAGGAACTGCTTGATCAGGCCGTTTTTCTTGGGCCCGCGCCAGATAACCGCGTCATCGCGGTTGGGCAGCATGAACTGCACACTCATCGCGCCCAGGTTGTCTGTTACCCAGACGGGACTCCATCCTGCGTTGCTCACGTGAATGGTTTCGGACTCCACGCCCATCATCTTTGGAATCGAGGGTCCGCAAATGTCGGTATCCATGATTCCCACGGTGGACTCTGGGTTGGCGGCAAATGCATGCGCTAGCAGTGTGGAAAAGGTGGATTTTCCCACCCCGCCTTTGCCGGAGAGGACCAGGATCTTATGTCGGATCGAAGAGAGTCGTTCCGTGATGATGGGAATGTCGGGATCCGGGCCTTTGGGTGCGGATGCACAGATTTGCTGGTTGGGGCAGCCTGCGCAGGCATCGCCTTGACCGGCTTGTTCGGATTCAGGGCCGGGACAGTGTTCTGGGAAATTTGTTAGCGGGGTTAGATCGGTGAATCGGAAGGTGCATTTACCAGGCTCAGGGGCGACGAGATTTGGGGCCATCTTGGACGGCACATCCAGCGGTACCGCCGAGGACTCATCCACATAAGGTGCCATGGTGAGTGAATGAAGAAGAAAAAAAGAGTCAGTGGCGGAGAAGTGATTGATAATCAGGTGACTGTGACTAACCCGCGGGTGGCGATTGGGTGGGGCTCAGGAACAGTGAGGAAGTCGGAGGGAGTAACCGCGCCGGGCAATGAAATAAATCAGCGCTAGGCCCTTTTGGGCGCCCCTTGGAACTATGAGCTCAGCCTTCACTCCGAGTCGTCTATGCATATCAGGCGCATACACTGATATGGTAGTGTCATCCCTAGAAGTTGGCCGTGTCCCCGAGCGGAGCAACTCCCTGGTAACGGAGGTCGATTTCTGATGCTCATCTACATGTATAAATTATTAGATTGTCTCCATTCCCCAATGGCTAAGTGTCAGAGAAAGTAAAATGGAATCCATGCCTCCTCCTTGGAGCTGCCAAGTTGGTTTCATCTCAATCCCGAATGCCTCGCTGGTGGATTCGTTCGGCTTATAGTATCGAAAGCAAACAGATAGGTGTCACCTTACAGCTACCCCCACTGCCAGAGTTCTTTGAAACCCGAATAATTGATTATACTGTCAACTGGAAAGCGATCAGGTCAATGCAAAGGAACCTTTCGGACTATATTTACCACCGTCACCGCATTGGAGCCGTTCAACGGTAGTGGCTTGCTGGTCTCTCACCAAAGCACTGTAATTACACTGTACCGCGCCTTCTGAGGCCTTCATGATATAGGGAATATTGGTTGGCCCTGGAGGCTCGATAGCATAGCCTGCTGGATCATTTGACGGCTGTTGCTGTTGCTGCGCCATATCTTGTAGAATTCGTAGGCCATTTTGAGATAGGTGATGGCCGCCTCAAAGTCGTTCCGCAACCGCTTCAACCACACAAAAGAAGACAACATGTCAGTACGACCTGGTGCGGGAGCCTATCTATTCGCAGCTGGTCCGAGCAAAGATTGAGTGCTTTATTTCGAAGCATGGCCGCGCGGTTAGCAGGAGAGCATGAACAATAATCATGTACACAGCGGAGAGGTCCGGGCTGACCAATCTAAGCATATCAAGTGGGGGAAATATGGATCATTGATGAGAGCGTTAAGCGATAGGAAAGAATGTTGAGCGAAGCATGACGTGCGGGCAAAAGCCTCGCTCCAGTCCAATGGACCGCCGGTATGGTGCCTCTGGGCAGACCGTGCCGAATCTTGATTTTCCCGCACTGCTAGCGAGGCCCATGCAGGGTCTCACCCATCTCACTGGCTGCGCGGCCAAGCAGCCCCGGGCAGTGCTTTGGCCAACTGAGCGGGCATCGCATTAGCAGTATTCATTATGAATCTCTGGCATCAACGGTGCCTGTTCCCACCCGCACCGCCGAGCTCTGGTTCGCCATCCCCGGGTCCCGCAGGGATGATGTCAACACTCGACCCAATCAATGATCACTGCTTCATGCAGACACGATTTCCATGCGGGCGCATCGGCGGGTTAGTGAAGATGTTGACAGGGACCAGCGGCAAGTGCGGATTCTCCGTGTCGGGGTGTGTGGATCGGCGACAGGCCCCGCAAGCGCAATAGGGATAGGACCAGTGTGTCTGTTTAGCGTCTTGTTGGGGAGCGAGACTTTCTTCGGTGCCGTTCTGCTCCCTTCGGATGGACTCCACTCGAACCCAAGACCCATTAATGCCCACCCCCCTCCATATATCATAAATACTGGAGACTTCTCTCAAACAGCCCAGAGGAAAGAATACATACATGCCCGACTAACGCATTAGGTCTCCCCAAGTCACATGGTCCCCCGTCACATGCCAACTCCCTCTTCCGCGTCTTCCTCTTGTTCCTTCGTCGCCTTACCACATCATGGACCACGGCCTCTCAACAGGTGCCCAGCAGACCCATGATGGGCTGCGGGAGCGGGTCTCACGTCCCGATTCAACAAGGCGCGATGCTCTCATGGCCTCCGGCGAAGTGGAGTTCAATGACAAGTCCGGCCAAGAGCTGAAGACTTTTGGCAGAACTCCCGATGGGACAGGTATGGCGCATCTCTTTCGGTCGCAATTGCATTTGCCCGAGCCCTTGTGTTCTCTGGAAGCCATGCTAACCCGAATGCGCTCGATACAGTGTTCACCGTGCCGCAGACCCACGACATGGTCTCCCAGCTGCTCTCGCCGTCCGAGCCGAAGAACCTGTCCGATCTCGCGGTGCTGGCCTTGTTGACCGGCCATATGCTGCTGGTCTGGGTGCTCCCCACGGGTCTCAGGATCCCCGCCGCAGCCGTCATGTATCTCTTCTGGCGCGCGGCCTACAACGCGGGGATCGGATGGCTGCTGCACAACCAGTCGCACCACAAGACGTTGATCCGATGGGCGAAGAAGACCAAGATCTTTGTCAATCCAGCCACCGGCGAGAACCCACACCCGCGTCTGTATCGTTTGATCAAGCGGGAACTGGAGACCAAGATCCCGCACGACTACTCCTTCGAAAAAGCACCAATTGAATACAATACCTGGCTTGTCTTTCGGCGTCTGGTCGATGTGATCCTGATGTGTGACTTCACGACCTACTGCTTGTTTGCCATAGCCTGCGGTCACCAGCCCGCGGACGAGGGCACCATCATGACCATCCTGCGGTGGACGGCGGGCATCGTGCTGGTGCTGTTCAATCTCTGGGTCAAACTAGACGCCCATCGCGTAGTCAAGGACTATGCCTGGTACTGGGGTGATTTCTTCTACCTCATCGACCAGGAGCTGACCTTCGACGGGGTCTTCGAGATGGCCCCTCACCCCATGTACTCGGTCGGCTACGCCGGATATTACGGTATCTCACTGATGGCGGCGAGCTACAAGGTGCTCTTCATTTCAATTCTTGCCCATGCAGCCCAATTCGCCTTCCTGGTTCTAGTCGAGAATCCCCACATCGAGAAGACCTACAACCCGCCTCCGACCCGAAAGCGCCCTTCCTACGTGGACTCAACCTCGGATCTAAACATCGGACCAGACACGCCGACTGCGCCATCGGTGTCTGACGACCTGCCACCCAATGCGTCTTCATCGTATTCGGCGAAGCCACCGCCATCGGTCCACAATCTGCTTGGGTTGCACAACCTGGATCTGTATAGGACCACGGATTCCTCGATTATGCTCGTCCAGCTACTCGTATTTGCAGTCACGGCATTGACGCCTTCCACTCCGTGGTACCGGCTGCTGTTCGTGGTAAATGCTGTGGCGTGGAGAATATGGTACTCTGTGGGCATTGGGTATTTGCTCACCAAGCAGTCTAACACCAAGGCATGGACGAGACATTTTGTCAAGTACGGCGAGACTCCGGTGGAGGCTTGGAATCAGTGGAAGGGTACTTACCATCTCAGCATGATCATGTGCTACGCCAGCTTCGTCGCCGCTGTCTGGAAGATGTATACCGTCCCTGCCGACTGGGGCTATGGACTGGTGCTGTTCCGGCATGTCCTGGGTGCAGGATTAATCTGCCTGCAGATTTGGACTTCGGTCAGCATTTACGACACACTCGGCGAATTCGGCTGGTTTTATGGGGATTTCTTCTTCGATGAATCGCTGAAGCTGAGCTACGATGGCATCTATCGTTTCCTGAACAACCCAGAACGCGTCTTGGGTCTGGCTGGTGTCTGGGGCGCGGTGCTGATCACGAGCAGTGGAGCCATTACCTTCCTGGCTCTCCTCAGCCATATCCTGAGCCTGGCCTTCATTCAGTTTGTGGAACGGCCTCACATGCAGAAGCTGTACGGTCGCAGCCTGCGCCAGGATGGCGGCGTCGTCAAGAATCTGAAGAAATCTCTGCCGCCTTCCCTCCAACAACTGCACGGCAGTGTCGACAAGATGTTCGATGAGTCCTTCGAGTTCATCGAGGATATTCTCGACAATGCGCGCCCGAAGCTAGCGGCCGGTGTCAACACCTTCGTCAAGGATACCACGGCCCTCTTCCAGAAATATCCTGCGCGCGTCACTATCTCCCGGATCGACCCAGATCTGGCCGGCTTTGATCTCCGTGATTACGCGCTATCTGTGGAAGGCACCGACGCCGTCACTGTCGATGACAACGATCAGGGCAAGGGCCGTGAGGGTGCCAACGCACGCATGCCCCTGGACCGACGAGGCGACCTGAAGAACCTGTCTTTCGAATACGGCGCTCCTATCAAGGTCAAGTGGGCCGCCCCGCTCAACCACAGCAAGAAAGACTGGATCGGCCTTTACCGTGTCACCGACAACACGTCCCGTGAAGTCTCCCGGGTCTCGTCACAGGGCCGCTGGGTCGCCACCAACGAGGGCTTCTATGACAACCTGACCTGTGAGAAAGGTATCATCACCAGCGACGTGTTAGTCTCGTCGTCTGACCGTAAGGACAACGACAGCCGTGACTTTGCATCAGGCGAGATTGTGTTCTCGGGCGACAAGCTCTTCTGGACGCAGGGCGTGTTCGAGCTCCGGTATCACCACAACGGCATGCACAATGTCATGGCGATCTCAAGACCGTTTGAGATCCGCATTCGCCGCTTTGACGAGGATGACACCGTCGCCGACGCCAACGGCATTGTCGAGACGGCCGTCGAGAACGCTTTGCTTCCCGTCGTCCGCAACTGCTTTGACCGTGATCCTGAGGTCGCTCCAGAGACCGTGGACGAGCAGTTTGGCGGACTCGTCGAGCGGGAAGGCAAGTTTGCCAAACGGGTTGTCTTTGCCGTTCATCAGATGTGGGTATCCTCTCCTGTTCTAAATTGGTATTTGTTCGTTAATGGTGGAATAGGTTCGGTATCGAGCTAGCTCCTGAAGTCGTCAAGGCCGATGGGAACGTCCGAAATCTGGCGTGGAGGATATGCAACGCCAAGAAAGTTCTCGTATGTCTTTACTCTGTCAATGCGTCCGATACTCCTGTGCTAACGATATATCAGGCTCCCTACAGTATGACCAGATCCAACGGGACGACAACACCCACCGAGGGAAAAGAATGAACCAAAATCACCCTTCAAACTTCACCATGTTTCTCTCATGATCCGGGCATGGAATGACGACTTACAGAGTGGTTCTGGCGCTCAGAATGAAGATACGCGCCGGGATGTTTCCCTTGATCGATGTGTTTGATTCTCATAGATCAGCAAAGAAGCAAAAACAAGATAACTGTTGACCGGACTAGGCGAGGTGTGCCGGCGGTCAGAAAAATGGGGAGCATAATTGTCCGAGGTCCTTGGGAAGGGCGGGACATTTCTCTTCTTATCGTACATAACTTCAGAAATAGTTTATTACTTTGCTTGAGAAGTGGTATAGACCAGAATATAGACGAAAAGTCAATCATTAAGTTTGAACTAGGTATTAAACATATCTAAGGCAGTATTCTACCACTTAAACTGTAGATAGGGTCAGCACAAGTCCAAATCCCATGTCCAGGAGTGTGTGTAAACACGACACTGCAAACAGCTTCGTCCAGAAGCAGAATTGCAAGTAGGTAAGAGGAAAAAATAAAATCAGCCAAGCCGGTTAACTCATCCCATCCCCTGCCGACCGCTCGCACCGAACAGTCGTCCAAGACGGACAAGCAGCCCAGTACGAGCTAAGTCGACACAAAGTCAAGCATAGCCTAGCCCCAACACCGGGATCCGCAGCACACAGCTAGAAACTAGGACATAAAACGACGGGAATCACACCTCCACGAGCTCCACAACTATCCTCCCTTCCCTCCTGGTGGAGGCAAGGTCCAGTATAAGGGAGATGGAGAATGTGCGTGCGTTCTTTGTCCGTCCTCATTTCTTGGCTTACCGCTTCACACCGAGCGTCCGGGGGGCGTACTCGAGGGGCGGTTCTCCAAGGAGATCGTTGAATGGATTGACTTGTTGTCATCATGTAGATTGGGGGGAATGAGGTGTTTTGTGTAGTAGCAAGAAGAGAGATAAATCCATACCTTTTGTCAAGATAGCCAGGAGTAGGCAAGGGTTACAATAACTAGAGAATGTCTTGGGTCTGTCAGTACTTTCTCTTGTTATCGAACTCGAAAGATGAACAGAATGGCTTGGGATAGGTATCAGAAAGTTTTGGTATTGGTATTTGGTTATCTTCAAGAAGTTTGCAGAAGCAGAACTGAATGAATTTTTTTCATCATATGGGAGGAAGGCAGAACAAAAGAAGAGATTGGTGCCATACCTTGACTGACTGAGCTCATCCACACTGTGGAAGCTGATGGGGGATTAACAACCTGGATAACTTGGACGTTGTCAGTTCTCTGGTAGACCAGATCCAAATATGGAAACAATAAAATATGGAGATGTCGATCAGATGGTGATGCATGTTTGTTCATGGCTCATGGGTTGTCGCCGGAACAGAAATTTTGGTAGGCTTTCGTCATATGGACGGGGGAGAACCAGGGGGGTGATGGGGTAAGAGACTCACAGTAAGCTATGTTAGTGTCTGGATGGGAGATGCCCAAAAAAACCAACCCCTTCGACATTTTGAAGGCGACTGGTCGAGTGTGTGGGAGAGAAAGAGAGGAGAAAAGAGAAAGGGAAAGGGAAGAAGAAAAAAAAGAAGCGAGGCTAGCGGCAGCGGCTGCCGATGCAAACAGTGCAAACACTCACATGTCCATTCTGAACGTCTTCAATTCTCCAACGACGTTCGCTCTCGCAACATGTGTGATGGCTGACCGAAGACGCATCAATGGACCTCCTGGTGGCACTAGGCCGGCCATCTATGCCACCTCACTGCCCTCAATCAAGGACGCAGACCGTGCGCGCCGCCAGCGCCAACCTTCCGAGCTCAGGAAAATATGTAGGACTAAAGCACCCACACCTTTTTGCTATGCACCAACTAACCTGCTGCACTCTCAGTCCTCAAGACGGGTCTAATCCCATCGGCATCGGGCTCTTCATACCTTGAATTCGAGCCATCGGCCTCTTTGGCCGCCGCGCGCGCCAACCCCAAATCTCTGATCCCGCCTTCCTCGGCCCTGAAATTAGCCTGCACCGTCCATGGACCAAAACCGCTCCCTCGGTCTGTTGCATTTTCACCAAACATTGTCCTGACCACACATGTCAAGTATGCGCCGTTCGCGGCTCGCAAGCGCAAGGGCCATATCCGCGATGCCAGCGAGCGCGATCTGGGCGTGCACCTTGAAACGGCCCTTCGAGGCGCAATTATTGCGGAGCGCTGGCCCAAGAGTGGGCTGGATATCACCATCACCATTATTGAGGCAGAGGATGATCGCTGGTGGGGTGATGCGCCGGACTCGCACGATGCCTCGTGGGGTATGATGAACGTGCTCGCGGGTTGTATCAATGCTGCTTCAGCGGCCATTGCAGATGCTCATATCGATTGTCTGGATCTTGTGTCTGGTGGTGTTGCTGCTTTGGTCACTGACAATGATGGTGGTGCTCCACAACTCATGCTGGATACTGACCCAGCTGAGCACCGGTCGATCGTCTCAGCTTGTGTGGTGGGTTATATGCCTGCGCGAGATGAGATCACTGCGCTGTGGCTCAAGGGGGGCACTTCGAAGGCAGCATTGGATGAACAGGATGGACGGTCGGGACATGAAGCACTGGTAGATGGTGCTGTGGATGCTGCTCGGGGAGCTCATATGGTTCTTGGGGAGGCAGTGAAGGAATCAATGGAAAGGGCACTTGGGCAAACTACTTGACAGGCAGGCAAATAGGGTGGCTAGTGGGCGGTTGTGTCTGTCTAGCCGTGAATGATAATGAAGCTCCATGATTGTCTATTCTTCTCCTTCTTCCTCTCCCACTCTATCTCCTCTTCACCTTCCACACCCGCTTCCCACTCGCACTCTCACAACCCTTCGTCCAACTTTGTGAGTATATGACCAACCGTCTGCCTTTCAAGCACATTTTCATTACTCCCCTGTTCCCTCTGCACATCGAGTCTCAACGCTCGACTTGCCTTTATCCGCCCGTCACTTCTCGCGTCCTCATCCATCACCTCCACCAACCGCCCCCTCACCGACGCGCACACTGACACATCCTCAACTTCACTCTAGTCTTCACTTTACTTGAACTTCTGAATTTTCAAAATGGATCCCAAGTCTCCTTCCTCCAATGAGAAGTGTGACCCGGTCACGCCCAAGAAGGACGCGTCCGGTACCCCCAAGGCTCCTAAGGCTCCTAAGGCCCCGAAGACTCCCAAGGTCCAGAAGACTCCCAAGACCCCGAAGACGCCCAAGTCTGAGGACAAGGACCTGCAGTTCCTCTGGACCTGCATTCAGAACACCGGACCTAACGGCAGCGTAAGTCATTCTCACCCATTCCTGAAAAGACTCTATTGATATCTTTTTCTATCCTGCCTTGCACATCTGCTAACATATTACAACTTTCTTACAATCAGGTCAACCACAAGGCTGTCGCTGATGTCTATGGCATCAAGATCCCTACCTGCCGCATGCGCTTCACTCGTCTGAAGGCTCGCCTTGAGGGCATGCCAAAGCCTGTGCCCGAGGGTGAGGGCACGGCCGCCATCGAGGGCGAGGGCCAGACTTATGTTGATGGCAGCACCAGCCCTACCTTCGACGATATCATGCGGGAGGTCATGCCGGAGGACGAGTAAATCCAACCTCGCTTCGATCTGGTTTGGGGGAGTTTGTTTGTTAGCATTTGGCTGGGTGGGTTTACTTTTTTTTGAATATGGAGAATACGGAGTGAATTTCGGGTATCTCGGTGCTTAAAGAGCGCAGTCTGGGTTAGTTAGTTGAATCCATTGAAATCCAGCAATCAGACACGCATCTGCCTGATGTAACTTGCGTTAGATATAGCCGATTGTCCTCACTTCGTCCGGAACCTCCTCGCCCATAGCAACAGAATCCACTACCTGAAGCTGTTCCAAGAGCCCTGAGACAATCATGAATTCGGCCACAGCCGAGACCCGTTGTCAAAGTAGACCGTCGTGTCGATAGCCATTTGATGTCATCCTCGGCTAACTAACTTCACGGCGCATTATCTCTCGCTCCACAATCAAAGGTGGCATCGCAACCGTACATGCCCCAGATCACAACCACACCGCGTGAATTCCCTCTTATTGAGCTTAAGAATTGCTTGGTTCCTCAAAAAGGCAGTTGCAGGAACAACAGCAAAGAAGTTCCGATCATTTCCGATCATTACGAAGCAGCACACGATCATCTATTTTTGTAAAGCTCAACTGTTGTGTAACTTTAAGACCGAGATTAGTTATTTTCCCTGATTCGACCTTCTCATTTGGACTGGACTAACAGTTCCACCAGCATCGTGCCCACTAGCCTATTTTAGTAGTGGATCGCCCATCGCCAATCTCGGAAATCAACATCGAACCGGAAATCGATCGATCGATTTTTGCTGCGGATCGGAGGAGCAGGTGTTCGCAGGAACAGAAAGGAGCACACCGCCACACGCGGAGTTCTGTGCACAGTACATGGACCACCAACAGACTACGGACTATAAGAAACAAAAAATAGACTACTGTATGTGACCGTGTGATGAACCGGACATATGCCAGGGGGCTCTCTTCGCCCCTGCTTTATTAGCTCGACTTTGGTTCCAAGGTTGACATGAGTCGGGCGGAGCATTATTTGTTTACTTACTGACCTCGGTCGCTGACACCTGCGCCATAGACACCTACATCTGGTTCGTTTCCGGCACTTCCCGGAGGATCGACCAAGAAAACCTGATCGATTACGACGAGGGCTTCCAAATGATGGACCAGAAATTGTTCGTTCCCACCCCTGGGCTAGTATCAACCCCATAAAAGGGACCGAGTTGCACGTTTAGTCCCGCTAGAACAGGCTGGCGCCTGACGATCACTACCCTCGTCACACCAATGACAGCTCTTGTGGAAATTAGGGGCTCCATCGGCCTGTTTTTTCTTTGTCCCTCCCCAATTGCTGCCCCGGGGCAGGGCTGTCAAGGGCCGCAGGAGCTCTTAGCTATCGACCTACTGCGAAATTAATGCAGACTAGACGTTTTATCGTGGGAGCTTGGACAGGAAGATAGGAAGATACACAGTCTGTCACGGAGACCAGCACCAGCACCCACACGCACCGCATCACCCATTTCACTTTCTCTCAATGGGGCATGGAGACACGCTAGAATAATTTGACTTTTTCTGCTCCGGAGCAAATTGCGCAAGACAAAGCCGTTCGTGTCAGAACTCCGGCAGATGGAGCATCTTTAATTTCTTAGCGTTCGAACTGTCGCCGCGTGCATCGGCCTGGCCCCATCGGGGGCAACCCATGGCGCCGGATCTTGGAGTCGACCGGGCCACGCTTGCCCCTGATCCAGGCCTCGATCTGCACGCTGGGCACTGACAGGGCAAATGTGGTTTCTTTCTTTGGTTTCCCGTATCCACCGGATTCCCTCGAGTTCTGTGTGCGCACTCTCTCTCTCTTCTTCCACTTCCATCATGAAGATAGGGATGTGATCGTGTGAGAACCGCCTACTGGAGCTTTCAATGCTGCCATGACCGCCATAGTTCATTCACTTCTTGTATGACGGCCATTGGTCTCGTTTCTATTGTTAATTCGGGCCTTGCTTTCCCTCTTATTTTCCTTGGTTTTGCCTCTCCGCAGCAGGCGTGGCACAGCGCGCTCTGTCCACAGCGTGCCCAGTCCACAGCACGCCTAGTTCCTAACAGAAGGCCGTCTTGTTCACGGATTCCAGCATGGTTTTGAAAAAGCTTTTTCACTCCGAAAAGGCTCCTGCTCGGCCAGCTACGCGCATTGGAAACACAGGCGTGGAGGCTGAGGAACGGTACATATACGCTGCGGAGTCCAACCTCGACGCCGCCGGGCTTCCATCGCCTGGTCTTCCCTCAGCGGGCTTTAGACCGGAACAGTCATTTGATGTGGATCATCATTTTGAGCAGATTGAGAAGCAATTCGAGGATTTGCACGACCAGCTAGAAACCCGGCCGCATACCTCTCTGTCTGGGCCGCTTGCGCAGGCTCACCTCTCTTCCCAACCGCTTTCCAATGGCCGGCATGTCGACCTACTGGCTGCATTTGCTAGATCTCAGCAGCTTCAGGCGTCTACCTCGAAACCCTTTTCGCCGCCATCCAGTCCCTACAACGAAGATGTCGCTGAGCGGAACATGACCAGATTCCTCCGAGTCCAACACCAAAAAGGATATGCCAGCTCCCGAATACTATCGGCACTGTACCAAGAGGATGTGGCGGATCGGAATATTGCAAAATATGGTAACCCCATACGCTCACTATCGAGCTTGAGTTGTCGGTCTTCACCTGCGGCGCCTGGACGGGTTCGTAGCCCGGAGGGCTCCAAACGTAAGCCTCGACAGCGCACTGCAGGGCAGAAATCTACTTGGACATCGGAGGAGGACCTACGGTCGAAATCTCGTGCTCGGGCTGAGGCGGCTGCCACTTTATCCTCAGGCCATCTTCGGGTCCAGAAATCTGCTCCCAGTCTGTCCACAGGAGAGAGCTCTGCTGAAGAGGATGCTGCGCCGGCCGCCATGCAGCGTCTGGGCGTTCCCGCTGCCTATAAGCAAGGGAAACGATGGAGCAACACCCCATTGCCAGATAGTCCCACGCTACCTATTCCCATGAGTGACGGTGGTGGGGCCTGTGAAAGTCCCGTCATCCCAGGTCGACCACCTGCTCCCACAGCGCGGAGCTCGTCCCTGAAACCGAGGGCTCTTTCTCGACCTTCGTCCCCGGGAGTGAGCTCCAAAAAGAACGTGCGAGACCTCTCGATCAACACGCAATTGGCGGCAAAAGGCCGGGCAAAGATCGCACACAAGGCCATCCAGCCCCCGACGCCTTCCAATTATGAGATGAAACGGGCCCCCAGCATTGCAGAGGTCATGGGCAGTCCGATTCCAGAGCCCAGTCCCTCGCCTAGGTCTCCGCGCTTCAAGGTCTCGGAGATGATGGCTCTGTTCAATAAAGCCTACATGTCCACTCAGGCCGTCAGCCCTCATCCAACCTACGAAACACTCCAGGATGCCATTGTGCGCGAGATCAATTCCCACGAAGCCTTCCAGCGGGTACCCGTTCCTGCTGCTGGCCCACCATTCACGCCGTCGTCAGGACAAGACTCGTTTGCCAAAGAAAACCAGCGCCCCAAGCTGATGAACAAGAATTCGTTCATGAAGCACGGGCGAAACTCCGAATCCCGCCGGAGTATCTCCACCATCATCCCCTCCAAGGTCCTGCGCAAGGTCTCTGCCTCCCCGGTGGCAGCACGCCGGAGACACACCGACGCACCACCCCCATCACCAGGCCTCCTGGCCGACATCCAGAATCCCACTTCGGCAGAGCCCATTGCCCCGCGTCCGCCAACGGGAGACCAGCTGACGTACATGGACGTCCTTGCCCGTGCTAGTAACGACAAGCCACCAACCTCCTCTGGCCCCAAACCTACCTCCTCCTCCAGCAGACGCCGCCGCTCCGAATCTGCAGTTACCACCCTCTCTTCTATGGTGCGCACCACATCCGACATCATGCCCCGCACCCCGGGCACAGTCTGCTGCCTGCAGGCGCACTCCACTGCCTCCAGGGACAGCCAAACTAGCGAAGACACAGACGACGAAATCATCCAGCTCCCCAGCGTGGCTGGCCCTCCGCCACCGCGCGTGCAGATCGAGGGCGTCGACGAGAACAATGTCCGCTACGTGATCGACTCGGCTTCACCCATTGACGCACAGATGCTCATGAACTGGCCGCAGCGTGCCCGCAGGGATAGCAAGCCTAAGAAGTCCTCAAACACATCTTACCAGACTGCTCCGACATCTCTGTCTCGCGCCCGGATGCAGCTCCGTGCTTCTCGCTCTGTCGACACTTACTAGTCGGTGCTTCTGCTTGCTTTAATTCCTGCATATAATCAGTCTCGATCCATGTCTCTGAACTGGATTGAGAACCCCCCGCCACACGATAATGATGCTTTCATGATACCAGAGAGAAGAACAAAAGCCGATCTGCTCTATCTGCGTTCGCTGCTATCAGTGTCTTCCCTCTTGCCTGCTCTTTAGCACTCTCGTTTCTCAATTACCTAACAAGCTTGACCCTTTTACACTCATTATCTCTTCCAAGTCATCCGTCCCTCTTTGCAGCCTACTGTCTAATTACCACATATACCATATACACATAGTCCTCGTTTCCTGTCTGTCTCTGTGCCAACTCAGGGCCAAAAAGTCGTTTTCCTTGTGTTCGTGTCGCCACCCCATTCTGGTTACTGTCTTATTACTGTCTAAATATTTATCTTTCTTTCGGGGTTGTGCATTGTCCGGGGACGGAGTTTTCTGCAAAAACAAAATATCTTGTTTTTGGTGCTTGTACAGCTTTTTCTTACGTCTTTTCTCATTTACTTGTTTCTACTATTTCCTTCAACCCGATAATGTGCACCCTCTCTTGTATATTTGTATTGTCTTGGGGATCTTTATCCTTTTCCTCGTCTCCATCTAGTTCCAGACTCAACAATCCACTAGCCAGCCTATGATTCTCCTTCTACCAGGTTTTTCTGACTCTAGCTTGTCGGTGTCTTAACACTTTGGATGAGACAGCTAGACTACCTTGGACGTATTTTTTGAAGCAGTAAGAAACTGATTGATAAGAAAAGACATGAATCATTCTTCTCATAAGTCACATTTCCACATCCCTCCCCCCGACCAGTTCCCCGATTCCTAACTCCACGGCCATGAAAAAACAATTACGAGGTATCTTGGATGGGAATCTTTCAATCACAAGACGGACAATGGATGCAGGGCTTTCGACACATCCCTCTATTCCGCTGAAGGACTCTGTATAGTCCGAATATGTCATTGCACCTGATGGAAATTCGACTTGAGGAGCACGCAGGTTCCGACAACGTTCCGACAACCGGCGAAATAGCTTAGTAGGAGCCTGATGGAAACAATATGTTAGCGTTGCTGCAGCAAGGAATGAGATGGAAAAATAAACGTACGACCAAACATGCACCACTTTTCGGCCAGTCGACCACACTGGGGGTTGAGGCATTTGGTAACACCAGGCTCGATCCCTTCCGGTTGCTCGAAGGGGATGCAAAGCGACTTGGCACCCATGCTGGGCGCCTTGGCGTCTTCAGCCTCGCCAGAGTCTTCCTCTGCCTTCCGGGCACTCATATCCTTGATCTGGTCCTCGCACTTCTCAGTTCCGCAGAAGGGGATTAGAAGGAGATTCTTCTCATTCAGCGCAGGGGTGAACAAATTCCAGTCGGTGATCTGCTTGCGGTGAGCGCGGAACTCTGTATCAGCGCGCTTGTACATATCGGCCTGGATTGTTTCCAGCAGAGCAGGGACGGCGGTCGCCAGCTCGGGGATCGGAATCGAGCTCTTGCCCTCCTTTCCGAGGATGTCACGGCGCGCAGCGGTGACGAAGTGACCAGACGACTCGCCAGGGCCGAACTCCAGGCGCAGGGGCACGCCGCGCAGCTCGTACTGGTTGAACTTCCAGCCGGGGGAGTTGCTGCTCTTGTCGCTGAGGACACGGACACCGGCCGCCTCGAGAACGGCAACGAGGCCATCCACCTCGGCATAAAGCTTCTGGCGATCCTCATCGCTCGTCTTGGCAGTGATGCCGACAGGGATGATCATGGTTTGGACCTCTGCCACGCGAGGAGGCAGGACCAGGCCGTTGTTGTCGCTGTGTATCATGACCATGACACCAATCGTCCGGGTCGACAGACCCCAGGAGTTCTGCCAGACGTGCAGAGGGGGCTTCTGCTCGCCAGGCTTAGCAGACGGGTCTTCGACGGTGAGACCGAACATGCGTGCGAAGTTAGTCCCTAGACCGTGGGAGGTGCCACCTTGAATACCACGGCCAGTGGCAGGGATGTAGCCTATGTACAAGTTAGTTCGACGCCTCTTTTTCTTTTCAAGGGGGAATAATTACCTTCGACTGTTGTAGTATAAAGTCCTCCTGCAAATTTCTCTTTGTCGGTCTTCTGGCCCTTGACCACGGGAACAGCGAGGAGCTCCTCGTAGACCAGCGCGTAGTAGTCGAGGATCTGCCGAACCTCCTCCCGAGCAGCATTCTCGGTCAAATGGGCCGTGTGACCTTCCTGCCACAGGAACTCGCGGGTTCGCAGGAAGGGCTGGGGGTGCTTGAACTCCCAGCGCACCACCGAGTTCCACTGGTTCAGCTTCAATGGCAGGTCTCTATGACTTCTGATCCATTTGGCATAGTAGGGGTACATGACCGTCTCCGAGGTGGGACGGATGGCAATCTTTTTCTCAAGAGGGGTCGAGCCACTGTATTCGTTTGTTGTTAGCACAATGTCCCCAGCACGGAGGGAAAAGGAGATCCATACGCATGCGTGACCCATGCAACCTCAGCAGCGAAACCCTCAATGTGATCCTTCTCCTTCTGCAGCACATCCTCCGACACGAACAGAGGGAAAGAACAATTCTTGACCCCCAGTTTCTTGATCCTCAGATTAAACCATGTCTGGATCTCCTCCCAGATGAAGTAGGAAGCGGGCTAAAGCAGATTAGTCGAGTGTTATTCTCTCCGACCAAAAACCATGACACACCTTCAGGATGAAGCAGCCCGAGACATCGTAATAATCCAGCATGTCACCTTTCGTGAGTACCTTCAAATGGAGATCAGTTCAGAACCACCTTGCCAAGCTAGCGACCTTGAAATTACCTGTTGGTACCAGCTAGGAAAATCCTCGCTCTTGGAGGCATCAATACCGATCAAGGCAGCATTTTCAATCTTCTTCTTGGCCGGCTTGGTGGAGCCCTTCTTGGACTCATCCTTGCCAATCCCCTTTTCCTTCTTGGCCGCTTTGTCCGCCTTATCAGCAGCCATCTTCGCGGCCTTTGCGGCCTTTTTGGCAGCGTTCTTGGACTCGCCCTGAGGCTCGGCGGGGTTCTCCGAGCGGTCCGGCAGAGAGATGGGCGCAGCGTCCGCAGGGACAGAGGCGTCGGTAGTCTGGCTAGCCATGGTGAGGGCGAAGGTGTGGTGCGAAGCAGCGGAGCAAACAAGATGACTCCCCTTCGAGAAATAAATGTGGGATAAAACAAAAGGGCCTCACCGCCCGGGCAAAAATCACCCCCCCAATTATTCCCCCCCAAACCGAAAGCACAGCTCGGCCATCACACACTCTCGCTACACTTTCGTCATGGCTGGCATCTTTGAGGCTCCGCGGAATGCGGATACTCTCTGTGAGATATTCTTTTCCCTCGAGTACTTGCATCATTGACCTAACATCTCTCGCACACAGTCTTGGGTGGACAGAAAATCACCGGCGCCGATGTTCGCGAGCAAAATGGTATGTGGGATGAGTGTCGAGCTTCTGTGGTGGGTTCGAATGCTAATCTCTTTGCAGTCCTCGCGACACAGGCCATTTCCAATGTTATCAAAAGCTCCTTCGGTCCCTCAGGTCTGGACAAGATGATGGTGGATGACATTGGGGTATGAACACAATAACAAGCCCCCGCGGAACTCTTCGAATCGGTATCTGACTATTGCTAGGATGTGACTGTGACGAACGATGGCGCTACGATTCTGTCTTTGCTGGATATTGAGCACCCCGCGGGCAAGATCCTGGTGGACTTGGCACAGCAGCAGGATAAGGAGGTACGGGGAAACAATCTACACCTGTTTTGAGGGCCGAGTTGCTAACCTTTACTAGGTCGGTGATGGTACCACCTCAGTCGTCCTCATTGCTTCCGAGCTTCTGCGAAGGGGGAATGAGCTGATGAAGAACCGGATACACCCCACCACGATCATCAACGGATACAGGCTGGCTCTGCGGGAGGCTGTGAAATATATGAACGAGAACATCGCGACCAAGGTTGAGAACCTGGGCAAGGACAGCTTGATCAACATTGCGAAGACGTCCATGTCGAGTAAGATCATTGGTTCCGATCCCGATTTCTTTGCGAATCTTTGTGTGGACGCGATGCTCCTGGTGAAGACGACCAACCAGAGGAATGAGACCAAGTACCCGGTCAAGGCTGTGAACCTGCTCAAGGCCCACGGTAAGAGTGGAACTGAGTCGGTTCTGGTCAATGGCTATGCCCTGAACTGCACGGTTGCCTCCCAGGCCATGAAGACCCGTATCCCCGATGCCAAGATCGCCTGTCTCGACATTAACTTGCAAAAAGAACGGATGAAGCTTGGCGTTCAGATCACCGTTGAAGACCCTGATCAGCTGGAGCAGATTCGCCAGCGGGAGGCCGGTATTGTCTTGGAGCGGGTGGAGATGATTCTCAAGTCCGGTGCCAACGTCGTCTTCACGACCAAGGGTATCGATGACATGGTCCTCAAGCTGTTCGTTGAGAAGGGCGCAATGGCGGTCCGCCGCTGCAAGAAAGAGGACCTGCGACGCATCGCCAAGGCCACCGGTGCTACTCTGGTCAGCACTCTGTCCGACCTCAATGGAGATGAAAAATTCGAGTCGTCATACTTGGGACACGCCGAGGAAGTTGTGCAAGAACGGATCTCTGATGACGAGTGTATCCTTGTCAAGGGAACCAAGGTCCACACGTCGGCCTCGATCATCCTTCGGGGCGCTAATGAGTTCAGCTTGGACGAGATGGAACGCTCCGTCCACGACTCTCTATGCGCTATTAAGCGGACTCTGGAGAGCGGAAGCATCGTCCCTGGAGGTGGTGCCGTGGAAACAGCTCTTCACATCTATTTGGAGGAATTCGCAGTCACAGTAGTAGGTTTCTCTCCCAAAAATTTTCTCTGTTGTCCGATTTCTAACTTGTTCATCTACAGGGCTCTCGCGAGCAGCTCGCCATCGGCGAATTCGCCCAGTCTCTCCTCATCATCCCCAAGACCCTCGCCGTCAACGCAGCCAAGGACTCGTCCGAGCTAGTTGCCCAGCTCCGTGTCCGCCACGCCCTGTCACAGCGTGCGGAGGAAGGCGATGTCAACGAGGAAGAAAAGGCTATCGCCAAGAAGAAGACCTACCGAAACTACGGTTTGGACCTGATGAAGGGCCGCGTCCACGACAGCTTGAAGGCCGGTGTCCTTGAGCCCAGCATGAGCAAGATCAAGCAGCTCAAGAGTGCCGTCGAGGCCTGCATTTCCATCATGCGCATTGACACGATCATCAAGCTGGACCCGGAGCAGAAGCAGGATGATGGCCACGGTCATTAGGACAGGCTACTGTGCCATGTGAATTCCCCAGCTAGAAAAAAAATGATAATCTGATGTTTCATAGAAATGGATATGGGCGGTGGCTTTCCACTGCATCTGTACGTACTGACTGTATTTGCACCGCGTAGAATTTCAGTAGACCGTGAGCTGGCTACTCTATACAAACAGTATGTCCACACAACGTCAATCAAGTCACCCGCGCTTCTCCGCCATCAGTCGCCGATACTCCTCGACAATAGTCCTTCTCTCCCCAGCCAATTCCTCCCGACGCCTCAAACTCCCCACCGCAGCAGGCACATTCGCAACATCGACCTTAGCCCCGCCGCGCACCTTGAATATCTCCCTCGGCTTCGTCAGCTGCGGTGGCGCCTGCACAACATCAAACGGATTGGCCTTGCGCTCGCGGTCCCGTTTCTTCAGCTTCGCCCATGGATCCGGGTCATCATCGTCGCTGACATGGCCCCCCGTCTCGTCATCCCCGCCATCAGCAGTGCGGTTATTCTTGCCCTTCTTTTTCTTCTTCCCAGCAGCAGAAGCAGCAGCCTTCTTCTTCGCCTTCCCCGCCCCAGCCTCGGCCTCCCACTCCTTCCATAACCGCAACTGATCCTCCATCTCCGTCTCGCGTTCTTCTCTCTCGGCCTGCTCGCGCTCCCGGATCCGTGTGTCCTCTTCGCGCCACCCCTGCTGGAGCCGCCGTAGATGTTTCTCGTGTCTCGTCTGTCTATCCTCGCGCATCTTGCCAACTCCAGGGGCGTTTGATTTTTTCATAGCAGACAGCGGGAGCGTGCGGTCTACCCTTGCCGCGAATTCGGAGAGCTTTTCACCGGGCAGGATCTGGGGCATTGCCTGCGCGGACTTGGTGTCTTTTGTCTTGTTCTTGTTGTTGTCGGCTTCGTCTTTGGTATCCTCTCGCTTTCGCTTCTTGTTGTTTCCTTCAGAGTCCTGGGTATTATCCTTCTTTTGTTGTGGTTGTTTTTTCTGTTTCTTTCCTGTATCTAGCCCGGATGGCGTGCGTTGACCGGTGGCTTGGAATTGCATGAGTCGACGGAATGCTTTCGGGGTATCATCTGCCAAGTCATTTTGGCGCTGGCTCTTGGATTTTTTGGATTTTTTGGTGTTCTCCGAGGCTTGCTCGGGCTGATTGTGCTTCTGCGTCTGCTTGTTCTTTGCTGGCGCGCCTTTCTTCAGTTTCGGGTCGCGCACGGGAAGAGGTTTGGCCAACTCCGATGGTGGGAGGTTGAAGGTTCTGCAGATTGATTTGGATTATTAGTATTGATCTGAAGACTGTAGGTCGCTTTCTAACTCACGTCTCGTCATTCTGGCGGCGCTTGTGCTTGTGAGGCATGGTGGATGTGGTTGGGGGATGGAGGTTGGAGTTTGCGCAACTTTTTTTTTTCTCGGGGGAGGGCGGCATCTTATCGATCGCCAGCCAACCGTGGACGACTCTATACATTCTACGAGTTGAGACCTCGATTAACAATTTGACTCAAACATCTATTCAATTCAAACTCCTGGTCCTAGTAACACCTCGCTGGATTCGAAAACCCACAAATGCAATCCATACAAACCCGAAGCAGACAAAAAGCAGACAACAAAACAGGTATGCCACGCTAACAAGACACAAAACCCTCCGAAGCGCCAGACAATGCTCGCAGGAAATCAAACAGAAATCCCCCGAAAGTGCTAAACAGAAAAAAAGAAACAGACAGAAACATGGGTAGAAATTATTCGTCCTCATCGTCGTAGGGATCTACCGTAGCCGCCCAGCCGCACTGCCAGCGTCGACCCTCTCCTTCACCATTAGTCCGAAGCTCGCGAGCCTCGGGGCCTTCGCGCCAGCATCGCGCGCTGTAATCATCGCTCACGGTGATAAGCTCCCCGTCAACCGTCCAAGAGGCCCCCGTGACTTCTTTCTGGTGGCCTTCGACCAACGGAGTGCCAGACTGATAGATTGGGATGGTGTCCTCCAGTCGTCCGGAGAGACCAACTCCAGAATTGGTGCGGCGAAGGCCAGACCGGGTTGAGAAAAGCGAGGGCTGGCGGGGAAGGTCATCCTCCGGCTTTTGAACAGGCGAATCCAGGTACCGCTCATCGGTGGGGAAGAGCATTGCGCAATGATCGCTACTACCGACAGCAAGCATCTCCGGACGATCATTCGCCGCCTTGCGCATAGCGAGCTTGACGTAGAAGGAAGAAACTTGGAGACGCGGGTGGCGGAAGCCATACAGAGGTCCGAGGCCATCTTTATCAGCGCCGCCTGTACGCCGCGGACGGTTGTTGTTTAATGAGAGCTCAGGTGCATGTCCCAGCACCAGATGCGAAGTCGCGTATGCATAAACTGTGCCATCACGACAAAGTGTGTACAGTCTCGCGCCATCGCCACCGAATGCCATCGAAGTAAGACCAAACCGACGGTATTTGACATGACTGTCCGGCTCTCGAGAGGTAGACAGAGGAAGAACGGGTCGACCGCGTCGGTTGTTATGCGCCGTTCGCAAATCCCACAGCCTCACACTCGCACTGGCCTCTGACGCAGTAACAAAGAGGTTTTCACGGCCAGAAGGCAGAAAGGCCAGAGAAGTGACCGTGATATCAGAGCGGCCAAACGGAGGCGGGTCATTTTTGTCCAAGGTCAGATTCTGGGGAGTGGAATAGGAGTGGGCTCCATGGATCGTATTCAGGACATGAGGATAGGTCACTTTTGGAGCTGTGGCCAGAGCAGAATGATCACCCTCAGATTCCAGGGAGCACTGGACTTGCAACGAAGGTCGCTCAACCCCTTTGCAACGAAGGTCCCAGATGTTGACATTCCCGTCCCGGCTGCATGTCGCAAGAACTTTGTTGTTTGCAGCCGGCTGGAACTGGACCCGTTTCACCGACGAGACATGGTTCGATAAGCAGTAAATAGGTTGTTGCGTGGTCATATCAATGACCAAAGATGTTTGATCTCCGGAGGCGGTGGCCAACAGCATATCATCCGACGAGAATTCAAGGTCCATGACTGAATTCATGTGAGGACGAAAGCCCAGGTACGCCTCAGAAAAGCCGCGTTGATCATCTTTGGATGAATCTAACAACCGAATGCCGCCTTCCTCATCACCCACTGCAACCAGCGAATTGGCTGGTATCAATGTCAACAGCCAGTCATAGAAAACGGGGCTGACAAAAACTTACTATTGCATGAAGCATTGCAAAATGGGAGGGCCAGCGATCCCTCGTTCGCATAGCTCGCGCACGAATGACGATCTTCCGGTCGCGAGTGGAAATTCGAGGTTAAATCTTGCCAGCCTGGAAGAAGGTGAGATTGAGATCGGTAATGTGGATTGAATTGGACACCAACCAGCTCCAGAGTTGGATCGTATGGTCACCCGGTTCGCGCGTGCGCCTAGCATACTTCGCATAAACAGGGCACCGGATGTCTGCAATGCTCGCGATCGGCTAACAGGCGAAACAGGCCGAGGAAGCTTGGGAGGGCTTGGAGGGGTTTGAACCAGTTGACGGCCTCGAGAAGCTACACCCAAGTCTGGAATTAAAGCCTTATGTTCATTCTCATCTCCCGTTGGGGAGATCAGACGAACTTTCTTCAAGGGCGACGACTGCAGAGGAGAGGCCGTCGAGGAGAACGAATGCTTTCTTTTCCTGTTAGGAGTCCGTGGCAAATCTGGCACGCCATGCTGGGGGCTCCTAGTACTGCCGGCCTTGGACGTTCTAGTAAATGCTGGACCCAAACGGTTGACTGCGGGCGAATTCAGTGTTCTCAAGGCTTGGCGATTGGTCTTGACGCTGCTGGCATTATTGCCACTGTTCAGCAGAGACCGTGGAGTAAAGAACTTCCTAAAGGACCGGGGGGTGACCGGGGGTGGTTTCCTGAGCTTCCGTCGAGTACCAGCATCGGAAACTACGGAGGGCGGGGATGATGGGAGCTCCTGGGACGGAGGGAGGATAGGCTCAGAGCGTGGTACTTCTGGAAGACCGGAAACCAGGTCCATGGTGAGCCTCAAAGCGACAAAGAGTGACTGGAGGTGGGATGCATGGGGTGAGAGGGAAAAAAAGGGACACGACCAGCAGGGCGGAGTTGCAGCACGTCGCGAGTCCAGGGCGTGTTCGTGTCTTGACGCGGGAAGGGCCAATTAAGGCGCGGACCGGCCATCGCGCAAATATCTACCTACCGCTTGGCTCACCGCCCACCCGCTCATCGGACCGGCAGATTTTCGATTTTCATTTTTTTTTTTTTTTTTACTTTGGTCCGTCAAGACAATCCACGCATCGGCCTCGCCTGTTCATTATGGCGCCGATTAAGCGGAAGGGGAATGCCCCCGAGGAAACGGCTACTCGTCAGCCCCAGAAGCGCGCTAAAGTGGGAGCAGATGAGCGCAAAAAGGATCAGAAGAAAGAAAAAGATGCCCCGGCCCCGAAAGCTTCGGAACTGTCTGTGCTACGGGAGGATGAACCATCATTTCCCCGTGGTGGTGGCAGCGTTCTGACGCCATTGGAGCGCAAGCAAATCCAGATCCAGGCGACCAAGGATGTTTTGTTTGAACAGAAGGGACCGAAAGGACCGAAGAAACCAGCCGGTGCACTCGAAGATAGTGACGAGGACGACGTTGAAATGGAAGACGCAGATGATACTGCGCCTACTACGAAAAAGTCGCGGAAGAAGAAGACAAAGGGAAAGAAGGATGCCGACCGGGAACCCGCTGAGAAGGAGGATGTCCGTATCGAGGGTCTGACCTTCAAGGTATGAGAATTTTGTTTCCAATGGCAGGCAGTCTGGACTAGCCATGCTTACTTTTCTTTTCTTTTCACAGCGCATTGTGCCCGGATCTATGATCCTTGGTCAGGTGTCGAGTATAAATGCCCACGATATCGCCCTGTCCCTTCCCAACAATCTCACTGGCTACATCCCTCTCACCGCGGTCTCGAAGGGCATCGAACAGAAGATTGAGAAGATGCTTAACGACGAGGAGGGCGATGACGAGGAAGAAAGCTCGGATGAGGATTCCTTGGAGCTGAAGGACTATTTCTACCTGGGTCAATTTTTACGAGCATTCGTGGTGTCCGCCGGTAGCAACACCAATGAGACTAGCGGCAAAAGCAAGAAACGCATTGAACTGTCGGTTGATCCCAGACAAGCCAACACGGGTCTCTCCAAATCCGACCTGGTTGCAAACTCCGCTGTCCAAGCATCCGTCGTCAGCGTGGAGGACCACGGCCTGATCATGGACCTTGGTATCGAAGGCTCCGACTTGAAGGGCTTCATGTCCTCCAAGGAAGTCGACCCTCGCATTGAGTATTCGAGCATCAAGGAAGGATCCGTGTTCTTGTGTATGATCACAGGCCAGAACACTAGTGGCAATGTTGTCAAACTGTCTGCCAATCTCCAATCTTCCGCCTCGATCAAAAAATCTCACTACCTCAGCTCCTCCCCTACCATCACTTCTTTTCTTCCAGGTGTTGCTGCCGAGATTCTTTTGACTGAGGTTACGTCTCATGGAATGGCCGGGAAGATCATGGGTATGCTGGACACCACGGTGGACTTGGTTCACTCTGGCGCCAACGCGGGCAAGGATGATTTGGAGAAGAAGTTCAAAATTGGTGCTAAGCTGAAGGCCCGCATTGTTTCGACTTTCCCATCCGCGGAACCATTCAAGGTTGGGTTTTCAATGCTGGACCACGTTCTCAAGCTGTCGTCCGATGCGCTTGGCCCTGGTTCGTCCGGTGATGCACCAGCTATCTCAGCAATCGTTTCCGAGGCCAAGGTTGTTAAGGTCGACTCCGGTCTGGGTGTCTATGTTCAGCTTGATAAAACGGGTCACCTCGGTTTTGTCCACATTTCTAGGCTATCGGACGGCAAGGTCGACTCTATCTCCGCTGAGTCGGGCCCGTACAGCGTTGGGTCTTCCCATGAGGCCAGAATCGTCGGGTACAACATGCTCGATAACCTCTACCTCCTGTCATTCGAGAAGACTATCATCGAACAGCCCTTCCTTCGAATTGAGGATGTCACCGTTGGCGCGACTGTGAAAGGAAAGGTAGAGAAGATCCTGATTGGTCCTACGGGAATGGATGGATTGATTGTTGGTCTGGCGGATGGGATTAGCGGTCTTGTGCCTTCTATGCACTTTGCAGATACCCAGCTTCAATTCCCGGAGAAGAAGTTCCGCGACGGCATGAAAATCTCGGCCAGGATTTTGTCAGTCAACCTGGAGAAGCGCCAGATTCGCTTGACCTTGAAGAAGAGCTTGCTCAACAGCGAGTCTGCCATCTGGAAGGACTACGAAGGCATTGTTGCTGGGTCTCAATCCCCTGGAACTATCGTCAACCTTCAGACACACGGTGCTGTTGTCCAATTCTACGGCACTATTCGCGGCTTCCTGCCCGTGTCGGAGATGAGCGAGGCTTACATCAAGGATCCAGCCCAGCATTTCAAACTGGGTCAAGTGGTCAACGTTCACGCACTCAGTGTAGACGCATCAAAGGGCAGACTGACTGTGTCGTGTAAGGATCCCTCGACATTTACTGAGAAGTACCGCAAGGCCTTTGAAGATATCCATCCTGGTCTGCTCGTTACCGGGACAGTGTTTGAAAAGTCCAGCGATGACGTCCTGCTTAAGCTCGACGACTCAGGGCTGGTCGCTCGTCTGGACGCGCAGCATATCATCGATGGGTCTCCGTCCAAGCAGAGCTCAACTCTTTCCAAGATTCGAGTTGGACAAAAGATGAACGATCTTCTGGTTCTCGATATCCAGCGTTCCCGCCGTCTCATCAGAGTGTCCGGCAGAGTCAGCCTGAAGAAGGCCTCCAAGGGCAAGACCATGCCCAGCCAGTTTGATCAACTACAGGAGGGTTCTACTGTCACGGGTTTTGTCCGGAATATCACTCCCGCTGGTGTGTTTGTCGAGTTCCTCGGTGAGCTCAATGGTTTGGTCCCGAAGCGTCTTATTGAAGATGCCAACCTCTCGCAACCCGAGTTCGGTTTGTCGAAGGGACAAACTGTCTCTGTGACAGTCCACTCTGTGGAACTTGACTTGCAGCGTTTCATTCTGAGCATGAAGCCTGTTGGGGCAACTCGTGCAGGCCCTAAGCAAAAGGCTGCGCCTACCGATGATGTCGTCGCAAACCCCGTTGACGACAATATCAAGGCCCTATCCGACTTCACTTTCGGGCGGATCGTCAAGTGCAAGATTGCATCCGTCAAGGCCACCCAGGTCAACGTCCAATTGGCAGACAACATCCAAGGTCGGATTGACGTTTCCGAAATCTTCGACAACTGGGAGGATCTCAAGGATCGGAAGCAGCCTCTTCGATTCTTCCGTCCCAAGCAGGAACTCTCTGCCCGGATCCTGGGCATTCACGATGCTCGCAACCACAAGTTCTTGCCTGTCAGCCATCGCACCGGTAAATACCCAGTGTTCGAGCTCACGCTCAAGCCGAGCTTCCTGAAAGCAGCCAATCCAGCTCCGCTGAACCTGGAGCAAGTTCAAGTCGGCTCGTCCTGGATGGGCTTCGTCAATAATGTTGCCGATGACTGTCTCTGGATCAACCTTACCCCCAACGTGCGGGGCAGACTTCGTTTCATGGATGCATCGGATGACCTGTCTCTGTTGACGGATGTGGAGAAGAACTTCCCCATTGGATCTGCACTCAAGGTCCAAGTTACTGCTGTTAACCCTGAAAAGGGCCACCTTGATCTTTCCGCCCGCCAGGGCTTCGACAAGCTCGCCTTCGGAGATATCTCCGCCGGTATGATCTTGCCTGGAAGAGTGACCAAGGTCACCGAGCGCCATGTGCTCATGCAGCTCGGCGAGGGACTTGTCGGTGCCGTCAACATGGTTGACCTGGCCGACGACTACTCCAAGGCCAACCCGACTGTCTACCACAAGAACGAGGTGCTTCGCGCTTGTGTGGTTGCCGTTGACAGCTCCAGCAAGAAGATTGCCTTGTCTCTCCGGCCTTCCAAGGTTCTCAGCTCGTCGATGCCAGTCCAGGACCGCGAAATCACCTCCTTGAAGGAACTGAAAGCCAACGATATCGTCAGAGGCTTCGTCAAGAAGATTGCAGACTCTGGTCTTTTTGTTACCGTGGGCAACGACTTGACTGCCTACGTTCGTGTGTCCGAGCTTTCGGACTCATATCTCAAGGAATGGAAGGATTCCTTCCAGGTGGACCAGCTGGTCAAGGGCCGGGTCACTCTGGTTAACCCAGAGCAGAGCAAGCTGCAGATCACTCTGAAGGAGTCTGCTCTGGATCCCAACTACAAGACTCCGGTGCGGGTTGGAGACCTCAAGGTGGGCCAGGTGGTGACGGGCAAAATCCGCAAGGTCGAGGAATTCGGCGCATTCATTGTCATTGACCGCTCCGCTAACATCAGCGGTCTCTGCCACCGCAGCGAAATGGCTGAGAAGCGTGTTGAAGATGCCCGGACCTTGTATGACGAAGGCGACGCCGTGAAAGCCAAGATCATTAAGATTGATCGCGAGCAGAACAAGATCTCGTTCTCGCTCAAAGCCTCCCACTTCCAAGATGAAGCGGACGAGGAGAATGGCAGCGAGGACGAAGAAGATGGTGTGAGCATTGACGGCCTTGGCGGTGTCAAGGTCGGAGACAGCGACGACGAAGATGAGGATGATGATGATGACGATGTGTCTATGGGAGGACTCGATCTGGAAGATGACAGTGACGAGGAAGGCTCGGACAGTGATGAAGATGTGCCGATGAAAGACAGCAAGCCCTCCAAAACTGGAGGACTCGGTGCGGCTGGCTTTGACTGGAGCGGCAACGTCCAAAATGACGAGGCTCAGGCCGCCGCTTCAGACAGCGACGAGGAGCAGACGAAGAAAAAGAAGAAGAACCGCAAGCCTGAGATCCAAGTCGACCGCACCGGCGATCTGGATGCCAACGGCCCACAGTCTGTCGCGGATTACGAGCGTCTTCTTCTGGGCGAGCCTGACTCGTCTCTTCTGTGGCTGCAGTACATGGCGTTCCAGCTGGAACTGGGCGAAGTCGAAAAGGCCCGCGCCATTGCCGAGCGTGCGCTGCGCACCATCACCATGGGCCAGGATGCCGAGAAGCTTAATGTCTGGGTTGCGCTGCTGAACTTGGAGAACACCTATGGCAATGATGACAGCCTCGAGGACGTCTTCAAGCGCGCGTGCCAATACAACGAACCGCAGGAGATTTACGAGCGGATGATCAGCATCTACATCCAGTCCGGCAAGAACGAGGTATGCACCGACTCCTTCTCCCCGCACACCTGCTCGCTACGGAATTCATTGCTAACAAATCATTCTCTACAGAAAGCGGATGAGCTCTTCGGGGCAGCTCTCAAGAAGAAGATCTCCACCCAATCCCCCAAGTTCTTCCTCAACTTCGCCACCTTCCTCTTCGACACGATGGCCGCACCGCAGCGTGGCCGGGCTCTTCTGCCACGCGCCATCCAGTCCCTGCCAAAGCACACTCACGTCGAGACGACCACCAAGTTTGGACAACTGGAATTCCGCTCCCCGAACGGCGACATTGAACGCGGCCGCACCGTGTTCGAGGGCCTGCTATCCTCGTTCCCCAAGCGCATTGACCTGTGGAACGTACTTCTCGACCTAGAGATCAAGGCGGGCGATGCGGAGCAGGTCCGCCGCCTGTTTGAGCGGGTCCTCGGCCTGCAGAGCGGCAAGAAGGGTGGCGCCGCCATTAGCGTGGACGAAAGCAAGAAGCTCAAGCCCAAGCAGGCTCGATTCCTGTTCAAGAAGTGGCTGGCCTTTGAGGAGAAGCGGGCTGCTGCCGGGGAGGGCGATGAGAAGATGGTCGAGGAGATCAAGGCGCGCGCTGCGGCGTATGTCAAATCTCTGCAGAAGGAGGAGGATGAGTGAGTGGCTCTTGGCCTGCTACTATCCGACCATCCAACCCAAAAAAAAAAAACGTGGGCGTTTCTGGCCGTTGCATGTACATAGTCCCTTAGCATATATTTTCTTCTTTTTTTCGTCTCTTCCCAGTTTTCCTACTGCAGTCGATCATCCTCCAATTGATCGCTGGCCCTATCCGACCACTGCAGTCCATCACACGCGGACTTGGTTCGTCCCTGAGGGTTTGGCCGGTCACGTTCCACGGTCCTGGCCTATCAGGGCCAACGGAGTCGGGGCATGCTTCGCCGGTAGATCAGACCATGGATAAACCAAGAGGCAAGACGGACGGGAAACCATCATAAGAATGGTACTGTACTCCCTTTCTCAGCACCATCATGGCGCCGGCTGTGCAGCAAATACCGCCTCAGGGCTCGTCGTCGACGGCTTGTCTGCTCGAGTTCCCCTTTGACACTTATACAGACGTCCTCGATGAACATCCATCAGAACGAGAGGGGGGCGAGGGGCAGCCTGCCAGTCGATCGCGTCAAGCTTGGACTCCCTCCCTTGAGTATGGGTACAAGGATGAGCCGCCATTGCGGGAGATTCTCTCGTGGTGGTGTCGATGGAGGCGGTATCTGGGCCGCGCATGCCGTGTGTTCTTCATTTTGCTGTGGGTACCTAACTTATTCCTTTCTGCACTTCCTCGCAGGAAAATCAAAAATGCTACAAAACTAACAGCGCAATGATCAGGGGCATCGTCCAGTTCATCTCACTCGCCTTCGGCATCGTCCTCAGCTTCTTCCCAGATGAATACGACCGCGCCGCGCAAACCTGGAAGTATGTCGACGAGGGCCACATCGTGGAGGACATCGCGCACTGGCCGACGGATATCTCGCGGGACATCGTCCCCGTGGCGTGCCACTCGCACAACGACTACTGGCGGCGAGTCCCGCTGTACTCCGCCCTGCAAGCGGGCTGCATCAGCGTCGAGGCCGACGTCTGGTTCTTCGACGACGACGAGCTATACGTCGGCCACACGCGGTCCGCGCTGACCTGGCGCCGCACCCTGCGGTCGATGTACATCGATCCGCTGGTCACGATTCTCGAGCACCAGAACCCCGTCACCAGGTTCCAGCCGCGAGTCAACGGCCGTCCGCTGAACGGCGTCTTCGATACCGACCCGGCCCAAACGCTGGTCCTGCTGGTTGACTTCAAGACGGACGGCGCAGCGACCTGGCCGGCTGTCGTGAAGGAGCTCGCCCCGCTGCGCGACCGCGGCTATCTAACCCATTTCAATGGCCGCGAGGTCGTCAGTGGTCCCATCACCGTCATCGGAACGGGGAATACGCCCTTTGATCTCGTCATGGCCAACTCGAGCTACCGGGATATTTTCTTCGACGCCCCGCTCGACAAGCTCGTCGACGACAGTAACAAGAACAATACGACCTCGTCTGCACAAACCGCCTCCGATCCCTTCATGACCCCCCGCTCTCCAGACAAGGGCCAAGGCGTATCCGGCATGCCGGCCGTGATAACAGCCCACACATTCAACACCACGAACAGCTACTACGCCTCGGTCTCGTTCGAAACAGCCATCGGCTTCCCCTGGCCATTCCATTTCACGGAGAGCCAAATGACCCGTCTCCGGACGCAGATCCGCGTCGCGCATGCGCATGGCTTGAAGGTGCGGTATTGGGCGCTGCCCAGCTGGCCGCGGAGTCTGCGTAATCACATCTGGCGCATTCTCGTGCAGGAGGGGGTTGATATATTGAATGTGGATGATTTGGTCGCGGCTACGAAGGGGGATTGGAAGATTCGTGTTTTTGATTGGTGGCTTTGATCGATCTTGGGGTCTATATCCTGGTCTTTTTTTTTATGGTTGATGAATGATCTTACTGCTTGGAATTGCGTTCTTTTGTTTCTTGCGTTCTTTGTTTTTTGGCTGGCGTTATTGATCTGGGTCGTTTTTTATATTTTGATATCCGTGATACCTTGGCTTTGTTTTTACGATAGACTACGAAGTTGATATTAGAATGATCTTCTTATGCCTCGATGGAATCCATGGTGTGATGGTGTGATGAAAATTAAATTGAAATTGCTGCAATGCATGCATGTCCTCGTTACTTATCCCAGTCGCCGTCGTCGGCCAGCACTTGGCACTCACGGACTATTAGACTCCACGAACTCCCTCTCCAGCAAGCCAGTCCCAAAGGACGTTATGTGGCCTGCATGGAACAACATTGTTGACAATGTTCCGAAAATCAAAACAATTAAATGCTAGACAAAACAAAACACAAATGCACATGTTCAAAAAGCAGATTTAGTGGAGGAAATAAAAGCCAACACCGCTTGGAATTGGACCACATCGTGGGTATCATCGGGTTAAGACTTGGACACTCTTTTTTCAGCCCTGCGCCAGCAAGAAGAGAGAGAGAGAGAGAGAGAGAGAAGGAGAGAAGGAGAGAGAGAGAGAGAAGGAGAGAAGGAGAGAGATCAGAAACAACGAGGAAGAACTCATAAACTAAACAAGGCTTCTTCGCCAAACTCGCGCACCACAGTGCCTTCCTCGCGGAGCAGTCCGCCCAGCCAGTGCTTGGCGGTCTCGAAGTCCTTAGCGCCGAATTTGACAAGCACGAACCCGGCACGCACGCGCGCCGCGGTCCAGGTGACGTTGTTCTTTGCGCTGAGCGAGGGCTCCAGTGCAGAGGCCGGGGCAGTTGCCGACCAATTCCGGCTGCCGATACGCGGCTGCGAGTTGAATTGGTGCATGAGGAAGGAACCGAGATCGTCGTATACAGGCCCGGACAGGATCAGCGTGCCGAGAACGCCGTGCGGCCGCGTCCGTTCCTGGAGGATGTTCATGGGCGCCAGGCCGGCCTGCGGTGGCGGAGTGTCGACACGAGGGGAGTGGCTGTCCCTACCGAGATCGGTGGCGGTGCCCTCCTCCTCCTCGTCGTCGTCTTCTTCGTCTTCGTCTTCGTCGCTGTTGAGGTCTTCATCCTCGTCGTCCAGGATGACCGAATCTCGCAGCAAAAGTCGCGTTTTGCCCGTCTTCTCGTCGGTGGCCCAGACTTCGTTCCGGCCCCGCCAGGAACGAAAGTTCCAGTCCTCTCCGCGCGACGTGCGGCCCTGTGTCACCCAGTCGAGCACGCACAGGCTGCTGCGCTGGTCGCCCTTGGCGGTGGCATCCACGGTAAAGGTCTGTATTTGGGCGTAGCGGCTGTGCTGGAAGGGCACCGAGGGGTCCGGCAAGTAGCACAGGGCGGCTTGGCGGCCGATCCGGACGTCCAGGCTCTGCTGGCTCATGTCGGAGAGGTGCTCGTTAGCGGGCATTTGTTTGCGATGGCCCTTGATAACATTGGGCATGTTGCCGCGGTTGTTGGGGTCGGTTTTGAAGATCTTCGTGCTTCCTTGCGGCGTGGTCACGACCATCCTCGTCTTCGGCTCGAGTGTGATTGACACCTCGATGTGGTCACCCGGCAGGAGCCCGCCGCCGTAGGTGAGAAGATAGAGATGCACCGGCCGGCAGAGACTCTTCGACTCCTCCGAGGCCGGTCCATGGCCATTGCTGCCCACGAATCCCGGTGCCCGCGGGACTAGCTTCAATGGGTATTTGTAGGTGAGGGTGGTGAGGGTTGGGTTGGCGGGCGGGAGGAGGGACAGGACCACGGTGCCCTGGCCGGGCTTCGCGATGGAAGACTCAAAGGGCGAGATGATAGGCATGGCCGGTTGTCGCATGGCTGGAAAAGAAAACAGGGTATTCGGGACCGAGGGAGGCCAGTCCGAGGGTTTATGAGGTGGCAGTCAAAGAATCAGCCAAGAATGGCGCAAATGGCAACGGGGCTCGTCAGGTCATGTGGCGGTCAGCAGCAGAGCGGTGCAGCATGATGCTGTGCAGAATGTTCAGAATTACCCCAGAATAGTGTCTGGCAGACCCTGGTGTATATACCGCAATATGATACCATTCATTAGTCACATGTACCCACGAATGGCGTAGGTACAGGCGGGCTGGAGTCAATGGCCCTTGGTGGCCATGGTGTCCGTGGTGCCGAGTGGACAGACTCCGTTTCAAGCGGGGGGGGATTATGTAGCGAGCGTCCTTGGCTCCAGTGTCGAACGGTTGGCTGGAGCCCGTGAAGCAGTTTCTATTACGGCATTCCGTCTGACTTGCGGCCCCGTGATCCACGCCGGACCCACTGTGTGACGGAATGCATACGGGTATTGATGCCATGGAATACAGGCGATCAGGCAGTCAAGCACCCAGGCACCCAGGCACCCAGGCACCACAGACACGATCGCGTCCCGGACTCAACATCCCCCATCCATTAGGATTGCCTCCCCCTCTTCCTCGTAGGGCTTCGTTTTCTCGCTTCTGGTCCAATCCTCTTGTTCTGCAATTCGCGAATGCAGAATCTGCTTGAACTCACAGCAGCCCCGACTATACCACTCCCTCCTAGTCCTGACACGCGCTGGTCAGTGATCCCCCCCGAACCTCGCGAAGCCACCCACGCGCGTCCCGCCCGCAGCGCGGATCACTCTTGATTTCTGCAACACATCTCCGCCGCGAAAACACTGGCCTGCTTGGCGTATTCCATCCGCTAGTGCCAGCCTTCACTCTCTTGTCCTCACTACCCGACTTATTCTTGCACCATGGAGGTCGACGACCCGCCCACAAGTCCCGAAGCGGGATCAACAACCCCCGCCGAAGACAGACGCAAATCCGGACGCGCAACGCGGCGCCCTGATATCTTTTCCCAGAGTACCCATTCCGCCAAACGCAAGCGAGGCGAGCCCCGTGGCGACGATGACTCGGAGAGTGACGACGCGTCCGAGTCGGACAGTGACGACGCCGCCGACGAAGACGCGGACGAGGAGGAGTTGAGAGAAAGGCGCCGTGCTGCACGCAAAGCCACCACCAAGAAACTATCTAATTCCAGGAAATCTCATGCAGCAAAGAAACCCAAGGTCACCGCCAACGGACTGGCACGACAGCTGGCCTTCCGACCAGCCAATGGCCGACTCCCAGGTTCACGTCCCAAGAAAGCGAGGCCTCGACCCAGTCTCGCGGCTGGTGAGCGTGGGCTGTTTGGTACGTTTTTTTCTTTTTGGAACTCCGTACATACAATCTGGCTGACTGTTTTGGTTTTAGCGGAGGTTTTTGGGAAGAGCAACAATGCCGACACCGCTGCCGCCCAGTGGCTGACCCGATACCAACGTCACAATGGGCAAGGGCTGCGCGACTTGATCAACTTCATTCTACGATGCGCCGGAGCCGATCTCGAGATCAGTGAGGCGGAGGCGGCAGATGCAGACAATGCTCCAGACCGCATCAAGGATTTACAGAATTTATACCAGGCACAGGGTATCACTGACTATCCCCTCGTATCCAAGGTAAAGAAATACCGAGCGTTCCAGACTCTCCTTGAGGAGTATACGATCGCGCTCATCCAGACTTTCCATCACTCATCGGTTCTCTACACGGATGACGCCCTGCTCGAAAATATTCACGTCTGGGTATCCTCCATGTCCACCGCCGGTTGTCGGCCATTTCGGCATACGGCGACCATCATCGGTCTAGCAATCATGAATGCCTTGTGTGAAATTGCGCGGGAGGTAATGGCGACCGTGTCAACCTCTCGCAAGCAACTCGAGAGCGAAAAGAAGAAAAAGTCTGTGAACAAGGGTCGCGTGGACGCCATCCAGAAGGCTGTTTCGGAGGGTGAGGAGAAGACTGAGCGACTCGACGAGCTCCTGCAAGATTTTTTCGACACGATTTTTGTCCACCGCTATCGAGATATTGATGGGACGATCCGTGCGGAGTGCCTGGCGGCTCTGGGCCGATGGATTCGCACATACCGCGAGGTCTTCTTTGAAGGACAATACTTGCGGTATCTCGGATGGAATCTTGCGGATGTGGTTTCGCAAGTCCGGCTTGTTTCCGTGTCACAATTGCTGCCGCTGTATGAGAATAGAGATAACATCGGCGGCCTTCATTCCTTTACCGAGCGCTTCCGCTCACGGATCGTTGAGATCGCTGTCCAGGATGCGGACATCAATGTCCGCGGGGTGGCCGTTGAGCTGTTGAATCATCTCCGCGAAGCCGGATTCCTTGAACCAGACGATATCGACGCCGCTGGCCGGTTGGTATTCGACATGGATCCTCGCATCCGGAAGACAGCCGGTCGCTTCTTTGTATCCAACGTGCAGGACGCATTTGAATCAATCACCGAGGAAGTGGGGGATGAGATCACCGAGATGTTTCCCGACGACGATGAGGATGACTTCGACTCACCAAAACGGGCATGGATCAAGTTCAAGTGCCTGGTTGACATGTTTCAGGCGTACGACCAGCAGGAATCTGAACAGCAGCAAGAACGGACCTCGGTGCGTGATTCGCTCTCAGGCGTGCCGCTAGATTCACGGTTTGTTCTGGCAACGGAAGCAATTTATCCCCATATGGAGGACCTTTCTCAATGGCAAGCATTGGCTGGTTACCTGCTCTACGACCACTCCCAGATTGCCGACGATCCGTCTGAAGATGACACGACTGGCGTTGTGAGAAACCTGTACAAGATGCAGGAGGGCCAGGAAGCTATTCTGCTTCAGGTTCTCTGCGCTGCCGTGAAGCTCCGTGTTCTCGATGTTGCCAAATCCGATATTGACAAGCGAGGGCGCAAGGTGAAGGCCCTGACGGAGAAGATCCCCGAGCTCCAGGAAGAAATCTCCCACGGCTTGGCGCAAATTATTCCGCAGCTTCTCAACAAGTTCGGATCTACCCCAGAAGCGGCCTCTGCGGTCTTGCGATTGGAGCATTTTGTCGACCTGGACGCGATTCAAGACCTCCAGAAGGATGCCACGGCCTACTCGTCTTTGCTGAATGATATCAACAAGCAATTCCTCACCCATTCGGACCAAGATGTGCTGGCGGAGGCAAGCGTGGCTTTCCTCCATGCTAAGAGCTCCGATGAGATGCGCGAGGCGCTGGAGAGCAAGATTCAGGAGCTATGGGATGATATGGTGGAGGCACTTGGTGCATTGTCCCGTAAAAAGGATGTCCAGGAAGGAGGATCCATCTCCGACCCGACCCTCACCGACTTGACCAACACCGTCACGCGCATTTCGAACCTTGCTGGCATCACAGACTGCACCAGCATTCTTGAAACGGTACCTAGCACCCGCTCAAGGTCCAAGAAGGACCGCCCGGAAGCCCCCTTCAACACGCTCATTCATCTCGCGGAGCGTGGCGTTCTCAAGGAAGACGAGGATGAGGAGACGGCCCAGGCAGAGGCAGAGCTTGTGACAAGCAGCCTCCGAACCTTGCTCTTCTATTTCATGTGGAAAGTGCAAGCGCTGGCCGCTGCGTTGAATGACGGCAAAGCATCCTTCACGACCTCCTATTTCGAAGCCCTCACCAAGAGTCGCGAAATGTTCGCGTCTACCCTCACCAAGATCATGGAGAAGCGCTCTGGTCTCGATGAGCTACGGTTCACAGCTACGACCACCTTCCTGGACCTGCAGACACTATTCAGCACGCTTCGCAACGTCGGACAGGGCAATGGCAACGATGAAGACGTTGTCTTCCAGACTCAAAGCCTCGTCCACGAAATTGGACATGATGCCCAGGCCCTCATCACCAAAATCCACGGCATCGCCGAACGCACCTTCGCCAGGAAATCCGGCCATGACATCGATCCCGCTGACGACGACGCCCCGAAAGACGACCCTGAAGACGAAGACGAGGCCAGCGACGAAGACGACGACGACGAGGCGGTAGCCAACGAGCGCCTCCGCAGCAACATCGTGGCCGAACAGCGTCTATGCGAGCTAACCGGCAAGCTTGTCCTCGCCATCATCGCCCGCATCGTCGACGCCTCTGGTGCCAAGCGCGGCTCCCTGAAGAAGCGCCTGCTGCGCAACAAGACCGCGCTGGGTCCGAATTACCGCGAGGTATTGACGTACCTGGAAGAGCGGAAGCCGCGCAGCGCGCCGAAAAGCAGAGCGAAGCAGCAGCCCGCCAAACCTGGTGCCGCCGCGGACCAGCCGGCTGGCAAAAAGTCTGCTATCTCTGCCGAACATGTCGAAGACGATGATGAGGAGGAAGAAGAAGAGGGTGGACGGCCGGATCCCATGGAAGAGGATGAAGATGATGATCTGCGCGCTCGCGGACTCGTTGAGGATGATATCGACCGCGAGGACGAGAACATCGAAGACTTGAATGCTCTAGTCGCCGATCCTGACGAGGACGAGGACGAAGTCATGGGTGACTGATGCTTTCCTCAGTTCTCTCGATCATATGTATTCATTTTTCTTTGTCTCTAAAGTACTTTTTCCCATTTGCCCTATTTGCGGATATGGAACCCGCGACCTGTGTGTATGCTATGACATCGATCTCTTTTACCTTTTTTTTTTCTTCTTCTGTTCTTCCAATATCTTTGCTCTTCATGCTTATTATTTATTACCCTATTCTGATACAAATCTATTCCCCCTTTGTTGCTATATCTCTTCTTTCGTAGTGGCATAGGTAATGTCGCTTGCATTGGCATTGGTTATATTTATTTCCCCGTTGTTATGTTGACATAGGCTCAGGCTCGATGGTATTGTTACGAGATGCCGCTGTAAAGCAATATACAGATTTGTGGCACGTCTTGCTGTTCTAGTATACAGGCACATGAAGCGACATTTACAATCAGTCTACCGGAAACGCACTACTCGAATACAAGTTTGCTGTTGTAGAACTTGGCATTTTTCCTGGCTAACTGCGAGATGACAAAAAGCTTTTCAGGGGGAGGGGCGCCATTGGACCAGATCATCGGCGATGTAGAAGAGCAACATCTCTGCAAAAATCGCCAACGAATGGGCCGCCATTGCCAGTGGCAGAAGCGAGTGGGGAGGAGTTCCTCGAGAGGGCCCAAACCCCACGCGAGGAACACCAGATGGGAAGGGGTAGGGGGGAGGGGGTGCATTAACATAGGAGAGCAAAGAACCGATCCTGCAAACAAATACGCCTGTGTATGAGGATGCTAAAGGGGTGGGGGATACATGATGGTGAATCTTGTTTATCGTGAGTGAGAAACAAACAGGGAGCAAAAAAAAAAGAAGAAGAAAGGGGGGCTGGAAAGAGAATCGTGACTAGAGCCGAGGCTGAAGAACGGAGAAGTGGGGGGAGCAGAGCAAGTCTGGGACACTGTTTGGAAGCGAAAGGCTGGCTGGGTGGATGGTTGAGCGTCCCGAAGCACAGGAGAGGCAGCTCAGCGTATATCGAGTCAAAAGGGGCACGCAATCAATGACAGGGCGGGAAAAGATATTCATGCCCTTTACATATCCATAGAGTCACCGCCGCCGTTGGCGAAGTTGAATCCGCCGGGCTGCTGCTGGCCGGTGCCTAGAGCGAAACCGGTCTGGGTTTGCTGGGGAGCCAGCTCATCGATGTCACCGGCGGCCTCGTCCTCATCCGAGAAGTACTTCTCGATGATGTTGTAAGCCTTCATGTAGATCTCCTCGTTGGCGTTGTTCTGGCAATCGTGGATCTTTTCCATGCCACCAGCCTCCTCGATGAACAGAGCGTAGCGGTTGACGCGAGCCTCGCCCTGGCTAGCCTCCTTGTCCATATCACCGACCTTGAGGATGTTCTCCAGGCCGTCCAAAGCAACCTGGATGATCTTGTTGTCGGGACAGGCCAAGAGATCACAGAGAGGCTTGATGCACCCTTGAGAAACCAGGTAGCGGATCTGATCAGGCTTCTGAAGACCGCCCGAGGTTGCGTTGGAGATAGCCCAGCAAGCTTCCTTGCGGGTCTTGAAGTCGCCATTGGCGAGCAGGTTGATCAGCGGGGCAATGATGCCAGCATCAATGACGGCTTGGATCTGGCTCGAGTTACCAGCCGTGACGTTGGAGATTGTCCAGCAAGCCTCCTTCCGAATGCCATCCTTGGTGGAGCTCAGAAGCGAAAGCAGTGCGGGGAGCGAACCGCAGTTGATGATCACCTGGGTCTGGACATCATCACCGGTGACAATGTTGCCGACAGAGCGAAGCGCAGGGGTCTGCACGGAAGTGGAAGCGTGCATGAGGAGTTCAACAAGGCGGCGGGGGATACCGGCCTCGATCACGGCCTGGATCTTGTCATTGGCACCGTCAGACAGGTAAGAGATGGCCCAGCAGGCGTCAATCAGGACCTCGTCGTCCAGCATGTAAATAAGCTTGGAAAGGACGGGGAGGGCAGGGGCGATCTGAATAAGATACAGTTAGTGGGCATTCGGATCTTCGAATTTCAATGCAGACGTACGGTATTCCAGTCGGGCTGCGGGGTCTTGCCGCGGCAGAAGTTGCTGAGCGTCCAGGTAGCGTTGCGGAGCATGCTCAGCTTGCGGCCATCGTTGATGAGGTTGAGCAGCGGGCGCAGGGCGCCAGCACCCAGAACGAAATCACGGCAGTGAGGGCTGTCACCAGCAATGTTTCCAAGTGCCCACACGGCCTGTTCCCGAACATCGGGCTCGGGGCTGCTGAGCAGCTCGACGAAGATGGGCACGGCGCCGGCTTCGATGACGACTTGGGTCTGCTGGGCGGATCCGGAGGCAATGTTGGTCAAGGCCCAGGCAGACTCAAACTGCACCAAGGTGTGGGGGGAGCGAAGAAATTCCACGAAACGGCTCACAACACCGGTCTCGATGACCCGCTCGATGGGCGGGTTGCGCTCCTTGGACAGGAGTTTCCGGAACTTGGTGGTGGCCTGGATCTGCTCCTCAACCTGGTCGGAGAAAACACCCTTCACCATCTGGGGGAGTTCGACATTGAGCTAGAGAGTCCATCACGTTAGCGTTGTGCTTCTTGGTCCAGATTTTCCGTGTGTTTTGGGAGGGGCGCGGCTGGGGCAACTGGGGCGGTGAAAAAAAAATCCATGTTGATGATGGCATCACAATAACAAAGGGAGGGGTGGGCCAGAAGGGATCCGGGGTGCCACGGAAAAAGCTCGTAGAGTTTGCTCAGCGCAGCCCAGGCCGCCGGGAGTAGCCCAGATAACAACCCCAACAGGAAGAAAAAAAACAGAAAAAAACGGACCTCGCTCTCGATGGCCGAAGCCTCGTCATCGCTCTCCGTGGCGGCAGCCATGCCACCACCCACACCGATTCCACCATCGCGAGTCTGAATACCTCTTCGCTTGGCTAGGTTCTCCTCGCGCTTCTGCTTCCGGATCTCGACCTGCTGTTCCTCACGGCGGCGACGGAGCTCATCGGGGCGAAACTGATTTCTGGCCTTGAACTGAGTGCGGCGATGCTCGGGGATGTATCGTTCCGCCATGGTGAGAAAGAAATGAGTCGAAGTTGCAACAAGAAGAAAGGAAAGAAGGGATGGGCGGGATAGTTGACGGAGGGAAGGAGGCAAGAACACAACGGAGAGTGGGATATGTGGGAAGGAGGGGGCCCGATCAGCCGTCCTGATTGGCCCGTGGGTTGTTGCGGGAACGCGTACTTCTTGACTGTCCGTGACTGTCGACAGTCCTGACTTCCCGACCAACTCTCCATGGCCACGTCCCTGGTCGACATCCCCACGGCCTGCTCGTCACTCGGCTGGGTCACCGTCGTCGGTGTCGTGGTGGATGCCCTGGATGTGTTTCGCACGCGAGGATCCTCATCGTGCGTGACCTTCACCATCAAGGACTCCGAATTCGACGCCCCCACCTGGCAGGGTGGTCTCAAGGTCAAGTACTTCAACGACAATGAGAACTTTCTGCCCCAGGTGCGCCTCAATGATGTAGTCCTGTTGCGCAAGATCCGGGTTCGTGTTCTCGTCACTATATCCGGACCAGAGCTGATTGATCATGCGCCGGGCAGGTTCGGATATACCAGGGCAAACCGACTGGGGTGGCTTCTCAGTATGATACCGTTTCCTGGGCCGTCTTTCGCCCCGAGGCAGACCCAAGCTCCAGCCAGTCGATCAACAGCGGACCCGAACCGTTCAAACCGACTGCGACGGAAACGAGAGCAGCTCTGACATTGCTCGATCGTGTCTCTGAACAGAGCGACTCGGTGCCGCCGCCCCAGAAATCCAGGACCTTTGTGGTTCAAGCTTCGAGAACACCTGTGGTCGCAACACCCGCCAGTCATACCACAGCTCGCAACCCGGGAACACGTCCTTTTACTCTCATCAAGGATGCCCAGTGCAACACCATCACTCAATTACTAGGTCAAGTAGTGACCATCAACACCTACGACAGCGAAAAGACCATTCTGCAGATCACCGACTACACCAGCAATCCCTCCCTCATTGACTACAAGAACAATAATGACGAAGGCCCCGAGGGAGATATATACAACCATTTGTCCCTGAACAGGAACAACTGGCCCGGGCCTTGGGGCCAGATGGTGATGCAGGTCACACTGTGGGAGCCTCACGCTGACTACGCTCGCGAGAATGTCAAAGTTGGCGACATCGTGCTTTTTACCTACGCCCATGTCAAAGTGCGCCGTGCCAGCGACATCCTGGAGGCTGTCGTCCACGAGGACAAGCGATATAAGGAGAAGATCCATGTTCGCTTGTGCCAAGACGGACACGACGAGCGCACTCAAGAATTGCTGCGCCGCCGAAAAGAATACTGGGATGTCCACGGTCAACCGAGCAAGAAACCGGAGAAGGCCAACAAGCGGAAGGCCAAAGAAGAGCAGAAGCAGCAGCAGCAGCAGAAGAAGAAGAAAGAAAAAGAGGCTCAGGTAGAGGAGGGGCAGACGGTTCTGCAGCCAAGGTCACGGCCAATACCTAACCAACACAGTGAGTCGACGCCCTAGCGCAGTTCACTGAATATCTCACTGACTCAAAAACAATAGTTATAGCAAACAGTTATCAGATCCCTACCAAGTCATTGGAGTACATTCTGTCCCGCGAATCCCACCACAATGCTCTCCCAGGCGACCTCACCTATAAACTTCCATTCCAAAACGTCTGCTACCGGCCCTTAGTCCGTGTAGTAGACTTCTTCCCACCGAACATCGAAGACTTCACCGTCGCCGTTCCGAGCACCTCCATTCTCAAAGAAACAAGCGGTGCACAGAACAATTCGACCCATAATGGTCGCCCCCACATGACCTGGGACTGGCGCTTCTGTCTCCTAGTAGAAGCCGGCGAGCCGAACACCTCAAAGAACCAGCCGCGAGAATATATGAAGATTTTCGTGAGTGGCGCCGACGGAGTCCATCTCCTCTGTCTGGATCCTACAGAGTACGTCCACATCTTCAAAAGCAGATCCAAAACACTTACTAACTTGACGGCCTTTTTTTCTTAGTCTACGCCGCAATAAAAACGATCTCGCGGAACTTAAAGAAAGGCTGTTTCTTCTGTGGGGCGATCTCCTGGAGAAAAAGCAAGAAGCTGCCGCTGTCTCCACAAACCATCAGGCGTGGGCCCCGTTTCCCGGTGTTTCGCTACCTTTCAACTGCTGTATCAAAGAGTACGGTGTTCGCTGTTCTCATCAGACAGATCCCGATGCTATGGCCGTGGATGGAGATGTATGCAGCCAGCCGGATTGTTTTGGGTGGGAGCGACGGTTTGCTATGTTTGGGACGACGATTAAGTCATGAATAATGATCCATGACCCCTGAATGGGGGTGGAGAGTTTGGGAGGGAAGGGAAGGCGTTTTTGCAATATTGGCGCAGGCGGGACTCATTCATCCCGTGTAGATATACCCATTGTCCGGCCATCTCGGGGACGGATTGTACTATACTTCGTTTCGTATCATATGCGTAAGACATGATTTATGTCTGAGAAACTCCTTTGATAACCACTTGAACCATTCCTACTCGTACACAAGTCCTTTCAAAACACCCCGGGTAGATACATTCTGGAGCTGAGGAGGCATGTTGCATTGAAACCTCCCAGACAAGATAATAATAAAAAAGAAAAAAGAAAAAATCAAAAGCGTGTATGGGTCGACACGATTGCACCTGACCAGAAACAAAAGAACCCCATTAACGATGCATCGGTGCCCTCGCCAGATAAAACTCCTAAATCAGCGCGAACCGCCCCATGTGCCATGAGTGCTTCCAGTGATAAAAAAGCGTGCGCCCACAGACCCAGAGAAATAAATGACCACGACCCGGTAAAAACGCCAGCTGCAGAAGTCAGGATAGATGTAGGGGAAAGGAAAGGGATAGGACAGATATGTGCAAGGTAGAATCAGGGGAGGTTGATGATAAAAAGGGCAAGGCAAATAATCGAAACCGGTGTCCACCCGTGCGCCGAATCCCAGGCTTGAACCCCATTGCAAAATAAAGACATTTCAAGTGTAGAAAAATTCGTGTTCTTTTCCAGAAAGACAAAATCAAATCTTGGTCACTTTCACGATGGTTGTGTCGATACCGTGCGCCACAGGCTCGAAGCGGCAACTCTCACCCCGGAAGCACGTCTTCTTGCCCGGTTCGCTCTGAGGGCAGCGGTGACCGTAGATGCATTCCGGGTCAGAGCAATCCAATCCAAAACGGCAGGGGGTCATGCGAGCAATTGCCGACAGCGTGTGAAGCTCCTGGCGGGTCAACTTGCGGTCGTGATCATGGTAGCAGTTTTCTTCATTAGGGCACTCTCCGAGCAGGAAATAATAGTTGCAGAGCTTGAGCTTCTTCAACCGGTTTAGCTCATCCCGATTAATAGCCTTGAAGTCAAACCGGTCGACGCGCTGACCGTACTTGTTCCGTTCGACATTTTTGGGAGGCGAGGAACCGGACGCCTTGGGGCGAACGACCGCCTGGAAGTCGGTAGAAACCTGATTTATGGTCGAGGCCGACAAAGGTGCACCGGTTCCCGAAAGGTTGGTGCTGGTGGAGGTTCGCGACAGAGGAGCCGATGTCTGCTGGAATTGCTGGGTGGGGGACGGGGTGAGCACAGACCGGGATGCAGTCGTCAAAGTCCCTCTCCAAGGCGCATTCCAGGGTGCAACCATTTTGACCATGCGGAAGATATCCGGGAAAGAGGTAACTCGGTAAGACTCCTTCACAGCTTCCATATCCTTCTCAAACGGAAGGCCCTCAACCAGCGAGATGCGGCCGGTGAGATCCCCATCTGTCAAGATATCTTCCAAGAAACGAGAATAATCACTGGTCGATGGGCAGCCAAGGAAGATCTGGTGGCAGTGGCAGTTGTACAAATAAAGCTTGAGGGATTCTAGAGAGTGGAGCAGAAGATTAGCAAAAAAGAAAAAGTCCCAGACAGAAGCCAGCACGCCACACCAACCTCTAATTTTATCGTGCGCTTTGTTCTTGCCGGCGCCAATATCCACAATCTCAAAGAAGGACAGAGACTCATTGAAGCCGCGAATGAAGTCATTAATGGTGGTAGGCTCCGAGGTGATGCCATTGCGAGCGCACATCTCCCCAAACCCCTTCACATTAAGGTAGATCTTGGTCATTATCTTGGGCGAAATGACGCCGGGGAAAGTCTCGGCGACGTAGGCTTCGAGGGTGGTCCAAAGTTGCTTGGCCGCAGTGCGCCCGCCCTGTTCGCCGAGCTGCAAGAAGTCGTCCCTGAAAATTATGCCCTCTCCGTCCAAAAGTACGACCACGAAAGGTTCCCGGTCCTGCGCAGACACGCGACTTTGATCAGCTTCGTCCACTGCCTCCTGCACGACTGGCGCTCACCATAATAGTCTTGATTCGCGATATCTGGTCCATCAACTCCATCTCGTGCAGCTGAATGTCGCGGTTGAAGCGCGTCTCTCGTTCGCGGTCGAGTTTTTCCTGCCGAAAGGAATTTTCGAGATCGGTGATTCGTGTCAAAAGTTCCTGCGATCGCAAGATGCGTGAGTTTGGTGCCATTGACACGACGCGCGACCAGCCCTTACCTCGATGAGTTCGTTTTTTTGCTGATCCAGGGCGCCTATCCGAGCATAGCGCTCTAAAAAGGTCTGTGAGGTGGCCATGGTTATTGGTGGAGGGAGCATATAGAACAGCAAGTCTGGTAGTTGTATGAGAAGAGAGGAAAAGTGGAAGAAAGGAGGTGTCAAGTTTTGAAGAAATCGCGGTTTCCTCAGGAAGATTGAATTATGTAAAGTTTAAAAAGGGAAGGTGCGCCCCAGTCTTTTAAGTGATGGATGGATCAGCCACTGAAACTTGATAGATGGTTAGGCGCTGGGCGCTTGCTTTGTTCGTTCCACTAGATGAGTCTTTGTATTGACTGCCCGGCGTATGAGATCGTTTCTCTTCCTAACCATGAATGACCTATCCTACCGCCACACCAAAAAAAAAAAAAAAAACATGCTGGAACGAACAGACGGTTCCATGCGAGACTAGCTGACATAAGCCCGACCAGTGCGGACTGCCAGACCGGCATACGTGGAGAAATTCATTCCGCTCCCCTTCTTCCTTCCATCCCTCTGTTTCTTCTTCCCTCTGTCCCCAATTGATTGTTTGTTGTCTAAGGTTCTGCCCTGCATCCACAATGGCTCGCTTTGGTTTCCTCTCCCTGGCTCTTCTGTCCCTCCAGGCCCTAGTGGGCACCGCGTTCGCTGTATGTTTGTGTCCACCCCGGATTCTCACATCGGGACGAATTGCCAGACTAGGACACGTTTGTTGATTGATCACGTTCCAGGATTCTGAAAAGGTTGAAGCGACTGCTGAGCCGGCCAATGTCGCGGTTACCGCGCAGGCTTCCTTCCCTGCGTCGGAGATCTTCGGCGTGAAGCTGGTCAATGGTCGCCCGACCCAGGCCCTGATCACCTTCACCAACGATGAGCCTAACCCCGTCACCCTGAACTTTCTGGGCGGCAGCCTGTGGAGTCTTGATGAGACCAGCATTGTGGTCCGCAACCTGACTGCCACCCGCTACACTGCCGAGATCCCCGCCGGTGCGAAGGAGACTGTGAGCTACGACTTCGCGACCGAGATGCACCCGCAGGATATCCGCCTGAACATCGCCGCGATCCTGGCTGATCACGAGGGCACCTTCTTCACGGTCTCGGCCTACAATGGCACGGTGAGCGTCGTCGAGCCAGAGACCAGCATCTTCGACCCGCAGATGTACGACCCCCCAATCAGTCCACATGACTCAATGAACTGACAATGGGCACTATAGCATCTTCCTCTACTTCTTCCTCTTGGCCTGTTTTGCTGGTGTCGTGTACTTCTTCTACACTGTCTGGATCGCTCCCTACTTCCCCCAGAAGCGCAAGAGCAGCAAGGCCGACCACGGCAAGCGCACCCCCAAGCGCGAGTCTGCTGGCCCGACCGAGGAGCCCACCAGCCCTGCTGTGTCGTCCGCCACCGCCTACAATGCCGACTGGATTCCTACGCACCACATCAACCGCCCTGAGGCGCGGAAGGTCAAGGGTGGCCGTACCAAGGTCCGCGCCTAGATCTAGGCTAGATCTAATTGTGGCACGAACTTGCATGAGAGGCGAATATTTCAGGGGACGTGGGGGATGTGAATGTGATAGATTGAACATGGCTAGACTCCTAGTCTGGTTTGGTTCTCTTCACACTGGGTGCAGCGCGCTGGGACTGGTGTGGAATAGGGCTGGGAATGCACATTCCACCACCGTTCACAAGAACAACCTGTGCCCGGCGCATGTATATTTACAAAGAAGAAAAAAAACCTGGAATGGACCCATGCAGCCTGTTGAGAGAACCATTCGGAAAGCCTCACAGATGTCTCATGGTCAATCCATCCATCAATTGCAACAATCAGTTGAATCCCCTCGGGGTCAGCTATCAACTAGTCGCAAGATACTCCTCTTCTCTTCCCTTGTAGAGGTTAAAAGCTATAGTTTCTTCCACTCCTGGAACTCCAGCTCTAGGTGCTGCTTCAGCTCCACAAACCGGTTTCCAAACTCCTTCCCACAGCGCCAGCAGACAAAATCCCGGCGCAGGTATCCCTCGCGCGTGGGATGGCAGCGGACATCGTCCTTGTCCAGTGGCAAGTCCTCAAGAGGTACAAAGAACGGTGTCGAGAAGCTATTGTAGTGCTTCCGATGTTTGAGGGAACCACTATACCGGTCCACGGAGATGACATGCACATGCAGATGGCTCATTGAAGGCACCGCATGGATCCCACACATAATCTCCTGCTCCCAGTCTCGTCCCACTGGCAGTTCGTCCGGCGGCGGGTCCGCCGCTAGTGCAGCCTGTCGCGCTTGCTCCTGTGCTGAGCCGTTGGCGTATTTCCGGCGTAGTTCGCCCGCGGCCAGTTTGCGCAGCTTGTGTGTCTCGGCTTGCACTTTCGCGAGGAATTCGGGGTCTGTGAAGGCGTCGAATGGGTGCAGACGGGTCTTGGTGGGATCGCGCGAGAGCAGGAGCAGGTGCAGGCTCGATTTGGGGAACTTGTCGTGGATCACCACGAAGTCTTCGTTGTAGTATACGACCACGTCCGATGGGTAGGACTCTGGTTTGAAGATGTATGCGCCCAGTCCGTCGCGGCCGCCGAAGGAGGCTCGGCTGACACCTACGTTGCTGCGTGGGGATTGGGTCTTGGAGACGTTGGCTGCGTGCTTGGACCGCTTCTTTTGGGAGGAGAGGAGCTCGGTGACTGCGCAGTTAGTCCTGATCGGGTTCCTTTGTAGGGAGTCATGGCTGGCATTACAGGCGTTTCTCTTCTCAGCTGGAGGCGCGTCCCCTGCATCCTCCTCGTTGTTTGATGTGCGCTCCATCCGAATCAAGATCGCCCATCAAGTGATCGGAGCATTTTCCACGACATAAATGTAGCGAGTGAATAGTCACGTTGTTCGCCCAACAGCGAAAGAGATGAATGACGTTGGTGTTGTCTTATCGAAGCATGGATGACTGCGGGACATCGTTCGTCCGGAGTCGCAAAAAAGTCCCCCAGATCAATTCTTCCCCGCGCAACCAATTCCACGCCCGGTGATCAAAAGGAATGGGTCCAAAAAAGAAAGGCGATGGCCGTGGAGGCCCCAAGCCTGGCACGAAGCAGGCCCAGGCCGACAAGGACAAGGCAAGCGAGGCGAAGAAGACGCCCGCTGCACCGCCGGAGGAGCCCAAGAAGCCCTCGGTGAAGGAGGTCATTGGGGGCGCCTCGTGGACGGGCAAGCTGCCGGTGAACGTGCTGTCGGAGCATTGTCAGAAGCAGAAATGGGAGAAGCCAGAGTACAGCATGGTAGGTGCAAAGGGTCCGACAACTGGAGGACCGGAGAATATGCGCTGAGACACAAGAACAGATCAAAACCTCCGAGGGCTTCGTCTCTGCCGTGACGCTGAAGAAAATTGATCTCAAGACAAAAGAGATGACCGTCCTCCCGCCAATGAAGCTGCCGCCGTCGCATAAACACCTCGCAGCGCAAACGACAGCCGTCGAGGCGCGCCATTTCGCTGCGGCATTTGCCCTCTTCCGCGTGTGCAATATGCGTAATCTCCATATGATGCTCCCGCCGACATATAAGAAGCTATGGAAGGAAGATTTTACCGATATCAAAACCGCAGATGCCAAGGAGGGCAAGGGCTGGATGTACGAGGCGGATCCGTTCCTGGCCAAACAGGAGCGCGAGAGCGCCGCAGCCGACCTGACGAAGAAGAGGGCCGAGCGAGAAAAGATGCAGGCAAAGGCAAAAGCGTCCCCTGCTTTGGATCTGGGGGTGGGTGCTAGTGATGGAGAGAATAAGGGACGCCGGATTTGGTCCCAGGCGCCCAAGGTGGATATGGGGAATAAAATCCGCCAGGAAATCGAAGGGCTCTTGCGGGATCATGCGGTTTGGAATCCCTACGGGATCAAGATCACGGAGAAAGAACAGAAAGCCATTGTCGATGACCTGGCGCGGTTGGGGTTCCGGCGCAGTCACGTCGAGGAAGCTGTGATGGAGTGCAAAGATCGCGAAGAAGTGCTGGAGTGGCTTCTGATCTATGTGCCTGAGGATGATTTGCCTAGCTGGAGTCTCCCAGAGGGATATTCCGCTGGTGTCAGTCTTGCCACAGGCGATCTCGCTCGCGAAGCCAAGATCAAGCGACTCGCATCGTTCGGGTATCCCGCTGGTCTATGTTCGCAAGTGCTAGACAGCAAGGGGGGCGATGAGCTTGCGGCAGCAGAATTTTTACAAGGAACATTAGTGCATGGATCACAGTTCTCTTCTACTCCGGACGGGGACTCGGAGATTTGGACTGAAGAGCAGTCGACATTGGAGGCTATCTTTGGCGAACGATACACCCGTGCATCAGCGAAGGTTTGTGAAATTCAGAGTGAGGCTCCGAATATCCCAGCGAAAACTTCCTTCCGCTTCCAAGAGCCGTCATCCCATTATCCCACTACGGCGCCGGTGATCTCAATCCTAGCCAAAGGCATCCCAGCATACATACGTCTCAGCGCAATCCGTCGTGCAGTGCAGTATGCCGAAGAGAACTTCTCTGGTGAGCCGATGATATTCAACATCCTAGATTGGCTAGAAGTGAATCTCCCCGAGATCATGGAAAACCCAGGCCGGCTGCGTGAGATTTCAGCTGTGACAGCGTCGCCTGCAGCTGGTGGCCAGACTTCCGAGGTCTCGGTGCGTTCATCACGCAGACAGCGCAAAGGCATTGACTGGCGGCCTGGATCCTCGCAAAGTCTCGCTATCCGGGAGGCTTGGGAAGCCAAACAAGCCAGCGCAGCACAGAAGGAGATGTCGCGGAAGCGACAATCCCTTCCTGCGTGGAGCACACAAGATGCCATCCTCGAAGCTATCAACACGCACCAAGTGACCATCATTTCCGGTGAGACCGGAAGCGGCAAGAGTACGCAGTCGGTGCAGTTTGTTCTAGATGACATGATCGAGCGCGGACTAGGCGGGGCAGCCAATATCATCTGTACGCAGCCCCGAAGGATTTCAGCACTAGGGCTTGCCGATCGAGTCAGCGATGAGCGATGCTCATCGGTTGGCGACGAAGTCGGATACGTGATCCGTGGCGAGTCGAAGGTGAAGCAGGGATCCACAAAGATCACATTCGTGACCACTGGAGTCTTGCTGCGTCGAATCCAATCCGGTGGCGATGCCGACGGTAATGTTGCAAGCTCTCTGGTGGATGTCTCGCATTTGGTGGTCGACGAAGTCCATGAGCGCAGTCTCGATACCGACTTCCTTTTGGCGCTGCTGAGGAATGTTCTGCGTCATCGCAAGGACCTCAAAGTGATTCTCATGAGTGCTACGCTAGACGCGAGTATTTTTATGAACTACTTTGGTGGCTCCACGTCTGTTGGTTTTGTGAATATCCCCGGACGAACCTTCCCTGTCCAGGATTATTACTTGGACGATGTCATCCGAGACACTGGATTTGCGCCAGAGTTGAGCGAGCGCGGCTTGGAAGACGATATGGACGAAGTGGGACGAGGTGATGAGTCAATTGGAAGAGCTCTTCGCAGTGTTGGTATGGGCATCAACTATGATTTGATCGCATCTACCGTTTCATATATCGATGCTCAGCTTGGGGACCAGCCTGGCGGGATCTTGATCTTCTTACCGGGTACGCTCGAGATTGACCGGTGTCTGTCTGCCGTCAGGAGGATACCCAATGCACATCCACTGCCTCTTCATGCATCGTTGCTCCCAGCTGAGCAACGTCGTGTTTTCCAAAGTCCGCCTAGGGGGAAGAGAAAGGTTATCGCTGCCACTAACGTTGCAGAAACCTCCATCACCATTGCGGATGTGGTTGCCGTCATCGACACCGGCCGAGTCAAAGAAACCAGCTATGATCCCAAGGATAATATGGTCCGTCTGCAAGAGGTCTGGGCATCACAGGCGGCATGTAAACAACGCCGAGGACGAGCGGGTCGTGTCCGTGCAGGCATCTGCTACAAGCTGTACACTCGCAAGGCCGAGTCCAACATGGCACCCCGGCCAGATCCAGAGATTCGCCGTGTTCCTCTGGAACAACTCTGTCTGTCCGTGAAATCCATGAAAGGAATTGACGACGTCGCGCACTTCCTCGCCAACACAATCACCCCTCCTGAGAGCATGGCCGTTGAAGGCGCTCTCGGCTTTCTGCATCGCGTCGGAGCCCTAGATCATAATCGTCTAACTGCACTGGGTCGGTACCTGTCCATGATCCCCGCCGACTTACGATGCGCGAAGCTCATGATCTACGGCTCCATCTTCGGCTGTATTGAACCCTGTCTCACCATGGCCGCCATCCTCACCGTCAAAAGCCCGTTCGTTTCACCACGCGAGAGGCGCGATGAGGCCGACGCCGCCAAAGCCAGCTTCTCACGCCTCGGCGACGGCGATCTTCTCACTGACCTCTCTGCCTACCAGCAGTGGTCTGAACGATCTCGCGCCCAGGGATATTGGCAGACACAGTCATGGTGTGCGGCCAACTTCGTGTCCCACCAAACCCTCCGCGACATCTCGTCCAACCGCGCTCAATTCACCACCTCCCTCAAAGACGCCGGCATACTCCCTGTCGACTACTCAGACTCCGATCCCCGCTGGAACCGCAACGCCGCCAACCGCAACCTTCTCCGCGCTTTGGTAGCAGGCTCCTTCCAGCCGCAGGTCGCTCAGATCTCGTTCCCGGACAAGAAATTCGCCAGCTCCGTCACCGGCACGGTCGAGATTGACCCGGACGCTCGCACCATCAGGTACTTCAACCAGGAAAACGGGCGTGTCTTCATCCACCCCAGCTCCATCCTGTTCTCCGCGCAGAGCTACCCCGGCGCCGCGGCGTATCTGAGCTATTTCACCAAGATGGCTACCAGTAAGGTGTTCATTCGCGACCTCACCCGTAAGTTTCTACTTTTCTCTCGCACACCCTAACTGCTTCTAACTTTTTTGGTTTGTTTTTCAGCCTTCAACGCATACGCCCTCCTCCTCTTCTGCGGTTCCATCTCACTAGATACCATGGGCCGCGGCCTGGTCGTGGATGGCTGGCTTCGGTTGCGCGGCTGGGCCCGTATCGGCGTGCTGGTCTCGCGCCTGCGCATGATGCTGGACGAAGCTCTCGCCGCGCGCTTTGATAATCCCTCGTTTGGGTCTCCTTCTTCTGGTACTCCTGACATTGGTGATCAGGTCATCGATGCTGTGAAGAAGCTGATTGAGTTTAATGGATTAGACCAGTGAATTTGGTATAAGTGCCCATATATATACATACTTTACAAATAGAGAGAATGCACACTAGACTACGTTACATTCTATTCTGGGCAGAAGTTAAGGATCGAAAACTGAAAGAACGTTCTGGGACACATTGGATAACCTAGAACTGCTGGCCTTATAAGAATGCCTACTATGGTGTTGGCGTAGCAGACGTAGTGGCTATGTAAGATGAGGGTGTGTTCGACATGGACATGGTAATAGTGTTCCGCACGCCCGACTTCCAAGTCGAGATTCCCTCGAGCCTGTCCACGACTCCCACTTTGTTCGTGAAGTCGAGTTCCGCGCGGTCTTTGGAGATCCACTTCCAATCCAGGAACATTGTGTGACAAACAGAACCGGTACCCCAGTGGCTAGCATTCCAGTTTTGAGCTGATCGCGGGAAATATGTTAGATATCTTTTGCGTGCGACAATCGGGCAGTAGTAAGAGCTTACGTATGACGCAGTTGTCATTCTCGTCCCATTCTCCTATGGGCTTGACAGCAACCCCTGTGCAACCCTGGTATTTCTCAAACGAGGCAAAGCACTTGTTAATGCCGTCGTGGCGGACGAAGCTGAGATAGCCCGTAGGCGTGGGAATGGGCGTGCTCGAGTAGCTGACCGGGGGCGGGAGAGAGGTAACCGAGATGGTGTTGGTCGCGCTCGGCGCAAACGTGGAGACGCCATCTATGAAGTACCCGTTTCTATCCAACTGGGTCCTGTTCTTCCAGTAGATCAAGAACATGGAATCAATGCCCCAGTTGTAGTAGAAAATGCCAGGGTCGCATATGCCGGCACCGTTCACACCGGCTCCCGTCAAGGTTTCGTTCTTGACTTTGATAGAAGCGCATGTCAGACATAGACTGTTCAAATCCGTAGTAGTGGAAGCTGCACTGATAACTTACGCGTGCTGCAATTGCCATTAGCATGCACGGTTCCAACAGGCACATCCGTTCTTCCGGTGCATCCTTCAAAATCTGTCATTTCCAAATAACATTTGCCATCGTTGTAGGGGGTAGTGAAGACGAGGGTGCTGCCATATGCCAGATTGGCAAATGCAGCGGTCGCCAGGAAAGCAGTGGAAAAATGCATCACGGGGGTTCAGATGAGAAAGGAAAAGAGAGATGCTGGGGTACATAGTGGTTTTGTCTTTAAATAACCTCAGGTCTCATCCTTTATTGCCCCAACGTAGTATCCGACCCAATGGAGAGTGGCGGCAGTACTGGTAGGCAATTCTAGGCAGAAATACATACTACATAAACAATGGGGGCGAGTATTGTACACCATCCCTGTTGACCAGCGCTACGCAATAATTAGGAATGAAAATTTTCAAATCCTCTCATTATTATCCTGCGCAGTGGCACGCACTGCACAGCAGCCGAATCCCGAGAAGCTAGAAAGGAAGGGCAAATGAAATAAAGCACTGCATTCATGCTTGCTATCTGTCCATTGAAAACGCCATGCCGGCCATTAAGAAAGATAATAAGAAAAACTCCTCGAAAGCTCAGAACTCAGAATCGATGGGCATCAAAGGTCGTCATCAACGGTAAGGGGAAGAAAAACCCGATGGAACAAAAGAAAAGAAAGAAAAATGTAATCCAACAAGAAAGGAAAAGGATATTAACTCCGTTCCACTCCAGCAATTTCCTCAGCCCAGTCCCGAGAAACCCTAGCAAAGAAAAAGAAAAACCCCTAGTCTCCCATCCGAGTAAGCCGTGTTCACCGAGATCTAGCACCTATTCCGAGACTGCAATGAAAAGGAGGTAAGGAGCGTGAAGGAGGAAGAGGAAATGTGTATGTGAATGATGATGTATGCACGCAAGCATGCGGATTTCGTGTCATGGTGGTGAATTAGAGGGATGTTGCAGCTCAAGTCGCCTAGTAGTTCGCATAGCCGTCCAGGCGAGCCGGGTCGGACAGGTCAGCCACGGGAGGAAGAAGGAAGCCACGCATGATCTCGGTCTCGACGTAGAGGGCAGCACGCTTGAAGCGACGGTCCGAGTACTTCTCAAAGATGGCACCGTGGTGGCGGCGAGGGTTTACGCAGCAGTCCAGCATGGTGGTGATCACCGGGATCAGCTGGGCGTAGAGGTAGCCACTGTAGAACGCGTGGGAGGGAGTCCAGCAGCCCTTGTACAGGATCAGCCGCGCCAGGCAGTGGGCGCCAGCGGCCGCAAAGCTGGGAGGAGTGCAGACGAAGCGCTCATCCATGATGGTGACCTCCAGGAAGTACTTGGCGACAGTGCGGGATTCCAGGTCGTAGTCGTCCGCTTTGCTGATGCGGCGGAGGAAGCTCATCGGGCCAGGCCAGCCGAGCTCGAAGTTGAGAATGTTCAGCATGAAGCGCTCGGCCTTCAGAATTTCGTCAATGGTGTAGCCACCGTCAACCATGTACACGATCTCCTGGACGGAGGGGGCCGTGATCTCCTCGTACTTGGCAGCGATGAAGAGTGACGTTGCACCCACCAGCTGCAGCTTGCCCAGGGAGACAATCTTGCGGGACAGGAAACGATCAATGTAGTTGACGCACAGGTACAGGGTCTCGGGCAGCAGCGTAAAGCGGTGATGCACCTGCACCAGCCAGTCCATAAGGACGGAGCGCATCGACCACTGGATCTCGGCCTGGTTGGCCATGTAGTCCGCCTCGGGCAGCATTTCGATCTGTCACAGACGTTAGTAAAGGCTTTCCTCCATCGGATCATCGAACATACCTCGCGGGTCCGCAGGTGAAGGAAAATCTCCGAGCCATACTCGGCAACCATGCTGGTATCCCAGAAGTCCTCCTCAATGTCCTCCGGAGTGCGGGTGGACTCGACAATGTCCTTGGCCTGGAACATCTGGCCCTTGGTGATCTCGCTCATCTTGGGATAGATCACAGTGGTCGCGGTACCAGTGGTGATGTCGCCCCGCGAGCGCTGGGAGGGCGCAGTGAGCTGGCCGTCCACCTCATGGTAGGCTTCGTCGTCCCAGTATTCCTCGGGCTCCGACACCGCGGAGACAGGTTCCTTGGAAGCCAGGCCCCGGGCCTTGGTCTCGTCGGTCTCATAGTCATACGCGACGGAGTCATAGTTGTACTGGTCATAAGCATTGATGGGCCCGGTTGTCTTGGACACAGCAGGCTGCTTGGCAAGGACCACCGAGTACTCGTTCTTCCAGCTTTCCTGGGGCTTGGAAGCCTTCTTCACTGGAAGATTGTCGTTGGCGGTGGTCGACGTGGCCTGCGAGGGCGCGATGGTGATGGAGGACACGGTGGAGGAGCGGGCAGTAGTTTCCTTGGATGTTTCCTTCAATTCATGAAGAGGTTGCAGTTCATCTCTAAAGACCAGGTTGTTGCGCTTGGTCTGGGTGTTGTTGGTGGTGGTGGTGTTGAGAGCCGGCAGCGCTTTTCCGGCAGGGTTGACCGGCTTGGAGTCGGCAACGTTGTTCAGCAGGCTCTTGAGCCCCGACATGGACATGGGCCGCTGGGCAGGCTGGGCCAGCACCGCAGGCTTCTTGTCCACCGCGACAGGCTTCTCCAGGAGCTTGCCCACGGGCTTTCCCTCCAGAGCAGAATCATCGCGACTGGAACGAAGCGCATTCTTGGTGTTGCTCAAATCCCCAAAGGCAGTGCGACGAGCCCCATTGTTGACAGCGTTATGCATCATCAGGTCCAGCGCAGGAGTGGACTTGTTGCGCTGATGCAGGGACTTGGAGGCCGGCATGGCGAAGGGAGGCACGTTCTCGTCCCCACGGACGCAGATACGCTGGGGCTAGAGAGATCATGAGGGTCAGTCTGGTGGTTCTTGTATCGCAGGGCATGGATTAACAGTGGGTGGGAGGTGTTTCGCATGAGGGTCCGGATTTCAGCCCCAAGCGTATTGTCACGACTGTAAACAAAACTTCTCGAGGCCAAGCACACTGGTCGCGGGGCTCCAAGGACCCAACGGGCACCGACATGATCATGAAAGAAGAGGCAAGACATACCTTCGCATCCATGGTTGTCTGGGAAGTTGAACAGACAAGTGCGCGTGTGTGTTGAGGAAGTCGGGAGGTTTGTTTATCTCGAAGGAAAGAGGGCCGGGCGGTCGGGTGGTGATTGGCGGAGTGAAACACGGTGGGCCGGATTCCACAGCAACACGGTGGAGTGCAACACTTTAAGTATGTGGGACAAGGGGTGACGGTGAATGAACGAGCCCAATAATTTAGAGAGCTCCGGCAGTGAATGAGCCATGAGTCCGTGAATGGAAGTGAATGAGGGTTCCCATTTAGGGCTAGCGCTACTGGGGCATGGGGAGGGCCAGGAGCTGCCTCCAATGCGCCCAGAGTCCCTCGCACGAGAGAACAATAGAGCCATTCGATGAGTAGAGAACAGTGAATGTCCTTCAGTCTGTCTTTTAGCCTGGTCTCTATGGATTGCTCAACATGATACTATGCCAGGTGCCTCTCCCAGTGGGGATCCAAAAATGAGCTCTAGATGAAACTGCTGTAGATGTAAACAAACACCATAAACAAGCGCAAATTGAGAAGAACAGCGCCATTCCTTCAAGGGATAGCCAGAGGTTGACGGGGTGTCCTGGAAGTAGTCCAGGATACCTTGACAACAATACTGCGCACCATTCGAGATATAGACATCTATATTCATCCACCGATCAACTATCTAGTTGGTTCTGCTGCGTCGCCATGGAGATCTACAGTACCATACAAAAGATATATATCACCACCCAAACATACATATAACCACGAGCCAAACACTGCAACAATCGAGTGCAGCCTCTAGACTAGACACCTCGATCCAGGCCACCTAGATTCCTCGCCTCCGAACTGGGGTCGAGACCATCCATGGATCTCGCCAGGGCTGGCCGCTGCTCGACCTGATTATGTCATGATTCAAATGACATCATACCACTTGTGGCGCGTGTTCCCCACACGCGCCGAGTCAACAGTTCGGAGCATCTTTTCAGCCTTCTTCCTCGTACACAAATTATCAAACCCCAAAAAATACTGTCGCAGACATCGCCTGATCTCCAGATGATGTTCCGATGATAATTACCCTCGACCATCGCGGCAATGGCGACACACACCATCTCCCGCTCTCCACACCGGATCGACACGCTTCAACACGACTACACGTGACCGCCTCGCTCACCGCTGAAGCAGCCAGACCAGTCTACCTCATCCCGGCGCAATGGCCAGCAGGATGGCGCCGTTCCTGCTGCTACAAACTCTGCGTGGTGCGCCAGACGGTAATGACCAGGGGCCACTCTTGCGCAGTTGTGCGCGACCGCATTGCGCGAGCAAATCAACACCCAAATAAGAGCCCTCTTAAGGATTGCGCCTGTGCGGGGTTTGACCAGTTCGTGGCTGATGCGGCCGGACTCGGTTTAGTTAACTAACTGAAAACTAAAATCACTCGTGGGCCCCGTTCTAGGCGCAGCTCATCCACTCATTCCGATGATGGATTTTGGTCCTTGTGAGCCCTGCCGGAACCGGGTCTCCCTGCGCACGCCCGGAGAGCGGCAAGTAAATAAGACATAGTAGACCCAAGGTCCCTGACGTAGAGACACAAGAGGTTTCCACCCCGTCCAGCAAACTAGCAGCGCATCATCCGTGTTGCGCCCAGGATGACCCCCTCCCCATCTGGCGGAGTACAAATTGCGCCAACACCGATCCCTTCCCCGATCACCCTGTCGCATCTCTTGCGACTTCGGAGAGACAAGAATGGTAATCGCGCGGGCCCGTTTTGGCCCTCCGACAGTGCCAATCCGCAATGCGACAAGGGTGGATGCGGATGATTTGATCGCCCCCCCCTCCCCCCAAGATGAATGCCGCGCATCATCAGCCGACGGCCAGGCGAGGCCAGGAGCCATCCCGCAATGTGGTTGCGCTGGCATTCAAGCCACACGATTGGCGCGACCCGTTCTTTTATCGGTCTTGGGCGCTCGCCAGTCGGCGCACGAGGTACCTGCTTTGTGCGAGCGAGCGGCGCTCACCCTCCTCCCGCCAGCATTTTTGCTTGCTATTTTTTATGCGATCGAGACATGGGAATTTCTGCGATTAGATCTATGGTGGATTGGGGGTTTGTAGTTTCATCATAGGTCACTCGAGGGGCCCCTGTAGGACCGCTGTCATCCGGCGCAACGCATCCGGATTGCGACAGCGGTTGCGCACTGCGAAAACACCGCGATATGCCGGTCGCTCCTAGACAGTAGAATTTATAGACAATAGAGCAAAGGACAATTTATTGCAACATAACGTAGGTTAGAAACGGCCGTACGGGGCGCTAATCGGCGACTCCAAGACCGCTTTTCGTTTTGCTCTGAAACCTGGCACCCACCAGCACCACCAGCACCATTTCTTCTTTCCGCTCACTCTTCTTCCTCTCATCACCCTCGCCCATCCCGTCGCCCATCTATTGAGCACTAACCTGGGGTATGTCTTCGTGCTCTTCTGTCCCTGATATGCCCCCGATCTGAGCCTTCCGTCACTGTCCTGCTCTCGGCTACTAGGCCGCTGACATAGCCCAGCGCTTCGTAGACCTCAAACGATCCCCTCGCCCCGACAACATCCTGCGTCCTTTTTATCCCATCTTCGACAACCCTCCCGGATACCTGCGACTCTGGAGGAATCGGTTTAACTCGACTGAAGTGTGTCCCATCTCTCTTTCCCTCTGCTTCCAAGTCTTTTCGCTCTGTTCTCTTCCTCCCCCCCAACAACAGGCCCGCTCCCAGGCCGGCCGGACTCGGTTAGCGAGCACAACCATCCATCCCCCTCGCAGACAAAACCTTTCCTAGTCATCTTGCCAGTGGCCTCGAGTCTCCAGAACCCCATTGTACTGACAGCCACTGTGTGTTTTCACTCTAGACTACACTGCTGCTTTCTCGACTCTAGCCACTGCAGGCTTGCCCCCTCTCATCTCCCTCCATCGACGACCCTGTTTCAACGACATCTCCTGAACCCGGTGGCCACCCATTGGCCAGTTCGATTGGATCCTATAAATTGTGGTAGGTTCGATGGTCTCCCTCCCTCTGCCCTGCTCGGCTCTTCCTCCCGTTCCCGCTTTTCCGCACACAGAGGCAGATGGGTTGATGCAGTCATCGCTATAGCAGAGAGGCTCTCTCCCACTTCCTGGACTTGACCACCATGCAAGTGGTCCAGCAGGACGGCCAAATGGTCCTTGGGGAGCAGCCGGTTTTTGCGGATGACCGTGCTGTCGCCTCGGCGGCTCGGGGTCTATTGCACAAGGGTCCCGTCCCCAAGAACGTCGCTTTCGAGCTTCTGCTAGACGACAACTCCAAAGTTCGAGCCCGCATCCCCATGCGCGTTCAGATCTACCCACATGACACCACGGACTCGATCGTCACGACGGTCAAGAACTTCTATGGCATCTATGATGCCGCCGCCAGTGGTGTGAGCTTCGAGGATGAACATGGGATCACCCTCATCGCAAGGTACGAGAACCTGAGAAATAACATGACCGTCTACGTGCGAGTCATCCCCGTCCAACCGTACCCGGAGGCCTACGGGGAACCCTTCTACGGTGGCTTCTCTGTCGAGGCCCGTAAGCGACCCAGTCTGGGCGAGCCGTTCCAGATGGCGTCGGCCATGTCGGCAGCGCAGGCGCTAGACCCTGACCAGTCGCCATCTCGTCCGAGCTCGCGATTGGCACGAAAGCGCAGCACCTCTCCGTCGAGCCGGAGCCTCCGGAGCACCTCGCAGCACAAGCAGTGTTCTCACAGCGGCCTCAAAAGCCGCGGATCGAGTGTGCATGGTGGGTTCCCTGGTGATGAGGCGTATGGCTACAGTGATAGCGATGGTGAATATGGCTCCATCTCGGGAACTCGCAAGGCTCGCAGCGATCAATTCGCCAGCTCTGAGATCAGCATGGAGAACATACTCCAGGATGGTCGTCGGAAACGTCCCAAGTTTGACAGCTCGGTGAGCTCTACCTATTCTCCTCGAAGCGATCGGCTCTGACATTATTCTCTCTCTCTAGGAACTCCCGCTGTTTGCACCTCCCCAGGTCCCGCTTACCATGTCGACCTCCTCCATCTCCCCTCAGCGTCGATCCGTCGGCCAGGAAGGCGCTTCGCCCTTTGCGCGTCCTACACACCGTCCATACAGCTACCAGCAGCCGCTGCCGTCGCCGCAGAGCTATGGCCATAGTGAACATGTCTATGGGATTCCCTCAGGGCGCAATACGATGTATGCTACTCCCGTGATCCCGGACCATGGACATCGCCTGCGAGACCGTGTTGCTACGGGTCCCTTTATCAATTCGGCGGGTAGAGTCAGTGGCGCTGGCGTATTACCCACGCCAGATCCCACCATTGCCAGCTGCATCTCCGATGAAGATGTAGCCATGCAGCTGATCCGTCTGGGTGATGCGTCCAACTTTTCTCATGGTCGCACGTCAGCCTCGACGCTGGATGATGCCTTTAGCGGCGCTGCCGACGCAGCCTCGTCGGCGGCCACCAGCGACGGAGAAGACTTTAGTGAAGAAGAGGACGATCTGCCCCGTCGGCAGAGGCAGGAATCGAGCCCGATGCTTCCACCGGGTACTACCAAGCGCCAACACAAGCGTTTGGATGACATTCTGCCCAGTGCCGATAGCAGCGAGCAGAGCTCTGATGGCGCTGACGAATTTGGGCAATACGATCGGGTCGGTGCTCCGGTCAAGAGTGAGGCCGATTACGACCTCTACCGCGACTATGCTCCCAAGACCAAGAAACCCAAGATTCGCCCGGCCAACATGCCGCCCAAGCCTCGCAGCCAGAAGATGGCACCGCTTAAGTTGAGCAAGGGAGCCAAGGCCAGCACTTCCGGTGCTCCGCGCAAACCCAAGATGCCAGGCCCCGTGGGTATGGACAAGACGACGGCTTCTTTCCCGCCATTAAGCCCCAACTCCGCCCGCAAGGTCTCGGGATCGTCGGTCAACTTCCAACACCAGCTCGGTGCCGACGAAGAAGACTTGTCGACCAAGCCTCGCTGCCAGCGGTGTCGCAAGAGCAAGAAGGGCTGCGATCGCCAACGCCCGTGCGGGCGCTGCAAGGATGCTGGAATTGGCATCGATGGATGCGTCAGCGAAGACGAGGGCAATGGCCGCAAGGGCCGTTATGGTCGTCACATGGGCGTCGCCGTGAAGAAATCCATCGATGGGTCGATCATTGAGGGCGACAACGAGTTCCTCCCGCTTCCGACCACCACATCCCCCATTGCGTCTGCAAGTGATATTGCAGACAAGAACAAGAAACGCAAGCGCTAAGTATGCTTTCTTTTTGTCCGATTCACGACTCTTCAAGCTGCTCTCTATACGAAACCCCCACCTTACGCACCTGCCTCAAGAAAGTGACTTGTCTTGTCGCTCCATTGATTTCCGACCTGCTTCTATACTCTCTTTGCCTGGGGATTCATCTCTAGGTCCCGCTCCCTCCTTCACCGATCTATTGGTGTTTTCTTTTCTTCTCTGTGTTTTTTTTTCCTTGGCCGTGGCTGGACGATCCCGACACTCCTTACATTATACTCTGTCCCTGTTTTTCGTTTCCTCCTCACCTCCACCACCTCCCTGGCTTTTTGCCATGGGTCCCCAATCTGAATTATACAAAGTTCCGAAGCGGTTGACGAGATCCTGTCCTCGTTTGTTTCTGTCTTGCTGGCGTTCTGTTCGGGTGGTGGCAACGTCTGTGTTCTTGCCTGTCTTCCCCACTACTCGCTCTTTCATATTCAATGCTATACGTGTCCTTTATTTTTTCTTATTTGCTTCTTGCTTATATCAATGTCCTTGTTTCTCTCTCTTTGTTGACTCGGTGGGGATGGCCGCAATATGGTGGATGTAGTGCACTGGAGATAATGGCCGAAAGGGGACGGACTGTACAAGAAATGGTCTTTTTGTTCCTGTGTATTCTCACGTTAGTTTGGCAATCAATCAATTGAGTTCTGCCTCTTCAATCACTATCGTAATGATTCTTGTCCGATCCTATGCTTGGTTGTATCATCACGTGATCTATCGCCCCACTACTTTTTTTCGTCCGTCACTGCAGAGCTGATTCATTCATACAGTCAATCTCGCTCAAACCCTTTCACCTCTTTCCCGTTCTCGGTGCCACATATAGAAGACCGACCCTTTCTATTTTTTACAGTCTTTGTACGAGTCAATGTGCCACAGAGACTGCCCCAGCGAGCACCTCGTCTAAACTTCCACCTTCTCTACCCGGCGAGACGCAGACCAGCGCCTCGCCAGAGTCGCAAACAGCCATGCCGCCCAAATCTGCAACTCGGCGGACAAGACGCACCGCCGAGGAACCCACCTCGACCTCTACACCCACCGGCACAGAGACTCCAGCACCCCAAAATGCATCCGAGACTCCAGCACCAGCTGGCTCGTCTGCCACTACACCTCGACCACCAGTGCAGCGACTGCAATCACTCAAAAAACGCACACCTGCCGGCAGCATTTCACCCAGCGGCCGACCGCCCTCCGCGCTCGGCGGCGAGCAAGCGAAGCCCACTCTAAAATACAAGCCACGGGCCGTCGGGCGCCGCAGCAAGGAAGAGCGTGAAGCGATCGAGAAACTCGAGCAGGAACGATACAATGAGCGCCTCAAGGAGGCGGCTGCCATCCAACGAGGCCGGCGCGGAGCCGCGTCTTCGAACATCCGCGGCGGATTCCGTGGACGCGGTGGCCCGATGGGAATGAGCATGGGCGCTGGTGCTATGATGTCGGGCCGAAGAGGCAGAGGCGGCGGTGCCGGAGGAGGAGGAGGAGGTGGAGGAGGGTCTGGTTATGACTCCCGACATTCCTCGGCTGTTGGACCGCGGAGCCGCACGCGGTCTCATATTAGCGGAGGCAACATCCGCGGGGGTAACCTCTCAGACGACGAAGATGGTTCTGGCCTGCGGATTAGTATTGACCAGATCAATCTGGAGAACAGCGATGAGGAGGAGTACACCCAGTCGCACACCATCAAGGGCAAGCTGCCTTTCCGGGAGCGGCGCGAGAGAGGTCTACGGCCGGTGCGCGTGGAGAGACATCCGCACGAGGAACGGGTCGTCAGCGTCAATATGGAGTCAAGCGTGAGCGAGTCCGCTCAGCTACGGGAAAAGGCTCGCGCGAAGGCTACGGAGAACAGTACGCTCTATGTGGACGATGACGGCCCAGATACAATTGCCGCAGCAGAAGAGCCGCGCGTGAAGCAGGAGGATGACGATGCGATCATGACAGACGACATCCCCCACGCTGAGGATGATGAACTTTTGCCCGCGCAGAAAGTCCGCGTGCGCCGGAAACTGGCTGCCCAAAAAGCCAAAGAAGAGGCTCTACCCGAACCAGAGCCGGAACTGGAGGCTGCGCGCGATCCCCGGCGGCTTTTGCGGACTAGGGAGGAGATTGAAGAGTACGAGCGACACCAGCATGATCTAGAGGTCGTGCAGCATCTGTTTTCGAAGCCGGTCGAGAAGCCCGAGACTACGGAGGCTCCACCCGCCGAGGGAGAAGAAGCCGAAACAGCGGCGGAGGAACGAGGAGAAGAAGGAGAAGATCATGACACCGAAGCAGAGACGTCGGCCAAGAGTTATCTGGCAGGCAGGCTTTTCCTCATGCAATTCCCGCCGATGACACCCAACCTGACCATCCCCGGCACCGCGGAGGAGAACCCGCCGGAGCCCGCGGCTCCAGCCACTACGTTGGGACCGGCCGAGCAGCCCGAAGTCAAAGCTGAGGGTGACGAGGTGGAAATCGTCGAGGGCGGCCCAGCGGCAACCACACGCCCACCGGGCAAGATTGTCACCGCAGCCGCAGATGCACCACTGCCGGCGGGACGAGTGGGCAAGTTCAACGTGCACCGCTCGGGCCGCATCACGTTGGACTGGGGCGGCATCAGCTTCGAGCTGGACCGTGCCGCGGAAGTGGATTTTGTCCAGGAGGCACTGGTGGTCTCGTCTGTAGGTGATGACGATGCTGCGGATGAGACTCCGGAGCGTCGCGTCTGGGCAATGGGCCAGCTGGGAGGCAAGTTCACGGTGACTCCGGAGTGGGATGCACTTTTGTAATTAAAAAAATGTATACCAAATGATCCCGAGACATATTTAGTGCCTAAACCCGTTAATTAATGGAAACCCCCTGATTCGCTCCACTTCTCAGGGTCCGCGGTGGAGCTGCCTCACGCTTGGCTCCGCCAATGTCGCGCCCGTGTCAAGGCTTTTTCCCTGCTCCTTGTTTTCGGATTTGAATCTTCCAATTTAATTTTTCTCCTGACCTGATCCTTCTCCCTACTACTGCACACCACAGTAGGGGGCTGGTGTATACACAAACCTCCCCTGTTCCGACTGCCCTCGCACGGACGATTGAGTTAAAAAAAGACAAATCCCGCCCGCCCCCCGTTTCTGGCCCCCTATTATCGTTTTTATCCGCATCTTTATTTTGGCTCGGTTTCGCCTCAAGCTTGGGTTTCACCACCTGAGACAATTCTTTTCCTCCTCCAGCGACCTCGCGACTTTTTCTCTCCTCCTCTTCCTCCGCCTCGTGCGACTCTCTCCTCCATCTTGGTTGCCTCGCCAACTCCTCTCTCCCTCTCCGTCACTCCAACAACCTCCACGACACCCAGGCACCAGCATCAGCTCCAGCACGACGTTTGCTTGGCGATTGCTTATTCCCCCGACAAACCCGACACCAAGCACATTCCACAATTATACCACACGACATCACATCATTCAATCAGAGAATGAAACCCACCCTCTGGGCCCTCGCGGCTCTAACACCCGCCGCCGCACTCGCCGCCTCGCCACCTCCCTCCTCCTTCTCCGCACAAGATCTCTCGCACAACGGCCCCATCTCCGCCAACGCCCACGCCAACGCACCCTCAATACCAGACGCCGACCTGTCCGAGATCACTCCGCACCGCGCGCCGCCACTACCATTCCTGTCCGATGAGTCGTTGTCCGGCAAGCTGCGCGCGTCGCACCATCTGCTCCAGGCGCGCAGTGAGGGCACGCTTGGCCAGACGCCGTGGATTGGTATGGCCATTGGGTTGACTTTTACGGCGTTGGCCGCTGTTATGCTCGGGTGACACCTTACCATGACCTTTTACCTCGCCTTCTACTTCGATCTCGACCTCCAAACATCATCACCCTTTTCTTCGTGGGAAATCGCTCTCCTCCCTCCGCTCCGCCACGAAGCTCATATCTTTCTCCCTCTTCGATTCCTATTACGTCCTATCCGATTTTAATGTCGCGCAAACAAACGACTGTCCCGCGCGCACACATCTGCATCCACGATTCTTCTTATAGAGGATCTGGTTTTTCTTTCGACTTTCTGGTTCTGAGCACGGTGTTTATTTTGTTTTTTTTTTTTTTCTGTTCTGTTCTGTTCTGCATCGTCCCCGGCTAGAAGATACTAGACCGGTTAGGGGACGGATAGACTTGCATATGTGGCCATGTTGTGCTGTACATGATACCTCTTCTGTTGTGTCTACTTTATTTTTATCTGGGTTGGCAGAGGTGGTGAAGATAACGTGTGTATGTATAGAGCCTGCGGGCTAATGATAATGTTATTATTATTACCTTTTTCCTTTTCTACTCTGCTGTGGTGTGTATACTAGGCCGCTTATTGGGATGTATTTCTGAGAGAAGAGGTGAGTAGTGTTTGTATTTCAATAGTCATAACCATTGGAATGATAGCCTCCCTATATGTACAATGCTATCTCCACTAAGTACTAAATTCGCAGGACCAACACTCAGATATAACATCTCCATATCTTCGTATCAAAGACTGCATGACAACACCAGCAGTCTGCGATCCACCCACCGTCACATCAAGGGAGAGGAGACCCTTCATGAGGCAATCAACCTGATGCTGCCAAACACCATCAGGAATGGGATCTGGCGCATTTTCAATTGATCTCCCCGAGTGAGAAACTTGTGATTCAAGCACATATTCCACCGCCTTTTCCAGTGCGGCAGTTATTATGCTAGGATTGACGTGGTAGGCCATGATGGGGACTTCGGCACTCAAGCCGTTCTGGAAGTTGAATGTTTCTTCAGCGGGAAGCGTGAGCATGCACTCGATGGTTTGGGAAACGGATGTTGCTGCTTCCCTTTGAGAAGCGCTGATTCTTGGAATCAGACTAGAGTTGTAGGATTGATTGATTTCGTCGGCCAAGGGGGGCATAAGTTCGGCGAGCACGAGGGGCCCGAGGTCCCATGGTATCGCAAGGGACACTGGATATATCATTTAGTCGAGCTTGTGGCAATGATGGGGGAAAAAAGACTTTGCTCACCAAAGACTATTCTTGAAGGAATCGATAGATCTTGAAAGGCGTCCCTGCAATGAGCCATGAAAGGCCGGAATGATTCATTAAATTTCTCAATCGCTGACATGGTCGAGCTGATAGTCTCAAATGTCCCAGCCGGGAGGCTGGAAGCACCATCAGCCAGCTTGTGGAGAGAATTCTTGACATTGGCGATTTTTCTCCAGACACAGACTGCCTCTGCAGCTGCTTTCCGACAGATGCTTGGAATGCTGGAATCCAAATCCCCAAGGAGATGAAACGGGATGGCGGTTCCGTTGGGAAATGCTGGTCACTTGTCAGTTTGATATCTTCACCACAAACCTAAACCATAACTTACCGTCTGACTGAACAAATAGTTCAGGCAATTTGCATTGGTGATTCCCCGTCAGAGCAGCTCCCGTGTCGCGAATGTAGGCACACCTACGAACAAGACTCAAGCTGGCTTCTAGCAGGGCGCCGTATTGAGAGAATGGGCCTAGAGTATCACAGTAGTGCTTCACACGCTCATCCAAATCACGAAGCTTTTGAAGGCCCGTGTCCAGAAACTCGTGTGCCATGCTAGGCTCCTTAAGGTCATTGTGGGCTTTGGTTGGGATAGCAATCCCTTCGAACATCAAAGCCGCAAAAACAACTCGGAACGAATGAGCCGATTTTGCGTCTCTCAGACGGTTGCGAGCTCGGAACCACGCATCGGTATAGATGTCTAGCGATGAGTCGGATGATGGCCCTTGTCCATTCGAGACCCCGGTCAAGTTGTTTTCTAGACCAGAGCCTGAACTGGGCAACCATTGCAGTGAGAATACCCTAAGCACGGCTTTCAATGCTGAATCTGATTGTCTCCGAGAAGCCGGGCTCATTTTGTTATCGTACAGATCACCGAAATGATCCAGAAAGCGAATACAGCCCAGTAAAGTCATGCCGAAACTATCGTCTGGTCTTGTAGCATTGACGGAGCTGTGTCTGGTTCTATTGTGCTGTAGTTGGAAGAATGAACCCGAACTAGGCGAAGGCGAGCATTTCTGCGGGGTCCCCGGCCTGCTATCTTCGATCCGATACCGACGCCCTGTTGCGTAGAGGTTACTAGCATGATCCAGGAACCTTGACGCAGACCCATTTACGATCGTCTCATAGATCCCGCAAAGTCGATTGTCAAGGATATTCGAATTCATTTTGGAGTTGAGTAGGTAGACGGGGCTGCGCAGCGTGCTGCCAACGATATGTACCGGTGTCAGGGGTAGGGCCGAGTGTACAATTTGTGAATTTTGGGGCATAGCGTCGTCATTTTCCGATTCTGTAGCTGCCACACACTCCAATGGCGAGGCTGTAAATGAGGCGAATGCAGATAGATTTTCGGAAAAGTATGGCACGTTGTCGTCGCAGTGACGGTCCATATCAAGGTTGAGCCATGAGGCAAAGTCGTTCTGGTCATCTTCAAACGCGGCAATCTCAGGTAATGCGGCAGATGCACTTTCGACGTGATTTTCCTCGGTGTATCCTACTGAATGGTCCCGCCTCGGTTGACAGCGGCGTTGCCTCTTCTTTGGCCTGGAGTTCTGGCGTGATGTGGCAAAGTGGAAGGTGCATTCATGTCCCAGGCGCTGGCAATGGGTACAGACCATATCGGCCTCATCATCTATAGGAGGTGGGAAGAAACAGCGCCGTTTCGAGCGCCGACATGGGTCGCAGCTGGTGTTCTGGCGACGCTGCGCCGGTGTAGAAGATGGCCACGCCACTTCAGCACCAGACATAGCGGCTTACCGAGCCACAATATTTTATGAATGGGCTTTGTTGAGTTGGATTTGGCTATTTGGTGACAGCTAAAAGGTGTGTCATAAACCGGAATGCTTAGGAGATCGATCGGGTATTCACGTAGAGAATTGTCTCGCTGCCTTGTTGCCTGAAACTTTGAATGTTATTCCTGAGGCATCCAATAATTCAAGGTATAGCCACTTAATGCTTAATTCAACAATGAGTAATGGTCTGAGGAGAGATATGTAAAACGCAACACAATAATATACAAAAGGATCAATTCCCCAATATCCGACAGCAGGTGCTGCCTAAACATATTCACCTGCTGCCCGGCGAAGACAGTCCACGACGTAGCCCGGGTTGCTCATAAAAGGCGAGTGACCCTCGTCACACTCTTCGACATGGAAGGCACCTTCACCCTGTGCAATCATTCTCTTTTGGATGGATACTGGCAACGCCCGGTCATTCTTGCACACGATGTATGTGCTCGGGATCTCCTTGAAGGCCGAGTATGTCGCCGGGACACTCAACGGGCCTGTCGGAAAAGATCCCAGCATATCGACTGCCTCTTGCGCATCTTTGGGATCGCATCCGCTATAGAACACTTGGCCAATGATGTCCTTATCGAGTACCATGGATCCATCCTTGTGCGCAGTGTTGGTTAGTGACCATAACTGTCCCGGATTGATATGATCGCTATACATACCTCTGCAATCTGAATTCCACCATACTTCGCCTGCAATTCCTGGCGTTGCCGCTCGACTTCCTCCTCTTCCGGCGTCACCGGTTTGATTTGCCCGACGTGAGTCTGACCCTTTGGCAGCGCCATGGCGGTCATATAAACCAGTCTCAAGACTGCCCCCTTCAAGCCTTGCTTCTCTCGATCTTGTTTGCCGAGTCCCTTGGCAGCCTCCGACATGGCGATTCCGCCAAATGAGTGCGCAATGGCAATAACATCCTTGCCGGCATCCAAGTATTCCAGGATCACCCGGCGGACCGCTTGCGCATCTTGGTCCCAACTGGTGTGGGGAGGGCTAGAGTCGACTGAGGGCATTGTCACGCCAACGGCTTCATAGTTAACCTTGGCTAGGCTGTCGATGAGATGCTGGTAGTGCTTTGGCCGGTGCCAAGCACCTGGAATGATCACGATGGCTGGTTTTGTCATTTTAATGTCTGGGGGATAGATCTCGGAAGATAGTTGAAGAGTGGTAAGGACCGAGAAATGGAATGAAAGACTGGAGATGCTAAATACTGTAGAGCGGTTGCTTGTACATGCCATCGGCTCCGATGGCTGGACCCACACAATATACCTGCTTTACTTCTCATTGGTTCAAACAGGGCATTGGGTCCGATGTGTGTATGTAGAGGTGGAGATGTGTTTATGTAGAAGTGGAGGATTGAGCGTGGACAACTACTAGTAGCATGTATTTCCGAATGAACAGTAAAGCTTGATGGATAGTATCTCGCCTACCATATCGCCGTGTTATGTATGGTAAGTCGACTAGAAGAGAGCTTGGACTTCAACTTCGCTTCTCCTTCTTTAAAGAATATTCCAGTTCTGGATAGTGGTCGCGCTGTTTGCCTTAGCGATCGCAGTCCGAATGTCACCCTTGCTGCTATTGAAACCGATCTCGAATCCGTCGTAGCCCGTGCAACAACCACTGTTGCACGATTCAGTACCATCGTCCCCAGGAATGAACTGCCAGTAAATCTGATGATATCATTAGCCATGAGAAACCATCAATTGAGGGCGCAGACTTACCCAAGGATATCCAGCACTGTTGATGGCAGCAGCCTGATCATTGAAATCACTGTTGTAGGAAGTTGACACGCCCCATTCCTCAACATAGATCAACTTGTTCGCAGCAGCTGCAACCTTTTCATCACCGGAAAGAATGCCAGACCAAGATGATGCATCGCCAACATAGCTATGGATACTCATCAGATCAATGGAACTGCAGTTGAGTGCCGCTGGCAGCATGTTATAGCCATGGCTATGATCTCCTCCAATGCCGCCCGTGGCCACCTTGACCGAAGAGCTCCCAAGAACAGACTTGAAGTTCTGGGCCCGCCCACACAACCAGTCCGACGGGTCATCGTTCGCGCCATCATCCGTAAACTGGAACGGCTCGTTCTCAAGATCGAACGCGAGAATGGCATCGCTCCACTGTCCCCATTTCTTCCCGCTGCTTGGCGACTGGTAGTTCAGAATAGCGGCAATGCGCGCGTCGTACTGGGTCTTGGCTTGGGAGCTGGAGTAGAAACTTGTCCCATACGTCGAGCAGTAGATGTCACACCCGTTGCCCGAGGTGCTGCTATCATGGATATCATTGCCATCGTGTGGGGAAATGATGGCTTTGATCCCTTTGGCCGATGTCTGTGCAAGAACGGCGTCAAGCTTCGCCAGTGTGTCGTAATTGTAGTCACCGATCGTGGTCTCGAACTCGGAGATGTCGTCGACGACGTTGCTGCCTTTCACGCAGCCTTTCGAGAGACCGTTCACCCAGATACGGATCACTTTGGCTCCGTCATTGGCGAGTTGATTGATATAGTAGGATTGGTCAGATGCAGAAAGGCCGTGAAGGAAGTAGAGGTTTGAGCCCGCGAAGGAACTGGATGCCCTTTTCATCTTGGGGATTCCCTGGACGGACACACCGAGGTCCAGCAAGAGGACCACGGCGGAGGCTAAGCTGAAGCGCATTTTCATTCACTTGAAGTAGATAATATAAAGTCCTGATTGTTGAATCTTTGAGAAAGGGGTTGTTTCCTCATTGGGGTCGGTGAGAAATGTTCAGAACGAAGGGCAACTGGCATGTCTTTATACTTCATGCAGACCAGATGCTGCATAACTACTTCGATCTCCACGTGTGTTTCATAATACGATAGCCCGGCTCCTTTTGGGAATCTTCAGGGGATATGCGCTTGGGATCGCCTGTTCCGCCGATCAATTTACCCATTTAAGCAGTCTAAGTCTCGGTGCTTCGGACTGGACGCGGGAATGATCCACCAAGGTTGTCTCTATAGAGCAGAAAGTAGAAAGTGGGGTACCCGGTGCTCGGTTTGCATGTTGATATGAAACAAGCCATCATGGTATCCATCAATGGAATCCATCAGTTCTTGCTATTCCATCTTGATTTTTTCAAGCAATGCTACCTCGGGGCCCGATGCCCTATTCAGCGATTCCGAGGCCTCCGTTCTCAGAAGGGGCCGTTCTCGAAATGGAAATTGGTTTTTTTGGATAACAGGGTTTCACTGACCGAAGTGTCTACTGAAGGGCAAACCAGCTCGTCCTTGATCTGTTTCCCCTCCCGGTGCTCAGATCTGTGGCCGAGATATCCTCCACATATCATCCAAATCTATATGGAACGAACGAGATATATGGCAACCTGCTATCTATCAAAGAATCTCCAATCTAGCCTTTCCGTAAAGGCTGCCTCTGCTATCATTACGTAGCTAGTTTCAGGATGAAGCCTTGGCTAGGGGCCGAATAAGAAACGCCTCGCGAAGGTGGCGCAGAGCCCATCAGTTCGGCCCCCAACCCGCAACGCCTGGTCAAGATCAACGTCCGTCTCCACCTCCCTTCACAGTCTTGCCACATTCAGAACACCATCGCCAATATGACCATCTACCCCCCCTACACCCCGATGTCCTCGCTCGGCCACGAGCTGGGCATCATGTTCGGCTTCATAGGCGCCTGTGCGTTCACCCTGGTGGCGTATACTTTGTTCTGGCGGGGTGAGTTGCGCTGTGTGGCGTCATGTTCCTGTTTTCCCATTCCAAACTACTCCACACTTTTCCTTCCCCTATCCACTCCTCTGCCCACTCTCCTACACATATACTGCTTGCGTGTATGACAAAAGATGAACTCAGAAGACTAACTGATATTGCCCCCAAAAAGGTGCCCAACGCCGCGCTAAAGAAGAAGACCTCGACCGTCGCAAAGCCTTTCACACACGTGGCACGCAACGCCTCCACGACGCCGCCGGCGGCGCCACAGGGGTCTTCGATAAAGATCTATACGGGCCGTTTGGACCGGGGGTAGGAATGCGCATGGGCGGGAAGTCTTCTTCCACTTCCTCGCCGAGCAATAGCAACCACAACGGCAATATCAATGGCAAGGCCAAGAACAACGTTCATGAGAAAATGCTTGATCGCTATGCGACGCTCCCACTCCCGCCGGACCGGGTAGAGTTGCCGGTTCATCTTCAGGGGGATGGGGCTGAGACGGAGGTGCCTGTTATGTTGCAGGGGAGTGAGGGCAGTCGCCCGCAGTCGCATTGGGAGGAGCAGGCGGCTTTCCAGAGGGGGAAGTTGGGGGGTTCTCCTGGGGGGGAGTTTTTGTAGATGATTATTTGTATGGAAGGTGTTGTTCAGGGCTGGGTTTGGATTATATGGGATATTAGGGTCCCGCAGGACATGTATTACTTGTCTATAGCATTATTGGGTATATGTTCATCCACACACCGGATCAGTCCATCCGCGCGTCCACAGCAACGACCCCATAATCACCACTAGAAACCCGAGCGCCACGCCCACGCTGGTGACGCCGTACACATACGCATGTCGGCGACGGGAGAGAGCATTCAACTCAGCAACCCACGTACTAACAGTAGTCGTGGTGCCGCAGAACCCATCCATCACACCCTGCAACACCTGGCAACCGATCCAATGCGAGGCCCCGCCGGCACCAAGACCAGGCACACGCTGCAGGTCATAACACATGCCCTCGATGATCGTCCCAAAGATATTCACCACGAAAGTACCCAGCGGGAACGCGGGAATGCGACTGTTGAGTCTCAAGGAGGCAGAGAACCGGAGCAAACAGCCCAGCGGCGCGAAGACGAGCGCCATCACTGCGCGGCCGCGCCACACCTCCCTGCCCGGATCGTGTCGGTCTGGTGGCCAGATTGCCAAAAACACAGCCCCGAGCCAGCAGCCCCAGGCCAGCACGACGACGGCCGGGTCGACGACGCGCCGGGTGAGGGCGAAAGGCATCGTGGGCGTCATCCACGTCAATGCCAAGGCACTATGCGCACCGGCGATCAGAGCGGAAAGACTCAGCGCTACCGTGATCAGGATCACCGCCACCAGTGCCATGAAGCTATACCCGCCATTGCGTGGCGCGATGCTCGCCCCGACCGGCAGCGAGGGATCAGGCAGCGCGTTGGCGAGCGCCAGGAAGACGTCGCGCATAAACGACGAGAAGGAGGTAAGGCTTCCGCAGAACCCAGTGGTGAGACCAATATACAGCGGGATGGTCTTTTTAACAGCGGCGTGTCTCTTCGCGTGCTCGTGTGCCTCATGCGCGTCTTTCCACTCTGCCGTTTCATTGCGCTGTGTCGTGCCCCATTCCTCCCGGAAAAGATTCTTGTCTTCCATTAGAAACCCCATCACCAGACTGCCTGCTACATTCGCCCATAACACACCGGTCACGACGGGGGCGCCCGCGTAGAAGGTTAGTGCTTGGAGACCTAGGCGGGCAAGGGTGCCTAGTATCGAGAATAAGACGAGGTATGATACCACATAGAGGTTCGTTGCATGTTTGGAGGAGGATTTTCTGGCTGGTGGAGGTGGTGGAGTTGGTGGAGTTGCTGAGGGTTGCTGGGTCTCAGGGATGGAGGCGTCAGGCCATGATTGTCGCTGCGCAGGGAGGGAGGCGACGGGTTGTGGAGCGACGGTTTCGGTTAATGGGGGCTCGGTCTTTTCGCTGGCGGGAACGACATCCTCGTGTTCGGAGGGACGGGGTGGCATTGTCGCATGGCTGAGTGGAAGAAAGTGTGAAGAAGAAGAAGAGTTGGGGACGAGGTGATAAGAGATTAAGCTCGGGATTGGAGATAAGCCACTCTTTGTCCATCTACTGCCCGCACTTGACTCTCGCTCTCACTCACTCACCCTCTCTCTCTCTCTGCCTCGCTCTCCTTGACTAATATCTATTCTCCTTCTACTCTACCGCTACTCTGATTCCATCACTACCATCCAGCCATGTCTCTCCCCTCAAACATCCACGTGTCCTCCCACCCCTGCCTCCTTGCCAAGCTCTCCCAGCTACGCTCGCAGTCTACTTCCCCGCGCGAGACGCGGGCCCTAATTCATGAGATCGCCTCGATCTTAGGCGTCGAGGCTTTTGCAAGCGCCCTCAAGCCAGCGCGCACAGGGACGGTACCTACTCACTTCACTCTTCGACTCAAGAACACACCGGACCTCCTCCCACCATTCAGGCTGACGGACGGTGGAACAGGACAAAACCCCGCTTGGCGCCGAGTATGAGACGCAGGGCATCGAGCCCGCTGATCTGGCGCTCGTGCCGATTCTGCGCTCGGGATTGGGCATGGTTGATGGTAAGAATAATCAATCGTTCTTTCCTATCTCTTATCATTTGAGAATCCTATGAATAACTATACTGGGTCTGGAAATCCAAGCCCCACATACGCATCACATCTATAAAAGAAGCTAACGAAACCCCCCCCCCCACCACACCAGCGATCAACGGCCTCCTCCCGACAGCAGTCCCAATCTACCACCTAGGCCTCTTCCGCGAGAAAGTATCCCTCCAACCCGTGGAATACTACAACAACCTGCCCTTCCACCGCAGTGAACTCTCCCCGCAGTCCCCGGCATCGCTCGACCAGACGGCCAACACGGCAGCCGCGACGCTCGCCGTCCTTCTGGACCCCATCATCGCGACGGGAGCAACGGCCGAAGCAGCGATCCAGCTGCTGCGCGACTGGGGCGTGCAGCGGGTTCTGCTTTTGAGTGTGCTAGGCTCGGCGCAGGGACTGCATCGTGTGGCGGGTGTTTGGCCCGAGGGCGTGGAAGTTTGGGTTGGGGCCGTCGATGAGGGATGTAATGAGAACGGGATGATTGTGCCTGGGTTGGGGGATATTGGAGATCGGTTGTTTGTTGCTATTGGGAAGTAGATCCCCTTCTCGATCGACCAGATGGCAGGCCAAGGCTAAATAGATACGGAAGGAATTCAAGAGTAGATAGATTATGTCCCCGCCAAAAAGACGTAGTATTCTGCGCGTAGATTATACTTATAGTACATGGAAAAGCGACAATGGAGAAAACATGTGCAAGGGAAACAGAAAGGAAGCACAACAAAAACGGCAAATGCGGAGAGGAGACTCAAAATCAAATCAAGTGCGAGGGCGGGGAAAAGAGATAGCAAGAAAATCACAATCAATACAAAGACCGGACAAGCCGGCATTAGAAAAGAAAGACAGAAAGACCAAAAAATCCAAAAGGTATCAAGACGGCACAAACAGACGGGACGAGGGGCACGATTAGGGGCTAATGTGGAAAGAACAAGAAAAAGAAAAAACTCCACGGAGTGCGAAAGAAACACGCAGGACCAGCCAGGTGTCGGAAAACAAGCAAAGTCAAACACCGCACCAGAGTCCCGCGAAGGGAAGTATGCAAAGAACCAAGAATCAGCCGGGAATCACCATCAGGCGTTACGCAACAAGGAATTTAACTTGTTGCCTGCCTCATGGATTCCCGACCCTTTCCAAAAACAAAAACCTAATGTCCCAATGAAAAGCGTCCACAAAAGAGAGTAAGAACCCCGAAATCGAGGGTTGACAAAAAAAAGAAAGATTGGATAGGTCAGTGGCCTAATAAGCGGTTCCGACACTAGCAAGCGTCTTGGTCGGTATCGCGTGGATCGGCTGGTCCTTGCCGACTCGCAACGAGTCCTCGTAGCCAACCAGGGCCTGGGAGTGCAGCTTGAACGACTCCCCCATCAACTTGGTAATTCTATAAAGACAGTTAGCGCTGACATCTGAGGGGCACAACAAGTAGAACTTACCCCCATACCACCACACCGTCTAGGATGTTACCCCATACACGGGCCACGGTGGAGCTGAGTTTCCCAAAAGCGTCGATGGCATCATCATCGAACAGATTCCGCACCTTGTTGTAGATGGCCAGTTCCGCCTCAGTCGCGGGCTCGTCGTCATGTTCCAGGCGATAGAGCCAGAGACTCAGGATGACCATCAGATCCAGGCCGCAGAGAGGGTGCTCGACACTCCAGTTGGTGGCGGAGGTCTTTGCGACCCAGTTGATGCCCTGGATGGCAGCAATCTCAATACACTCAAAACATTGCTGAACAACCTTGTTCATTTCCTGCGATCGCTTGACTTTCTCGCGCGCGACAGTCATAGCGGCTGCCACCTCGTATGAGGAGTGGTAGCGCATGGCCTCCTGGATGGACTTGAGATCAACTTCCAGGCGCGCACGAGTGTTGCGGTACACCGCCATCGAGTTGAAGATGAGCGGGTGACCCTTCTGCGGCGTGCTCAGGGGAACAACAATCGTTTCCGGCTCGCACACGTCCAGAGAACTCTCCCAGGTCTCCAGAGCCAGGCGCAGCTTGTACTCGGTCACCACATCCTGAAGAGCTTCGAAACTGCGCTTGTGATTCCACACTTGCAAGAACAGAGCATTGATGAGGACGCGAGTGGCAAAGGCACTATAGCGGGTCTGCTCGCCCTGGAAGAGGAAGTCATGCGCCTCGCGGACAGTAAGCGAGCTGGACGAAGCCAGGTTGCGGCGCCAAGCCTCTTCATCGGTGGCGTCGAGGTTCCACAGAGTCTCCGAGGATGGAAGCTCCAGGTTGTCGAACTCATCAAAACTCATGGCAGGGGTGTGGTTGAACGTCAGCGTCAGCATGCCGAAGAAGATGTACACGGCGAAGTAAGTCCGGCGGCAGGACTCATCCTCAATCCACTCTTCACGGGAGGGAGAGGTACCCTGGCGAGCTTCCGTCCGCAGCTTGTACTGATAGCGATTGCCAGCGACCATGTTGGCCAGCAGACTCTTAATGGAGCAAGTCCACTCGAGTCCCTTGGCGTCGCCACTCCAGCTCTCAAACACCATGTTCAGCAGAGTGCTCTGCATCGACCACAGGGGGCACTTGCGCGAGTCAAAGTTCTCCTTGTGCTGCAGGAACTGGTTGACCAAGACCTTGGAGCCGATGTGAAGGGTAAAAGCGTGCTCGCGTTCAAACGTGTACAAAGCACCGATTGAGAGGACAGCAAGCAACAGCGGCGGTGAGGTCGAAGTGGGCTTGAAAGACTCCTGATGGAGGAACGGCAGATGATGGTGGTACAGGTTGAAGTACGTCGACAGATAGCGGTTCAGCACGACGGTGGAAGGCAACTGGAAGGTCTCCGGCAACGCGCCCAGGGTATCAAAAATCTGGATGCGTTCCACCACCATATTGCGCTCCATCTCGTTAGCAATCTGGGGAGCCTTGGGCAGAGTCAAAGCCTGGCTCGGCCCTGGCGACCGACGGTAGTTGACGGGGCTGACGGGACCCGTCATGGACGGATACGGCGACAGCGCATTTGGCGTGGAGTTTCCAGACATGGGCAACGAGTTGGACAGGGAGTGGAGCGACGGCGCGAGCACGTCACCCACGGGCCCATAGCGGTCGACGAACGAGGGCAGATGGCTATCGTGCTTGGAGTCCGTGGACGAGACGAGCGTATCCCAAGGCATCTGGGGCAGAGTCGCGTTACCCGACAGGTACGAAACGGAATGGTCGAAGGACCCGCGGGCGGGAGAAAGCGAGCGTTCTGAATCGGCACGCTCGGAGACCTGCGTTGCCGCTGCTGCAGCCTTATGTTGGAAATCTGTCATCAACATGGCTGCAGTTTCAAGATCGACCATACCATCGCTGCTTGCCTCGATCTGCTCCAGCGTCGCCGGGTCGATGGTGATCGAAGGCTTCGACGGGGCGGATGCCGTCGACGCCTTCTGGACCCCACCGCCGCGGCGACGGCCCTCCGCAACCAGGGGAATCCCGCCATCTTTGGCGTGAACAGTACGGTCATGGCGTAGGAGAAGATCGCGACGAACAAAGGTACTCCGGCATTTCAAGCATTTGAAGGGTCTCTCTTTGGTATCTGCATTCAAGAGGGGGTTAGTCGCGTGTCGCGGATCAAGATGTAAGAGACTTACGTGAACGTTCATGTCGGCTGCGGTGCTCGCTGCGGCTGAAAGCGCGATTACAAAACTGGCACTTGTACTTCTTCTCGGGGGCGGATGTCTTCTTGGCCGGCGAATTGCTGGCTGTCCCGGGGGCTGAGGGAGCCATGTGTGTAGCGGTGCAGGGAAGCAGGACCGGGAATTATTGTCACAGTGGCGGCGATATCGTTCCCTGAGTGAGCTCGCACCGATTCTGAAGGCGTGTCGACGACAAGAGGTCGCTGGGATGTCTGATCATTCCTTGAGTGACTGGGGTGGTTTGTTCGAGTCGAGGTTCCGGTAAGTGTCCAGCCACAGGCGGACGGGGAGGAGATGTGCGTGGAAAGAATAATAAAAAGAAAGTACGGGATTATGTTGGAAAACCCGGGATATGTTGAAGAGAGGTGGGATGGGGGGCAGAGAAGGGAGGGGGAGGGGAGGGAGTGAGAGGGGAAGTGGATGGGATGAGATTGTAAAGAAAGAAAGAAAGAAGAGGAAGAGAGAAAGAGAAGAGGGGGGAATCGAGCGAGGGGGGAATTCAGGGAGGGGGGGAACAGTGGAAGGCCGTGGGCCCAAGCAGAGAATCGCTTACCGACACCGTGTGAGTGACGAGGGGCGAAAGCGGGACTGGAGGCTGGGGACGGAGTTGGGGACTTCATTGTACTACGGCCACGCACTTGTCCTTCCTATCTGTACGTCCAGTCTTCCTTCCACCCACCAGCCCGGTTCAAATCAGACCTGTCCTTGTCTAGCCCCTCGATCGATGGACAGGTCGTGGCAGCAACGATAATGAGGTGGCTGGGATTATTCCCCCCCCCACCCCTTTTCAGTGTGGACTTATTCGCCCTGCCCAGGCGGATGCGTTGTCCAGTGAGGCATGCAGCTATCCCTCCATGTCATTTTATTCATTCATCTCTCTCGACTCTGTACTCCCTCCCCTCCATCCGCTCCCCCTCGGACCCCTCTCGGGATCGGCGCATCCCACTTCGAGATCGAAGAAATGATCTATGGTGAATGAAGCCACGAATAGCGATGGTGACACCCCGACGGACACATCGCGTACTTTTGTCCGGCCTTCTCCTGTGGCGCCGGCCCCACGAGTCATGAGGACTGAAACAACAGATGTTCTGTCCTACTTATCAACCACTAATAGACTAGCGGCCTTGCTTTCCTCGGCAGATCTCATGTACCAACCGATATTTGATTCATTATTGAATGAATCCAAATGAGATGGCCAGGATACGACCACTCGAATGGCTCACGCGCCATCGACCCGCTTTGTACAGAGACGCGATCTAGTGCGGTTCGGGGCTCCACAGCTGGTACACTAGGGAGCGCGGCAGATCGGATGCCTCCCTTACAGGCAAAGGAGAACCCGTGAATTCTCGCCCCTCCGTGGGGCAACCACTGCATCATGGCCAGCCACGACGCGGACGCGGTTACTTGGGAAACGCGTGAAGCACTCCTCAGTGGCTCAAGTACACCGCCTGCGTTGTCTCTGAGCGGTGAAAAATATCCACTTGCCGTCCCTGCAGCGGACCGGCCCCGTCAACGTTCTCGACAACTTATTACTTTCTGTCAGGTCAGATTCCGGGAAGCAAGGTGAGATGGATGGCCGATCCACCATTCCGCGAATCCCTTGGCCGGGCAAGGCCGTGTGTCTCATTCCGTCGGTGGATTTTCCGCAACTCTCACCACCGAGGCTGCAGCCGCGGCCCAATAATGGATCTGCGAAAGCGAAATCAAATCGGGCCAGAGACAAATCAGGTCTGCCCACCGGACTCCACACCCTACGCCAATGCCGGTGGTAAGAATTTCAGGAACCTGTTCCCCGGCGCCGCCCCCTGGACTAGTGGACACCGACAGGCAGGCTTTCGCTCATCATCGTCCCGACAACTGGAGGACGGGAGCGCGATCCGGCCCCGCCGAACATCCAACACGGTATGGGCTTTGTGTGTAGATGTCGGTGAGGATGAGCTTCAACAAGCCATCTTCACCGCTTCATGACGTTGAGCAATTGCGACCTTGTGCGAGTCTCCGCCCGATTAACTAGTGTCCGGATTTTCTTTTCGTCACTCAAGACCCATTGTGCGCGCTATCCTAAAAAAGCCTCTCGCTAAAGGACGGATCCAGTCCAACGTCCCAATCGCCCGGAAAGCATGAGGTCAAATGCTCCACAGACAGAGAAAACGGAGTCCGTCGCAGTTGGTACTACGGACGATTACGTGGGATCGTCGTTGCACAGAAGATGATTCCTTCAGGAGCGGACGGATGTCTTGCCCCGTCCCGACAGACGGGAATGGGAATCTGGGCCTGGACGGTGGCCGTAGAAATTGCCATCTGCACGCGAGGCTCCAACCAATTTTGTTGTACAGCACTCCGTACGGAGTATAGGTATGTCCCAGATATGCCAGATGGAGCTGAACCATGGAAATTGGATCTCCGGGGGCGTACCATGGATCCAGTCCACGGGCCGCATCTTGGTTCGCAGCTGAGGCACGTTCGATGCAGGATCATCCTCGAACAACCGAGACAAACTGCCAGGGACTGCCGTCTGCACCGGAGATAAGCATCCAATGCAGGGGTTGGGTATTTCTATCTAGTGTCCGATCTGTACTCCGTAGCTAATTAATCAAACTCGCTACAAGTCTCAACAACTATTGACATATCGAATCCATAGCCTGGAAGTTATTAATTGCTAGGCGATACATAAAAATTGTACTAGTTATGAAACCCCCACCGAATTTTCTCGAAAGCTCCCGGGGAAGAGACGGAGAACCCGGCGAACTTTCTTCCACGGCGGACATAGTAAGGTTCAACGTCTGCGACGGCCGTCGTTTATAGTGTCATAGCCTAGTCGTTGGAGCGGGATGCGAGTGGGGGGGAATTGAGAAAGATAAAAAAGAGGGGCGGTTGGCGGAATACGAAAAGGGGAAAAGGGGGGCAGCAGTAGGGCTTGTTCCTGTTAGCAGTTAGCCTCACCCGGCGGAGCGGTTCACCCATCTCTCAGGGGCCGGTATGTGGTCGCCATTGGGTCCAGTCCGGGCAGGATTCATTGGTGCTGAGGATGATGTCGCTGGGTCTGCAAGGCACAGGGGGGTGGGAGGGGCTGTTTGGTGGCGATTTTGGCTGATTAGGGCGGTCTCCTACGAGCACTAGTTCCTGCTTGGATGTTGTGAAGGTGGGCAGGATGGTGAGTTCATTATTGTCTTTGAACAACTACGGATTGGGCTTGGGTTTGAAGTGACGCTCCGTGTTTGGGCTTGACTTGTCTGGCTCGAATAGATTGGGAACTCTGTTCTGGAAAGAGTTTGGAAGCTAGGTTTTGGATTGGTAATAAGATTTGGTTTTGAGGCTATACTTCTGTGTTCTTGTATGTATGGTTTCAGGGGACTCATATGGTTATTTATCAAATGTACACAGTCAAATTGCTTGGAGCAGACTAACAAATGTTTCCTAGAAGAGTGTATATGTTGGTATCTGTTTTCAGCTTAGAGATTTCTCTCGAAGTATCCCATAAGAGCAATCCGAGACTGAGGTACCGATGTCATAAGGCTGGATCATCAACGTACCAGTTTCAATTAATCCATCTGCTCTCCTTTGTAGCGTATGAGTTTGTCGTTCAATGAGCTGAAACCTCGAAGACATGTATTGCGGACTCATACCGTCGCAAGGGTATATATTTTCGAACATCCGGTTTCATACTCTCAGAATCAGGATATATATTGTCCACAAAATGTTTCACCTATGCCCTAACATCTACCCTTGTCTCAAATGAGAGAAAAAGACACTTGTTTTCAACAATAGAGAGAGAGAGAGAGAGAGAGATCCCCATAGACCAATCCCAAGAGCATGATATGGGTCGTCATCTTCCAACTCCAAGTCCTACATCCCTGACCCTTTCTGCCCAACCCACACCACCAGAACGTTTCACGTATCCATCGACTCCAGTACAGGCTAAATATTTCCGTCAAATGCCCGTAAGACAGTATCATCCGCTACGTTGGACCAAGACATGTAGATTCCCCAGCCTGTTGCAGCATGCCTAGTCCTCCCTTCAACCTTCCTTCTCCCCCGCGCCCAAGTCAGCGGGGTCGAGATTGACCCGATGTGTCCCAAACCAACAGGGAAACCCTTCAAGAAATGTGCCGTCTCTGCCGAACCGCCAATAATGGACCCAGAAAGGACCCAGTCTGTTTGAGGCAACAGGGATGTGCATACATAGTCTCCCGAACTACTGGGTCGCCTCTACTGAAACGGCGATGATTGCCAACGGTCTTGCAGGTGGGACATGGGCTAGACGGGAGCCTCCTCGGACCTCGTCAACTACTCCGTACTGTACTAGTCAATCCTGAAAACCGACCGTTGGCGGTTATTCTGAACAAGAATGACCTAAGTGATCGTCGTTGGATGACGAGAAAATCAATAGGCAGTCAATTGACTATTATTTACTGCAAGGGTCTGGGCAATGGACTGCCGAGAGGAGAAGCTAACTAGACGGCGGCCTCGATGGATTGACACCAAGACATTCAATTAAACATGTTTAAAAAAATCATTTTGATGTTATTTCGGATCATTGTTTTCTTCTCTTATGTTCGGCCGCGCGTGAAATCATCCATCGTGATGCTAGGGATCAATACCGGGAGAGTTCAAGTGCACCAATCAACCTGCCACCCTTGAGTCATAGATTCGCGCCATCGTTTGAAGACAATTAATTGATAAACATCAGAAACTCCTTGTGCGTAAAGAATGATAGTAGGGTTTGCCTGCAGCGTGGGATCTCCCCGCCCCGTGTAATAATTCCCGACAGCAGTCTATAGTTAATCAATCAGGAGCAAGGATGCTGTCAGCAACACAAGTAAACCAAGGCACCTCGCGTTTTCTCATTTGTTTGGAGCACCAGCCACTGAACCCGGGAGGAGGTCAGTAATAGCATTCGAAAAAGATGTAGTCCGTTAGGGCTAGTGGTGGTTACGCCCCGAACACTACTACCTCTCTGGAAGGAGAGCCGGGACTCCGTGAGTTTCTGTCACACTGGCCTCGCGGTTGAGTTGGATATTGTCCGAGTACACAGCGCTGGTGTTGGTCTCCTCCTCAATCAGTAACTATCATCGCCCGACTAACTCCCCATGCGCCCATCGGCCAGAGCCGCGGCCGATCCACCACGACGCCCGTGCGGGCAACAGAGTCTGTCGGGACGGAAGAAGGAGTCCAGAGCGAGATCCAGGTAACACAGGATGTCAGGAATAATCAGTCAGGAATAATCAGGGCGCCGGGCAGGCCATTCGAGTAGGTCGTAATTTAGCCAGTGTACCTAGCAGTTCGTGAGGAGTCGACCTTAGTGAGCCATACAGCCCTCCGTGTCACAGCGATCATCGGCAATACTCTGCCCCCCTCTTCCTTTTGGAACGGTAACATTACCACCCGCGCTGTGCTCTCCCCACTCAGGCCTGACCAGACCATCGTCCCCCCCTTCTCCTTCCCCTTCCATAATCCTTCTTCCGCTTCTTTTCGCCGTTGAACATTATTCTTCTTCTTGTTCTATTCATACTCTATTATTCTTATTCTTCTTCCCTCTTTTGTTCGCATTCCTTCTGTCTTTCTCTCGTGGTCGATCTCTCCCCACTGACTCCCACCCTCAGACAGCCCAGGCTGGCCAGTCACACCCACTCGGATCAGTGGGTTCGGCAAAATTGCAACCTTCCCCCTCCAACAGAAATTCCAGCCATGAGCCCCGCGGTCTAACTCCTGGAGAGAGAGAGCGTGTGAGAAAGCGTTTCAGCTCAGCACTATCCCATCTGGTGGCCCCAGCCACCCCCAATGCACGACACCCGTGCTGCAGACCTGGCCGACTCGACCAAGTCGGGCACGTTTGCGACCGTTGTCCAATACGCCCACGAACAACCCCCCAACCCCACAACCGCATCCCGCCTTCGCAGCCGCGGAAACAGCACCTCGCGAGACTTCCAAACCAACCGGTCGCCTCAGCGACTCAATCCAGCCCTCAAGATGGCGGCCCCCGGCTACGCGGTCAGCCCCGAGCCCCCGCCCGCCCTGTTCGTGCGCGCCATGTACGATTATGATGCGGACGACCATACCAGCTTGAGTTTTCGCCGTGGCGACATCATCCAGGTCTTGAACCAGCTCGAGACCGGGTGGTGGGATGGAGTCATTGACAATACCCGGGGTTGGTTCCCGAGCAACTACTGCCAGATGATTACGGAGGCCGACGATTTCGAGGAGCATCTCGATGAGCACCTGCTGTTGCAGGGCCATGACGACGCGGAGATCAGCGCAGGCTCGGGACTGGAAGATGAGTACGGCGAGGGGCATGACGAAGAGGACGAGCTGGACTCCGCAGGCAACCCGCGCGATTCACACCCAATCCTCCCCATCGAGGGGATCCCTCCACCCAAGGAGCAGGAAGAGGCGGCATTTTGGATCCCGCAAGCGACGCCGGATGGCCGTCTTTTCTACTTCAATACCCTTACTGGCTACTCGACCATGGAATTGCCCTTTGAAAACCCGACTGCGGCCAACGAAAATGGCCCCTGGGACCGGACCAATTTTTTCGTACCTGACCAGACTCGGCCCCCTCCTGAGATGATGGCGGGCGGGTTTGAGCGTGTCGAGGATGAGTATGACGGTTCGGCGTCGGAGGCGGAAGGAGAGTCGTTGATGCTGGCTTCGCACGGATCGATCTCTCGCCGGCGCCAGTCGTTGATGAATGGTGTGTCTCCCGCCACCTCGATGGATTCCTTATACCCTCCCAAGACTGCCGTGGATACCAAGGGCCTGGAACAGATGGCCAGGAGCCACCAGACCTCGTACAGCACCGATACAACCAGTCTCAACACCTCTACCACCGAAAGCCTCTCCAGACCCTCTATCTCTTCCAACGCCCCGCAACACTTTGTGGATGACGGCTTCGCACCGCCGATCACCTGGCCGATGCTTGTTGATAACATGCAATACGCTGTTGATGCTTACCGTCAAACACTTCTCAATGGCGAGCGTTCGGAGTATGTGAGGAAAGCCGAAGACATTTCTGATCATCTTCGTATGCTTTTGGCTGCTGGTTCAGATACGACGGACAATCACTCTGGCAATCCGTCCATCATCTCCACTAACAAGGCCTTGTATCCTTACTTCCGGGACATGATGTCCAAATTCTCCAAACTCGTTCTTTCCTCCCACATCGCTGCTGCCGATTGGCCAGGCTCCGACTCAGTCAACAAGTGCTTGCAAGAGGCCGATGGGGTCATGCAGGGTGTGGTGGGCTATGTGGAAGTCGCCCACCAACAGCGTGGTGAGAGTATTCGTCGTGTTATCCCCGGCTTCGTGAGCGGCAGTCCCTGCGGGGGCAGCTGGCAGAACAATGGCGTCTCCTTGAATGCACCCGGCCCGACCTCATTCTTGGTTCCAGAGGGCGGGGATTCGCGGGTGGAACCGTCGGTGGCCCTTGATACTGTCTTGTTGGACCAAATCGATGTGCTTCGAAAGTCTCTGGTCGGAAGTATCCGCCGGCTTGAAGAGCAATTGTCCCTCAACCAGAAGGTTATCACGATTGTCGCGCATGAAGATCTCGCGGACCAGATCTCTGCAGCTGCAATCAAGGTCATCGAACACTTTCGTCCCTGGCTTTCAGCCGTCGAGTCAATCAACCTCGCGCCGCTAGGAACCAGCTTCCAAAACCCCCAACTGGTCGATTTTAGCTTGCAGAAACAAAGAGCCTACGACGCCATCGCAGATTTTGTCTTGGGCTGCCAGGCAATCTCTGCTCCTCTCGCTGATGAGTGGGCCGAGCTGCGTGGCGATTCTCTCGAGGACCGGTTCACTGCTGTGAAAAGCATCGGTAAACAATTGGAGAATTACATCTCACAGATTGGCTTCTCGCTGTCGTTGCTCCTTGAACAGATTCCCGCTGAGCCCACATCCATTCTCCGGAGTGATAGCCGTTTGGATGAGGTAGACGAGTCGTTCAGCGGAACCCACAGCCGTGCGGAATCTGGGACCAAGATTGGCGGCGAGACAATCGGCATACCTTCTTCCTATGCCCTGGATGATGACTCGCAGAAGGTGCGGCGTAACATGGACAAGGCTCAAAGGTTCTTTGGCCAGGCGCCACCTACATCTATCACCCGCGAGCCGGTTCAGGAACCAGTCCGGGAGCCCGAAGAGTCACCATGGTTCCTGAAGATGGATCACGAAGGCGAAGTGTTCTACGATAACAAGGGCGACACTCCTATCCTAAAATGTGGAACATTGGCTGGGCTGGTCGAACAACTCACACGTCATGACAAGCTCGATGCATCATTCAACAATACCTTCCTCCTTACCTACCGCTCCTTTACGACTGCCTCGGAACTTTTCGAGTTGCTCGTCCAACGTTTTAACACTCAGCCACCGTTCGGCCTGAGCCAAGATGACATGCAAATGTGGACCGATCGCAAACAGAAGCTTATCCGATTCCGGGTTGTCAATATCCTTAAGAGTTGGTTCGACCAATTCTGGATGGAACCCAACGATGAGACGAATATGGACCTCCTGCGGCGAGTCCACGCTTTCACCAAGGATTCTATTGCAACTACGAAGACCCCTGGCTCCCCTACCCTGCTTGCTGTCATTGAGCAACGGCTTCGAGGTCAAGACATTTCTGTCAAGCGCCTTGTTCCAACCCAAAGCAATGCTGCACCGCCGCCGATCATTCCGAAGAATATGAAGAAGCTCAAGTTCCTCGATATTGATCCAACGGAGTTTGCCAGGCAGCTGACGATCATCGAGTCACGTCTGTACTCCAAGATCCGCCCGACCGAGTGCTTAAACAAGACATGGCAGAAGAAGGTTGGCCCGGATGAACCAGAGCCGGCCTCGAACGTCAAGGCCCTGATTCTGCATTCGAATCAGTTGACCAACTGGGTCGCCGAGATGATTCTGACGCAGGGAGATGTCAAGAAGCGTGTGGTGGTCATTAAGCACTTTGTGAATGTGGCCGAAAGGTGTCGCACTCTGAACAACTACTCGACTTTGACATCTATCATTTCCGCCCTTGGAACTGCACCCATTCATCGCCTTGGCCGGACATGGGGACAGGTCAGCGGTCGCACATCCACCATTTTGGAACAGATGCGCCGGCTCATGGCCAGCACGAAGAACTTTAACGATTATCGCGAGACATTACATTCTGCCAATCCGCCTTGCATTCCTTTCTTTGGTATGACCCGCAACTGCCATGATCGCACTCTTTCCCTCCTTCCCACCTCTATCAGTAAACTGACCTGTTATGCTAGGTGTCTACCTTACGGACTTGACTTTTATCGAGGACGGTATTCCGTCTCTGACGCCATCGGAGCTGATCAATTTCAACAAGCGAGCGAAAACCGCCGAAGTAATTCGCGACATCCAGCAGTACCAGAATGTGCCGTATCTGCTACAACCGGTCCCCGAACTCCAGGATTACCTTCTCAGTAACCTTCAAGCCGCTGGCGATGTGCACGACATGTACGACCGAAGTCTGGAAATCGAGCCTCGGGAACGAGAGGATGAAAAGATTGCGAGGTATGCCTTAGCCGCGAGCAAAGACAAGAACTCCCAACTGTTTGCAAGCACCATCGCGATCCTGCGATGATTTTGGCTGCAATTTTTCCGCTCCCTTTTCTACCATGGAGTCTGTTTGGCATTTGCCTGGCGAATACCCAAATTTTATGACTTTATGTGTTTTTCCTATTGGTCGAAGAGAATATTCTTGAAACTAACCGCTTTTGCCGAACCCCGTAGACTACTTTCCGAGTCCGGCTTCCTGTAAGCCGCGGCGGAGCAGCCACATGGACCCCCTGTCATGCAACATTCTACAGGCCGGCACCAGCCGAGTTGTCAGCAGCCTCGAAACACGATGAACCGCCACGGCGGAAATGTCTCCAATCGAAGCCCGCCATCCCTGTCCAGCCTTTGACGGGATCATGGCGATCTCCTATTCGACTAGTCGGGAAGGGCTTTCGTGGACCGTGCCCAAGACATCCTAATATCCGCAGCGCCGGTCGGTCTCTTCAGCGCATAACTTTGTTCGGCCGTGTGCTCATCAGGAGTAACTTGTCAAACTTACCCCGGTCTCTGCTGTCCAATGCCGCGAGCAAACCCACAAATTGGTGGGGCGGGTTGTATTGATCTGCGACCCTCTCGACCGGCCCCCCGATTCCTCCGAAGCCTCTCGCCGATCTTCAATCATGCTAATCCCTCGCCTCTTAACCAACCAACTACCCAAGATAGAGCATCCTCACACTCCTTTGTTTTGCTAGGAGTTGACCGTTTCTATTTCCTTCCGCCACCTCTACCACTTAGATTTTCCGCCCCTATCATTCGGGCCCATGGACCCTTGAATTTTCTGCCTTGTCCGCTTACCCACCGCGCACATACTGGTCCCTTTTTCTCGGTGTACATTTTTTGGCTTTTCCTGTCTTATTCGTTTATGACCGTGTACTACCGTCATGACATTACTTGTCCTATAATCCCGAGGAACGGTCGATCCGATCTCGCAAGGTTAATATGTCCTCTATGCTATGCCGTCCGTGAATTAATGATCCGTTACGAACTCTGGGGGACTGATGTTTCCTTTTTTCCATTTCAGATGGATGGATTTGCCCCCCATGTGTGGGGAGCACGATACCTCTTTGTTCTCCTGATTTTCTTGTATCTACTGTGTTCTCTTCCGTCTGATACTCCCATCCCTACCCGGGAATTATTGCATATTCCGAGTCAATCAATAGAAGATGAATTCGACATCGATATTCCATATCATGAGAGTTATGTATTATGCTTGGTAGACTTCTTGACTGATTCCCCGTGAACTCCGGATAAAACCTCAATATGGAACAGCAAGCTTTCATGGTAGTCTTTGTACAGGGTGAGGGCCATGTCGTCTACTTCTATGTGGTGACACTGCCTGGGTCCACATTACTCGCAAAATACCACGCAAACAAGAGAATGGGGCCCTCATCCTTTGCGCAGAAGTGGTATAGGCGGGATACTTGGATAGTCCTTTTCTCGTTGTGTGATGCAATGTGCTAAAATATGATGCTATTGGGAATTTTTTTTTCTATCGACCTTTGTCATATTTCTTTCTTGGTCTCCGAATTCAGCCAGCGGAGACTTGGGCCTTTGTTTCTGAGCATTACTCGTTACTGCTTGTTATGCTTTTCTTTGTTATCGTCTGCATGTAGCACCTCGATCAAGCCTCGGTCTGGCTTTGATCTCCGATGCCCTGGAACAGCTTCATCTTCACCTCAGACGCGAGTAAACCCTTTACTTCCTCGGATACAATCCGCTGTCCACCACGCACGACCTTGTCGAGTTGCTGATCCTTGGCGGAGGCACTATTGGCGCGCGGCCCGCCGTTCTCGATTCCCCGGGCAGCTTTGCGCACCTTTTGGCTGAGATCCATCATCTGCTTGCTGCCGTAGTCGCGAGTAGCAAACAGCGGACTTTGGCTGATCGTCGCAACCCAATATTTATTCCATAGAAGAGAAAGAATTTCGGAATCGAGAGTGCTCTTGAAATGTGACACCTCGAGGGAGTAGTACTGGTTTGCATGGGCGCCAAAGTCCTCCGCCTTGCCAAGCGGGATGGTCTGGTATTCGTCGTCCTCGTGGGCCTCTCGCGGCGGGACAAAGTCCGGCGGGAACGTGCGAAATGCGCCGATCTCAACTCGCCCCGCCGAGATCGTGCGCTCGGGATCAATCACCACCGCCACGAACGGTCCTCCCATCTGCTGCGTTTGCTGTGTAGCCACATCGATCCCGGACAGCCAGCACCCATAACCCGGGTGGCTGTGGTACCAGCCCACAGCATTTTCCATGCGTCCTGCATCCCGGCACGATTGTAGATATGACACCATGTACTCGTTGGCCTCGTCCTGTGCGTTCACGCGAGTCTCCGTGCCCTCGACCGGTAGCCGGAAGGCATCTGTCACCACGAATGTATGCGGCAGAATGTATCCTTGCATGAGACCCATCACCTCGAGCGACCCGCCTGACCGGGCGTGCATCACCATCTTCAGCAGCGCGGAGGCTGAGATCCGAACGTTCTTGAAATAGTATGGGTCATTGGCCCATGGCCGCTCGGCATCGAGGGCTCGCTGTGTCTCTGGGTTGTATTTGTAGAGGGCGTCACGTTGCGGGTCAAACACGGTGATCGCATTTTCGAGCTCTATGATGGCACGGCTGGTCAGCTTGCTGGCTGTATCTGGCGGTGAAGTGCGAGTACAAACCCCAGGACTGCTGTGCAGCCTGCATTTTGAAGCAAGGTGGAGCTTCTCCTGTGTTTCCTTTGATGGAAATGTGAAGTCGGAGGTGGATCGTAGCAATTAATACTCAAGAAGCAATAAGTAATGAAGACAGCGGGGAAGAGTTGACGCTCTCAATTGGGAAACCCCGGCGGTGTGTCTCTGATCGGCAGAACCAAGGCGGTGAACACCTCGTTGCCCCGGGCGACCCGCCGAGCACGAGATCTGGGAAGCGGCCGATCGTTACTATTGACCCGTCGTTCCAGCTCCCCTCATAAACAATCACCTCTCTCCACCCGCTGAAACCCAGGCCTTTCGTTTTCCAACTCCCTCATTGTTCACCTCCCCCCCCACACACCCGCCCACCGGGCTCTCTGTTTTGCTTCTATCGGTCGCTGTCCGACGCTGCGACTGCCTGGCGCTCTGTCGGCCCGGTTGAAATAACATTCTTTGATTGATTGTCACCCTCGCCCAAGGGTCGCTGTTTCCAATGGCGGTAGACACGAGCTACCTGACCACTCAGGTCAACAACATCGTGACGCAGCTCCATGGCATTTTCGATGAGATTGGGGTCCCTGGCCGTGAGCGGGAGTCTCGTGAGGCAGAGGTATGTTGTTGTCCCTGTCGCGAAAGACGTCCTCGTCGCTGTGATACTGATTAAACTATACAGCTCTTTTCGGCCCTGTCAGACACTCTTCATAACCATCTCAAGCTTGTTGACGAGTGGGTAATCACGTCCAAACCCCCAGTTACGTAGTACTAATCAATGTTTGTTTACAGTGAGAAGGAGAAGTTGACGCAAGAAGCTCAACGTCTCATCACCGCCATTCAGCAGATGGAGGCCTCCCTGGGTGATGAGAGGGCAAATGGCCGTTACGAGCTCAACCGCGACGATTTGCGCGTCACGTACCCGCTCCATCGCTGCATTGCTTTCCTCCGCGAGAAGAGCGAGGCCATGAGCAAGTTGCACCGGGAGCGCTTTGAACAAGTCAAGAGTGAGTTTATCCATCTTCTTTTTTTTTCAAGTGTCTTTCTGATTTTTAATAGAACTGGTTGATGCCCTCGAATCCTACTCCTCGCACCTCGAGGCCTCCTTTGTTTCTATTGAGTTGCCGCCCACCGCACCTGGCTCCTCTATCCCCCCCAGCTTTGATCTTTCCCCCTCGTATGTCACAGCCCTGGACTCCGAATTTTCCAGAGTGTACGAAGAGTACCACCGCCGCGTGTCTCATGTCCAAACCACCTCCGAGGAGATGATCAAGCTCTGGGCAGAACTGGGCACCCCTCAAGTCCAGACGGACTCCAACATTGTCAAGCTTTACCGTGAATCTCCTGAGCAGCTGGGCCTGCACGAGAACGACATTGCCAACCTGATGGGTAAGCGCGACAAGCTGATTGAGGAGAAGAAGGGTCGCGAGCGCAAGATCAAAGAACTCAGAACCTCAGTGGAAAGCCTCTGGGAGCGGTTTGGAGTGGAAGAAGCTGACCGCAAGGCGTTCCTTTCTGCCAACCGCGGCTGTGGGCTCCGTACCATCAACGAGTTTGAGGAGGAGCTTACCCGCTTAAACGAGCTGAAGAGACAGAACATGCATCTCTTTGTGGAAGATGCTCGCTGCCGTCTTCAGGAACTTTGGGACAGCCTTTACTTTTCCGAGGAGGAGATGCTTGATTTCACCCCTGCTTTCTCCGATGTGTGCAGCGATGCCTTGCTCGAGGCGCACGAGGCCGAGATCAACCGCCTTGAGGCCCTCAAGGAGCAGCGCGCTCCTACCCTGGAGCTCATTGATAAGCATCGCGGTCTCCTGGCAGACCGTGACTCATTGGCCTCCTCGAGCCAGGATGCATCTCGTCTCATGGGCCGAGGAAACAAGGGCGAGAAGCGCGATCCTGGAAAGCTCCTCAGGGAGGAGAAGATGCGCAAGAGGATTGCAAAGGATCTCCCCAAACTCGAAGCAGAGCTGCGGAAGGAACTGGAGCATTGGGAAGATGAATATGGCCGGCCATTCTTGGTTCATGGAGACCGGTACCTCGACGTCTTGGCTGCCGCCGCTGCCACCTCCAGGCCGCAAGGGCGCTCCAAGACGCCCTCGGCGCCATCATCGACTACGAAATTAAATGGCGCAAGGCCTGTCTCACGCCCTGGCACTGCCAGCTCCATGCGAGGGCCTCCCCCGCCGCGCTCAGCGACCAAGACTCCGACTAGCAGTGGACCTGTGAAGCACAACACTATCGGCTATTCCGGCGCTCGATCTGCAGGAGCAAAGTCTCCCTCCAAGCTTCCTGCCCGTGCTCCGCTGAGCAATATGCCCCATGGAAACAACTCCCCTGAGCGTCACACTGGGCCGGGTTCCTACTCGTCTAGCACTGTCAATGGAAAAATGGGACCACCTCGTTTGCCGCCGCCAAGGATGCGAGCCCTGACCGTTGAATCAAAGAATGAGCGCGGCAACTATAACAATAACATGGAGCCGCCTCGCTGCAATAGTTCCATGTCCAGTGCCTTTGTGAGGCCTGTCAGCCCTGAAGACGTTTACGATGACCGCCAGCGTTCCTTCATGAGCTCGTCTGCTCTATCTCATTCCCGTTCAACTGGACTCTCTCAGTCCTCCCATTCTTCGCAATCCTCGCTGTCCCTAAGCTCCTCCATGCAAGGCTACCCGCGGCCGAACCCTTACCTGCAGCATGCACCTCCTCCACCGGCCTCACGCATGCCATCCAGCTCTTCATCCGCCAATACTGCATCGTCCGAGAACTGGGAGACATTCGATGATGCGTCTGACTCGGAAATGGACGCAAATGATGTCTACTATGCCAAGCTCCGAGCCGCCAACGGAAAGCGGTTTGCTCCCGATGATGGTCTGGACCTGGGAGGCAAGAAAGCCAAAGGTATTCGAAGTGTGAGTCCTGATGGTCCGCATGCTGGGCAGGTCCTGCGTGTGGCGGGCAGTGACAACGACTGGGCCGAAGAGTTCGAATCGTACTAGTAACTCGATTCAACATCGATTTTTCATTTTGGCATAATGAACCCGGCGCTGATTGGACTTCACTTCTTCTTTTTCTTTGCGCCTTTCCGACGTCTTGGACATTGGGCTGTACTTACGCGACGACTTCGGTGTTTGACGACCCTACGACCGAGATTTTGCATGGCTCACGGCTCACGGCTCATGATGGGCCCTTGACGTTCCTTTACGATAGAGCTCCTTTCTGCGTTCTTCTTACGAGCACAGTCGTGCGTGTGATGCTTACCCAGTTGCCGACCTTTCATCTCTTTCTTCGTGTTTAAATTATGAGCCCGTCATGTCAATCCTGTTCATGCTCTCTTTCCTTCGCCTGTTGATATTATCCAGTCCAGCGCTATCTTTCCAGCTTTTGCTCTGTTCTCTGTTGTGAACAGCCAGCCCTGGGCTGTTTTTAATTGTCTTTTTGTGGACACTTTTCTGGGTCCTTCGGCATGGTGTTTCCCTTCTTCTCTTCCTTTGTCATTTCCTTTTCGAATTTCTTTGGCTCGGTGCTTACGGCTCAGTCTTGTTTATTTTTCTATGCCTTTTGGTTTCATGTTAATTCTTTTTATCTTTTTGTATGGTTCGAACTATTTGTGGGTGATTCTATCTCACATGAATGCATTGATTCATTGGGTCTGATTTCGTAGGCGCATAAGAAGCCAGTAGCTCTCTGCACTTGGATCGACACACTTTCGGTCTACCCTTGACAATTATCATAGCGGGATAGACAGACCGACTCTACTTGTTCTTAATTAGGGCCAGCTGACAAGTTGTATACAAGCAGTTATACAAGAATACTATAGATTTATCTCTCTCAAGGCTTTATTTAACCTCAGCTACTATACAATAACATCATGATATACATACATCACTCACTCCTCACGATCCAATCAACCAATGCAGCTCACCGCGAAGCAAGCGACCCCATCCAACTCCGATCCCCTCCCCCATTTTCCTCCGACGAAGAAGATTTAGGAACCCTCCTCCCGACAGGCGGGACCAACGACGCCGTCAACGTCTTAGCATCCTGCAATCTGCGGACAGACTCATCGCGCCCGAGAATCGCCATTGTCTCAGGAATCCCAGGTCCCGGTGCGGATGCCGAGAGCGCCCAGCGGAGGTAGTGATAAAGTTCCTTTTTGAAGAGCTTGTTCATTGCCGCGGATGAGGCGGAGTCCGCTTCTTCCTGTCCTTCAGAGGAACTGGCTATTGCGGAACCGTCATAGGAGGTGATGTTGCTGCGATGCGTTTCGACAGTCCAGTGAGTGGGCGGGACGAGGGTTAGTGCTGCGGCAGCGGTGTGGAGCGCTTGCATGGGAACTGCGGGTGTTGTGTCATTAGCGTCAGTGGAAGACGTGGAAGCTGGTGTGTAAGGGGGTCGGGAGAGCTGGGTGGTGAAGAAGGTCGAGTTGCGCTCGATGAAGGTCGGTGCGTCGCTGTAGGTTTTGGCATCGGCGCGAAGCAGCGGTGCGATATACTCTGGCAGTGTCCTTTCCTGGAGGATCGGGCCTCTGTTTGAAATGTTAGGACGCATGAGATTTGGACTGAGATGAACTACAAGACTTACAGGGTCTCTAGAAAATGCTTCTCTTGTACTGTTGAGCAGACGACGCTCACCATCTGCTCGAATTCAATGCCACCGGTCGTTGCGAAGCGCTGGGCGTGCGCTTTTTGCAAGAACCATAGCTTCTCGAAGGCAACGACTGTGTTACCGCGCGTGATTTTCAAGTTAAACTGGATGCGATGTCAGTGATTGTGGGATTGCTGCCGTGTTTGAGGGACCGTACAATCTGTTCCAGCTCCTTTAGGCTGAACACGTCCGATTTCTGAGTATGAGACCAGCCCAAGAGCGCGGCAAAATTGACCAAAGAAGCCGCGAACACGCCTTGCTTGTCCTTAAAGGACGAGAGGTCGATGTCCATGTTCCGCTTGCTGAGCTTCTGCCCGGTCTTATCGACCAGGAGAGGGACATGCCCGAATCGTGGGGGCGTCCAGTCAAACGCATTGTACAAGGCTACATGCATTGGGGTAGACGGCATCCATTCCTGGCCGAGTCAGCATGAGAACAAAGATGCCCGTGAGAGATGCTTACCGTGCCGCGGATAACATGAGTGATTTCCATGCAATGATCATCCACCACATTCGCCAGATGATACGTGGGGTGTCCATCCGATTTGAGCAGAATAGGGTCGTCGTACACTCGGTCAATGAAATCTAGCTTGCTGCTGTTGAGGCGGTTCTGGCCCGTCTTGCCGTAGACCAGATCGTTGAACATGGGGTATCCTTCTACCTTTAATCGGACGACATGCGTTTCCCCCTTGGACGCCCGTTCTGCAGACTCTTCGGTGGAGATATCTGCGCATTTTCGGTCATAGCCCGGAGCTAAACCGGCTTGACTGCGGTGTCGGGCGAAGGAATCGAGCCGTTCGGCAGAGCAGAAACACCGGTAGGCATGGCCATTGGCGATCAAGCCATCGGCGTGCTCGCGGTATAGAGCTGTTCGTTCAGACTAGGTTCTCGCAGATCATCAGTCAGGGTTATTCGCGGCCGATACTCAGGAAGCTCACTCACCTGTCTATATGGACCGTACGGGCCACCGACAATAGGGCCTGCGAACGAGTCCAGTCAGCTCAGTCGGATAATATTGTACATGCAGAAATCGACCAACCCTCGTCCCAGTGTAACCCAGCCCATTGTAGATCCTCGTACAGTCTTTGTTCCGCGCCGGGAATCGTGCGTTTCTGCGTCCATCATCAGCCCACCATTCCTCAACACGAGGATTGCGACCGCGCAAACGAACCTGATCGGTATCTTCAATACGCAGCAGGAATTGTCCGCCCGTGCGCTTGGCCAGCAGATAGTTGAACAGCGCCGTTCGCAGCGAGCCCAGATGAAGGTATCCCGTCGGCGAGGGCGCAAAACGCGTGCGCGCAGGCGTGTCGGGCAGGTTAGTTTTGGACTTGCGCACCTGGGCGCCCGCGGTAGATGCTGAAGAGCAGGTTCTGCACTGGATGCAGGTCCAGGAGCGAGCCAGGAGCCCGCTATAAGGGCGGCGCATCGTCGGGTGGTCTGTTAGTGAGGATTTGCGGAGGCTCGGAGGATCGGCGGGAAGGAAATTTCTCATCAACAAAAGTTCCCCAAACACTTCCTCTTCTTCTTTCTCTCTGCCCTCCCGTCCCATCAGCCACATCATAAGCAGTATGTGACCCCGCTGGATTCGATGTCATCTTTACTAATGCGCGCCTACAGTGGCTACAGTCGAGATTGATCTCTATGGTATGGTGTCGTGGTTGGCTCGACAAAAACACTGAACTGACTTACTGACTCGACTGCAGAGGTCCTTGAGGTCCACCGCAGCGCAAACAAAGATGAGATTCGTAAGGCATATCGCAAGGTGAGTCTGGCCCTCATAGGGAATCCCTGCAGCACTGACATCTGCCAGGCCGCGCTCGCGAGCCACCCCGACAAGGTCCCCGAAGCCGAGCGGGAAGAGGCCGAGGTGAAATTCAAGTCCGTGCAGGAGGCATACGATATTCTATACGATGACGACAAGCGCCACATCTACGATACCCACGGCATGTCCGCGTTCAACGGGTCCGGCGAGCCCGGCATGGGCGGTGCGCCCGATCTGGACGAGATGCTCGCGCAGATGTTCGGGATGGGGGGTATGGGAGGCATGGGAGGCATGGGCGGGATGCCCGGAGGAGGACCACGCGCGAACCGGCCGCGGAAGAGCCCGAACGAAGAGCAGGCGTATGAGGTCAGCCTGGAGGAACTGTACAAGGGCAAGACGGTCAAGTTCGCCAGCACGAAGAACGTCATCTGCAGTCTGTGCAATGGCAAGGGCGGCAAGGAGAAGGCGACGGCCAAGAAATGTTCGACGTGCGATGGGCAAGGGTACAAGGAGGTTCTTCAGCGCATGGGCCAGTTCCTGACCCAGTCCACCGTGGCTTGCACTGTCTGCAATGGTCAGGGCTCGTTCTTCAGCCCCAAGGATAAGTGCAAGAAGTGCAAAGGCAAGAAGACTGCGGAGGAACGTAAGATCCTGGAGATCTACATCCCGCGCGGTGCACGGTAGGATATATCTTTCGGTCGTCTATATCAGAAATACTGACTCTGAATAGGGAAGGAGAGAAGATCGTGCTGGAGGGCGAGGCGGATCAAGTCCCGAACCAAGAGCCCGGCGATATCATTTTCAAGCTGGTTGAGGAGGAACACGCCGTCTTTACCCGGGCCGGATCGGACCTGAGAGCAGATATCGACGTCACACTGGCCGAGTCCCTGAGTGGGTTCTCGCGGGTCGTGTTGAAGCACCTGGACGGTCGCGGCATTGAGCTCACCCACCCACAGAAGCCCGGCCAGACCTTGTCGCCCGGCCAGGTTCTCAAGGTGCCCGGCGAGGGCATGCCGCACAAGCGCAGCGATGCCCGTGGCGATCTGTACCTGGTGGTGAACATCAAGTTCCCCGACGAGAAGTGGAAGCCGACCCCGGCGATGCTGGAGAAGCTCAAGGAGCTGCTGCCCAAGCCTGACAAGCTCATCGAGGCGGAAACGATTGACGAGGTCGAGTACAACCCGCAGGGCGACCTGGACGAGTTCGGGACGAAGGATGGCCACGGGTCGGCGTGGGTGGACGAGGACGAGGACGACGATGAGCCGGCGCAGTGCGCGACTCAGTGATTTTTCTATGGCATAGACGGCGTTGGGAGTATCCTTCTTTTGAGTCCAGATGTTACTCAGGCCAATCCCACCCCCACTACTCTTTACTGTTGTATCTTTTTTGATCTCACATGAGATCGTACGTGACGAATGCTACCCCTTGTCTACCAACTGTTCCACTTCCACCAACGAATCAACCGTATCATCCGGCTTCTCGCAACTGGGCTTGTCAACATGTCCGAAACGACACCAGATGGTGTGCACCGTCAACGGGGTGACAAGTTGTTGTCCTTCACTGGCGTAAAGGTGGCGGTACGTTGAGGTCCATTCTTCTTTGTTGAAGTGGCATTTTCTGCATGAACTAGAAGTGGTCAATCATAATGGCTATTTCCGCCCCCGATTGAAAAGGGTCCAAGTCTATTTCATCGTCCGCGATTAACCCTAAGTCACACCCCCACACGCTCGACCCAATCACCATCGTCCGGTTTCAACCACAGCGTGGGATGCCGACGACCCGGAGTTGCTCCGTGGGGTTGATTCATTCGTTCTTAATCATGGCTCGGCCCCTCAATTCTTCACTCGACACATTCCCACGATCATGCCGTGTAATCCCCAACAAGCCTCCTGCGAGGGCTGTTCCTGCGCCGCCGCCACGGCCGCGCCGGTGAACATCGAGGACTGCGAGAGTGAGCTGCTCGCCCTGCGCCAGCGCACCCACGACTTGGAGAAAACCCTTGCCACCCTGAAAGTGGACTCTGACCTCCCCCGCAAGGGCGGCAAGCTGCGCTCGTCGCGCTGGTTCAACATTGAGGACAATCCCGGCATGACTGCGCTGTACATCGAGCGCTACTGCAACTACGGCATGACCCGCGACGAGCTCATGTCCGGTAAGCCGGTGATCGGCATTGCGCAGTCCGGTTCCGACATCGCCGCTTGTAATCGGCATCACCTCGAGCTGGCGAAGCGTGTCCGTGAGGGTATTCGTTCCGCCGGTGGTATCGCCTTTGAGTTCCCCACACATCCTATCCAGGAGACTTCGCGGAGACCGACAGCTTGTCTAGATCGCAATCTGGCGTACTTGGGCTTGGTGGAGATTTTGCATGCGTATCCGTTGGATGGCGTGGTGCTTTTGACGGGATGTGACAAGACGACGCCTGCGGCGTTGATGGCTGCCGCTACAGTGGTGCGTTGGGGATTTTTTGTTCGCTGGTCTAGACCTTACACTGACACCTTCTCGAACAGAATATTCCGGCAATTTGTCTCAACGTCGGCCCGATGATCAATGGCTACCTTGGTAATGACCGGGCAGGCTCCGGCATGGTGATGTGGAAGGGGAGAGAAAAGTATGCGACGGGCGAGATCGACCGCCAGGAGTTCATGGACTATGTGGGCAAGGGCGCACCCTCCGTGGGACACTGCAATACAATGGGCACAGCGTCCACCATGAATGCCCTCGCCGAAGCCCTGGGCATGGCCCTCCCCGGCTCGGCCGCCATCCCCGCGCCGTACCGCGAGCGAGCCCAATGTGCCTATGTGACTGGCGAGCGAATCGTTGAGATGGTGCACGCCGATCGCAAACCGAGTGATATCATGACCCGTGCGGCTTTCGAGAATGCCATTGTCGCCAACACCGCCATCGGAGGCAGCACAAATGCGCCCATCCATATCAACGCCATTGCCAAGCACATGGGCGTGCCGATCTCGCTCAACGACTGGGACCAGCTTGGATTCCACATCCCGCTCCTACTCAACATGCAGCCCGCTGGCGAGTTCCTGGGCGAGGAGTACTACCGCTCTGGCGGTCTGCCTGCTATCATGGCAGAGCTGCTCGAGGCCGGCAAGTTAAACGCCAATGTGTTGACATGCAACGGTCAGACAATGGAGGCCAATGTGCGTGGGAAGCAGACGTGGAACCGTGACGTTATCAAGGAATATAACAACCCGCTGATGACGGACGCTGGGTTCGTGCATCTGCAGGGCAGCCTGTTCAACTCAGCGATCATGAAGACATGCGTGATCTCTCCGGCTTTCAGCAAGAAGTTCCTCGAGAACCCATCCGACCTGAATGCCTTTGAAGGCTCCGTTGCTGTTTTCGATGGACCAGAGGACTACCACCGACGCCTAGACGACCCTGCCACGCCTATCGATGACTCAACCATCCTGGTCATGCGCGGCGCTGGCCCGCTGGGCTACCCCGGCGCCGCAGAGGTGGTCAACATGCACCCTCCGGGACGCCTTCTACGCCAGGGCGTCGCCTCACTCCCCTGCATCGGCGACGGGCGCCAATCCGGCACGTCAGGCTCACCGTCAATTCTAAACGCCAGTCCCGAGGCAGCCGCCGGTGGGAACCTTGCCCTGCTGCGCGATGGAGACAGACTGCGCGTAGATTTGACGAAACGCCGCGTCGATATCCTCATTGGCGAGGAGGAACTCGCCCGGCGCCGTGCGGAGCTCCAAAAGAAGGGTGGATTCGCAGTGCCGGAGAACCAGACGCCCTGGCAGGAGATCTTCCGTCGGGAGACGGACCAGTTGAGTGAGGGTATGGTGTTCCGCGACGCGGTTAAGTATCAGCGCGTGGCGCAGAAATGGGAGGAGCCGAGACATAATCATTAGATGAAGTTAGCTAAATAGAGCAAAAGTCCATCTTCGTTTCATCGAATATATGTAGTCATGTTTGTATATGCAAAATAGGAATATCGTTCTAACACTCTACAGAACCAAATATATAGGTATCAACAACGATCCTCTTCTCCCTGTACGGCCCTGCCGCATCTTTTATACATATCACCACCCATATACACCTATACACCCATAATGATACGCCCAACGCAAAACCCGACTAAGACGCCGGATTCTTGCAAGTAAAAGGCGTCAAAGCGGATCCAGCAAAGTCCTCATGCATACCAATAACCGATGCCCAAATACCCAGACCCGCCGTTCCCAGCGCAGCCAGGAAGTAAATGCTATCAAAGGAGTTGAGAGCAAACTGCTTCTTAAACCCTCTCGCCCAGCGCTTCCAGCCCGAGTCAATGCGCAGAGCCTGGCCCGTGTGCGGATCGAAGTGTTCACCGGGTAAAATGGCGTCGTTCTGCACGCTGTAGCCGACGCGCAGGAGTGGGGGGAAGGTGTAGGAGAATTGGAGGATGCAGGCTGCGCCGACGAAGGAGGTCAGGTTGCTGATCTGGGGGATGGCGGCTGCGACGACCCAGGCGAGGATCCAGTAGATGGGGACCAGGGCTACCCAGAGCCATTTGCCGAGGCGGTGGTCGAGTGGGGGGAGGTGGAAGACGTCGCGGAGCACGGCCGAGTAGAAGATCTTGATGCCGATGTTGCCGTATAGCAGGGCGGCGATGGCGCCGGTGATGAAGGAAATAGCGTTACCTAGGGTCTGGAAGGCGTAGGCCGAGTGCGGGATGCCTGTGTAATTTAGTTAGAGCTGGATGGAAGAGAATGATTGTGAAGGAGTCTTACCCTGGTAAGATGGGTTGTAGGTGAACTGGCCCTGAGCGCTATAGACAACCATGCCGTTGATCAGGTAGCAAGCATAGATAAAGATCTCAGCGCAGATAAATCCCTTCCAGAAGTCCATGGGCCGGCGCATCTCGGACATGAGCTCGTTGAATAGTGTAGCACCACCATAGGCAAAAACGCAGTTCATCAAGCCATTGACCCGATCGTAGAGCGTCGTGTTTGCGGGCCAGTTGGCGGAGGTCTCGATCGGGCCCTTGACGATCTGGTAAGTGGATTGGACGGCCTCGTAGTTCGGCGGATACTGATGCACGACGACCATGGTCATGATGATGACGACGACGTTGAGCCAGATGGCGATGTTGGCCAGCCACGACAGCCGCTGCAGCGTACGGATCTGGCCCAGCAGGAACCCGATCAACATGAAAATGACCTCGGCAACGATGAAGCAGAGATAGCCGTTGCCGCTCTTACCTTCCGCCATCTGCGCCAGACCCTGGCCGTTGCTCACGATCAGGAGGGTAACGTTCAGGAAAAATTGGAAGCTCTGGAGGACGTTGACCAGGATACGGGCCCAGTGACCGTACACACGGAAGGCAAGGTCACCGTAGTTGCGCATGGGGAAGCGCGTAGAGTCCAGCCCGGTATAGATCTTCCACAGCTGCAGACCCGAGTAGCAGGCCAGGATGCCGAATACGGTGTACAGGGCGAATCCGGGCCCGTAACCCATCTGACTGATTGCCCAGGGGACATTGGTCGGCCCCAAGATATCCGTGGTGATCAGGTAGAAGATCGAGCCCCAGGTTGCCGTGCGGGACGCTCTTTGCGCCTGTTCCCACTCGGTCTCAGACACACCATGGCCATCTGTCTCGATATCGGTGTCGCTGCCGGTAAGCACGTTCGCGGGAGTAGGATCCGACTTTTTTTCCGACTCAGTCGGGGCCGGATCTTGAGCCGCCGTATCTATTTCCGGGTTGGAGTCCTTGGGCTTCTTGCCCAGCATCAATTTGCCCACCTGCGCGAGACCGACATTATCGGTGCGAATGTGCTTCTCCACCTCACGCGACCGCTGGGCCCAGAAACGATACTCCTCGAACATGATACTAGAATCCACATAGATCGACTGATGGCCGTCCAGCACGGGAGGCGGGATCTGGTGAATACGATCTTCCGAGACATATTCCTTCGAGGTGCCGATGATATCGGCTTCCTCGCCCAGTCGCGCATCCGCCACGCCGCCGAGGTTCGCGGCCGAGATGTTGCCCGCCATTGCTGCAGACAAGAAAAAAAAAAGCGGAGTGCAGATCCGGGGAAGAAGGTCCGGGCAAACGAGTGAACAGACACACAGAATGAGGGAAAGAGAAGATCAAAAGACTGGGGGCGGGGAGACGGGGACAATATTAATATATGGTCAGGGGAGTTTGCCGCGTCTGTTTCTTTTGGTTACCAAAACCCACACCGACGGTGGAGCCATCCATGTGTGTCCGGCAGCCACCGGACGAATACAACGTCGGTCCACGATAACAACACCCATGGACAACCAAGCAAAAGCTTGTCTTCTCCGCATCCGAATTAATTCCGGCGCTCGGTTAGCCCGGATCACCCACTTGGTGTCTCACTCGTTTCAAGGACAAGTGTCTGTCGCTTAATGGCGGGTATTTTGTGCTGGCTGCCTGGCGGCGTTGCATCTTGCGCCATTACATGCTTGTTTGGCACAAGCACACACGAGTCGGTTGTGTGTACGCGCGATCAATTGAATTGGGCGCCACCGGGGGCGAATCGGGCTTCTCCGACTGGCCGAGATGGTGTTACAGTATCTCCTTTTTGGCTGCCGACGATATTATTGTGGACCCGCACGATACCCACCGGGCCGAATTAATTCCCCAGTCAGTCAGTTGATCGTGTGTTCTTTTTGGACCTGGGCCCGTGGTCATTGTTTGAATATTGTTATAAAATGCTAGAATCCTTCGATTATGCTGAAGTTGAAGGAGAGATGCGAGATCCCGGTGGCGTCGATGTTTGATTCTTCAGGCTAACCATGTCCAGACTAGGTACAGACAGGGGTCAAAAGGCTTAAAACCGCCCGTCCGGCTTTAGGGCTAAACCCGCTGAATTTGACCATAGATATCTTGGAAATATTATAGCAACCCCAAATGGCGTAGCAGGCTAGAAACATTGAAAAAACTACACTACTCCATAGACTACCCCGGAACGGCTTGACTCGCTTCCACAACTCTCTACAGTCCTTCCAGGCGGTACAACGGCTCCAACTTCGCCGACCGCTGCAACAGAACATACCGCTTCACAAACCAAGGTAGCCAAGTCCCCAACTGGTACTTCACATGCCGATGCACAGGAACACCGAATATATAGTCGAGTTCCTCGAGTGTGCGTTGCCTGATTCGTCTTGTCAGTAAATTCCCGGAGTGATGGTGCATTTGACGATACGTACATTGTCTCCGGGACGACGAGGAAAATTATGATAAACGCGATTATATTCAGTCCTGCGTAAAATCCAAACGCTAATTTACGAAGTCAGCTACTTAATTCATAAGATAAAAGAAGCACAACTGGCACAGTAGAGCTCACCTCCCGTCGGGCTGATGGCAGCTTTCAGCGGTGGAAACGTCAAGCTAAGCGTGCTGCCGACAGCATTGTTGATAGAGATCGTAAACGCAGCCCCGAGCTCACGATGAGACAATGGGAATGCCTCACTGAAGTAGATAGAGGGAATCGGCCCAATGCCCGGACCATACAGGACCGCGAAGAGATAAACGAAGAACGCAATGAGTGGGATCCGCGCGCTCATCTCATAAGGCATCAAGAAGCAGAGCCCGGCCCCCAGTAGGCACAGTGCCATGCCGGGGAAGGTAAGAAGGAGAAGGTTGCGCCGGCCGAATGTATCCATTGTCCAGATGGCAGGAAAGGCGAAGATAAAGGTCGTCAGGCCATAGCCGATCGAGGCGACCAGGCAGTCGTACGGAGAGTATCCCGCATCAGAGAAGATAGTTGAAGAATAGAAGGCTATCATATTGATGCCGGAGAACTGTTGCCCGATGACGATGATGCCGCTGGAGAGCATTGCTCGTCGGAGACGCGGGGCTGAGAAGAGCTCCCACACTCGGGTGTGCAGTGATTTACCGGCGAATGCCTCGCGCTCGGTCACGACTTGGCTGTGGGCATAGTACTATCGGTCTCAGATTTAGTTCTGGGCGGTAAAAATGATCAGAGGTTAAAGTTACCAAGTCTCGCGCGGCAATGAGCTCGGTATTGCGCAGTCGACAGAATGAGTGGAATGCTTCTTGATATCGCGATTTCTTCATGAGCCATCTAGGCGACTCTGTAGTCCATCTGGTCAATCCTGTCTCAAATATTCCAGGATGTGATCCATACCAGGACACCACCAGATGAAGACCAAGATTGGAACAGCCGGCACAAAAGCTGCCGCCAGCTGAAACCGCCAGGCCAGTTTCCCCATGCGGAAGAAGACTAGATTCGAGCAGAAGCCACTGGGTATCTGCATTAGGGAGGGATTGTCCTTCATTTAGGGGTTGATATCAGACGTACAAGAATATACCGAATGCCACCCACAGCTGGAAACTGGTGACCAATCCACCTCGGATCGATGCAGGAGCGACTTCAGCGCTGAAGATGGGGATCGTGGAGATCTTGACGCCCATTCCTGGAACATATATCAGCATTTTCTGCTTCAATCTGTTTATTATTCACATACCGAGCCCCATGAATAGACGGCAGAGCAACAATCCCCACCAGTTCTGGGTGAATGCTTGCGCGAGAACAGGGAAGACGCAGCTAAGAAATAATTATTAGCATTAATGTTTCGGAAATGGCTGGAAATACTGACAAGAGACCAGTCAAAAAGATGGTACCACGACGACCGAGCCAGTTGTTCAAGGGATCCGCTGCCCATGCACTAGAGTGTATTAGACAATTTACCTTCGTAGGCGATGCTATTCTCTAACCTCAGAAGACCGAAGAGCGTAGGCCTGGAATTCGCATCAGTACTCTCCCACACATTTCTGGTTCTGCTACACATACCCTGCGTTGATAACCCCAATCAACCACGTCTTATCAGCAATTCCAAACTCTTCTGGAAACGAAAGATTCGCTCCATTGGCACCGGTATTATCCCATCCCCTATCATCCCTTGTTAGATGCAGTTCTCGTCACAGGAAGCAAGAGGCGTAAACTCACTGGATCGCCGAGCCCAGAGAACATAGAGCAATGCTGAAATACAGATCCTTGGGGAGATGCCATTTATCTGTGTCGAAATTAGTCTATATTTGACGAAACGGATGGAGAGGACAGACCGGTAACTTCTCGCCGAAGGTGATACTTGTCTTCCTCGGTCAGCTCCGAGATATCCTCAAACCCCCTCGGCTGCTGTGCAACGAGCGCGCCCTTCTGGAAGGTCTCGATGTGATTAACGAAGCCATACTCTTGACAGAAGCGAGTTACTTGATCGATGAGGTTGGCCTTTGGGATCCCGGCGAGGGGGTTGTAGATTCTGGTTATTCGGTGTCAGCTAGTCCTGGATTCGATGTTCCGGTCTATCAGTTCCACAAACCTCGCCGAGATGTTGTGGCTATAGCTTCCGGGTTTAGTATCTGCTTCAGTATCCTCAATATACTCAGCCCCTGGCTTGAAGTCTTCGTTGGTGGATTTGGACATGTTGACTGTTAGTCTTGCGGTTTGTCTCCAGTCCGCTCCACCCGATTTATAGACCTGATTCCTTGTATACACAACCCCAGAATCAATGAATCCGGGGTACACTAGTGCCGGGGTAATTACCAATCAGGGAAGAGCATCGTTGGATGCCCTGCGTGTGTCATGATTCTGCCCTGCGTGCGACCATCGGAGGGAGAGCCGATCGGAGAATGCCCTGTGTGTGCCACCGCCAAACTCTACTTATAAGTATCCTGGAAAGAAGGCTGGTGTTGCTTTCTGGGTCGAAATAAACTCGAATTTTTCTGGAATTTTGGAGCTACAGTTTTCAATATGAGCAGCTCGGGAACTCAGACATGGCTTGACAAGCTGGAGGAGCAGCGTGAGTAGATCATCATCATCATCAGCTAAACAGAAACACGGACTAACACCGACGGGAAGTAAATGTCGATGTCGACTGGATGGATCCGGCGTATACGCTGAGCATGCCCATCAAGCCGCACGATATGACCAGCAACCAGGGCTGGGTGCACGAGCAGATGTGCAATCCCATCAATGACGAGCTGTTCAAGAGCGTGGTCAAGGATCTCAAGGACGAGGGATGGCTGGCCATCTATACCCGCATGGTACGTCCAAATCTCCCAAAAATTAAAGCATTGCTAACATCCCCTCAGGCAGTGTTGATGTCCAAGGCCAACATCGACAACATCCAAGGCCGATGTCTCCTTCAAACCCTCCCCTCCAACGCCTACGACACCAAGAAGACCTTGGAGCATGCGCGCGCCTACGCCCGTGAGTTTGACCGCGCGGGCATCTCCAAGGACCGCTACTGCATCAAGATCCCCAGCACGGGCCCCGCATTAAACGCGTGTCCGGCCCTGAAAGATGAAGGCATTCGCACGCTCGGCACGGCGCTGTTCAGCGTGCACCAAGCTATTGCAGCCAGTCAAGCCGGCTGTCTGTATATCAGCCCGTACTATAATGGTGGGTCACCCGCTGTGTATTTATATTGGCTTTGCAGCACTAACTCCGACCACAGAGGTCAAGGCACACGACAATCGCGAGCTCTGGCCCAAGTCTGACGACCCTGCAATGCTGCACCCGATGTCGGGGCGTCTGATTCAGATCTTGGAGACGTACAAGCGGCTCTATAAGGAGACCGGCAAGGAGCAGCCTTTCCTCAAGAATGCCAGGTGTGTTTTAATTTCACAGATCATTGTGCATAGTAGCTGACATCCCGTGCTCTTAGTTTTATCTCGCCGGAAGAAGCCATGGCGGCCGGTGAGCTGGGCTGCCAGTCTGCAACAATCTCCCACCAGGTGTTGACTGAGCTTGCCAAACTCCCGTACGACTCCTCGAAGCAGCCTGGTGAAGGGGTGCCCAAGCCAGCTCATCCGTACAAGGACTCCGCACTGACGCCCGCTCGTCTGCAAAATCTTGCAAAGGTGGATCCGTTGATCGAAAATTGGGATGGAAAGCTGGCTAGCACTGATGTTGACTACCTGGCCAATGGTGGCGCTGAATTGGATAAGGCGAATGAGGCGGATCCGGCCACGAAGAAGCGACTCCGTGAGGCTCTGGAGCTGTTTGTCGGAATGGAGAAGAAAAGTCAGGCCAAGATTGAGGAGGCGATGAAGAATGTCTGATGTTAACCACTCATTCTGGCTCACATTGGTTGATGATTGTTGTGCTCATGCCATAAACGTCTCGTTAACTGGGTCTAGACTTTCTAGGTTGGGAGTAAATTGATTTCCATGTTGGTGAAGGATCCCATGCTTATTGGTGGTGTAGAATTTGGGGCATCAAGGCCATTATGCCAGTCGAAAGTAGACTCGTAAGCGATATTTGATGGGGTGGTATCATGACGCATTTCGCTTTCCAGGGTAGGCGTTGTAGTTAGAATACCGGGAAATTGAGTCCAGAAAAGAGCAGTATCATCGATGGGGTGCGAGGAAGTAAGATCAAAGCCGATTGTAACATCCTTTGGTTGTGTGCTAGCTGAAATATCCGGATTTTGGTTCCATAGAGTCGTAGTACTGCCGGGAAAATTCGACTGTGCGAGCATTGAATGAGAAGAATTGCCGGGACTGCCCCAAGCCCAATCACTCGGGCTTTGAATATTAATGCCCGGTGACAAAGATAACAATACAGGATCACCAGGTGTAGCAGGAACACCTGCCGGGTGAGGTCCTGCAGCAGGAGTTGGAAGGGAAGCTTGCTGTCGGGTTGACAGTGGACTCTTCCTTGGCAGCGGTGCTTGCGTAAGAATATGTGGCTGTCTATCCGTAGTGCTGCTAGTAATATCTTCAACAGGATCCCAAACCAACTCCTGGTCATTACCAGTCAGCATATCCTGCACCGTGGGATCGAGTGGTGTCGCTTGTCGCGGCTCGCATGCACCGGGCTGGTATAGGGCGCGAAGGGCATTGACTTCTTGCAGGAGACCATCTCGTTCTGCGATCAACATGTTGATTGCTTCTGTCGCATGAGCACATCTATTCTGCTGGGTCTTGTGGTACGAGATGCTGGCATCGACAATGATATGCTTTGAAGGCCGGTTTTCCTCCTTCAGCATTGGAATTAGCCGTACTAGCTCCTAGACAGAAAGGATATCAGTCGTAAAAAGGGGAAATAAAGTAGTTTAGCAGCCACTAACCAGAAGGCGTTCACTAAAGGCTTCGCGACGGGATTTCTCAAACTCCCAGTGCACGGCCCTGTCTTCGGCGGTCCAGTTGCGGACACGCTTCTTTTTGGCCTTGGAGGGTCCTGGCGAGGACGCGGTGGGCTGTTGACTCGCTGTAACCATTTCCTATGAGGTGGTGGAATTCTATGAGCTGTCAGCTCGGACAAGGATCAAGAGCGGGTATGGATTCGGAATGCGGGGGTGTGCGGAGGAGTCGGGATCGTGTGCTCCGAAAGCAATCAAGGTGTTGATCGCAGAGCGAGATGATTTCCTTCAAGAGGTCTATGCCTTTTCCAGCACCTAAAAATATCTCAACCTGCTGTCAAACTGGCACGAAACCTCGATTCCTGGCAGCGTAAGATCATCGTTCAAATGACACAAAGCAGGAATAGAAAGCCAAACTGTGTTATCAGTATGTAAGCTTGAATTTCTACAAGCCTATGGCAATTTAAGAGACCTAGCCTAGCCTCTCAACCTGATCCATTGTCGTGAATGCTCCGAGTGCTTTTGTCTCACCAAATCAGAAGCGCAAAAGTCTTGCTGAATCACGTCCACTGGGAAACCATGAAGTAAAATACATGAGCATGCGACTGAGAAGAGGAAACTTTTCGGTGCCTGGTGCCTGTACAACAGGAACAGACTCGGCCAATCTCAGATGTGGATGAAGATCTTCCAAGGCCGTCGGGTCGTCAACGGACGATTGAAATACGGCCCCGGTGTCGCTCACGGCTTTCAGTGATTCTGGCCGATTGAGCCACTTGAGCGCGGCAGAGCTCACACTCTCGAACACCATTTCCCCTTCTGAAAATGTCTCGCAGATCCGTCGCAAAAGCCCTCTCGCATCTTTCTCAGGTAGATAGGCTAGCAATCCTTCCATTATAACTAGCACGGGCCCGGAAACTTCACCAATATCATGCATCCAGTTCTCATCAAGAACGTCAACACCAATAAGAGAGTAGTCTCGCCCAGGCAAGGACACGGGCTGGACCTTCCTTCGGAGCTCAATGACTTCTGGAAGGTCAATATCGATCCATCGAGTTTTTTCGCCCCATTCAACCCGTTGCATGCGGCTATCAAAACCGCACGCCAAATGGAGAACAGTCGTGTTGGCGTTTTTCTTGAGAAATGTCGCTGCCCATCGATCGAGTTGGCTTGTCCTCAGGGCAATGCTGCTGTTTTTAAAAGGCGTCATAGTCATTGCATCAGCGTCAAATTCGATTTTCTCCAAGACATCTTTGGCGTATGGGTCGCCGACAATGGGCCCAGGGAGAGTATTATCATAGGCTCGAGCAATAAGAGGTATAAGAAGAGTCTTTGCAACGCCCTCGAGGTTAACGGCTATCTTCTCATTGTCTCCAGTTTGTTGGCAGGAGAGCGGGGTGGTTATATCTTTGCGGCAATCAGGAGCCTCGTTATCGCAAGAAGAAGCCATCTTATCTGCGAAGGGTCAGTCTTGCCAGCCAAGGTCAGGAGAATTCCACGCGGACGATCTAGCGGGATATGCCACGTACTATAAATGATAGTTAGCAGCTCTCGGATCAATCCCTCACTCAGCCGTAGGTCTGTGCTGGAGCAATAACTAACTTAGTGTAGAATGGTCTAGAGTTGGAGTCCCCCTTATAATGTGACAGCGGGTGAGCTATAGCTGGCAAGACAGTCTTTATACGTATAACCCCCCTCTCCTGACAGTGCACGGTCTATCTAACCACATATCCTTTTGGACACACCTCTACTACAATGGCTAATTCCTCTGCGTCGGCGATTCTTGATGGAAAACCCGGTAACTGAGCGAATGATCGCGGACTTTGATACCTGTCAGCGATGTTCTTCTCGTCGACGTCGATGGAGGAACGGGTCACGATGTCGCTACATTTGTCCCCCAGTATATTTCTTGCGCTGGAAGGATCATTCTCCAGGATCGCGAGCTCGTTCTCAAGAGCGTGTTAGTCAATAGCCCGGAGCGGCGCTTTGAAGCGCAAGCCCACAACTTTTTCACACCACAGCTAATCAAGGGTGCAATCGCCTACCCTCTTCACTCTATTCTCCATGATTGGGGTGATGAAGATGGCATCAAGATCTTGGAGAACCTAGTCCCAGCACTGGAGCCGGGGGGGGGGGGGGCATTCGCGAGTTTTGTTGAACGAAATTAAGAATAACCGACGCTAGCGGCGACGAGTATGGATATGATGATGTTAGCACATTTTGCGGTTCGAGAAAGAACGGAGGCCGAGTGGAGAACTATTCGGGCCAAAGCTGGATTAAAGATGGTCAGTATCTACACCTATACGGGGGTTGTAGAGAGTTTGATCGAGGCGGAGTTGGCCTAGGGACCTCCAATGTATAAGGCACCCACAAAGACGGCTGGGGTTTACGCAATTATTTACGTACCTTAATCATAGGCTGAAATCTTTCTAAAAATAGTGGAGTCATTGAATTGAAGGTCGCCCTCCGTCAGGTTACTCACATGACCCAGTCACATGATCGGAGGCGAAGGAATCCGGTGTGGCTGGAACGAGGCTAGACAATGTGGCAGTGATGGTGTGACTATAATTGTTACCTATTTTTTTTTTTTTGGGACCGTGCAAATTCCATTTGATGACGATTATTCTAGAGTTTTACAATTACGGGAAGTAGAGTTGCGGGTGTCTGTTCTCCGACGGCTAGGGAATTTTTCACCTCGCCTCGTATTCCTCAAGGAAAGTCTAGACGAGCTCCGGCGCAAGCCCAAGAATGACTCAACCAGTGCGACCTACATACCGGGTTACGGCGTCCAAAGTGAGGATGATAGCAGCATATTCCGCCAGGTCTCGCCAGGTCTCGCCCCTGAGGGATCAGTCCTGGGCAGTCATTGTACAAAGTTTTCCGCGCTGATGACCCAGGGACTCCACCACACTTCCGGTGGCCACTACGCCATGTTTAAGGCCCTGGAAGAGATCAGCAGGTACGCTAGCTCAGCGCGAGGGATTTCCCGTGCCAAGACCAGCTCCAAAGGGAAGTTGAAAATCCTGTTTGGCCCAGAGCTCGGTTGGGACCCGCAATGACCCATATCGACGGGAGAATTATGGTGGCGACGCGGGTTTTTCTGTTATGGTCGACACACAATCCCCTTATAAAAATCAATCATCGCCATTGAAATTCACGTTACACTACTTCGATCCTTGCATTGCCAGCAACTACCCGTCTCCACATCTAGCGGCTGCAGCTGGGCGGTGATAGCTGTAAGGTTATCTCGCACCTTTCGTCACACCGCAATATCCATCACCAACCACTCCCGGTCCCTGATCAGAGCCCGTGTCTAGGAGCTTTGGACAATTGTTCTTCTTATTTTAAGAAGAACCCTCCCTCCATTGAGTCTGTCTGCCGCAGACAGACGTGTTCACAACCTCTTGGACCGATTGACCACAATTGCCCGCCATGGACGTTGACCTTTAACCTTCGTTTCGGTCGCTTCGACTCTGTACTTCTGCGTTTTATCCTCCCGTCTTTTGTTCTTCGACCTTTTTCTACCAACCTAATACTACTACACCTAATCCTACCGGACAATGGCTCCCAACCTCTTCATCTGCCTCCGCGCCGTCTTCTGCCCGACCTACTGGTTCCAGAATGGCAATCGCATCAAAGGCTCCGTCAACCGCGAGCAGCACTGGGAGACTCCCGTGCCAGGCACCTACCAGTTTTTCCCCGGAAAGGGCTGGCATCTGATCTCCCGCGACGACGGTGGCCATGACGAAAAGCTGCCCGCGCCGCTCGTCTACTGCCGTGTTCTCCACCGCTACATATTCGAGTCCGAGCTCGAGGACCGCTGCCGCTGGTTCTCGGCGCCGCTGCACAGAGGTGGGCGCCCGGAGCAGCTGCGCTTCCTCTTGCTGGATGATGGCGTCTCGTGGGTTGCTGCGTGGGATGCGCAGGACTGCTTTATTCCCGGGCCCTATCCAAAGTGGTGGCTCGATGAGGATGGCGAGACTCTGCATCGAGGCGCTTCGCCGCCGACCAGTGCCAACGTGTCGCGGTGCAGCAGCGTTGTTGCCAAATATGATTAAAGGGCCTTTCCGTACACTCCCTTCCGCCATTCTCTACCATTCTGTGAGAAGCGTTCAAGCGTGTCTACTCGGTTTTTTTTTTCAAAAGTGCTTGTTTTCGGATCTATTTCATTTCTACGACCACGGTGTTGGGATTTCGGGTTTTATACACTTTTCTAGATTAAATAGACTAGACCTTTTTTCCTCGGATGATCTCTTGAGGCTACAACCAATTACACTGCAGTGATGGCAAGCTCAATGGCTGTCATGTTATATCGAACCCCTTCTCGCTTCCTGCTAGACTATCTACAATCAATCATTCCAGACCTCGTTATATACTTCGATCACAGCTTCGCATGCTCCTGCGGCCCCTCAATCAACTTTTCCAAACCCCTTCTCACCCCCTCGGGCATGCCCCCCTTCCCAACACGCATAGTCTCCCGCAGGCAAAACACATGTATATAAGTGCCCACCATCTTAACGGCCTCCTCGCCTTGGCGGAACACGCCAATCTCCCACGTCACACTGGACGAACTCAGCTTGACGACGCGGAGGCCTACTTCTAGGGTATCCGGGAAGCGCACGGAGGCAAAGAAGTCGGCGTGCGTCGAGACGATCAGCCCGATGTGGTCCGTGCCGACGGAGAGCTGGCCTTGCTCCTGCGGCGCATTCTTTTTCTCGGTGGGGTTGTTCACGCTGAAGGGGTCCATGCCGCACTCTTTAATCAGGTAGGTGTTGGCGATGGTGTCGAAGAGGGCTGTGTAGACGGTGTTGTTGAGGTGGGCGTACATGTCATTGTCGAACCTGGGAATCGTTAAGTTCGGTGCTCCATGACGGGCATGTTGAGGCTGACCATCTTGTCTGGTGCACTTGATGATAGCCATAGTCGCTGCGCTGGCGGCGCTTCTTGGCTTCGTACTCTGGGGGAGCCATGATAATGGTAGAGAGTGTGTATTGAAGTTGGGAGTGTATCTACACCACATCGTTTCCCGAGGACGAGCCGGACCGAGGCTAAAGGGCATTAGGTAAGCCTGGGCTGATGAGAAGAAAAAAAAGGAAAATCATGTCAATGATTATAATTGACAATGACAATCCAAATAGATTCGATTAACATAGTCCCTAATGAGAGGCTCTGTTCTATCCATAGTTGTGTCTGTACTGGTGTTCCTCTCCACCGATAAGCGATAGACTCGATAACCGCCAATTGAACTTTTTTTCTGCTGGATCGAGACCACTTCTTTCCACCATTCCACGTCAATTGCAATCTTGCAATCTACTCGACTTCCTCCCCCTGGCTCCCTCGCCCCGTATCACAGCCTACCTCCTTCGGCGAGGCAGGCTTCCACGGCCGCCCATGGCTCTCGCCAACATCGACACCCCCACGACGGCGTCCACGCCCGACCTCGTTCAAAAAATCGCCGATGTCGTCGTGACCCCCTGTGAACCGTGGCCGGCGCCCTATTACATGGAGCGTGGTCTGCGTCGAGTCCGTCCTTACCACTACACGTATAATACCCACTGCAAGGAGCGATGGCGGGGTCGGGAACTGCTAGAGATCTTCACTTCGGAGTTTCGGGACCGGAAGCCAGCATACTACGTGAGTCTTTTTTCGGGACATTGTCACCAGTGTCCAGACTGACATATCCCCCACAGAAATGGGCTCTCGAAACCGGCCATGTCGCCGTCAACGGCACGCCGGCCGGCCCCAACACGGTCCTCAAGAACGGCCAGGTCATTTCCCACACTGCACACCGACACGAGCCGCCCGTGACAGGACTGCCCGTTGGAATCATCCACGAAGATGACGACATCCTCGTTATCGACAAGCCAGCCGGTGTGCCGGTCCACTCCGCCGGCCGGTACCACTACAACTCGGTGGTGGAGATCCTGCGCTCAGAGCGCGGCAATGAGTGGGTGCCGCGGCCGTGCAATCGGCTCGACAGACTGACCTCGGGGATCATGTTCATTGGGAAACATCCCAAGGGCGCCGAGAAGATTTCCACTCAGTTGGCGGCACGGTCCGTGCAGAAGGAGTACGTCGCTCGCGTCAAAGGAAAATTCCCAGACGGCGTGGTGGTGTGCGACCAGCCCGTGATGCAGGTGAGTCCGAAGCTGGGCTTGAACCGCGTCCGGGCAACGGGCAAAGAAGCCACAACCAAATTCCGCCGTCTGGCCTACTATCCCCCCTCCGCCGCGGCGACCACCGCGCTCGCAGAGACAGTTACTTCCAAAACCGCGACGGGCGAAGTTCCTCGCGCCGCTACTCCGCCCCCGGCGTTCTCTAACGAAGCCGAAGGCTACAGCATTGTCCACTGCCTGCCCCTGACGGGTCGCACGCATCAGATCCGCGTGCACCTCCAGTTCCTGGGCCACCCGATCACCAACGACCCGATCTATTCCAATCGGCGCGTGTTTGGCCCGGGCCTGGGTCGTCACGAAACCACCGCGGACCGCGACGAGGAGATCATTGAGCGCTTGTCGCACATGGGCAAGACCGAGCTGCCGGACACGATCAGCTACCGGACACACCTCACCGCCGCACCAAATGTGCCCCCGGGCACGGACCCGCTTGTCGTGGAAGAGATCATGTCGCGCGAACAGGCGGCCGCAGCAGAAGACTACGCGAAGCGAAAAGGCGAGCGGCTGTCCGGCGAGCTCTGCGACGTCTGCGGCACGGAACTCTACTCGGACCCGGGCGTCCACGAGCTAGGAATCTTCCTACATGCCGTCGCTTATGCGGATAAAGCTGGCGAGTGGGGCTACCGCAGCAAGATGCCGAACTGGGGGTTGCCGCCGCCGGGCTTTGATGGGCCTACTGAAGTCCCGGACTGGCAACCTGCTGCGGATGGTGAGGAGACTGTCGTCGGCCATGGAACTGTGCCCCGCGGTATTGGTGAGGATCTGGTCGAGGGACAACCGAGACCTGGATTTAGTGGTCCGCTTCTCGTGGAAGGGGTCGGTGTTCTACACATCTCGGATACGCCTCAGGAGCCGTCGGAGACGGTGCCTGCCGCGTCGTCTTGATGTGTGTGTGCCTAACGCCGCTCAGAGCTAAAGTTCTGCCTCGAGCACTTCGGGATTAGCGGTGCGTTTTGCACACATTATTTTGTGGCCTTGATGTGTTGTTTGAATTGGCACTTGCGGATACCATGATCGTATCATCATTTGTTGGTGTTCTAATTGGAATTGTTCGCCAGATACCCCTTTCATTTGCATAGTTGATCGTGGATTTCAGGAGCATTGTCTGTCCATAGATCAGATCACTTTTATACTCGTCCATGCGGTAGATATATCCAGTATATTTCAAAATCGCTTTATCAGTCTCGCAGATGCAAATGGTTGCTAAATACAATTGACCGCCAATCCGTCCAGTCCAGGTGGTATCGTTAATATAAACAAGAAAAAAAAGCATGCACAAAAAACTCCAACCCACACAAACTCGATTCCAAAAGATCAAGGCATCACCCAGGCGGGAATATCACAATATCCCAACTCCTCAACATGCGCATCGACCTTATCGAGCAACCAACCAGAGCGCAGCCCAGACTTCGGCACGCCGCGAATAGGACTCTTGGAAGTTGTGCAGCGGCCGCGGTCGTCGACGCGGTACTGCATGCAGTTTGGTAGACTGGCACAGTATTCTTCGCAGTCAGATGGCGAGGCTGGGATGGCGGGTGGGGAGATTCCGTGGTCTCCGGGAGATGGTTTGTCATCGGCGAGATTGTCCCAGTTGTCGCGGTGGAAGTTTAGCGATGGACGGATGAGATTACGGAAGACGTCGCTGTAGAGAAGATGAGGGTGTGTTTGCTATGATCGTTGTCAGTCAGGACCGCGAGAGAGAGAGAAAAGGGACAAGAAAGAGCTGGGGGAGAATCGGGGATGTACATTTGCAAACCACTCCTGGTCAAACTCCCACATGCGCTCGATGTCGGTTGGGTTCATGTGGTGGAAGGTCACGGCTGGGGAACACCACACGTTGCGCTGGTAATGGTGCGAAAAGGCATCAGCCTCCCACAACGAGCCGGTGGTAACATGCGGCCACGACCAGGTCAGCGGGATGCCCGCCTTGTTGATCACCTCGCCGAGCACACAGTCGCCCGCCCACTGCGCCTCCGTGAAGCGATCCCACTCATCCTGGCGCGGAGCATGAAAATCGACCAGCTGCCGCATCGCCGCCTGCGAGAGCACGAACCCGGATCCGCCGTGCGCAAAGATGATCCCCTCGATCTGCATCTGATTCCCGAGATACAGCGCCTGCTCCGGGTCCATGGGCTCCAGCCACGCGAGCAGATTGCGCCAGATCGGGTACGTGTCCGCCTCGAGGAAGACGTACCAGCTCGCGTTCGGGCGGAACTCCGCCGCCTCATGGATCATCGGGAGGAACTTCCACTTGTCGAGCTTCCACCCCGGGTTGCCCGACATGCCGGTCGCCCCGTTGGCGACCTTGTTCATGTCCTGGCTGATCAGGCCAGAGCGGCCGCCGTGCGTCTGAGCGCGGTTGTACAGCGCGAAGTCTTTGTTGGTCTCGCGCAGCTCCGGGTCGACTCGGCGGAGCACGTCGTGCGTGCGCTCGCCGGCGATTTCTTCCTCGTAGTCCGAGACGATGAGCCGGTGCGGGATGCAGCGTAGTGTTGTGCGGAGGTGCACTGGCACTTTTTCTTGCGCTTCTGTGATCCCCGTCTTCACGACGACTAGGATGTCCTCGATACCCGGCAGAGGAGGAGGACATGGCGGCTCGTGCGGAGAGGTTCCGGCATCGAGCTCGGCTTCTGGTATCGCGCCGGAGCCTGTCAAGCTATCCTCCGAGCCGAAGTTGGCGCTCAGGAAGTGAATCATGAAAACAATGAGCGCCACCGGTGTGATGAGGGCGCCCAGCCGGCCATAGCGGGCCGGCAGAGAAAGCATTCTTCGGGGAGGCCCGTGAGGGGGAGGCGCTCGGAGGGAGGGGGGTGGTGTATCGGAATTCAACGGTTCGGCTCAACGCCCTCTTTCTCTCTCTCCATTACCAGATGGGAGGTTGGTGTATGCGCCGGGAAGGCAACGTGTTGGCTTTATTAAAAAGGGTCTGAAGCTCAGCCAAGGCGGAGGGATTTTGGGGGCGGCCGTGTTGATCATTTGTGGTACCCGCTATCCTGGACATGGTAATGATGGGTTCGTATTTGGACTGTCAGACATGGGCCGGGCAGAAGTGCAATGCTTATGACTCGGAGAACTGGTGCCGATGTGGAATGCGCCTTGGCGTGCTGACGGGCGGAGATCGATTAGATGGTGGGAGAAAGTGGCTTGTCCCCGGTCGATGACGCCGGGGAATACACCGTGCCCTATACGAATACGACTATTCTTACGACTAGGAAATCGATTTTCCAATTTTTGGTTGTCATTTCGAGAAAGAAAATGGTAAATAATTCACTCTCGCTCTTTTCGCCCAGCAGTGGGTATAGCCAAGCGCTCGCCGCACACGGGCCATGCACAGTCCTTGAAATATCGTTATCGCCAGACAGATGAAAATCCCACTCTCCAATCTCCGAACCGAACCCCCCACACGCAAAAACGACGAACTTTTTCAGGTTCGAACCATTTATGCCTCGGTGGTGACACGGCCCTTGGAGTTGGTGACCTTGACGCCGAGAGCCTTGGCCTTGGCGATGATGTCGACGCGCTTGCGGGAGGAGACGGCGTGGCCGATCCTGGTCATCAATTAGTTTAGACATTCAAGATGGGATCCCGGTCCAGGAAAAGGGAAAAACATACTCGGCAGCGTAGGTGCGGTTGTGCATCAGGAGGAGCTCGACATCCTTGGGGTTGTGGACGAGGAAGGCCTTGTGGCCCGAGGGCATGAGGTGGCGGGTCTTCTTGTTGCTGCCGTAACCGATGGAGGGCATGGCAATCTGGCCCTTGAAGCGGCGGCGGACGGCATTGTCAATACCCTTGGGCTTGCGCCATGCCTGCGGCACGCACTTGAACCGGTCAGACTGGTGACGGTTGAAGCGCGCAGTGCCTGTTGCGAGAGGTCAGTTCTCTCTTCCGGAAATTATTCCTGCATTCCCACCCGCCCAGTCCAGTTGGATGGATGGCATGACATCGCCCGACGACCAGAACATCTCTCCTTCGTTGCAATCATTTCCTTCTCTTGTTCAATTCATCCTTTCCCATTTGCTTTCTGTCGATGTTCGGTCGGCCGGGCGATGATATCCAGGGCAGGGCATCTGAAGGTGAATCGGGGGAACATACGCTTCTTGACGATAGGGACGTGCTTCTTTGCGAGGACCATCTGAAAAGAGGAGATGTCAGTGATGAACCGGGAGGATAAATGTGCGACGGCAACTCACCTTGTCGGTGTTGGCAGGGTCTCGCTGGGCGATCGAGGGTTGTCGAAGAACTGGACGGAGCCTGGAAAACTTCGCTGAGCCAGAGTGGGCGACCCACGCTAGTCCCCGTTAGGTTCGGGCTAAGCGAGTTGATTATGTCATCTTAGGGCTCGCCGGGCCAGGTGATTCGGGATGGTGCCAAGACTTTGTATAACATGAACATCGATGCTGATCTCATCTACCGACCGGATTGTCTACTGGATGTATGTCTCGCGCAATTGAATCCTCTCGCCATCCTGTTCCCCACTGCGCAGCATCCCTTCCAACACCCCCAGATCCGCCAAAGCCTCCCCGGGAGACTGTCGCTTCTCTACAGGGCGACCATGGACAATGGTCCGGGCGAACTCCGCAACTTCAGGGCCAACACCTTTCCCATCGAACTCGATAGGATGATCAACACCATTAACTGTGACCCCATCAAAATGCACACGCACCATTCCCTTCTCACAGGCAAACTCGAAGACGTTGTCACTGAACGACGATCCCCAAGACAGAGACACGACGCCCGAAGCCCCGGATTGGGTTTTCACCACCGCATCCACCGTGTCGACGGGTGGTAGGTACTCTTGAAGTTGCTGCGACTGCGCAGAGACAGTCGTGATGGGGTCCTCGGATCCTAGGATCAGACGCAGCGCGGCAACCATGTGCACACCGCCATCGAGCAGGAATCCGCCTTGATAGGCCGGGGTCTTGCGCCAGGATGTCACTGTTAGTCAGAGTGTCAGTAGAGTAAACTGAATAGTATTCTCGGGGACAAGGTCATCGATTGTGGACCTACAGTAGTACTTGTTATCCGGCTTCATCAGACTATGCACATTCACCCTGAAATTCCGAACAGCGCCCAGTGTGCGCACCTGCTCCGCCGCAAAAAGCAGTTTCGTCATGTAGCGCCAGTTCTCAGCGACAGCCCAGACGGTCTTGACGGGATCGACATTGGCCTGGTACCAGCTTACCAGCTCCTGGGCTGTCGCGACGTCCTTGGCAATGGGCTTTTCGGACAGAACGTGTTTGCCTGCTAACAGGGCTTTCTGGATAAATTCCGGCTGGACGAGAATCGGGAGGCTGCGGGTTTTTGTCAGGTTATGTATGTTTGCGGGTGGTCGAGTTGGTTGAGATGAGATGTCTGGACGTACCCAATGATGACGGCTTCGATGTCGGCGCGAGCGAGCAGATCTGCGTAGGACTTGCCGGGCCCGGAATCCTCAGAATAGAGATCAACAGCTGAGGAGGAGGATGTACCGCTGGCGAGGTCTTGGGCGGATTTGAGAGAACGCGAGTAGATGGCTGTGAGCTGCAGGTCTGTCGCGGCTTGGACGGCGGGCTACATGCGACTATGTATCAGTCGGGATCGTGGGGGAAACCGGCCAGAGTGCATACCAGGTGCTGCTCTTTGGCAAAGAGGCCTGTGGACCCGTTAGCTTCCATGTGGGATGGGATACAAAAACACCGGCGCCGGACCTACCGCTGCCGACGATGGCGATGCCGATGGGCATTCTGTTCGATCGAATATATTTCCAGGGCTCTGAGTAGATGTTACGGCGAAGTTAGAGGGACGCTGGGAGGTTCCCTAAAGTGCAGTGCAGATATGGAGTCAGGAAGGTCCAGCCCGTCCCGAGCGGATGTGATGCATCCATCAGGCGGATCCGTGGGCCGTGGATCCCTGGATTCCACTTATAGATTCGTTCAACTATTCAACTTTGGATTCTTGTCAAATCCCAAACAACCAAATACATCGCCCAGATGACGCCAATAATGAACAGAATCCATAGACAAAACGCCCAATCCCGAAAAACTGTAAACAGATGTCCGACCCGACCCTCATTCCAATAGTCATAGTGCAGTCGTGTCCGTCGTGAAAAAGGGAAAACACCAAAGAAAACCCAGCAAGACCTCATTGATTCACCAAAGCGCGCAACCTCTCTACCCTCGCCATGGCCTTCTCCAGCCTCTCCAGACGAGACCTCTTCTCCACATCACGGCGCTCCAGCACAGCAACGCGCTCTTCCAGCCTCACGCGTGCCTTGCGTTCCTGCGCAACCATCTCGTTCGCCTGGCTGAACAGCTGTACGGTCAACTCCTCGAGCTCAGTGCTCGCCTGCGTCAGCTGCGACTCGGCGGCCTTGCGCAAGCTCTGTTCGCGGGTGAGCGCGTCCTGGAGCTCGGAGGTGCTTTCGCTGCTCGCGGGGGATTGTTGCACGGCGTACGGAGGAGGGCCGGTGGGCGTGGTGGGGACTGGGGCGTTGTTGGAGTTGGAATTGTTGCTGGAGCGGCGGTAGGAGGGGAGGAGGGAGGTGAGCGTCGCGAGGCGCCCTTGTTGGGCTTGGACTTGAGCTTGGGCTTCTGAACTCGAGCGCGGGGTGCCGGTGGCTGCTTGGTTCGCGCAGGAGCGCAGTCGGCTGACTTGTTCTTCGTATTCTGCGAGTTGGCCGACTGGAAGGGAAAGGAGGTTAGTAACGCTATCACCGACGCGCCCCTGGATCGGTCGGGGCAGTCCAGGGATTTTCGACAGTTGCGAGCTGGCCCATCGAAACAGGAAACAAGCACTCTCAAGAACGACTTCACTCACCAGTAATGGACGCATGCTCCATCAAATCTCGCACCTGCCCCTCCAAGTCCTGGATTCGGCGCTGGGCCTCCTCGGCGGAGTGTTCAGAGCCATCCCCTCCACAGGTCGGACACTGTTTCTCAGAGGTTCGAGTCGCAACGCTGGTCATGGCAGTAGGCGATCCGACAAGTGTGGTGGTGAACGTTGAACTTGTGGCCGTAGCCGACATGGTAACATGGGGAGTTGGAGGAGTTGGAAGTGGCTGGTGCGGGCGGGTAGTGTGATTAGGATGTGACTAGTACGGACCACGAAAGGGACTGCCTCACAACAGTAAGTAAGGAGAGAGTTAGTATATGACAGGAAAGCAACACGTATGAGGATCATTCTTGGAAGGGGCTTTTTTTCATCAATCCCACACGGACGCCACCGTGCACATCTCCAAGCCCCCAAGGATCTATGTGGATTTAATTTCTTCACCTCTGAAACAGGGACGGACCCTCAACTCTGTGTTGCCTTACGGTGATTACCGAAACCCTGATTGGCAATCATATGACTGTCTTCTATCGAGTTGAGCGGGTGCCGTACCCCTTGACTTAATATTATTACCACATGCAACCATTCAACCTCGTCATAATGGGGACAGAAATGCATCGAGAACAACAGCCCCAGTCCCACTTGTTTACAGTGTACGAAACAGTGCCTCATTGGCCAGCACAGGCCAGCGGGCTCCACCACCATCAGCCCTGGACCCCATAGTATGTCCCTTCCGGGGTACTTGTATACAATACTGGTGCGAATCGAAAACTGGTCTATACTGGAATTGCGGTTTAGCTAAATTATTCATTGCACGAAAAGGAAAAACGTAGCCGGAACATAAAACGCCACAATATTGAGGTGGAGCGGAGAGATAGAGAGGAGGAATCGAGTCAGACAAAGGCATTCGATCCAGAGTGGATGGGATCGTTGCCGACAGTTAGGAACAGCCGACACCACTCTCTTCAGACATAGCAGGCGCGGAAGGAAGTCGGCGGATAGAAGTACCACCCGTGGAACGGTCAGAGCAAAAGGGGAAAAACAAATTCTCTTCATTTCACATCGGCAGTAATCGTCATGGGCAGATCAGAGTCACACACGCATGGGAATAAGTAGCTAAATAGAGAACAGCAAGAAGGAAACAGACAGGGGGAGAAAATAGTAAAAAACGAAAACTTTTCAGACTGCCAGATCATCGTAGCAAGGACTAGTTAGTTGTGCATCGAATATCTAGCCCCAAAGAAGTAGAAAAACAAAAAAAGACCATGGAACCGACGGGAAGAGAGGAGTAGATGAGAGGATCAAATGCAGACAAGGCATAGCTATCGTCGTCTGCACTCAACGTGCGGTGGAACAGGGAAATGGGGCCATGGTCCCGTCCCTTCATGAAGCTCTGGGGAAAGAAAGCTCGTCCCAACGCTGGTTCTGAAATGCGCCGGGCGTGCCGCCTCCACAGATGCTAATATTGCGGCGAAAGTGGCGGTTCCTGTGAAGGGAAAGGGGTATCGATGTGTCTATGCGACTCCACGCCCAGCCTGCCCGCGACGGGGGTTGCGCGGCTTCGCGCTCACGGTGCTCCATCCATCATCCGTAGCAGCCTCCTCGGTCGGGGCCGCATCTCGCCATTTGCCGTTGGCAGCGGGCTCCTTGGGCGCCTCAGCCGGAGCAGCGGACGACTCCTCCGCTTCCTGGTCGGCAGTCATGCCAGCGTCGTCCCCGCCGGCCCGCCGGAGGATCTCGAAGTTCTTTCCACCCTGAGGGGTATCGACAGCATCTTTGTTGGAGTCCGCGGGCTTCTCTTCCTTGCCCTGTTCCTTGGCAATCCGGGCCTTCTCGGCCTTCTCAGCCTTGGCCTTGTCATCGGCCTCCTTCTTTTGGCGGATGGCAAGTTGGCGCTTCTCCTCCACCTGCTTTTCACGGGCAGCGGTATCGATGGGGCGGGCTGCACCGAAGGGGCTGGCCTTGGAGTCGCCAGCAGCAGCAGCAGCAGCCGCGGGAGGGCTGGACACGGCGTCAGAGACGGTACGCTTCTGCAGGTTCAGCCTCGGCCGTGTCGCGGGCGCCGCAGGAGCCGCAGGGGCGGCGGTGGGAGACTCGGGGTTGCTGGCCTCCTTAGCCTGGTCAGGGCGCATTCTGGCGCGCCATTGGTTGTCCATATCAGCAGCAGTTGGCGTCCGCTCGGCCCGTTCGGGGCGCGGGGGTCGCGAACCCTCCTGCGAACGTCCCTCACCCCACGCAGGCGAGCCTCTCCGGAAACCAGAGCCAGGTCCATCGTTGCTGCTGGGGCGGCCACCTTCGCGAGGGGGGGCAGCGGAGGGCGAAAGCGGACCCTTGCGCTCCCAGTTGCCGAAATCGCGGGGCTTGCCATCAGACTCGAAGTTGCTGCGACGGCCACCGCGGTCGCTGCCAGCGTCGGAAGCGGCGTCCATGTTGCGCCCAAAGCTCGACCGTTCAGGCACCCGGCGCTGCGGCAGTTCAGGCAGAGGGCCACGGCGAGACCAGTCCAGGTCCCTCCCCTCGGGCCGGGCATCCTTGGCTATAAGACCTTGTCAGTTCCCGATATTTGATATCCAAAGGCCGAGACACTCACGGGGTTCAGCGATGCTGGTGCGGATCGCACGGCCTTGGAGAGTCGAGCCAGACAAATCCAGGGCCTTCTTCAGTCCGTCGATGGTTTCAAACTCCACATATCCGAAGCCCTTGGGGGCTTTGGTCAACTTGTCCTCCACAACCCGGACGCTCGTCACGCCACATTCGGCGAAAAGGTCGGAGATATCGGCCTCGGTCGCATCAAAGGAAAGGTTTCCAACGTGGACCGTGTACGGAGGCTGAGTGGGCAGAGGGAGCGGCTCCCTGACGGCATATCCACCGCGCTCTAATCATCCTCTTGTCAGATCTTGCCCTTTCAGAATCGAGGGGAGGAGTGTGTTCCCGTACCATAGCTACTGCCCATACCCATACCCATGCCACCGGTGGGACGGCTACCGAAAGAATTCATAGAAGAGGTCGCTATCCAAAATAATTTTTTTTAGCAGACGAACATCGTGGGGGGGTCGCCTTATCGAGAGTGGCGGTTGCACGTACCTGCTACACAGATTTCAGAGTCAGTCCTAGTTCAACAATATAATCATTTCGGGGTTCAGCAACGTACCTGGAAGGGGCATATCCTCCATCTCATCAGCCCAAGAGCCGAGGCCTGCATATCGTCAGTATCGACCGTCCCTCCAAAATCCCCCCACAGTGAGACCTACTCTCGTCGGCCAAGAAGGTCCCAATGGACATCTTCTGGGCCTTGGATTTTGCGGGCGCTGGTCGAGAAAAAACAAGTCAGCCATCATGGACCACCAGGAGGATGCTCGCTGCCGCCTGCGAACGGGCTGGCGCAAGCGAGGCAGAGAGACGAACCCATGATTGCGGGTTGTGGGTGGGCAGGAAACGCGCCAAGCGGAATGTGCGCGCTTCTCAGAGAGGTGAACGGTTTGGAGGAAGAGGCAGAAAAGGACTCCTGGTCTGGGTAAGAGGAGTCGATCGGGTGGAGGGGCAGAGTCTCTTGGTGAAAACTCCGTGGAAAAGTAAGTTGGTCGAGGGGAATGTCGGCTTAGTCAATCCGGTCAATTTTTAGTGATGCGCTAGCCCGGATCGGACTGCGCCATCACTTGTCTCAATGTATAATTAGCAGTCAGTGCCAGCAATCTCAATCGATGGATTGATTAAAACAAGACGTTCGCTGTGTTGAAGGGACGATATGATATACTCCATTTGATTTTGTCAAGATTGATATGGCAATCACAAATATATATTTTCAGTCGAGTGCCTATAAACAGAGTGGTACAGAAGATAAATCGACGCTCTCTCCAGGGAATGATCAAATAGTAACAAGACTATCCCTCTGTCTATTGTCAAACCCATCTCACTCGATCGACCGCATATTATGACCCCAAACCCTAAGCCCGAGAGCCTCAATCCTCCAGGAGATTACCTAAACACCACGTGACCATTTCTCTTGCTCCAGTCCAACCAAACCGAGTCTCCAACACCACCAGAGGACATGCTCGCCATCCCCTCCATTGTTGACCGTTCACACCATGAGCGGTCAGAATGGTCACGATGCCAGTGTTGAGGCCAGCTCACTGCTGTCAGCGGCCAAAGTGGGTGCTTTAAGTGGTTCGTATGTACCTTTCTCGTGAACTGGGCCTGCTCACATCTTTAAATAGGCACCGCGGGTTTGCTCTATGGCGGAGTGGCCGGGGTGATTCGGTCGCCCAATCCAGTGGTGCACTCGATCTCCTGTGGCATCCACTGGTTTGCAGGTGGTTCGAGCTTCTGGTGTGAGTGCGGATCTGAGCACGCTGTCTGGCTAGGAACTGACAAGCGTAGGGCTGCGGAGCAATTTCATCAAGCTTCATTTCAAGGATGAACCGTCCCCGACTGAACGGGCCTATGTCAGTGCTCTCTCTGGAGGCATTGCGGGTGGGGGTGTCACCCGGCTCATGGGTTGGTTTCTCTATCTTGAATTATCGACACCCGTCTCTAACCGCGTCTCACAGGAGGCCGACTGATGCCTGGGGCCATTATTTTCTCACTGCTTGGCTACTGTGGCCAGCACGCATTTAACAAGGTCGATACCTGGCAGATGCAAAATGCCCAGAACCCGTCCAAACCCATTGCGCAGCGGCTGGCTGAATCCAAATGGATTCCGCTGCGGCATTTGTCCGATGAGGAGTATCGCGGCATTCTGAGCGAGAAGCTGCTGAGCATCGAGGCGGAGATAGCCCTCCTAGACGAGAAGATTGAGCAGCTGGAGCAATCGGAGCAATCCAGACCCGCCTCGACCGGTTCGCGAGGTGCATGAGAACGAATAGGAGTGCACGGACGAGGTGTGCCACCCACATTGACGGGCACGAGTGCGATCACTATATATATTTTCGTATCTGTACATTAGGTGTCGACTGGACACTCTCCCATTTAATTCCGGACATGGCCCACCAGATATGCCCAGCTTGTACCCATCCGTACCATCCTCCCCCGGTCCACGGCTGTTCTGTCGATCGCGAACCACTTTCCGGGCGGTCTGCACGGTGAAATCATCGGAGCCATGGCACCGCGCGAGCCAAGCATTGTGCTTGTTTCGAACCCCCAGATACATCATTGGGGACAGGGATCTGGTGTAGCACTACCTCTAGTGGGAAATAGTAGATAACGAGGCCCCCCTGCTGTTGGTGCTGACGAACCCGAGCAAACCCGCGATCTGGCCGGTTCCGCCTTCTAGACCCTATCCCGGCCCGCCCGGACACCGGTTTCGAGCCTCCTCCCTACTACACACACGCACACTCCCACTGCTTGTTCGACCATGATCCTTCCCCACACTCCTCCCCGTGGTACCCCTCCAACCCTGACTGTTTGATGCCTACCAGTCGTGTCCCTTTCACTGGCTGGTAGAGGCAGGGAGGAGACAACAGAAAGAGGTGTACAGTGGTCCGACTCTCACGCGCAGGCACCTTCGCATCACCGGTGACACTCCCCTTCAATGCGCTGGTGGGCACCGTGTGCACACCCGGATCCGATCAGTGCCGTGAGTGATCGCGTGTCACCATGACTCCTCTCATCAATCCGACCTCCATCCTCGTGGGCTTCCTGCTCTTGTACCTCTCATCCTTCTTCGTCTTCGCCATTGTTCGGATCGCAACGGGAATCTCCATCCAGCGCGTCGGCTACTTTTCACTCCGGCGAATCGCTTACACACCGAGAGAGGGGCTTCACATCGAAATCCGCGGGCTTGGGTTTTCCTTGCACCCCCCGTCCTTCGCACAGCCAACATGGATCAGCATTCGATTGACGGACCTGAAGGTCACCCTGGACCCGGCGTCCCTGCGCAAGGGCAAGGGGGAACCGTCGCGCGATATCCTGGAATCCCCGGACCCCGGCAGTCCATCTGAAGAGGACGCACCGCCCGACCCTCCCCCCCGTCGCAGCAAAACATGGCAAACCCTCACGCGCATCAAGGAGCGCCTGAAGCGCTTGCACCGACAGATCAACTGGCTGGCTCTGGTCGACCTGAACGCGGTCAACTCCACGGTGCATTTCGTCGATGCAGGACAAATTCAGGTGGGATCGCTCACCCTGACGGTGGATACCCGGAGTAAGATGGTGGAACGGGGCAAGCTCTTCCGTCGCAAGAAGGACATGTCGCAGGAACAACGCCCGGCGGAATGGATTATGAATGTTCAGAATATCCTGCTGGTGGTGGACGGCCGAGAACCGACGGAGGTCCTGGACAATGTGGGCGTGAATCTCCATGGACTGCTCTACAAGGACTTGGAGGGACTGAGAGATGCGTCCGTGGCCCTGAAAATCGGACGCATGCATATCCCCTACTACGATCTGCAGATGCTCATCCAGCGCATCAAAAGCTCTCAATCGTCTTTCAAAGATTCAGTGCACCCGGAGACGGACGACGAGATCTCTTTCGCCGACTTTGTGGAAGAACTGGACAAACCCGGGAGTCGAGACGACGCCATTGTGCAGACGGTAGCAGACTCTAGGGAGTTTGCGAGCTCTTTACTGCGTGGTATACAGGAGTTCCAGGTAGCGCTGAGCTTCTTTCGATTCTCCTGGGGTCTACAGTCTCTTTCTGCCGACCAGAACCCAGTCTATCTGAACGTGGTATCCCATGAACTCGGGATTGACCTGAATCGGATGGACCAGAAGAGCCCAGAGCACCGCATGTACTTCCAGCGCAACGACGTGGCCCACCAAGCCCTGCTGGCTGCGATCTCCCTGTCGGTGAGCCTGGATGACGGCTCGGGGGAAACGGACAACATCCTATACATCCCCATGGCTACGACGACCATCAAAACCACGTTGCCGTCCAAGACGGTGAGCGCTTTTGACGACGAGAACCCCGAGGAACGCAACACCAACGTCTTTTTCGCCAATTTGGTTGTCACTTCTCCATCCCTCGACTTGCAGACCCAGCACGTCTCTCGGCTCCTCAAGGTGGTGCAGGCACGAGCTTCCTCTCCTCGCCGCAAGAAGCAGAGTAACCACCACTTGATATCTCGATTGCTTCCAAAGGCAAGCATCAAGCTCTCCGTTCATGAGCCTGTGATCCGATTTGTCTTGCCCATCGAGAAAAAGCCCGGTGAACCTAGTGACTACAATCTCCTCATTTCCTCCATCTCCTCGATCTCACTGGACATTGAATCCTCCCACTCCTCCGAGGGCGGCGCTCACTACTCTCTGTCGTCAGTGTACCGAGTCACATCTCACAAGTTCTATTACCAGACCCCAACCGGCGTCAAGCATAACCTTTTGACAACAGAAGGCCTGGAGCTCAAGGCTCACTTGGATGCATCCCCCGAAGTCTGTGTCATTGCGTCTGGCAATCTGAATGAGTGCTCCGTGCACATGATCAACGGCGACGTCAATCGCGGGATCCGAGAAGTGCTCGAACAATTCCGGACTCACCTGCAACCACAGAAGAAGGTCCAGGTGCAGGAGCGAAAGGCGAGCCCGTTGAGACAAGTCCCGCCATGGCTCCTCCAATTTCAATTTGAAGCCACGGGATTCAGCCTGGAGATTGCCGGTGTCGATACAACCGTATCCAAAATTGCTCGCGGTGTTTCTTTGCAAATGCAGTCATGGACGGCGGAATACAAAGCCCAGAAAACAGAACCCACTACCAGCAGCCTCACCAGGCGACGTACTGCAAGTCACTCAACCATTGGAGAGGAATCGCCATTCCGCTTCACCCCAACGTCGCCACCGAAGCATGCACAGCGCGGCGCTACAGATGGCAGACGAGTGGCGCTCCATGTGCGTGGCTTCGATGGATTCGTCATTGAATCCGAAGACTACTTGGAGCCTGAACCTTTCTTCTCACTTCCCCGATTTGAGATCGCATTGAGCACACTCAGTGATCGACTCGGGCCGGTTTTGCACGTCAACTCTGTTTTCAAGGGTATCTATCTGCAGTACTCCCTCTATCGTTTCTATTGCCTGGGCGTTGCAACTTCCGTGATTCAAGACGTGTTTTCGCCTCTACCACCTCACCATGCGGGTACTCCCGAAAAGAAGACCCAGAACTCTGCTACTTCACCACTTCCACCACCTCCACCATCTTCTCCATTCGCGTCAAAGAATGAGTTTATTACCGCCGATGTTCGAGTGACAGTCTTCCAACTCAAGGCTTTCCTTCCCAACGATCCTGCCATGATGCTCCAGGTCTATGGATTAGCCGGTACCTCTCAACGCCTTGGGACTCCTCACCTCAAAGCCAGTCTGGTTCGCTTACACGCAGAGGCGCCCAAGATCAAGGGTGTCTGGGCAAGGATCGGCAGTATGAATAATGTCAGACTCCACTTCCGCAAGAAGAAGTTGAAACATGGCAAGGAATTGGTCGAGGAGAATTCTATTGACTTATGGGCGGACTTCATCCGGCTCGGCGTTCCTCATCACATGGTGATGCATCGCATTTTCGACAACTTGATCAACACCTCGAAGGCCTTCAAGCAGTTGCATCATCGCTTCAAGAATCGCTGTCGGGAATTTGTGTCAGAGCGAGCACCCGAGGGACCAAAGAAAGTACCGCGAGTGTCATTGCGCAGCAAAGCTCTGCTATTTGAGCTCGAAGATGACGCATTTGAATGGAAGCTGGGCTGCATCTACAGGATAGGTTTGCTTGAGCAGGGCCAACGGTTGGCTCGCGAGGAAGCTTTCTATTTGAAAGCCCACAAAGTGAAGGAGTCAGATAACCGACGCGGTACGTCCCGTTTACGGGCCAAATCGAGTCACCGCACTCTTCGCAGTGACCGAACTAGCCAAGAGACGAGAAGAAGCCGCAGTGCCGATACACGACCAAGACAGGACGACCCAGACCGTGGGCGTGGATGCAAATTCCGCTATGATGCTGGAGGCGCCACTTGCCTTTCTTCCGATCAAAAGATTTCTACCGATGCTGCCTGGAATCGACTGCAACAACACAATGCCCAGGTCTGGAAGGAGAAGATTGATGCTGCGCTAAAGTTCCAAGGCACCTCGATCAAACAAGTCCGCGAGCTCTTTTCCGGAGCAGACGAGCCGCCCGAAGATGTGACGGAGACGGAAACCATCCTGTCCATTCCGAACAGACCGGGCCTTATGTCCACGTTGATCAGCGACGTGAACCTTGTTGTGGACAGACCTTCTTTCCCGCTCGATGACTACCCTGCGTTCCTCCACCGCATTGGAAAAGGAATGCCCATGTCGATGCAGTATGGCCTGCTTATTCCGATGAGTCTCAACCTGGAAATGGGCGAAGCGCGCGTCAATTTGAGAGACTACCCATTGGACCTACTGCACATTCCGGCTTTACGCCCAGGGCAATCTCCAAGGCTTCCCAGTTGGTCATTACGGACGAACTTTGTGATCGCTGAAGAATGGCGCGGCCATGAATCTGCAAGACAGGTGCAAGTGGAGCTCGTGCCGGCGTCTGAGTTGCCCGATGGAACAGTCACTGATCCGTACACCATCAGTGTCTGGCGATCCGTCACTCCCGTCAAGACCTATTCTGACCCCGTTTTTGAGATCAATACTAGCCTGCCTACGAGTATCTCATGGGGCTGCTCATATCAACCTGTCATTCAAGATATGATGAAGATCATCGAGGGGTTCACCAAGCCTGAGATCGATCCCTCGGAACGGGTTGGTTTCTGGGACAAGATCCGACTGAGCTTCCATTCTCGGATCAAGGTTCTATGGAAGGGAGACGGTGATGTCCACCTTCGCCTTAAAGGTTCTCGCGACCCATATGTGGTAACGGGCTTTGGAAGCGGTTTTGTTATGTGTTGGCGAAGGGACGTCAAGTGGGAAATCTACCCAAACGATGATCCCATGGAGTTCATGAGTGTGACTAGTGGCGAATATGTGCTGGCTATTCCCGATTATAGCGCCGAAGCACGATTGGCTACCGAGGCGACCACCGAAGACTTGGAAACCAGTTCTCAGTCCAGTGAACAGAAGAATGCGGCTCACTTCAAGAAAGTCATCATGAAGCTGTCCGGTGATGTCAAATGGGCCACCGGATTGGTTTTTGAACGCGATGTCGACAACGATATGCGGTCATTTTCGTTCAGACCGCACTATGATGTCGTCCTCAAGAATCCTAAATACGTCGACTCGTCAGAACATCCGAACTACGATGCTTTCCGTGGGTTCCGCAGCGATCATATTCATCTGTCTGTCGCGGTCATTGCACCCCAGAGCCGAAACTGGTCTGTCGACGATGTTCAGCCATCTACAAGCTACAACACCGTTCACTTGACTCCACGCTTTTTCACCCATTTCTTCTCTTGGTGGTCTCTCTTCTCAGGTGTCATGTCTCTCCCTGTTCGCCAGGGACCGCTGTTTCCGGGACCCACGAAGTCCAGCAAGAAGTTCAACCGCCACCTTTCGACGGTTAAGTACAAACTTCTTCTTGCGCCTCTGTTCGTCGCACATATCTACAAACACAAAGACCGTGAGGACTATGCCGAGAGTGCTGTGACCGCCACAGGATTGAAGGTCCGCCTTGATAGTCTGAAGCTTGACATCCACCAAAGACGAGAGCAGATCAAGACCCAGGCCCGTGGCCGCTCGAAACAGACCAAGACAAGCGCCATGCGGATCAACCAAGCTCAAATTGACCTACAGTCCGCCGATTTCCGGGCTGTCTCAGCCAGCATCCAGGGTACAACCCCTGATGATATTGAGCAGAATCGGGATGATATCATTTCCTCCTTCCAGCAACCAGTGGCCTCTGTTGATCTGTCTCGATTCACAATCCCCGATCAGAACTTGGACTGGATTGACATGGATGACTTTGTCGAGCCCGACTGGATTCTTCCGCAAGAGTCCAATCCTCGCACGCAGATCTTGCCGCTGGCCTTCACTCCGCGGTTCACCTACTTCCGTCAGACTGATTTTGGCGAAGTCGGCCCTGAAGAGAGCGGCTATAGTACCTTTGGGTATGAACCGACTCACGAATGTGTCATGTCCGAGACCAACGATCCCCGTCGCGTCCAAATCGAGTTGATTAAAGATCGTCTTGCGACCGTTGAAGCACAGATACGGAACTACGATCGGACGATTGGCGAACAGGAACTAAAGTTGATGAAAGAAGTGGATCAGGGCGCTGACGAGTTGAAGCGTCAGCATGAGCTCTATGTGCGCCAGTCGGAGCAGCTTACGAGACGACGTAGGTTCTTGACTCATAGCCTGCAACGTCTCGAACGATATCTTGCGCGAGATGAACGAACACCTCAAAGGAACAAGTCAGGCAACGGTGTGGCTCCTAGCAACGCGTCCTCCCGGACTGGACTGGACACGGAATCTACTGTCGACGGTAAATCCGGCATCGATGGCAAATCCGGTATCGATGGGCTTTACTCCTCAGCCAATGATGAGTTCTCGAGCGACTTCAAGAATCGCTTCATGATACACAATGTGCAGCTGAAATGGAACAATTCACTCCGAAACATCATTCTCCGCTACAGCCATCAAGTCAGCCAGCGGCGGGGGTTTGTTTATTACATGTCTCGACGAGCCGTTAAGTTCATCCTTGATATCGTGGAGGAGCAGAACAGGAGCAAGCGGAAGAATCCTAAGATGTCCAAGACACGCACGCGAAGCGACAATGAGGACGAAAACGTGGATGAGCGCATTGAACAATTGCTGAACGATGCAAAGCGCTATGTCAATGTTGAAGACAGTGACCCGCCTGAGTCGACCAGTGCATCACCACCGCAGTCGGATGACTCGAGCGATAATATCGCACCAGAGTTTACGCCTCAGAACAGCTACCACCTGCGGCTCATTGCGCCTCAGATCCAGCTTATGAGCGAGAAGAATCAAAAGTCAGTCTTGCTTGTGGCCGCCAAAGGCATGCAGCTCAAGGTTGTGTCGATCATGGACAAGGAGCGTGTCTGGGATGATGTTAGCGGTTTGGTGCAACGACGCTTCTCCCTCGAGATGGATGGTGCCCAGTTCTTCGTTGCGACGCAGAAGAACCTGATGGCGCACTTGCATTTCTATGCGGGCAACAAATACGGCAACTCGCCAGGCTCTGCGTGGCCGCCCTGGTTGACTCTAGAGGCTATGTTTGACTTTGAGCTCAGTCCTTTTGGCTTTTCTCGGATCGTGCAGAAAACATCCGCCACCCTGCGCTACGACAAGTACAACGATCTTCGTCTTAAGTATAACGACGAGGTCGCCAAAGGTCACACAGGACCTCATCACGAAACCCGTGAGACTCGCATGGATCAGATTAGTGTCGATTTCCCTCATTTCCGCGCCATTTGTGATTCTGCAGAGTACTACTCCATGTACATCATCGCGTTGGATCTCATGCTCTACAGCGAACCGCTCGAGAAAGTCCGCAACGAACGGCTGGAAAAGATCATGCTCACGTCCGACTTTAGCGACCTACGCGGCGCTCCTGAGATGGTCTTCAAGCTGCAGGCACGTATCCGGCAATTGGAAGAGATCAAGGAGCATTTCCAGATCAACGCCAAGTTCCTCGATAAACGCGGCTGGGAGGACCGGCTGGGACTTGAACGGGACCTGTCTCACTGCGAGGACGAGCTGTTCTTTATGATGAAGGCGATCACCACATCCCAGAAACGGATGGAGCCGAGCTCGTCAAAGGTGAACGGCGTTTTGCGCTGGAGCATCTCCGCGGCTGAGGTGGTTTGGCACTTGATGAAGGAAGCATCTGCGCCATTGGTTGAATTCCAGCTGCGCAACGCCCAGTACGAACGCACCGATAATACCGACGGTTCCAACCACAACCTAGTGGCTGTGGAACGTTTGGTTGGTCTGAATCTGTTGCCAAACGCCATTTACCCGCAGATTATCGCACCGTATCTCGACCAGCCGCGCCCCTTGGATGACCATATGCTTCGGGTGAAATGGCACAAGCTGGAGGCCGTCGCTGGAATCCCCGTGGTGGACAATTTCGAAGTGGGTTTGTTCCCGGTCAAGATCCAGCTCGAGCGCGAGCTTGGCCAGCGGGTGTTCGAATACATCTTCCCCAATATGGGGTCCAGTGCGAATGGCGGTTTCTCGCCCTTCACGATTAAGAACATGAAACCGCTTGATGACGAGGACGATGACGATGAAGGTTCCGATACTGCTGGGATGACCCAACCCCCTGGCGCTGACGAAGACAGCACGTCCACGTTCACGGAGGATCTGCAGGGCATGCCTAAGGGACCTGGTGCTATTGAACTGCGGCTCCAACCCACTCTGTCTCTGTCGGACGAACCCCATCTCAGACGACGCTCTGGACAATTTAAGGGTCTGGCGATGACACCCATCCACAAGGACAAAGGCGAGAAGAACAAGCCTCCTGCAAGCGCCGGCAATCTGTCTAAGAAGAAATCCGCGGATAGCATTCGCATGTTGACGAAGCAAGCCACCGACAAATCCCTCTCGAGCCAGGTAAGCGAAGAGAACAGGAAGAAATTCGGCCTGAGCCGCACCTCGTCCTCCAAGAAAGACAAATCCAAAGAACCCACCGACGACCTGTCGCAGATGATCTCTCGAGCCTCGCAATACATGACCCTGTCACGGGTGAAGGTACACGACGTGGTTCTCTGCGTGAGTTACAAGGGCAAAGGCGAACACAACATCGAAGATATCCACGACTTCGTCTTCCGACTGCCCGTGCTCGAGTACGGCAACAAGACATGGTCGAACCTGGACCTCGCGCTGCGTCTGAAGAAGGATGTCGTCAAGGCTCTCATCTCGCACACGCCCGCCATCCTTGGCAACAAGTTCTCGCATCACCGCCCGTCCAAACAGCAACAGAAACGCTTCCGCGAAATGGCCTCGTCGTCTCAGCTTCTGCATAGCTCGAATAATATCGTGAATTCAGAGAGCAGCCGCAGCCAAACACCAGGCCAGACGAGCAGCGTCGACTCTAATAGCGAGTACTCTGTTTCCTCATCGCGCAAGTCAACACAGTCGAACCCGTCGCCGCTGGCTCGTTCCGTTTCTCTTGGTTCGGAAGCTCGTGATGTGACCCCGAATGACGAGGACAGCATTTTGGTTGATTCTCCTGATGAAACGGATGTCGATGTAGATTCTCGCTGGGAGGCATCTCGCCGCTTTGTCAATGTTTCAGGCCGACCTATGACCTCGAGCGGGGCGAGCACAACCTCCGATGGCACCCGTGGGACAGAGCAGGATGATAGGTGAGAACTACGCCGTGTTTATCGCTTGAAGGATAAGAAAATGCTAACTGTTTACCCTAGTAACAAAAAGACTATCCGCAATCTTGGCCGCAGGTTGATGTCTCGCAAGTGACCTTGATCCCTGATCGATTCTCTCTGCTTCTCACTACTTCCTCTCCCCCACTCATCCTCATTCTATTCGACTTTGTTTCTCCGAGTCACCTAATACCCAACCCTCCACATCATATCACTCCATGTAAACCACCATCCTATTTTTCACCAAGACCCCCTATGTCTTCTCTCAGATACCCCCTCCACCATATCATCTACATGCAATGGGTCGTACATAGGCGTTTATCTGATTTGATTTGATGCTTTCTGTTTCTGTTTCTGGGGGTATGCGTGGGGAGTGTGTCTGTCTGAGTGTGTTGTCAGAGGAATTCTTACTTGTTCAACCATAGAGGTGGAGCGATGGGCTGCCTTTTTGTTTTTATTTCTTTCTTTCTACTTTCCTTCTGATAACCTGGTTTTTTCTCTTCGCGCTTGTGTCCGCAAATTATCCCATGTCCTGTTCACTTTTTCAGATTCTGTGGCCATGCAATGCACAACGAAAGCATTGCTGCCCACCTTCTTCTTGTCATCTACTTTTAAAAGTACACTGATAGAAATGAGAGCAGAGGAGAAGAAATACAGACTTGACTCGATCCAGTCCATATCAAGATCCCTTCATCCAGATGACATGGTGGCTAAGTACTTTTCTGGCCGTGCCCGTAACCCTAACTAATCCCACCTACCCAACCTATCTCCCACATGCAACTACATACTGTCATTCACATTCACAAGCTCATACCCACGCACCTCCTTCGGCAGATCCTTATACCCAAGCGCGGGATTGTCAAAGACCCTATAAACCTCCTCCGTAACCTCGCGCGGCGTTCCATAATTAACCGGAAGCAAATGCCCCTCAATGCCCACGGCATCGGGTATAACAGAGCTCAAATGCTTCTTCTGGTCGAGTAGTTCCTGCGCGAATCCCACAGCCGCCTGTCTTGCCTGAGTATCGTCATCATCATTATCATCTCCATTTCTTCCATCACCACCGCCATCACCGCCATCACCACCATCACCACCACCGGGGAACGGACACCCTCGACACGAAAACCAAAACGAGCCCGCAAGATCACCCCCTCGTCCGGCGCACGAATCATCCCCCCATGTCGCATCATTGACCCGCCCACAAGTCTCGCGGCCGCGGCCGTCGCAAGTAAGCCCCAGTCCCGCGGCGGGGAGATGGCGGAAGGAGCTGGATCTGTAATCGGGGCGCTGAACGCTATCGGTGGTGTTGGCGGTGCGGTCACAGCATTGGAACTCGCGTAAGTCGGTGCATTTCTCGAAGCGGCCGCTGCAGTGGCGGTGGTCGTAGTTGCGGATGGAGACTGCGTTTGTTGTTGAGAGAATAGTGAGGAGGGTGAGAGAGAGGAGCATGTTGGTTGGTGGGTGGTGGTTGGTGCTGGGTTCTTGGGTTAGGGTTAGAGCTTAGGTATGGTCGGTTGTGTTTGCGGCTTCGTGGGTGTTTGGGGCTAGCTTTATACTTCATTTCTGATGAGTGTGTTACTGAACTGGGTTATATAGATGGTTGGATTGTTCGTGTTAAGGTAGGATGATGCGACGTCGAGGGTATACTCCGAGACAGTCCCACAAACAGACAGCCAAGAGGCGACATTGACCAATGCTAGCATGTCGGAGCTCGAGCACAAAGCTTCGACGAAGCTGGTGTGATCTAGTAAGGTTGCACCGATGCTCTCTCTCGGGCATGCAAGACGGGTTGTGGCAGGGGGACACGGGCACGACATGACAGATATTCCGAGGGAGATGTTACACATGCGGAGAAATTGTACAATCTCATCGTTTGCTAGAGATGAACTGGGTATCTAAATACAGCACGTAGGAACCGGCTCTTTTCAACTGCAGGGAACAAGAACATTGTCCAAACGTGCATTTTGTTGTGGCCGTCCAAAAATTGAGGATGCATCATAATGTCATATTACAACTCGCTCAGTGAGTGGTGGAGTGAGCGTCGGACGGTGTTCCATCGGGGATGCCATCATGGACGACATTAGTGACACCATCAGGGACGCCATCTGGAACGGTCTCAGGGTTTCCCTTAGCTGCCGTGCTGCCAGCGCCATCCGCAGATGGGGTCGACGGAGCGCTGTGCTTCTCGCGCGTCCAGGGCAGCACATTAGCCTGGACGGAAGCAAAGCGAGTCCGGGCTGTGGGCGCGGCAATGTCATCCGTCCAGAGAATCCCGCCCTGAACGCGGCCCTCGGCCCAGGCCGTTTTCTCTCTGCGCAGATCACTCTGGACCCAGGGGATCGTAATTAAAGTCCAGAGGCCGGCCCAAGCGAACGGAAGGCTCCAGCCCAGCTGCAGAGGTGACGTCAGCGTGATCCCGGACGTTTGATGAAATCACTGTGAACTTACTGTGTACGCAACTGGTTCCGAGACGGTAAAGACAACCGCAGTGATGGCGGCGGCACAGATGATTGAGCCTCCGCTCCAGAAACAATTCATCTCGAACAGCATCCGTCGGAAATAGGGGCTTGAGAGGTATCGCGTCCGGAGCGCGTACCGGTATATTTGGCCGCCGCCTCCGTCCACGGCCACCACGTCTTCGATGAGTGCGTATAATGCGGTTGGCATGGTGGATCCTTTGGGCGTAGACGAGATTCGGAAGGGTGCCTTGAAGCCAGACATGCGGAGAATATCGAGGGACAGGTGTACGATGCCAAAGTAGAACATCACCGTCGGGAGGACCATCGCGACAAGGCGTACTGTTGCATTTTTCATGTTAGCGCATTGCCCACAGAAACAGGACTGGGACTAGATCTAACCATAAGGCTCAGCAGGAACCGTTCCACTGTGGTTGTGTTAGTTTGGGACGCATCAGACAAAACTTCAGGGGGTTGACCGACACAATGAGTTCCACCGCCAGGATCAGCCAGACAATTGTAAAGTTGATGTGGAAGAAGTCCAGCTAGAGACAGCATTAGCGATACGACCAGCAATTCGCCATCAGATTGTATCGTACCCGTGATTTGCGAGCGTTCAGCGGCCGGGCGCGCGAGTGTTTGCGGAAGAGATTATAGAGGCGATAGAAGTACTCGAAGACTGAAATTCCGCCCAAGCATGCGGTGATAATAGAGAATACTGTGGCAACCCTTCACATCAGCAAATCTGTACAGCGGATATCTTCTCCGCGATAGTCAACATACCCAAATTGTGCGACAGATCCGTGAGGTACCACAACGTCCAATACAGCACTAACGGCTGACCCAAGGTATCAACGACAAAAAGAATCCAGAAGATGGCAATGGCCTTCTTGCGGGTGTGTAGGGAGTAGGGGAGCGGAGGAGGCTCCGAGGGCGTAATCACAGCGGCTCCTTCCTCCATCACAGCGGTTCCTTCTTCCATGAGCGTGGCGATGGTGGCGGGCCAGCGCCGACCGGAGAAAACGAGATAATATCCAGGGAACAATCAAACACTAGGGGTGTTCGATGATCGATTCAAAGGGGGCCGAACACATGGTGGGAGATGGAGCGAAGAAGAAGAGAAGAAAGTCGCGCTCTCAGCAGACAAGATCCATTCTAGCCGGAAACGACGGAGCAGTACATCCGCCCCCATAGACAAGAGGAAGGCCCAGAGGTACCTTTTTCTGACTAAGCCATGATGTCACCGACTGTTTTTCTTCGTCGAGTCTTGTCCTCTCCTGGTTTCTGCATTGTCGACAAGTACACACCTTGCAGACAGTTCTCTCGTGGCTCACTATTGGTTTCTACGGATACACACTATCTGCACGGCCGCAAGGCTCCCTCGCGCTCAGCTGTTTTCAGCCCTCGCGCACATACGCGGCTGGCGACACCCCCAAAATAGGACTCTGAGACATGGAAGTGCCAAGTTGCCGGATGGCGATCCCAGCCAGCCGATCATCCGCCGCATCCGTGGTGAGCTATGTAGTTATGTATGAATATGATCATAACTCTCCATTCCCAGTAGAAATGTGTTTCCGATTGGGTCTGGTTGAAACGTGAAACATGGTCGTTAGGGAAGTAGTCGTTAACCATCAGAACTGATGGAAACCTAATTGCGTGGAGTAGTCAATTATATATTGTTGCTTGGCGACAATTAGATCCTCAGGCATCCACACCATCTTCACGCCATCCCTTGGATCACATGACCCATCCCTGCCCAAACTGCAACGGCGCGAGTTCGAGTCACACTTTTCGCTTTTTAAAATTCCATCCCTCGACCAACCTTCCTCTTGCCGCTTCCCCCAACGCCTGTTGAGTCCATCATCTCCCTGTCAAAACCCAATCATGACCTAGACATGGCTCCCGGTCTGCAGAATCTCATCGATTTCTTGCTGAACGAAGTCGCGCTCTGTGGCGATCAAGGTGCGTATACTTAGTTATGCTCAGACCCACTCCGCTGCTCTGCATGTATATACCCGGTCATGCCCAGCACCACCACCCCTGCGGCTACCCGACAGGATATCTGGTTCGCTTTCGTGTGTCTCGCGATCGTGGAAATATCGTTGTCCTTTGATCAAGCAGATCGGCTAACCGTCTTTCAGGCGCGACGCTGTCTGTGGTTCTTGAAGCCATCGACACTTTTTATGGCAATTTCGCTCAAGATGCAGCTCAGCGAAAGCAGACTGTCGACCGTCGCTTCCAAGCGAAGGTTTGGTCCTGGTTGACGCGAAACCCAGAAGTGTCCGTGGGCCAGGACAACGAATGGAATCACCTGAGTCTGGACGACGTGGAGCAGCTTGGCACTGATCCCTCCACTGCTGCTGAAGGTTCGGTCGATGACGGGTCCAAGTCCAATCCAGTTCGCATATTTGTCTCCGAGGACCGAACTTGGTACGCGATCACTGGCCACGAGCGCGATGATTCCAAGGTGTTTCCCTTGGAATTTGTGCTGTTGTCCATCATCGCCTCGCATAAATCGCAGGGTATCGCCCAGCCCGAACTTGTGAGGCTGAGCGGTCAAGACAAGCGTTCCGTGCCGAAGCGAACAGACAAGCTCGCGAAGAATGGCTATATCGAGAAGCGCGCTGTTCAAGTCAAATCTTCTCGAACCAGTATATGCACGCTTCGCAAGTTTGTGCACCAGATCGATCGAACGACTGAACTGAGTAGCGGCAAGGAAGAAGTGATTGATTTCGAAGGGTTTACCACCAGATTGTTCGAGATTCTCCAGAAGCAGCCCTCTCGAATCATGGCTCGCAACGACCTCAAATCGGAACTGAACTTTACAGATAAATGGCGATGGAGACTTTTGTCCCGCGCGATTCGCAAGTTCGAGCGTATCGGGGTACTGAAGCGGGTGAAAGCCCAATCGCAGTACGACAAAATGCACCCTTGTGTCATGCTTCTGCGGGACCCTACACCGGAGGACTTGAAGCGGTATTACGAGTACAGGCATGACATGCTGGACAGCGCTGGTGACCAGGAGGATCGCGTGGACGCCGACGAAGATGTTGAGATGGATACCGAGGAGAAGACAGCACCATCTTGGACACCAGATCGCAACATGCACAACCAACTCGTGGACATCGTTGACAAATCTGGAACAGCAGGCATCCCCAACCAGGTAAACTCTGCCAAAATAGCTCAAATGCCCGGTTTCTGACACTTATTTCGTCCAGGATATCATCCGAGCCTTGTTTGGAAACTTCTTCCGAAGGCCATTGGAGACTGCGTTGCAGCGAATCGTTAACTGTTGGCAATTGTCTCAACCACTGCATCTTCGACACCTCGCAATCGTTCGGGACACGGCCATGCTCAATACCACTGTACTCTATGTGCATTACACTTCCATTAACTTCCGGGCCCTCGTCGAGGCTGGACAAGCATCATGGGAGGCCGTGGAATACCCTGCGAAGAAGGCCAAGACGCTTCGGGCCCATGTTCTGCCTGTCGACGCCGTTCCCGAGCTTGACCATTATGGGTTCCCCCAAACCGGGCCTCCCAAGGGACTTTTGAAGAAAGGGAATGCTACTCTCTTTCAGTGTATTGCAGCCGCAAAACCAGCAGACTATCTTCGATCTAGCAGTGATCCTACTGCAGTTCGACTTCCGGATGGTAGCTGGAGTAAGTTAATCGGCTTTCTGACTTTAGTTCGGCTTCTAACAAAAGTGCAGTCCTTCACAATGGCCACCAACGTGCCCCAGCTGGGGGCGAGCAAGCCGTGCCCGTAAGCGTCCGTCGCCCGGGTGGACGCCCCAAAGGCTCTCGTAACCGGCCTAAGTTGAAGACCCAAGAGTCCCCAGCCGCTACCTCTGACTCGGATGAGGCAATTGGGCAAGACCAGGTGGAAGGCTCAGTTCGGCAAACCCCGACCTTGTCAAAAATGGTGGCAAAGAAGCATGAGCGCTTGAGAGGCTTGTCTAAAAGGGAAAGATTCGAAGCTCTTGGCATGGACGAGACATGGACCGAATATAGCGCTCTAGTCATGGAACGACCGACACCTGGAGTCTATGTTACACCACATGGTCGCAGAAGACCAGCCGGTAAGGCACGAGGCCGACCGAGACAGAGTCGGATTGCAGTTTTCAAGTCTCCAATGCTGAATTCATTTCCGTGGTTTATGAAGGAGCTAGACGATTCTGATGGAGGTGAAATGGCTCAAGAAAAGGAGACAACTCCGGTACTCATCATTGCGGATGGTGGGACTCCTGCAATAGCGTCTGTCAATACACCGGAGTCTCGAACCACTCGCCAAGCCGTGGAAACCACACCAATGGTCTCAAGAGAAGGCAAGCGAGCTCAGAGCTCTGGGGCTCGTGCGGAATCTCCCAATGCGTCACCGGCGACTGAGCCAGTCGTGAAACGGAGGGGGCGGCCACCAAAAAGACGTCGCCTCGACAAGTCACAAGCCGGAAATGATGAACCTCTTTCTGCACCTTGCGAAACCAGCCTCTCGGAAGATGTGGCCGTGTCGGTCCCAGCTCAGGATAAGGGTTCTGCTGTTCATCCTTTGGATGTTGATACAACCCCAGAGACACCATCCAAACGACGCCGACTCACATCTCCAGAAAAGACCAATCAGCGAAGTGTGCCTCTGAATAGGGCATCCGGAAATACGCGTGCTCGTCGTCTCACCAATGACTTGATTTTCCCCAAGGCGGAAGCCGCTGAAAATGGTGATATTGTGTCCGTACCGCCCACGCCTTCCGTCGACCGAGATACTCGCAGAGTTGTGCCAGAAAAGACACCGAGGGTTCCGCTTGCGGTCGAGAGAGGAGGTACTGTTGGTGTACTTCGAAGGAAGATCATCATCGATATCGTAGAAAAAGCTGGCGGCGCATATCCAACGGGTACTGCAATGTGGTATCCTTTTGCGACGGCGTGGACGAAACTGAACTACAAAGAAAAACCAGACCTAAGAACGGTGCAATCTACAATCAAACATCTAGTGGATGCCGGTCGACTCCGGCAACTGACGTTCAGTGGTCGCAATGGTAAAGGCAGGATGGTGACGAAGACAATGGTGACGAAGCCCGAGACATCGCCAGATGACCCCTGGGTGAAAGAACTCCGGCAAATGATCTTGTCCGACGATCGACGGATCCATTTTTCGCCCAACATCGAAATTGCCTCTGATATTACCAAGAGCGGTGCTGCGCGACCTTACGGGCAGCCGCCCCAGCAGCAAAAATGGGCGCTACCGGTCGAGTCTAGCATAACGGTGAATTTGCAGCAAAAGCCGGCCTCTGTCGAGTATGCAGAAAAGCGGAGGGAACGAGGCCGGCAGAAACAGCTGCTGAAGAGCCTCCAGGCCGATGTAGGTGCCTACGACGACGCCAGACAGGGAACCGGGATCAAACGACTCATGAAGATCAACCGCCCTTCGTCGACACAAGATCTCACATTTGTTCAAACATCAATATCTCGACCTACGGAAGGCAAAAAGCGCGGACGCCCGCGCCGGGATTCTACTGGCGTGCGGCGTTTTGTCAAAATGCTTTCCACTCTCAGGCCGTACGCCATGCTGATGAATCCAGGACAGACCTTCCATACAACTACTGGAACTTTCTCGACAGGGTCTGGCTCGGCAGCTTTGCGCAAGCCGAGGGAAATTCCAAAGAGGGCACATGCTAATGTGCAAGAGTCCGTCAACGAGTTGGCGCAGCTGGCTCGTCCGGCAGATACTACGACTTTTTTTACGGCGGCCGACAAGATCCTCAAGTGGGAGCTGCAACATGGGGGAGTATTCGATGCCAACCTCGGAGGTTTCAGGTCTATTGATCAGACCGTTCACGATGCTGCTTTCCAAACAGCCCCGATTCGCGGTGACATTCGCTTTGATGTTGACCAGCCTGCTTCGGCCTTGCTGCCAGCGAGGCCACCGATGACTACGCGGAAAGAGACTTCACGTCGTAAGCAGCAGCAGCAGCAGCCGCAACAGACCTCGGTAGATCGCCGACTGGAGAGACTGGCGGATCCTGCGGCCGTCGTTGAAGCTCCTACTCCTGTGCCGCGACCGATTTACCGTCGTCAGCGACATGCACGTCCATTGCCCGAGGTTCTAACCCGGAAGCTCATGATTGCGCTTGTGGTCGTTCGCATTCTGGCCGGTGGAGTGGAAGCCAAACTGGTCGATTGGGTTCTCGTCGCGGCCTGCTTCCCAGAACAAGACCCGAAGTTTATCGAGGACCGGGCTCGAATGGTTCTCACCAAGAACCGCTTGCAGATTGCCAAGATGCAACGGGATTTCCAAGAACGATTCATTGCAGCATACATCAAGAACCGTGTGCCTCCGATTGACTACAACGATATCGACAACTACGACTGGCCGGCCGTTGTTGAATGGGCTGACAGGGAATTGGATGTGCCGGTATCTGAGAATATCCCAGATCTGCCTGCCACCCGCCAGCAATTCGACAGCATCTTCGAGCTGCGCGAAGAGCCTGTGACCGCAACCGATGATTTTTTCCAGACGATGCACTCTATCACCATCAACCGCAAGCGCACTATGCTGGCTCAAATCGCATTTGCCTTTCCCACAGAGGGTGAACGCCAGCCCACCGATCGCCGGAAGGCTGAGTTGGAGCGTCTTGAAGTCGCCAAGACGTGGGTTCGTGCCAACGTCGTTACCCCCGAGGAGGGCTACAACGGAGCCGAGGCCGAAAAGATCCTATCGCGCTTCGGCGAGCCTCTGCTCAACAGTGCAGTGCAATCTCTGCTGACCGAGCGCGTGATCGGCCATTCCAATCGTGGCCGAGTCATTCCCGGCCGCAACTACGATATCACAGACCATTTCCTGCACACGCTGAGTCGGAAACGCGGCATTGACAGCATGCAACTGCACCGTGCAGCTTATTTCAAGACCTCTATCCTCGACCCCCAGCTCCAATCCACCGGCCATGCAGATGTGCAGTATGGAGCCGACGACGGCGATATCCTGGCCCTCATCAATCTCGCCACCAGCGGCCGTATCTCCCTGCGTCCGCGCGACCCTCCGCGCGACAAGTTCGGTCTTACAGACGGCGGGTACCTTACGCGGCAGATGGACAAGATGCGACTACGCTTCGATATCGAAGTGCGCCCACTTGAGACGTATGTGTACGGCAATCCCATCGACAAGCTCGCCACTTCCATTCCTGCCCCTTCCCACCAGCCATCCGCAGACCCGGCATTGCCGCCCAAGATCCCACTCTGGCTTGATATCAACGGACAGTTCGTGCAGCGTCTCTGGGAGAAGGTGGCGGGCGCCGTCGTGGGGTGCGTGGCTATCCGGCCGGGGATCAATGCTGCTAGTATTGCGAATATGATCAAGCCTGCAATGGGCGTGTGGGAGACGTCGTTGCTGTTGGAATGGTTGGAGCAGGTCGGCGCGGTGAGTCGGCATGGAATGGACGAGCAGGCTACCTGGACGGTAAAGGAATGGTGGTGGATGTGTTTGCCCTGAGGTTTGCTGTGTGCTCCTCTATCAATATCAAGACGAATATACTTGTATGCTAGATGAGAAACGAGACGAATCAATGTACTGTTTAAAAATAAAATGATCAACAACTATCATGAATTGTCCGCTGTGACGGTATCTTGTATACTGATGCTGCGCTGTGTATATCCCTAGAAAGAAAGAAAAAAGACGCCACCACCTCATCCCCAAACGCCACGTTATAGTTCATATACCCGACAATAATAAAATGAAATCATAAGTCCTCCACGTCTACGAACCGGCGGAAGATGAGAATGACCAGCATGACCACAACCCCGATAATGGCGCGGTCCAGCCAGACGCCGTTGTTTGCTGCGGTTGATGCAGCTTGTGCTTGTGCTTGTGCTTGTGGGCGAGGAGCAAGCCCGTGTTGAGCGGGAGCAGCACTGGCCGGAGCAGGAGATGAAGAAACCGGCGCCGCCCGGGACGAGGAGCGAGGTGGTAATGGTTGTGGTTGTGGTGGCTGTGGTTGTTGTTGTTGTTGCTGTTGTGTCTGTCTTTCCTCTGGCGTCGTGTCCAAGGTCTGCGTGGATTCCTCCTCCTGCTTCCTCTCAGCACCATCACCACCAGCCTTATCCTCCTTCCCACTCTCCCCCAACCCATCATCCACCCCCTCAACCTCAACCCCCTTCTCCCTACAAATAGCCCACCACTCCCTCATCTTCCCAAGGTTATCCTGACCACACTCCCTACAACACCACCCCCTCGACAGGCGCGCATAATCCCTCCTCAACGCCTCCGTCCCCTCCATACCGCCAACCTGGCCCTTCGCCTCCGAAGAGAAAATCTCCGACCGGATGGCCAACAGCGCCGTGCGCACCCCCCAAGCAGGCTGCCATGTCTCCTCGTGGTGGCCCGAGATCGACAGACAGATCTCGCGGTTGACTTCGAAGCGGCCTGATGGCGTGAGGAAGCGGAAGGAGGGCGGGCGTAGGGGGTATGCGGCCGGGAAGGTGATTCGGCCGTGGTATAGCCCTGAGGCGTAGGGAGATGGTGAGGGCGGGCCTGCGAGCGTGAAGTGCCAGTCGTGCAGGTTGGATTCCGAGGTTGGATGCGCGGTGAAGTAGGGGCTCGGGTGTTTGTGGAGGTCTGTTGATTCTTTGAGGAGGCGTTTGGTTGAGGGGGAGGTCATGGTTATTTATTTATTTATTAGAGAGAGTGTTAATTTTTGGGGGTTGGGTGGGGGGAGAGGTGTAGTAGTTGAGGAGTGAGAGTTGGAGTTGGAGCGTGGAAGAAGTTTGGAGAAGTGGAAAGGTGGCGGGAGGTGGAGCACTGCCTGATCTGATAACAGGTGGCCATACTCAACTACATTATTGACGGACTTGGACTCTTTAGAATATAAACACATTCAATTCGTACACGGATGATTCTTCTATACAATATCCTAGCCAGTTTAACGCCTCGAGTACAATGCAAAGGAAAATGACACCGTACATGCACACTTCATCAATCCCAATCGCGCCATTCGTCCGATTGCTCTTGGCCACGACGGTTCCCATCCAATAACCCATTCGCTTCGAGATCATCCTCAAAATCGCTATCCCCCGGCCGCGGACGCGGAGACATCGGCGCGAGAGTTTGCAGCGAGACACTCGTCTGTGGACGGTCATCAGGCGTGTCAGGCCGCAAACCGCGATTATTAGGCGTCCGGACCGGTTGCGCGGCGCCGGCGCCGCCACCCGCCCCGCCGGCCCAGCTGCGGCCGTTATCCATATTGCGCTGGTACAGATCCTGGTGGTACTGCTGCTCGTCCATGGCGTCCTGGTCGCGTCGGATTCGGAGCCGCTCGCGGGCCTCCAGGAAGCGCGGACTCGGGTCCCAGCGCCAGCCATCGCCGATAGTTGTGCAGATGGGTAACGGCCACAGGAGAGGGCGGTCGCCGAATAGATGGATGAGATTACGGCGCCAGCCGAGGTCGAATGCGCGCGGCATCTTCTCGCTATCTTGCTCCGCGAGATACTCCTGATATCTCTCATGCTCGCGCTGGCGTTCCATATCGGCGTAGGACCGTGACAGCGCTTGTTGTGCGGGGGTGAGGTTTTCAGTGCCCGAGACGCCTTGCGGGTAACCCGGGTATCGCTGTGGTGTTGGAGACATTCGCTCTTCGCCCTCCTCGGCGCGGGTGACGCCCGGGATTGCATTTGCGTGCGCATCGATGATCTGGTTCCCATATTCCTGAAGCCGGTGGCTCAGGGTCTCTTCGGAGTGGAGGATTCCATGCTCAGAACGGTGGCGGTCCAGCGCCCTCCGCAGTGGCGATACATACCGGGTCTTCTCTAAGGATTCGATGGTGGTAGTGCCGCGCACGGCCAAACTGATATGCCACGCCGTGAAGCCCGACAGCACCAGCCCGATAATCCCGCCCAGAATGCCCAGGAGGACGACATTCACCGGCAGGATGGTGTCCATGTACGTGGTGTCGCTGAGCATCTCGTCCCATACCCACACGCACGCCACCGCGCAACAGACGCAGCAGAAAACAGAGGTGTATATCAAGAACAGCAGAAACGCTTTATAATTATAGAGCCCCACGCAGGTAGCCAGCCAGGGGCAGTGGTGATCCATCTTCAGGACGCATCGTTTGCACGTGGAGCAGTGGTGGGCGCGGTCCGGTTTGGGACACTGGCACTTCTTGCAATACCGCGATCCGCCTGTCGAGCTGACAGTGTACGAAGTAAACTCGGGCTGCTCGGTGATGGGCAGCGCGCTATATTGGTGGCGGTCGTTGCCGCGAGTGGTCAACGGGGAGCCCGGGTCGGTGAAGACGGCGACTGTGTAGGAGGCATTGAGGAGGGCGTAGAGAATGAGTCCGACAAGCGTGCTAGGGATGCCTGCTCATCCGCATCTACAGTCAGCAAGATGGCCGGGAACGAAGGATGTGACATGATCATTACCTATCCAGACGCTCTTTTGCGGCTTGAGCCCGATACTGGCTTCGACGTAGACAGCCCATGTTGTGACACCGTAGACAAAGGCTAGTGGGAAGCAGGTCACCGCGGCACAGCAGCATCGCTCGCATTTGAGGGCCCAGGCTCGTGGGCGCCGTTTCGACCACGAGGGGGAGGATGGGGGAGACGAGGCCAAGGTGGCCATGACTTAGGGCGCAAGCGAGAGAAAGACCGTGGGCATCGGGAGTTGTGGAAAGTACATCACCAGCGGAGCCTGGCGACTACAGAGATGAAAGGAACGGAAGGGTTGGAAGGTACAAAGTGAAGGCTGACGGATCAGGTGAGTCCGGAGTTACGGAGACGGAACAACTGCGCCACTGCCCAGCCACACTTGTTTTGTGTTTGTACACGCAATGCTTCTTTCTATATTTACACCACCACCACAATTAACGTCGACATTGGAGGCAGGATTCTCTCTAAGGCGGCACTGATGCTACCTTCTGCTGGTCGCACCAACCGTTGACCGGCTATGGTTTATTGTTAGCAGAGATTCCCCAAGAAACACAAATGGCCGACTTACCAGGCAACTCAGACGGTAGCACCATGTACAGTTGGACTCGTAGGTATTGTAGAAATTGGTGATGAGCAAAACAAACCCGACCAGCACCGCAACCAGACTGCCTGCGCGGACAAACCACCACAACCACCAGAGCGGTTTGCGCCCCTTGAAGAAGTTCATTGGGTTTTTCGAGGTGGACTCGGAGCCGCCACCCGACGAGACCACTCCCCCTCGGCCTTTGAGGAAGTCCATAACCTTGGACCGCGATGATTTGCTGTCATCGGGCGCGGCCTGGCCAGCTCCGCCGCTCATCGCGACATACGGCTCACGCGCTAGGCCGATTCGTTCTCGGATATTGTTGGGAGATCGCATGATACTCAAGCCGATGGCCAGGCCCATGATGAACCCTCCAATATGCGAGAAATTATCCAGTGCAGGCAACAGACCCAACACAAACGAGACTCCGACGCCCAGAACCATGATGAGCAACTCTATCCAACGAGAGTCACGGTTGGGCCAGTCGTATAGCAGATCCAATAAGTAGAGCGCCAGAATACCAAACAGACAACCCGAGCAGCCGTCGGCCGACTCGAGGTATCCAGAGTAGTTTCCGCCGAGCGCGAAACCAAAGATTCCGCTGGCAAAATAGGTCAGGGTATAGCGCCAGATGCCAATCATCCGCTCCATGTCGGCACCCATGGTCAACTGGACCAGCAGGTTGAAACCAATGTGAATGAACCCACCATGCAAAAAGATCGGCACGATAAAGCGGAACCACTGATTTGGCGCCGGCTGCTGGGAGAGGCTCCCCCCGGGGTGAGGATTCGGAACGGAGCCGCTGAACCCACAGATCTCCTGGAGCGAGCACTCAGCGATGGCTTGGGTGGTGTTGGGGCACGCCCAGAGGGTCTGGTTGACGTTATTTTGGACGGTGTTCATATTCTTCATGCAGGGGACATAGCGTGATCCCATCCAGATCTGGACATAGGGCGAAGGGCCGATCATAGGATTGAAGGCGGGATGTGTTTCGATGGGAGACCCGGTCAGTTGCGCTAGACCAACTGTCAGCTCTTGAGACTCCTCCCCAAATGTCTCCCAAACTCACCACTTTTCACTAGCTCGACGATAAACACAATAATCTGCGCTGCTGTCAAGATCCACGTCACCCACGCGGGCTTCTTGCTGAAGAACCCCCCTCGTTTTCGTCGGCTATTTTGACGATCATTATCGTAGAATCCTCCTGGTGATGGCGGTCGCTCCATCCACTCCGGGTTCATGTTGTGGGCGTTTTGTGTCGCGGATTTGAGGGGTATATTCTCGGCGTACTGGTCGCCGTCCGCCATGCGACCGGAGTTTTCGTATCCTCCACCGTCCGAAGCGAGTGATTGTTGGCTGTATCGCGAGTGGTAGGGGACCGCCGGGTCGTCATCTCTGTATGTGTTGGGGCCCGCGAAGCCGTACCCGGGGACTGGCGGTAGTGGTCGGTCCATCGTGTCAGGAACATGGTCGTAACTGGGTGGCTGGGGGGGATTTCGGTGATAATACTCGTTGGCAGCCATCACGGGCCACAAAGGAGGGCTGTTGGCGCCCTCAAAACGTGACGTAGGGGGTTAAGTGCGGAGGTGTCAATTCGGGAGCACGAGGAAAGAGAGGATGCGCGCTCGGCAGGGGAACGAGAGAACGTGCCGGAGCGATGGAAAAGACCCTAAAAAGAAAGCACGAGGGCGAATGAGACAGAGAACCGACAGAGTGAGTGATTCAAGATGGAAAGAAAAGATCGAGTTCAGGCAGTCACATTACTCGCTATTTTTGGGAACTCAGCCGCGCATGTCAACTACAGCACACTCACTACGTACTCGTTCACTCTCCACTTGCACTCAATCTATTGGTATGCCACGACTATGAAGATCTAGCCGCCAGCGCCGAAAAACGGAAAATACACAAAAGAAATAAATTAAAAAAAAAACATAAGCTTCATGTCCCGATTCCAGGGGATTCTTAGTTGTCCTTGTTGTCCTTGTTATTCTCCTTGTCCTCCTTGTCCTCCTCGTTGTTGTTGCCCTTGAACCAGTCAAAGATAGAGCGGCGCTTCGGGCCTGTGTTTCTATCTACCGGCTCAAGGGGTCCACCCGGGTTGGTCCCCGGCGGCATATTGATGCACTCGATGGGCGGCTGATCCGCATTCGGGAGTCGGTTCAATGCAGGAGGACAGATTGGAAGGCTCGGAGTCGCCGTTGGTGTGGTAGAGACAGATGGGGTAGGCCATCCAGTCGGGCTTCCAGGCCATCCAGACGGGCTTCCAGGCCATCCAGTTGGCCATCCAGTCGGCCATCCAGAAGGAGTGGGTACACCCCTTGGGATAGTGACAGAAGTGGGCCAGCTAACGGTGGCGGTTTGGGATTCCCATGGAGGCGGAGTAGTCTCCCAGGCGGGCGTAGTGGTACTGGTGCTGGTGGGATCGGGATTTCCATGCCCTTGATCACCGCCCTGACCGTTACCTGGGCCCGGCTCGCCTTGTGGCTGGACGGGTGCGGCGATGGCGGTGCCTGCGATGCCCATGGCAGCGATGACGGCGTACTTCATTGTGGTGGTATGTAAAATGGGTTGGAAACACTCCAAGAAAACAAGAAGTTTGAAATGATTTGGATAGTGTTCAAGCCTGCCAGAGGTAATTGAACACAGAAGATAATGATGGATTGATGATAGAAAGAAGACCTGGCTAGTACAGACGGGGCATCTTTTTTTATAGACATGGCAGCCAGTTGCATGAATCAGTCGACATGGGAGAATGTTCTACGCAGCGTACACTTCAGGCTTCCCAGTCGAATTCGACCCAAGATCTGCATTGTTCTGTTACGCCGATCCTCGCCACGGCCCTCATCGACTGTTCCTTCGATCCGTGTTGCTTTGTGCTAGGTCGCCATCAAAGTGCGTACGATGTCTACCAGAGTAACTTTTTTTTTTCAGGGACACGACAACAAGTCATGAGAAGACTATACTAATTTTCTCGATGTGGAGGTATACAATTGCCGATATGAAGAAGACGCAACGAGTAAGGATGATGACAAATGGCCCCCAACCCAGATGGACAGGCACGGCATAGGAGGCGACGTCCTTGGCGGCCTTAGTGGCACAGATAAGCATATGTGATCATGATATTCAGGGTGCTTCCAGATGATGGATTGTCCGGGGCAGCTTGCCCCACCGCATGGTTCCTGTTGTTAGGCGTTCCCGGTTAGGGCTAGTCCCAAGGCTGAAGACTTCCTTTGCTGCTTGCAACGCTGGGGCCAGAGTACGGTCATAAAGGATTCTTGTTCCACTACGGAGTAATCTGCCTGGTCGAACCAACTAATACAATAATGATCCACCACATCAGGACCTGACATACGCAGAAGGATTCCACAGCCTTCCTTTGAGATCGTCCTTTTCTCAATGAAGAAAGTTCATTTCCCCACAGAATGTTTTTGTGGAGACTTGTTTCATGATGGCAGCCGGGCGTAGTCCTGGCCACAGTAACATGTTATCGAGATCCGAAGTCAGCCGGCCTAAGTGGCAAAACTCGTACCTGAAATAGAACATGACCATTTTTGACGCCATCATCGATTCCGGGGTACCCTGAACATCTTCAACTGTCTGATATCATGTCCTCAGAAAGTTGGGCTTTGAGCCTTGAGCAACTGGTTTTGTCAGTCTTGCACTCCTATTTGAATAATCTCCACCCAGGCCAGGGGCTATTGTTGTACATACACTGAAGACTAAGCTACATCACAAGGCCTCGATCCACCTGCTGGGGGGCCATGGTGACGTGTTGATGTCATTCTGTGTGCCCGACGGGAGGACCATGGAGTTTAATTCATGTACCCACGTCATAAGATCTATTTGTAAACGCATAAGAGGATTCCAGTTGTCGTTGGGTCCCTGCCGTGCAGCCTCGCGAGAGTGCTTTGCATGTTCAAGTGATCGGAGAGCATAAAGCCCAGCTTGTAGATTTTTGCATAACTTTTGACTCTTGTATATAAGCTAGCCCCATGAATACTAATTATTGATATCCTGTTGATAGACAGATTTGTGGTTCAGTGAGGTAGATCAAGCTAGTGAGGCACTTTTACTATACAAACTCCCGCCACGAGGACTGCGTTCTTCTTGAGAGCGAGAGAGCTGGTGACCCATGTAGACAATGCTTAGCTATCAATTGCAGCTTGTAATGCCAAAATGGAGGATACCCTCTAATCCAGGCGCTACTGGGAATAAACTGAGCCAGTCAGTTTGATTATATGTAATGCGTTTGGCCCCTAGTCATGGTGGACATTAGTTAGTGACAGGTCAATCGCTGGCTATAAGGCCTATTCTACTTGCCAAACAATCAGATACCAACTTTACAAACCAAACACGACTGTGGCTTGATTCGATATTAGTAATATAATTAGTAGCAATGTGATCGGCCATCTATCCGTACACGAGCCCGAGGCAAGGCCGTCCAGGCCGGAGCAAACAGAATCAGAAGAAACACAAAATGGGGCCCTGTCTTCCACGCGGTGCTCATTTTTGGTCGTAGACCGTCGGGTCATTGAGGGCCCCATCTGGTACACGTTATTAGGTTTAAGTGGCGAGATTGTGTAGCGGTCGAACGAATGTGGTATGATCTCCTCCCAAACGCCAAGAAGAAGAGGAAGGAGAAGAAGAAAACAAAAAGACCCAAGCAATCAGCGTTTTTCGGATGTTGTGCTGGATGTGAGGATGCTTGTGCGAAAAGACCGTCCGGTTGGAAGTCTGTCGCATCTCGACCTCGTATCTATACCGTGAGGCACGCAGGGTCGGTCGACTCTTCGAGACTCTCACACGGCCATGGCGTTCTCGGTCATAGACGTTGGAATTAACGGGTTGCTGTACTTGCTGAAAATGTCCAAGACGGCGCTTACTTCCTCGCCGCTGTGGCCCGTCAGCAGCCACACGAGGCGGCCAAGCTTTTGATAGAGTAGTGGCGGGAAGTATAGAAGTAGTGCCCACAGCAGGAGTGTCAGAATCACGATGACGAAAGTATTGGTCACGAGCTTCTCGCCCGGTGTCATCACATAGAGCCCGAAAGTGACCTCGTAGCGGTAGTACTCCAAGCGCACACGGTCGATGGCGCGTCGGATGGGACCACGGTGTTGGATTTTGAGGATATGAGATGAGGTGCTGGGTTTTATAGTGGAGGAAGACTTAGTCAGGAGCTCGTCAACAGCCGGGCGGGGTGGGATGTGCGTCGAGGGGGACAGAGTATAGTCGGACTGCATCTTGGTCGCACAGATCTATGAGGATTGTCAAACGATCCTGCCGATCGAAGCCTGCAATGATGCTGGGAAAGGAGAGACAGGTCGGACAGGGAGTGTCAGGAGGGAAAAACTGCCAAGATGTAGAGCGAGTTTCTAGGGACCAGGAAATCTCTCCCCTGAAGCTGCTGGCCGGATGTAGGCGGAACCGCACGGGGGTGAAGACAGAGAAATTGATTGAGCGAGACCCAAGGTAGGAAAGCGAGAAGGAGACATGGGTTGGCACTTGGATTTATTCACCCGCCAGCCAGATTGGTCAACGGCAGCATATGCACTGTGTAGAGTATTTACTCGCATTGACTATGGCTTGGGCAGGATGATTCTCTTGTTGTTGACCAGCAGTTCGCACCGACATCACATACCATGCCACTCAAGGCATGCACCGCAGAACGTGCACTGTCGCGAATGGTCATCGTCAAGAGTATACCATCAAAATAGAATTATGGGTAGGGTAGATCCACGCCAATAATTATATAGCGTACCTGAAAATCAACAAACACCGAATTCTAGATCAGGCGAACAGACCCTCCCGCATGACATCACCAATGTTCCTAATCTCAACTTCGCCCCGCCATTCTGTCGTGTCCTCACCATCAACCACCATGCAGTCCGACGACCCGCTGGTCCAGGCCTTGCCACCCAATACCGACTACCTCACCTACTGCACCCTCCTCGAGTACCAGTTAACCCCTCAGCGTCTGCCATTACTCCACACCCTGCTGCAAGATGAGAAGCTTACCACCAACATCGGCTGGGACTTGGTCAAGCTGCTCCTGCCCATGTTGCCGGCATCCACGGAATGCCTGCACGATGTCGCACGCCTGGGCAACCCGCGCGAGGTGATCCTGCGTGTGTCCGAATCACTGATGCAGCTTCACCAGGAGGACGACGAAGATGACTTGAGTGACGCCGAGAAGCCGCTGCCCCTGCATACGCTCCAGTTCAACTGTCTCCTGGCCATGCTTTCTGTCTTACATTCCCGGATCCAAACCAAATCGCCCAGCCGGTTCGTCGCGACATCCCTGCAAGCAGCCCTCGAAGCATACACGGCCATGCCGAGCAACGAAACCACCATGGCCCTCCTCGAGTTCCTCCGGGAATTGGAATTGACCCCGACCAAACGGCCGGCTCCTCCTCCCCGGGTCGCTAGCGATTCTAGTGTCTTGCGAGTCTTGCAGAGGTCGGCTCCAGATCCAGAGGCCGAGGCGCCGTCCCCGTCCCCGTCCCCCGCGGCCGACAACGAGACACTCCTCGTCCAAAAATTTGTTCAGTTTGGACTCCTCGAGCTCCTCAAGTCCTATATGTTGAACCTATCCGGTCCATTGGACCCCGGGATGGCGTGGACCACTCGCATGCAGGAGCGTTTGCATTCGGATTTGCGATTGCCCGAACAGTCGCTGACCGACGCATTCGCGACCACCAAACCGCTCAAGGAACGAGACATGATTATGGGAAAGATTGTCGTATGCCATTGAACTTGCCATCTGAAAGAAGTAATACTGACAAATTTCGCCAAGGCGCTGTCGCGAGACGTGGAGATAACCAATGACCAGCTGTTGTCCATCATTTCCCAAGCACCAACGGACCATCGGCCTCCTCTGGACTTTGACGAGCCTCCCGCATCCCCCGACAGCATCCCACTCGAGCGCCATGGCTCGCTTTTGCTGCTGGCAGCCCGTGCGGCAGGCGCAACACTTTATGCATCGGGACATCCAATGCCCCAGCTATCTATTTTTCCAGATCTGGCTAAGGTTTTTGGCTATTTTGTCGGAGGCCACGAAACTCTCGACGAAGTAGCGTTTGGACAACCCCATGCACTTTTGGACTCATTGCTAGCTCTTACCGTGTATACCACGCAGCAGCCCATCGTGGAATCGTCCACTGAAGCAGAGTTCAAAGACTTCATTCTTACATTGACTGCATGCACTGCCCGCCAAACTCATGACATCGTCCGTCAAATCCCAGCTTCCATCGTACACAGCCATCCCTCGCAGTCCACTAGGTTCAAGCTTATCCGCACCATCCTCGAAGACGACCGCCTGCACGCCGCCCGGGATAGTGCTATCGGCTGGCTCAAGCAAGAGATTCTGAGTACCGATGCCCTTACCGCCAACATCTTCCTCGACCCGCTCTTATTCATGATTATTCTACCATTGCTTTGCAATCTCGTCCCCGCCACCAGTTCCGCATCCGATCTCGTTGCCTGCTGGACGCGTCTGACGCAGACGCAGGGTCCGCCTTTGCACTCTGCGCTGAGTCTGTACTACCTGCTTCTCTCATCGCAGCCGCTCCGGGACCGTCTTCAACTCGAGAAGTCCTATAAATACTTCCGCGAGCACGCCCTAAAGCCTCTGCGCCAGTTATTCAGTGCCTTTGACGCTGATCTCACCAGGAATGGGGGCGAGGGTCTCATTGAGGCTGCTGTGGGCGGAGACATGTGCGGTATCGGTATGACCCGCTGCGGGATGATTTCCTTGACTCTGGACCAGATCGAGGAAACGGCGGGCGATGCATTTGACACGGATGAGACGGAGCTGCCGGAGTTTTCCGAGGAGGATTTGGGTAAGGTTGAGAAGGCCAAGAAGGAGATGGTGTTTTGAGTACGTACATATCCACAAGGCGTGAGAGATATGTACATCTTCTGGCTAGACATGATGAAGCGATTTAAGATCTGTAGTCCGTGTTACATGCATCTCTCGTACATAATCCTGCATATCGTCGTAGCTATTCAATGCACACGATCCAGATCGGAATATGTCAGCAGATCTCGTTCTTGCAGATAATAAAGATATATTTTTATGGACAATTGTATACATATAGAAGTACCATAAAGATGGCCAAGCTACTCAGAATAGAGAAGAAAAAGATCGGAGGTGAAATACTCCATTCCTAACAACTACCATGACCAACTAAAAGAGCAAGTAATTCGTGTCCCGAGCCAGTCCCAACCCATCCACCAGCCAGCGAAATGAGAGAGAAAAGAGCCAATCCGCCACTGCGTCAAGAAAGATCTTTATCAACCCTTGCTTTTTTTTTCGTGTTTTGTGTTCCTCGAAGTGCAGCTGAAAAGGAAAAAAACTGGAGCACCACCGCCATATTATAGAAACCTGTCACCCGGCCTGTTCCATGAAAACGTTGATGGAAACAGAATCAAGCCGTTGATGATAACTCTTCGCCCATGTAGTTCGTTGTCTTCATCGTGGTGTCGAAAGAAACCGCGGAGGAAGACTGTGAAGACAGAAAGGCGAAAAGAAATAGCAACGGGAAGCCTGACTTGTTCCCGTCACAGAAGGAATGAACTGGACAGACAAGTAACAAATGTATGCCACACCGCGACTCATTCGACCGAAAGGAAGAGAGTGGAAGTCAAGTAAGCTCCAAGAAGAAGTTCACAGACAAACCATCCCCCCCTCCCAAGTCTAGTGAGCGCCCCCCATGTAAATCAAAATCAAAGTGTAGTCGTTGGTCATGTTTCGAGAAGGTTTTTTTAATGTTGTAAGGTTGATAAAATTCTCATCTGTCGGCGGCGCAAGATCGGAAAGTAGTTGTCTTTTCTTCAATGTCGACCAACGAGGCAGGTCAAGCGATCAGCGTGATGGTGGAAAAGAAGGGAACTGGTTGCTGTGGGATGCGGTCATGTAAGGAATTTACATGATAACGCAGCCACCGCCGGGAGCAGCTGGAGAAGAAGATATTAGTATGAGAGTGGATGAGACGAGGAAGAATGTGTTTAGCCATTTCGACATACCCTTGACAACGGCACCGTTCTGGATCTGAGGAGCAGACATTTCGATAGATTGGTTTTTGCTTGAAAAGCGAAAGATCGTTTAGTAGAGGATTGTAAGATTGAATTGATTGCGGATGGAGAGAAAACGAATTGAAGGGGGGTGCGATGAGGGCTATTTATGCTCGAGCAGACAGGTCTGGATAGACTGGAAGTGATAGAGGAGCGAATCTGCTGAGACACAACAATCATTTCGAATGGAAAGTCAGTGTACATTCAGATACCTCATCCGGCGACGGCATGGCGAAGCTCTCAAAGATTTTTGAAGGCTAGGAAGTGTGGTACAATGGGGTACTCTCATATTGTGGGCGCCACGCGGACCAAGCTTGATATTGTTCTGTCTGGGTATGAGTGCTATCAATGTGGACGCTATAGTGATTGAGCCCTCTTCGAAAAGTATAAAGTAAGCCCATTCATGCAGGTACTTCAATGGAGTGGCGTTGCCAGGTGGATAGATACAAAGAGAGTTGGTGCTCGGGGGTGAGATGGAGGTTCGTGATCGTCGAGGCCTTGGGGGCCAAGTTAGGCTTTCTTTGTCTGAAGAACGCCACAGAATATCAAAACCTTGGTTCTGAGCTTGCTTGCGGAGGCAACATGCAACTCGTGCGAAGAACAATATCAAGAGGACGGAGCAGTGGGCTGTATTCAGTCCGTTGTGGTTGGCTTAGGGAGTGGAGTAGCTGGTAGTCAGATCAAATTAAATCTTTGTTCTGCGCTCACTCTTCTTTCTTATTGCAAGTGTCAGTGTTCGAGAGTTGGTGATTCCTTGAACTTACTCAAGGCACAAAAATGCCCTCGACCAATCAGAGCCGGGAAGCGCCCTATTGTTCCTGGAGAACAATACTTTCAAGGCAGAACTTTTAGCGCACGATCGTGATCAATTGATTTATTCATTGCTTCCATTATTGAGGTTGGCATTTGGAGGTCAGCATTCTACTTCCTCTCATCTTAGATTATCATGGTAGTGTAATAGGGGTGACCCTATGAGTACGATACCTGGTAAAAACACGACACTTGGTGAAAACATGTAGCTAACTATGCACCAATGGAGAAGGAAGCTAGAAGCTAGAAAATTGGTATCTAATTGGACCTGTGGCGCAGTGGTAGCGCGTGTGATTCCAGTCCACAAGGTCATCCGATCAAAACGGGTCAGGTTCAATTCGGAGCACGCTCCTTTCTTTTTAATAAAATTCTGTATTTTCCTTTTTCGAATATGAAGTGAAGGGTCTCTATCTCTGTTCTAATTGGACCTGTGGCGCAGTGGTAGCGCGTGTGATTCCAGTCCACAAGGTCATCCGATCAAAACGGGTCAGGTTCAACTCGGAGCAAGCTCCCTTAGTTTTTTTTATATTTTTTATATAATCATTTTAAATAACAAAAATCAAAAAATTTGCTCTCCTATTTCAACTTGAGTGTTTCTTTTTGCTTTTTCATCCACCTTGTACAGCAATATTCGGAATTGGCTTCCATATTTTTATACAAACCAAGGCTGTTGCCGATGGGCTCTTGCAATCTCATATTTAACGAGTTTATTGGATACGAACTACAACCAATACTACTTACTATACTTAATGTATTCAGACGCTATGTGTTTTGATGGAATCTTAACTGCTGGATGTTACACCCCTGGACATCTAACGCATTACTGTAAGAGAAACCGAGCACTTCATCTTTGCGATGACAGAATTTGTTGCTTTCTTTATGTTTCGTTATCACTAAAATAACCTCCTTTCTATGTTAATCCTGCTTTCTGCTGAGGAGGTGCGAGATGATTTCGCGCCTACGGTGTCCGTCGGGTTGGCCTCGCTTTGAGGTTTCTGTGAGACTGGCTAGGATTGGGTCCTCTTATGTTTCCGTTGCCATTTTATCAGACTGGGAAGACAAGGGCTCATCCTTCGCACGCCATTCATTTAAAGCAGATTTGGAAGACACGGTATATGGGTGGTCAGGGCCTAGTAATTGGTCGCGGAGTCGAACGCATTCGGCCATCAACAGCAAAGCGGTCTTGTCTTGACCCAATGACTTAAAGGTATGGGCCAGGTTGTTCATGCTAGTCAGAGTGTCGGGATGTTCTAGCCCTAAGACCCGCTTGCGGGTCTCCATGACTTGCAACTGTAGCTCTTCTGCGTCTTTCCATCGACCCTGATTCCAGTAGGTTGAGCCTAGGTTGTTCATGCCAGTCACAGTGTCAGGATGCTCTGGCCCTAAGACACGCTTGCGGGTCTCTATCACTTGCAATTCTAGCTCTTCGGCGTCTTTCCATCGACCCTGATTCCGGTAGGTCGAGGCTAGGTTGGCAATGCCAATTAGAGTATCAGGATGCTCTGGCCCTAAGACTCGCTTACGGGTCTCCATCACTTGTAGCTGTAGCTCTTCAGCGTCCCTCCACTGACCCTGATTCTGGTAGGTTGAGGCTAGGTTGCCAATGCCAATCAGAGTGTGGGGATGCTCTAGCCCCAAGACCCGCTTATAGCTCTCTACTACTTGCAACTGTAACTCTTCAGCGTCTTTCCATCGACCCTGATTGCAGTAGGTTAAGGCTAGGTTGGTAATGCTATCCAGCGTGTCGGGATGCTCTGGTCCTGAGACCTGCTTGCGGGTCTCCATCACTTGTAGCTGTAGCTTTTCGGCGTCCTTCCACTGGCCTCCAAGCTTATATGCCAACCCAAGCATTTCAAAGCTGTCAAGTGTCTTTTCATTATCCGGGCCGAACAAGTTCAACCTTGCAATCGTTGCTTTCTTTGCCATTATCTGGCTGTCGACGAAATCTCCTCGAGTCCAGGCAAACGATGCCGCCTCGTAAAGCAGCGAACCCCATTCTTCCAACATGTCCTTTTCATGTGGCTGGTGTGCAACTGCACTTTGCACGTGCGCAAATAGCAACTGGCACCTAGGCCAGTTCTCATAGTTTCCTTCTGGGAATTTGTGGTGAAGGATTCGGATGAACCGTCCCTTCCACTTTTCAAGCTGTCCATGCGCCTTTAGCCATTCCTGCATGGCTAGTTGGACCAGGCGATGCATCTCAAAGTTCACCCCATCCGCACTAATGGATATGAATGAGTAGTCTCTCAGCACCAATATATCGTCCTCAAACTTGTCAACCACGCTGACACTTTTGCTTTCGTCTCCATTCCTGCCATCCCCTATCAGATCCACGTTAGATGCAGGAACACCGCCTAATTCCTGTCTCATCTCTTCGTTTCCTTGAAGTAGACTATCAGGTATTCCTTGTCGATCGAAAAAGCTCATTAGAGACAACAAATCCGCCGCGGATGGGCTTTCTTGCCGAATACAATCAAATGATATTTGCCAGGTAATGAGGATGGAGTTTTTGGCTTCCCGGTCTCTGCGAAGCTGGCCCCCCTCATAATCAAGGAGGCTTGTCTTCTGGTGGTCGCTTCCCCGAAAATTTTCCAGATACTGTGCAACTGATAGGCGCGGTGACCGTTGCTTGACATAGGCCGCGGCTTGTACAATCGCAAGCGGCATGAACTCGAGTGCCGTAGTCAGCTGAATGACGTCTTCCCTGGCAGCTTGCACTCCGAGCTTCTTGTCAAAGAGTGTAATTGCATGGATTTCGTCCATCGGTTCAACTGAAATAATATCCCTATCTTCCACCATGTGTGATACCACGCGTCTGTACCGACTTGTCATGATGATTGAGCCGTTCAAGCTCTGCGGGAAGTATGCCAAGATAGATTGTTCTGGCGTGCCACTCTGATTACTCCCTAGGCCGTCCTGTCCGATCGGTGAAATTTTATGAAGTGTTTGGTCATCATCTAGGTTATCAAGGATGAGAACCCATTTTCCCTTTGTTTCGTCCTGAAGCCAGTCTTCAAGGAGTTTGAATACGTTTGCCCTAGGATCCTGCCGACCGGGTATCCGAGCTCGGTCGACAATAGCTCGACAACTTTGCTCGAAGCGAGTTGCATTGCTAGCGTGAATCCAGAAAACCCAAGTCTCGGGCGATTGATCTCGAACTCGATAACAGTATTCGATAGCAAGTTGCGATTTTCTTCTCTTCTATTAGCATGGGTAAATCCATTGGCCTTTCCGAACCCACCCAACGCCACCAAGGCCGAGAAGTGCTATCCGAGATCCCGGTACGGAGCCTTTTTCGTGTATCTGATCAAGTAGCGTTCCACGGTCGACAAAGTCTGGGTCGCGACGGAACGGGACGGTCGATAGAGGATTCGGTGGGGTTTCCGGTCGCGCTGGGCCAAGAATCGGCGATTAGTTAACTTGATCACATTTCTAGGGCCTTGCAAAACCTACGGGGGGGTAGATAGAACTGCGGGTTGTGGATAGGGGCATTATTAATCCCAATCTGGAGCCCCGAGTTTGCGCTGCCAAACGAGTACCTTGCCATGATTCAAGCAGCTCTCGGGGTGCAATGTGCATCTAGGGACAAAGAACTAGCCACGTAACCAAGAGAAAGTGTCGGGATGCCAGCATGGTGGGCCCATAGATAAAAGTTTTGTACAGCACTAAGCTGCTTTTGATTTTTGACATTCTTGGCACTGTGCGCTCATAGCTAGATTATATCAGAATGCCACACTTCTTCTATCTTGCGATTTTCGACCACATTTGGAGATTCCTAGTGTAATTCGTGGTGGATCACATACACCGCCTAGATGTGACTGAAAGGTACCTTATATTCTCATATCAGGTGACTTAATAGTACTTCGCGTAAACTGCCAAATTAAATCCAAACAAGTATAGGCAGAAGCCTGTGTGTATTTTTTTGTGTATTCATTAGTTTGCAGCTGGACCTTCACTCTCAAATCACGTCAATCCCTGCCGTCTCCAGATCCTTTCTGCAATGACTTTGAGCTGTTCTTGGGCAACCACGAGGTCTCTTTCCGAGAAGATTAACATGTGCCATGTTGACCGAGAACCAGCTTGTAATTGGAATGAAAAGAATCTACAAGGACGCAGTGGATCGTGGTTGCGGCGATACATGATAGAAGTTGAAAGACTCGCAATAAAATCGGTTTGACAAGAGTGTTCGTCAAGGGATGCTGTCCCTCATCAGTAAATTGCTCCTCTTGCCTTTTAAGTACTTGCAGGGTTTTATCGCAAGACAAGAAAACAAACCTAAATTTACACACCCAAGGAATCTACAGGTATCCGTGTCTCTATGCACATGTTCAATTGCTTCCATCTACCTAGACAACCACAGCAATCCAAGCTAACTAAGTATAAAGCGGTTCCGTCAGATCATTCAGTGTAAGGCCCTCCTTGGCAACATCCTCATCACACAAGAACATAAGCGGCATCTCCACCAACGTCCCCTTAACCTGCGCCAACAATTCCTTCACCTGTCTCGCCCCCTCAGCACCCGGCGCAAAGTCCTCGCGCACAACATGGCCCCATTGATACCTGGCCGGACGGCCCAGATCATCCTTGCCCTCGGCCTCCTTATCCGCTTTGTGGAAGTAGTACTCGTAGAACTCCTTGTACGTGGCCCAGTTCCGGACATTGTCGTCCGGCACGGCGTGGAAGACCTTGCGGAAGATTTCGGTGTTGGTGTGTGCGCGTGTGTTCCACAGGCTGTCAAATGTGTCGGCGAGCGGGTCCTCGACGACTTTGCTTTCTGGGCAGTCGAAGTCGAATCGGTTGGGGATCCCGACGGGCTCGGAGTTTTCGTTTGCCACGCTGTAGTCTTGTGGTGGGAGGAGGCCGAGGTGTTTGCGGAAGAGCTCGCGGCGCAGAGATGACGCGAACCGGCTGGCTGTCCAGGGCTTGCCGTTCATTCTTGACTGGATGGGTGTGTAGTCTTCGATCACGACGGCGATTTCGGAGTCGTGGTCGCCGAGCTGCGAGCGGTCGTTTAGGTTGGCGGAGCCGCAGATCACTACGCGGTCGTCGGCGATCATCACCTTTCTGTGTGTTAGTTTATTTGTGATGGATGGTTTGTTGGATGAGAAACATACCTTGGAATGAACGTATAGTTCTTCACTGACAAACGCATCAATCTCGGCATCTGGGTGGCCGTCCCAAGGCACATTGCGAATGTCCTCTCCGCCCAGCATGTAGCACGCACTGACACTATCCCAGCGGGTGCTGGACTTGCCGTGAGACTGCTGTTGCGCAGCCTGTTGGTACTGCTGGAACGGGGCGGTGGTGTCAAAAGCACTCCGCGAAGCATCTTGGGGAGCCTGAGCATAACCTCCGGGGCCGGCAGTGTTCAGGTCATATTGTCTGCGGGCATCATCATAGTTGACACCGCTCTGGTACTCAGCTGCAGCCATAATGCCACCGGTGTTTATGCGGTCGTAGTTGCGCAGATTGTAGAATCGAATATAGTCCATAGGGTTGAAGCCCTCCTTGGCAATCAGTTCCATGATACTATGTCCGCCACGGTTGATCGAGTTGTACTGGAACTCCATGATAGCACGCGTGCCCAAAGTCTCGTCATCGTGCAAGTCGCCTGCGAAGCAAGGAACTGAAGGAATGACAACAATTATCTTGTATTTCTCTCCAGCGCGAGCGGCCCGCAGAATGCGCTCCAGGATCGCAGCGCCAATCTTGTTCTTCACCGGCTGTTGAGCATCACCAGTCGCCGTGATGAAGAACTGGTTCTCAATGTAAACAAAATGCTGACTGTTGCGAATCAAGGCTGCATAGGCATCTTGAATTGAATGCTCGAGAGGGCTGCCGTTGCTCCATTTCGAACAGCTGCGCACAACCTGGCAGGACATGTTGCCTCGTGCTTGCGACGAGGGTTGGCCGTAAGGGATCAGGCGGTCTTGGTACTGGTGGATTTGACCAGCTAGATTGGCACGCAGGGAGTTACCATACGAGGATATGTTCCCTCGCAAACCACCCGGTCCGAGCGATCCCCGTTCTCCTTCATAGGGATAGTCATCGATTCCGCGAGTGTTCGAGTGAGATGACTCTTGAGTTGGCGGAGGTGGGTAATAGGATGACTGAGACTGTGTCTGGCCTTGATAGCCTGCGGATTCCTGACCCGGCGGTGGTGCGAAATACGGAGTCTGTCCCTGTGGCTGGCTCTGGTAGGAGGGATGCGCAGATGAATGATTCGAAGGAGGCCCCGGTGGAGGCGGCGGGAAAGAACCCGGGTTATAGCTATACTCAGCTGATCCCTGGCTGGGAGAATGGCTTGCCGCAAGACCATAAGCCGGTGGGTCTTGACTTGGAGGTGGTGGATAGTTCTGGGCCTGGGTACTGCCTGGCTGGTACGATGGACCGGATTGCTGCTGTTGCTGTCCCTGGCCTGGATGTGGAGAATAGCTCGGGCTACTTCCAGGGTGGTATGGCTGATACGAATTGGCAGATGGCTGTTGCTGCTGCTGTGGTTGCGGGCTCGAAGAAGTCTGACCCGGGGGAGGGGGATATGCCGAAGCACCACCTGGATGGTAAGACTGGTAAGAGGGCTGAGCCGGCTGTTGCTGCTGCTGCGGCTGTGGGCTCGAAGAAACCCGACCCGGGGGAGGAGGATACGCTGATGCACCGCTAGACGGACTAGCCTGCCAGGATGGTTGAGTCGCCTGCTGCTGCAGGTTTTGAGGCCGCGCCTGTCCCGAGAGGTATGGATTGGGCTGCTGCACACCCGGCTGCTGGGGGCCAGTCGAAGAACTAGGCCGTCCGGACAAATCAAGTCGCGTGTACCTCGAGTCAGAGCGAACTTTGTACTTGGCATCATAGATAAAGTTCCAGCGCTCCACGAAATGGCGACGCAAATCCTCCACGGCGGAGCCATGCAGACTAATGGAGATATCGGACCAGCCCATTCTAGACATGTTCTTACGATCCAGCGCATTTTGTTCCCACTGGTTGACATTCTGGAAGTCGAGGACCCGGGAGTTATTGTAGTCTTGGCCGGGGAATACAATCTCGTTCAGATCAGCGGGATGGGCATCGGAAATGGCGTGTTGGTGCGTGTCCCAGCGCCCGAAACACAGGTCCAGGCCGCCCATAAAGGCAATCTGGCCGTCAATCAGACACAGTTTCTCGTGATGAGCCCAGTACAGGACCACGTCGTCGTTCATGCCGTACAGTGTCTTGATGGTGTCCTTGGACATCTTGCCCAGATTCGCTGTATTGAGCGACATGTTGTGGAAGCTGGATGTGATCGATGATGCCAGTTCTTGCCGGTCCGGCAGGTGGTCTGGGTGGCGGAAGACAGCAATATTGGGGTGCATGTTCTCCAGGTGGTGCTTGGTATGAGAGGAGGATACTATAGGTGGTCAGTCTCACTTTGGGTAGCAGATGTGAGTAAACATACAAGTCAGCGCCTGGGTTACCTCCTTGTAAACAATGATATTGACCCGCACGCCACGCTGCGCCGCAGCCTGCAGCATCCGGTCTAGCCGATACTGCTCATTCTTGGTTGGGGGTCTTCTCAGATAAAGCTCAGGGGATAGCCACCCTAGAGAATCGTCAGTTGATTTCTTTTTCTGGAATAAACCAACTTACAGTCCAAGATCCAGATCGACTCGCGCGCATTCTCCAGCGCCCGAGACACGGCCCAGAAATAGCTGCACCCATCCACATACCACTTGACATCGTTATGCTCACGGTGGGGCGCAAAGCTGCCGAACCGATGCTCCGTAGTGCCAGGCTTGCCGGGCCCGTACTGAGCATACGCTTGCGGGTCGATAGTAGTGCCAATCTTCGTGGCAAACTCCGATCCCAGGCCGGCCACAGTGCCCTGGAGCTTCCCGAAAAGCCCGCCAATGCGATCATCTTTGGGTGGTTTGTTCTGATAGTCGGGCTGTTGGTATTGTTCTTGGTAGGGAGCATTGGGATTGGTGTTCTGGTGACTGTATCCGTACGGGCCGGACTGGTTCTGGGATGGGTAGCCCTGTGAATGTCAGTCGAGCCATTTGTAGAGAATGGAGGGTACCCATACAGTCCGAGAGCCACCCTGGTTGTGTGTCTGTTGGCCCGGCTGTCCCGAGCCCTGGTGAGACTTATAGGCGTGACGGAGCATATTGAAGGTGTCGCCCACGAGACCTTTAGCAGAGTCCGTGGCACCTCGGTCCGACCCCTCGTAGTACTGGCCATAGGCCAGATCATCCTGCTGGGACATGGTGTTGATGGTGAGCAGAAAAGAGTTGGGCGGTGTTTTGGCGGGGCCCGTCTCACTTATGAAGGGCCCCGCCCAGCCATTGCGTGGCTGTGTATTTTAGTTCTCACACAGAACAGTGCCTAGGCGACCAACTAGATGCCATACGACTAGTAGAGCATCAACCTCTAGTATAATCACCTTGAAGGTATAGACCAATGTATAGATCAGCTGATCCATGGTACACGCTGCCATACCGCTGCGATGACGCACTCGCGAGACCTAATCTTATCTCCGATCGTTGACTTGTCTCCTCCATCCTCATCACCTTCATCACCATGTCTCTAGCCACTTTGGATGTATAGACACTCCCATCATATATTGTGAATCTCTAATCACTAACCCGGGTAGACCACCCAGCACCCCCATCTCACGGCTGCCGCTGCCACGCTCTTCTCGGCCAAGGCCGCCAAGCAGCTGAGCTTCGAGCAGATCGCCAACCATATCGGGCGCAATGAAGTGGCCACCGCCGCTATCTTCTACGGCCAGGCTAAGGCCTCGCCCGAGGATATCCAGAGCCTCGCGTCCCTGCTACATATCCCCGCCGGCCCGTTGGAGGAGCAGCTGAGTGGGTTTCCAGACCGGGGCCGCTCTGTCGAGATGCCTCCGAGGGAGCCCCTGATCTACCGGCTCTATGAGATTGTGCAGAACTATGGCTATGCGTATAAGGCGGTGCTCAACGAGAAGTTTGGGGATGGGATTATGAGTGCCATTTCCTTCTCGACCAAGGTTGAGAAAGAGACGGATTCCGAGGGCAATAATTGGGCCGTGATTACGCTGCGTGGGAAATGGTGAGTGATTGATGGATGGGTGAGATGGTGAAAATTATACTAATGGATGCCAGGCTGCCCTATTCGCGATTCTAGTTGCTATCAAATCTAATGGCTTTCCTTTCCTGCTCTTCTTCCCTTGTAAACAACCTACCGTTCCTCCCCATCCTCCATCTCTTCCTCCTCTTCTTTCCCATCCATCCACCCAACCCCTCTACTTTTCTCTCATCCAGCATGGCCTCCTCCAAGGTCGTCTGCTCCTTCAAGGGCTGCTCGCAGGACTTCGACTCCGAGAAGGCCATGCGAGCCCACAAGATGTACGACCCGAAGCACGAGTACTGCGCCAAATGCAACATGGATTTCAGCGACCGCACCGAGTACTACATTCACCGCATCATGAGCAACAAGCACTTCATGTGCCCGATCTGCACGGTCGAGTTTCGCAGCGGCACGGGTCGCGAGATCCATATCCAGAACGTGAGGGAGCCCCATCTTGCTGGAGAAGATAACAGCTAATACCCCCATCTCAAGAATCACAAGCGCGCTCAGAACATCACCTGCGCGGGCTGCAAGGGTAGTTTTACGTCTGCTGCTAGTCTGATCGTGCACATCGAGCGCAACGAATGCGATGGGATCACCTTTGCTCGTCTGACACAGGAACAGGCTCGCCGGTCCCTGATCAACGCTACCCTCAAGAAGGAACCGACAGCTGCTGTCCCGCTTGCACCATGGGTTTCCTCGACTGCCACCAACACTGATGACCAGGACGGCGGCGTGCGTCTCAACATCAACGCAGCCACCAGCGAAGACGACGCCGCCGCCCTCTCTCAACAGGATTGGCCTGCTCTCACTCCCATGAAAGCCGAGCCGAAGCCGAAGCAAAAGCCCGCCGTTCCAGCTTTCACTCTGCCCATCCGACTTGCGAAGCCTGATCTTACCCCCGACCCTGTTACCGCTGACAACTTCACCTTCACTCTGCCCATCAGGTCGGGAAGGCTTGATCCTGCCACCAAACCAGTCACCACTACTTCTGCGAAATTGCCCACTGACCCTGTGGTGGCAGTCAAGGACGAGCAGAACGAGCCACTCACCCCAAGCCTCCCAACCGGGCCCGACGACCTGATCTCCTTCGACGACGATCCCATCTCTGCAAAGGGCGGCAACACGGCTTTCGGCACGAACCGCCGCGCCGTGCGCGAGGGTACCTTCGGCATTGGCGATGTCCAGCCCATCAGCTTGATCCTCAACAAGAATGCCCGCTGGGACGCATCCAAGTTCTTCGACAAGGAGATGGGCCGGTACATCTGCAATTGCGGACATGCTTTTGCGCGCAAGGACGATTTCGAGACGCACATTGTGACGGAGCGCGAGAATCGGGAGCGCGATGTGTATGTTCTTTCTTCTTGTCTCCCCACCACCGTTCTTTTCTTTCTTATCTACGTCAAGAACCTAGACTAACGGACGGATATTCAGCTGCCCCAAGTGCCACAAGACCTTCAACTCCACCTCCGCCCTCATCAGCCACATGGAATCCATCCGTTCCCGCTGCGGCATGCGCGCGTACGCAGACTTCGGACACGCCCTCGACGAAGCGACTGGAGGACTGATCCAGGTCGATGCCTTCAATGCGGATGGCACGCCGCATATGGTTTCTCGCGCGCTGGATCATGCGGAGACGACGACTATCGGCACGGATCTGAGCAAGCCCACGCCTCTTCTGCAGTGAGCATGGTCGTTTCTCGTGGGTGGATATCTGGTCTCGCCTTGTCTCTTCTCTCTTCTCCTGGGGTAGTCTTCTTTTTCATATTCTTCAAGGCAGCTTCTATCCCGATCGTAATGCAATACTCCCCACTCAGCAGGATCAATCTACACTCTCTACTCTACTCTACAGTAAAGACAATGGTAATGTATAAAATAACCCGGAATTGGTTCTGGAGAAGGAAAACAAAGGGTATAGATAGATAGTAAAAAAGCGGTCCCCGACTCCAGCCCCCTTCTCCACTGAACGAAGCAATCAAGATACACGGGGATTAGCTATGGCATCAACAGCCTAGGCGAGGAGGCAGCAGAACCATAAAATAAAGCCAGAGCCGGCAAAACAGCCGAGTTGAATTCAAAAGGCAAGAACAGAACAAACTGCACATTTCCGTCCTTCTCTCTCCCACCAACCAACCAGGACAGACAGAGCAAACAGACAAAATAGAACACCTCCACTCCCAAGTTCCACAGGTATTATCCATTGGACAGACTTGCGGTCAACAGGAGAGTAGCGAGAATGGCAATCGGTCCATCAGATGGGCAGGTCAATGTGTCAGAGGGTAGTCGGTAAGAGAGCAAAAGAACGAAAAGTGTGGTGGGTAGGCTGTGTCCCGCATCGCTTGTCTAGCATTATCGATGAAAGAAGCGAGAAAAGAAAAAGCGAATCAAATCAAGGAACGCTGCGAATGGCCACACTCATGGATAGTAGAGGGCGATTCGCTTAGCAGCAGTCCTCGCAGCACTCGAAGCAGAGCAGACCGGCGCAGCTGGAAGCATAGGTCAGTATGTATACCCCCAGAAAAAAAAGGTGCTGGATGGGGGAGGGAGCACTTACACGCCGCAGCAGATGTCACCGGCACCACCGCCGCGCAGCTTCATCATGTTCTCCTGGGAGTTCTGTGAACCAGTTAGTATTGGGTACTGAGCATTGAGTATAGCGAGAGGGAGAGGAGAGGTAGACGAACGGGCTGCTCGGTGATGACGCGCTCGGTGGAGGGCGCTTCCGGGGAAGTCGGCTGCTGGTTCTGCACGGTAGCAGTGTTGGCGTCCCAGGTAGCCTCGGGAGCGGATTCCTTCTTGGAAGAGAAGAGGTTGAAGCCGAACATGTTGATTTTGGAGAGAGATTGTGTGGTGTGAGAAAGAGTGTGCTTTGTGGCGGTGTGGATTGTAGATGGTGATGGTGGTGTGACGGGGAAGAGAAGAAAGAAGGTCGGTGGGGAGGGGGAAAGGGAGAGATTTATGCTTTGCTCCGGATTGGTTCGGCAGTCGGTGACTTAGTCTCGGGTGAGAGCGACCATTATGACTGCAGTAAGAGAAACACGCGGTGGAGTGGCCAGGGGCTTGCGCGGGAGAGGGCCCCGCTGATTGGACCCACTTGTCGCCCTAAGCCCTGTGGTTGCCTGTGACGAGGCCACGGAATAGATTGTGGCTGCTTAGGTCGAATGCGTGCTGTTCTCGGGTCCGCGGCAGGATTCATGATTCGAGTACCTAGGGGTCGTCAGTCGTGACCAACATCCTCTTCCACCACCACCGACGGCCCTCCCGGAATACAGAACGGGGGTGCCTAATTGTGCCACACATGGCGGGTCCACCGGCCCCTGTGCCAAGCTTCGGTTAAGCTTTGTCATTGGCACTTCCGAGATGGCGCTATTTTTAGCGGTGGCTCAGCCAGCCCCCGTACGTAATGGCGCATCGTGGCTGGAGCTGCGTCGTGTTCTGGTCCGGTGGCGGAAACATAGTCCGTTTCAAGACTGATCCCTGCCGTGAGAACTATAGGTGATGTTAGTACCTATCCGACGTCGCTGAATACTGCCAACGGAGGACGAGATGAAAGACCAGATGCGAGATCGAATATAGTTGTAGAATGTGTCGCTCGGAATCGGGGCAAAATAACCGCTAGACCAAAAATGCACTATAGGCGATATTCTTAGTCTATCGTCATTTCCCATCTTGACAGAATGCAATGCCCGTCTTGAACGCTCTCTAGGCCGTCTTCGAGTCAATATTCGTTCACCCACTCATCAACACCGTTGACATTATCAGGCACGTTCTGCCCCTCTAGCCCGGCCTAACCGATCATGCTTCCGATCCTTCCGCCAGACAAAAAACCACGAAGCCAGCACACCCGAGATAGCCGCACAAAGGAAGCACAGGCAGATGATGAAGGACACGCGATACGTCGGCCCAAACACCGTGCTGTATATCTGAGGTCCCGCAATCCCGCTAAACTGCGCCATGGCATTCGTTGCCCCAATCCCAATCCCCGCGGCCACCGTGCCCTCCAGATCGCGGATCCGCTCTGGCCAGATGACCGGATATGCAGACCCGGCACATGCAGTCGCGACGATCAGAGCCACATATTTGACCACTGAGTTGGGAACTGTGATCAGAATGATGTAGCAGATAATGATCGTGCTTTCGACTGTTGCGGCCGTCAGTAGGAGCCTTGCATAGAATGTCATGTGAACGATGGTACGTACTCGCAACTGCTGTGGTCCACGGTCTGATCCACCCTCGATGTAGCAGATACCCGAGGGCATTTAAAAAGAAAAAGCATGCGACGTAGGGAGGCTGTCAATTCCGAGCTGGTTAGCACTTTCTAACCCATCTGTGTATTCTCTTGAGATTCCCAACTCACAATATTCATCAGCTGGGACAAAGCCGTCGAACTAAACCCAAGTTCGTAAATGACGGTAGGCAAAGCATACTGCACCCCAAACCCACCGATACCGTGCCCGATCCAGTAGATTGAAAATGTGTAAAGCGTAGGACTACTGAAAAGCGCTTTCACACCGGCCCAATCCCAGCTTTTGTCTTTTCCAGAGGGCGCCGAGGAGGCGAGACGGCCATGGAGGAACGCTCGCTCCTCCTCCGTCAACATGCGGGCGGTCTCGGGGTAATCTGGAAGACCGAACAGCGCCACAAAAGACAGGACAATGGCCGGCAGGCCTTCGATGATGAACAGCCACCGCCAGCCTGATAGTCCGCCGGCCCCATCCGCGAAGCTGATGGCGTATGCGAGCAGCCCGCTCAATGCGCCGGATACCTGGCCGAGAGAGTAGAAGAGGGCGATTCGCCAGGGCAGCTCGGATGGCTTGTACCAGAATGCCATGTGGTAGAGCACAGCTGGGTAGAACCCCGCCTCAGCCATTCCAATTGCGAACCGCACGCACATCATCCCCGGAAAGCTCTGGGCTGCACCCGCTGCGCAGGCACAGATCCCCCAGGACAAGATCAGGACGAACATCCATGTTGAGGGCTTGAAGCTCTTGAGAAGGATCGTGTTGGATGGCTCGAAGATGAGGTAGCTGTACGAGAAGATGGATTGCGTCCAGGACCATTGCGAGGGGCTGAACCCGAGCTCTTTCTTAATCCCTGTGCCGGCTTCCAGGTTGATGATCGCGGCGTTGGCGTAGTTGTTCGAGTCAATCACCCGGAAGATGTAGACAAGGGAGTAGAAGCCCACGAGCCAGAAGTCGATCTTTCGCAGAACCCTCTTCTCGAGTTTGGCATGATAGTCGATATCGGAATTCTCACGGCTGATTTCATTGGGTGGAGATGAAGTCACGCTGGTGGTAGAGACCCGGTCGTCATCCTTGCCGGATGTCATATTGCCCATGCTGTTTCGATGTAGGATTGGTCTGAGAGACAGATCCCGACGAGCAAATCCCGAAAGGCAAAACAGAAATTAATTCCCTGAAAACACCGCATCCTTAAGTCTTCTGCGACACCCTCCATGTTTGATGACGGGAATCTTAGAGTTCGCTTTTGCCATGATAGTTCCGATCACGACATCCATTTCCTCTCCGATTGCACCTATCCCAGAGATATCTACGACATGTTGTCTGGCTCACTCTTGCTTCAGTTTGTGGCTTGCATATGGAGGAGTCTAGACGGCCATAATTGCCAGATGATGTTGGTATACTCGCTCATCTCAGCCCGGGGAGTGTATATATCCAAACATGGATTGTATCCAAGCTTCGATATGCACATGTCAATAACGAACTAAATAACGATGCTGTCAACTAAAGACGGACCAATCATTTCCTTAGTAACATCATTATTTTCTAGGAAATACCGTTCTGACTTATCCGGCATAATCACGCCGTAGCCAATAACGCCATCCGGGCCAAGGATGATGTCCTCATACGACCCCGCATCTGTGCAATGGGATGGACATGGAACAAATCCCGATAATATTTGTAATGTAGGAGGTTCCGCAGATATATAAGTCCCATTTGGTCGCATCGAACATACCCCGCTAGGCGATACCTGTCACTCGTCATTCTCTATAGTTACCAAAACAAAAATGGCCCCATCCGCCATCGAAGAGCACCCCCCCATCCAAAGGGTCCCAGTCAAAGCATGGAACCGCCCCGCGCCTACCGGGGAGAAGCTTGATTGGGCTCCATTGGTGCAAATTGACCTGTCCCGGTTCGACGAACCGGGCGGAAAGCAAGAGCTTGCAAAGCAACTATACGATGCTGTGACAAGGGTCGGTTTCTGGGTTGTAGTTGGCCACGGACTTGACGAAGATCGCGTCCTGCGTCAATTCAGTCTCGGTAATGCGTTTTTCAAAGAGCCCCTCGAGGAGAAGCGAAGCTTCCCTTGCAACTTTGCTGAGGGCGAATATTTTGGTTACCGTGAGAACTCGAGGTGGGTTGGAGATACGGGGGTCAAAGAGAATATCGAAATGGTATGCGCCTATCATATTCATTATTTGCATTAGAGAAAGGCTGATTTGTGTAGCTCAATGTTCCCAAAGCAATTCCTGCATGGGATGGTGTGCCTAAACACCGGATCGTTCGTCAGAATTATGATGAGATCGCGAGCTTCCATCGTGATCTGTTCGACAATGTGATCAGGAAGTTGTTTGTCTTAATGGCAATTATTCTCGAATTGCCCGAAGACTACCTGGTCAATGCCCATGCCTATGACCAGCTTTCCGACGACCACTTGCGATATATGATCTACAACACTCGGACTCAAGAGGAATGGGACAAGGCACAGGGCTACTCCAAGGGTGGGCATACCGACTTTGGCAGCTTGACATTGTTGTTCTCGCAGCATGTTGCCGGATTGCAGATCCGGACTCCCGAAGGAGAATGGAAATGGGTGAAGCCCGTTGACGGCGGGATTACCTGCAATGCTGCCGACACCTTATCCTTCCTGACTAATGGTGAGTGCCCATGCCAATTGTCCCGGAACTATTCGGCTAACTAGAGACAACAACAGGCTTCATCAAATCCACGATCCATCGTGTTGTCACACCTCCGAAAGATCAGCTCGACATTGCTCGCCTTGGGTTGCTCTATTTCTGTAGGCCGGGGGATCATACCATAATGAGGACGGTGCCATCGCCTGTGCTGGACCGTCTTGGTATGCTTAGTGAAGAAGACAAGAATCCAAGCAAACCTGCCCCTACGGGAACTGAATATGTTCGAGCTCGGGTGAAGGATGTGCATCATAAGACTGTGCTTGATCGTCGGGAGAACACCTCGTTTGAGTTCAAGGGGCTGAAGGTGCAGAATTATTATGCTTAGGAGGTTACATTATGAGCTTTTGGGGAGGACTTGGATTTAACAAATTGTTCAAATTGGTGCTATATTAGTGTTCATTGTATACTTTTGCAACCACACAATACGCCCACTTCTGGGTGTCTCCACCAGCTTTTGGTCGGTTAGATATTTTTTTAAGATTTCAAGACATCTAGGTCTCGCACACTTGAAAATGTAAGGAGTACATTTGTATTTGCACCAAGTGGAGCGGATTGGATAACATAAGAACCTATGAGATGCCAAGTAACCACTGCCGGCGGTGGTTAACTACAGTAGTTTGTCCAAGGACTTTTTTCACCACACTCGTTTCGCAAAATAGTCGAATTGTTATTTTTGCATTACGATCGGAGTTATATTTCACTTTGCTACACTTTCATTTTCTCGAATACATCCATGTATACTCACGACGCAAAAACGTAGCTGCTTTGTAGGGTCTGGAATCCACGTGATGACTCCATCACCTGACCTGCACACGGAGATCATCGGGCCCGCCGTATTTTTTACAGATGAGCCGACCAAGCAACACTGCGAGACTGGCAAGCATGGCCGCCCCCAACGACACTTCGGGCGTGCGTGAGGCCGACTACGAGCGATTCAAGCACTACGCCGCGCTGACCTTCCTCGTGGCGTCCCCAGTGCTGATCGCTCTCCCACCCCGCAAACTCGACCACCTCACCGTCCTCCTGACCGGCGCATTCTGCGCTTCCGCCAACCACATCACCCGCGAACGCACGGGGCGCAGCATAATCGACCGACTCGAAGCCCGCGTAACCTCTTCCTCCTCCCCGCGTCCTCGGGCATCTCCCGGCATGTTCAGCGATCTGCCCAGCAATCGCGCAGAGGAGATCCAGGCGCGTCTGCGCGCGGCCCGGGATGCGCAGCTCCGCGATGCTGGCCTTACCACGGAGGAAATTGAGAAGCTGAAGGCGAGACAGCAGCAGGATAAAGGAGTTGTGCAGCGAGTTTGGATGGGGAATGAGACGGAGGGGTGGAAGGAGCGCCGTTTGCGCGAAGAGCAGAAAGCGCTGGATGAGGGGAAGGGGTATGGAGATTTAATTAAGGAGCATATTTGGGATGTATGGACATGGGGGGGAAAGGATGGATCGGAGGCGGAGAATGATGAGAAGAAGGACTGAAGTCGACTGCCTTCTCTGTCACCACTCTCGCCATTCAGCTACATGGCTCGACTCTACTCTCGCCATGTCGCCTTGCATATTTATCTACAGCATTGGGATTAGGTGTTTGATGATTTTCGACTTTACCAGGAACGAGTGAATGAACAATGGTGATTTTATTCAAAGATGACTTTCTATCTACATGTCACACATTGGAAAATACAAGCCGACACTCTCCTCGATATTCGACTCGTGGCCCGCGTACCACGAGACCAAGGCTTGTCCTCACGGCCATGACTCCGCTTGGGGCCTTGATCGAGAGCGAAGACGAGTACATATATCCATACAACAAAATGTCATCCATATCTCAATCTCACCAGATCAGACAATCTCAAACAATCTCAAACAAATGTAACAAAAACAGATCCAAGATATATGAAAACAAATCATCCCCCCATTCGAGCCGTGCCTTTTTTTTTTCTTTATTGGTGGTTTCGGCACGGGGCCAAGGAAAACATCCTCGCTGCTCTTGGACAATTTTGGCATGCGAGGTCAAAACCTTGACCGGGATGGGTACATTGAAACAATCTTCTTTCCTTTTCTCCACAATAGTAACGGTGCGCAGGCGCGTCCGCCCTTGCACCGTTACAAGTTTTCCCGTTCTCTGCGTCCCCAGTTTGCTAATTTCCCCGGAACCCCCCGTGAAGGGGAGAATCCTCACCGGCCCCGTTGTGGACGGTATTTAAAAACAAAATAAATTCAGGCCCGATACCCTCCAAGCAGGGCACGGTCCAATTTGGTCTGAGGGAGGGTGGCTCAGACCAGAAGACGGTGGATGATGGGTGTTGATCGAGTGTCGCGAGAACTCGACGGGAGATGGGGCCAGCTGTTGATGACTGACGGGACTTGGATTGATCCAGCAGGCCGTGATGGAGAATGGCCGAGATGCTGGTGCCCGCAGGTTTTGTCGAAGGTGAGTTGGCGTGCTGGATCCCCTTTCTAATAAGGTATCTTCTATCAGGCGACTTTTGCGGGTTTGGTCGAGAAAAGTAAACATATCCAGGGTGCTGGGACTCGGTGGGCTAGACCGGTGTCCGCCAGATGTCAATGCTTGCCAATTGCACAGACGGGCCGTGGCCAGACGGCGGTCCGAGTCTTATGTTGGGGGCTTGCGCATCTGGCTAAAGTAAAACGGAGGAACAATAGTCGTGATGGTGACTCCCGGAGCGACCAGGGCGTTGTTCTCCTAGTAATTGCCTTGCTGGGCAATTTGACGAATATGGTTCGCCTGAACATGAGCGTTAGTATGCTTGTCCCTTCTATGGAAGATGTGGTTGCTACTTACGAGCTCATGCATCGCGGCTGCACTGAATGCCAGGGCTTGGAATCGCTAGTTCATGATTAATCTTTGCCCCAGTGACTGAGGATATCAGGATATCACTTACAGGATCAGGAGCAGAAATTAGAGAGACAAGTGGAGGAGCGTCTTCCATAATCACATCTTCGTCAGGCTCAACGACAAGAGGTACGTCAAGCATTTCAACGTCGTGGTTCCAAGGCTCGGATTGTGTTCTTCTTCGGTTTGAGTTGGAGTTGTTATTAATGTGGTTGAAGTTAAATCCTTGAGCCTGGGGCGACTATTGACATAGTCTGTTAGCATACTTCCCGATGAAAAAGTCAGGCCTGCTTACCGTTGTTTGGCGGCGCCGGCGATTGCGTGCCCCGCGGCGTCTCCGACTTTGGTTAGGAAGATCGGGACCATTCAGCGGTTGCTGGTTGAACTGCTGCTGTTGCTGGCCTTGAGAGTAGGCATGAACCTGGCGAGGCGTTCGCGAACGACTTGAGGAGAAATAGTTGGCTCGCCGATTGTTGTGCAAGTTAGGGTCCTATACTTCAGTCAGTATCTGTTCATGAGAGCGAGATTGAGACTTACCTGTTTGCCAGCGTGGGCATGCGCCTATGGCATGGGTTAGATTGGTGATCCATACCTGCGAACGGACAAACCACGAAATGTCATATCAACCACAGCTTGTTGATAAATAAATGATACTTACAACCGATCCCGTCCGGACGCCGCCGCGAGAGTTATAGGAGGAGTAAGGGTGATTGCGGGCAAAGCCACCAGCGCCTCCGTTGTTCAACGGTCCCCGGCCTTGAGTGGGTTGGTTTTGGCGAAGGAATCCAGCCGAAGGACCGCTGTCCAAACGGGAGTGTGAGGACTGTCCGCCGAACTCTGTAGAATGCAAGTGGCACCACATGTTGTTCTTGTTAACGGACGAACTCTTTTGAAAGTGAGAGTCTGAACACCCAGCGCTCCAACCCCGAAAGAGACCTTGATCAAGAGGGTCTCCCAGAACCATTCCTCACAAGAACCGACTTTCCACTTGAGAGCTCCCACCTATTCTTTTTTTGGTTATGTTTTCTTGGTGCCACAAACGACTAACAATTTAAGAATATTCCCCTTTTTTTGAGGTTTTTTGAACGATTTTAAAACAGACACTTCAAGTTGCACTCCTCACAGAAATCAATGATCCTCTACAAGGCCGACCACTCGAAGGTGACCTGGTCGTCCACGCACACTTGATCAAGGCTCCCCAAGGAGGAGAGACTGGTGGGTTCCTTCTGGGGGAACGCGGGAGGGCTAGGGCTTGCGGGGTTTGGATATGTGAAGTTTTGAGATGAAAGGGTATATGTTTTGATAGCTGGGGAGATGACCACGGAAAGAAAGAAGAGAAAGGAGGAAGAGCGAGGAATTCTCGTTCTTTATAAGGGGGGGGAACCGCTACTCTGTACTTGATACTATACTATTTGGGGCTGCGCAATAGCTTCGACCCATGCCAGATTCGGTGCGCCGTTTAGTGATAACCATGGAGCAATCAGCCAAACAGGCATAGAATAGAGTCTTGTTTGCCGAAACCTGCCTACTTCATTTTGATCTGAATATGGATTAGTTACAGAGTACGAGTTAAACTAAGCTGAATTCTGATCTGAAGTTAATATTGGGCGGGAGTTCGTTTTCCAGGCGCAGGCAATTGAAACAGTTGTAGAAGGCCATTTTGGAGACATCGACCTAGATAACTTGAAAATAATTCCTGTCAGGAGCCTTAACATGCTCATATCCCTCTTACGAAATCAGTACTACAATAAGAAGCTTCGCAACTACTCCCTGATTCAAACATTTTGATCATTAGACAGAAACACAGTTCCAAGACGCCCCAGGCCAAATTCAAGAATCAGACCAGCTAATATAAATAAACTCGGAGCAAGGCCATCAAGCAACGAGGTGAAAGAAGACATGTAAGCCGAGCAATTCATGCACCAAACACATGCTCAACATCCTTCTCCGAAGTCAAAGTCTTGCTCAACGAGAGAATCCCTTCCATCGCAAATCACTTCTCCGTCAACAGAAGCAATGTCAACAGAAGCAATAGCAGCTTCATCGGAGAGAGAGAATTCGACTGGAAGAGGATCCAACGTCGGCTGAGCGCCTGATTCCGAGCTGATAAGATGCTGATCTGCCATCACAGCGGGAATGCTGTGCTCCTGCACAGCCTCCAACGACCGACGAGAAGCCTCGATTTCATTCAAAAGGATATTGGCCTCGACGAGGGCACGATCTATCCGCCGGATAATCTCCCGCTGCATGATATCCCGTTGGATAATCCCCATCCCCTCATCTTCGTCCTGGGCAGACACTTCAAATTGGCTACCGTCAATGTAGTATCTGCCTTGGTGGAGGTGGTAGAAACCGGTTTCTGGAATTCAGTCAGGGAGTCCGGATATAAAGCAGGATACTGGGTAACTCACCAATCTCCCAAGTCAGCTCGGATTCCATGAGGGTATTGGTCGGCGCAAGTCCGTATGACATCCCCGTTGTGTGAGAGGCATCGGTCCGGCCGTCAAAGGAGCTGGACAGGGATCCAGACTCCGCCTGTGTCCCTTCTTTAAGACCCCTCTCGATGCCCCGAAAGAGTTCTCTCAACTCTCGTTCTGCGTCCATATTGTCCTGATGTGCGGCATCGGGGAGCTCCAGGCATTCTGCCGCGGCTTCCATATTTTGGTCTTGTAGCTCGGGCAGGATCAGCCCTGGCATTTATATAGGAGAAGAGCAACTTGAGGACTCTAGCGTAGGGCAAATAAGGCAGAAGAGTGAGAATAAAGTGACCAAATGCAGCAAGAGGATATAGAGGGAAAGAGCGAGAAGGAAAGCGCAGGTCCTGATCTTACTGACGGAAACCAGGAAGCATCAAAACAACCTTAGCCCGTTTGAGTCAACCAGTACTCCGTTTCTTCGAACTGCCCACCGTCTCGCCCTCCGACACCGATTCAGCACCCCGTTTCAGATCCGAGCCCGCGTCCACATCCGCTGCGACTTCCACCTTCGAGCGCTTCCTTTTCGGTCGTGATCTGTCAGGCGATACACTTCCGTTCGAGGCCCCGCTCGTGCGTTTGCGTTTTTCTGGTCTTGCATCATCCCGTTCCCGTTTCCGTCGCCGCTCTTCTTTGATGCGTAAACGCCGCTGGACCTCGGCCGAGATGTCTTCTGTTTCTACTGATGCTTCAGTCGCGTCGCGCAGATCATCGTCGGCACCAGGCACGGCGGAGTAAGAGCTCCGCTTTCGTTTTGGGGCTCGGGCGTCGGTATCTTCGTAAGCCTGGTTCTGGTCGGTCGGAGGGGTCCCAAAATCCGGCCCTCTCTCCTTCTCTCCTTCTTTCTCATTCCGGGATCGTTTCCTCCGAGCCGTGTTCACGGAGTCTGTAGAGTAGGGAGTGGGTGTGTGGGTGTGAGAACGAGATGCGCCGTTCATGGAGCTTGTGTGCGACGTGGCAGTAGAGTGGTCCTCGTCAAGGGCTGTCTTGTCTATAGAGATAGTAGAGACGAATGAGTGCCGTAGACATGAAAGGATGCCCGTCGCAGAACTTACGGTTGCTCTAAACAAAGAAATCAAGAGTCAGCCGCCACTTCATGTAGACGAGTCACACATCATAACCCACCATTTTCTTTCGCACCAATGCAAACTGATTCATAGCCTGCACCGTCTTCTGCACCATTGACGACACTGTGCGGAATGCGTTGCCGTCCCGGGCCATGTGTTCTTTGACCGAGTCGAGCAGTTCGAGGTGCGAGGTGAGCATGGTCTCGTGTCGGGAGAACAGCTGTTACGAGACGAATTCCAGCGTCGCGTCAGCCTTGGTTCCTGAGCGCCATTATTGGGGGAAGGGTTCCTTGGGGGAGTCGCTGATACCCGCTGGTCCTGTGCGACTCGTCCCCCAACGCGCATGGATGGCCGACTCACCTCTGCCCAGGCAATTGGGGTGCGATTGGACGAGCCGCTTGTCCCTGGTGGTTCATGGCGGTCGTCCTCGACTGTTGGGTTCATGGCTGCGTGAGTGACGGGAAGGAAGACTGACGAACAGGGTTCGGATCGGAGCTGGAGCTCTCCGCGCCAAGACATCGATCTGACAGGGATCAACATTGTGTACCCGGCCACTCTCTCACTAATTATGCAGCCACTACTCCATATTTAATGCACAGTGAAAAGATCCGTTGGATTGAAGCTGGTGAGAATGTTGCTGTTATCTCACAAGCCATAAGCTATAACTATCAAGGTATACCGAAGGCAAAGACAACGTATCTGGCGAGAACCACTAACCCGCGGACGCCATTCTCAACTCAGAACATCATCCCTGCAGCTATTAGCAACACCACGCAATAAGACGTGAAGAGACTTACGTGTACGTATCCTCCGGCATCCGGATACCGTCATTAATCGAGATCCCCAACATCCTCCCACCGTCAACCGTCAACAATGCACTGTTCATATACCCACCCCCGGCACTCGACAACAACAGAACGGGCCCAACCATCTCCTCCGGTCGACCAGGTCGTCCAGCGGTGGACCGCAAGGCAGCTTTCTCGGCCTTGTGGTGGATTTTGTACTCGTGTTTGCCGGATGTAACGCCGGTCATCTCAGAGGGAAAGATGCCGGGGCAGATGGTATTCACGCGGATCTTCATGCTGTGGATCATATTAGTTGAAGTGGCTTTGAATGGCATTGGTGGAAGGATAGCTAACGGATGCAAACGGGCGGCGAGTTGTTTGGCGAGGTGGACGCCTAGGACATAGATCAGATCAACATTTCATGAGAGATATGAGATGGTAGCGTACTCGCGGCTTTGGAGACGCTATACGGCAAGGAGCCCATGGTCCTAGTTTGTGAAATATTAGCTACCGGTCTCAGTGTTCGAACGTAGGACTCTACCTTTGCACTCCGAGAGCTGCGAGTGAGGCAATCACGCAGACATTCGGGTCGGCCGCTTTGCGGAGAAGGGGAACGAAGTTTACTGTCAGAAAGTAGACGCCGCTCACATGAACTGAAGCAGGGTTAGTGGCAACATTATTGGGGAAGTAAGTAAAGATAACATACTTTGATTACTTCGATCAAAATCTTCCCTAATCCACTCTCAGCAACTTTGATCTCGAACAGCAGAAACAGACGTACTCCTCGATGCCATTAACCAATAGATTCTCCACATCATCAGCTATAACACAGTCAGCTCTACAGTTTCTTTCTCTGTTTGTGCATGTATATTCCCAAAACTCACGATTGTTAACATCCTTAGCCGGAGCTCTCCACGGACTGTTCACACCGGCGCAATTGATCAGTGTGTCAACATGGGACTCTTTAGCCTTGATGGCGTCCGCAATCTTCAAGCAGCCTTCCTTGGTCTGCACGTCGCCCTGGACACTAGGCGTTTTCCACCGGAGTCAGCCTCTCCTGGAGTCCAGGGTAGGCGGAAGCTTACATGTGTATATCACCGCCAACCTGCTTCGCCGCAGTCTCTAGTACCTCCTGTCTCCGCCCAGAGATGTATACCTTGGCGCCATTGACGGCGAATCCTTCCGCGAGTGCTTTTCCAATACCGGAACCTCCTCCCGTGATCACGACCACCCTGCCCTTGACCGAGAAGAGATCCTCGACTTTGAATGAAACGTGCTGCTCGGCCATAATTCTGGTAGAGTGAAGAACGGTCAATTGTAACTTGAGCGTTGGCTGTCGTAGATGATCTGCTGATCACGTTGGCAAATGAGGGGTGTCTCGCACGCAACCATGCGGGACATAGACGTGTTGGACGATAAGATCGTGGGGGCTATCGATAAGCCCGCGTGGGGGTCGCCTAGGGCCTGACCGAAAGGGCGGGGGTTCGGCAAGCAAGGAACCACACTCCAACAACCACCATGAAGCTCCTTTACCCAACCTCGGTCAAGCTCCCCATCCCGACCCTCAAGGGCTTTACCGTTACTCTCTACACCTACAATGTCAAAGAGCCCATCCCCGAGGAGCTCATCGACGCCGACATCCTCGTCACTTGGGCCAACAGTGCCGAGAACCTGCAGGATGCCGCCAAACGCATGAAAAATCTCCGATGGATCCAATCCCTCGCCGCCGGTCCCAATGATGTCCTCTCTGCTGGGTTCGATGTCTCGCGGATCACCGTCACCACCGGCTCCGGTCTGCACGATCGCCCCGTCGCCGAGCATGCTCTCGGTCTGCTCCTCGACGCCTGTCGCCACTTCTACGAGATGCGCGATTACCAGCTCCAGTCGAAATGGCCGGCCCATCTAGGTGGCTCCTTTCCCCGTGGAGGCCAGTTGACGACTCTGCGTGATGCGCACGTGCTCATCTGGGGATTCGGCAACATCGCAAAGAAGCTTGCCCCGCATTTGACCGCTCTCGGAGCCCACGTCACCGGTTTGGCCCGAGGACCTGGCGTGCGCGATGGTGTGGAGGTATACGGGGAGGACAAAATCTCGGAACTTCTGCCAAAGACAGATGCGCTGGTTATGATCCTGCCAGGCGCGGAGTCAACAAACAACGCCCTGAATGCCGAAAGACTCAAGCTCTTGCCCAAGCACGCGTGGGTGGTGAATGTGGGACGAGGCACGTCGGTCGATGAGGATGCGCTGGCGGATGCTCTTGACAAGGGCGAGATCGCCGGTGCCGCCCTGGACGTTTTCAAGAAAGAGCCGCTGCCGGAGTCCAGTCGACTGTGGAAGACGCCAAACCTGATTATCTCGCCTCACGCTGCTGGTGGAAGACCTGAAGGTTGTGAGGAGTTGATTGCGGACAACCTACGGCTATTCTTGGCTGAGCAGCCGCTCAAGAATGTAATCTAAAGGGATGTTGAAGAGTATTTAGAATTGAAATATCACCGTTTCGATTATGCATTTATTGTCCCAAAAGAATGGTATAAACATCAGAGTTTTCTGAATCGCAAGGTCGATATAATCTTCTCATGGTAGGACAATGTTGAACTCTTCCTCAAAGCCCATGATGAAAGACGATAGCTTCTGCAAACAAGAACGGTCTCCTGTCTCAGTCTCGATCCCTTCAAGTTTTCTCGTGGTTAAGAAACTGAGCAACTGAGAATGTGTCATCGAGCACGAGTAGTCAGCCGCTCTAGTCGGCATATCTTTTTGCTTCAACCCCGTCCGATGAATCAAAGCACCGTTGCTGAGAATGAGGCGACAACCTTCGTTCATATCGGTCAGGTACAAATCGATTGTGAAGTTATGCGCCTGAGCCTGAGGGCCATTCAGTCGTACTGCAATGGACGCGAAAAGTTGATGAAGAGATAGAGGCTCAAGCATTTCCGACTGGTCGGATAATAGATTCTTGGTCATCTTTTGACCGCGCAACTCGCTGGCACCAGACAAGTAAAAGTTGCGCCATGGGCCATTCTCCGCCCCGAGTCCGAGCTTTTCATAGGTTGAAGCCAATAGTTCTTTTCCTTCTTCATTTTCTGGATCGGCAAAAACAACGTGGTTCAACAGGGTTGCAGCAAAACGTAGGTCACCCTCTTTGATATAACCCTCGGATTTCCTGAGAACTTCTTTGGCACCACCCATGCAAGCAAGGTACCGTTTGGCAGATGCGACTGGAGGGTGCTCCCACAGATGAGATGGGTTTCCATCAAACCACGTCATGAAACGCTGATAGATTGCCTTGACATTGTGAACAACTGTTCCGTAGAAACCTTGTGTATGCCAGGCAGTCTGAAGCTTGGGAGGAAGCGAGAAGTCCTCAGCAATTTCAATACCAGTGAGACCCTGATTCATCAACCGTACAGTCTGATCGTGCATATATGCATATAGATCCCTTTGCTCGGTGAGATAATTCAATACCCGTTCGTTACCCCATGTTGGCCAATGGTGTGATGCGAAGACGGTGTCTGTCTTCTCCGCAAATAGGACGATTGACTCATCCAAGTACGAGGACCATGCAAGAGCATCACGCACAGCCGCACCCCGCGGTGTTGCGATGTTATGCAGGCATTGTGTCGCATTCTCAGCCGTACATATGGTTCGGAATTGAGGAAGATAGATGTTCATCTCAACGGGCGCCTCGGTTCCCGGTGTGATCTGAAAGAATAGTTCCACTCCATCAATTACTTCAACTTGTCCGGTATGAGTGATATCGAGATTTGGGGGGATAATCGTGCTTGTTCCGGAGGAGACGGTTGATCCCAACCCACAACTGATCTGACCATCGGGACCCTTTGCCAATTCATTCCCATACATGTATCCTGCCCTGCGAGCCATAGCGGTACCAGCAAAGATATTTTCGCTAACGGCGTGCTCAATGAAGCCTTGAGGAGCAATTATCGGTATTTTGGAAGCTTCACTTTGGGACACGGCTCCTTCTGCTCCGCCAAAATGATCAACATGTGTATGGGTGTAGATCATGCCCAGTACGGGCCTATCGCCACGATTTTTGCGATAGAGATCAAGCGCAGCCCTAGCACACTCGGCAGAGGTGAGACAATCGATGATGATTATTCCCCTTTTTCCCTCTATGAAAGTCATGTTTGATAGATCGAAGCCTCGGATTTGGTATATGCCGTCGACAACTTGGTAAAGGCCTTGTTTCGCAACGAGTTGGGCTTGGCACCATAGATTTGGGTTTGCGGTCGCTGGAGCAGGCGTGTCGGCCAAAAAATTGTAAGCTTCATTGTCCCAGACAATGCGGCCTTGTTTGTTTTTAATTATGCAGGGATCGAGGCGATCTACAAACCCGCGATCTGCATCCTGGAAGGATTGCGTGGGATCAGGTGAAAGGTCCATTGTAGTATCTGAGGTATAGTTTTTGTTCTGAAACATAACGATCTTCTATGCGAATTTGTTTAAATATTAATGAAATGCTAACGGGTGCTAAGAGGTCTATGACAGGTGCATTCCATGAATGTGCGCTAGTTGCGCTTTCCGCATCCGGAATGTCTATTTTTGCACCCGATCCAGGTTTCATTCAAAACCACCAGCATTATTTTGTCTTCTGTTCTGCTATCCTCTTTTTCAGCAGGCGAACAGTGCAAAATAAGACACCGGATTGGGTGATCCATAGACTTCAAGTACTAGCTCATGCTGGGGTGGATGAGCAAGGCAAATTCGTCCATCCAATCTTTCTCCGCACCCGCTGCTTTCGCTTCCGCCTGCCTACCCTCCTGCAGTAAGCCGCAGTATACTATAGAAAGCTACATTAGTACTTTTTTGAGGGTACAATCATCAATGAGCCCCCACTCATCGAGCTGTGAAGCTGCCTGAAGGCTTATCTCTAATTGGTAATCGAACTATTTGATCCCAGAAGCACCTTACTCCGACTCCAAAACCGTGCAAAGAAGACCCCGCAAGAGCGTAACAGAGGCCGCATAAGTACCAGGCACACACATACGATAGCCATGTTAACCTCGAGAACTGCCCAAACAACTTCGAACGCGCCACTAGCTATCCATTCTATCAGCAATCGTATACCCCCATATTATAGAAGACCTACCGGTTACATTTTCAGCCTGGTAGTGAATCAATTCGACAACACGGAGGATACCAAAGATGCACACACTGTTATTGGTCAATATTGCCACTTGACGACGCGGACAGAGATGAGAAGAACATACATCCCCCCAAACCCGAATAAAATCGTAATTCGAATCTTCTCAGGCCGCGAAAGCTTCATCCGCCATACGACGGCGATCGGAATGGCCAAAAGAGCCACGTCCTCTGCGACAGCCAGAGCTCCCATCGTGATGGCGAAAGCTTCTTGGTTATCTGGGCATCGTCCATCGATAGTTCTCTCCCAGAAGTAGCGCGGGGGTAAGCATTGCAGGGCGTTGCCGACGATGTTTGTAATGCCCCATGCTACCGTGAAAACTATCAGCGCGGTGGTGACTTTTTGCCAAGGTCCAACGATATATAATATACGGCGGACCAGGAAGATTATAGAGAGTTTCACGAAGACGTGGGCTAAAGCCCAGAACTTTTGTCCAAGCCAAAATACCTAAAATGTATAGTGTCAGTGATGGCATCTCTGCGATCTGATCCCACAAAGAAGCTCATACAAGTGCGACTCGTCCCCGTGTTTGTCGGGGCAATGCCCAAATATTATATCCCACACCGTTACATGCGGCTGATCAAAGCGAGTAAGTATCTCGAGTAGTAGTCTGTAGTTCGAGGCCTGGGGGGTTTGGAATGTACCGATAATAACACATGCACTGAGCAAGTAAGAGAAAAGCAACCCTAATCCCAAAAAGAGATCTTCAATGGCCGGTTTCCAGGAGGTCTTCCGCCGGCTGTAAAGTCGAAGGAGAAAAAAAATCGTGGCCGCCACTACAAAGGTGATGGCGATGGCTATAAGGGTTCGACTCCAAGACGGAGATTCCCGTCGATCTTTTCCTTTGTTCTCGATGGCAAGACTTGTCTCAAGAGATGAAAAAGGCATGTCATATCTCAGGTTAGCAGCGAACTGCGTACATCAGGAACCCTTTAAGAGCCAACTACACACTGCGGAAGTCTCCAGTGCTGAAAGTGATGATGTCATTCCAGAAAATTCAAGTACTCAGTTGTTGTCTTCTGATTATTTCTGCTTTCAATTATCCCCTGTCTCTATTCCTATTTATTATTTTCTTTGTCATTATTATGCACCACTAAATCTTAATGACTTATGAGCAACGGTTGACCGTCAAACCATTTGGCGATACCACGTGACTTGGGGGCTACCCAATTTGATGCTCCCACCAAGCAGATCCTAGTTAAATTAGAATGCGTTACAGATAGCCCCTTATTGTTGGAACCGGACAGATTCTATAAAATTAATGGAAGAGAAAGTTTCCGTGGAAAGAAGGGGGTTTAAGGGAAAGATGATAACGAAGAGGTGTCTTTCCTTATTGTCGAATCCACTATTGTGCATCAACGACAACTGGTGAATTTATACTAAACTCAAAGCGTCACTCACTGGCACAACATATCTTTCCCAGTCATTTAAATCTGAGATAGAAGGTCGTTTTGGCTCCGAAGACTTTGACAAATTGAAGTCTCGAGATTTCCAAACTTGCTCAATAACCGCGCGAGTTCGAGACACACTCGAGACACTGCTCTTGGCCATCCTCGCGAGCAGTTCCAAGACAAGCCTTCTCCCGTCTGTCACTGATCCGGTCTCTGGATATGTCCAGAGTTCAGTATCAAGCGGATCCAACTCTACAGCGGCAACGAAAAGAGGCCAGATGACGTGACAGACGGATTCCAATGCTAGCAATTCAAGAATCTCCTTCAATATCCTCCGAACATAAGTCCCAATTACGTGTTCTGATGGTCGTCCACCATATAACGCGCAATTCAGGTAGACAGCACAAGTAAGTCTCTTCAGTTCGGCGATCCTGTGAATAGTCTGGTCTTTTTCATCGGTATGAGGCTCTTGCTTGAGAGTATTGAGCTTATCACTCAACGTGGCGGCTCGGAGAGTGAAAGTCATCTGATCCTCATCCGAAACCATAAGCCTTCGTGACCGGCTTAGGTCCATGATGGTGAATAATATCGAGACAAGAGCTGGGCTGCAGCCCATCCAAGGGTTTATCGTTATATCGTCCTCGTGCCAATAGCTGGACCCAAAAAGGTCTGCCTTTGCGCAAGCAGTTCGGCCCATCACGTCTTGGAAAGCAAAGAAAAGTTCCGCAAAAGAAGAAACTGGGTCTCGCGGCGTACTTCCATTTGCCCCTGTTAATAATTGCTGCTGTCGCCTTCGAAGTCGAATAATATCTTTCGCCCCTTGGAGATGGACAATCCACCGTTTATCACAGTCATCCACGATATCGAAGAGACATAGGAACATTACAGTAACCAAGACTTCGGGGTCTTCTGCAACAAGAGTCGAGGGATCACGATTGATTCGCTTTCGGAAGTCGTTCAGAACTCGGGACTTTAACTGCAGGGCGATGTTGCTATATTGCGAGTCGTATTGGGACCAATGGCAGGCAGCCAGCGCCTGGACTGCTCGTAAGACTGTGGGTGAGGCTGATACACAATAGGGAAGAATGACAGAGGCAAATGGCGATTGTGACAGAGAACTGTTTGCTGTTCGAGGACATATTTGATTGATATAGTAGTCGAAGAGCTCTCGGTTTCCCAGCTCGGCTAGTAATGGAAATAGCGAGGGGGATGGTTGTAAGTTCTGTATTAACGCCTCATTCATCTCCATGGCTAGATTCGAAGGAGATGGTGGTCTTGAGAATGATAACATTGGCTCTCGAGGCCCTTGCTCACCAATGGCCATTTTAGCATTGAAAGCCGGCAGGAGATGTGGTTCAGCGTGGTTCTGTTCCTCATCACAAAGCCGTCGGATAAACGACATGTCATTATTTACGAATGTCCAAGGTTGAACCGACGGGATCGCAAGCCATGTCGCTTCTTTCGGAAAAGTGGAAGCTGAGCCTGGAGAGACTGATGGGCTCTGCCGCTCCTCGGGGGAGTTTTTGCTCCATAGCCCGGACCTGCCAAAGGCGACCCCACGATCGCGGAAATCCGATTCCCACTTCAGTGGAAACGTATTGTAGCACTGCAGGTCCTTTTGCCAGCACCGGGTGCACATTGGCTTTTGCTCGTCGCATTTGACCTTGCTTCGACGACAGTTGGTGCATCCATGGCGCGAACGGTCGGGTACCTTGCGGTCGCGTTTCCTTGCTTCTTGCTCCATCTGCGTCTATCCCACTTATTCGAATGGCCGACTCGAATCTTCCGATTGAGATTTCTTAACTCCCCGTTCTTGATGCTCTCGAAGCTTATGTCAGCATTCGCCAGGCAGGTTGTTGCGATGGCAAAGTTCAGAGTGGGGCGGCTTTTGGCCACTCATTTATCCGAAACAGCGGATCCTGCTTGATTGTAGCGCCGTAGTTCAGAGGGAGCAGTGATATCAGTTGCAAGTCAGCGTGGGGTGTCAAATGTCGCTTTTGGAGAGACCTCCTATTTAATAAGGTTCTGACTCCCCACATTCAACAATAGAATTCTTCACTTGAGTGCGCAGTCACCATATCTGGCAATCACATCTACCACTCCAGAACAATATACCGTCGCAATATCTTGCAAGCATAAATCATGGTTTTCAACCTTCGATGGGGCATTCTTGGTCAGTCTCTTTGAATAACCGAGATTCATTTAGCCTTACTGACGCTCATTTGCTTTAGCCACCGGCGGAATCGCAGAAAGTGAGTCGTCCAATCTGCGCGTGTTGCCGATTGACGAAGCTAATTTTGTCGACCCAAGCCTTTGTGAAGGACTTGTTGCGGGATCCAGCTGAAAGAGGGGTTACAGACGTCACTCACACTGTAGCTGCTGTGGCATCCTCGTCGTCCAAGTCTTCGGCCGATTCATTTGTCCAGAGGCTCCAGGTTCCCGAGCCATGTGCGACATACGGATCCTATGCAGAGGCCGTCAACGATGCCAGTGTTCAGGCGGTTTATGTGGCTAGCCCACACTCGCACCACTTTCAACATACGATGCTGGCACTGGAAGCCGGTAAACATGTTCTATGTGAGAAGGCATTCACCGTCAACGCTGCTCAGGCCAAGATCCTATGCGAGACCGCCCGGAAGAAGGGTCTTTTCCTAATGGAAGCTGTTTGGACCCGGTACTTTCCACTGAGCATTGAAGTGCGACGCCTCGTTCAAACCGGCGCAATTGGTGAGGTCCTGCGCGTGATCTCCGACTTGAGCATTGGAGACGAGCCTGAGACTGCCTGGAGTGCCGACCATCGTATGGTAAACAAAGACCTTGCGGGCGGCGCGCTGCTTGACTGTAAGTCCGATATAACTGCCATTTTAATGCATAGTTTGCTAAACATGTTGCAGTGGGTGTTTACGCTCTGACCTGGGTCTTCCAAATTCTTTACCACACCCTACCTCCATCTCAGCGGAAAGCGCCATCACAGATTACCTCTCATATGTCGAAGTATCCTAAAACTGGAGTAGACGAAGAGGCGACAATGATCATAACCTTTCCGACTACAACGCCGTCGGCCCTTCCTAACCGGACCTCACACGCTGTAGCAATGACGGCCTTCCGCGTTTCCACTGACCCAGACAATCGCGGCTCTGCTGGCCCCTCTGTCCAAATCCAGGGGACTAAGGGACACATCCAAATTTTCGGGCCTGCTTTTTGCCCAGAAAAATACCGCGTGGTTCCGTGTAGTGAGTCAGGAGACCCGGCAACTATCCAGGATGTTCATATGCCTATTCCTGGCGGTGCGCGCGGTATGTTCTGGGAAGCCGATGAAGTCGCTCGCTGTTTGCGCGACGGGAAACTTGAGAGCGAGACTCTGCCTTGGGATGAGAGCATCACAATTATGGAAGTGATGGATAAAGTCCGGGAGCAGGGAGGGCTGACTTATCCAGAGAGCATTGAATCGACAAGTTACCCACTGGCTCTTTGATATATCGGGGTACGATCGTTGTGACAGACGCCTCCGCCACCTGTTTTGGAACTACCTGATTCCAGTTAGGAAGCAATCGCTAGTTACTTTATGAACATTACGCTCCGTAACAATCCTCCAATTCTCATTGACAGACCCTATTCAAGCCAACATTCAATAGAATTCCTATCATCATTAACAAAAGGAAGAAGATTATGTGGTGAAATCCATCCCAGTCTCTGTTTCAGACCCGAGCGCCGCATTGTGTACAGAAGTTTGTGGTAGTGGTGGATTGTACACAGAACCCACAAAGCCTCCCCTTCCTTGGGATTCTGGGAGAAACAGCAGTTTCTGGGGGCAGGGAGTTATTAATTTGTATAAAAGAAGGAGACGGTTGTGGTGCTCCTTGTTGCATCAGAAATCAGGTTGTGTTTATCGCATTCTGGCTGTTGATGCCTCTGCCACTTTAGGAGCGTGCAGCCAGAAAGGCAGCAAGATCTTCAAGTTGACAGTGTTGTCCAGACAAGAAACATGGGCGTGGATTTGGAAAAAATACCTCCTCTCCAGAAGCACCGTTTTGAAAGACGGCGTCGATTTAAATGGCGAAGGAAGCGTCTCATGCATCAATACTGGTTCGTTGAGCCGTAAGGGGGCATTGATAGTATGCTTGTCGGGGTTGAGGGAAAGAGGGCTGAGGACAGAGGAACTAAGAAATGACTTTTTCTCATGCGGGACGCCGGCAGTCGTAGAGCTCCTGAGAATGATGGTGTAATCTTTGAGCTGGAATTCGGGTAAAGGCATCCTATAGTCGGATTCTGGAGAGTCGGTTTGAAGCGTGAACGCTAGCGTGAAGGGCTCGCCAATGATTACCGCTGTAGTGGGTGCTGCTAGCAGCGAGAGTCTCAGTTGGTAGCTCCCAGTACTGTGTTGGACGGTATCTTTGGATTTGGTCTTTGTGAGTGGCCTTGGGATGCCCGAATTTGTGATTGTATATTGCTGCGTGAAGCTGTCACGGGCGTCTTGCCTGACGGCCCCTGGACTCGGGTTTCGGGTAGGTTCACAAGTAACGACAATAGGAAGTTCATCTCCCAGGCTCAGCATGCTTTTCTTAGCCTGGGCAGCTAAAGAATATGTGACTTTCCAATCTGTATACGAGTCTCTCAGCTGACTGGCATCGTCGCACGTAGGTGGGATAGGCCACATGGGGCCTAGAGGAGCCGAATAGAGATCGCCAGGTTTTGAATATCCCTCCCATGCTACCGGATTGAAGAAGCTTTTAGGGATCTCAAAGAAGAAGGGGTATTCGTAGGTGGACGCCGTCATCTTGGCGGGGCCCTGAAGCAACGTTTCGCTTAGCTTAAAGATATCGAAATTGTAGGTATCCCTGAAATTTCCCTCTGTAGATTTTGCAAACAATGACCCCTTGAATATGAGAGATATGTCTTTGATCTTCTCGTCGCCTCTCGCAGTCAAAACGACTTTACCTGACACGGAATCGCCAGGGAGGAACTGATGCGCCTTCCGATCCGTCATCGAGTAAGGTGGATCTAGGACGATCCTAAATCGCGAACCCATCGCAGTGGTGATGTGCAAGCCCTTGGCTTTCTTTCCGTCTTGGAGTGAAATCAACCTTGGGCGAAAGAGCCAAAGAGGGGAAAGGGAATACGGGGTAGCTTTAACAAGGGGGGGCGGCCCCAGAAAGGAGGCTTATGGACTTGATCGAATAAAGACTAGTTGACGCTTATTATTCATGCCATTCGGTTCACGGCAGTTTCTGCTTACGCCCCCACTCCGCTAAAGTTAGTCTCGTTCTCCTATATGTACAAATGATCGCTATGCTATAACTGCCGCCTCAATGCGGCGCAGATGCTCTGTGATATCACGACAGCTCCATCGGGTCTGCGATTGTGGTGCCAGCATGCCCCGGATACAGGCCATCAGCATCTCGGCCACCGTCGCCCCATTATCTAGCATGGTCCCACCACAATCGACCTTGCGGGCAAAGTCGCGGGGGAATAATGTGTGCTCCGTAGGGTCGTCACTGGATCCATGCGTCAAGTTGTTCAGAACTAGCTGCCGCTCCATCTTGGTGTTCAGACGGTAGACCAGCTCGAACAGAATAACCCCCAGCGCATAGACATCCAGTTTTTCGTCAATCCGATATGTATCAAAGTAACTGTGGCCGCGGCTTTCGACGGCATTTGCTGGTGGTCGATAGAACTCGGTTCCAACGACGCGCTGGATGGGTGGGCCCTCGCGGTATGGTGTCACGGTTTCATCAGAAGAGGTTTCGTTCAGATGGGAGATGTCTGCAACGAGCCCAAAGTCGCCGATCCGAGGACGGCAGAAGTGGTGTGGTGTGCCATGCTCAGAGCTGCAGGTTGCGCAGGTGTCCAAAGGACTATTCTCGGGCGCGGATAGAAAGATATTTGCTGGTTTCAAATCGCGGTGGACAATTCCCTGGGAATGCAGATATTCTACCCCAGAGACAATGTCCTGCATCAGTCGCACCGAGGATAGTAGATGGAAACAATGCTTCCTGTAAATATAACCGCCACCCTCACGCTTGGTGGCTGCTTGATGGTTCAGATATGAACCGAGCGAGATCGGATGCAGTGACATCTGAATGTGAAGAATGACGGCGGGCGGCTGATGCCCAACGTGGAATTGGCGCTGGATCTGTAACTTGGACTGGTCTTGACTCAGACCATCGGTGAAAATGTCACCGTCCGTTGCCCCGGATGTGGAAGTATGCCCATACGAGGGTCTGTCGAAGTTGCGAGGAATAGATTCAATGTCGTCGTCCTCATCCTCCTGATCTCGTCCAGAGATCTTCTGTGATCGATGGGAAGAAGTAGTCGCATGACTCTCCCAACGCTGTATTCCGTTTGAAAAGCCTTCTTCGCCGAGACTCTGATGGTGCTCTACTACTGAGCTCTTCGAGTGCTCAAAGACAATACCCATACTCGGCTCATTTGAGGGGTCTTGGCTGGGCAAGCCGACCTGCGCGTGCTCGTACTTGATGTGAGTTGGGCGCTTGTCAGCTGGAGCAGGATTAGAAACATGCGCCTGTTCAACCCACGCTCCATAGTATCGCACGATGTTGGTGTGTTCCAGCCGAGCGAGGGTCCGGATTTCTTTCATGATGGTCTCCAGGTGTGTCTGACCGCCGTACTGCAGCTGGTCGAGTCGCCTTTGGCTGAGCGGGATTTTCTTGACCGCATAGTCTTGACCGTCGATGTGGTTCTTGACATGATAGACTTCACCGAACGAACCACGGCCGAGGACCTTGAGCTCACTAAACTCGACGGAATAGCGAGACAAATGATTATAGGGCTGAGAAACTGGAGCATTGACTAGTGGCACGCCCACAGGAGAACTGCCAAAAAGAGGAATGAAGGAATTGGGCAATCGTTTTGCGCCATTCGAGATGTCTTCAAACATCTCAAGCTTATTCGCTGGAGGTAGTTGTTTTCTGAAGCCCAAATCCTCTTGCCGAGTCAGCCAGAATTGCGCATTATCTCCGGATTCATGTTTGTTCGGTGTTGATCTTGAAATCAGTGCCAGTTCCTCGGTGGTGCCGATATGAGGGGACCGTTTGTGAGGCTCATTCAGATTCAACTCATCCAGAGCAGACAAGCCGAGCAGATCGAGGTTGTCGCGGTAGCTTTGTCGTGTGGAGCCCCATTCCTCTTTGTCAACGCCGTCCGCAAGAACACCGTGCGATGACAAAAATTGTGACTTGTATCTGTACAACTTCTTACCTAGATACTGCACCTCGGGAGATTGGCGTGTAAATGTTTGAGTCGAGCCCTGTTGGGCGTTCAGGATGTCTGCCGCTCGGCTTTGGCAGTAAAACTCCAGCAGCGCAGCTGTCATCACATCTGCGTGGCGCTCGATGTTGACATCTAGCGCATCATGGGAGAATTCGGACACCTCATCGAGGGTCGAAGTGTCCACTTGGCTTTCCGAGCCCTTCGAATTTTGTTCAGCCGTTTTGCCCTTGCCAGAGTCCTGGGAATCATTCCTGGAATCATGCAGCTCGCTGTCTTCCGAGCTGGACTCGTCGGACGATATCTCGGCAGCTGATCGAAACATCGACATAGTGATCACCGCAACAGAAAAATGCAACAATTAACTCGAGGCCCCAACAACGCCATTCAAAGATTAACGCTCCTGGAATGGAGACCAGCAGCCGACTGTTTTATGGTGACTCTGGAAAGGACCGATCAATGTCTCCATCAAGTTGAGGCGTCTCAGAGTCGAGCAGAATGAATCAAGTGTTCTAAAGATGCCACGGTGGATTGTACATCAATGAAAGGCAAATGGACATGTCCCACTTTGACTCAGGATTCCATTGGATTCTAAAATGTCGTGGCAGGGCGTGTATCATGCGACCCACATCCCTGCAAGGCAGAACTGACCCAGGATTATCGATCAGAGGCAGCAACAGTGACCAAAAGACAAGGGTCTCGGCATATCCAAACCAACCCGGTCAGTGGCGCAAGGAGAATCTCGTGTCCTGTCACCGTTTGGCGGGGACGAGTCATATTTCTGCCGGCAGAACGCGTGTGACTGTGATGGGGCTGGGGAATGCGACAGTTGTTATCTAGCATCAAATTAGAGAGAGGGGGCTAACAGACACAACTATCAAACGATAATCATGGTGCCCTCGTCCGACTCTACTCAAGCTTGTCAAGGTACAGTGGTGTACCAAAAGTCTGCATTTCTCTGCCTACCGCCTAAGCGGTAACGTGTTTGGTCCACCCGTGTACACCGCCTCCGTTATCTCGTCTTATCGCACGTGACCCCACGCGTAGAGGGCGTAATGGGCGTCACGTCGCGTCGGGTCCCTTTTTAATCCTCTCCCATTCCTCTGTGTACTCAACCTCCCACCCACTGACGTGTCGAGTTTGTTATCCCACAGCTTCTGCACATCTATTCTATGAATTGCCGCCATGCCTGAAGCTGTCATGCCCCAGAAGCGGGTGCTGGGCGACGCCACCAATAGTCCCCGCAATGTTCTCAAGTCTCCCAGCGCGCTGAAGAAGCGGAAACTGGACAACGAGTCCGCGGCTCAGCTCCTACGACCTTCCCAGAATGGAACACGCAAGGGCTTTGGCTCGAGCCAGCCACAGAAAAGCCAGTTCGAGGCGGAGGTCCTCGAGAAAATGACCCAGGACATCAACGGCTTGAAGGAGAACAACTCCGAGAGAGACCAACAGTGGGAGCGCCCGCCACTGGGTGACTTTGACGAAAGCAAAGAGAATCTTTGCTTTCAGCAGATTGATGCGGAGGAAGGGTCGATGATGGGCGGAAAGATGGCAGTCCGGCTTTTTGGTGTCACAGAGGTGAGCATAGCCTCCTGCCTACGTTTGTGTCTGATCTAACTCTCCGACCAGGAAGGACAATCGGTCCTACTGCACGTCACCGGCTTTCAACACTACCTTTATATTGCTGCCCCTGTCAATTTCACCAAAGCAGATTGCGGACCCTACAAGGCTTTCCTCGAATCGAAACTTGCCCAACACGGGCAGGTCATACAATCCGTTGATATAACCATGAGAGAAAACATCTATGGGTTCCAAGGAAACCAAAAGACTTACTACATCAAAATCACCGTGACAGACCCAAGATCGATCAGCAGACTTCGCAGCGCGCTGGAAACTGGCAGCGGGACCATGAACTACAAGGGCCTGTGGAATTCAGCTGACAAGGGGATTCTCACATTTGACAGTATTCAATATTTGCTGCGGTTCATGATTGATACCGGTCTCGCCGGAATGGCCTGGGTTGAGGCAAAGGCGGGGAAATATCGCGTTCTTCCTCACCGCGAAAGGCAGTCCAATTGTCAAATCGAGGCCGCCGTCGACTATCACGATATGATCGCTCACCCGCCCAACGGAGAATGGGCGAAGATGGCGCCACTCCGCGTTTTGTCCTTTGATATCGAATGCGCCGGCCGAAAGGGCATCTTTCCAGAGCCCAACCAAGATCCAGTCATCCAAATTGCCAACGTCGTTACCCGCTACGGAGAGTCGAAGCCGTTCGTTCGAAATGTATTTGTTCTTGACACGTGCAGTCTGATCGTCAACACACAAATCCTCGAGTTTGAAAAGGAGGAGAACATGCTGAACGCGTGGCGCGATTTCGTGGAGAAGGTGGATCCCGATGTGATCATCGGATACAACATTTCCAACTTCGATTTTCCGTACCTGCTCGACCGGGCAAAGCATCTGAAATGTACTGGGTTCCCATACTGGACCAGACTGAAAGGCATGAAGTCAGAAGCGAAGGAAACAAATTTCTCCAGCAAACAGATGGGCAGTCGTGAGACGAAAGCGACGAACACAAACGGCAGAATTCAGCTTGATCTCCTTCAATTGGTCCAAAGAGATCACCAACTGCGAAGCTACACCCTCAACTCTGTATCATATGAGTTCCTGGGCGAGCAGAAGGAAGATGTGCACCACACGATGATCACAGAACTCTTCAACGGCACCCCCGACTCGAGGCGAAGACTGGCTGTATACTGTTTGAAGGACGCGTATCTGCCGCAGAGACTGATGGATAAGCTAATGTGTCTCGTGAACTATACCGAGATGGCAAGGGTCACAGGCGTCCCTTTCAACTACCTTTTGTCTCGTGGCCAACAGGTCAAATTTATCAGCCAGTTGTTTCGAAAGGCTCTGGAACAGCAGCTTGTTATCCCCAACGCCAAATCGAACGACGAGCAGGACTACGAGGGCGCTACTGTCATCGAACCAGTGCGAGGATACTACGGTGTGCCCATCGCGACCCTCGATTTCGCATCGCTGTATCCCTCCATTATTCAAGCGCACAACCTCTGTTACACGACGCTTTTGAACAAGGCCAGTGTGGAGAAGCTGGGTCTCAAGAAAGACGACGACTACATTGTGACGCCCAATGGAGATATGTTCTGCACTACCAAGGTTCGCAAGGGTCTATTGTCGCAAATTCTCGAGGAGCTGTTGTCGGCCAGAAAGAAAGCCAAGAAAGAGCTGGGCGTGGAGACGGACCCGTTCAAAAAGGCTGTGCTGAACGGTCGACAGCTTGCCCTGAAGATCAGCGCGAACAGTGTCTACGGTCTTACGGGTGCCACAGTTGGCAAGCTACCCTGTCTCCCAATCGCCAGTAGTACTACCAGTTACGGACGTCAGATGATTGAAAAGACCAAACAAGAAGTTGAGGCTCGCTACACTATCGCCAATGGCTATTCTCATGATGCTCAAGTCATCTACGGTGATACTGACTCGGTCATGGTCAAATTTGGGGTCTCCGAACTTGAGGATGCGATGAAGCTTGGACAGGAGGCAGCCGACTTTGTCTCATCCAAATTTATCAAACCTATCAAGCTGGAGTTCGAGAAGGTGTACTTCCCATATCTTCTGATCAACAAAAAACGGTACGCTGGGTTGTACTGGACGAACCCCAAGAAGCATGACAAGATGGACACTAAGGGTATTGAGACTGTGCGGCGCGACAACTGCTTGCTCGTCCAAAACGTCATCGAAACGGTGCTGAACAAGATCTTGATAGACCGAGATCTTGACGGCGCTCAGAAGTAAGTATCTCGTGTTCCTTTTTGCGTCCACAAACTAATCCGCTGTGCAGCTACGTCAAAGGTACCATCTCGGACCTTCTGCAGAACAAGGTTGATATGTCGAAGTTGGTGATCACCAAGGCACTCTCCAAGAGCGACTACAGTGCCAAACAAGCGCACGTCGAACTCGCCGAGCGCATGCGCAAACGTGACGCGGGATCCGCACCCACCCTGGGTGATCGTGTGGCGTATGTCATGATCAAGGGCGCTACCAATTCGAAGAACTACGAGCGTTCCGAGGATCCCATCTACGTTTTGGAAAACAACATCCCCATTGACACCAAATATTACCTGGATAACCAACTCGCCAACCCATTAGGACGTATTTTCGAACCTATCCTGGGCGAGAAGAAGGCTGGTCAACTGCTTACTGGTGAACACACACGGTCCATCTCCGTCGCTGCGCCTAGTTTGGGTGGGTTAATGAAGTTCGCCAAGCGCACCCAGACCTGTATGGGATGCAAGAAGCCGCTCGCTGGCAAGGAAGAGATGGCCGGCGCGGTGTGCGAGAACTGCCGGCCTCGTCTAGGTGAACTGTACACCAAGACACTGACCAAGGTGTCCGATCTGGAGGTTCGGTTCGGTCGACTGTGGACTCAGTGCCAGCGCTGCCAGGGCAGTCTGCACTGCGAGGTTATTTGCTCTTCGCGTGATTGTCCGATCTTCTACATGCGCATGAAGGCCAAGAAGGATGTAGAGGATTCGCAGAAGGAACTGTCTCGGTTTGATTTGGACCCAGGTGCCTGGTGATTTCATTTTCGGTGTGTTTTGGGATGGGAGTGCTTCATTAATGACGGAGTTGGGGGTGTTCATATGTCTAGTGGAAAGTAGTGACCGTTAATGCCTTCCATGTCGTAATCAGAGAGACACTCTTTCAACCCCTAATGACAAGAGTCCAGAACTAGAAGCTTCCAATGAGGGGTTCCCTCTGTACAGCTAATAGCTCGTCATCAAAATTCGGCCATCGCATATCTGCATAGTTCATTCAGTTCATGCAATTTTGTAGTGCACGCATCACTCTACATTATAGCTTGTTCCACGGCCTTCAGGCACTCTTCCTTCCTATAATTCTCCGTCAACCATCCATATCGGTGCCACTAACGAGTGGGGATAAGCCCTTCTCTAATCGGGGCGAAGCGGCTCCGTGATCAACGGGAGCCATGCAGTTGATGGCGCAGACCGCTCACTACCATAGGCCGTCTTGGCCATTTGAGATATAGTGAGCCTACGCCTGCTCCATATTGTATGGACAATAATTTCGGGCTGCTAGAGATCGAGGATTTGGGCCATTTTGCGGTGGTTGGTACAGGTTTGCCTAAAGTTGGGGCGAAGTGACCATGGACATAGGCTATGTCTGGGGGTTATAACAAGGTAGGAATATTTTGCTTACTCGGAATTATACGTGGTTAGTATTATACCTTTAAGCCTCTACTACTGTAGAGACTTAATCGCCGGTAGCCTTGGATGGTTCTCGTTTCTGCTCTTCTTTTCGTTATTAGGCGTTTACGCAGAGCTATTACCGCCCACTGACAGTGACAGAACGCACAGACATCGGTTGTGTATGGATATAAGCCGCAGCCCGTAGCACGCCTAATAAAGCCATGAAAGTCTTTCTATCCAGTAAGTGCGGCATATCGTCACGCCACCACGCCGCCAAAACGGAGGCCAGAATTTCTCGAATAATTATGCTGCCTGGCAATGCGGAAACATTGATAAGCAGCCACTCTTCATCGTAGATCTCCCACGGTGCAAATATCGCGAATATGTCCAATACAGAAGGAACCATCCCCTTTAGCATTCCCAGTGTGCAAGAGCAATGTTTCACGTGGTACAGAACGATTGGCGACATCAACAAGATACCGCCGCTAATCTTGATACACGGAGGTCCGGGCACTGGCTCTGACTACCATCTCCATCTTGCCGAACCACTCGAAGCTGCAGGTATTCCTTGCATCTTCTACGACCAGGTTGGCTGCGGACGCTCGTCACTCATCCGCGAGAAAGCCGAAGATGAGAGTTTCTGGGGCTTCGATTTGTTCTGTGCTGAGCTCGACAATCTCGTGGACCACTTTGAGCTACGCAAAGTCGGATTCTCTATATACGGCCACAGCTGGGGCGGCATGCTAGCCAGTATATATGCTGGGCAAAAGCCGGCTGGTCTTCACAAACTAGTCATCGCAAATTCAATTCCGAGTGCAGCCCTCTCCGCCAAAGAGAGTGAACGTTTATTTCGGCTGCTGCCCGTTGACGATGCTATCATACAGATGGATGCGGACGGGGATTATGACAACCCAGCATATCTAGAGGCGGGTTATCGTTTCATGAAAAAGCATTTTTGCATACTAGAACCGTGGCCTGCCGTACTCGCCGGCATCAGAGCATCACGTGAAAGCAGCACGACAATGTGGAAGACGAACGGCAAGAAAGGTATCTCCCTTATTCGACAGCCAGGCTTCATGCATGACTATGATGCCATCAAGACGGCGGGGAGTATCGAAGTGCCAGCACTGCTCCTGACAGGTCGGTACGACAAGAACAATGAAGCGATCATGAGCCCTTGGTTCAAATCCATACCACGGGTCAAATGGGCCGTGCTGGAGAAGTCGAGTCATATGGCAGCTCTTGAGGAGCCCGCCAGATATGCCGGGCTCTTAACGGATTTTCTGCTGTAGAGACCCTCTTAAATTAGATTATATCATATCCCATCCGAACATATGGATGAATGCTTATAGGAGTCATATCCGCTTAAGAGGATCTATGCAAATTGGCATCTCACATGAAATTTGGCTCGTAGAAAAGTGTTCTCAGATCATGTATCCACGTAGGTAATTAAATATGTGACTAAGAATCTATAATCTTTTCTATTATGACAAAAATTGACTCAAGTTGAGTGTCGGTTTCTCGGCCCAAAACCTCGGGCCAAAACATACGCAGAAAACAACTCAAAACAAACTCCCTACTTATCATGTGTTAGCTAGCGGAGTGATAACTAACCTCAAAATCTACACACCCTACCTAGAATTATTAATCATCGATTTATTTTGGGATTATAGTATTCTAGTTCAATTCAGTGTATACATTCCGGTCCAGCAACAACCAATTCTCTCCTCCAATTTAGCGATGGACGATCTTCTAGGCCACGTTGTGCTCTAGAAATATAGTCTCATTTACTCGCTCCTTAGTCTATCAATGTGGCTTCGGAACGCAAGGACAATTAGACGAGGCCCTGCGACGGCTCTCTTGTTTGCGCCGCGAACACTCTACTCTTAGTGCGCGCGATCGACTAAGTCATTGGACTGACGCCAATTGAAAGTACGCTAATTGTGCCTAACTGGCCTGACGAGGGAACCAATAACATGAGGCCCCACTATTAAGCGGGGAGACTAGTACTTTTAGGCGTCCTACCAGTTAAGATAAGGTAAAGCGGTATTCAATTGGCATTTGTTGAGGACCAAAGCTACAATCGATTGCTAGCGCATCTATCGACAAAGAACGAGTTCGATGACGAAAAGAAAGAACAAGATGAAAGAAATGGTGAATGACTAAAATACAAACAGAGCAAATGATGCCTTCGTGGCCGAGTCGTCCTATAGCCTATAGCCTTCAGTCTGCATCAACATTTTAGAATTTCCGCTAATATTTCGGCAGAGAGCCTGTAGTTGGAAAATAATTACTAGTATAATACACTTTGGACTAGAATAAGACTATTCCTAAAAGGCTTTAGCGAATTGACATAGGTCAGGTACTACGGCCCGGCACCGTAGGTATACATAGGAGGCATGGCATCCCCCGTCTAGTCATATTATTAACGGACTCAAACATTTCATTCAACTTTTTTAATAACCTCCCTAAGACGCAGTTCACGCCTCAGGCGTTTCAAAACAAACCATCATGCCTGCCACGATCTCAAAGACCTTAGCCGTCGCAGCAACCATAATCACGGCCCTTTCTCCTTCTGTCCAGGCGTGCCTTAATCTCTACGGAACGGCAAGCCCGGAGACGATCTGGTACATAACAACAGTAGACAACGGCCTGCAGACATGCGATGTATCTTATCAAAACCCTGGTGCGTCTCCTAGACCCCTTTGTTAATTTTTCTCGATTCGACTTGATCAGTCTTACGCCGATATTTAATCTTGCTTTAGCGAGGAATGTTCAATCCGCGCACTAGCTGACACGTTAAATAGAGTGCCTCAGCGGCTACTCGATCTCCTGGTCGGGCAACATCGCCACGTATTGCAACCCTTACAACTGGTCTGTAACCTAGCCATGACCCAAGACGTATAAAATGCTAACGGCTTACGCTATATAGTTACAATATCGCACTACCCCTCGATTGCGATCCTGATGGTGATTGCACATTCAACTTTTGGACATTTTGCTAGGGCAGAGGAGGCCGTCGATAGTCATTCTCTGGGCCTGACTATCCAAACAATGCCATAATTTCTCGTGCACATAGGTGTAAATATAGCGCTTTTAAAGACAAATAGCTGTCTTGGTCATCAACAAGACTTTACTGAGGTATAGAGTGCTGCGTAAAGCTTAGGTAGTCTTCTACATCCATACATTACTCCTTCTTATCGTAATCATCGCTCCTCGTCTTCGCCCTCATCATCATCATCTCCACTTTCTCCTTCTCCTTCCTCTCTTTCCAACAGATCCAGCACTACTCCGAAATTCTAAAAAATGCAATAATCCTGTCAGATTTCATCCAGTTCCGGTAACTTCGCCCGCAACACTTTAGGACTTGACTCATTTTGCCTGATCATCTCTCTTTCCTCAGGCATTATTGCGGACACAGTACAGTAATGGAAAACGGATTTAAAGCTGGAGAGGGAAAAACATGCGGAAATTAAAAAAGCTAGGCTTCAGGGCTTATTGCTTCAGTCATCTGGCCCATCGCCGTGCAAAGCCCTAGTAGTTTCTCTACAGCGAAATCAATCATTACTACGATATTCGTTATTGCTTGTGTATCACCTGGCAGACAGTGTTGATGTAGATTCATTCAACATCGCCTTTCACCTTTAGACTCTGTAAACTCAAACCCCTAAGTCCGTTGAGCACTCAGCTTCGCTCATATCATTTTTTTATATCTTGCTGACCTCAACTACCTTGTTATCTTGGTGTCAATCAATAAGCCCCATCACGCTTATGCCACAGAGAAATCGGACTCATCTCGATTGGACGCGAATAGCCACTTTGAATGACCGGTCCAGCAACCAGCTCCAAGTTCTCCACATTTCCTCCACCCTCTTGAAGGGCCCATAAGCTAACCCCTAGATAGTTGGCACCGTGATAATTCCAAATACCCTCAGGAACGGGGAAGATATCCTGTGGTCCAATGTTGTGCACCCATTTACCAAATTGGTACCCGTTGACATAGATCTGGCACCGGAGGCTAGATGTTGTATCCGTCGTGTTCGCGAATGAGAGAGAGATAGGGATATCGTAACCTGTTGGCATGTCTAAGTTAAAGGTAGTGGCATAGAATGTTACCCCGGGCTGGCTTAGCCCTGCCATTGGCCCAGATGGAGTGCTATTCCATGAGTATGTTGGTGCCCCGGGTAAATGGTAACCTTGCCGTTCGGCGAATAACCCCCCTTTAATATTTAAAAATGGTTAGCAGTGGCCGGAGCAAGAACTTCGAAGGTTTTCATGTTGGTTGAAAAGCGGGCTTCAAGAGTAGGCTTACCCTCGTTTAGCGGACCGCGCGTGTGGTCTTGGTAATCCTCACCACCAAGGTTCCCTGTAAGCTTCCATGAAATATCTGACTTATGATGGCCAGACAGCGAATAATCTAGGATTCCGCGAGGAGTCTTCATGTCGCTCGTTCCAGCGGAACCATTCTCTTCGAATCCCATTTGATCAATCAGAACAGTAATGACGTAAGTTTTTCCGTTCTTGGTAGGAAGATTCCAAGTCTGGTTCATGGAATAGGCCGTAATGGCACCAGAAAAAGATCCCACGAATTTATCATTGAGCCATATTGAGTGACCATAGGCTGAGCCGCCCTGAGTCTCCAGGAACAACTTTTCATTCCCATTGGCCCGGAATCTGCCACGGTAAAGTAGATAGCCTGTGTTGTAGCCATAGTCTGACGCATATAGTGAGACTGGGGTGGTAAGATTGCGCTCGGTGTTATTGCTGGCGGTGAGAGAAGCTGCCGTCCACATGCTATCGTCGTAGTCTGGAATACAATGGTAAGAATCTCCAGATCAATCATCCAAAAATCAATAATTAGGAGAGCGTACCTGGCTGAATTTCTGGGAGAGAATCCAAAGCCTTCCAGTCAATCTTTGAAAGGTCTGGCAAAGAAAATCTAGGCGAAACAAAAGTTGAAACAGCCTTGATAACACCATGAGAGTTTTGTTGAAAATCTGTGGATTTGCCGTTCAGGAACAGAGACGTAGTGGCTTTGTTGGCACCAATGATCTCGATGTCCGTCGTGGCGTTGAAATCACCAGTCAGGTAAACATTGTCCTTCTCCACTTTGACAGTTCTCACCAAATAGCCAGCTTTGACAATAGGAGATGTGAAGAAGCTCGTGGAGTTTGTGAAGTTGCCTGAGACTTGATCGCTGGGCAAGTCAATGGACCAGTAGTTATACGCGGAATAGCGATCTGTCGTTGTTAGCTAGAGTAGTTTTTTCGCAGCCTTATGGATATCGCTTACCCATTAGATAGACATAAAGGCCAGAAGATAGCCTCACAATCGTTCTCATCTTAGCGACAGTATACTGGATCACTGTTGAATCAGATTTATTGCCAAATTTGACAGAGTCCTTGATGCCTTCCACAACGATGGGCTGGCCACCTTGTTCAATAGCCAGCTCGTGAACTTCTCCAGGTCCACCATATACAATGAGAACGCGTTGATCTCCAAACAACCTCCACGTGAAAATTTCAGCGGTAGAATAAAGGAGATTGAGTCCTGCAATATCGTAGTCCGTGACGTGGAATTTAGAGTCTCGACCAACAAGTGATAAAGACCCACCCAGCTGGGGAACAGTAATGTTTCCCTTACTCGTCGGCATGCTGATTTGATACTTTTCGGTTGACTGCGATTCATATACCGCATGACGAAGAACAAAAAACTTTGTGGTATTTCCAAAGAGTGCTGTCGTTGCGATGTTCATGTTTCCCGTATATGAGCCATTGGCATGAGAGTTGTTTTGTGGCACGGCGTGGAGATACTCGGGCGAGGAGTGCAGGAACATCGCTTGAAGCTTCAACTCGCTGTAGTTCTCTCGCTCGACTGTACGCAGCTCAGTAATGGGGGCACCATAGTCGTAGCTAGTGTATCCTTCAGGGTAGCCCAAATTACCCCAGTTTGTTCCACCAGCTCCCATGTAAACATTGAAGACTGTTGCTCCAAAGCTGTAGATGTTTTTGAAGAAGATGCGTTGATATGGGGGCCCTAATCTGGCTGCAGTCTTGTTGTATCCATATCCTCCCCATGGATCCCAGCTTCCGCCTTGGCATTCTATGACTGAGTAAGGTGTATCGGGCGCCATTTCCTCGTGTAAGTCTCCATAGTCAGTTGGAAGAGCATCAACGGGCCATTGGTAGATGTCATCGTCAAACCCTGGAAAGAGACCTTAGTTTTCAACACTTTTTGGTTGCCAGGTAATGTTTTGAGCTTACCCATGGGGTAACTATCGTGTCCATAAACAGGCCATTCTGGAGGTCCCTGATCATAAAAATAACCATGTGGGCTATTATCATTGCTGATAAAAGGGATCACGATACCAGCATCTCTGTACTGGTCCTCGACAGCTTTGAAATAAACAGGGTCGGGGAATGGCGGGTTGCCCGATGAGTACTCATTCTCGGGCTGGAGGAGAATGATTGGGCCGCCATTTGTGATCTGAGCCTTGGCAATGATCGATCCAATGCTCGACACATAGTTTTGGGTAGCATTTAAATATAGGGGGTTTCTCGTTCTGAGCTCCACTGGGATGCGCGACAGCCACCCGGGAAATCCACCACCACTGACTTCAGCATTGATGTATGGACCCGGGCGTGCAAGGAGATATATACCTGGGGTTTGAGTTCAGCAACAATTCTGATTTTAGAGAAAAACGTATTGCTTGGTAGTCCGCGAAGCTTACCTGCTGTTTTTGCAGCTTCAAAAAACGGCTCTAGAGCGAAAACCCCCTCGGCTTCGAATTCTCCCTTTTTCCCTTCCAGAAGTGCCCAGTCGACATAAAATGAAACCCCGTTAAAGCCAATCGACTTCATTTTCTGGAATACATCTAGCCATAGCCCTGGAGCTGGAAGTCGAAAGGGGTGAAACTCTCCAGAAAAGAACAAAACACGCTGACCATGGACAAAGAAAGAGTGCTTCATTTTTCTTGGTTAAAATTTCTAAAGCCGAAGCAGAATTGAAATGACTAACCTTGTCCCATGTTACAATGTCCTGAGATCCGCCTCCTGTTGACGCACTGAGCGCAACATTCTGTTGCACGAACGTTGTCGCGATCGTAATCACAGCAAGAAGGTGACGTAAGAACATAATGGGCTCATATAATTGGGGTCACGTCCATAAATTCTAGTATTTCTTTCACCTGGGGAGATGGGTCCATCGTAACTTTAAGAGCAGCATCTTAGGCCAGGGCCTTAGTTATTAGGTCGCATCATGAATTACGGGGTAAAGCCTCCCTATTACGGAAAAGAAATTCAATTCGGGGTATTCACTGAGCGAATGCAACTGAACAGACGGTTTGTTATGGGGCCCAAGGTTGTAAAATAGTAGATCGGCATCACGGCATTGGTGTTTACACAGTCGCTAAGCCGAGTCTGGGGCTTGCAGGAAATAACCGATAATGAACGCGGGGATAGTCCCACTTTTTCATTGATCAATGCGCTGCTGCTTCGCTTCTGCGGATGTTTTGAACAACACTGCTATGACGAGGTCGGGTTAATTGTACCCGAGTCTGAGATAATGAAGTCAACACTGCAGTGAAATCTTAATAGTGCAGTATCTATAGAGATAAACTCGATAGAGCAGCCGTACTGCCAAAACACGTCTACTGCACATAGGCCCACAAAAACATATTTTCCCATGGGAGATGGCACTTTGCCCTGATAAACATTATGTTGCGGTTTTCCGTGTGACTGAAATCAGTTTAGATCCACAAATGAATAGGAGGGCAGAACGCCGCGTTTGCGATGGCTACAGCGGACGATAGTTGCAAAGGGCCAAAACGTTACAGCCAATCGTACTGCCGGAAAAAATATTATCTAATTGTCTGAAAATGCTTAGTACACCGTATCACTGTGTGCCTCTTATTCTCTAAGGTTGCCCGGCCACACCCCCTAACAACTAGCGTGATGCCCGCCACCTTCGACTTATTACTAGAGCGCGGGTATTCGATATCTCGACTTAATTTTTGGACTGCATCCGGCCCCAGCCAAGCATTACGAAGGCGGAAAAATGGGGCCGTAGGAGGCTACAGGGGGCCATCATTAACTAATTTAATTCCTTCGGTTCCTTCGATTCACTTGGTTTGATTTTTCATCAAGTGGTCAAAGGCATTATTCGCGTACATACCCCTTTTGCCCCGGCTAAGCCAGGATGCAAATTAGATCTCTCCGTACGGATTATATAGTAGATATAAAGGGCGGAGTACCCCATGGTTAGATAAAAAAACGTTCGTCATCCCATACCCAATTCCTAGAATACAGTCTCTAAGTGCATAAAATGGTGTTGAGGACTCTACTGTTTACGCTCTTATGGGTTTCTGCCCTCGCATCACCTCTACACGATACGACAATTCGATCCATAGAAAAGCGCGGCACTCCAAACATTGAGCACGGAGCATTTTCTCCCAATAAGCAAATACAGATCCAGGACGGACTCAAGGATGCCTTAACCTTAGCGAGTTACGCTCGACATGCATTGAACCAGGATTCGATGAACAGAGTCTACTTAAAGTATTTCCGTCAAAGGGACAAAAATACAGTCAAGGGTAATCATCTACCCGATATATTGATTAATATGAATGCGTCATTAACAAGCTAGGCAGAGGTGTTCAACAACATCCTCGGCGGACCCACTTCCGACCGCGGAAGCAGTCTCTTAAGGTCCATTACGATTGTCAGAGACTACAGGGACCCCGAGACAGGGAGATATCACTGTACTCGCCGCAGCCGTCAGGCGGTGTTTGACGACAAGAGCCCGCCTGAAATGATCATCTGTCCTGTTGCCTTTACCTACGCCGGCGGGATTGATAAAGCCTACCGCGATGTCGCTGCGGTTACTTGTGATACCGTTGGCTACGAGGTGTCAAAGAGGATGAACACAATGGGCTCGACCATTTTGCATGAATACACGCATTTCACGAGGTTGGTAGTTCCGCCTCTGACGGCCGCAACTGAGGACTATGAAAATAAGCTTCACCAGTTAAAAGTCATAGCGAGGACTGGCGATGCTGTCTATAACGCCGAGAGCTACGCTCAGTTTGCGAACGAGGCGTTTTGGACCCTCAAGTGTGGGAGGTGGTTTGATGAGGCTGATCCGTATGCAGAATCCTCGGGCGAAGGCTGCTAAAGTTCTCTATCGCTTGAAGATTCTGTCGGATGAGTGGCATACGTGCTAGCAACATCTGGCGCAGATTTTCAGATAGTCCCTACTGTTTACTCGCGTTTTCTTCTCTATTTAATGCGAGCATTGAGTTGGGTCGCCGGTCCAGTCTCATCGGTTTCCTTAACTCTCGTCTCCTTTGATAGCTATCGGTTATTGACCACTACAAATGTGATGGCTACTTTGGCCAGTTTTGCCAGGGATATCTACGCTATCTGGTGTATATTGCACGAATCGAGCAGGCTATAGTGCTGAAGAGTATGCCTCAATACATTAGGTTCTTACTCTCAAGTGGCAGAGTTATCGATATCGACTTAGCTCTTCTATTACTTCATTGCTTAAAGAATCTCTACAAAGAAGATTAAGTACAGATTGGATCGAAATCAGTTTTAGTAATTTATTCTCGTTGATTCTGTCTCGAACTCTATTTTACATCACGCTATCACGAGAGGCTCTAAGAGTTGATCCACAGGAAACGTGACCGGGCCGCAAATTTGAAAGTTGGTCGGCGAGGCCTTCCTATCGCGGTTGCAACGGCTAGCTCCCCCCCTTTCCCAAGCAATCGAGGGTTATCCCGGCGGAGCCTAATTGCCGGGTTCACTTGCTCGAGCTGGTCTACAAGACAGCCACATGACGCATTCACTAACAAAAACGGCTGCCTATTTATTTTGCCATTTAAAAGTATTGTTGATCTGGCATGTAAACTTCCTAGATAACGAGAAATTCATTTTTTTTAACGCAAAGGAGGGAAAACGACCCAAAAAATGGCAAGCACACCTCGAGTGGATCGGCCTGCAGAGGTCGGCATCGGCGACAGCGTCCAGCGTCACGGTTCTCCGAAGAACCCCTCGCCCTCGCCCAAACAGACGTCGTCAAAGTGGAGGTTTCTTGGACTATGGGTGATCCTTCCAGCGACGGCCGTGGTCGCCGCTGTAGGCTCCTGGTACGCCAGAGCGACAATTGATCCTCGAGACTATGCGGCACGCACTAAACATGTTTTGTCAACGACCCCTTTGATTGACGGACATAATGACCTCCCCCTTCTGATTCGGGAGCAACTTCATAATCGACTCTATGATAATCGATTCACCTTTGAGAAAGGCTTGCTGAGCCATACAGATGAGACCAAAATGCGGCACGGTCAACTAGGAGGGCAGTTCTGGAGTGTTTATATTCCGTGCAATGAGACGGATGTCACAGATGATCCAAACGTATGACACCTACGCATATTCAAGAAATGAAGCCGTGTGCAAGTCCTCGTTTAACTAATATTCTTTAGTGGCATGTCCGCGACACGTTAGAACAAGTCGACATCGTTCATCGCTTGATCGCTGAATATCCAAAGGTTCTGGGATTCTGTGACTCTGCAAACTGCGTATCAAAGACTTTCAAAGCCGGTAAAGTTGCCAGCATGATTGGCATCGAGGTACGAGAACGGGTCTGATGGCCGTTGGTGCATATTCGTGGTCGGTCTGTCAACTGATTACATCAGGGCTTGCACCAAATCGGCAATTCCTTGGGCGCTATACGCCAATTTCACGAGCTGGGAGTCCGATACATTACTATCACCCACAATTGTGACAACATTTTTGCTACCTCTACAACCTCGGTGGCGGCTGGAAACGAAGATACAGGCCTAACCCACTTCGGCTATCCAGCGATCCGTGAAATGAACCGCCTCGGTATGATGGTCGATCTGTCGCATGTCTCTCACAATACTATGCGCGACGTTCTCAGCATAAGTCGGGCCCCCGTTATCTTCTCCCATTCCGGGTCATTTCAAGTTCAAGCGCATCCACGACACGTTCCAGACGATGTCCTCTTGCGGGTGAAACAGAATGGGGGAGTCGTGATGGTGCCTTTCGTAAATTATTTCTTGAATATGAAAAATCCAGAGATGGCCACCGTACATGATGTCGTCGATCACATCATTCACATTGCGAATGTGGCCGGCTGGGACCACGTCGGCGTTGGGTCCGATTTCGATGGCACTCCGGAGATGCCGATTGGACTTGAAGTAAGAGAACTTTTTCTTGTTTCGTTCGTATTTCACTCCCTTTTCCCATGGCTAATATGCTTTGCAGAATGTATCAAAAATGCCCGATCTTATGGCACTCTTGATGGAGAAGGGAGCGACCGACAAGCAAATCGGCCTTGTTGCGGGGAAAAATATACTGAGGGTATGGAAAGAAGTAGAACGGATGAGCAAGATAATTCAGTCGTCAGGAGAGAAACCATGCGAAGAGACTTGGGCTGGACGACATTGGGTCCCCTCAGGCTTCCGGTTGCCAGAGATGTTTAAGTAATACAGGGCACGAGCTGATTATTTGTAGAATTTTGATATCTGTTAAGGATAAAATAATGGTTCAATGAGATCGGCCTAGAACTCCGACGTGCCGAGCCACCATGTTTATATGGTCTTCCACGCTGTTTGGGCCGGATGATGCTTGCAAAATTTCCGAAAGCCATGCACCAGATTCCAGAACCTCACTATACCCCCAGAGTGACAATCTATATTCTAGAGGCACAATCTACGCTTCGAGGGAGTTTATCACTAAATAGCAGTCTCTGTCCCAAGAACCTCAGATCCAAGACCGGTTACAGCTTTTTTTGGCTGCAGTGGGCGAAATTATCCCATTATTGCTATCGATCTGTCTAGATCCTACCAGTATCTCGGAGGTCTATTATATTCTTAAACAGCAGAGTTTTATGATATTTCCAACGGCTCAGGGACGGTTGTAATTGCGAAGCAGATGCTGTACGCAACCACCTGTGAGCCATTACATTCCTTTTCAGGTTAGGACAATGTTAACCTTCAGGTCTCTTACTACCTCTTGCCACGATGCTCTGACGTTGCCCACATCCTGTCGGCGCCAAACTTCGCGAGTGACAATTTCTGCAACTTCCCAATTACAGAACCCTGCCCAAGCAGCATGTCGCAGACAAGCAATTGCACGTCGTCGCAAATCCTCGTTGACAGCTTCGCAAGCTGCGATGAAGCTCGGCCAAACGATGACATTCAGCCGTGCCGGTGTGAATCGAGACTTCAGTGAGTCGTGAATCTCCAGGTCGCGAAGAACACTCTCAACATAATGCTGCAAAATCATGGGATGGGTCTTCCGGACGCTTTTATAGAAATAAATAAGAATCGCAGAGTGAAGCGCTCTTGATATGCAATTTAGCATCTGTTGTGACGTATCGACACTATCGTCTGCGCACGTGGTAGGCATCGGACAGGGAGGCGCCATGGCGGGATTAGCACTGCGCTGGTCACTGACGGGCCATGTGACGATGTCACTCTCTAGACAAGAGGCCTTTTTCTCGATCTCATTTGATAGATTGAAAAGTCCCGAATCCGGCGGGGCAGAACATGCGATTTCGTCGATTAATTCTGTTGTGCGGGCAACAAGACGCAGCAGGGCTCTTGGAATACCCGAAACGGCGTCTTTTTCCTCCCCTGATGCATCAACGTGAAGATCCGACGCCGAATTATGGACAACCTGACCGTAACATAGATTTTGATCGCAAATGTCGGGTACATAACTCACAGGGGCGCTATCTTCCTCTACCAGGGTATTCGATAATAGGGTCTTTGGGTGTTGTGAACAGTAGTGACCGGAGGAGGCTGACTCCATCACTTTAATATAAAACAACATGCGATGAAGTGCCTTTGTCTTTCGCGAATCTCGATCCTTTGGTTTGCCTAAATTCCGAACAATTTCTTCACACTGACTAATGTAGGATCTTGCATCTTTTGTATCGCCGCTCACAATCTAGACCTTGTTAGGAATCGTCATTGAATTATATGGAAACGGCATGCCTCTTACCCGTATGCATACAAGATTTACTGCAGCCAGAAGGACTTCTTTGTATTTGAACTTGTCTCCAGATGCAGCCGGGAAGCTCTCAAGGTACTTGCTGAGTCCCGTTTGCGCAATGTTTCTGAACTTAATTGCTTGTGCTTCCCAATCCGTGGCACTCCATGTATCAGGAGAAAACGAAGATCCGGAGACAGCATGGTCCATCTGATGTCCCCAGTGATCATTGCTGTGTAAAGCTCTGAGCTGAAAAGAACTGATTGATAGCAAGCTGTAGAGTAGGGACACTCTCGGGAGACTCGAGTCACCAAGAACGTTTAGTTCCGCGTAGGCTTTCAATGCAGTGGGTAGATGGAGTTCATTCCAAAGAGATTTCTCGTTACTGGGAGGAGTAGCGGAGAGCGAGGGGATTGTGTGTTTTGCATAGTGCCAAAGTAGGTATTGGGCGCAACGTGGGAGATACGGTGAACTTGGCTTCAGCAAGTCTCGTGATGAAATCGATGCTGGGACTGCTTGAGATTTTTGCCATGTCTCCCACATTGAGTCATTGGGGACGTCTTTGTACGCCATGGGACTGAATGATTGAAATAGTTGGTCAATGTTGTTCGACTCCTCTGGTCCCAGTTGGTCGGTATCTGGATACGCCGAGCCAGCAGCTTCCACCAAACCGAAGGGAACCTCAGAAATGCCAACTGTCATATCAACATCATTGCAAAAGCTAGGCTGACCAAACTCAGTCCCGAATATTTCAAGATCTTCCCGGATAGTAAGGTTGGCATGGGCTCCAGTAGTTTCCTGGTTGACTTTTGAGTGTAATAATTCACCAAAGACGTTCTGGTTCTGGTTCTGGTTCTGGTGGGACTGTGAGGAAGTATCCTTGCTTTGGACCGCTGAAAATATGCCAAAAGGACCTCGCAGACAATGCCACGAAGGTTGCTCCGGGGAATTTGTCTGCGCCGCCTGAGTGTCTATCTCGGCAAGGATGCCCTCAAGCTGGGATGTCGAATGTGCGCTAATAGTCTTATCGACTAAAATTGCCGACATATCCTGTCTGGAATCCACTGCTCAGTGTATGTTAACATATGGGGACCAATTATCCAGAGATTTGAAAGCAAATACCCGACAACAGCTCTGTGCGCATCCGCCCCTGCTGTCGGTGCCCACCATCTTCGTGGCCCGTAGAAACATGTTCACTAACAGAAGGACGCCATTGCGGTAGCCAGTGAATTGTGGTCTCGTATCCGCGGCATGATAGCTTTAGACGCCTGCAGTTATTGCATGCTGGTTTCTGAAGATCACATTTGACTTTCCGATTGCGACAAGTCAAACACCCAGAAAATGTCCGTGTTCTCTCTTTCGCCAAAGCTTTCCTTCTGGGAGGCATTTTACTGAATATTGCTTCGCACTGATTCTAACCATACGCTAACGTTTGGTCAGAAGGAGCGAGTATCGCTGGAGGCGGTCGAGGGGAAGTGTTGTCGTTTGAGAAGGCGTCGCCGACGCCTCGCTTTTGGTACACAAGTGACTGTGTGTTCATGTGACAATGTATTGGCTTGCACTCTTCCTGACGTCGCACTTTCGAGGTCTGTCTAAAATGTGAGATTGTTGCTCCAGGGTTGTCGAATAGGATGTAATATTTTTCTGGATAGTGTCGCCGACATAGGACAACCCCGCGCTTTATCGCCGCCGGACCGGACGGGCCCAGAAACTGGGTCGGAACCCACCCATTCCAAGTCTAGCTCCTTATCATTGTAGTTCTTTATCAAGCCTAGCTCCTTATCATTGGTCGAACGCTTGAGAGTCAGCATTCCTATACCGGATCCCTTGTTGGTTAGAACGGGAACAACTCTAGAGACTGGTACGCCGGCCAATTCCAAGGGGTGGCTACATCCCGGAGACATGAACTTTGCCGAGTTTACTCAAGAAAACATACATCTGGCAGTCTCTGCGCTTGCAAAAGACGGAGGCAGCAGAGGACCATTGTAGAAATATATCATAATGAACTGAGAACGGGTTCCGAACGACTGTCCAAATCTGCGGTGGTACTGAGTTGGTGTATCGAGATGGGATCGAGCCATTTCAATGATCCGGAGGCAAAAAAGGATAATTTGGCTCTTTATGCAGACAAGAACACATCGAATTTCTAGATAGGCCTGGTGGTGACACTTGATTGTATCAAGAGAAATGTGGTCTTCAAACGGAGGAGTGAAGGCGAGACGCTTGAATGGTTGGAGAGACACAACTACATTCAGAAAGGAATGCGCTATCGCCTTCTATCTTCACCATCTTTTTTCACTTTGCGTCGTAGTTTGTGTTTAAGATAGTTTATCTACCACGATCAATAGCAATTATCGGAAAATACGCTCTCCAATTATCAAATATTATTTCACGTTTCAAGCTATCTATGCACTCACGGCAACGGCGTACCACTATAGTAGCGGCCCAAACTAAATGACCCATTTCTCTCGGATACGACCAGCTAATACTTTGTTTCATGTGCGTTTAGATCTCTTAATGAAACCTTTCAATCCATACTCGATGTCTACGCTGCGCTAGCTTCTGCCAGCTTGGGGTCTGTCCATGCTATTTCAGATATACCACTTGATGTGTCCAAGGCCACACCTTCCAAAACGGTCACATCAGGATAATGTACTGGAAATATCCAATGGAGCGCGTATGAAATTACAGCAGCTATACGTTATCAGCAAAGTTATCGGTCACGAGCGGATGTGTTGACTCACCCAACCAGAAGCCGAGCACAAAACTCAAGCTGAACACATGGGAGCCACCTTTGTCGACCTTCAACGCTGGATTCACAGAATTGACGAAGCCAGGCATGCTGCACCGAGTCAGTACGCGCTGACTTGCGACTCGAAAAAATGGAAGGGCATACCTTGGGAAGATAGCACAAACCCACGCAACCACTGTGCGCCAATTGACACCATAGTCGTACCAATAGATTGACATCCGTGATCCCTCGTACAAGTCTGGAATATGAAACTGACGTTTTTGGATCAGGTAGAAATGTGTGCACAAGAGTCCGATCATTGGACCGAGAAATACGGCGTATGCGGAGAGAACCGATAGGAACCTAAGCACGGATTAGCCAATTTGCGTTGTAATGCTAGAGACCAGGACGTCGCTCACGTTGATCCTGACGCCAGTTGCTGCCAGGGGTTTGGAGCGACACTGAGAGCGGCCAGAATGTATGCTCCGCGGCGGAGGTTGATATACTTGGGGAGAACACTGGCTACATCTAAGCCGCCTGCTAAGACATTGCCTGGGACGTTGATCGATAGTTGCGATAGAATGAACGCCACGGCTAGGAAGAACGTCCCTGCTCGAGCACCTGATCCACCCTGATCTTGCATGGCGGCAAATAGTGCACTTGGGTCCCACAGAGGTTCCCCCTTCCCATATCCTGAAGATGGTAAGCACGTCAACATTTGCGCAAGGTAAGAAGGAGAGGTAAGGATCCACCTACGTTTCTGAGTGGAGGCGGTGACGAAGATCCCAACAATACCGACTATGGAAGCGCTGATATTGAACGAGATAAATTGCGGCCATGTCACCTGGCTTGTTTTTCTGGCAAATCTGGTATAATCATTTTGGTTGAGAATACCAGCTGCAATACTACCGATGACGGCCATGATCGAGCTGCATAGAGCCCATCCTAGCGAGGACCCTGAGAGCTTGGATTCGCTTTCTAGGACTGATCCGAATCCATCACTGGTGCCAACAGCCCATCCAAGGAGACAGAACAGAGCAACAACGACAATTACCGATGCACCGTGGAAGTAGGGTCGTAGTTGAGTCGGTTTGAACCAGATGAAGATGCAGCATAGCAGGTTGAAGAGAATGTAGCCAACAAATTGAGCCCTGGTGATTCCCATGCTCACCGGAAAGGTGTTAGGGATTCCCGTGTCGATATCCATCCAAATGGCTCGAAGACAAATATAGATCATTTTGCCGCCAATGACGGCTTGAACGCCGTACCAGACTACCGACAGAAGGATTCGATTCAGGATCGGAAAGTATGCACCGTACATTCCTATCGAAAGTTTCAGTCTGACTGTTCCTTGCTTGGATACGTGGATGACTACTTACCCCAAACACTGCGAGAGACTATGGGGTATCCAAGATGACTTGTTGCGCCGGAAAACGAGTTAAGGACTGCAAAGCAGCTTGCGAGGAGGTTGCCGACCAGTATAGCAATCAAGGCTTGCCACCATGCCAGCCCGGAAGCAATAATGGACGAACCAGTCTGATATGTGCTAATGTTCATGTTCACCAGAAACCATAACTGGGAATATTGAAGTGCATCTAATGCATTCATGCTCAGTCGGGTGACTCGTACTTGACAGCGAGGCAATTTACTCACCCCATTTTTGACGCTCCGGGGGAACTGGTCGAAGATCATCATTGATCCATTTGTTTATTTGCTGGTCAGCAGGAAGCTCAAGCTTCTTCAAAATTCGTTTGATAAATGTGGCCATTCTGTACGGCGAGGAGGAGGATGGTGAAGGTTGAATCCAACTGCAGACTAGAGAAGACATGCATGTGGATATGTAGATGGCTGCTTATCGCAATTGATGATGACCCATGAATGAGCCCAGTTCTAGTACTGATACGCCTCCTTTCTGCGCGCTTTTCTCTGCGCTTATCGCCGGGTCGAACGATCGTGGACAATTTCCTATTCGGATCTGGAATATTGGTGAATGCGAAAAATCCTCAGTCCAACGATATCTGGTGGACGGGCTCGAGCAAGCCAAGCCGGCAAATAGGGTTCGCCGGGATAACCCCCGCTGGCTTCGGGGGAGTCTAGCCTGTTGCAACTACGATAGGAAAGCCTCGCCGACCAACTTTCAAATTTCCGGTCCGGTCACGTTTCCTGTGGATCCAACGCCTAGAGTCTTGTGCTATTTATTGCTCGGTAGTCGGAAATTGTTATTTAATGTTAATGCACGTAACATTCCTTGGAGGTGTAAGCAAGTTCTCTGGTGCGCTATCAGTCTAACTCACGGACAAATAAACGACAACCCAAGACAAACTCTTTTCGGTAGTAAAAATTCACCATGGCAAATCAAAGGGTTTATCGCATCGGTGTTGACGTTGGTGAGTGCCGAATTAATGGGTGAAGTGCCAAAGGCTCTCTGACCGCGAAACAGGTGGAACGAACACCGACGCTGTCATTCTGCGTAAGTAGCCTCATCATCCTTAATATAGAAATCGTATAGGATGGGCAGGGCAAGCTGACGGTGGCTATCCTGCAGATCCAGATGAGTCTGCTGAGCCCCATCGAGGAATTCGCAGCACACACAAGACACCTACCACGCCCGATGTTACGGAAGGCATCAAACTCGCGATTGAAGGCGCCATCGCTAAGTCGTCTATCTCACTGGAGAGTGTCTCATCCGTAATGATTGGAACAACTGTGAGTATTCTCTATAGGTCCTCCTGGGGATGTCAAAAACTTACCCTTCCTGGTTATCTAGCATTTCATCAATGCGGTTGTTCAAGCCGATGAACGCCATCTGCGACCAGTAGGTGTTATGAGAATTTGTGGACCTTACACTCACGAGAATCCGCCATTTCTTGACTTTCCTCCGATTCTGCGACGGATCATGAAAGGCCATGTGTCCTACCTAGATGGCGGGCTAGAGTGTATGTATTCGCCACACATTATCTGGTGTCATTTTGCTGACTGAAATACAGTTGATACGAGAGAGATTATGCCCTTGAATGAACGCCAAATCCGGGAGGAATGTCAAATCTTGAAGTCCAAGGGCATCGAGGAGGTAGCTGTCATCGGGATATTTTCTCCCTTAGATATCAAAGGTCAACAGGAGGAGACTGTGAGGAAGATAGTCCAACAAGAGATGCCTGACGCAGACATTGTGCTGTCGAGAGACAGTAAGTGCTCGATTTCGTCCAGCTTAATCAGACTGCTTTGGAAGTGGACTAATGACTATATCACCAGTCGGCCAGCTTGGTTATCTCGAAAGAGAGAATGCAACCATCCTGAACTCATCTATTCTCAAATTTGCTCGTTCTACAATCCGAGGTTTCAAGCAAGCAATGTCGTCACTAGGCTTGTCTTGCCCATTGTTCTTAACCCAGAATGATGGCACGATCATAGATGCTGTGCAAGCAGAGAAATGCCCAATCAAGACTTTCTCCAGCGGTCCAACGAATTCAATGTCAGGAGCGGCATACCTTTCAGGACTAAACGTCAAAAATGCGGGGCCTGTAAATACTCAGGTCATCGTGGCAGATATTGGCGGGACTACGACTGATGTATGCGCACTGTAAGTCTTGATCATACGTCCCTCAGAGTTAAAACGCATCTGACTCCTCGGACAAGTTTACCATCAGGTTTTCCACGGCAGGCAGGGACATGGGTTGAAATTGGTGGTGTGAGAAGCTCCTTCTCTATGCCGGAAGTTTTCTCGGTTGCGCTAGGTGGAGGAACCAAAGTAGAGGAGGCCGATGGGAAAGTCCATGTCGGCCCTGAATCTGTCGGGCATAGATTGCTTTCCGAAGGACTTGTCTTCGGGGGGAATGTCTTAACAACAACAGGTAAGTACTATGCTATGCCTACTCACCAGGAGCTAACCAGAGTCAAGATGTTGTCGTTGCAAGTGGAAAGGCCGAAATTGGGGACGTCTCTCGTGTGAAGCATATTCCCATGGAGACTCTCACCAAAGCACGATTGCGAATCAAGAAGCTACTGGAGTACGCGGTTGATTCAATGAAGTTGAGTTCTGATGATGCTACCGTTATTCTTGTTGGCGGAGGGAGCATTGTTCACATGGATGATCTTGAAGGAGTCAATAAGATCATTCGGCCCCAGTATGAACGAACCCCAACGCTCATTTCTCCCTAGTTTTGACCTGACGGCTAATTCATTGATAGGTTCCACGACTGCGCAAATGCCGTGGGTGCAGCAATTGCTAAAGTCTCCGGCCAAGTTGACACAGTCGAGGTGTTGGAAGGTCGCAATGAAGATGAGGTTATTGCTGCTGCCTGTGAGGAAGCAAGGAAGAAAGCTATCGATGCTGGTGCGGACCCAGAACTTGTACAGATTACTTCTATCGACAATATGCCTCTCGAATACGTGGCCACGAAAGCTACCAGGCTTATCATACGAGCTGTGAGTGGTCACGCATGCTACACAGACTCATTTGCTGACGATTTACAGGCTGGGCCATTGTCCCAGGGGGCGTTGCTTACGAATGATACGAATGGCATCGCAGCTGATCCGGAAGAAATCACTGAACGTAAAAAGACCTCGGTGATGTCGAACAAAGAGAAACTGCCCTCGGACTTTATTGTCAGCCCCTCAGCGTCCGTAGATATACGGCAGTACAGGCCGGAAGTGGATGAAGAAGGCACTTGGTGGGTCTCAGAGATCGATTGCGAATTCCTTGCAACGGGTTGCAGTGTTCTAGCCTGTGGCGGAGGGGGACCCGGTTATTTGACCTACCTAGCTGCGCGAGCAGCTATTCAGGCAGGACATCGTCTACCGGTGGCCGATTTGGACAGTCTTTCCCCGGATGCATGGGTGATGGGGAGTATCTCATTTGGGTAACTTCATCCTCGCGTCGATCTGTTTTTCAAATACTGACGGTGCTCAGGGCGCCAACTGTCACATTAGAGAGGCTAGCAAGTGGCACAGAAGGAAGAGATGCCACCAACGCGCTTCTTCAATGTTTCCCCGGAGTCAAAATGGGAGCTCAGATCGCGGTATGGATGATCGTCTCCCGTATTCGATAGATCGCTGACGAGACCTACTAGGTTGAGATTGGAGGCATGAACGGAATAAGGCCAATGGTCATGGGTGTTGATTACAAGGTGCCCACTGTTGATGGGGACTACATGGGTCGAGCATACCCGCGGCTATACATTATGACACCTTTCCGTGAGCCTCCCCTAGCCAGGATAGGTGCAAACGAGGCGCTGACAATCTGCAGTTTTCGGTGAATCAGCCACCCCTTGTACTCAGGCAGATGGCAATGGTAATGTCGTTACGGTGCACAAGGCTTCTGACTTCCGTAAAGTCGAGAAGATTCACCGCAAGGTCGGTCTGGAGCTTGGCCTCTTTAGCCAGCTGGTATTGCCACCAATGACAGTGGAGCGTGTCAAAGAGGTCGGAACGCTAGGCACAACGTCTCTAGCTTGGTACATCGGCCGCGCTGTCTACCTTGCGAAGCAGCAGAAGACGAGCATCATGGATGCAATCGTAAGTGGATCCTAATCCCTTTGCAAGATGCAGGTGGGATACTGAATCGCCTCACTTTACAGTTGGAAGCCAACCCTTCAGGGCGTGTTCTGTATACCGGTAAGATTATCTCTGTACAACGACACGTCTCTGCGGGAGGTTACACCGAAGGTTTGGTCCAATTGAAGCCTATTGGATCCGAGGAGCAAGAATATGGAGACAATACCCTGACCGAAACTCGACACATGCGTTTGCCCTTCCAGAACGAGTATTTGTACGCCGAATTATTTGAACCCGGGCAGAGTGTTGAGAAGAGGGGTGAAATCTTGTGTACAGTTCCAGACTTGATTTCCCTAGTCGGCTCAGATGGCTACGCCCTGGGGACACAAGACCTGAGGTATGGAGTGAGAGTCAGTGTCGTTGCCTTTACGGCACATCCACATTGGTATGTATTCCTCTGATTACTGACATTGCACACCGATCTTGCATTGAAAGTTCGATCGCTCACTTTGGCTAAATAGGTACACGAAGAAAGGCATTGAGATCGGAGGGCCCAAAGAATTCGGGTTTGAGGACTTGGATTTCATCCCTCTGGGGACCCCATACTATGAGCCCAAAAGAGTCACCAAGGAATTTAGAACGGGAAAGAAAGTAGATTAGACTGTCTTGCGTTGGTTATTTTCGAAGGCTGTGATCTCGACCTTACCTACTTACAAGGTCATCCTGTCGCCTGAAACATATCATGTCGAATATAGATGTTCTGTTCACATTGGCTGTAAATTCTCCTCTCGTTTGGCTGTATCTACCCCATTTCAGATACTGTCGGGATCACGAAATCTAGCCGAGTTCACCGGATTATGGCCATTTTAGATACTGCTTTTCCGTCCTAACACTAAGCTGTATCTATTGAAAAATTAGCGTAGTTGGTATATGCGCCCTTGTCAAGAGTAGGATCGGCGTTTTTATCAGATCTGCCATCCTGGAGATGGCCAACCCGATAGACAGGCGCGTACTATGCAGCCACTAAGATTGGAGCTGTCTGGATTGCAGTATATGCCACCGCATGCCCATCGAGCGCACGGGCCCGACTGTACGGCTTATGAAGCATCCCGAGCCCCAGCCACCTTAACTGAGAAGCTTTCCTCCCTTTGGCCTGCTAACGCTTCCGCCTTCCTCCCTGACAACCACTCGATCACCTACTGGTGTACCTCTATCCTCCAACAATCGACCTTGAACTCCATTCTCAAGAAGAGCTGTTCAATCACCTCGCAAAGTGGTATCCTTGCTAGTGTGAGATCGCCAATCACAGAGCAAAATGGTGTCCAGCGAAGATATTGGCTACTTGCGTCGATGTGTAAAGCTAGCCCGCGAAGCGCTCGATGCCGGTGATGATCCGTTTGGGTCAGTGCTTGTAGATGCCACCGGCAAGATTCTCAGGGAGGATCGTAACCGGACCAAGACCGAGGCAGACGTCACCTTGCATCCGGAGTTCACGCTGGCCATTTGGGCCCAAAAGCACCTGGCGCCCGCCGACCGCGCTACTGCCACTGTCTACACTTCTGGTGAGCACTGTCCAATGTGCACGGCTGCTCACGCGTATGCGGGGCTGGGACGAATCGTCTATGCTAGTTCTTCCGCGCAACTGCTACAGTGGAGGACGCAATTAGGCCTGAAAGCTGGATCTGTTGTTCCGCTCCCAATTAATCAGATTGCGCCGGGTCTGATCGCGGATGGTCCGGCTCCAGGTCTGGATGAAGAGATTCATGAGCTGCATCGACTGAAGCAGGCTCGAGATCCAGCCGAATCATAGGTGCTAAACGGCGAATGTAGATTGAGGGGGATAGGTGTATTTCAGACATGGGTACAATGCTTGTTACTTTTCCAAGACGATAGTGTACCGTACTACTACTCGGAGAGAAATTACGAGAGGGCAACGGTTAGCAGATGGCGCTAGGTCTAATCCTTCAGAGTGAGTTCCAGAAGCTTGAAGGAAGCTTCGCTAGGTATTTTGCTAGAAAAAGGGCCTCAAAAAAAGGAAACAAATTTTGCTACAAATCCATGAGAACTTCGAGAGGATTGAACTGTTAATTCCGTTAATGGTATGTGCTCAATGAGCCTGGTGTCTTTATAAAGAGCGGCGGCGGCTAAGAAAGGGAACCACCACCCGGCAGAAGAAAGATGGTACAGACCTCTGTGTGTATCTCGATTGGATGAAACCCATTTTTCTTTCTCTATAACTACTTCTTTCAATTCTCGTTATCGACGGCATGTATAGTAAAAGCTTTGGTTCATATCACTACATCCCTTGAATAGCTATTAGCTATAGCTATGAATAACGATCAGCTGTAGATCTCCACTCGGGCCTCGGCCTGTGCAACTCCAGCTTCACGCGCAGCCGAATCCCCGCATAAAATAGAACACATGTCGCCCATTCCTCACGACCACAATAATGCATTAACAGCTTATCCACCAACACCACCACCACCGTCATGTCACGCAAAATTCACCACCCGACAGCACCATACAGCGAGCCGCTCCTCCCACAACTCGACATCCCAAATCCCTACTACACAGACCTCCACCACAATCTGCGTGCCTTTGTCCGCGAGTACGTCGACACCTCGATCGCGCCGTTTGCACAGGAATGGGAAGCAGCAGGCCAAGTGCCCGAGGCCGTGCGCCGCCGGCACTGCGAGCTGGGGTTTGGGATCGTGCACCCGCTCACCTCCGAACAAGACTCGGCCGGTCTGGCTCTGCCGGGGAATGTGCCCCGTGAGAAGTGGGATACATGGTGCTCGCTGATCGTGTCGGATGAGATGACCCGCGTTGGGTTCGTGGGTGTCATTTGGGGTCTCGGGGGTGGGAATGGTATTGGCTGTCCGCCTGTCGCGAAATTTGGGACGCCCGAGCAGCGGACGCGCTGGTTGCCCGGTGTTGCGAAGGGGGATATTCGGTTTTGTTTAGGCATTACGGAGCCGGATGGTATGTCTACCTTGTATTATGTCTTTTGCAGTGATATATTGAGCCACAAACTGACGGTTCATAGCTGGCTCCGATGTGGCCAATATCCGCACCACAGCCAAGCGCGACGGTGACCATTACATTGTCAACGGCGCAAAGAAGTGGATCACCAATGGCCTCTGGGCCGACTACTGCACCGCGGCTGTCCGGACTGGTGGCTCCGGCCGATCGGGGATCAGCCTGCTGGTCATTCCCTTGGCCGCGCAGGGCGTGACTCGCCGGCGCATGTATAACTCTGGTGTGAATGCGAGCGGTAAGTGTTTCCCCGAGGATATTAGACCAAACCCAACTGACATCGGATAGGATCGACCTTCATTGAGCTGGACGATGTTCGCGTCCCCGTGGATAACCTGATCGGGGAAGAGAACAAGGGCTTCGCACTGATCATGTCCAGTACGTTTCCCGACCCACCAATGAGCCTGAAAGCTACTAACCTATCGAAGACTTCAACCCCGAGCGCCTCGCACTAGCGTGTGCGTCCCTCCGCCTCGCGCGCGTCTGCGCCGAAGACGCCTTCAACTACGCCATCCAGCGCGAGACGTTCGGCTCGCCTCTGATCCAGAAGCAAGCGATTCAATCCAAGATCTTCAAGTTCGGACTGATGATCGAGCCCGCCTACGCATTCATGGAACAACTCGTCAATATCCTCGAGCTAACCAAAGACCGGCCCGTCGACGACGTCAAGATCGGGGGCATGACTGCGCTGCTGAAGGTCATGTCGACGCGGGCGCTGGAGAAGAGTGTTCGGGAAGCGCAGCAGATTCTCGGCGGAGCTGGATATAACAAGGCTGGCAAGGGGGCCAGGATCGAGCAGATTAGTCGCGACGCAAGAGTTCATGTTGTTGGTGGTGGGAGTGAGGAGATCATGATGGGATTGGCGCTACAGGAGGAGACGAAGGCGTTAAGGACAAGGAAAAAGGCGCTGGAGAAGCGGCAGTCCAAGGTGTGAATGATTCGGAGGGTTTGATTGTACATCTAAGTATGGGAGGATGCGTGCGTATATATTGAGGAAGACGCGTCAAGCTTGTCAGGTTAGTCATCGGAAGTATACATTTAGTTAGACATGTGGGGAAAAGCGTCACTTCGCGTTCGACACTCCCTCGTCCACCATGGAAAGCTTCGACGATGCGTCCCTCGTTGGCCCCGTGTCCGAGGATCCCGCTGCGGTCGACAACAACCCGGACCCGATTGCTGGGAAAGTCTCCTCCGATCGGGCCTCCACAAATGGCTCGCAGCAAGGCCTGAATGAAGGCGTTGGGCTAGCCGCAGATGCCTTGATCACGCCCGAGTTCCCTCCCTTATCGTTCAACCTACTCTCAAACAACCAGGCCGCCGACGACGAGGGCGATGGCGAGGATGAAGAGCCTCGTGTAGCCACCTCCTTCGAGCGCGAGTCCTCGCCCACGTCAGCGCAGAAGTTCCGATCGGGACTGGATAACAATGAGGATGAGGGGATCAGCCGCATGCACAAATTCACGCTCTACGAGACCGCAACCCGGTTCTACATGGTCGGCATCAATATGGCGGAGACGCGCTTTCGCATCCTCAAGATCGATCGGACTTCGGACTCGGGCGAGCTGAGCATCACGGAGGATGATATGGTCTACACCAAGAAGGAGATGGTGCAGTTGCTGGACGCCATCGATGATGGGAACAAGAGCTCGGGTGGATTGGTCCAGAGATGCAGTGCGTGGGCCCTGCTCGGCTTCATCCGGTTCACGGGAGCCTATTACATGCTCCTCGTCACCAAGCGGAGCCAGGTAGCCATGCTGGGTGGCCACAATGTCTATCAGGTTGATGGGACGGAACTCATCTCGCTAACGGCGGCGGACTCGTCTTGGACCAAGACGGAGAAACACTCCGAGGAGGCTCGCTATATTACCATCCTGAACTATCTCGACCTCAGTCGGTCTTTCTACTTCAGTTATTCCTACAATATCACCCGCACGCTGCAGCAGAACATCTGCCGGGAACGCAAAGGTCATCAGGATGGACTACCCAAACGCTTGCCGCCAGATTACAGCACCATGTTTATCTGGAATCATCACCTTTTGGGTCCTGCTGCGGCCAGTCTCAAAAATCCCTACGAATGGTGTCTCCCCATCATCCATGGCTATGTGGACCAGAGCAAGATGAGCGTGTTTGGACGGACGGTCTACATTGCCATCATCGCGCGACGCTCCCGGTTCTTTGCGGGAGCACGTTTTCTGAAACGCGGTGCGAATGATTTGGGATACGTGGCCAACGATGTGGAGACCGAACAAATTGTCTCGGAGCAGACGACAACATCCTTCCACTCTGCGGGTCCAATCCTCCACGCCAACCCGCACTACACTTCATATGTTCAACACCGTGGGAGCATTCCTCTCTATTGGACTCAGGAGAACACCGGCGTGTCCCCCAAGCCAGATATTGAACTCAATCTGGTTGACCCCTTCTACTCTGCGGCCGCCTTGCATTTTGATAATTTGTTTGAAAGATACGGAGCTCCCATCTATGTTTTGAATCTGGTGAAATCTCGAGAGCGAACACCGAGAGAATCGAAGCTGCTCAAGGAGTTTACCAACGCCGTCACTTATTTAAATCAGTTTCTTCCTTCGGACAAGAAGCTCATCTACAAGGCCTGGGATATGAGCCGTGCAGCTAAGAGCCGTGATCAAGATGTCATCGCGACGTTGGAGGGGATCGCAGGAGACATCATGCCGACCACTGGCTTCTTCAAAAACGGCAGTGATGCCGAATCTGGCTTGCGGGTTCAAAATGGCGTCGCAAGAACGAATTGCATTGATTGCCTCGACCGAACCAACGCCGCACAGTTTGTCATTGGAAAGCGGGCCCTCGGCTACCAGCTTCATGCTCTCGGCGTGATCGATGGGACGACGGTGGAGTACGACACTGATGCCATCAATCTGTTCACAAACATGTGGCACGACCACGGAGACACCATCGCCATCCAATACGGCGGCTCACATCTGGTCAATACCATGGCGACATACCGCAAAATCAATCAGTGGAGCAGCCATTCCCGGGATATGGTAGAGAGCTTCAAGCGGTACTACAATAATTCGTTCCTTGACGCTCAACGCCAGGAGGCATACAACCTGTTTCTGGGCAACTACATCTACGCGCAGGGTTCTCCGATGCTGTGGGATCTTTCGACGGATTATTACCTGCATCACGCCGACCCGCGATCCTATCTGGAAAAAAAACGACCAAACTACATTTCCTGGTATACGCCCGAGAACTTGAAGGAGAAGGAAATGCCGCCCCTTCCATCCCGTCCAAGAGAATCACTGTCCCATTTTGACGACTACTGGCTCGAATACTATCGCCCTCTCGCCCTGTCAAGCCTCTCCAAGATCTTCTCCTACAAAATGACCTCGACTCTCCGCTACATCCCTCCTCCCCGTCCAGGACTCGGCACAACCGACCCCAGCCCCTTTGTCCAGCGAATTCCACCAGACCAACTTCCCCGTGACCGTCCATCAACGCGAAGCGTCAAGATCCAAGAACCGTCCGACAGCCGCAATGCCCTGTCCACAACCCCAATCCCCGAGCCCCCTTCAGCAGAGAAACTTCCCCCAGCAACAGGGATAATCAAAGAACCATCATACCAAGACCTGCCACCATCCCGCATCCCGCCCATCGACGCACCCCCCTCCACACCAAGCAAAGCCCAAATCGCACAGTGGACTCTCGGCCAACTCGTCTCGGACTCATTAAACCCATCCGTCACAGCCACCGAAGCAGAAGAATACGAGCGCTACATCAACCACCCGCTCAAAGTCCCGCTCGTCATCACCTCCGAAGACGAAATGACCGCCGCCTCTCTGCGCGAGCATAAGCCCAACCTCGATCTGCTCGAGTATGCCGATAAGACGAATGTCGAGGAGTCCGCGCTTGAGGCGAACGCCGAGGAGAATATGGCTGATTATGCGGAGTTCCTACGCGTCTCGCAGGATGGGTTGACTGTCGTCGGGGAGGATTATGAGAAGAAGAGGTATAAGCGCTACCGGCAGTGGCTGCGTGGGAAGAGTCTTTTCAAGCAGAGGGTTGGTGTTTGAATTTACGAGGTTATGATATTATGATTTGTGGTTTTATGATTGGCAATTAATGAGTAATGACTGAATGATACCCCGATGCACAATACATTTCTATCTGTACACCCTCATGACCTCTCATCATCTCCCGCGCTGCCAACATCAGCATAAAGCAGATCCCCTAATTCTGCATCCGCATCAACCAGTGCCTGCAACTCCTTCTCGACACTCTCCTGTGCCTGTTTCTGCTCTTCATCGACAGAGGTATCGGCTCCAGCGATAGGATTCTGCAAAGCATATTTAAGCAAGAATGCTGCACCCTGCAGCGCACGCTTTAATTCATCCAGAGAATTGATCTTCTTCTTCTGTTCCCTCTCTTCCTCGAGAACATGCAACCAGCACGCGCACAGCCCGCCGAGGATCTCTCCGCGCCAGCGCCAGATGCGCGGGTGCGCGTTGAGAACCACTGCTCTTGTGGCATTTGCTGCGGCGAGGAGGAGGGGTGGGTGCGCTGCGCCGAAGGGATTTGAGAGCGTCGTGTAAAGGATGGGTACGAGGTCTTGGAGGTATTTTGTTGTGTGGATGCGCAGTTCAGTTACCCAGACGGCGACCTGTTCCATCAGAAAAGTGGACAGACGGGGGTACGGGAATGAGGCGGAGGTGGTGGTAGCGACGGAAGTTGGTGTTGAAGAGCTGATGTGGTGAAATGAGGAGATGAGATTCGCGCGAAGGATTTTCGTCATGTGCGTTGTGTATGCTTCATTATTTGTTTCGGGGCTGTAGGCGGTTTGAAATAGTGCCCGTAATGCTGGGTACGCTGCGCCCAGGAGTTTGAGGGATATGTCTTCTGGTGTGATGGTGGGTAGAGACAGGAGACATGGCGTGACGGCGTCTTCGAAGACAGAGGCGAGGTTTGTTCGTCGAAGAATATCGGATTTGTTTTCTCGGATTGGGGACAGAAGTTGAGTGAGAAGATGACATCCTTTTGTTTTGAATGGGAGGCTTGTGTCGTCTATCAAAGCCAGAATCGTTGGCACTAGAAACGGGAAATCTGCTTCGATATATGTTTGATCAGTCACCTGTATCAAAATATTAGCGAGCGAGTCAAGAGGAATAAATCTGTGTGGGTTGCATGAAATGCATACAGGATACTGCGCCATGATCCATTCCAGAACCGCACTCGCGTAGAGATCACTACCCTTCCACGGCCTGGCTTCCTCGTCCAAAATGCTCGCATCGAAGCGAGCCAGCGGCACGGGATGGAAATTCCTGCGGCCAGCGCCGGTGATGGCGGGGTTTCTGGTCCGGGTGAAAAGAGGCCGGATCTTCTCTTTAAGGATCTGCTGGAGGGTGGATCGGAGTGCGGCTTCATTCTCTGATCCAGTCGCCTGGCTGTACAACTGCAGCGCTGCAGTCGCGTTCGCGAAGCTGTCTGCTGTGGTCCACGGATCTTCTGTGGATGTGAAACTCGCCAGTGCGACGATGGGGTCGGATGGATTTGCTGCCTTGTGGATTGGCAGTGTCTTATTTAAAAGCACTAACACTGCGATGGCATGTTCGGATATGGATCTGCTCTCATCCAGAGCTTGTTGGGTTTCTTGTTTTGCGTTAGTTGGTAGGAATGCAGCCCCGATTCCCTAGGTGGGACACACCGTCTGTGATATCGGCAGCTTCATCGAATGTGACTGCAAAGACCGGCGATGGCAGAGCAGCTGCGCTGATCCACTCGTAGACGTGGTTCAGGGCCTGTTCATCATCGTCCGACAAAGGCCGGACCTCGCGGGCCTCGAGAAAGGCACGAACCAGCCGCAGGCTTTCGCCCGTCTAGAAATAATTCAGCCAACTGGCCAGACTGAGCTGAATGATGACTTACATTGTCTGTGGACGACACCTCTTGCCACAATTGGCGTAGATTACCTAGGGGCATGTTGCAGAAGGGGTGGTGGATGACAAATTGTGGAAGTGAATGAATCAATTGATTTTCTACAAGCCCAACTCGACCCGCTGCCGTCGCACTTCGTCCAGTGCCTGTTCCTTGCTGATCCCCGGCCGCAACAATTGCACATTCATCACCACCGTGAGCGCCCTGCTCATCCACGGGCCTTTTCTGGCCTCCAATGCCTTCATAATCTCGTCGCCATTTACAATGGGTTTCAACTCGCATACGTCTTCTAGGTCTTTGTCTACTATGTACGCTAGGAACCGGTCGTACTCGTGCACCACTGCTGTCGCGGTCAGATAATAATCCATCAAAAGACGTATTGGTCTTACCGGTGAAATCGCGCCCGGCCATGATTTCCTGTAGCAGGGCCAGCAGCATGCAGATCCGCCAGTCCTTGCCCCATGACCGTATCAGCAATCCAATCTGTTGTCGGATCTCTGCCGGCGACCCGTTCACGCTGTCGTCGAGTAGAGAGGACTTGGTCTCGATGATTTCCTCATAGTTCCGTGAGGCATCGCGCAAGATAGTGAGTGTCTTGTTATCAATGCGCAGACTTTCTCGGGCAACTTCGACCGCTCGTGGCGCCACGTGTTTGGCCTTGGCTCCCTTCACCTGCCGTTCAGGAATAGACATCCACGGAGCAAACGCTGCGACGACCCACGCATAGTAGACGGTTGTCTCATCGCGCACCAGTATCCGCCGGACGCGTTCTGCAGCTGCGCGGACGTCACTGTTCTCCTCGGTCTCTGGAGAGAGGAGCCGAATGAGCGCATTGTATGCTAGAGACCACGTCGTCGTATCAGCAGCGACTCCGTCTTGGTGGTTTGCAAAAATCGTATGATAAAGGTCCAGTCGGTCGATGAACTGGAGCGCGCCACGAGGATCAGGGCCTGCAGCCGGTCAGGAAAAGCAACTACTGCCCGCGATCAAGCTTCCTTACCTTTCAGCATCTTCTCCAGCTCAGTTGCAACACGCTCCTTGCTGATTTTGAGCTTCAATGCCACACTGATATCCTCATTCTGCATCGCCCGTTCCGTCTCAGGGTCTATTTGGTACCCTAGTCTGCTCGCGAACCGGATCAATCGAAGCACGCGCAGCGGGTCATCTCGGAAAGTCTGGTATGGTTCCATCGGCGTTCGGATGAGCTTATTCCGCATGTCCTCCAGCCCGTGCTCTGTCAGGTCCTCCAGCCGCGACTCGTTGAGATTGTAGAAAAGCGCATTGATCGTCGCATCTCGCCGCAGTGCGTCCTCGGTTGCCGTGCCAAACTCCATCTGCGGATTCCGGCTTTCCTCTGAGTATGTCTCTTTTCGTAGATTGACCAGGTCAATATCCAGGCCGAAGATTTTCGTCGTGACCGTTTCCAGGTGCTTGGACTTCTCCGGGTTGGCCTCGATTTTGTGGAGGCTCACAATCGCATCGTGCATCTTTCCCTCTGGCAGGCTCTGTTTGTACTTTTCCAGGTTTTGCGGGTCATCCAGATACTGCTTCAGCGCCATGCCGAACTGGTAACCAGTCATGCTGCTGATCCCAACGTCGATGTCATGGCTGTCCACCCCGAGCAGCTTGTCTCTGACCCAGCCGCCTGTGAAGCGCAACACGGTTTCTGGATGATTCCTTACATCGCTCCCTCCCTCGACAATTTCCTGGTCTCGGATGTACTGTGCGACGTCAAGAAGGAGGGTGCGCAGGGTGTTCTCGAGTGGAGTGAGCTCGATGGTGGGAATGGTGTGATTCATTGCGGAGGAGCTGTGCGGCGCGGGGGAGGGGGAGATGCGTCGTCTCTTGGTGACTCGTTCTGAAGAAGGAGAATCTCGTTTGCAGCCATTCATGAGAGAGCGACAAAAAATACAAGGCCGGAGGGTGGTGAGTGTCGGCGCAGCTGTCTGTCGCGGAAGAACTGCTCTCGGTGGGCGGACGCGGGCAGGTGGAGTATTGCAGGGTGGGCGACAGGCCTCAAGAAAGGGACGTAGAGAAGGCAGCCTGGGCATTGACTGCTGCTGCTGCCATGCAGAGAATATCAAGAGGAAGTGAGGGTAAAGAAAAAGAAAGAACAAAGAGCGGCTGGAGATCAAGCAGGCCTCACCTCACGTGGCATGCGGTAGTCATTCAGTTTCTCCCATATCCAATGATTGTTTCCTGCTTCTGCAACAACACTGGACTGACAAGCAACACACTCCCTCTCCTCATTCCCTTAACTACTCACAGCACATCCCTTGGCGATCGCCTTATCTGTCAGCCTCGGCTCTCTTGCTGGTCGGAGTCCGCTCTTGGCTTTCTGCCCACCAACCTCCTGCGCACGAACTATCTGTCCTTCTCCGCTCACCACGCCATTCTCTCCCAGTCAATGGGGCTTCCAGATCCACGCCCAACTCTTTGAATACGCGCCAAGCAGCTGTCCATGACATCACCGGGAGATGCTGCCCCGGTTAAACCTCCGCCGTCCTTCTCCCCCGGCGTTCCTCGTGGCGCTTCCAAGTCGCGACATCCGGAGCAGCGCGAGTCCACTGCATCGTTAGACTCGGAGCTGGCAGAGTCGCGGACGGAGTCTTCTCCCACTCCGCCTCTGTCAGCCACCAGTTCCGAGCTTCCAATCCGCACCGACTCTCGCACGTTGAGATCCTCCACCCCGCAATTAGCCAGGTCGTCGCTCGGCTCGCCCTTTGATGCTCAAGTGGACGGCTCGGATGATCTCAGATCAGTAATTACCCGGTCTTTCTCGCCCACAATTGCGGTGTATGCCTCCGAGGATACCGATGAATTGGTACGCAATAAGGGGTTCAAGGGTGGATTCGGGGAGCTGATCCGCCCCTTTGGAGAAACCGTCCCGGGTAAAGTGGTCATTCGGGATAGCGTCGGGGCAAGTCGTGCCTGGGAAGACTATGGGGTGCGATTTGTGGACCTCAAAGGGTTTGGTCGGGCTCCCCTTGGTCGAGATGCGCGGGATTCACCGTTGACGCAGATGGAGGAGGTGCTGGAGAAGCACTTGGAGTCTTCAGATATCTCGCTGTCCGGGTCGATTCGGCCCAAGGATGCGCTAGGGCTGCCACCAATGTCACCATTGTGCAAATTGCTCTTCCGACAACTTCTATCGGCAACACATCCTGCGCCGCACGAGACGTTTGGCCATCCGGTGGCTAGTGTCATTGCCATCAGCTCGCGCAATACAGCACCTTTGGAGACACTGAGACAGCTCTACGCCGGGAGCAGTACCGGTGAGCAGCGGTTACCTGATTGGGTTCATCAGGAGTATCTGCGGTATTACGTCTTGGTCCATGATGAAGAACGAGATGATTTTGACGAGTCTACAAAACTCTACGATCAGATGAAGCGGCATTTTGGTCTCCACTGCCACCTCTTGAGACTTCGGAGCAGTCAATGTGTAGTGACGGATGATGACAGCATCCAACTACCCCAGTCCGAATGGCTATCACCGTTAGAGCGCCTCTCGGGGGCAGGAGAAGCAGGTAGGACCAATTATAATTATCACCCCAAAGAAGGCGTTGCTGACTTTTGTTGCTAGAAACCTTAGTGGATCTGGACACGGATGGAACCCCGTGTTTGTTCGATTCCGATGTCACCGCAATCCGGACCTTTATTCGCGAGCTAGTGGCGCAATCGGTGATCCCCTTCATGGAGAACCGCGTGGCCGTCTGGAACGACCAAGTGGCATCTCGAAGGCGCGGGATCAGTGGGCGGTTCATGTCCATGTCGCGGCGCTGGGCCGGGTTTGGGTCAAGCTCGCGCTCTAGCATGACCGGCTCGTCCAGCGGGAGCAGTGGGAACTACGACTCTGCACACAATTTCTACCAGCCGGACTCGCCAGAGGCAGTTTTGCGAAAGATGGCCGATTTTGCGTTTATGCTTCGCGACTGGAAGCTGTCTGCTTCAACTTACGAGATCGTCCGTTCGGATTTTGGCAATGACAAAGCATGGAAGTACCATGCCGGTGCGCATGAGATGTGCGCAGTGAGCATGCTCTTGAACCCTATGGCCATGTCGTCCAAGATCAAGCTCGAGAACGTCGACCAGATGTTCGAGACCGCTTGCTACTCCTATCTAACGCGGTGCGATGACGCCCTACATGCCCTCCGATGTCTCGCGCTGGCTGTCGAGCTTCTCAAGTCCCGGGGTGGCACCGCCACCGAGAGCGCCGCCAAATGGGCCATGCGGGTCGTGGACTTTGGTCTGGTCGGCTCGGTGGGCCAGATTCTCTTCAGCGAGCGGATATCCGCCTGCTACGCCTCCAAGGTTCCCGTCAGCGGTGCCAAATGGGGTGCACGACGCAGGAAAGCTGGCATGTGGAGCATTCTCGCCGCGGACCAGTGGCTCAAGGCCGGCAAACCCACGCTGGCATCGGCGTGTCTGGAAGAAGCGGAACGACTGTACGCCGATGTTCTCGAGAACGATGGCATCTTCCCAATGCCCGAGATGCAGAGCTTTGTCGATGAGCTCCGCCATGCCGTGAAAATGGAATACTTAGGGTCACGAGGCTTTGATAATACTCAAGATGAGCCCGCCAGCGCCATCGAAACCCTAGGAGGCTTGGAGGAAACCAGCGAGAAGCTCGTCAGGCGCAACCACCGCCGCTCGCTCATCGGCCTGCCTACTCAGCTGGATACCGGGGCGCTCAACCTGGCCCAGGGGGCCAGGGATGCCGAGAACCCACCGAATGACGACTTTGAACGAGCATAGCAGGCCTTAATGATATGTAGTCGAATTGCCGCACATAAGAATAGAATACAGATCTTCGATGGTACAATGGCTATACCCTTCTTCTTGATCATAAATAGAACTAATCGATGGAGCTATTTGATCAACATCTTCTCTACAACTGCCCCATACAATATACCGAACCGTCACGTGTCGCTGCTTATCGATAAACGCAGGAGCTCATGCGGGCCTGGCTGGTTCTGTTATGGACCAACCCGCACTTCCACTGCCAACTCACCCCCAACCCGTCGCAAGATGAGCGACCTCCTCAACTACATCCTCAACAACGAGGATGCCTTCCGAAGGTACGTCCCGGCCAACCTCCAACTCTTCTCCCCAAGTTCCCTTCCTCCAAATGCAGAACCTCCAAAATAAGAACACACCAAAGTAAACTAAACGAATCGAATCGCTCCAGAAACCGCCTCCCATCCCTCTACTCCGACTTCACGCTCCAAAAACGAACAAACCCCGACGGCTACGCCGTCAACGTCGCCGCGTGGGAACAAGCGCTCAACCACGCCGCGAGACGCGGATACACTTCTTCGCGTGGTGTGCGCAGACGCTCCGGGTCGTTATCCGTGTCGGCGTCGTCCACGGCAAAACAAAGTACGGGAAATAATAACCCGTCGCTGCGGAAGAAGACGGATCATCTCGTTCTGAGGACCGATGAGTCGCTGCTGAGGGATTTGGAGAGTCCGGAGTGGGGGAGGCCTGTTGCGCTGGGGGCTGTGTTTGTATGTTTTTTTCCCTTTGTTTTACTTTCTTTATTGTGTGTGTCTTTTGTACACACACTTGAGATGTTGAGGTTGCTAATTTCGCTGTACTGTCCAGGAAGAGGCATTGCGCAAACATACCATGGTTGCTCTACCGGTTTATAGAACCATCGCTGGCAGCCTGCAGAAGAGTCAATGGCGGATCATTGATCCCGGGGCACTTAGTCCGTGGAATGTGATGAGTTGGGGGATGCGACAATTGAAAGGGATCGTGGTGGGGTCTGACGAGTCCGCGCCGAGGCTGCAGGTGCAGGAGTTGGTATTAGTTGAGAATCTACGAGTGAGTACCTTTTGGTTTGGATAAGAGTTGATCCAGACTTGCTGATCGACATCTTGTAGGAAACGGCAGATCTGGTTGTAAAGAAGGCCACGAGGGCCAATGCATCCAAGCTGGATCTTATATACTCCAAGGAAAGCTTCGTGGAAGAGTACGCTACGGTGCTGCATGATGCGACGGAGCTATCGGATGAAGATTTTGATGTGTTATTGCTCTATCTTTCGCGGGACACTGGGGCTATTGCGTATGATGGCAAGGTATGATGCCAGATTAGAGGGTATATACAAGATTCGTGATTTACTGACCAGCCACCGGCAGACCATCAAGTTCAAGTCTTCCAGTGATGAAACTCCCGCTATCACGCAGGAGGACACGACTATCGCCTCCATCAAGACCCTCCTCTCGACCATGTCAAAACAGGTCACGAATCTAGAGGCAAAAATCGAAGAGCTCAACATGTCCGCGAAGACGGCGCTGGCCAACAAGAACCGCATTTCCGCGCTATCAGCTGTGCGCTCCAAGAAGTTGGCCGAGGGCAATCTGAAACAGAGACTTGATACCCTGGTCCAATTGGAGCAGATCTATTCGAATATCGAGCAGGCTGCAGGACAGGTGGAGCTTGTTCGGGTGATGGAGGCGAGCACCGGTGTTCTCCGCGGACTGCATGCGCAGGTTGGTGGCGCAGAACGGGTGGAAGATGTGCTCGAGGAGTTGCGCGAGGAAATGACCAAGGTGGACGAGGTCGGGAGTATCATGAATGAAGCTGGGCCGGTCGTCGATGAGGGCGAGATTGATGATGAGCTCGAGGCGCTGGAGCAGGCCGAGCGCGACACAAAGGAGAAAGAAGAGGCGACGCAGACACAGCAGAAGCTCGCCGAGTTGGACAGGCTCAAGCAGGCCTCTGATGAGGCGGCTCGCAAGAAGCTGGCTGAGCAAAACGTGGATGCCGTGCTGGCGGAGAACATTGACAAACTCTCCGACATGTCGGTCGAAGATCGTCAGATGCTAGCGAAATAGGGAGAAAGCGATCGCTCGCCTGCAGGTGACCTTCAAATTCCTCGTGTCATCGAGGTGGGTTTAACGAATTGGCGTGCGGGTTGGATTCAAGAACGCCATAGACTGGCGGAGACACATCCACGTCCTTGGCAGTTGATGTTGTGGCAGGTTGTTCCAATGGGGATTCTTCGTGGGCAGCAGAGGCACCAGGGATCGTTGACCTGACAGCGGCATCGTTCCGTTTCCGTGCATTCGCAATCAGACGCTTGAAATCGCCGTCGTGAGAGGTACTCCAGTCGGCAGCATTGAAATCTTTGCGCATCACCGGGTTGTTCGCCACGAACAACGAAGGCGCCGCCGCGTGCCCTCCTTGAGTCCGCTCCCATACATCCAATTCCTGCAGCAAATCGCGTTTTGATTTTGGGTTTTTGGAGTCACAGTTCGCATTCCACAGGTTCATCCACTCGGTGTGACGCCTTTGCAACAGCTGCCGTGCGCCCCAGTCAGGGATGCCGAGATCACGGAGCTTTCTTCGCAACACGACGTCTTTCAAGATCGAATAGTTCATTGCGGGGATCCTCTCAGGCGGCTTAGTGGTGGGATGTGAGGCGATGCGGGCCGCAGATTGCAAGGATCTATATACACAATTTAGTCAGAGCTCGATACCCTTGATTCATGCAATGCACATAGACTTACCCAAAAGACTTGGTCTTCGGCGCAGTAGGGGTTCCTGGACAATCTCTATCAAGATGCGCAAAGACCGCTTCATTCTTCATCTTGCGGTGACAGATAGGACAATTAACAAGGCCATCCTCTGTAGTCCCGTTAGACCAGTCAGTGCGCGCAATACGTCAAAGATGCCATACCTGGAACGTAATCCTCATCCTGGCTGTCTTCAATAACTTCCGGGGCAGACGAAGAGCCTGGCACATCACTTCTCGACCTCTGCGATCTGGTGCGCACACCCTGCGGGCTACTCTGTGATCCTTCCAACCCCTCCCCGGGCCGCAGATCCAGTTTCCGCTTCTTAGGCGAAGACGGCCCATCCGGCGCGAGATCACCACGCGCAAGACGCGTAGCCTCCTTCTTAGCCAACTCCAGAACCTTTGGTCGTGCAGTCTGGAACGCATCGACTAGCTCCTGGACCGCCCAGTTGCGACGGAGCTTCAGCTCTTGGTCGGACGCGCGACACGCGGGACACTTCCCCTCGGTGCTCAGACAGCGGCGAATACAAAGCGAGCAGAACGTGTGGCTGCATGACGTGATGACCGGGTTGTCGAAAAAGTCCTTGCACACTTGGCAGCGCAGAGAAGACTCTAGCGGCGCGAGCAGAGACAGCGGAGTGTCCAACCAGTCGGTGGAGTCGGGGAGATCGAACGAATTTTCCATGGAGATGGAATGTGGGAGGAGGACGATCGGAAGAGAGTAGACATGGGCAGGCTGGCAGAAAATAGATGTAGCTCAGGAGAGAGGAACGGGCTTTTGTCCGTCTCTGCAAAGAAAGAAGCAACGGAAGAGTGGACGGAGGTAAGTCAAAGAGAGAGCCAAGACCCGCTGACTGACACGCGTTAAGTGGTGTCGCGTCTTCCCTCTTCTTGACTTCCGCACCACATCTGCCATGGCTGCTTCGTATCTGCCCGAGAACGTCCTCAATGAGCGGCGCACAGTATGGTCATTTCCATTTGTGATATTCCTAATACTCATGGCAATCCAGGTCACTTATCGCTCGCTGAGCCGCGCGCTCAAGGTGCATGCCACTTTGGCCAAGCAGTACGTCCACCTGCAACTCATGGAGTCATTTCTTACTGACGGGGTATTCGCTTCTCACAGGATGCTCTTCGATTTCCACCGTACCGAGAACGCAAAGAAACCCCAAAGCGTCCACGCGACCTATGTCATCTCCGGCATCCAAAAACCGCCACCACCACCCGAGACAAACGGCCATGGCGCGAACGACGAGGACGCAATTATGCAGAGCAGCCCTTACATGCCCAGCTCGATGCCGAACCAAGACCCCGCGGACGCGGTGCGCGTCACCTCCATCATCCTAACTCGCGAGGAGAACTTGGAAGGTGGGTGTTGTGAGGAAATATTGGGTCTTGTTCTAACCTGACCTTGCGCAGCTGCCAAATCCACCTTCGAGTCGGTCTCAACAATACATGTCTACAGTGTCCAGCCGACGGTGCTGCAGGACCTGAATGTCTTGACGGATGTGAGTCGGGAGACGTGGAGTGCGCATGTCCATGAGGATCCGTTGGAATTTGGGAAGCAATGGGGCATGATCCAGAACACGCATGTCCAGGTACGCTAGTTGGTCCACATTTGTCTACGAAGAGCTAACAGCTGGTCTAGCGGCGAACGGGGACACGGCCACCAGCACCAGCACCAGCACCAGCTCCGGCTGTGGAAGCGGCCAAAACGTCAGAATCGACGGTTCCAGCCAAGCGGCCGTTTCAGGAAGAGGCGCCTCCTAAAAAGGCGGATGAGCGGGCCTCGAAGCAATCCACTCCAGCTTCGGATTCGCAATCATCTGCGAAGCCAGCAACCAAGGCGGCGCCCAAGCGCGAGAAGAGTGATCTTTTCAGCTCATTTGCCAAGGCCAAGCCGAAACAGAAGAAGGCAGAGGATGGTCAGTTTCATTATTTCTTTGCCGAACATGAGCTTATACTTTCCCAGTGGTCCTTGACGACGCCTCGGAGGAGGAACCAGAGGAATTGTTCCCGGACCAGGGAGACAAAAAGACCGAACCGGCCAATCGTGAAAGCAGGAAAGAGCGCGAGGAAAAGCTCAAACAGATGATGGAGAATGACGACGGTGACGGTATGTATTTTGTGACCATTGCGTCTCCACCGCGCCTAAACGGAGTTTTAGATGAGGAAATGCCCGATGCCGACGAAGAGGAGCCACCCCGCGAGCCGACCCCACCAGTGGAGGCGCCACCAAAGCCAGCCGAGCTGAAGGAAGAAGCCACCGTCCAGGGTGGACGGCGGCGGGGCAAACGACAAGTCATCAAGAAGCGGACGGTCAAGGACGAAGAGGGGTATTTGGGTAAGCGAGTCTAGCTTGAGTTCGTCGTCCACCTAACTAATCACCACAAACAGTGACCCGAGAGGAAGCGACATGGGAGTCCTTCTCCGAAGATGAGCCGGCACCCAAAAAGAAACCCGCGGTCCAGGTGGGCAAGGGCAAGGCGGGCAAGGGCCAGGGCCAGGGCCAGGGCCAGGGCCAGGGGAACATTATGTCGTTCTTTGGGAAGAAGTAGCTACGTAGTTCACTAACGTTAATTAGTTAAGTCGTTATGGTCAGCCTTGTATAATTAATCTAGTTCGCTCTCCGCGCACTAACGCAGTACTAGATAATACAACCTTGTCCCTGGCCGATGTCACCCTGCGGGGAAATGTCGCCCGAGATCCAATTGCTTGTCTTTGCACTACAGACCGTGCTAGCCCTGATCTAGGTGTCGGGGGATTCGGAATGCACCCCTGGTTGCGATCGGCATCTGGGGGAGACTGGCTACTTAAGCTGAGCCTGGCCTGATCGGTTGGTGCTGCTGTTGCTGTTCACTCCTATCAACAATGGTGCTGTCAATTCTTGCCCTAACCTTGCTCGGCCTCGGCCAGGCCCATGGTCTCGCTCACGACAACGCGGCCATCTTGAAACGCGCCTGTCCCGACTACACCACCTACTCCGCGCAGCAGCACGGCCCCTACAGCGGGGGACCCTTGAACCTGCCGTTCCAGCGTCCCGCTGAACAATGCCGCACGTTCACGTCGGCCGCGGTCGAGAAAGTCATTGAGGAGGTCACGTCCCGTCTGGTCGACAAGGACCTGGCTCAGATCTTCCGTAATGCCTACCCCAACACGCTGGACACCACCATCAAATGGCACGTCCCCAACGGCACCTACTCGAGCAACTCGCGCCTCACGCGCCGGGACGGCTCCGTCTGGACGGGTGCCCAAACCTTCATCGTGACCGGCGATATCAACGCCGAGTGGCTCCGCGACTCGACCAACCAGCTGCTCAACTATCAGACGCTGGCCACCAAGGACAAGAGCCTGTTCACCCTCATCCACGGCGCGATCAACACCCAGGCCGAGTTCGTCATCCAGTCGCCGTACTGCGAGTCCTTCCAGCCTCCCTCTGTCAGCGGGCTCCCGCCCTACAAGAACACGGAGCAGGACACCGTGCACCCGACCTACGACCCGTCCTTCGTATATGAATGCAAGTACGAGCTGGACTCGCTGGCCCACTTCCTCAAGCTGGGCAACACCTTCTACGAGAGCACCGGCACGACCGACTTCCTGTCCGACCGCTGGTTTATGGCGCTGCAGACCGTCCTGAACGTCATCGACGCCGAGTCGCAGCCCACTTTCGACGCCGACGGCCAGTACGTCGAGAACGTGTACACCTTCCAGCGCGAGACCACCATCGGCACCGAGACCTTGAACCTCGGCGGCATTGGCAACCCCATCGCCCGGCACACGGGCCTCATCCGCAGCGCCTACCGGCCCAGCGACGACGCCACCATCTTCCCGTACTTCATCCCGCCCAATGCCATGATGTCCGTTGAGCTGCAGAAGACTGCGAAGCTCCTCAAGGCCGCCGGTGGCCATGACAAGCTGGCGGAGGAGCTGGATTCCCGCGGCAAGAAGCTCGCGAAGGCTGTTCAGGAGCACGGTATCGTCAACCACAAGATCTATGGCGATGTCTATGCCTATGAGGTCGATGGATACGGTGGCCGCAACATGATGGATGACGCCAACGTCCCCTCTCTGCTCTCCCTGCCTTACCTCGGCTACCTGGATCAGGACGACAAGGTCTACCAGAACACTCGCAAGATGGTCACCTCCCAGGCTGGAAACCCGTACTACCTGACCGGACCTGCCTTCCACGGCATCGGCGGTCCTCACAGTAAGTCTACCTCCCCCTCTCCCTCATTTGTATCGTTTCATCCCGAACATCTCTAATTCTGGTTTTGTAGTCGGCCTCCAAAACGCCTGGCCCATGTCCCTGCTCATCCAGGCCCAGACCTCCGACGACGACAAGGAGATCATGGACTGTATCAACCTCGTCAAGCAATCCAGTCTGACGGGTCTTATCCACGAGTCCATCAACGTCACCAACATCAATGACTACACGCGCCCGTGGTTCTCGTGGGCCAACTCTGTCTATGCGCAGACGATCCTCAAGGTTGCGGAGGAGCGGCCGCATTTGATCTTCGGGAAGGGCGCTAAGCCTTACCGGCCGGAGTAGAGTGGACTGGCTTGCTTTTCGGCTTGTAGATAATGCAGAGCATTCTGTTCTTGTTTTCTCTTCCTGACCCCCAGTACCTACTTTACTTGTCTATCACTAGTCGTGGATTCTAGTCTTTCCTTGACGCTTAAAATTTTTATTTTTTTTTTGCTCTTCAGAATTTAGTATTTTATTCTAAGCATCAATGGCATTGCCCTGCACTGTATACCATGCCGAACCTGGATCATCCTCGATCCAGTATGCAAATAATCATATACACACGAAAAGCAAAAGGTATATACAACATCCAAATCAAATCAAAACCCGCCGCAAGCCATCCGTACCACCTAGCACCCTCCGCCCCGTAACCGGACACCGACCCTTCCCACTCTCCCACTTCCCACCACGCTTGCGCCATCCCACCTTCTCATCATCTTTGGGAACAGTCTCCTCATCGACACCTTCATCTCCCTCCCCATCCATGAAATCCAACTGACGTTGATGCTCACCATTGAGCCAGTGGAAAATACACACGTAGCAGAACACATACCCCGTCTGACACGCCGTCGGATTCACAAGCGTGCTCATGCACAAGGGACAGGTATTTGCGCTGGATGGGTCTGCTGGCGGCAACGGGACTGTGAAAATGGGGAGGAATGAAGAAGCGGAGATGGGCGGTTGGTGGCGGCGGGGAGATTTAAGGGCTGGTTTGAGGTCGGACGGGGAGGTTTGAGACGTGGTTTTCTTTTCTTTTCCTTCCTCCTTCTCCTTTGCGTCCTGCGCGGCTCGACGCCGTTCTTCGGGGGTGGTTAGCCCGGACACCACAGGCGCGGGCAGATCCAGGACCTCAGTGGCTTTGCGGGCTAGTTGCCGGGAGAAGTCGCTTGCGTGCCACCATTCCAGGAACTTGAGGGCGAAGATTGAGGCCGGGAGGAAGTAGCGCAGCGAGGAGAGGAGTTGCGGATAGATGTTCTGCGGGCTCAGCAGGCCCAGGAGGCTTGATCCGGGACGCTGGGAGCGAGCAGTTCCGGGTCCGGACTTGGGGTCTAGCACTGCGGCGATGGCGCGGTGGTCTGCTGCGCCGAGTCGGCGGATGCGCGTTCCGATGAGCCAGAGGAAGGGCGAGGAGTATTTGGTGTTGTCGAAGAGGTAGGCCAGGTTGAAGGCCAGGACGGAGAAGTAGTATGCCGCGTTGACGGACGGGTAGACGTTCCGTAGGAACCACTTGTAGTAGGCGAACAGGCGCTGGCGCAGCGTCGGGTTGGGTGGCAAGTCTTCGCTGGGGTTATAGCGGGGACCACCACCGATAGCCAATGCGGCGTGCGGCGCGGCGTGGATATCGTATCCCTCGTCGAGCTTGCATTTCAAGTAGGGAATGCCCACGAGGACGAGCAGGTTCTTCCACACGTCGGCGGAGCGGAGCTTCAGTGCTTCGCGGACGGGGCCAGCGGCGCCGACTTGGGCACGCGGGATCTCGCCATTTTCTGTGCGGAGGACGCGCTCGCGCTTTAGAGAGTAGAAGTTCTCGGTGAAGGAGCCGCCGAAGGTGCGGAGGTAGTAGCGTTCGACGATGAGGGAGAGGACGGCGTAGACCTCGTCGTAGGAGTTGAGGATGCGGAGGAGATAGCGCGGGTGGCGATGTGTTGCGACGGCAAGAAGGTAGCGCAGAGAGGGAGGAATCAAGTTTGATAGCTGTTCTTCTGCGAGGAGTTCTAGGATGGGGTCAGTGGAATGCTCTGTTCTCCGCGGACAAGGACGGGGTGGGTGAGGTGGGTGGGAGAACTCACCGAAGAGCGAGGGCTTCGACTCGTCGAACTCCTGTTGAAGACTAGGCAGGTACTCCATTGTGAGGAGCACCGATCATTGTCCAGCGATGGGAGTTACAAAGGACAGAGGGAGTTCGTTGAGGGAGGGAGAGGGAGAGAGAGATGAAGGCCGGATTGAGAGAGCCGAGGTCCGTCGCGGTTTTCTGCCTTAGGCATAAGTTTTAAAGTTGGTCAACTATAGCATCAACTTTCACTTTCAACTTCCGAAAATGACTATGTATCTCTGCCGTTTAGTAGACCACTTATCGCTTTGGGACGTAATATTGAAATCTATATTATTCTATCACTCTTCAGGCGCCAGTTTTGATAGCCTGCGTAGCCAAGGACCGTACTTCATAAACAAGAACGGGACAGGGAGCAAGACCGCAGCCACCGCGCCAATAATAGAAACTGCCGGTCCAATATCCAGCGCTCTGATCATCGGTTTGGCTGCCAATGGAAGTCCCGTGGCCATAATACTCCGAAGGAAAGTAACCGCGGCCGTCGCACTCGCCGCATACAACCGATAGACATCAATCAAGAAGTTCAGACACTGCTGGAAGATACAATTGAACCCTGCCCCAATAAACATGGCCGCCAGACAAGGGAGGATCCAATGATGAGGCGGTTTCGCGGTCCACGCAAACCAAAACACGCCCACCACGAAGAAAACTGCCCCAAAGGCCATTGGCGGTAATCGAGCTTCCGGGACGACTCGGCCATTTGCCGCGCGCGAGACTTCATTGTAGTGGAATTGGTTCCATATGTTAAGGCCTAGCGACGATATGACGCCGATCAACAAGGCCAGAAAGGGTAGCGACCCGACGAGGGGGTCCCACCCGCGGGTTTCTTGAAAGACAATTGGGAATACCTCTAGAGTGAGGTACATGACGCCGTATACGAACGAGGCGTAGAAGGCAATGCAAGTGACGATGGGCTCGGTGAAAAGCATTTTCCAAGGTCGAGAGAGTTGCTTCGTCATTATTGAGTGGAAATCAAGCTCCAGGTGTTCGTGTGGATGATAATAGGCCGGGTTATTTGTTTCTTTGCGAAGGCGCTCTGCTTTTCGCTTCAAGATGACCAACGGATACACTTCCGGCAGGAAGAAGTATGCCATGGTGAAAATGACAAACGTCCAGACTGCCTGGATGTACTCGGTCCAGCGCCAGTTGAGATGAGGATTGCGGATAAGAGCCGCGCCGATGATAGGGCCCAGTGACGGGCCGCCGTTCACTGCCACAGCATATAAACTGACGGCGATTCCGCGAGACTCCCGATTAAAGATATCCCCGAGTGCAGCAGAGACGTTGCTGATGGGGGCAGAACCACAGAACCCGGCAAAGAAACGCGTCAGAAAAACTGACGCTGCGTTCTTGCTTTGTGCAGTTCCGATTGAAAAGATTGCCTGACAAAACACAGGGGGCAGGATGCTCACTCGGCGACCCCAGATCTCTGAAATCGGCGCCCAGATAATAGGGCCAAGAACGAAGCCGAGACTGACGCAGGAGTTAGTCAACAATATATAAAATAACAAGAGCCCGGGACATCACCCACAGATAGAGAGAAACATCAAGAACAGCAGCCTCGCTATTCACGCCGATGTACTTGGCGATAGTATCGTCGGCCGGCGTGGTAATACTCGAAGCCAAACTTCCCACTAAGGCGAGCATACCCAGTTGGAATGTAATCCAACATTTATATAAGACCGGCCAATCCTGGGGATTGGCGGGGTCATCCTGGTCAAACTTGACGAGATAATCCGGGTCCAGTGCGGGTTGTTCTTTGCGTTCTGTACGCGGTGTTCTCCGGAGGGTGCTGATGGGCCATATTCGACCCATAATTGTTGCCAAACCAAGAATTATCGTACGGCCTAGGTTTTGGCATGGTGGAAAGACGCAATTATCTGATCGATTTTTCATCGGACAGTCGCTCGGCAATTGGATGCCGATGGGTGCGGAGATTTCCGTTATCGCCGGGACTAAGAGACTAAGAAAGTAAGCTCGGCCGACTCCGATGGATCAGGTTGGATGTTATGGCATATATCTGACGGAATACTCAAATTTTTTGTTCTTGTAGGGTACTAGTCTCATACGGAATGGCAAAGCCAATTTATCAGACTAATAAGTTTAAATGAGAAATGGGCAAAGGATATAAGGAAGTTCTTCCGCTCGAAGCAAAGTATAAACAAAGTATGCTCATTCCTAGAGCTATCGCAACAGTCTGGCTTCTCTGGGAACCACGTTTCTCCGATGGACACGGGGGGAGATTACGCTAGAGCTGCTGGTACTATTTATTGGAGGCGGAGGAGGCGGCGGCGCCGCCGGGTCGGATGTAATAGATGATGGTGGGGGCGAGTTGGCTGAAGAAGATCCTGGCGGCGGCGGCCCAACTGTCGTGGATCCTGACGGTGTAGACCCAATTGTCGTGGATCCTGGTGGCGGAGAACTAACTGTCGTGGAGCTTGGCGGCAGGACTGGACCTGATCCTGAAGATGGCGGAGCAGGCTGGCTTGTCCACGACGAGGGACTGGGGATTATGTACTGAGAGGACGGGAAAGATGACGGAGGCGCTGACGAGAAAGGAAGTGGTTTCGGCGACGTGACAGTGGGAACCGAATACGTATGGGATGCGAATGAGGCAGTTGGAGTAGTAATTCCGCCGTCGATTCCGGTACACCAGCTCGCAAACGTATAGACCCATGACTGGTGATGAACATGTTAGCAGAGGATGTGAATAAGGTGTGCAAAGACCTACCCAAAGTGTTGCAGACAGGAGCGGACTCTCTGTGCCATCTTCGTACAACGCCTCTCCAATGAGGTTCACGCCAGCTGATGGAGTATATTTCAAGGCCGTGTGTTGGTCCCCTGCCTGATTGGGACAGGCGTCTCCAGTTGCTATGTTGGATTAGCAGGACATTCAATCAGCAATTCAGAAACCATGACTTACTATCCGTAAGTCCTAGGGTTGCGCCATAGAAACCCTGCAGATCCAATCCAACGTCGAATCCATGGTCTATTGTACCGTCAGAACATGCAGGAAGTTGCTCCAGCCAAGAATAAAGACTTACCCAACACATTCAATGACATCAAAACCTTAGCATCAAGGTTGACTTGCCAAGAGCCAGAGAGACCAGCACTGAAGGTCAATTGCTTTTGCTCCCACGTTGACTTCCACCCATTCGTATCGGAGCTGGGATCCAATAGGTCAACCGTCATTGATCCCGAATCCGCAACATTCATAACTCCTCCACCCATGATGTTAGCAATGCCCTTAAGCGGACCTAGAGAAGCACCCAATGAAAATTGGATGTTGGGGCCAAGGTTCAAGAGGCCATCTCCGAAGGATACTCCGTCAAGGGGGATATCCCCCAAAGGTATCTCCGGCGCAACCTTACCCGTGAGAGCTGCAGAAACCCCTAGTATGGGCTCGAAGGTGAAAGAGACTCCTTTGGGAGACATGATAAGCTCAACATCTTGCGGGATGTCCAGCCATGTTTTAATGTGGAAATCAAAATCAATGTCTCCCTTCGTACCGCAGCCAGTGCAGTCGTATGTCAATTTGTAATCACCACGGCCCAGGGTGACATGGCTGAGTGGGATCCCTGCATCGATACCAAAGGTGTAGCTCTGGTCCCAATCGCGCTTGGTCGAGGCAGGGCGGCCGCTGACGTAGAGCTCGTATGAATGAGCGGACTTGGTCCAGGTAGAGGCCTCGCCAATCGTCTTGATAGTGTTGGTCTTATCATCGAACACAACATTGTTGACAACGAACGGGAGGCGTTCTTCGTTCCACTTGCAGTGGCCCTTTCCAGCAACCAGGAGAAAGGTGTGTTGTTTTTGCTCATTAACCCATTTCCAGGCCTCAGCCCCGTGGTGGTAGGCCTTCTCATCCTCGAACTTCATAGTCACGCTATTCATGTTGCACTCAGTTGACCTCAACAGAGGGTAGAACTTCTCCATGGCGATTATGCTCTCGTGCTTTCCAGGCATAAAGGTTGTGAAGTTTCCGAGTCCGTATTTGCCCTTTGCACTGAGACCTGTGTGTGATGCCTGTGAGTTTTTGTGTAGTATGGAGGTGTACAGTGATGAACTTACCACCCCATAGGAAGGTCTCGACGTTGCGAAGATCCATTTTAGAGTAGTCCCTGTCACGGGCACCAATATGGCCCTCTTCATACTCAAGCATATCAATAGGATCGAGAACATGGGCCGAGCAGACTTGAGTCAAAAGAGCGGATGCCAGGCCATAGGCCAGCCAGGAAAGGTGCCGAACACCCATTTTCAAACAACGAGAGGCAGCAGCTCTTTGTTGTTAGGGGTAAAAAAAAAAGTGTGAATCGGATGATTGAATCAAAGCTCCAAGAAAGTCTTCACGGAGCTTCCTTTATACACCACGATCAGATGATCGGGGAGCCGGATTGCACAGTGTCGTAGAGATACGAGCAAGAAACTACGTTTAGCAAAGAAGTTTAATAGTGCCTTGATCATCATGTGGTTCCATCCGCTGTCGTTCCTGGCCCGCTGTTAAACGGCAATCCCTCGTGTTCCTGAACACGGCCCCCATCGGTGGAGATAATCGCGGCCAACCAAAACCCATTGGTCCCTTTCACGGCTCAGATAAGCTCTGGGCATACACGAATGTTGTTACATAGCGTGTTTCACATCCCCTCCGAAGCAGTGAGCCTTGTCATCTCATATTATGCCTAGTAATATCGCTCTCCGAACATGACACAGTCGGAAGCGTAGAGTCACGGCACATGGCAAATCTATAGATAGGCCTGCAGATTGTTAACACATCCTCGCCTATCCCATCTTGTCACCGTGCGGCTTGTATCCGTCGAGTTCTATCTGCAAGGAACGGCGGGAGAACAGAACGCTAAAATATTATTCCGGTGACTACGGAGTACAACAAGTTATTCTTGGCCTTCTCGGAAATCAGAACCCTTGTTCGATTCGATAATCTACGACAAAGTAAGTTTCAGATCCGTCCACAGCCTTCCGGGATCGACCAGTGCCACGCCATTTTGGTTGCATCTGGAGAGTGTAAATCCCACGTGGGGGAATTTCGCTAAAGCACTCCAACGTCAAATAATTACTAGAGTGGCAAACAATAAAGGGATATTCCTGTTCTGGTCTAGAGCATGCGGCAAAACGGTAGTAGTTGGCGTTGGCCCCAAAACTAAGTGAAGATCGTCCTGCACAGCTAAGAGAAAACCTTCAAGGCATATTCCCTTTCGGTATTTTGTGGATACTACGTTCATCATCACAGCAAACCGGCTGGCATACTCTCAGAGAGGAAGAAACTTGCGTCATAATAATGTGAGAACGAACAGCACGATAATTAAACATCCTACCTCGGATCTCTCAAGTTGTGTTTATGATGATAGAGAAAGGAAAGACATCTAATGCCGGTCTAGAGAAGAGTACCTTACAAGTACATGCAGTGAAAGAGAGATTATTATACATGAAGCCTCCCCATTTATCCATCAATTCGCAAGAGCTGCGGTGCAGCTGTTATAGACATGCGAGAAGACACTCGGAACAGCATCAGCTGGCCGGTCGTTGACGCCCGGCTCGGCCACCAGGACACAATGCATGATGGTAGACACGATCGGGCCCTCCAGCTCGATCGCGGGAGATTCGTGGGCCATCTGCGGCACCCACATAGACAGACAGTCTCGAGCTCGTCGCTCGTCGCCCAGTTCCACGTGCAACTGGAACAGCTGCAGATAGTCGTCCTGCGTGCGACCGCTTCCTTTCAAAGGTATTTGGCGCCACAGCCGCCAAAATCCATCGAAGTCACCGTGCTGGAACATGGTCACCATGAGGCGGCGCGCCTGCTCCGGTTCGAAGGGGAGGTCGATCGCGGATACGAGCTTGGACACTCGGGCCAGAGCATCGCGTTGAGACTGGCTTCTGGCATACCCAGCCATCATCTGCGCATTGCCCTCTGGGTCCTCCAGATTCAGTTCTGGCTCCGGAATCGTTGCGTCTGATTTGCCTGGAATGCCGATTGCGCGGTAGAGCATCTCGAATACGCCCATGGTCAAAATCGGTACACCGCGGAGGCTGAGACGGTCCAAAACACATAGCGCGAGCTCCACGTCGGCTTCCGGGGTGTATTCCATTTCAGAAGCAGAGCCTTCCACATACGGTCGGGTTAAGAGGGCGGAAACAACTTCGAAGCCAAGTTCATCGGAAACGTCGTATCCCTGGTGCAGGAAATCCGAGAACTCGTGCAACAATGCTTCTTTGCTGTAAGCCGGGTGTCGTCGAGAAGTAGCGATGGAAAGCAGCCGCAATCGAGCCGCAGCCAAATCGTACGCGGATGAGTGGCCGGCATAGAAAAGCCGTAGGAAAAGAGTAGATTCTCGGTCATCCGGGCCACTCCCAAGCTCATTTTGTACACTGGCTTCGGGGAGTTCGGACAGCATCTTAAGAAGAGAGGCCGGAGTCATCTCGGATGAAACAGGTTGAGTGGTAGGCGGGTCTGAGGATGGAGGGTGAAATTCAGACAGGCGATTCAAAAGATTAGCATCGGTCATTGCGAGCCGACGCTCTGTATGAAAGCTCCTCTTCTGGACGGTCGAGATGCTGACGGCACCTGCAGCTGACGGACTGCCTGTGGGTTCTCGAAGCCTTTTCCGCTCCGCTCGGTCCAGAGTACCCTGCCAAAGCCCGTCAAGGTCGATATCGGCCCTCTTTTCCTCGGTGAAAACCTGGACAACCACGCTGGTACCGGTTTCGACATCTCCAAACCCTTCAAATTCAGCATCAGCGAGCCGTGACGTGGAAGAGCCCTCGTCCACAATGCCGGCATTCACACAAATCCAGCCCGTGGTGATGCCGTCGTCCTTTTCGTCCAGCATAGCACCAGCCTGGCTGGCCGCGCGCGCCCGCTTGGCCTTGCGCCGGAGTTTGATCTTCAGCTCGTTGCGGCCCAGCAGGCCGTCTGCGTATGGTGATAGTTTATATTGGCTTCGCAGCCACCGACAAAGACGATCCGCGGAGACATTCAGGTGCTTCACGCTGCGCGCGGTTCCGAGGACCATTATGACATTGGCGCCCAGGGCCGCGGGGGCGTCAAGATCCCGCAGGTCGAAGAGCTTCAGGTCGTCTAAGCCAAGGTCCTTGTATGTATACTCGAGGAGGACTGGAAGCATCTCTGGCGCGTTGTCCGGGATTTGCGGGAGATGCTCGGCGGACACTGGGCGAGATTCAGTGGCCGGGGACTCTTCCTGCAGATACCAGGGGACATGTCTCGACGCAGCTTCGTTGGGTTGTGTTCGAGATTCCTCTCTGGCCGGTAGCTGAATATCGGGGCGATGCGATGCTGGAGGGTCGGAGCGCAATGGACTTTTTGCGGAGAAGGCTCTGGCGCCGGGGATAGGAGGCACGACGGCGAAACGTGGCATGGGTACACCGGATATCGATAGGAAGACTCGGAGGGCCTCATTGCGGCAGGAATGGCACACGGCCCCCCGAAGAAGTGCGCGGTTCATAGCGAGATGGTGAGCGGACAGAGAAATTCCAGCCATCGCGGCTGATTGTCGATAACCCGGGTGCAAACAGTGCAAACAGATGTATATAACCTAACTACTGCAGACCTTCGAGATACTACTCCCTTCCCTTCACAGGTCATGGTATCAGCTCATTGATCAGTAGCTCTCGAGCTCGTCGATTCTTTGGTCTCAGTCTTACGGGCTCCTTACTTTAAGGTGAACGCACAAACAGGGAACAAGAACCTCCAAGTCAACAACCGTCTCCAACGAGTTCAATCCATCAAACTCCAGACGGTGATTTCATCACTTCGCTCACGATCTACCTTACTGGAGAAATAGTTACGACTTGCAAGACTAGTGATAGGACAGACAATGTGCCTAAAATGAAATTGTATGTGAGGTTGGGTATGTCAGCTAACCCTAAGGTTGAAAAAGGCCCCATAAGAAATAATAGTAGTCCACTGAACGCCAATGACAGTATAAACCACTTGGGAATCATATCCAATTCCAAAAGAAAAACAAGCCTCGGGGCGATATTCTATCCATCCCTGGGATATTCGTAGTATATGCATGATGAAGAAAAAGAGAAGAACAGGCCAGGCTAAATCCCCAGCGACCACTTCAATCGCTCGTAGACAAAGAAACTCGTCGCGACCATGGGCACGACCTTGAGATATCCAATAGTCAGCCCAACCCAGTACCCACGGAACCCCTTCTCAAGCCAGATCTTAGACGCCGTCTCGACGATACCCAGTCGGTGTCCATCCCCCACCGCGCCACCGACCTGCATCCGCCGCCGGATCACCTCGAGCGGATAGGAAGAGGTCTGCGAGACCAGGCCGGCGAGCGCGCCGGAGAACAGCTCCGCCGCGGCTGTGAGCTGGGGTCTGCGGGAGCCCTTTTTGGCGCGCGTTGATTCTGACTCCGGAAGGGTTGTGTATTGAGCGACGGCCGGGTGTCGTAGCCAGTCGCCTACTGTGTCGTGGGTGAGGAAGGACATCCCGGCGTATGGGAGCATCCCCAGGATCGTGGGGCCGAAGCCGCGGTAGAAATTGGCGAACCCGGTGCGTGGAACGACTTGGTTGACGGCAGAGGATACGTTTTCGGCTGCGGCAACGGCTGCTGCTTGTGTACTTCCGGTTGCTGCTGCTCCCCCTACGGCAGCAGGGCCGGTTGATGGCGGTACTACTCGCTCATTATAAATCTGTCGACAGATATCCCGGAGAGACGAGCGAGACGTCCGTTTAGTTTCGAAAGCCAGTCGTACCCGGACTAACTCTAATGGATATGTGAAAAACACAGAGGTAACGCCAGCCAAACTGCCCGACACCAGTCGACGGATAGACGTCTCCTTGTCGAGCGACGGGATGATGACCGCGCGTATTTGTTCGTAGGCGAGGAATTTGATGGCGGCGTAAGGGAAGATACGGAGGAGAGTGGCAGAGTGGCCCTTGAATAGGGCCGATGTGCCTTCATAGCGTTTGATGTCGCGGAGTGCAGCGGCTAGACCGGACCAGCTGCTGGCGTATTTGGCGAACTGGGGGTTTGATGCTTGAAAGAGGATCTTGACGCGGTCTAGCGGTGCCACGACAGTTTTAGCCTATAACACCCGTCAGTACCTAGCATCCAACCTAACACACACGATAACACAACTTACAGCACATCCCGCCAGACCTCCCGCTAACCCGCTCCTTAACACATAGTCCAAACTCCGTTTTTGCACCTTCTGGGTCGACCCGCGACTACTACTCTTCTGCTGCTCGTCGACGGCATTCACCGATTGCACAGGCGCAGAAGACGGCCGTGGGTGCGCGATCCCACTCATCGGAAGATCAGGCTGTGAGCCGGCGGACTGCAGTGGTGGGCGAGGAGGGTGTCGTGACTGGGTGCTGGTGAAGACGGTCGAATCGGACTGCGCATGATCCGGGACACCAGCCGACATGAGAGGGAAAGAATACAATCGCTATTCAAAGCGTAATGTCCGAGCCAGAAAGGAGTGTGGGTGGGTGGAGAGCACTATCGCACGCCCGGGTTTGGTTTTCGCTCGTGATCGCGACTGACGATGGAGATCTGGAGAAAAAACAAGTTTCGACTATCCGGTGCGCATCGGCAGTGACTGGATTGAGATAGCAGGAATCGAAATCACGAGAAAACACAACCAGCCCCCTTAGCTGAAGGAGAAGAATAGAGACAAAAGAAAGCAACGGCGAGAAGGCAAAGTTGTGTGACTTGCTTGGCCCGACGTCAGCGGGCCAATGGCTCCGTACCGGCTGTATCGGTTATTTGTGGCAAGAATGAGTAATGCGGAAGAGCTCGGTCGCCGCTCGGCCAGGTCAGGTGACTGCGAGGTACAAGCAAATCAGTAAGGGTTTATTTAGGTCGGAGACACCATTGGTGCAGCTACCCATGTATTCCTTGTTTATTCGTATCTCTGTTCCTATGGGTATTCTACCTATTTTTGTGAGGTCTACTTGAGATAATACCTTCAATTTCTGCGAATCCGCCCGGCGGCCCGCCGATAAGCGGTAACATACAAACGTGCCGAGGGGTAACGTCGGGATCGCCGAGGCATCGACTAATGCCTATACGAGAAGTATACGAGAGAGAAAGAGAAAGATTGTAGATAGAAGGAAAAAAATTATAAGGAACAAACAACCCCCGATGCTAAAAAGCACGACGCCGACTACTCCGCCTGTCCACGACCAAAATGCTGCTCGGGATGGATTGTGTACATACAAAGGGAGGGTCGGTGAGATGTGAGATGAGAAAGAAAGAAAAAACAAAGTCGTGGTCACGTCGCTCATGTTGCGCGGGGAAGAGAGAGCTCTAGAAGTTTTGCCGCGAGTCTGACCGAGTCATGGCCCGGCCTCCACGACCTCCCCTGCTTCCTCGACCTCCTCGGCCTCCTCTGGTCGGCTTGGTGATCTCGCGCGTATCGTCGGTGTTGCGCTTGGTCCGCTTGGGTGGTCGCTCCGGGTCAACGTGAAGATGTCCGTCTTCAGACAGGGCGGTAGTATTTCGCCAGCGGAGGCAGCGCAGGCCGTGCTCGTTCACGTCCACGTAGGTCTTGGTGCGCGTCGTCACTCGCTTGGCTGGCAATTCCTCGGACTCGGCCCGTTCGGCGATCTCGGTCAGGTACGCCTTGCGGTTGTCCATGTACTTGACGATGGTGTGACGCTGGAGCTGGAGCTCCTTCAGTAGCTTGCACTCGCGGTTACCGCGCGCGTCGAGCCACTCGATCAGCTGGTCCACCGATTCGCCGTCCTCGTAGTATCCCCATTCACGGGCGTTCGACACGTGCGTCGGGCCTTCTTCGTGCTTCTTGCGCTCAGCGGGCGTGGTCTGGAAATGCTTCTGGTACTGTTTCCGTTGCTCGTCCGTCACTTCAATGAAGCCTACTCGCTCCATGTCGTCGGGACCCTGGACCCAAAGGCGGCCATTGGCATACCGTGCCTCGGACGTTGAGCTGTTCGGCATACCCTCGTACGGCATCGCGTTGCGCTCAAACCACCAGTATCGGTTGCAGAACCGATCTAGCCCCAGGCAGCGTGTCCGCGGGCAATCCGCCTCACGTAGATCGTTGTCACAGACCTCAATCTGCTCCTCGAGTTTCTCGATCTTGGCCTTCTGCTCGTCGATCTTCTTGAGGACCTTCTGGTACTGTTTGGAGCCCTTCGGCTGTTTGGCCAGTTGCTCCTTTCGCTTCTGCTCTTCTTCCTGCTTCCGCTTGCGCTCAAGGGCGCGGTCCATACCTCCGCGCAACGCGCGGGGCCGGGCGGTTTCTTCGTCCTCGGTGTCCACAGGAATTTCAGAGTCTCCATCTATCCCGGTCATCTTTGAGTCGTCCAATTCCTCCTCCACCTCGAGTACCTCGGGCACGGGTGTTGGAGATTTCTCCCGTTCCGGCTGTAGAGCTTTGCGCTCCTGATGGAGTTGACGGAGTTCGACCAGACTGTAAATGTATTAGCATTGTGCCCAGTAACCATCGCCACGGAATGCTTACGCTGCTTTGCGCGCTTTCTGGTGCTCAATCTTCTCCTTGCGGAACTCCGTCATCTGGTTGCTGCAGTCCTCTAGGTAATTCCGAATCGCCTTGGTCTCCAAACTCAGCATGCAGATCGTCTGAAGCGCCTTCGCTCGCAAGTTAATATCAAGGGTGGCATATTGATCCCGTGCAGTCTGCTGCGTAGGTTCCTCATCAAGTGGAGCGAGATGCTTGAGGATGTCATTGCAAGTCTTCTCCAAGCGGGGACGAACAGACAGTTGGTGTAGGAGGCCGACCATGACCACCTCCCATCCACCATTGCGGAAATCCCGTTTCCGGAGACGTTCGATCCATCCATAATCTTCCAGCATCTCGACAGCACGGTGGATTTTTTGCTCATCTGGCGAGTCCCGACCTATTTGTGCTTTCAAGTCATCGGCTTCTTGCTTGGCCAAGCTTCCGCGCGTGGTCATTCGGGCCTCTGGCTCGACATCCAGTGAGTCCTCTTCCTTCGTTTCTTCTTCTTCCTCTTCCTCCTCATCCTCCTCCCCCTCTTCATCTGTGCTGTCGGATTCGTCGACTGGGAGATCTGGGAGGGAGATCTGAACAGCACCGCCTGCATCATTCTTTTGATTGACAAGCTTTTTCAGAACCGCGCAATGCATCTCCACAAAGAGCTCACAGTCAATTTCTTCGGAGGAAAAGCGCATCGCTTGGAGGAAATCATCAAAGGTAAAGGAGTCGAGATGGAAGACCTCGCAGTAAACGTTTAGAATATCCCAGGTCTCCAGGAGTAACCCTACAGATTCCAGTTCCAGATCATCAGGCAGGAGATCCTCATCTCCTTCATCATCATGTTCGCTCAGCATCAAAAACTTCAAGGTCGGCCGATGGGTCTTGTCAGAGCTGGGAGGTAGATCCAAATCTTCAATAGGGTACTTGATCGGTGGTGGTGATGGAGGTCTTGACAGTTCGTTTTGGATGACCACTGACGGCGATAGAGGGATCTTGCTTCCTTTTCGTGCGGCTGCCGGGTTGGAGAGGAGGAAAGATGGGTTCCCGTTCAGAGACCGTTGGTACTCTTGATACTGGGCGTCCCGCGATTTCGCCATATCCTGTGCGGATATCTTTGACTTTTGCCCCTTGAATGCGGGTTTCAACTCGGGAAGCTGTTGAGACGAGAAGAACCCGAAAAAGCCTTCCTGGTCGGCCTTCTTCATCGCCTTCTTTTCGGCCACTCTGGCACCATACTGGAGGTGTTTGGGCACCTCCGTCGGAATCTTGTACTCCTCGGCAACAGAGGCCTTGACCAGCCAGGGTGCGCCGGCCCATGATTCTCGGGTGACATTGTTTTTGATGAAGCCGCGCAGCATCAGCTTGGTAAACGATTTCCGATCACGGGTGATGTGGTCTTGGTCCAGCAGAGCTTCCTCATCTGGCCGGTCGAGAATCTTGACCAGATATGTGGCATAGGCTGGTGTTTTAATGGTTCCATCGGCGTACAACTGCTCTGCAAAATTGACCTTATCTCTAATTATACCATGCAGGCGACCACCATCTTCTAGCAGAATCAGGACTGGCTCTCCGGGATAAAAGTCCTGTTTGAATTCCTGTTATTGTTAGCAGATTGTTGAAAGTAGATGGCGACATGGATATCTCACTTCGTATATCTCATCCACTAGATGACAACGTCAGTTCAATCTTGAAATTTATGGCAAAAACCGAACAACATACCCAAGTTGTCAACCCTCGATACCGTTGAAAACTGAATCCTGCGCAATATGGGCTCTCTCAGCGCGTCCGGGAACATGTTGTTCACCTCGCGCGACTCCTCCATCTAACAAAAAGTCTCAGTATCGGCCCGTATTCCGTCCGTGGCCACGACATACCTCGCTCCGGAGCGCCTCGAAAAATGTCAACCCCGAGTGACCCGTGATCTCGCAAATGAACCGACGCTGCTTGTAGAAGTCCATCCGCTGAAGATACGGTTCATAGCTGGTGAAGACCTCGTTGGTCTCGGGAACGACCCAGACCTGGGAAAAACGCCAAAGGTTAGCCAGCGCTGCTGAGGAGGTCATGGATGGACATACCTCGGAACTGTCATCGTCAATGATGGGCCGCGGAAGGTATATAACGGGTTTTCGTTTGAATAACACCTGGCACGCGATGTGAGCCTCTTGTACATCCCAGCAATATGCATCGCCTCTCCGTAGAGTCTTTCCCACCAAGAACCACCGGGATCGCATACCATTATCCTTATCACTCGAGCGGACACGCGCCCAGTCTACCGGAGACTATAAGAGACGGAATCGATCATGGGCTGACTAGATTGCGGATCAAGTTGATCAGTAAACGAAGTGGACCAGGCGGAGTGGTTGCGACGGGCATATGGCCGCGTTGGGTGAGAGATGAGTGGGAGGCGACGGGAGTCCCCGGGAAATGCGCGGCCGCAACTGTTTTCGAGATGGTTGTGGATTTTGGAATGGACCTCGCGTCACAACCAGGATCCAACACGCGGCGGCAGTCGAGGGGGCTGCGTCGGGGGAGTCTGGGCAGTGCAAGAGACTCACCGGAGAAAACGCGTCCAGACTGTTCGATCCAAACACAGTATAACGACAATCGACGCGGAAATCGATTAAATATAATAGAGATGGGAGAGGATGCGCGTGTGTGGATGATGCGATGGGGTTGGGGGGTGGAAGAGAGAAGGAGACAGAAATCCAGAGCGAGGGAAAATCGGAAAGGGAAAGAAAGCAAAGACTGGGCGCGCAGGTCACGGCGGTGGGCCTTGATTGGGCCAGTCGAGGAAGGGAGCTACGGGAGCCAAAACGAGCGGGTCCGGGAGACTGCTGGGAGCCCTGCCACTCCCCCATCTACGCCCCAAACAACCGTCCATGCATAACACTAGCAGTGTTTGCACTCGTTCGATTCGTCTCAACTGGCAGATTTTCGTGAAATTACTCTCTATAATATTTGTTCCAATTATGACCGGATTTTGGGCGACTATCAACCCCGAGCTGGGCCACCTAGCCCTGGGCGCAGTGCGGGCCATGACTACCATGACAGGAAAGTGCCTTTAACATCCACCAGAACTCTCTATTTACCGATTTCAATCAATCTTCTTGGCTCTTTCTTCTCAGTCTCCGCGTTCTCCGTTTCTACTAACAGAGTAATACCCAGGTACAGTTCAGGAACTGCAGAACTTGGCCGGCCAACGCGGTAGATCACGGGTTGCAGAGGTTGACTTGATTCTTTGCTCTGTCGGATATTCTAGCACCTACAATAGACCTAATTTTTATCCTTGTTCGTTTTCGTAATCTGCATTACACTGCTGTCTCTACGTTGATCAGGTCTCGCCGAGCTTGGTTGCTGAAAAAGTATACTTTCACTTGTTAGTCAACTGCAAGTATACTATGTGTCTATACATTTCCCTCTTCACATTCATTATGACACAGTCTTTACTCACTGCTGCACCTATTGCCTCGGAGTGTATATCGCGCGACCTACAGCTTGCGTCCCAAGTCGGGTACACAGCAGTATAAAAACTGGACATCGAATGGCAGGATTTCCACACTCACGGAGTCCTCCCGATGTGCTACTTGTCGCTTGGATTGCATATTTTCCTGGATGACTTGGACATGCTGGACATGCTGGACTTTCTTTTAGCGGATTTGGGGTGGGGGGTGGTCTCGTGCTTTCCTCTGTTTAGGCCGAGGCTTATCCGTCGATAAGAGTTGATACCAACATGTTATGTTACACAGGGTTTCAAACCAAGTATAGCGTGAGTAAGAAATACATATAGGCGATTAGAAATGATCACAAAATCTAAGCTTTTTCATGAATCCAAATGGGTACCCCCGGTGGAAATGAGCATGTCGATTTCACAAAATATATACTTGGAGCAAACCCCACTTAAAACCCGAGTATTCCTTGGAACAACACCAACTACCAAAGCAATACAAACCCGGTCCTTTTGGAAAACACTTATTGTCTTCAGTCCCGATCTGAATGCACCCCAATCACACTAACCATTCCCGGACTAGCTCGGCATTAGACTCCGTGATCAGTGGGGATGGATTCTGCCGGGCGGTAAACAAAACGTGGACGGCGGATTACGTCATGCCAGTCAATTCACTCTATGAAGATGCCATGTCTAAAGCTGAAGCTAAGCCGTAAAGTATACTACCAAAAAGCCCATCCAGCTCCCCACCACCCCAACGGCAGAATAACTGCTCATAAACATCAACGGCAAGAACTGCAGCCGCTCGAGGCCGAAAATCACCTGGTGCAGCAGCGAGCAGTACACCATCAGCGGGATCGAGACAACCAGGTAGAACAGGGCGAGACGGTCGAAGACAAAGATGCGCGGCCGCTCCGGCACGGGTGCCACACGGTCGAAGACAAACAGGAACAGTACCAGCCACAGCACCGTGTAGACGATTTTGAGGGGAAATTCGGCGGCGGTGAAAAGGAGCGGGAAGAGCGAGACATGGCCGGCGACGGCTAGAGGGCGGAAGGCGCTAAAGTAGCGTCGGTCCTTGAGCGCGATCAGGCTGAAGGGGATGATGATCAGCAACACGGCTTTCTCATGGACGTGCCATCCGAAGAGAAAGGATGCGTATCCGCAGAGCGTGATGGCTCCGACGAAGGTGTCCCAGTCCGGACGGAACCAGAGCTTGATCAAAGGTATCTGAATAAGAGTCAGCAGGAGTATATAGGCCTCTCTGGGGCAAGGAACGTACCAGTTGGAACACAAATGTCAACAAAAAGGTGTGCTCCTTGGTGACCTCCGGGAGGATGGCAAAGGATGTGTCTCCCACTAGACCTCTAGTGACGCTGGTGAGTGCTTCCTGGTTTACGGGAAGGCCCAGTCGAGGAGCGACTGGAGATTGTCAGATACAGATATAAGTCAGATAGGAGGGAAAAACTTACGCGGAATCAATGCCCGATCTGTGAACGAATACATCGCCCACATGTTGGGCGCCCAGTAAGCATGACACAACCCTCTCGAGAAAGGGAAGAGCCGATCCTTCAACTGCAACAGCTGACCCCACTGGGCGAAAGGACCGAACGCGATCCCAAAGACACCGAGCACGCACACGCCGAGTTTGAAAATGTTTCCGAATCGAGGTCGGAGAATTGATCGTGGGTCGAGGCAATAGGCGCGAAGCAGGTAGACAAAGTATGCGAGGGAAAGGTAGAGATAAATGTGCTTCATGCACAGTAAAACGGCGAACAAAATGCCACTGTAGAGCAGGGTTGACTGCTTGCGTGCTAGGACGATGGACAGAATCAGAACACCGTACATGAACCCGTTGTATTGGAAGTGGATGTGGTCGATGATGAAGAGGCCGGGAGAGAGTAGGATGGAGAGGCTGGCTACATGCGCAGCCTGTTTGTTCGGCAGAGGAGTGGACTTGACAAATCTAATGTTTCTTGTTAGCACTCCCAAAAATCATACTCATGCATGAAGTGATGTTGAGCTTACCGACTCAGCGCATAGACAAGCACGAGTTCAGTCAAAATGACCGTCGCGCGCTGGAAGTAGACCGTCTGCCACGAGTCATAATCCAGATTCTTCACCACCAGCATGGCAGGGTCAGCATAAGCTGCTGCTTGAGCCAGCAGCCATTCGAAGGCTGCGAAGAACGGCGGGTAATCGAGGGTCCATTCTGAGGTTCTCTAAGGAATCTGGATGTCAACAGCTGTCAATTAGACGCGTCGTACAAAGACCAGCATACCTCGTAGTACCATTCTTTGACAGGGAGGGAATAAGTGAGGGCGAGCCAATTGCGATGCACTTCAAAGTCGGTGGATTTGCTGTCGCCAGATAAATCAATTAGCGCAGGATGGAAATCGCGGGATGCACACGCACTACGCAGGGAATAGCAGCACCTTGAAGGCAGCTGCCACAAGGGCACACTGGGCCAGGGAAGGGTAAAGGTCAGTCATTATTAGAGCACATGGTAAGAGTGAGTGAGCGAGGAAGGAAAGAGTAACCAATGTTGCAAACCAAAGTGGTTTTCGGGTCCTCCGCAGAGGGGACCACGTGATGCGGAGAGCTAACGGAATCAGGGGAGCCCAAGGGAACAGCTGGTGTTTACTTACTTAGCGTACTTTCTTCACACATGGACTTGGTCTCGGACATCGGTGTGCGCCATACCTTTCTCAACAGCATCGACCTGCGCCATTTCATCGACCTCTCTCCGTCGGCGGCCATTGTCGCTCGTGAAGCTCGTTTCTGCGTGATCGCCGTGGTGGTAGGGTGGATCACCACTCGTCTTGTCTCCAACCTTTGCGATATCTGGAGACCATCGTGTGCCCACTGTCGCTCGAAGGATTCTGGGAGAAAGTGATTGCAGTTTTCAACCATTTCCAGTGCCATTCCATTCGCTGTCAACAATGAAGACCTTCGCGTCCCTTACCCTGCTCGCCGCTGGTGCGGCGGCCCAGGCGATTGAGGGATTGAGCTTCGGACATGAGAGAACGTACGACAATACATTCTGCCTTACGTTATTTCACATCTGACCATTTTATACAGGCTATCGCCAGACCGATACTCGATTCCTGGGTGGAAAATTTCAGGAGAGGGCCATGACCCGACCTTGGTGAGTTGACCACACCCAGCACATCTGGGCTGGCTAATAATATCCCACCAGATGTCGAACAAGCTCATTTTGACACCTCCGTATCCGGGCAACACTCGAGGAGCTGTCTGGGCCCAGAGCCCGTAAGTGGTCACAACAAACGGGTAATGCCAGATGCTGAACAACTTCCCGCAGGGCAACTCTACCAGAATGGTCGGCAGAATTTCAATTCCGAGCGAGCGGCCCCGAACGGGCAGGAGGCATTCTCCAACTATGGTATACGAAGGATGGTCAGGTGAAAGTGGGCACGTCCAGCATATACACCGTGGGACAATGGGACGGGTTTGCCCTTGTGATTGACACCCACAGTGGGAGAGTATGTCGAATGGATGCTTTTCAAAAGATCGCGACTAACCCATTGCTAGGGTGGAAGCATTCGCGGGTTCCTGAACGACGGCACAACCGACTACAAGAGCCACCGCAGTGTCGACAGCCTGGCTTTCGGGCACTGCGACTACGCCTACCGCAACCTGGGTCGGCCGTCCGTCGTGAAACTGAAGCACACCAACTCCATCTTCGAGGTGACGGTCGATGACAGAGTCTGCTTTTCGACCAACCAGGTCGCCCTCCCTACGGGAAATACCTTTGGCATCACAGCCGCCACCCCCGAAACCCCCGACTCCTTCGAGATCTTCAAGTTCCTCCTCCAATCCGCCGCAGGCCAAGGCATCCCCGCCCAGCAAATGAATTCCCAGCAGCAACAACAATCACAGCCGATCTTGAACCAAAACACCGGAAATCCAGCAGCACAACAGGCGCAAGCGGCGGACCCCGGGACGGCAGCGGGATTCGCTGATCTGAGCGGCCGCCTCCAGCTCACCAACAAAGCCGTCCAAAACATCCTGCAAGATCTCCGCACCCAGTCCCAGAAGAGCGACTCCCGCCACGCAGAGGTCCAGCAGAAGCTAGCGACAAAGGGCGAGCTGGCTGCAATGGACGCCCGGCTCGAGCGCATAGAAACCGCACTACAGTATCTCCAGCGCGACATGCCAGGCAAGGATATACGCGAGTCCTTTAACCAGCTCGAGAAAACGCTGCGCTCCTCGCATCTTAGTCTGAGCGAGAACCTTCAGGGCCACGTGTTCAATGGTGAGAAGCAACCCCATACCAACTCTCTAATTGATTTCTCCTGATTGATGCTAACTGCCTTGCTTTATGATAGTCATTACCGCCTCCACTCCGCGCATGGGCTTCTTCATCTTCCTGGTGTTGGCCTTCCAGCTCCTCCTGGCTGTCTCCTACGTCATCTATAAGCGCCGCCGCGCAAGCATGCCCAAGAAGTTCCTCTAGGTTACTCTCTCACACGCACACAGCGCTATGATCTCCAATTCTGGAAATGTGCATTACGCATCCATTGTGTATGGCTTGCTTGTATGAGAACGTCTTTCAGTATGGCGACTACCCAAGGCCGGAGTCCGGATCGTTGTCGTCTTCGTCTTTGCTTGTCGTTGCTGTTTTTGCGGATAACGCGGTTCCTTTATGTAGAATACGATTTGGTTGCGGCGAGGAGGGAGTTCCTTCTGTTCTTTTTTTCGGTTTCATCTACGAGGAGAGTGATAGGAACGATGAATGATAAGAAGAAAGAAAAAATCAACGATTCATTTGGGCCCATGATGTTATTGTACAGTAATCCTCCGTATCGCAACGCTCTAGCGCCAGCTTCCCATGCAATTTCATACACGACGACAATTTCAAAATGGAGATGAAGACAAATTTCGAATCGAAAACCACACGAAAGAAAGAGCAAAGCAAAAAGACAGGTGGTACCATGGAGGAGAATGTGGACTTCTGACAAAGAAGACAATAAGCAAAACCGAGATCCTATCCCGGCGCCTGTCTTCCAACGCCGGGCATGCATGGCGCAAGTGTATCTGGACCGAAGGGTAGATATGGCGGCCCTCGGTGGGAGTGGGTGGTTGAGAGATAGAGAAAAGGTGAAAATGTGCTGCGGTCAAATGCCGGACTCCGAATGAGAGAAATCAAAAAGAAGAAAAAGGACTCCCAAGCGGAGTATGCTTGGGATTGCGCTCTCCCACCACCACCATAAATGCAAAGTATGTAACTTCGGAGCATCTCTCATAGCTCCTCTCCGCCGTCCGCCGGTTCCGCAGACTGAGCATGTTGATTCGCCGGCTGTGATGTGCCGCCGATGCGCCCCCGCAGGGCCTTTGACAAGCCCTCGATCTCATCGAGCAGGTCAATCTGCATCTCGGGGTCGGTATGGCCCTCGCGCAGCATCGTATCAACGCCCTTCAGGCGGTCTTTCAGGTCTTTCACAATTTGGTCATTCTCCAGCTGCTCCGCCGACTGGAGGCGCTCCTTGTCGTTGGAGCCCCAGGTGGGAGCGTCTTTGTCTTCGTCGCTGACAATGACTGGGTCGTTGGGGCGGGCCTCTTCCAAGTCGCTGCCGCCATCAGCGTCGACGTCGGCGTGGCGCTGTGCGCGCTGCTCTTTGGGCGCGAACTCAACGTGCTGGCGTTTCTGCGCGGGCTCTTCCTCCGTAACGAGAGTCTCGGTTTCGGTGAGAGAACGCTTTCGGACACGAGAACCCTTCGAAGCGAAGCCAGGGAGATTAGGGACCTTGGGGAGAGTGTCTGGGCCCGAGGATTCGGAGACCGAATCATCAAAAGTGAGAGGTGGAGCTGTGGTAGGCTCGTTGGTCTGAGAGGATACAGCGGCGTTGGATGAAGTCGGGGCATCTTGCTGAGAGTCGGTGGGCTGAGGCGGTTCGGCAAGGCCATCTTCGCCGGCCATGGTGGAAGAGGTGGGCCCCGTGTGAGCGAGGGCCAGGAGAACGGTGGCTGCCTCGTGATCGGGCGTCTTGCCATCCATCGACTGCTGCACAACAGTAGAAATGCCATCAGCAATCTCAGAGGACACCCCATGGTCCGAGACCACCTGTGCAGGGTTGTCGATGCCCAGGCGCCGGTAGTATTCCATGGTAATGATGCGCGCCATGCTCATGCACTGTTTCTCGACGTGCAACATGTGCTCTTTCTCGCGTCTGCTACGGTCGTACTTGACCGTGTCAATGAACTCTAGAATCAAGTCGCCAGCGGGCAGACGGGCACGTTTCTCGCGCCATTCATCATCAAACAGGGTTTTCTCAGGATCATCCGAGAAACTCACGTCGACATCGATCGACCGCATGTTCTTCGGGCGGCGCACGCGGCGCACATGCTCACCGCCATCTTCCTGTTCTTTGCTGGCAATCATGTCATCGGGAGTAACATGGTTGGGACACATCCATCCGACATAAGGGTTAGTGGGGATGGCGCGGGGCGGATCGAGGCAATCAAGATGAAAGCGGCAAGGGCAATAATCGCAGGATATGATCGGTCGCTCGCCGCCCGTGCCGCGGCCACATTTCATACAGGAGACCAGCTTCCCTTGCGCGTCCATCTCCCGCAGGAGGTTAGGGTCGTTGTAGGCTGGCGTAGAATAATACTCGGCCGGCTTGGTCGGCGGTTTAGTCAGCCGTGGCAGGTGGGGGACACTCTTGTAGAAGCGAAGGTGTTTGGGGTCAGAGCCATAGCGTTCGTCGGTGACAACGCCCTCGCCGACACCGGCAAAATACTCCTTGATAGGCTTGGATACCTGGAATTCGGTTTTGTTGAAATATTGGGAGTGGCAAATCGCCTCGGTGAAGTTGTTGCGCATGGTGCACCTGGGGCAGAACCAGTCTCCCGAGGGCGGATTTTTCGGGTCGATGGGGGGTTTCACGCATCGGAAATGCAGGGCATTTTCACACCCTTCGCAGCAGAGCAGCGAGCCGCCCTTGCCACACTCCAAACAGTTGTCACTGTTCTCGGGAGGTTCGCTGAAGCGGGGGTCAGTCTCACGTCAGGGCAATCATCAAAGCCAAGCCGGCACTTACATTTGATTTGGCATGTAACGGGGGTCATGAGGCGCGACCCAGTCATTGATTCGATCGGAATAGGCCGAGTCGGACAAGATGGACATGTCAGATAGGTGGGTGTCAACGGAGAGCGAGCGGTATTGCTGGCGAGCACTCTCATCCTGAGCGGTGCGATCGGCCCCCTTGTCCAGGGTCGAACGGCAAAGGCTCACCTTGGCGTTCAGAAATTCTCCATCTTGTTGGTCTTGGGAGAGCTTCTGTCGCTTCTTGCGCAGCTCATCTCCGAGACCTTCATCGTTCTCCCATTCCTCGCGGCGCTTGTGGAATTTCTCCAGGAATGGGGCCCTGTTCTTGGGCTTCTGGAGTGGAACAGTGTTGGACTTGCCCTTTTCAAAAGCAGTCGGAACGGGTTTGCGAGCAGCAGACTTGGTCTGGTTGGGCTTGTTGGGATCGATGGATTTGGCCTCGGAAAGATTCGAGTCGCTATCAGCCGCTGCAGCACGGGTTCGACGCGTGGTACGTTCTTTGATAGACTTCTTCCTGATCCATTCAATGGCGTCAACCCTAGAGTTTCGTAGGACAGTTTTGAGAGCCAGATCAAGTTGGTAGTCGGGCTCCTTGCGCCCGATGTTGTCGATCAGGGACAGCAGGAAAGAGTCGTTGGACGATCGGGACCAGTAATAGACGAGACACAAGGCAATTTCGCCTTCTCCCTTTTCAAGTGCATGGGTGATGGCGGCTTCGATAACCCGCTTGAGCTGGGAAACATCGTATTCGGTTGAGGAGGGCAGGGGAATAGAATTGAGGATAGCCACATAGTCGGGCAAACCAACGTCAATATTCTTCCGGGATCCCTTGAAGAAAGCAGGATCTGGGGTGGTCTGGCCATCGGGAAGAGGAGATGTGGCGGTGATGAGCGCCTCGACTGGTGTCTCAGGCGCAGCCAAGAGAGGTTGCGTGACAGGAGGAAGAACAGCCTCAGCGGCAGCAGTGTCGGTGGCAGGAGAGATAGAAGTTCGCGCAGTCTGCTTTCCATCGACTGCGTCGGAGACAGGCGTGGCCAGGTTGGTCGCGATAGCATCATCCACTTCCGCAATAGCATCTTCCATCACATCCACGCCAACCGTGTCCTCGACGGAGTTCTTCCCAGTCTCGACCTCGCTGGTCGGCTCAATATTCTCCATCTCAACGTCTAGACGGGACACATCAGCGACTGCCTCCTCCGCAACAGGAGTCATGGGCGTATCGGACTCGGTGGCTTCAGCGACAACATGCAGGGCCGGCTGCTGCAGGGACTTGGCCGCGCGGTTCTTCTTCACGCTGGGCGGAATGAGGTTGACTGCACGGTACTCCGCAGCGGAGGGGAACTCGCCGAGCGGCTTCATCGTGGCGAGGATTGGGTTGGTGGCAGGGCTGAGTTTGTACGGAGATTCCTTCCAGGTTCGGCGCGCAGGCGCGGGCGTAGGCTCTCTCCACGCGTCCGGATTCACGGGCCCATCGGGCGCGGAGTGTTCAGCGGACGAAGCGCGCGAGGAGCGCTTCTTGACGAGTTTGCGAGGCTTCGAGGCCGGTTGGGAATTATTATTCGCGTCCGCGGGCTGGGAAGAAGCCCGGGCGCGGAGCCGAGTCAGCAGCGCCATACCGCCCCTGCTTACGGTTAGCCGTGCCCTAACTGAGTGACCACCACCACTTTCACAAACTGACTAGTTCTGAGCAGAAGATGATTGCGGGGGTTCTCTGTTCTGATATTAGCATAGTTTATTATTCAAAGAGATTGTGAGAGAGATTTGGGGCGGTTGGTGGACTTTTAGGGCTGCTAAGAAGAGGGAAGAGACGAGACGAGACACTGACTGACCTTTGAAGAGAAGAGGATGAGAAATGATTCTCCAGAAGGAAGAGACTGGAGTAGAAGAGAAAATATCGTGAGAAGAGGAAGGAGACTAAAGAAGAGAGGAAGCAGAAGGATGAGAGGAAGAATATGTAGACGGACGAGGGCAGTGAATGAGAACATTGCCCTATTGAGACACAACAGCAGTGAATGCCAGCCAGTCAACAGCTATTGAACCAGGTCCAGGGACAATACGGACTGATTGTAGACTGTATACTCGAAGTTTGTTCTAGGAGCAAGCCCGGATGGTTCTCCAGGAGAATGGGAGGTCTCTATACTGTCCAATATTCCATCTAGAAAAGCCCGCCTGTATATAGATTTTCAAGATAGATTTGAGCAGGATCTTTAGGTCTGATACTTCCGAGGTGCAAGAACAAGGTTTCAACGCAAAGAAGAAGCATACCGAAACAATAGACTCTGACCTGTTTTGTCCTGTCTCTTCTTTATACACCTCTACCAATCCCATCTTCTGTCATCTACAAAGAAAAGTCCCGGCCAACGGCTCCTTTCAATTTCTGTCTGTCTGTTCCTGTTACTACATACACAACAGGTACTCGCACTGGAAGTCGAGGCAGATATCACGCCGTCGGCCTCATTCGACTGACTATATACCAGAAACCGCAGGACGGGCCTGCTGGGGCACAGAATGCATCATCAACTAGTTTACTTTTTTCATAGATTTCGTATGATCGGCTGAAAAAGCTCGTCTTTGGATATCTTTTTTTCGAATTCGAAAGAGATCGGCACTCCAACACTACATGGTTGGGTATGGCGTACAAGTGGGATCAACTCGTGCACTCGTGATCACGCAAGAATGTTTGACCATCTGCTTAGTTGGCAGCAGCCTTCTTCTTCTTGTTCTTGTTCTTCTTGTTGCCAGTCGAGCGAGACAGAGGCTGCTCCAGGATCTTGAGGATCTCCTCGTCCTCGATCTTCTTATCCGTCTTGAACTGTGTCGGATCGATAGCCTTGGGCGCGGCAAGCTTGGTGATGCCGTTCTTGGTGATCGCTAGATGTCAAGTCAGTGGATGCGCAGCATGATGACCCCAAGGAGAGTCTTACCGATGGTCGTCAAGAGGCGGGAAACAGCGGCGTTGTCAGCGTCGCCAGCAGGCTCGTACTGGCGCAGGACACCGCCTCGGACGCACTCAACCACACCAACCTTGGCAGCCTTCTCGTCATCAAGCTGGCGCAAGCTGAAGGGGAAGGTACCGAACTTCTTGACAATCTCAGACAGAGTCTGTCGCGAGCTGGGCCGCTTGAGAATGTAGGTGGTGGTGGTACGGCGGTGCAGGGTCGCGCGGTGATCCAGGTTCTTGACCTTGCCAGATCCCAAGCTGAGACCGACCTCAACACCCCACACCTCACCAACCTCGGGGACACCCTCACCACGCACGCCGCTACCGGGGGTCAGGATGATCTTCTTGTTGCCCTCAATCTCGTTGCGGTCAAACAGCCAGCTGGTGGTGTTCTCGATGACATTGCATTCGTAGGTCTTGGCGACCTTCTCGATCAGCGCAGAGATCTGTGCCTGGGTCGGGGCCTTCTGTGCAGCGGCCTTCTTCTTCTCCTCGTCGGTGCCTGAGGCCAGCAGGCCGGGTGGGACCATGAGCCGCAGCAGCAGCTCGTTGGCGTAGTGGGTTGCGACGATGAGGTCTGCCTCGCGGCCAGTGACCTCCTTCTTGCCCACGGTGACCATGTCACAAACGATGGTTCCGAAGCCATCGATCTGAGCACCGAGCTGAATCTTCACGACCTCGCCGGCGTTGAGAGTGGTCTCGGCCTCGGCGGCATCCGACAGCAGCGGGGTGTAGGGAGTCACATAGGAGCTCGGGGAGACGGTGGTCGGGTGAGCGACACCTGTTTACAGGAACTTTTAGTATAGATCGGTGAATCCAGTCGAGAGGGCCAGACTAACCCTTAGTGACCTTCTTGCCCTTGTGAGGCTTGCTGTAGACCTTGGCGATTTCCTCGTCAAGCAGCTTGTCACCCTTCTGGCAGATCTCGACAATCTTCTCTCCCTCCAGGCACAGAGCTATACATGACCCGTTAGTCTAAGAACTTCCAAGACCCGAGTGCGACATACCGCTCACAGCCTCAAGAACCTTGTGCGAGATCTCGGCGGCGGTCTTGTACTTGGTCAAGGTGTCAGGGTTGTTGAGGGTGTAGTCTAGACGCAATTATTAGTTAGCATGAGCCCATTCACTTGGGGGAAGCTCCATCGAGGCGATCTCCCGGGATTGTCAACCACCGGGAGCCCACAAACGGTCAGAGCCTTTCCACCAGCGCCTTACCGATCTCAACCTCCTGGGGAGTCTGGGTCTCAGCCATTGTGTAGTGAGATGGGTCTCGCAACGGTGCGAGAAGTGAAACAAAACAGGTGGGTTCAATAACGGAGGATTCGGCAAGCAAATCCGAGGAAGAGGTGAAAGGGCGAAACGGGTCGTGTGCAGCTGTTTGGCGGGGTCTTTTGTGGTGCATCTCGCGGCCTGGCGTTTCAGGCCGCCATGGCTAGGGCTTCTCGGCAACGACGTCATGGTTTCCTCTCCTCCAACCACGGGCCGCTTGGGGAAGCAGAAAGAAGGAAATGAGATCCATCTCGAGGCTCCCAGTCCGGGTGTTGACCCATAACATTCGATATGCCACCTCCTCTCCGTTCAAAGGCGAACGCCCGTGGCCGGAGCGCAAGCAACTGCTGCTGAATGAGCTCAATTACCACGCTCGCCACGGCGGTGAGACCTTCATTTGCCTGCAAGAAGTTCTTCACAACCAGCTCGTCGATATCCTGTCGGGTTTGAACCAAGGCACTAATCCCAACGCGCCAGAATGGGCCTACATTGGTGTGGGCAGAGACGACGGTCTCGAGGCCGGCGAATACTCCCCCATCTTTTACCGCCCGGATATCTGGAGCTTGCAGCACTGGGAGACTGTGTGGCTGTCGGAGACGCCCGAAACCCCGTCCAAAGGCTGGGATGCAGCGTCCATCCGCATCGTCACTCTTGGGGTCTTTGTTCATCGGGCCAGCCACCGTGCCGTCCTCGCCATGAATACCCATCTCGATAATCAAGGATCTCGTGCGCGGTTGGAGTCTGCACATCTCATCCGCAGGAAGATTGGGGAGTATCGGCAGGGTGAGATGGGCCGGTTGATTCGCGGCACCTTTCTCGCTGGTGACTTGAACAGCGAAGAGACGGAGGAAGCATATATAGCACTGACTGAACCGGGAGGCTTGGTGGACACATTCAAGCTAGTAGACCCTGCGCAGCGCTATGGCAACCATGATACATTCACAGGGTTCGGGTACCAGGAACCCCCGAGCCGCATCGACTACATTCTTCTGGACTCGGAGGAGCCCACCTGGAGCGTGGAGGGTTATGCGGTGTTGGCGAATCGGTTCGACGATGGTGTCTTTAACTCGGATCATCGTGCTGTCGTTGCAGATTTGACTCTGTTGGGGTGAGAATGGTGACTTCCAGTTCGTATTCAATCATAGAGCGTAACCCCAGATATATATTTCAGGAACGGAGCAGTGATTACTCCATGGACCCACCAGGGAATCAGCATATAAACTCAAACATATATCATTTCCATTACTTGCTTTTCCTAAAGAGTCGATTGAACGATCTCTTCCACTTGTGATTCTATACATCCTCCCACGCGAGGGTGATGCCCGGTCAATCAGGCTACAAATCACGTGATACCACGAGTAAGAATCGGATTGGCCGTAGGGATAGTGGATGTCGCAGTGAGAGGCTGCTGGAATGGCTTCCAAAATGCCTAAAGTAGCTTACAAGCATCCCATAGAAATACTATTTGTTCTTTCACTGTCGTGGTTGTGTAGACCCCGTACTTAGAACTCCATAGTACTGACGGGAGCGGCCACTTGGACCGGGGGCTTAGGGCCTTTTCGCCCTCTCTCCTTGTCTTCTCTTCATCTCCAGCCACCCGGAGCCACCACCCCAAACCCACTCCCAGCCCATCGGGGGATAAGAAAAACACGTTCGTTCTTACGAGTCGCTCGGGCCAGCTGGTTTCTCTCGATTCGATCCAGCGCGAAACTCGTTCATCTGATCCTGCACTGGACCCTTTCTCCTCCCGGCTCTGGCCGTAAAAAGCGGCCTGTGTCCCCATTTGCGTCTGGTATGTTCCTGGTCTCTCTATGGCTTCAGTCGCCTCCTTTCATCCAATTTTCTCCCCTCCGTCGCACATCCTCAGCCGATGCCTCTATCTCTGGATTGGTCGGCACATGCGCCCGGCGCGACACCGCGACTTCCCCCCTCGGCATCGCACCGGATGCCCCCCGACGCGTGATCGCGACGATAGATATGCTGCCTGCTCGAGAATCATTTGCTGACCATGATGGGATTATATTCTAGATTACTGTCCAATGATGCTGTCTTAACCACTCAAGACCTTATCCTACCCCGATCGTGTCGATTGCCATTGCCTCCGATTACTGTGCAAGTGACATCAGACGTTTTCTAACCCTTTTCGCCGTCATGGCATCTCCCGAATTTGCGGACGGCTCGTTGCCGCCAGAGCAGTCCCCTCAAGACCCGCAGCCTGGCAGCGCCCAGAACGGCTCTGGCGCGTCTGAGTCTGCCGGCGACTCTGGAACGGACCAGGCGGCCAACGGGCCAACCTCAGATGATATCACAGAGGGAAAGCAGAATGCAAAGGCTGTCTTGGCTGCGTCCGGAGTATCTGCGGAGTCTAGCAACGATGCTGCCAACGGGTCACAGTCGAATGGCACGAACGGCCCCGCTTCCAGGAAACGCTCGCGTGACGAATCAGTGCTTCAGACCACAGGAGTTACAGAAAACATGCCGGTGCGCGTTCGCGATTCATCACTAGACCAGATCCTGTTGGAGCAGTATGTCAATCGCGAATTTGAACATTCTGCCGTCACGGCCTGGCAGAACCCCAGCCAAGCACTGCAGCAGCAGAAGCGGGCAGAGCGAGATTTCTATTTGACATTGCGGCGGGAAAACCAAATGAACCCGGCTGCATTCTATGGAGTCGGATACGAAGGCTTTGGAAACCCACGCACCGATCTGCGGAATCAACACCCGCAGCTGCTGTATCCAGCGAATCGACGTCGCCCAGGAAATCGAAAGACGCGTGAATTACGAATCTCACGCCGGGACATGAAGGTCCAAAACGAGCAGCTCGAGGACCTCGTGCCCATTCGACTAGACATTGACTGGGAGAAGGTCAAGATTCGCGACACCCTGACATGGAATCTTCACGATCGTGTTGTTTCACCGGATCTTTTCGCCGAGAAGTTGGTGGAGGACCTGGGACTCGCAATGGAAACAGCCGGTCCGCTCATGCGGATGATCTCGCAGAGCATCCAGGAGCAGCTGATGGACTACTACCCGCAAATCTACATCGAGGAAGAGCCTCTCGACTCCAGCTTGCCATACTCTGCCTACAAAAACGACGAAATGCGTATTGCGGTCAAGCTGAATATCACCATTGGACAGCACACTCTCGTCGACCAGTTTGAGTGGGATATCAACAATCCGACCAATTCTCCCGAGGAGTTCGCCCAGCGCATGACGGACGACCTGTCCCTTTCTGGCGAGTTCACCACCGCAATTGCCCATTCGATTCGTGAACAATCTCAACTCTTTACCAAATCACTCTACATCACCTCCCACCCATTCGATGGCCGTCCCATTGACGATCCCGATTTGAACAGCTCCTTCCTTCCCACTCCTGTATCATCCGCATTCCGACCATATCAATCCGCCAAGGAACACACCCCTTACCTCTATGAGTTGAACGAGACCGATCTCGAGCGCACTGAAATCTCAATATCCCGTGAACAACGTCGACAAAAGCGAAGCACCAACCGCCGCGGTGGACCTGCTCTGCCAGATTTCAAGGATCGCCAGCGTACCATTCGCACGCTAATCGTATCATCGGTCATTCCCAACTCCGCATCTACTATCGAGGAGAGCAATGTCATCAAACGGTCTGGCTCTCGTCGTCGCGGCATCGGCGGCCAGCGGGATGGTCTCGACGATTCTGAGGAGGAAGAAAGTGATGACTCCTCCGTTGGGTCCCCGGCTATCGGCCCTTACCTAGCTCAGGGCACTGCGCGCACACGAGGCATGAGAGGTGCGGCATCGGCCGCCCATGCGGCCCTTCGCGCCACACTGGGGCAATCCGCGACACCCGAGCCCGTCTTGCATGAACCTCGAGCCTCCTCTCGCAGACAGACCTATCGAGAAGAAAGTACTGCCGAAGAGCCTGACAAGCTCGTCGTGAAACTCAAGATCTCGCGCGGCCGATTCGCACAGTTCTTGTCCGATCTCCGGGCCGGAAAGCGGCTCTCAACGCCCGCGTCGCACACCATGGCACCGCCATCGGATAAGGCTCGCGGCCACCCTCCGGCCCGCCCACAACAGACTGGAGCTGTTGACGCGCCAAATCCCCCCGGGCCTGGCGTATCTGGGGTGAGTATCATGTGGAGATGATTGGACACACACCTTGGGCCAAGTGGGCTGACGCAAGACCTCCTCTAGCCTCCACCACCCAGCTGGCTTGTGGCTGGCCTCAACAAACTGAAGCGAAACCACCCAAATGACTCCTTCGAGGGCGTCATGCGCTACTCCGCCGTGGACACCGACACCCTGGCTCCAGTCCCCAACCCCAATCACCTCCAGTCTGGCCAGAATATCAAATACCAATATCTCCCGCGCATCCGCTGCCACGACTGCCCCGGCAAACTTTACACTCCCGGTCCGGGCATGACCGTCGACAACTTTGAAGTCCACCTCCGCAACCGCCAACACAAGGAACGCGTGGATGAGCGCATCGCCAAATCAGGTGGCACGCCCGTCCCCCGCCCCGACGTGAGCAGTGCCAGTGCAAGTCCCGCACCCGGCGCAATTGGTACTCCTGTTGCGGGTGCAAGTCCTGCTCTCGGGGCAGGGCTACTCCCCAGCGCGTCTGCCAGTGGCAATGCCTCGCCCTCCTCGGTCCCTCCCCAGCCATAGATACAGGAGTTTGTTTTCCTGATGAAGCGACGACGGCAAAGGCGTCTTGCGGGTGCATGCGTTGCTCCTCTCCTTTTGTTTTCTTCTCTTTTCTTTCAAACTGACTTGTACTTTTGTTTCACCTGATTGATTGTCTTTTTCTTTTTCACATCCATCCATCGACTTCCATCTCTCCGAGGAACCAACCTGCTTTTTGGTGTTTGTATAGGGTCGCTATTTGGATGTTTGTCTAGGTAGAGATCAAAATAACTACTAGTGTTTACTACTGCAATCCTTCCTCGTAATTCATCGCCTGAATGCTCGATATGAAACCCTTCTCCCATTCTTTTACATACAATGTACAGTAGTAGATAACTAGTGATATCGACTATGAATGACGAGAGTGACTGATATTTAACAGAAATTTCATCCTAACGCTCTTTGTGGAAGGTATGTAAATCTTACTCGGACTTGTTTTGCTCTCAAGGAAAGGATCTAAGCCGAAGTCAATATATACAGCAGAAATACAGATTATGCTTGCTAGCCATGCGTTAATGTACAAGAATCCAACACGCTCCCGTCCTGTCTTCAACGCTTTTTTTTTGCAGGGCAGGTCATTGTTCTTTTGTTCAGCAAACCGGCCACAAAAAAAGACACGCGGGTCTTGGAACCAGCCATCTGAATGAATCCGCCGTGCACAAAATACCATACTCCCGAAAACAAAGTCCGGGGGGAGTAATAAAAGCGAGGAAAGAAAACAGGAACCTCTATGCTATGTCGTTTAAACCCAAGCCAGACCGAACGCCGGAGAAGAGAGACTCAATATGAGGATGTTGTGATGAAATGAGGACAGAGATGGAGGGGAGGATGGCCCCATGTTGACAGCGATCGAAGAAAGATAGGTCGAGCGCGTTGGTGAATAGAGGAGAGAGAATTTATGCGAGAGCTTTCTGCTCGGATGGAGGAAGGGGAGGAAGCTATTGTTGCAATCGCGGTCAGCCGACACGTCTCGTTTCCAACGTAGTGAGTTTCATCGTACCTCGAGCTTTGTGTTATCGGCCATCATGCGCTGGAACCCGATACCCACACCCTCAATGACTGCTAGGAAAACGCCACACATAATAGCGGAGTTGCGTGCGGCCTTGACACCACCGCGGACGGCGAGGGCACCGCCGGTGAAGAAACCCGCGATAATAGCATTGTAAGGGTCTTCCTTCTTCCGGATGCCCTTGACGGCGCAATCGAATGTCGAGAATAAACCTCCCCAAACTCCGAAGTTTCCACCGAGGACGGGCGCGCGCGCCTTGATGGCTGTGAGCGCTCCTATCCGGCGCTCACCGTAGGGGCTGTTCCGGAATCCCTTGACACCGTGCCAGACGGCACCACCGATGGCGCCCATGCAGAAGGCACCGCCAAAGTCGCTCAGGGCGACCCAGGGGCAGGGATCGCGCGAGTGATCCATGATGTTTGGATAAGGTGGTGGACGGGTAGAGAGAGATGCGGCGACACAAAGATAAGAGTTGGACCAGCCGATCGATGACCTTTTTCTGTTCCAGTTGGACACACGTGACCACACGTGAAGTCGATCTAGAACTACAGTAAACCCTCAGATTCACGAGCCCCTTTATTTCCAAAACTATTCCCCCCCTATTACAACGAATATTTCATCAATTTACGATTTGCGAGCACCTTCTACCCTTCCTCTCACCAAGTTCGCTATTTCAAATAGGTCACGAGACCTGATTTTATCCTCCTAATTGGCTCTCTCTAAGCCTAAATCTGGCCGCCGAATAGCTATTAATATAGCGTGGAAAAAATCGACCTGTGTCTCGACTCGAAACTTTGCAATTAGATGGGGCTTTTATAACTTATACAACAAACTCATTCCGCAAATTTCCCAACGCGAGTGAAAGTGTCTCAGCAATCTTCCTTGCCATATCCGACTTTTTTCCCAGCAGCCACAGCCCCTTCATACAATCCTCGGCCTGCTCCATATTCAGCCAAAAACTTTGACTATTGTGCCCGAGAGTAGTCCCGGCGTAGAGCAAGGACTCATCTGCTTCACCTAAAAAGATCATGCAAGCTTTGGTAAACGCCCTGATCAGAATCATCGTCCATGGCTCGGTCAGGAGCGTCCCCTCGTTGATAGCGTGGTGAAAGTCCGACATCTGCGGCACTCCCAGGTAGGCATCTGTGGTAGGCGGTGTCGCTACTCTTGCCAGATCTGATAGCTCTCTTGCACTATGCTTCCTAATTCCCTTCGCCATTTGACTGGTGATCCGACTGCAAGCCGCATCTCCCATACCCAAGGCATTTTCGTCGACGAATTCCAGCAGGTCCGCAAGCATCAGGGCGGCAAGGTGCCAGTGTGCAGAGATACAGACAAACCAGCCCTGTATACGCTGCGGAACCGCAGCGTAGTTCTGCACGAGTTCGCCAAAGAAGGCACCGTGCGTCTTGCCCCAGTATTGATACAGCGATGTCGTGCTGCTGATTATTTCTTCAATCTGCTCTGCACGAGCGCTCTTGCGAATGGCGTTTTGTAGATACGACAGGTGGCGGAAGAGAAGAACTTTGACTGGCGCTGACTTGATGACATCCTCGGCGGCGGTCTCGTAGGAGCAGGGCCAGTGCGTTTGATGTATCTCCTCGAGGCTTCCTTGCACGAAAAGGTCGAGATCCCACCGGCTCCGTGCAAGAGATTTGTCCAAATTCGCAGCTTGCTGGATGCCTTTTTGCCCTTCGTGCTCACAGTCCTCATCCAGTACCACAACGGGCCGTTCGTTCATGGACGAAGAGATGGTGTCAAACATGATAGCCAGCCAGTAGAGCAGGCCGATCGTCGCTCGATCCTCGGAACTCATGGCTGCAATGCCGTGAGCACCCTTCTCGCGAGGGCCACACTGCTTGCCGAGGCCCTTTTCGAGCGCGTCGCAGCGATACTTCAGCGCGTGCATTTTTCGAGCTGCGCTCTCCATGTATATCGGTGGCCCTTCCTTGCCTATTATATCACGCACCTGTGACAAGACCGAGTCCATGGCAAACTTGCGGCCGTTTGCTTCCATATTATGCCCAGGAGACTGGTCATCGGGATTCAACGGCCTCTGTGTCAAGCCGAAGATCAGCTCGGCACAAGCCACTCTATACGACTCCAGATCGGCGACTTTTCGGAGCGCGCGCCGCGCCTGATCCCAAAAATGGTGCTGGAGAATGCGGTCGAACTCGTTGGACATGCCATCTGCACTTTCGTCCTCGCCGTGAGGAAGAGTCCCGACGGGATATCTCGCGCGGTGCCGATGACTGCCCTGCGCCCACTGCGTAGCAAACGCCATGATGGCAAGGTGCAGGGCCTTGGATACGGCCTGGTCCTCGGAGCGTGTCAGCTGCAGAAGCTTGCAAGACTGTGCGACGCGATCGAGCTTAATCGTGCGCTGGTATATCCTATTCGACCAAGATGAACCCCATTCCGGCACGACGTGGGTGGTATTTCGCGACCCCGGTTGGTAGGGACAGGTCATCTCGGTCAGCCAACACGACAGATTGTGCTCTAGTACGTCGTGGTAGATTTGGAACAGGTTTGCCGAAGTCAGGTGGCAGTTGGACGCGGTGATCATTTTTTGGTCGATAGAAGATGGGGAGAGCGAGCTTTGGGGGCTGTTCCAGCGGGAGAATTGCTGGTTGAAGGGCTTCCAGACGGAGTCACTCTGCCGCCGGGGGCTTTTCAATGAGGCGTATTGGACACTGCTGTATGTTTGTGATTCCTGGGAAGCTTGACTGGCCGGCCACGTCTTATGGCATATCGGATCCAGTTCGAGGTCTGAGGGCTGCTGGGTATAGCTGTCTGACGCACTGGAGAAGTCAGGTAGCAAGAGACCAGTCTGAGATCGTGCGGACGTCAACGCGTCAGATATCTCTGCCTGCATGTCCTCCTGGGGAGCCTCGTTAGGGTTGAGCATGGAACCGAGTGGCATCGAATCATAGTCCAACAATGACCGGGACAGATCGAAGTTGACCGGATCCCATCCCATAAGCTCCTGTATGGGATTTGGTTCGGGCAGATCATCCCATATCCCCGATTCGGCCTCGATCGGGAACTCATGAGCCTTCCATGGGAAGAGAAGCTCTTGACCCACAGGCTCATAACGTGGTCCTTGGCAAGGTAATCTTCGCGCAGACTGAACCTGGGACCGGGCCCATTCCATGGTACAGCGTTTCTTTGTTCTGGCGCAGTAGGAGCAGGGAGAACGCTGGCCATCGATGTTGCTCAATGATGCTCGGCCGGTCCGATCCAGACCCAGGGCATCGCATGCTCGCTTGGATTTCCTGCACTGATCGCAAGAGTGGTTCTGACGCCTGGCTCTGGGTCCCTGTGCGCGCGCTGTGGCGGGTTTCTGGACAGGCATGCCGAGCAATGTTATTGACACCTTTCTCTCGATTTCCTCAAGCTAGTGGAGGTGAGTTGGATGGCGTCAAAAGGCGGGGAACCGGGAGATCCTTATGCATTCGATGACCCCGGACCCCCCCGCATTTCCTAGCAGCGAATCTACTATGTTGCGTGTCCGATAACTATTGGGCGTATGCGAAGTACAGGTACTTGCTACGGTTTACGAGGCACTGAGGTGGTATAGGAGTAGTTGGATTTGGCACTGTTCTGGCCGCAGGACTTGTGCAGCGTATATACATCTCCTCCACACATAGTTCTACTTCTTCACTAGGTGAATTCTCCAACCTCACTGAGCGAGCGCTTTGTATATCTCGGCCTCAACTGCTCCCCACAGACCAAGCACCTTGGCGTCGGCAAACGGCAGAATCTGCGTACAAACAATCCCCGCCACGCCCTTCTCCCTGTCTGCCCACCACCACAAATTCGCCAGCCCAGCCCAGTGTACTGTGCCATGAGACCGCCCTGTCGCGCCACCGTTGCTCAGCATGAACGTGAGGCCCCAACCCTGTGGCGGGTCCCCAGAAACTGGATACAGCTCAGGAATGGGGTTGGTCAAGTCCGGTTTTGCAGCTGGGATGCCTGCGCGGCTGAAGTTGGGGTACTGGGAGATTTGGTTTGAGAACATTTCCTCGACGGTTTCCTTGCGGAGCAACTTGCTACCCGTCCTCGGGCACGTTCCGTCATTCAACAGCACAGCCAGGACCTCTGCGGAGACAAGTCAGGGTATGGACTCTCACCAGGATTTCGGGGCTACTCACTGCAGTACTCCTGCGGCTTGGCAAACATGCCTGCGCCACCGCTGTTAAATACCCGGGCGACTTCGGCCTCATTATCCGGATCAACCACCAGAGGCGCTCGAAGAAGATGGTCTCTGGCCCTCAGAGTACCGTCTGGGCTTCTACTGTTCATATACGCCAGCCTCTGGCGCATGTCGCGGTTTGGAATCATGGACATATCCCTGATCCCAAGGGGCCCGAGGACATGTTTCTGGAGATAGGCGTTGAGCGTCAGTCCCGTTGCGCGCTCCAGTGCGATTCCCGCCCAATCGATACCAACCTATTTTCATTAGCGATGCGCTTCATGGCCCTGATTAGATGGCACCTACGCCGTATTCCCAACCTTCGCCGGGCTGGAAAAGCAGAGGCAGCTTCATATCTTCAATCCGCCCAGAGAACTCATCCATGCCAACCGGATACGACCACTGTCTCAGCCTCTCATTAAAAAACGTATATCCGAATCCGGCAGTATGGGACAACAGCATGCGCAGGGTGATTGCACGCTTTTTCTCCTCGAAACTGCCATCTGGCCGCAGAACCTTGAGACTCTTCAATTCCGGGCAAAGACCCTCGGTCTGCGCCCCATCGTCCAGCTTGAGAATATCCTGCTCAACAAGTTGCATGCAGGCGACACCCACCAACATCTTTGTACAAGATGCCATCCAGAATATGGTGTCTAAAGTCATGGGGTCTTTGGATCCCGTGCCTCGCTTACCGGCGGAGTGGGCGAATAGTTCGTTGCCATCTTTGCCAACGACCACGACTGTGGTCCCGGGTATACCAGACGTTTCATCTCCGCAGGCCTGGTCGACGATGTCGCGGAGATGCGAAGTCACTTGCGCATTGAGAGACATGTTGATGGTTTTATGAGGAAATGTCAGGGATTGCGCGGGAAACCGTGGGTGTTGAGTAAATGGGTTTATGAGAAGTTCCACTGATTCAGCGGGGTCTACATAACGCGGAGCCGCGCTTGGCGGGACCGCTGCGGATGGTGAGCCTCGGCTCGTGGGGGATCGTCGCATGCGGTTCCGCAAATAGCGGCCGAAGGGATCCAATCAGAGGCAGCTGCAGCGCTATAGATGAAGACATGGAATCTGGGGAACGCGGGCGACCCAGTGAACTGAGGGCGGAGCCGTCCAATGGATTGGATCGAGGGAGCTGCGGATGTCTGTATCGTGATGATGAATCGGATACTGTTTGAAAGTGTACGCTAACCTCAGCAGTAAGGCATGTATACCAATGAAGTCCATATAAATAGGCGTCTCAGAAAGAAAAAGATCTGAACAGAATATCAGACTGTCAATCTTCTGATGAGTTCTATAGCTACTACAACACTTGGTTATTTCAATCTTTGCTCAAAATGGGTAGCTTAGGAGAGACGGTCTCTAGGCCCAAGAAGTTCAACACCGAGCTCACCGACTACTCGACAGCCCATGCCGATAAAACAGGGCCATATGCCGACAACCTTCAGGTCGATGCTTTGATCGTGGGTGCCGGTTTTGGTAAGTCGCCAATCCTTAACAGGTATATCCACCAGCTAACGAGGTAGCCGGTGTCTTCATGCTCAAGACCCTCCGTGACCGCGGGCTGAAGACGGTCATTTTCGAGGCCGGGAACGATACAGGGGGCACTTGGCGATGGAACTGCTACCCCGGCGCCGGTGTCGACTCCGAGGTCCCGGAGTACGAGTTCTCTTGGCCCGAGGTATACAACACATGGAACTGGCCCAATAACTACCCCGACTACAAAAACCTGCGGGATTACTTCGATCACGTCGACAAGGTAATCGGTATCAAGAAGGACTGTGCTTTCAACACCGTCGTGGTTGAAGCCCAGTTCGATACGAAGGAGGGGAAATGGCATATCAAGACCGCAGATGGTCGCACGACCACGGCTAAGTACCTCGTCCTGGGAACCGGCTTTGTAAGTGGTTGCGTACATCAGTCAACTGAACATTTACTGATGAGGCGTTTAGGCCGCCAAGCGTTATATTCCCCCATGGCCCGGCATGGACAAATTCAAGGGCGTCGTGCACCACTCGTCTTTCTGGCCCGAGGAAAAAGTCGATGTGAAAAACAAGCGCTGTGCCATCATCGGCACCGGGGCCTCGGGTGTGCAAATCACGCAGGCTTGGGGGCCCGAGGCAGGCGACCTCAAGGTCTTCCAGCGAACTCCTAACCTCGCCGTGCCCATGCGCAAGCGCAATCTCACCGTCGAGGAGCAGGAACGCATGAAGCCCAACTATCCGGAGCTGTTCCGGTACCGCGAGGCCAACTTTGCCGGCTTCCTGTACGACTGGTGCGAGCGCAACACCTTTGACGACACTCCCGAGGAGCGCGAGGCGTTCTACGAGAGCGTTTGGAAGGATGGCGGCTTCCGCTATTGGGTTGCCTTGTACAAGGATAACTTGTTCAACCCGGAAGCCAACAGAGAGTCGTACAATTTCTGGTCCAAGAAGACCCGTGCCCGGATTGGCGACCCCAAGCTGAGGGAGCTGCTTGCACCGCGGGAGATGCCCCACTATTTTGGTATAAAACGGCCGTGTCTGGAGAAGACCTATTACGAGCAGTTCAATCGGGAATCGGTGCATCTGGTTGACATCAAGAACAACCCGATCAAGGAGTTTACCGAGACTGGTATCACCCTCGAAGACGGAACTCACCATGAGTTTGATGTTATTGCTGTCGCAACTGGATTTGTGAGTCTCACTGGACACCCCAACAGGATAGCACACAAGGGCTGACGGTCACAGGATGTTGTCACCGGCGTCATGACCCAGCTCGGGCTGAAGAGCATCGACGGCGCCGAGCTCGAGAAGGAATGGATCCCAGGAGCAAAGACCTACCTCGGCACCACCGTCAGCGGCTATCCCAACATGTTCCACATTTATGGCCCGCACGGCCCGACGCTCCTGAGCAATGGCCCCACGTCAGTTGCGGTGCAGGGCCGGTGGATTGCCGACGCGATTACCAAGATTGAGGCCAATGGCATCAAGTACATCAACCCCAAGATCGAGGCCGCCGATCAGTGGAAGAAGCACGTTGTCGAGCTCAATGACCGGACTCTCTTCCCAACGACGAGGTCGACGTATATGGGTGGCAGCATCCCTGGCAAGGTTTATGAACCAGTGTGCTACTCTGGTGGTATCCCTGCTTATGCCATCGAGATTCGGAAGGCCCTAGATAAGCTGGAGGAAGGATTTGACGTCGTCAAGGCTTGAGCGAGATCCAATGGGACAAGTGAAGGGGTTCAGTTGTGGAGCAAGGTTGAGCACTTGTCTATCACAGAAGGGCCCCCAAGTACCGATGTTTGAGTTATATTTTAAGCCACAGCAGAGGATTTGAAACCGTTGAAATATACATCATGATGCTTTCTATATGCGAAAGGCCCGTCCTTAGTGAAGGGCTGAGTGGAGTTGTGATGCCAACTAGAGGCCGAATACAATTTACTAAAAGCGTAGAGAAAAGAGCTATCTAGGTGCGCGAAGTCGATAAACAATAGGCGTGGGTCGCGTGCTTGCACATGATTGTCTAGACAGCGGCCCGGCAAGTTCCGTCATTGTGTGTACAGGTGGGAAGTGTAGTTTGAAAAACACGATTCATCGGTTCCCAAGATCCATTCATAGTAAACTAGTACTGCCTTCAAAAACAGCGCAGAGTAGAACAAACAGAACATATTTCAGATTGCGAATTTTGACATCAAGCGCAAAGTGGGTATTCATCTCGAAATGGAATGGCATACTTCTGGGAAAGACAAAAGATAAAAAATAAAAATAAGGAAAAAGAAAACATGAAAAGATTCCCATCCCATGGTAACAATATGAATGCAGGATAAATGTAATAACACAAAACGAGGAAACAAGGAAATGTTGGGAGTTGATGTTCATTGATCTGCATCCACGACACATTGTCGCTCCACACTGTGTTTATCCTCTCCGCGAGGACCGGCGCGTGGGCAACGTAGTCTGAATGGGCTTTTGAACCTTCGGCTCTTTTTTCTTGGTCGCTAGTTTCGAAGCAGGGGCCGGTGAGTTCTCCTTCTCGCTGTCCGCACCAGCCTGAGACCCCTCCTGCTCAGCGCCCTCGTCTTGCATTTCTTCATCTTCATCCTCATCTTCCTCGTCATCATCATGATCATCCGCTTCGTCGCCCTCATTCCATTGCTTCATTTCCTGGTCATCGTCATCGCTATCCTTGTCCGCGTAGCTGACAGACTTCCTTCCAGTTCCTCGGCCGCTGCGTCGACGGGCAGAGGAGGGGATATCATCAACCGCACCGCCGTCGGAGGACCAATGGTCTTCGTCCTTGCGCTTGCGCCGGGCAGGCTTTGACGATGCACCAACCGACGAAGTGGATTTGCGGGGTGGACGAGCAGACTTGTCCTTGTCTCGACGCGGTTTCTTTGCGTTGCCATTCGCGTCCAGAGAGTCAGGCTTCCGTTTCCTGGGTTGGCCGCCGTGAGAGCTAGATTTCAATGCATTGCGAACGACGCGATCTAGCATGTCGTCCATCTCATCCGGTAAGAAGTTCTTGTCGGCGACCTCCTGGGCTTCGCGGTGGTTTGGCATCGGGACGAAGAGAGCGCTGGGAACGCCCATCTTGCCCGGGTAGGTCTGTAGAATGTTGGTGCCGCCGGCACCGCCGCCGAACTTGTGCTGCTGGGAATAGATATCTGCGAAGCGGCGAATGGTTGCCTGGGCGAGGTCGGACAGTGTGTGGAGGCGGGTAGAAATTTCGTCGGATTTAGTGATGCCGTCGCGGAATTGTTTGACGCGCTGGGCAACGTGGAAGATGAGGGACATGTTGTGCTCGTTAGCCACAGCCAGGAGATAGAAGACGATGTATCGTGAGAAGTCGCACAGGTCGCCGAGCTTCGTCGACTCATCCAGGCTTTCAGACGGATAGTCTGGGTGGTAAGCGAGTAGAGAAAGGAGGCGGGGGAAGATGAGCTCCATGACCATCGTATGCTCCGTCCGCTTTCCACTGACTTGGGCCTGCTGTGTGAAATTTGCCGCACGAGACCTGAGCCAGGTGAGGGTGCTTTCCTTGAAGCCATGACTCGGCTCAAAGGCTAGCAGACACGGGACAATATACCAGCGTTTACTGAGGTATGTATTCTGCACCAGCTTCTTCTTGAGGTTGTTGACGAACTCGCTTCGCACCGGGAGGAGAGGGTCTTGAGCCATCAAAGCGACCGAGTTGAAGTCCTTGGCAGTCAGCAGGCGGTCGCAGACACTGACTGTGGCACAAAGCTTGAGAAGGGACTTGGCAGCAAGGAGACGTAGCCGTGCTTTTTGACCTGCTGGTGTGTCTTTCTTCTTGGACAGTTCTCCTTCGCCGGCGATCAGCTTGTTCAAGGTGCTGTACACGGGCTCTGCATGAGCTCGGAAGTCTGCTTCGTCATCCGAGCCTCCCTTGGCCCGGAGACGGTTCACGACTATCTTGAGTGCCCACTCCTTGGCGTTCGTCTCCTCATCCACAGTGTCAGGCCAGCTATATCCAGCATCCGCTTCAGGAGCACGATTCTTGAGAAGAATCTGGTTGATAGAGATCGAAACGATGGCATCGCTTTCCTCATCTGCTTCCCTCGGCGCCAGGAGGCTCAACTGCGACAAAGCAGCCAGGCGAGTGAGGAACCGGTCGGACCCATATGTCCACTTCTTGACACACTTTTGCACAAGATCCTTGGCATACATCTCTTTCCGATCGGCAGTGGCTATCAGGATCGACACAGCATGCTTCGCAGCATGTGGTGAGGAGCTGTACAGGGCGTAGTTGGTTAAAGCTTGGAAGAACTTGCGCTCCTTGGGAAGCTTTGCCGGAAGCTTCTTCGCGAAACCTGCGCAGGCCTTGAGGATTTCCTCCGTACCAGCATCACCGGCCGAGGAAGCCTTGGGGGCATCTGCTTCAAGGTCCTTGCACATTTCCTGGACCTGTGCCTCTAGAACTTCTGGAGTTTGAGACGAAATCTCCTTCAGCATTTCCTGTGCCGGATTGGCCAGCCCGTTTTCGTCTGTGCGAGAGAGACTCATGACCGCTGGGATGTGACTCCGGTTGAAGATCAGAGACCCAGAGCGATACACAAGGGGAGTCAAGGTCTCGAGCAATGGTGAATTGTTGGCACTTTGCATTCGCCGCTGGAGTTCTCTAATGGCCTTGATCACTGTGCGATAATCACTCACGGCGGCCATGGAGAAGCGGACAAGTTGATAGCTGCGTCGATCATGCAACTTGGCAAACTTCCACAAGTCCGCTGATGCGCGTGAAGCATCAGGGAATGTCTTTGAAAGTCCTTCGACAACTCTCCCAAGCTGGGCCTTGGCCTGCTCCCCGTCCTTGTCGCTCACACCACCCTGGAAGTGTCTCGTTAGTTTCACCTGTCATTTAATGCATTGGGGGAGACACCTACATTGTACTTCTCACAAGCCTCCAGATAGATCGTCGTGCCCTGCCTCATGTTCAGTTGTCGGTTCAGCATGACGAAGAAGACTCGCCGGGCCTTCTCGTCCAGGCCCCGCAAGAGCGTGAGAATTCGGCGAACGCGAATCTTGTCGACATCGACATCCTGATCAACCTCGGAAGTTTGGCTTTCCTTCTGCTTCTGTGACTGGTTGGAGCCTCCTCGTGATGGCTTCGACTTGACGGGGGGATAGCTCAAGGGCAGAAGAGTTTCAAATAGAACCCGGTCGATCAACATCTGAATCTCCTGGTCGTTGGTGTAATAGGCATCGAAAATCTTGGAAGGGGCGTCCTTCAGGACTGACACCACCGGTTCGGTATTTTGCTCAATGTCCCCTGCGGCCACAGCCCACATTCGAGCAAGGATTTTCATCGCGTGCTCACGCACCTGCGGCTTGCGGTCCTTGACCCGTTCAGCGAGAATGGCAAGCACCGAATCCGGAGAAGAACAACCACCATCCACGCCGAGCTTGTGAACGATATGGTTCAGTCCGAACTTGCCAACTGTGTCTACTGCAGCGACACGAACCTTTTCATCAGCGTCCCGCAGCATGGAAGCCAGGCTTCGCACGAGCCCTTGTTCCTCACTCTCGCTTAGACCAGAACCTCCCGCTGAAGTGAACAGGATTCGTCCCACGGCAGTCACCCAAGCGGCGCGGACCGATGGTGTCTTGTCGAGGCGTCGGCTGAGAAACGCTTCGTATGCCGAGGTGTGGGCCTGAGAAAAGGGTTTTATGGACACGGGAGTCAGGAGGACATTCGGCTGAGGGATGGTTTGGGCGTATTCGACCAAGGTTACTGGCGGATACGCCGCAGGGTCCATTGGCGGTGGCGGAGGGGGTCCCGCAACACCGATTCCAGCAGCGAGGTCTCCGATAGTCTGCGTAGCCAACAGGCGCAAGGCCACTGATTCTACAGACAGCTCCGCTTCCACTTGAGGGATCACATTCTGCAGCACCTCGGGGCACGCCCGCCACAGCTCACGGATCAGACGATGCGCCTTGCTCAATTCTTTAATGTCTTCACCTTCTTCGTCGGAGTCGTCCAGACTCGATTTCTTCGCGCCGTGCTTGGCACCGTTTGTTTGACCGGCTGACACGGACGCATCGATGATCACGTTGTTGAAATATTGGCTAATATGGCTCGTCATTCGTTCTGGACAGGCTTGGCAGATGGCCTTGGCCATGTTGTATGCCGGCGGGTAGTCCTTCAACAGAAGCGTGTCTTGTTTGGTGTCCAGCGGGGCATCTGGTCGTTTCCCTTTCTTGTTGGAGCTGTCAAGCACCCGAGGATCCACGCGCAGGAACTGTGCCACAATTATGTCCACCACCTCTGGAGCCAGGACTGGAGTTTCGTCAATCACAGTCACCAATAATCGAGTCATATCGAACTCGACCCCCTTGGCCACCTCCTCGCCGGTCGAGGCCTTTGAGGATCCCGAGACGATGTCGAAGCAGCCTGTGAACAGCGGGACGATCAGAGAATCCGGATGATCGAGATCGGTCATGAGCACCACACTCTTCACTTCGGCGAGGGAGTTGAGAACATAATTGTGTTGCGCGTTGTAGGCATTGGATGGATCGGCCAGGGCGGGGATGATCGAAGTGACGATACACGTAAAGATATCCTGTTCTGCGGGTCAGCGCGTCTGCCATTGGGAGGTACCCTCCTTCGAAGCGCACCTTGAGCTGGTTTGCCGTAAACGGCGCGTCGGGCGCGCATAATCGCAAGACATCGACGATGCAATGGGTGGCCCACGCCCGCACGCCCTTATCCTTGTGAGCGAGCAGGTGTCCACTAGCCAGCTCCTGGGAGACTTTCCGTAGCGAATCCTTGTCGACTTCCTCCTGTTCGAGTTTGCGCAGTTCCTGGGCGAGGGTCTGCAAGCGTTCCAGCAGGTCGGCGATGGGGATGGCGGCGCGGCCCACGCGCCATGACAGCGGCTGGTTGAAGGCGAGACTGCGAAGCCCCTCGTCGGGCTCGGCGACCTCAGCAGGCTGGCGAGAGCGCGTCGGCATGATGGCCTGAGAAGTAGCAGAGCGACAAGCGGAAGGAAGCAGGAGATGAGTGGGCCAGCCAGAGCACGGGACGCGTCACGGGGTCGCGTGTCTCAGTCATCGACCAGAAATGCCCGTGCTCATCCACATATTCTTATTTGCATCACTCGTGGTGGAAGACTATACATGTTTTACATGCGCCATGCTGGGTGACAGTCAATCGGCCGCTGACAATGGCTATCTTCGACGCTCTTCCGCGCCCTTTTACCCAGGATCTTAATCATTCACTTGCTATGTGATACGATTGAACTATGTGCTCAGTGATCTGCTCCGCCTTCGTTCGGGGTGCTCAGAGCAGACGATCAGAGGTGACGTGTGGTTTCTACAGTTTCAGCCGAGTCGCATACGGCTTTACCCCTTTCTCGAAACGGCGAGGTACCGATGGTAGTGGCTAGACTGAAACTAGCGATTATGTACCAAGGGAACTGAAACGGTGGGGTAGGATTATTGCCACAGCCGATCTCCGCCGGCGCCGAGCCCAAAACATAGAGCAGCATTTTGTCATAGATACATGCTGGTCGTCCTCGTCACCACGATGCGTAATATGGCATATCTTATAGATTCAAGAGTGCGAGGCAAGATAGACTCGACGATGATCTAAATCACTCCAGAAATCTCCTGGTTTTAAAAGACGCTCGCGGGAGTCAAAAAGAGGAGACGCTGGTGGGCGTGTTTTGGGGGCCATTTTGGCATCTACCTCCAGAGTCATGGCCCCCAAATATCGACCCGCTAGCTAAGTACCGGTACAGGTTGATCATTTAAGCTGTGCTCGCTAGTAGCAGCATAAAGCAGGTCATTTCTTCCCCTTGACACTCCCCTTGGAGTCTCTCTTCAGATCTCACTACAGCCTAGTGCTCGATCTCGCTTCCCCTCTTCACTACGCAAGTATGTCACTACGCAACGTGCCTCGCGCGAGGATCTCCAAAAGTTGTGCCAACTGCAGGGCTGTCAAGCGACGAGTGAGTGTCCTTCTGTTTTTGTTTTTCTTCTCGCGTCAGCGAGGTCAGTGCTAATCTCGCCGTGTGTCTCTGTATAGTGCGACCGGCAGCATCCCCATTGTGGACAGTGCACTCGACAAGGCCAAGAATGCCCCGGGTATCGAGATGAGTGGGAACTCGTCTTCCGTGACATGACGAATCAGACTGTCAAGCGTTTCAAGGGGAAAAAGGGAAAGAGCGCGGCCTCGATCGAGGCTCAACACTCGCGCCGACCCGCATACTTTAGTCAGCCACGGCTATTGGCCTCATCGTCACAGACCTCCCACTTACCCCAGACTGTCCCCTGGGGCCCGATGATGCGTAACCAGCTCTTTTCATCCTATTTCAGTCACTACTTCCCGGTCGAGACGGAACGCACGTGTAATATTGATGCCTCGCAGTTTGTTATTTCAGGCATCTCCGGGCTCCCTCAGAAGACCGCGATGCTAGAGAAGGCCCTTTCCGCATTATCATGCGTTTTCCTAGGCAAGATTCACCATGATGAACATGCCTTGCAGTATGGGCTTCGACTATACAACCATGCAATGCAGGACATGTCAAGGACAATCACCCGCAATACTTACACTGATGATATCATTTATACCTGTGTCGTTTTCCAGCAAATTCAGGTAAGGATTTTTTTTAAAGCTGCCAGTTTTGTAACTCACATTGACCTAGACTCACCATTGTCCATACACCCTCTCTGAATGGTTCGCTCATATAGACGGATTGTGCGCAATTATGAAATACTTTCGCCCTGAAGTGCTTACCACTCCGATACTGGCTGCGATCTATGGCCAAACCCAAAAGTTGAAAGTGGTATGCAAATGCTTCTATCGATGTGGTTTTTTACAATGTTCTTATCTCCTAATTTTGACATAGGTGCTCTCGGGGATGATGCATCTGTCCGAGCAACAAATAGCGTGGCTTAAGGACACCAATGAAAGCGAACCATTGCTAGAAATGATTAAGCTTCTGGCAGAGATATCGCGAATTGCTACCGCTATTGACACCACCAATGTCTCTGATCACGATGCCTACCAATCTCTGCTAAATGAATGCTTAGCCCTTGAAAAGGATCACATGGACTTCTACATTCAAATCGATCAAAACATCGACGGAGAGCCTCCGACATATGCCCGTGGGGAGTTGAAGTCAGGAATGCTTTCTACGGATGATTTGTTCGGTCCTGCCTATCGCTTCTCCTCCTTTGACGATGCCATGCTGCATCTTTTCTTCTGGCTGTCATTGTCTTTTCTCTATCCCTTGATTCGCCGATGCCAGATTATAACTATGACTGACATGCCTGATTATCTTCGAATTGACGATCATTCTACTGGAGATGAGGCACAAGGCCTTGCTACATTCTATGTTGGCAAGGCCATAAGATGCCTTCCATACTGTGGGCAAAAGGGCATGAATTCATGGGGTATCTTTTATGGAATGCTTTGTGCAATCCAGGCCTCACGGGTATACACTCACGCCAAGGATTGGAAGCGGTTCCTTTTTTCCCAAGACATCTTCTCCTACATGGAGCTCGCAGGCTTCGAATATGCTGCTCGATTCCGGGACATCTGGTGGGACTATTGGTTTGATTCCCGCAAACATAATGTCTGTAGAATTCTGGATTACAGACAGTTGACTGAGAAGCCTAAAGCGTCTTTTTATGAGGCGGCGGACAACAACGTGTCAGATGGGGTCATGGGGTAGATTGGAAAGGTGCTGGGCATTCACTACTGTATCAATGAACCAACCATCTAATCCAGTTGATATCCACCAAAATGAACAATACCGCCACTACTTGCTTAGTCGCATCGCAATCTGTACCGTATTGGATTTCCTTGTTAACCAAAAAAAAACCCCCCTGCTCCCCTCTAATCGCATCGGCTGACGGTAAAAAATGAGACATTCTCATCAAACGGTAAGGATCAATAGAATCGTGTAAATCTACCATCGGAACAACCCAGCCAGGGAAGTCTATGGCGACCTTGTCAGATCGCCTATCATTCCATCTTCCTCATTGTACGCAGCCTTTATCCACGCTTGTTTGGCATTAAAGTATTGATAACCAGTTAAATCGGCGCTATTTCTGCCACTAAGGGGCTAAGCTTGGGTAGAGGCAATCATCACTAGTTATCAGCCTCATCCACGTAGTCCCATCCGTTCATATAGTAGCTTCGTCATACTTATTTCCTCGTGATCTGTCGCATTGGTGTGAGTTTCTGGGCGTTGTCGAGACCAATAGTATCACTTGGCATCAGTTCAATTCTAGGAGAACTACGGGGGTAATTCTAAGCGATGTAACCCTAAATTCGGGCCCGCAAAAGTCTAATAGGGCAGTGCACTGTAAATATTATCATAGGTATTTAGCGAAGTGGTCACTTATCGCTCGCTGAGCCGCGCGCTCAAGGTGCATGCCACTTTGGCCAAGCAGTACGTCCACCTGCAACTCATGGAGTCATTTCTTACTGACGGGGTGTTCGCTTCTCACAGGATGCTCTTCGGCTTCCACCGTTTCGAAAACGCAAAGAAACCCCAAAGTGTCCATGCGACCTATGTCATCTCCGGCATCCAAAAACCAACTCTCTGGCCGCATGGTCACTCATCATACCCGATCAAGAAGACGAGGATACGGACGCTACCAAAGAAACCAATCGACTGGAATCAGCTGACAAGACAATCAAAGATATGGAAGGTCCTGTAGAATACGAATGCGATGGAAGATGTGGAACGCTTTGGACCTACGCAAACGATATATATATTTGCCGAGTATGTGCGGACGTGCAATTCGATGAGAATTGCTTCAGAAAGCTACAAGAGGGACCTTTGGAGCATCAGGTGTGCAGCAAGAGCCACGAAAAACTCCACGTTCCCAAGTATGACGAGGATAAACTGAAAAAAATCGGGAAAGGCAATGTGATGGTCGGGCAAGAAGTCATGGCGGTGGAAGATTGGGTTCAAAAGATTAAGCAGGACGGGGGCTTTTCTACCGAATGATCTGGTCGGCTTGTTTAGAGAGAGTCATGCCCTGTTTAGTTTGTCCGTTATGAATTATTGTGATTTTCTCGTAGATAGTCACGATCAGATAAGCAACCAGTCGGTAGCTGCGCCGGGGCCGATCTACCGAGGTGCTCCACTTCGCACCATCGGCCCTCCGTTGACACCGATGTGTGGCGATTTTCATGTCCGTTGCTGCTCTCATAATCCACTGTCAGTCTGACGGATGTACGGCATCATTTCGCCCCGCTGGGGGTTTTCCCCTAGGATGGCTCGCTCTTATTGGATCGCTCTTCGGTCTACGCCAATTGATTATCTACCATGTTAAACGCCGAGTCCTGGTACATGCCCCAAGTCGGACGACTTGAGGGCGAGTAACTCCGTCCAGGTTTATCATCAAAGACCCACTGCAGGAACAAAAAAAAAACGATGAGTGTTTAAAGCCGGTGTAGTGCGCCGCTTGGGACAGGACATCCATCCAAATCAAGAGCAATAAAGAAAAAAAACGTGCTCGATGTCTCGTGAAGATCACGGTTCACCAACTATGAGCGCCAACGACAATGACGATAACCACCGCTTCGACTCGGAAGCTCCCACGCCTCGTCTAAGTATGGAGCACCACGATCCTGTCAGTGACTCTGTCACCCAGACAGACAAGGATCTGCCTAGGGAAGGCGCCGATGTTGAGAGCAACGCCGCCTTCAACACCGAGAAACCAGCACCCAAAGACCCCAATCTCGTCGAATGGGATGGACCTAACGATCCTGGGAACCCACAGAACTTCACGCCTCTCCGCAAATGGATCATCACCGTGACCATGTCCTCGATGACCGTGTGGATCACCTTCGCAAGCAGCGTGTTCTCGACCGCCACGCTCGTCACGGCCAAGGAGTACGGCGTGTCGACCGAAGTCATGACTCTGGGCACAAGTCTCACGGTCTTCGGCTTCGCACTGGGTCCCCTCTTCTGGGCGCCGCTGAGCGAGCTCTACGGCCGCCGCCTGCCGCTGTTCTCCGGCTACGCCATCTTCGCCATCTTCCAGATCCCCGTCGCCGTCGCCCAGAACCTGGAAACCATCCTGATCTGCCGCTTCCTGATGGGGGTCTTCGGCTGCTCGCCGCTGGCCGTCGTCGGCGGCGCCATGGCTGATATCTGGAATCCCGTCGACCGCGCTATCGCCATCGCCATGTTCAGCATGGCCACTTTCCTCGGCCCCGTCATGGGCCCCATCGTCGGCGGTTTCATCACCGACTCTTACCTAGGCTGGCGCTGGACCGCCTGGATTACCCTCATCGCCTCCGCGACCTTCGGCTGCGTCGCCTTGTTCGTCGTTCCGGAGACCTACCCGCCTGTCCTCCTGCAGCAGCGCGCCGCCCGCCTGCGCCGCGAGACCGGCAACTGGGCCATGCACTCTTTCCTGGACGAGCACAAGCCAACCTTCCGCCAGATCTGCAACAAGTACCTGCTACGCCCCTTCCAGATGCTCTTCCTCGAGCCCATCCTCTTGGCCATCACCCTCTACCTGGCCCTGATCTACGGCATCCTCTATCTCTTTTTCGAAGCGTACCCGATCTCCTTCGGCGAGGTGCGTGGCTGGACACACCAAGGCGTCGCCGCCCTCCCCTTCATCGGCATCATGATCGGTGTCTTCCTCGGCGTCGCCCTGATCATCTACACCACGAAGACCCGTTTCGCGCGCAAGCTCAAGAAGCACGGCCGCGTCGTCCCAGAGGAGCGCCTGATCCCAATGATGGTTGCCTCGGTGCTCCTGCCCGTGGGCCTGTTCTGGTTTGGCTGGACCTCTGATCCCAACATCTCCTGGGTACCGCAGGTGATCGCAGGCGTGCCCATCGGCCTGGGCATCCTGGTGATCTTCATGCAGGGCCTCAACTACATCATCGACGTGTACATGATGTTCGCCAACTCGGCCATCGCGGCCAACACGCTCATCCGGTCTACTCTCGGCGGCGCGTTCCCCTTGTTTGCTACGCAGATGTATCATAATCTCGGCGTCAACTGGGCTTCCAGCTTGCTAGGCTTCATTACCCTGGCTATGGTCCCCATCCCGATTTTGTTCTACTTCTACGGTGCCAAGATCCGCGCTATGAGCCGCTTCTCGCCGAAGTTCTAATTTTCTGGTCTCGAAACTTCATGGCGTTTGTTTCACTTGCATTGGGCGGATTACTTAGACATAGCACTTGCATTTGTTATAGCATCTAATGAATAATGTGTACTACAATTTATATTCAATTTCAGTTTGTAGTATACTTGTAGATAAGCCGCACCGATGTACTACTATATGCCTGCCAACAGTGCATCGCATTTACAAAATCTTACAGACGGACAACTCATGCTCCAATGTAGAGATTCTTCCACCTGTAGGGGCTATTATGGCACATTGTATGTGAACAGAGAGACAGAGAAAACAGAACCAGAAAAGAGAAGAAGAAAAACAGCTATCAGTCCAGGCTGAGTTCCCAACCATGAAAAGAACGATCTACCCGTCAAATCCTCCGCGCAGGGAAACACAACCATGACTGAAAAGACACAGAGACAACGCAAGAAAAATTCATTTCACACTGAGAGGGGAGAGCTATTTAATCGTAGAGGCTATCGTCATTGCCGGCTTCGCCGAACGTGTCGTTCTCCTGCACCTCGCCCGAGGACGGGAAGCGGAAGAAGCTGCTGCCGCCGGAGTTCTTCAGGCTCTGCGCGAAGGCCTCGTAGCGGCGGATCTCGACGTCGTTGACGGAGCGACGAGCAGTCTTCATGGCCTCTTCGAAGTGGGCGCGGGTGAGCTCGGGTACGGGGTCCTCGGCTTCAAGATCCTCCTCATCCTCCATCTTGACATCCTCGCCGGCGGCCTCGCGCGCCTTGACGCGCTCGATATCCGCGGTGATGGCCTCCTTGATGGCCAGCTTGACGGCACGCTGCGTCACGAAGCCAAGATCGGCACCGGAGAAGCCGTGGGTCTTGCTAGCAATGAAGTTCAGGTCGACATCACCAGCAACGGGGGTCTTGCGGAGTTGAGCCTTGAGAATACCCTCACGGGAGTCCTGGTCGGGCAGGGGAACGTAGACCAGGGTGTCGAGACGGCCGGGACGAACCAGAGCAGCGTCCAATTGCTCGGGACGGTTCGTGGCACCAATAACGAAAACGTTCTTCTTGGAAGTCATACCGTCCATCTCTGCACAGAAGTTAGTGGCTGTCGGATCAAAAAATCTAGAAAGAATACGTACCGGTCAGAAGCTGGTTAACAACACGGTCCGAAGCACCGCCAGCATCACCAACGGAGCCACCACGAGACTTGGCAATGGAATCCAGTTCATCAAGGAAGACCACGCAGGGAGCAGCGGCACGCGCCTTGTCGAAAATATCCCGAATGTTGCTCTCCGACTCACCGAACCACATGCTCAGCAGCTCAGGACCCTTGATGGAGATGAAGTTGGCGGCGCACTCGTTGGCAACGGCCTTGGCCAACATGGTCTTACCAGTACCAGGAGGACCGTAGAACAGCACACCGCGCGAAGGCGAGAGACCGAACTTCTGGAACATCTCGGGGTGGTCCACAGGGTACTGGACACTCTCGATGAGCTCGCGCTTGACCTCGTCGAGACCACCAATATCGTCCCAGCGCACGTTGGGGACCTCGACGACGGCAACCTCGCGCAGGGCGGAGGGATTGGAGACACCCAGAGCGTAGCGGAAGTTCTCCATCGTGACACCAAGGGAGTCAAGCACCTCCGCGTCAATCGTATCTTCATCAAGATCAATCATGTCCATCTTCTCACGGATCTGTTGCATGGCAGCCTCAGAGCACAACGAGGCCAGATCGGATCCGACGTGACCATGAGTCTCGGCGGCAATGGTCTCGAGATCAACATCGTCACCAAGCTTCATGTTCTTGGTGTGAATCTGCATGATCTCCAGACGGCCGGTGGGGTCGGGAATGCCAATGTCAACTTCACGGTCGAAACGGCCGAAGCGACGAAGGGCAGGGTCGATGGAGTTGGGCCGGTTAGTGGCCGCCATGACCACAACGTTGGAGCGGGCCTTCATGCCATCCATGAGAGTGAGGAGCTGGGAGACGACGCGACGCTCGACCTCACCGTTGGTCTTCTCACGCTTGGGGGCGATGGAGTCAATCTCATCAATGAAGATGATAGCCGGGGAGTTCTTCTCGGCCTCCTCGAACGCCTTGCGAAGGTTCGATTCGGATTCACCCGCCATCTTGGACATGATCTCGGGACCGTTGATCAGGAAGAAGAAGGCACCGGTCTCGTTGGCGACGGCACGAGCCATCAGAGTCTTACCGGTACCCGGAGGACCGTACATGAGGATGCCACGAGGGGGCTTGATACCGATGGACTTGAAGAGCTGGGGATGGCGGAGAGGCAGCTCGACCAATTCACGGATCTGAGCCATCTGCTTTCGGCAACCACCAATGTCGTCGTAGCCAACCTCGTTGAGGTTACCCTCCTCGTCTTCTCGCTGAATCGGATCGCCCTCGCAGTGAATGATTGTGTCTTGAGCGACGATACCGTACTCTGGCGGGTCCACCTCCACCACCTTGAATTCCACCTGTCTCATACCGCCTCGTACTGTGAACAGATCACCCTGTCGGACTGGGCGGTACGCCTCGCGGAAATAAGGGGCCAGGTAGACATCGAAGAGAGAGCCAGTAAGACCCTCGATGGTATCGGCGATGGGGAGGACGGCAATGCGCTTGGCCTGTCGCAGAGGAATGGGTGATTAGCAATGACCAAGGAAAGTTGGGATAATAACCTACATATTTGATATCGGGGCAGGGGTGGACGGTGATGATATCGCCGTGCTTCACCCGGAGGTTGTGCCGGACGACACGGTTGATACGGGCACTCCCGTCATCGAGATCGTCATCCGCCAAGACGATGAGGGCAGTGTCCTTGCGCTTCTTGCCCTTCACCAAGACTGTGTCACCACGGAAGAGCTGGAGCGTCTCCATGGTGTTGTTTGAAAGAGCGATCACCGAGTTGTCATCGTTCACGGCGTCAGTCACACTGAGTGGGTGAGCTGTCAGCGTCTGGCCGAGTGGCGGGTGTGTGGAGCACACTTACATCAATGAGTTGGGCTTCTTCTTCTTCTTGAGGATAGCAGTGGAGGTATCAAGCTCCTATAGATCCTTGTCAGTGCCAGATACTTGCCACCCGTTCTGCAATCGCTCTTACCTCCTTCTTCTCGGCGCCCGAGGCGTCCCTAGTGATGCAGGTTAGCATGTACGATGAGGATGATGGCAAAAGGAACATACTGGAGGTTGATCCTCTTCTTATCGTGGGTGTGATCTGGCTCCGCCGACATGGTGCAGGATCTGAAGTCGTGACGTGGATGGAAACCAAGCTCTGGAAGAGGTCAAGTGTCCCAAGGCAAGCTCGCCCGATGGGGAACGCGGATGGGAAAGAGAGAAAAAGGGCGACGATGGAAACAAGATAGAAGAACCGGTCGACCAGGAAGGAGAACCTGACTGGAAAGAGAGGGAGATGGGGGATGAGATGATGGTGGAAGAGATGGAGTGTTGAGCTTCCAGGTACGGGCCGTGACGATAGTTGCGATGACCTAAGCGGGTTTATGTCAGCCGATTGCCGCCACCTGACTGGCCGTCGAAGCGCATGGAAGGCAGTCGATATTGGTGCCTGAGGCAGGCATTATCTCCGTATGTACACAGGAGGAGAGGAGGCTGGATGAATTGGTAATCGTTAAATGAACTACCGAGGTCATCTCGAGCATCTTTGATATCTTCCCAAGTCTAATTATATTCTATTGTGAAAGTCGGTATATCAGGGTGCAAAGCTCAGGGTGTATATGCAAGCCAAACAAATAGACACAAAATGGTATAGAAGAAACAAAACACGTCTATGCTTTGGCCGTCGCTGCCCAGGCATCCCGCAGCCCCCAGACGCCAGCGAAGAAACTGAGTAGCCCGATCAAGTGCTCCGGAATCCCGATCCCCTTCTCCAGACACCAGTGGATACACAGGGGTGCCCAGATAGCATTGTTAACGAGACTCTTGCGCCACGCCCGAACCTCAAGCCTCAGCGACTCGTCGTCCTCCGCCTTGGCATTCTTCTCGCTTCCGGCAGTAGCCGGAGCAGCGGCACGCTGCGCAGCAACCCGTCTCCGGCGCAGGACACTCTTGCGCCAGAGCACAAAGAACTGAAAGAAAATATGTCCGAACCAGCCGCGCGTACTCCATATATACCACTTGTCGACTCCGCCATATTTATCGACCCAGCGGCGCGAGACCACCCCCTTCTCGGCGAGGTAGGCCACGTTCTCGAGGAGCTGGTAGATGACGTTGGAGACGACTTGGAGGTGTGCCAGGGCGTGCAGGATGGGGTCTGCGGGCGGTGATTTCAAAATATCGGAGCCCCAGATCCAGAGCGGGAGGAGCCCGAAGAGGCGGAGGTTGTAGCGCGTCTCCGAGGCGACAGAGGACAGCGCTGCGAGCTTGGATTTGGACGGGGCCGACTTGGATGGTTGGGGCAAGGGTAATTGGCGCCCGCTGAGACGTGTGAGGAGACTTAGCCGGGTTTGCAGCGCGATCCACGGCGCGGACGCGGAGAGGTGATGTAGGATGGAGGAGACATAGTTGATCGTTGCTAGGACGGTCTCTTGGCCGTCGGCGGTGGAGAGGAGTCTGCGGAGGATTAGTGCTATGGCACAATGGCGAATCGGCCTGTCCAGCTCACTGGTCTATCCGGCGAATAGTCACGTCGGTTGCTGCCAGGGCCGCCAGCAATTGGGCTCGGTCTGATTTCCCCGCGGGCAAGGAGACATTCCCCGCATGGTTGGAAGAGGTCGGAGAGGAAGAGGTAGGAGGATGTTTCGGGTCAGGCATGGTGTCGAGAAGAAAAAGGATAATAATAATAGTCAGAGAGACCAGCTCCTCTGTTTTCAAGGGAGTGTCCAAAACAAAAAAAAAGATGTATATTCGGGCCATGTCGGAAGATGCCGAGGTCCATAGTTCTAGGTTGGGCTTACCGCATAGGGCAGAATATCATATGCGAATGGGGAATTTCTGCGCGACCCGACCAGATGATGTAGTTACCTACTTGGCATTGACATAATTCAACAGTCTTCTTGACAAGCATTTTTACATGGTTACGCATACATTGGTTCACTGCAAACCACTCCCTCTCACCCATTCACCGTCACATCACTTCACGTTCATCGATCCATGACTTGGCTAGAGTCATAGTCGGTAGGGCGATCAATGCCGTGTCGGAGGACTTGACCTTCGATGTCTTCCAGACCAGGGCGGGCCGGCGAGCTGACGCGAAACAGGGCGGGCGAAGGTGAGCGTGTGCCAGCGCGGCCCATGATGCTGGGCCGGTAGTGCTGGCCGCTGCGGTGGGCCCGCATATGGACCATCTGCTGCGCCATGTACTCGTGGAAGCCAGACAGCAAGGATTCCTCGTCATCTTCGATCCAGAACTCAGAGTCCGGCCGCTCCATCAGCTGGCCCCCGTCATCCTCCATCTCCTCATAAATCGTGAACAGGACCCGCTGCTGCTGTCGGTCCCCCGTGTCCCAGTCGCCCAGCTCCAGGGTGCGCGGCAGAATGAGGCGCGTGTTGGTGAGGCTCTGGAAGAAATATTCGTCTGCGCAATCAGCGTCCCATAACCACCAGATGACCCGCTGGAGCCGATCTTCCGTCGGCATCCCATTGCGAATCCACCGTGCCAGCTTTGCGAACTGGGCCATGTCGAGATTGCGAAGATGAGCCAAGTTCAACACAGGCTCAAGGTCGACCGGGCTCGAGGCCACCAGGTCCTGCCACCATCGATTCAGCACACCGGCCTCCCTCCATTGCGGTCCCAGGATCGCGCGTACCGTGCTGATGGGTCGGTCCAGGTACTCCGGGATGTCAGGTGGAGGTTTGTACGGCTGCATCACGATTTCATCGATGTGCCCAAGCGCGCGCTCCTCGACGCCTGGGTGGCACTTTTGACACCACATCTCCATGCAAGGCAGCGTTCTCTGGACATCTGCTTCAATCTCCGCACGTCGCTGCGCGAGTCGCTGAAAATGTCGCTTGTTCCTGATCTCTACCATCTCCGCGATAGTCATTGTTTCTTCCCACCATTCTGTGGCATCGTCGCTGTCTTCTCCAGAGTCATCCGACGACCTCGTGTCCGGCGGAGTGTGCTCCCGGTTTCGGTCACGCAGCGCAGTCAGTTGAACTTCATACCGCTCCTCGATAAACGTCTCGACCTGCTCCTGCGTGTAATGGCCTTCTTCAATGGCCTTGATCAGCCATGGGGCGAGCTGATCAATGCTCCGTTCCGGACGCGCGGACCGGTCATACGCAGACCAGTCTTCAGTATCGGCTGTGCACACCCACATGTGGCGTGTCTGCTCCCCGCACTCGTCGCAGACTTGCCTCAGAGATGTAGGCCAGAATCGCAGAACGGTCTCGTGCTGACACATGACCCCTGCGCGATACCGGTACCGCAAATCTCTCACCACCGCCGGCGGCAGAGGTCTAGCTTTTTCCTCTTCATCATCTTCTCGCGGAGGAGGCGTGCGAGGCTTGTAGCAGAGAGGAAACGGTGGCACCCAATCACTCTGAGGCTTTTCCCCAGTGATGATGGAGGTCAATCGTTCGTCGATGTAATTGGTATTCAAGGGACGACGTTTTTTCGAGCGCCGCTCGGCTTCATTCACGGGCGAGTCATTGTTCAGTCCCCCGCGGAGCTTTATCCCAAGATCTTTTGCTTTCTCAAAATACTCGGCGTCAGAGCCATCATCCTCTCCGAGCTCACCGGTAGGATTTGCGCCGTGTTCGTCCTTGTCTCCCTCAGAGCTGCTGCCCTCCGAACCCTCGTCGTCACCTTCGTCGCTGTCGTCCAGGTTGGTGGTCTTCAGTGTCAGCTTCGGTCGATTTCGCGGAGGAGTAGCTGGAGCATTCCCTGCATCACCAGGTCGGTCTGAATGAATCACCGGACGAAAGAAAATAAGGGGAATTTGCCCTTGATCGCTGCATCGCGGGCCTTCCTGGGCCGGAACAGGTGTGGGCGGACTGACCAGGATCAGCGGAACGGCCACAGCTCTCGGGCAGGATGTTGATTGTTCTCTCAGCAGACCCTGTGCCGAAGGAGGAAGGTCAATGATCGTGGAGGATTGCGAGACAATCGGTGTACGGCCAAAGGGAGCACCTGCAAATATTGGCGTTGGCTGTTGGATGGGCAGGTCAATGGTTCGCGAGGTAGTCGAAGCTGCATTTCCACGGCTGTAATCACTCTGCCGTGGCGTCGTGCTCCCCGATGAACCGGAATCCGGAGGAGAAGGCGTACTGATGAGCCTGGGCGGAGTCGAGACACTCTTTACGCGAGCAAATTCTCCAGGGCGAGGCGTTGTACTGCGCAACGGCTCTTCTGGAACAGGTGGCTCGATGTCTCTGAAGCTCAGGGTGATGATCTCTCCGCTGTTGACATCGTCTGGGTCTGGCGTTGGGCTGGCCAGTTCATCATGGCCAGGAAAAGGTACCTCGACAATGGCCGCGATTGTGATCGTCTCCCCACGAGGACGAACGGTCGGAAGTAATATTGCTCTGCTCTCTTGAGAGACCCCTTGCGCTGGGGTAGGACGGACAATCTTCCTGGGCTGATTGACGACAATCTGGGGACGCGCCACTGGCTCCGGCTTGACTGCGAAGACATTGTGTCGAGGCAGGTGACGCCGTGGCGCCCAGTCCGCAAGAACAACATCGTCACTTCGGAGAGTCAGCGGGCGAGCGATGGATTTCGGCTCCGGCTTGAAGATGTTGTCTCGTGGTGGAGTCGCGCTCACATTTCCCCTGGAATCTTTCGAAACAATGAGAGGATATCGCACCGGCTGTGGCTCAAAGATGCCGCGTCTCGGCGATTCTTTCCGTGGAGTAGGGCTCGTGATGTCTCCCGACTGAGTCGGGGTTGGTGCAGTTGAGAGAACATTCACTTTACCCGACGTTGGCTTGAGGATGCCTTTCAGTGGCTTTTTCTGAGCAGAAGGGCCGGTATTGCTTCCAGGCTCGCACGAGGCAATTGGGTAATTGCTCGCCGCGCCCAGTGGTCGTTCGGAGAAGCCTTGCAGTGGTTCTGCCCACGGAGCAGGACCGAAAAGCTGCGTGTCTTGATCAGCCATAGTCGGCGGACGATCCATAACCTCTGGTCCGAAGGTGACCCGTTTCGGTCCCTGTCGCGGTGGGGTAGGGCTGACAGGAGCTCTAGGCAATGAAACGGGTTCAGGGCGAGCAGCTGCAGCGGCAGCGGCAGCGCGTTGAGCCGCAGTGCCTTCGCGCAACTCCTTTCGTTGCTGTTCAGTAAGAGTGGATGGTCTTCGCTGCTGCTGCATTGGCATGGTTTCAGAACGACGACCTGGTCCTTGCTCTGGAATCACAACAAGTCTTCGCGGTGGAAAAGGCCTAAACCTATAGGGCTCTCGAGAGCGACCCGGGGCCACCGGTGCGGAACGACGAGCAGCATTGGGATGGACTGGGTTTCCGCGTCGAGATGGCGACATCTGTGGAAGATGCTGAGTCGAGATAGCGGCCGGGTAACGAGAGGGCCCTGGGTCTCGGATGGACCTGACGGTGTCCTGGCACTGCTGAGCCGTCGAGCCTGGAATAGGGCGATTTGGGACAATGTGCTGCACGATCGTGTCGGTGCGCCTTCTCGGCGGCGTTGCTCGCTCTGAATATCCAAACACCCTTCGACGCTGGCCCTGTCCGTCCTCGCGCCGCGTGGCTAGTCGGGCAATTGAGTCATGGTTGCTGTGCGCCCATGGTTCGCGGCCTGCAAAGCTGGAGGGGAACCTCGACGTGGGCAAGCGCTCAGGCGGCGTCTGCTGCTCCTGACTTGTGTTTCTGGCGCGATATTCGGTCGCGATCGGATGGTCACTCAGCACGGCGCCGAGGTCTCGCAGCTCTGACAGTCCATCATCGCCGCCATCGCTGCGTTGGTCCCCAGGACCATGACGATGGGGTGAAGTGGTCGTCTCCCTGTCTGTGTGGTCGCGACGGGCGTTGTCTTCGTCGCTGCTCGAGCCTCTCACCCCCTTCATGTCGCTGACTGACGCGGAGCTTCGTGTTTCGGATCTGGCTTGCTCATCTTCTCCAGTACAGGCAACGTGCTGAACACTCTCTCCGACGTTCTCGATGTGCGAAACTTCAGGCATCTGATCTTCTCCGGTGCATGCAATGTGCTGAACATTCTCTTCAACGTTCTCAATGTAAGAATTGTCAATCATCTCCTCGTCAGACTGCTCCTCAACAAACTGCTCCTCGACACACTGCTCCTTGGGATCTTTCTCCCCGTGACTCTCCTCAACTTCGACGCTAGGACTTGCAATGTCCATTTCCATACGGTCCACTGAGGGCAGTCTCTCAGCAGGGAATGGACCTCGCTGCTCTAAGCCTGCAGTCCGTGGGCTTGTCTCCTCCCCAGGCTCAAGGCCCTCAGGTGGAAATCCCTGCAGCTCAAACTCCTCCCACATGTCCTCGGACATGTTGAGAAATGAAGATAGGGTTTGTGCACGTGTATTCAGATGAGAGGGTGCGATTGGGGATCGAAACAGGTAAGGTGGGAGATGAATGGAGCTTGAAATGATAGTGGGTGAAGTGCAGAAGAAAGAAAGTGGCAGCGTGTCACTTGTGCACGCATCATGGTGAGTTGCTTATGTCGGCGACAGCAATGCTTGTGCTGTCGATATGGCGACCCCATCTGGTGTTGTGAATGGGAGTCCTTGGCCACCATGATACTATGTCTCTACACGCAGATAAGCTGCTGATGGGGCTCAACGGTAGGTTCTTTGTAGATCCTTTTGATTTCCATGATATTGACTAGCAGGAGGTGAGAAGTAGGGTTGGTGTGGTCCCGTGATCTGGTATACTGTGCATTGTAGAACTGCTTGTAGACGCAGCATACAAAGACGACTTCCAGATAGTGATTCATTTCAATCAGACATTGTTTTTCGTCCCATGTTCTTTGTTCTTGGAAGTTTTTAGTGGGTGAAAGAACATCTCCTCTGCCAGTGATCTACTGCCAGTGATATATTGCGAGCGAAACATCCCACCACTACACAACACGCCCTCTGTCTCTATGTCTGCTCCAGGATAAATGACCCACTACTCCCAATTAGTATTCTCCTTCTCTACAACAGTTTCCTAAGAAGCACGCATGGTAGATTAGTCACCCGTCCATACGTGTCGGGCGGTCCCGAGCATCCGCCAATGGATCTCGCCGGGATCTGCCCTTCAACCCGGTGCCTCAGGCCTCCGTTGCCCCATCTGCCGGCTGGGCAACCGACTGCTTTTAATCCCCAAGGATTTTCTGTTTCCATTTTGCGGAGAACATATACCCCGTGTCCATCTGCTATTTTCCTATTGTACAACTTGGTGCAGCAATAGTCTCCCGAGGTGTACCCTTGTAAGTGCGTACGGACCTCGGCTTTCTCGCTGTTCCTGTGCAGCCCAGCCCAGCCCCCTCTCACTCGTTCGCTGCCATAAACAAACACACGCGCCCCCCTGTCTCCCGACTGATCCCCACCGTCTCTGCCCAATCTTCCTCTGAAGTCGTTCGCCGGAATATTAACTCCTCCTTCAGTACTCCAGTCTCTCCCAGTCGACCTTCCGTGAGCCCAGCATGTCCGTCAAATTCCAGGAGCAGTCCTTCCGCACGGTCGCCGGTGGAAAGCCCGAGGACCTGGCGCACCGCGTCGGCGAGCGCTTGACCGGAGGCAAGACGCAGGCCGGCTATCTGGCGGTACGTTCTTGTCCCTTCTAATTCCCCCGGAGAAATGATGTCTAACCCGAGGAATGGATCGTCACTATGTAGGCCTACCTCGCACAGCTGCAGAAGAACCCACTGCGCACCAAGATGCTCACCTCCGGTGTGCTCTCCGGTCTGCAGGAATTGCTGGCCTCATGGATCGCGCACGATGTCGGCAAGCACGGCCACTACTTCAGCTCGCGCGTGCCCAAGATGTCGCTGTACGGCATGTTCATCGCCGCGCCGCTGGGCCATGTCCTCATCGGCATCCTCCAGAAGCTCTTTGCCGGCCGGACGAGTCTGAAGGCCAAGATTCTGCAGATTCTCGTCAGCAATCTGATTGTACGTGTTAAACCCCCCCTCTCTCTCCACAAAAGGGAAATGCTGACCGCCATCCCCACAGACCGCCCCGATCCAGAACACTGTCTACCTGTGCTCGATGGCCGTCATCGCCGGCGCGCGCACCATCCACCAGGTCCGCGCCACCGTCAAGGCCGGCTTCCTGCCCGTCATGAAGGTGAGCTGGGTTACCTCGCCCATTGCTCTGGCCTTTGCCCAGAAGTTCCTCCCCGAACACACCTGGGTGCCGTTCTTCAACATCGTCGGCTTCTTTATCGGCACCTACGTCAACACCCACACCAAGAAGAAGCGCCTCGAAGCCCTGCGCAAGCGCTACAACGACCGCCGCGGCGGCGACTACGAGAAGCGCGACTACAACCCTTAGTAAGAAGGATTCCAGTCGCGACCACAGGACCAGACGGGCCAAAATATCGTCCGGACCTGTTTTCCTTTTGTACCTTTTTCTCTCGGTGTTTGAGTCTTTATCTTCCCCCTGTATACATTCCGGGCATTTTAGGCATGCCGCAGATACCTGTCTGATTTTTGCTCTCTTCTAAATTTATGATGAATGGCCTGCTCTCCCATGTATTTCCCATGTTCTGCTGCTGAACATAATGCTGAACTCTTCTTACCGGCTGTGCTGATCGTCTCTCTCTGCCTCTCTTCCTGCCTATAGAGTAGTTGCTAGAGAGAGAGACAGGAAAGACAACCTGGTCAATGATGCAGCTGTTCTTGTGCTATGTCCGTAATTTTCTGTAAGGAGTAAAAATGCATAGGTCGATTCTCACCCATCTCAATCATCATCATCGTTATCATCATTCGGCTCTTCTTATGGATAATTAAAAATCACTCCAGCTCCATCTCAGACCCTTCCTTCCCCCTCTTCGCCGTGACCCAGCTCACAAAATCATCCAATGCCCCCGGCCACGCCCCATCGGGACTCCACCACCCAAATTCCTCGTCCTCGCGCGTCTTCCGCATAAAAACCTCCGCCTGCTCCCAAAGATCTTTGTTGACGGGCTTCTTCCCTCGGCCCTCCAGGAACTCAAGCCACCAGTCCAGCCACGGTGTCGACGACGTGTTCCACTGCACGCCGCCGTGGTCCGGTGTGAAAAACAGCCGCCACTGCTCCATTGCGATCTCAAATTGCAAATTGCGCTGCCCTTGCATCCGCGACAGCGGGAAAGCGAATCTGTAGACTCGCCGGAAGGTCTCGGGCTCCGTGGGGATGCGGAGTCGCAGCTTTTGCACGTAGTCGGTCATTTTGGGAAGTGTGTCGCAGCTGTTCGCAGGCAGTTAGTTTTAGGTGCGTTGTTTCTAGCGAGGGAGTGCGCCTGCGCCTGGCCTTACCTCACTTCTCGCCAACCGTTCACGAATTCGTCGCGCGTGAACTCGCCCATGGATGGGCACTTTAGCAGCTCCGCCACGGCGAGGCAGGCTACCTCGTCCAGCTGCACTTGCAGGTCGCCCAGGTATTTCATGGCGCCTTCGATGCCGATGCCATTCGGGTTGTCATCCGGTGAATCTGCGCGGAAGTGTTAATTGGGATATTTCTTGTAGGCATGAGACTTACCTCGGTAACTGTCGAAGATCTTGTTGATTGCGGCTGCGTTGCCTGATGAGCCGGCATGGTTGCCTTGATAGTATCTGTGATGGGAATTAGTTTCTGTCTGGCATTCTCGGCTTGTCTGCTCTCTGTGCGGTGGCTACTACATGGCTCCTGGGGTCCTGTATGGGTTTGACATGCACAGGAAACCATGATATCGGCAGATAAAAGAATTCATAATATGGGAAACAGAACTTACACATCAACAGCCTGCTCAACCTTCCATCCAGCAGCCCGGAGGAACTGTATACACATTCAACACGTCAGTCATACACTTCAAGACACGTGATCTCAAATCGAGAGCGAAACGGCCGGAAAGAAAGAACGAAAGTAAAATCAAACATACTCGTGCAGCAACCGAATCCTTGGCCTGAGTCAGGGCGACAAACTGGGCGATAGCATGTTTCTGGGAGGTCGAGTAGGGCGGCATGGTGGGGGTTGTTGGGGAAATTGAGCTTGCCGGTGGGATGCGAGGGGAGAGCGATAGGAAGAGGCCGGCAAATGGAACAGGGAGAGACGGAGGGAACAAAAGAAAAACAAGAGAGATGAAGAGCGAAGAGTGTCCCGGCACTCTAACAGTTAGCTTGGAAGGCCCCGAGTCCGATGGATTGCAGCCTCATCGTCGACGCTGCCGGTGGCCAAGGCCGACACGGTGCTGACTTATCCTAATGCCTGAGGCATTCACAAACCTGATACATCCCCAAGATTGTGGTAGTTACCTCAACTACAAAGAAGAGTGGGAAATGTTTTTGGATTCAATTGATGGCATAGCAGATAGTGGTATACACATAGATAGAACAGTACTTTTGACCAGATACAAATGGCAACTCCCAAAACTCCTGCAAAATGCTCTTTTCACCCTAGGTCGTGAACAGCGTATCTTCCTATTGGACTGATTAGCTTATGAGACTATAAAGATTCGGGAATGGGCAAAACCTACATCACGCAGCCATTCTCCAGCATCGGCTTGCCGGACTAAAACGCTCGCAATTAGCACGTCTCCGCAAGAGAGATGGCAAAGATGTACTTACAGACAACAATAGCCGTGGGCTCCAACTTTCGCGTTTCAGCGGTCGATCTCGCTGTGACCCCAAAGCCCTAGAAAGGAGGGACAAGTCAGTATGGACCGCATACCCCAGTACAATGACCCAAAGATGAAACTTACCAGTGGCTTGTCGTCTGCACTCAGCACTATGACACCCTCATGCTCCGTCATATCCTGTGAGAATCTCCCAATATGGGCTTTGACAAGATTCCCACCGTAAAGGAAGGGCATTTCTCCGTTGCTCTTGACCCAGACCCGGTTCCGTGCGTGCGGTGCGATGACATCTAGAGCGGTGATATTGACGCGAAACTTGCCGGTCTAAAGACGAGGAGTTAGCTCGAGGTAGTAGATTAGGCCCGAGAGCGGCTGCTTACCTTTGTGAACTTGCCGATCATCGTGCCCGCCGAGAGCAGATTGGCGCGCGGGACAGACACGGCCAGGTTTGCCAATTTCAGCGGGAGATAGAACACACGGCTGCCTTGCAGACGGAAGACATGTCGCTCAGCCGAGGCGCCATCGTCGGACGGTGGTGCGATCAGATTGTTTAAACTACGACCGCAGTAAACGGCGAGCTTGGAGAATAGTCTGCAAATCGGTCCGGTCAGCCAGAGCATATGGGGAAAGGTGGGACACGCCGCACGTCTTGGTTTCTTCTTCCGTGAGACTGCGCATGATGTCGCAGGGCGTCCAGCACAGACGAATATCGGTATTGAGACGAGGATTGCGAAGATCTTGGGGTGAAGAGCAAAAGGTGAAGTTATCGAAACTAACAAAAAATTCCAGGGAACGGGCCGGCAGAAAATTCTTGGCGGTGCCAGCCGATAGAAAAAAAAAAGTTTCCGCCTTTTCTTCTTTGCAACACCCATTAAGACTCCCACACACACCATGGCGCGCGGCCCGACTGTTAAAAGGAGACGTCTCAGTCCTCCTGGCGACGAGGAAAAGTCATCACAAAACACCGATGATTTCAACACCCGCGCCAGCGAGTGGGATCTTGAGCAGGACTACGAACGCCGCCCGCGCAAGACGAACAAGAAAGACAACGAGCGCACGCGACTCCCGATCAAGACCTCCGAGGGCTTTGTGCACAATGTGGCCGAACAGGAAGACCCCGCGGAAGACACCGACAGCTTTCTCGGCACGGATGATGACGAGATGGAAGATGCATCCGGAGACGAGGATGAGGTCGAGGAGGTCAAACCCAAGATTCCATTGAAGGTGCAGATTGTGCAGGCCAAGGAAGAACTCGCACGCTTGGCCACTCTCATCAATGAGGATCCAGAGGAGCATACCGCGCTGTTCAAGACTATGGCGGAAATGGTGGAGAAGGAGGACTCACCGGTCACGGTGAAAAAGCTGGCATTGGCAGCCCAGGGCGCGGTCTACAAGGATGTTATTCCGGGCTATCGCATTCGGCCACTCAGTGAAGAAGACATGACGGCGAAGGTCTCAAAGGATGTGCGAAAATTGCGGAACTACGAGCAGTCTCTTGTATCCGGGTACAAGGCCTATGTTCAAAAGCTAGTGGTGCTCACCAAGCCCGCCAAGGGCGGAAATACGGATGTAGATGCTGGGTTGAAAAGCATCGCCATCAACTGCGCCTGTAACATGCTCTTGGCTGTGCCGCATTTCAATTTTCGCAGTGAGCTGCTCAAGATCATCGTGAACCGCCTTGCCAGAAGGCAGGTGGATGCCGATTTTGTCAAGTGCCGTGAGACTCTGGAGGATGTTTTCCACAAGGATTCCGATGGCGTTGTCTCACTTGAAGCGGTCCGCCTCCTTGCCAAGATGCTGAAAGCTCGAGACTTCCGCATCCACGAGAGCGTTCTGGACACTTTCCTTCATCTGCGTTTGCTCGGTGAGTTTGCCATGAAAGGCTCGCAAGACCGGGTCGATCGCGAGACGGAAGAGACAATCGGCGGCAAGAAGCAGAAGCAGAAACGGGAATTCCGGACGAAGCGGGAGCGCAAGGTTGAAAAGGAGCGCAAGGTGGTGGAGAAGGACATGAAGCAGGCGGATGCAGTGGTTTCGCACGAAGAGAGGGAGAAGAACCAGGCTGAGACGTTGAAACTGGTGTTTGGCGTCTACTTCCGCATCCTGAAAGCACGCATTCCCACTCTGATGGGACCGGTACTGGAGGGGTTGGCCAAATACGCGCGTCTGATCAACCAAGACTTTTTCGGTGATCTTCTCGAGGCCCTGAAGGATCTTATCGGACATGCAGAACGCACCGAAATGGGCGAAGACATCGACGAAGAAGCCGAAGAAGACAGCACCGAAGTCTCCGAAACCGCTGCGCGTGATGCTCGCCGTGCAATCCTTCTTTGCACCGTGACTGCTTTTGCCTTGCTCGAAGGCCAAGACGCCAGCAAAGCCGCGGCAACCCTCCACCTGGACCTCAGCTTCTTCGTCAAGCACCTCTACCGATCCCTGTACGCCCTCTCTACAAACCCAGAAGTCGAATTCAACCCCAACACCGCTCTCCGGCTTCCGGACCCGAATACCTCGGAAGACCAGACACAGCCTCGCTCAAAGAACAAAGTCAACTTCCAGACACCCATGGTTCTTCTCCTGCGGTGCCTGCAGTCCACTCTCATCTCCCGCGCCCACGGCCTCCCGCCCGCGAGCCGACTAGCCAGCTTCGCCAAACGACTCATGACGACCTCGCTCCAGCTGCCTGAGAAATCTGCCATGGCTACCCTCGCCCTAATGAGCCAGGTGTCGAAGCACAATGCCCGCCGCATCTCGTCGCTGTGGTATACGGAAGAGCGCAAGGGGGACGGCGTGTTCAATGCCTATGCCACAGATGTGGACGCCACGAATGTCTTCGCTGGGTCGGTGTGGGAAGGCGAGTTGTTACGCCAGCATTACTGCCCGCAGGTGCGCGATGCCGCGCTGGAGATTGAGAAGATCCTGGCTACCTCTAAGTAAATACTTTTTTTGCCATTGTCATATACCTACTTCATCTTATGAGGACATTTTCCCGTACCTATACCCTTTCCCTAGAAGAATTGGAATTGATAAAAGCGTTTCACATACATATTTCATCACATTGATATCGCAAGCTAGTTCAACTCTACATCTCGTCGACGACCTCAATTCCCCCACCAGAGCAATCAACAAGTCACCGAAATTCATCTTCCCTGGCCATCTGCAGTGTAACTCAAACCCCACAATCTTCCCTCCAGCTTGTGCAAAACGAGAACGAGAGGCTGACACATCCAAGCATCCCTTCATAATGGCCTTGGATAACTTGTCTGTGTATCCATCACATCTAACCCGAAGCTGGGAAATTGAAAAAGCCCACACCAGAAAGAAAAAGAAAAAAAAGCAAGAGTCCAGACACCGCAACACAACCTGCAATGAAAAGACGAGCGTGAGAAACAAAGAAAAACCCAGAACGCCAACACCTCAAACGCCAGACCCCAAAGAAACTAGCGAAGCTCATCGCCAGCAGTTGAGCGAGACCCATGTCCCGATCCCTTATCCCATCCCTGTCCCTCCCACTGATGATCCGAAAGAAGCGGCACCTCAGGCTCATCTTCGCTCGACGGTGCAGTGTAAGGAGGAAGAGCGGAGTGGAAGCTTGCAGCCGTTGAGAAACTCTGCGCAGTGGTCGGCACCACATGCTGGCTTGATGAAGAACCCTCTCGAGAGAACTGAGGTCGAGCTGATATACCCGCAGGATTAGAAGTGGTCTCTGGCTGGGAAGAAAGAGGAGCAGCAGCAGCAAGCCCGGTACCCGAGACATCAGAGACCATGTCGTCTTCCTTCTGCTCCTGCTCCTGTCGAGCCTTGATCTGTCGCTCACGCATGATAGCCTGCTCATCGGGACTGCGCAGGGCAGGGTGGATGTTGCTAGGCGTGGTGGTATTGCTGCTGCGATTGATGTCGTCGACGACGCGGTTGATGATGATGGAGCGCGGGATCGGAGGGATAGGCGGCGTGGAGGAGCTAGATGTTCGAAGTTCGTTAGAGGTGTTATTGTCACCTTCCGGGGAAGAGATGTCTTCTTTCGTGCTCGAGCGACGGGATGACCAGGAGAACTTGTTGCCGCTGGTCGAGCTGTCGCTTGCCTGACGGCGACGACGAAGTCCGAACCATTTCTTTGCGTCCTCGCTGCTACCGTGCTTGGGAGAATGTTTGTCCTTGGTTTCCAGCGCGTTGTCGATAGTGCGAGGGCTCTTCTTGGACATAGAGATGTTGCGTGGCAGAGGAATGCTCCCTTTTGTCTCTGTCGATGGGAGGCGAGTGCCACCAGGCTTGCCGGGGACGGGCGAGCTAGGGGCAGAGACAGGCTTGATAGCAATGGGTTTGATCAAGGGTTCCATGCCCCCAGAGCTGGATTCTCTGTCACGCTGAACGAGTGCCTTTGTGGTCGTTTCAGCGGCCCTCTTCTCCTGCTTTGCCTTCATCTGAGCTATCTCACCCTCTATTTCTGCGTTCTTCTGCTGGTGGTATTCGATGAACCGCTGATTGTCATTAGAAGAGTGCTTCGCGATGAGAGTCTCGGTCTTGTTATTGAGTTCCTCGTAGGACCGCGCCAGAGCTCGGATTTCGCCCTGCAGCTCGTCGAGCATCTTCATCTCGAACACGTTAAACCGCCGCTCCATCACCCCAATCTCCAGACGCATGTCCAGCTGGAACTTCATCATCTCTCGCGAGATCTCACACTGCTTGGCAAAGAGATCGGATTTGGCCCGTGCGAGATCAGCAATGCTGTCGATCTGATTCTGGAGTTGCTCTCCAATCCAGGAAGATAGATCCTCGAGCTTCTTGCTGATTGTGTTGATGCCAACATCCGTCTGCTTCTGGATCGTGCGGACGATTTCCACAATCTCTTCAACCTGCATAACTGTGCTGCGGTTCTGAATCTCAGCAGGAATGGGCCGCCCCAACGGCATGTTGGCTTTTTGAAGCCGCTCTTGAAATGAAGGCAGGTAGTCTGGGAGAGTGGTCACCGGCAGCTCATCCTTGCTGCTGTATGCACTTGGAACTGGACGTTGGGCCGAAGCCTCCGGTCCCGGAGTAGGTGTCGGGGGCCTCCTAGGTCTTTTGGGTTTCTTGTCCGACCTCTCCAACCAGCTGGCGGGAAGATACTTGACTTTGCCGCGACCTTCAGCAAGGTCACCGATGTTGGGAGGCGAGTCACCGGTTTCCGGATATTCAGGCAGCCAGGGAACATCTGGGGTGGGAGGGGTGCGCACTTTCGACTGCGAAGACAGTCGGTCGAAGCTGGGGCATGTGACGACAATATCTGGACGCATCTTTGGAGCCGGGATGGGTATTGATGCCACGGGAGAAATACTTTCGTCCTTGGCAGCAACATCCGAAGGGGCCAGTTCCGAGATTGCAGTGGTATCTTTGTACAGATTCGAGGTCCTGACGGGGGCCATAGTGCCCTGCGCATATGAGAATGTTCCAGAGGGTGGCAGAGGAACCCTGCTTCGTGCAACAGCAAAGAGAGACGAATGATTTGACGGGCTGCTCGTTCTGATGACAGACTTATTCGCCTCGATTGGACGCTGCGGCAGGGACCTGGGGCTGCGAATATTGGCTGCAGGAGGTGTAATGCCCATGGTAGTCACTGAGCGCCGAGCCATGAGGTTGGGGCTGGCAGTCGAGGACACGACAGAAACACGAGCAGGCAGCGGCGAGTCTTTCGCACACTCCTTGCGGAGGTCCTTGAAACTGAGCTTCGACTTGATAAGATCCAGCTTAGACCTTTTCTTGCCCTCGCCGGCACTGTGACCGGACTTGTCAGGGCTAGCAGCTTCGTGAATGTGAGGTGGGTCTGTAACGGCGCGCTTCTTCAGCAGATGTGGCCTGCTGGGTGACGGACTGGCCTCCTCTGCATGGCGCAAAGTTGGGGAGGTCGGCTCAGGCCCGAAACAGCACGGCTTGGGCATGGGCAGAGCCAGCTCCTTGTCATAGTCCAGACTCGAATCTGCGCGGGCAACACTCGGGCGCTTGGGCATGGGTGAGTCTGAGCTGGCTGTTATCCTGGATCAGCAGTTGTATTTTGATATGTATGTGGTCTCTTATACGAAGAGAGAGACGGAAAAGCTACTTGCAAACTTACCAGGACCTTTCCCAGCAGCCAGATATTCGAGTTCCTTGGCCTTCATCTGGGCGAAAGCATTGCCAGGCTGAATGCGTGGGGGATGGATATCAGAAGAGGATATGGAGGGAGTTCCCAGTCCAGGAGATGAGGGACTCTGGATAGCAGGGAAGTAGGGGTTGTTGATGTAGAAAGAAGGGTTGTCAGAGGCCTTAATCTGAGCGGGCTTCTTGTTTTCCATCGTGCAGGTGAGGACGGAAGAGATATCAGGTGCAAGATCAAGAAAGGTTTCGAAGAGGAGAAAGGGGTGAGATACGCAGAGCGAGCAGTGATGAGAGAGAAGGTGAAGAGGTTTGTAGAGATGATGAAGAAAGAGTTAGGATAGTGAGAGAGAAAGAGAAGAAGGTGCTGAAGTCCTAGAGACAGAAGTTGAGCTCTGTTTATGCGTTGCCTGCCAGGCAAGATTCACTGGTAGACCAACAATAACGCATTTTTCACAATTCAGACCATTCTTACGTGTTTCACGTATCTCTACATATCCTTTTGAATAGAATCTGATTATAACTACTGAGTGCACCATACTTTTCCTATTGACGATATTGGGTTCAGGGCTTGGCTATGAATATGGTGTGTTTTGCAACATGCTACCTCAGCAATACAGAATACTGACGGCTCCGTGATATTTGCTCTACGAAATTTGCCAGGTTGTGGTCTTGATACGAGCCATGAATTCAGATGGTGTCCATGAGATATCCTATATACCAAGGGAAGAATGCTATTTATCACACCAGAAGACATTCCTGATCAATATGACCTGTCGTTCTGGAAATATTCGATACCAGCTACACGGTCAGGAAGAATAAAATAAAGTAAAGTCATCCATTAGGTCATCGTCATAAGTATCATTACACACATCCTGGAGAGAAATATCAAGAACCAACACAATCTCAAAAACGAGGTTGGATCTTGAACGCACCAGCAACATGATTGGGAGACGACAGACATAAGAAAATCATCAAACCATAAGGAAACATAGAAAAATCAAAATCAAAAACAACAAAAACAGCAGACTTGACGCAAAAGGGAAATCATAAAACAGAAAAAACGGACGCAGATATCAAATACAGGGGAATCATGCGTGGGTAGAACATTCTGAACGTGGGAGAAGAGGGGGGATTTTTTTTGGGCTTTTGCTCCCGGGGGTACACACCGATTGTAGGTGTCCCGAGAATTGTGATAAATCAGATATAAATGCGCCACAGCAGCGCAAGTATAGCCACAATCAAGGCGATCCAGAACGAGGACCTGGTCGAATCAGATTATGTTAGTACTGTTCCTGGGAAACGGAAGGCAACAATATAGATGGATCTCGCGTCTCTCAAAGTCCAGCACCAGGGGTGAAAGACCAAGGCTCAAGGGGAAGGCGACCTCTTTATTTCTTGCTGCCCTTTCCGCGACGGCGGAAGGGCGCAAAAATGGCACCAAAGAAGTTGACAAAAACGTTGCGCCAGATCGCCTTGAGCCAGCTGTCAGGTGCATTATTCAGAGAAACAGCAGTCACTGACCGGTTCTGGCTCGTGGGACGAGCATCTTCATCAGTCTTACCGGCCGCGGCCGCGGACTTGCTGGTGGAAGCCTCAGGTTCTTCGGCTACTTCTGGGCTGGCAGTTTCGACGCGGGCCTTCTTGCTAGTCGATGGTTGCTCTTCACTAGTGCTGGCTGCGGTGGCGAGCTGGTCCGTTGAGGGGACGTTGAGCTTTCGGAGGAGGGCGTCGCGGTCACCTGCGAGGGCTGCAAGAACCGGATCAGCATCCAAAGACAGAACAGAGGAGCGGTTCAAGAGGAACGGCGTTGTCTTACAGTCTTCAGGCTGCGCCTCCGTTGCTGGAGCCTTGGTCTCGGCCTCCTTGTCATCGGCCTCACTAGCCAGCTCTGCTGTCTTGGAGGCCTGCACTTCTTCTGCAGGCGCCACTGCCTCGGGTTCCTTCGATGCAGACAGCACCCCAACAGCAGCAACACCGGCTGCAGCTGCAACACCAGCCCCGAGGATCTCCGGGGTGAGCGCATGATCTTTCACAACATCATTGTGCTCTTCCTGCTGAGAAGGCTCCTCGGTGGGTTCAGGCTCAGAAGCCTGTTCGGGCTGAGCCTCGGGTTGAGCAGGTTCATCTGTAGTACCCACTTCCGCCTCTTGAGGCACTTCTTTGCTCTCAGGTTCAGCTTCAATCACGGCTGGCTCAGAGGGTATCTCGGCCTGCATCGTTTCATCTGTCTGCTGAGGCTCTGCATCGTCGGTGGTGGTAGTAGCAGCTTCGGCGGCAGGTTCAGATACAGGCTCGTTAACCACCCTCTCTGCAACAACGGCGTTCTCCGCAGCAGATTCTTCCTGAACAGGTTCCTCAACTGCCGGGGTCACATCTTGGACAGGCTTGTCGGCGACGGACTCCGTCGCAGCAGGCGCCTCGGCGGGAGTGTCATCAGCAGCTGGATCAGTGGCTCCATCTGTAATAGGCTGCTCGACTGGGGCAGAAACCTCGGGCACAGGCTCTGGAGTCGCAGGTTCCTCCAAAATAGGATATTCAGCCGGTGGCTCAGAAGTAGATTGGTCAACTTCGGTAGCAGGATCTTCAGGCACAGGTTCATCAATGACTGGAGTTTCATGAGTTTCCTCCTCAGCAGCCTGCCTCTCAGCGGTCTCCGCTACAGCAGTCGACTCAACCGCAGGCTCGGGCTGTGCTTCCTCAACAGGTTCCTCTGAAGCAGTGTTGACCTCTGCGGTTTGCTCCGTCGTTGGCGAAACTTCCGGAGCTTGCTCAATAGGAGGGTCCTCAACAGCTGGTGCCTCGGAGGCTGGTTCAGTCGCAGGAGCCGGCTCCTCGGTGGTAGTTTGTTCGACAAATACCTCCTCAACTGGTGGAGCAGTTTCTTCAGCAGTCGACTCCGCAGCAGCGGGTTCAGCTTCTATTGGCTTGTCCTCAGTCGACTCCATGACGGCCTCCTTTTCGGCCTCCTCTGTGGAAGTTTCAGCCGGGGTTTCATCCTGGGTAGAAGGTTCGGCAGCGGGCTCATCAGCAGGGATCTCCTTGGTAGAATCCACGACGGGTTCGGCTTGTGTCTTGGCGGAGGGCTCCTCAATAGCGGGAGTGGCCGTATCTTCAGTTGTATTTTCAGTCGTAGCGGGCTGCTCAGAGAAGGGCTCCTCCGTGGCCGCGGCGTCTTCGCTCACTGCAGCGGGCTCCTCAACCGTCATATCCTTCGCAGACTCTTCAGGTACCGCTTCGTCGACAGTAGGCGGCTCGGTGGGAGCAGGGGCGCTCTCTTGTTCAGTGCTTGTAGTTTCCGTAGCTTCAGGAGCAGCAGAAGCATCCCCAGTAGTAGGACCTTCAGTCGCCGCAGGTTCTTCAACAGCAGCGGGCTCTTCAGCAAAAACAGGTTCTTCGGCAGGAACAGGTTCTTCCACAGCAGCAGGTTCTTCCACAGCAGCAGGTTCTTCAACAGGGGCAGGATCGGCAGCAGGAGCAGACTCTTCGATAGCAGGTTGCTCAATGGCGGGTTCTTCAACGGCAGGCTCTTCGATGGCAGGCTCTTTGGCAGCAGCAGGTTCTTCGATAGCAGGCTCTTCGGCGGCAGGCTCTTCGACAGCCGCAGGTTCTTCCACAGCAGCAGGTTCTTCCACAGCAGCAGGTTCTTCCACAGCAGCAGGTTCTTCCACAGCAGCAGGTTCTTCCACAGCAGCAGGTTCTTCAACAGGGGCAGGATCGGCAGCAGGAGCAGACTCTTCGATAGCAGGTTGCTCAATGGCGGGTTCTTCAACGGCAGGCTCTTCGATGGCAGGCTCTTTGGCAGCAGCAGGTTCTTCGATAGCAGGCTCTTTGGCAGCAGCAGGTTCGGCAGCAGAGGCAGGCTCTTCGGTAGCAGGTTGTTCTACCGGAACTTCAGCACTAGGCTCCTGCACTGGCTCAGTAGGAGCAGCCTTAGAGGTCGTATCCTCCTCATTTGCTGTCTCCTCAACGTGTTCCGTGGCAGATCCAGCGACAGCGTGCTCCTCAGTAGCGTCATGAGGAACAACAGAAGCCGGCTCTTCAGCCGGTTGTTCGGCTTGCTCCTCCTTGACAGTCGTCTCTTCAACACCTTCGTTGGAAACGCCAGGGGCCGGTTTCTCCGTAGGGGGCTCAGTAGGCTCGTCGGTAATCTTCTCTTCGGCGCCCTCACTCGAAACATTAGTGGCAGGCTCTTCGACTGTCTCGTTCACAGAAGGCTCCTCTGCAGGCTTGGGGGTTTCTTCATCAGCAGCAGGCTGTTCAGTAGAAGATTCAGCGACTGGGTCTGAGGTTTCTTGCGTGGCTGGTTCCGTAGTAGCCTCGGAGGCGAGCTCCTCTGACTTGGACTCTTCAGCTGGGGTTGCATCAGCGATTGGTGCCTCCGTAGCTGGCTCGGATGTAGTGTTATCCTCCAAAGGCTCTGGATCGGCTTCCGTAGTAGTCTCGACAGCTGGCTCCTGGGCAGGTTCCTCCATCGGCTCATTGGCAGAGTCAGTTGTCTCCTCGGCCTGTAGCTCACCAGCGGTGGGTTCTGCCGCAGGGTGTTCAGTTGCCTCAGCAGCTGGTTCGGTGGACGTTTCTTCAGCCGCTGGAGTCTCTGGAGCCTGCTCCTTTGTAGTCTCAAATTCCTCCGCGACTGGTTCGGCAGCTTGACTCTCAACGACAGGCTCCTCTGCAGTTTTCTCGGCTTCAACCTCTGGAACAAATTCGTCTGCGTGGATGGTCTCGTCACCTGCTACTGCAGAGTCGGGTTGATCCACTTCATTCGAAGCATCGGGAACAGCAGCAGCAGCTTCCGGGACATCGTCTGTCGTAGCGGGGTCTTCAACAGTTGGTTCTTCCAACGTCTGCTCCGTGTCTGCTGCAACGGTGGAAGGTTCTTGTTCGGGACTTGGGTCCGCTGCATGTTGCTCTGACTCGGGCTCTTGTGGAGTGGCGTCCGCAGGTTGTTCATCCTGGGCTGGTTCTGCAGCAGCCTCGTGGGTCTGCTCTGGCACGAGAGTCTGCTCCTGCATTTCTGTGCCCGCAGGTTCTGCTTCGGGCTCTGCCTCGGCGGTCTTCTCACTTAGGATGGACTCCGTAGCAGCGACATCACCGTTGAAGCTGGGTTTCTCCTCTACCAGCACAGGGTTGGCGTGCAGCTGCTCGACCGAGACGGGGTCTCTGGGCAGGGTCTCGTCAACAGGAACTGGAGGTGGTGGTTAGTATTGATTGACTGGGAAATGGATGGAGGGAGAAGTACCATTATGGATTGTAGCAGCGGCCATGATCGTGGAGTTCGTCAAATCGTTACAGTCGTGAGGAGGAGGTAGATTAAAGAAGAGTGGCAACTTGACCAGCAAAGCAGACCGGGATGGACGGGGAGGAAGAGAGAGAAAAGACTGAGGATAACACTGTTTAGAGCTCACTACAGGTGGGGCAGCGAGTTGGCACAGTGATCAACTCGTGCTAACCTGCTGATCTCCAACATGCGGTGAGCTACTTATCCGTCGTACGACATACTTGGTACTCCATGGATAACTACCGTGAGAGGACTTGAACTAGTTATAGTTATGACGACCTACATGGCCTATAGTTACGACTGCCATATTTGGTCTCATACACTCACTCACACCCATATTGCAAGAATAAAATCCGTGATCAATCTTTGAAGAAAAAGTCTAGGAGGCGCTAACTCCCATGCTAGTGAAGCTAGTTCCCGCCCTAAGCTGCCGTGCCCAATGGCTGCCCACTGTCACCCGAGCGCCAATACACCCCACCATCCAATTAACTACATTAGTACAGCGCCTAGTACCGAATATTCATCAACTAAGAACTAATACCTCTTGACCTCAACCACCGGGGACTGAACGTGATGCCCCGAATTCCCAACCGCCAGACCATGGCATGCGTTCCGCTCTGCGCCACTCGGATCTGCGTCTTAAAACCCATTGCGCGCAGCATTAGGCGCATGCGTCCGGTCGATCTCGCTGCCTAAACAGACCTCCCACGCCCAAACATCCGTCGCCCCATCCCATCTGGCAAGTGCCCCGAACCTCACCCTGGCTTTTGTTGTCGGCCCAACAGGCATAGAGCTCGATGCCTCATTCGGACGTCCGCTCCAGCCATACCGGAATGCGCGGTAGGACATCATGAGCTGATCGTACCGGAATCGTGCGCGGAGCACACATGCGTCTGACTCGTCGCACTCTTCAATTTTGGCGAAGGGCCGTGTGACAGGTTCTGGTAGCTGAGCTGTGATGGGGAGTACACGATCAGTACACAATCCCACAGTCGGCGCTATTGAGTGACCGTCTTCGTAGTTTGGTCGAGCACGAGGAGCAGCCCCGTTGTGGAGGATGTGCCAGATGGGAAGAACTCCGTTGCATAGATACTACAGAGTCCATGCGACGAAACGATTTAGTGTAACATGATGAATCTGCTCACACGCACGATCTAGCAGGTAAATCGCCTCATACCCGAACCCAGAGGTACTCAGACACACATGCCAATACGTCAGCACAGGACGGGGGAGCGACACATTCGTATTGATATTCTCTTATACAGCAAGCTTCATAACGGCAACTAAAGTGGCTTTTCATGTCTTCATCTCTTTACGAAGCATAATAGCAAGCTTCATAATGATAGCGTAGATTTGCATCTCTTCACCAAGTATAGAGTAAGGCCAGCTAGGCGTTCATGCGGCCAATGCGGAGTAGAGCAAATCTGGCGACCGATTGGCCAGAGCGTGGCGCATGATGTACCGAGACCCGAACAAGAGACTGATCTTTTTGTCGATATAAGTTCTCGTAATACTCCCATATGGCAGGTATATAAGGCTCGTATTTCTGAGTTCACCAGTTTTAGCCGGATGAAGCAAGAACATTTTTGTGCCTCAATTGTAAAGACAGGCCATAGTAGGCATGTAATTAGACAATACTCACCATAGAACGCCAGCTCGCCTCCGGACGTAACCAATTCCTTTGCTTCTTGTACTTCCGGTATTTTGAAAATTGCACCCACTTACTCCGAAGCATGCAGCCAAAAAGCCTGTGGAAAATCTTGTCATTCTTCCATGATTCGATCCTTGGTTTAGTTGCAGGGCGGAAGAGGAGCATCTCCTGGAGAGCGACGGAGTTTTTGATAATGCCGGACCAATATCGGCAGACTCTCTGTGCGGAAACGAGAATGGTTTTCCGACTGAGTTGTAGGAATATGGCTTCAATTATTTCGAGGGGGAGTCGGATGTTTATTAGGAAGGGGCAGTAGGGTGTGATCTCTTCTTTGACAGGGGACTTGCTTTCCTTTGTTGCTAGCTTTCGAATAGGTGAAGATGATGCAGAACGACTACTAGGATCGATACTGTACCATCTTGTATAACTTCGTAGCGTGGACCTTCTGGCGGAGCGGGTTGTAGGTGCCATAATTTCACAGTCAACTCATTGATTTCGTTAAACGCATCGGCGGAAATGGTTGCAGAAAAGGTAGTATATATATGGGGTACATGATGAGATCAATATGACTCGAGCATATAAGAGTATAAAGTTCCACCACATGGTTGCCTAGTCAAAGCCTCGGATCAGGGTCCAACTACATATTCACCCTTCCAATTGCGTCAAATGCTGCCTAATAAGACCATCGGTTGCTTTAAACTTGATTAGAGGCAGAAAGTATTGTAAATTACAGTCGTGCTCGAAATCGCCTTGACCAATAAATGGATTAAAAATAGTTATAGTTGGGTTTTCTGACCCACTCCGGGAAAATACGTTGGTTAGTTACTTAACTATGAGCCGGCTAAGGAAGGTCGGGCGGATACAATAGAGTGTGGCAATCAGGTGACTTCCCAAATTGCTTACCCCTGAGGCACCAAAGCTCATTCAGTAAACACTCGAGATTCAACATCTCGATCTAGTCCCCCAGTTGATCCCATGCATAGCTGTCCACTAAAATAGGAAGCCTCCTTCGCCTTCTCAAAATGCTGCACAGCGAACCCACAGACCCACGGGGCATCTCATTCGCCGGTAAAACAGTTGTCCTGACCGGGGCGACCTCAGGGCTGGGCTACGAGGCCGCAATCAAATTCCTCAACCTAGGAGTAGAATCCCTCATTATCGGAAGCCACAGCCTAGAACGTGGCAATCGAGCTAAAACAGAGCTGGAAAAATGCACCGGCCGACCGGGCGTCGTTCAGGTCTGGGAGCTTGAAATGAGCAGTTTCCAAAGTGTCAAGAACTTCGCGAGCCGCGTTAACACCGAGCTACCGCGCCTAGATGTGGCACTCCTGAATGCTGGCTTGTGGAGTAGGGACTACACCAAATCTGGGGAGGAGTGGGAAGAGACGTTGCAGGTTAATACTCTGTCCACTTCGCTACTCGCATTGCTGCTTCTCCCAAAGCTGCGAGAGAGTTCTGCAGCGTCAAAACCAACCCATCTCAGTATTGTGTCGAGCAAGGCGTTTGTCAGAGTCAAGGCCGAGTCCCTGCGGACTGACCGTCTATTGCTAGAGTTTGTCAACGACCCGAGCAATTTCAAAGGCTTCAAGCAGTATCGCATTTCGAAGCTGTTGTTGCAGTATGTAGTGAAAACCATCGCACACAATGTCCAGCAAGCTGATGAAACGCTGCCCGTCATTGTCAATTCGATCTGCCCTGGGTTCTGCGTGTCATCATTGGGGCGGCAGTATATTCGGTTCTACGAACGATGGTTCGTGTGGCTTGCGTATAAGTTATTCGCCCGAACGACCGAGCAGGGCAGTCGGTCCTTAGTCAGCGCCACGGTCCAGGGGGCGGAATCGCACGGGAAATGCTGGCGGGATGATCGGTATATCGAGTAAGATCTTCTCTTTGAAGGTTACTGCTGACCCAACCATATGCTGATCGTGCATTGCAGCGAATCCACAGCCTTGACGACTGGATTGGAAGGCAAGAAATTCCAGGCCGCAGCGTGGAGGGAGATAATGGAAGTGTTGGAGACACAGGTGCCGGAGGTGCGAAGTATAATGCGGTTGTAGATGGGACAGACTTGTCATACACAGCGGAGCTGACCCACTCTAAAAAAATATTTTCCAGAATGCTGTCATCGAGCAATCTGCTGTTGGGGGCCACGGGCGTGACGAACACGATAGGGCTGGGATTTTGAACGGTCTTGATCTCTCTTGACCTTCCTGCGTTACCTAGAGGAGTAGCTAACTGTGAGTCATGAAGTCTACCCTCTCAAGGCAATTGAGCATGAGGATATGGTAGTGATGAAGAAGAAAAAAGGGAAGGAGAAGGAGGAGGAGAAGGAGAAAAAAGACGACGACAGGGGCAAGAATTAAGATACCAGTGAAATAAAGCCAACTTGGGGTGAAAGAACGAAACGGGCGTTCGCACCAGTGGCAACTGTCGCTGCCATATCCCCTATGGAAAGCGTATCAGATGGTAGTGCTTGAAATTACTACTACACTGCAACACTAGGTGACGGTAGATCGGGCGCCGAAATTGCATTAAGAGCCGCTAAAAAAGCAACTGAAGGAGACATCATTTGAGGGAGCTCGGTATGAATTCTTCGCCACCATTGACACCTTGGAAAATCAAGATGTTTCCAAGGAAGACGAAATGAGATCACGTATCTTTCTAATCAACGCACTTTTTGACCTTGGCCGACTCGTTGGTCAAGCCGATTTTGAGAACGACTGTATGCTGGATTTCACAAGTACCGGCAGACTCTCTGCGCAGAAATTAGAAGAGTAGTATTATCAACAGGCAGAAGAATCGCCTCTAGTATTTCGATAGGAAGACGGTTCTATCTCATTCGCAGGTTATCGCTCCTGATAATAGACGTCATAATTTAGGAACGCATCAACGATTTTGCAAGTTTTGAAAATTATTGGGGTCTACGAGAGAGATCGTCTATTATCTTTCGAATTAGTAGAGGATAATTCGACTCCTTTTACTATTAGCTATTAACATAATTCAAGATAACTAATTAGAAGAGAAGGTAGCTCACTAATTATTCTTTAGACAAAGGCCACCCTTACGAGTAAGACGTTAAAGTATATATCTAGCCTATTTTCCTTATTTGGACGACTAGGTTTATGTCGGCATTATATTCTATATAGTACTTAAAGGCTTTTTTAAGAGCGTCTCTCTTTTCTTCTACGCTTTCTGATTAAGTCTTCTAGTGCGAGTTGATTCTATAGCGTCGTCTTTTTGCCGTAGTAAATATACACATGTCTTCCCAGAGCCTTCTGCGGTGCCCTAAGACGCGAGTTCGTGAAAATACTAGACTAAAAGGAGGCATATAGTAGTTAACAGCCCCTCTTCACCGTCCTCGTCATTTCACCACCCTCGTCTCGTAGCCACCAAGGTGTGATTTTTGTGATCACACCGTTATAAAGATGGCATCCAAAATTTACAATCAATTCATGCCTGCCTTCAGGACATAAAGGGTGAGAGCTTAGAGTGATTCAAAGAGAGTGACTAGGAGAGAGTGACTAGGAGAGAGTGACTAGGAGAGAGTGACTAGGAGAGAGTGACTAGGAGAGAGTGACTAGGAGAGAGTGACTAGGAGAGAGTGACTAGGAGAGAGTGACTAGGAGAGGGTAATTAAGAGAGAGTGGTCAAATCCAGGGAGTAAAAGAAGGATTAATGCGCATGAACAATTCCAGACGAAAATATCACATATTATGGTGAGCGGTTTCATTCACACTGCTCTGCCTTAAGTCAGCAGTATATCGTCGGCTTGAAGGCGAGTACTCTGAAAATATTGACCTCTGATTTCGGGTGTAAAATGCAAAATTCCATGTATTCCACTTTCGACTCTCAGTTTGAACATGGGTTAAACACGTTCGGCGTTTACCCCTGAAGATTGCGCCATAAGCTCAAATCAATATCTTTTCTTCCACCGCAGAAAACAAATACCAAATTTTTCCATTGAAAACATCAACACGTTATTGAAAACAATGTCTTGTAGTTTTACCGAGCGCCCAAGTTTAAAACGTTTGGGCATCAGCCAGATGTATGTTATCGATGGAAAACTCTCACCCCAAGAATACACCAAATTTGTAGACCTCGGATGTCAACATTTGAAGACGAACTGTGTATTTTCATCGAGACGCATGCAAACATAGCCTGTTATTACCTCGCTAAACCCAAACGTGATCTCTGGCAGCCCCCATTGAATAAATCAAAATGCTTTATATGATTGACAGCAGAAATGCACAGTGAGGGTCATTGCTGTAATATCTTGAATGGTTTAAATTCCCAAAAATGATTGTTGTGAAAAGATTTGTCCCAAAGCAAAGTAAGGCATACCACAGCATAAACAAGAATTCAGGTTCTCTCAGCAGGTGTCATAGCAACCTTTGTTCCATTAGCACTTGCCATGGTCAATGTCAATGCCTCCTCAAATGGTTTCGAGTCGCGACTCTCAATGGTCTCGAAATGTTGAAGGATTCTGACGGTAGTATATCCAGCCTGGGTCAAAGCAAACTGCTGACCAATACAGATTCGAGGGCCACCATTGAAGGGGATATATGCCCAGCCAGGTCTCAGCTTCTCCCATCTCTCCGGGCGATATTCGTCTGCATCTGGCCCAAAGAATTTAGGATCGCGATGCATTGTATATACACTGTATATCACCTCATAGCCTTTAGGGATATAGACGGGGGCCGTTCCGTCTGGACCACCTCCAACGGGTAGGTACGTGTCTTTGTTGGCCATGCGTAGGTTGAAAGGAACGGTGGGATAAAGACGAAGAGCTTGATGAAACTTGTTAGTAGACTTTCTATCGATATTCTAGACAGACGGGGAGTTTACTCTCGTTCAGAACCCAGCTCAAGTAGGTCATTGATTTCAGATCTTCAAACGTGGGTTCCCGGCCATCTAGCTCTAATACTTCTTTTCGAAGTTTGGTCCAGATTTCGGGTCGTCTCGCTAAGATGAAGAATGTGATACTTAATAGGCTAGCGGTTGTGTCACGGCCAGCTAGCAGAATGTTCAGCAGCTGGTCTATGAGCTCCGTTTTGTCTAAGGTTCGTTTGCACAACTCGTGCAAAAAGACATAATGCTGTTCAGTAAGTTTGCCGACTTCTTCAGAATCATCTTGGCCGCTGTCTAATGCCACTCGATTGCTAATGGCCTTCTCCACAATCTTGGCAGCGTAAGAACGAGCGTCTACTACTGCCTTAGAGAATTCCTTATTTCTATGAAATATCATGAGGGGGCCCATTCGAGCTCGGGTAGCTAGCCCATCTTGGGATACGTCAAAGTCCTTAGCAAAGGCTGAGGCGGAGGGGGAGGTAACATCGTTGAGCGAGTGGACCGACTCGCCGAACAAAAATTCTGTGGCTGAATCGAGAGTCTTGAGATGGGTTAGTGAGAAGTGAGGTATGAAAGGGGTGGAACAGAATGCAATTACCATTCTAAAAAACAATTTCTGCAATTCTACCGTTGACCCGTCATGAGGAATGTGGTTAATGAGCTTAGCGACGTGGGTTTGATAGATCTCAATGTCGGTGATTTGGCTGCGAGCAAAGTTGGGGCGGAGAAGAGCTCGGGAGTGTTCCCATTGACTACCATCCGTGCAAAAGATGCCGTAACCCAAGAGCGGGCGCATGGATTTTATCCTGTTTGTGCCAAGCTCAAAGTCTTTGAACTTTAGCGCTAAGATGGTCTGAACGTTTTTAGGCTCAACTGTGAAGACGGCATTTTGACCGGGCGTGTACGCCTTAAACGTGGTACCGTAGTCTCGATGCCAGCCGCGAATCAGCTCAAGAAAACGTTTTTCGCGGCCTGCTGCGAGCATGGCCGTGACCATTCCAATGCCAAACAGGCCGTGAGACACATTGTGCAACGGTGCTTGGCAGCCAGTTTCTCGAGCGAACTTCCATCCTAAACATTGTCAGTCCTGCACTTTCTTCATGTTTCATGTTCAATGAGAGGGGTTCTCCATGCTTTGAGACAATCGTCCAACCTTCGCTATCGAGAGAACAATAACGGCAGCACCAGCGATCAGAACATAAAAGGGAATCTGTGACAAATAAAGTGAAGGCAGCACCATGGTTACAAATGATTCTTCGTGAAATTCTTGCTATTTGACCAGCATAGTAAGCCAAGTACTGGGCGCGATTCATAGATATATACGTATTTCACTGGGTAAGCCGGCTCACCCTCAGTGTCATACTCGCCAATAAGCAGCCCTTAGTCGACGAGGCCAATGCGTAAGGCGTCCATGGCTGAGGTATGTCTACGCTCAGCTCGGAGTCTATGAGCAAATCAGGACGCTCACTTGATGATCAGGGAGCGGATAGAGTGCTCTGCTGACGATCAGGTGATGCTTAGCTTTACCTAGTGAGCAATAAGCGACAAGGCCCGAGCACTAAACGGAAGGGGAAAGCCAAGAGCCGGCAAAGGAAATTAACTAGATAGGGCGTATTAAGTGAATGAGGCCATCCGGAACATTATGCTGTTACTACCGTTAGGTCGTGAGCATTGATTGTCTCCGGAGCATTTTCATAAGCATCGCGGGATTTGTTTGTGAAATTGCCGCCGAAAATGGCTGCTTCTGAGCGCCTTTCACTCGTAACACCCAGAGCGAGTCTCCGCTTGACCACCTACCACCTGTGTGGCACTACTATCGATAGCTTCACTAATACTATATCGAAAATCGTAGGGTTTTATAGCCTAAATCATCCTAATAGCTAAGCTTAGCTACTTAAGAAAGTAAAGATAGGTATAGTACTTAAGAGGCTTTATATTGTAAGTACTCATCCTAGCGGAGGTCGAAGTAGGTTAACGACATATAGGCATATTAAGCATCTCTTATTTAAATTTTAGTTTTAAGGAGTGGCGTAGTAGGGTAATATAGGTTCTAAAGATATCCTTAATAGAATGGATGTTTAGTAAGAACACGTAGTCAAAAATCGCTATTATAAGTATAAGAATTATAATGTCAAAAATAGCTACTTTACCTCTAATACTAAAAAGATTTTCCTTTAGCTATAGTTAGTCTAGGGGGGTAGCCATTTTTGGCGCCCGATTTACCGTCACCTAGCGTTGTGGTGTAGTAAGCGGCAGCTGCAACACTAAATCTAGATTAAGCCTGTGTTATATAATGAATTCTAGTTTTTCTTTGGAGTGATAGAAGAGAGGTTCTAAGTGGCTTGAAATGCGGTGACGTGTTCCAACTACATTCGAATCTCGCTGTGCTATTAACCAACGTTGGCTAGTGACCGAGCCCCAAGTATACATATCTAAAATTTCAACCACTAAGTCTTAATATTTCTTGTAGCTCTACAGATAGGCAAGATCGGACTTGAAAGTTAGTTATACATTTGTCCTGGACATGACGAAGAAACGCATATATAGTGCTCTTTCGGGCCAGCAGTAGAATCATGGCTGGCGGTATGGCTCCTCATAACTTTCAGACTCGAACAGTAATAACTTCTGATTGTGAAACAAAGAAGTCAGAAGAATCTGATCTCGGCAGACCCCTAATAGTTTTTTGATAGAGAAGAATGCTACGCCGTTATCATTCCTGAGTCCCTGCTGTTCTCATTGCACGTGTCTTTTCCTTTGACCGTAATTTGTTCACGGCCACATGATTTTTATTATGAAGATCCCTCGGCCGCCCTGAGACACTTCCTTTGTCTTGTAGTCAAGAGACACTGTGTAGCTTACCTTCCATAATTATTGGCTGCCTTGCCTCTTATCACTCTGATCTACTAGCCCGAATTAAGCCCGAACAAGTACCCAGTCAAGGCACATTATTCCACGTCCTTGCCCACATAACGACGCAAGGCGACCCATGGAGTGGATTCCTTGGGTAGACTACTCCTGATTGACATGGCCAAGTGAAGGTCATACTGAGGCCGTGTTCAGCGGTTTACATAGATAGAGCAGGAGCACTATTGTTTTTGTGGCGATAGTTCTCCATAGTTTGGATATGCATGGGGTTAATACATTCCTATACCATCTCAATTATGCTAGCTGGCATAACAGCCAAACAATTCGGGCCCATGACGCTCACCGAAATCGATGATGCCTCGATGACCGGGTCAGCTGGGGCGTATGGTACGGTAATACAATACCCTAAAACACCCGAGACCCTCTCTAACCCCTGGCTCCACCACAATTTTACCCTGCGAAAGCCTTCACCAAGCTGCATCTCACTTGAGACAACCCATTCTCACCTGCAGAATAACCATTGAGTCTGTAGCAAGTCCAATGACCAGCTCTGGGTGCACACGGTATATGTACACTTTCACGCAAGGGCTTACGGTAACGGCCCCTAAGCCGCGTGAGCTTGTGTGGGTCACGCCATGCAGTTCAGGGTTGGGATCAGCCGGCTGAGATTGATTTCCCTTCGGAAGAATGCGCGGCGTGCAGAGCCGCCTTTTTTTATTATTTAATTTTAAAATTATTTAATTTTCCATCGGTGCTTGCCGTCTTCTTTGCTGTCGAGTCCTGGGTATATAAGTCACTCCGGGTCCTCGACAGGGGCACAATTGAATTGTACTGTGCTCTGCGAAGCCTGCTATATCATAATTCGGCATCCGCCCCCTTTCGTGGAGCAACCCGGTGGGCAGGACAAGTTTTCGGGCTGGTTTTTTCGGGTTCTAGCGGGTCGGAATCCATTAGAGTGGAGGCCGGCCGGAAGCGAAGGCAGGGCGGTGTCCGTGATGAAATTTTTTTTCTTGCTTCGCTCTTTCTGGCTGCCGCGCCTTGCAAGAACGCCCCCTATAAGTATCGGAGGGTTGTTCTGCAGGTTCCTAGCTCCATGTATACCTGCATGGTCTGCATGTAGAGCTTTCTACCACTCTCGAACAGCAACAGGAGAGTGGATGGGTCAAGCGGACTCCCATGGGTCCATAATTACGTATTCCCAATAGGTCCACTCGGTGAAGTGCCTTCCCGAGGAAAGGGAGAGCGCCGTCGACCTGTATCAACTGACCAAGTGGCTTTCGGGTGGACCGGTTGCCCAGCAGTTGGTGGAGCTGGAATCCGAGTCGGCCCGAGTTTGGGTGACGCCGGGAATAAATCCAGAAACGTAGGGTGGGTTTGAGGATTCCTGGGAGAGTTATGATTGGATCAATAGCTCTGGATCGGTGGATCCCAATCCACTGAATTAGATGATCCACTGCAGGGAAGGGAGTACATACGAACCAGAATGACAGAATCACCAGGTTGTCGCGCCGATTCCCTCCCTGACACAAATACAGATAGGCCCCTAGCAGTCTGTTTCTTCCTTTTTCAATGCTAGACAGATGCAGGGAGGGGTGTCAATAGCTTCTAGCATCCCATCCACGGGCAGCTTCACAAACACCAAGTAAAGCCTTGGTGGACCCCAAGGCCGGTCCAAACCCGAATGAACCCGAGGCCAGCAAGAATAATACAGGCGTAAGAATGAAAAACGCAGACAGAGCAGGAATGCCCGTGAAATACTGCATGGTCCGCTCCGATTAGGGCTCTTCCACGCGCACACTAGCACGGACTGGGTACCGGACGGGCGAAAATTTGACCCGTAGAGTATTTATGGGTAATTCTCTCTCTCTCCAGCTTTTTCCTCCCTGAAAAGTTCCTTCTTTCCATACATCCTCAACACTCTCTCCTCTCTCCCCCAATTCTCACCACACCACATATCAAAAATGGCCACCTCTCGTGTCTTCGCCTCTCGCCTGGCCACCACCATGGCCCAGAGCGCCAAGGTCGCCCGTCCCGCCGGCCGCTTCCAGCTGAACACTGCCGCCAAGCGCACCTTCACCTCCCAGAAGAAGGCCCCTGTCGCTGCTTTCCAGACCCCCAAGCGTGTGTCCTCGCCCACTCTCCTCCAGGCCAACGCCCGCCAGGTGTTCGCCCAGCACGCCGCTCGCCGCCAGTACTCTTCTGAGGTCGCCTCCGCCATGGTCGAGGTCTCCAAGAACCTGGGCATGGGTTCCGCCGCCATCGGTCTCGGTGGTGCCGGTATCGGTATCGGTCTCGTCTTCGCCGCTCTGCTCATGAGTGTTTCCCGCAACCCTGCTCTCCGCGGCCAGCTCTTCTCCTACGCCATTCTGGGCTTCGCCTTCGTCGAGGCCATGGGTCTGTTCGACCTGATGGTTGCCATGATGTGCAAGTACGTCTAAGCAACTCATCACTGTTTTCAGGATATGATTCGGCCCGGGGAAGGTATTTGGTCGTGATGTATTACCATGTACTACTTTCAGCGTCATCTACAACCACCTTTTCTCTTTTGTACATATAGAGTCTCGATATTTTGGGGGCCTTTTTCCTCTCTTACCCATCTCTGCTTTTTCCAAAGAGCCAACCCAAAAAAAAACTCTGTGTGTGAGACCGTGCCTTTCCTGGAGGATATTATATCAAAAAAACAAACGGGGTGACGCTGCATTTGCTCAAACAATAGATCATTAGATTTCAATGATAGACGGCTGTCGGGAAACAGCATTTCCTATGTTTTGATCTTAGCTGCAGGTTTTTCTCCGTCTCCATGTATAAAATTGAACCTGCCCATCCACGCCCCAACCCCTAGCCATTGGCCTTTAAGATTCTGATCAGTACGTCACTTATACACATTACAATCCATTGATAACGTTGAAATACCTGGCAGAGCCCCCTATCGAGCTGCTGCCAGCTGTAACAGAGATCTTCAGATATCACGACCCGCAAAGGTCCGGCTGACTCAGCATGATATCATTGAGTTTTAAACTTATGCGCAGTATAGAGAATATCATGATAGACACAGATACGAGTTGCTGCATAAAGAGCTAGCAACTACGACTTAACATTGACTTGGTGAATAAGCAGCGATGTATCCTACCCAGGCGTCAGACTGTAACCAATAGCAGATTCGGCTATACACTGAACCTTCCCACGCATCGGAGGAATATAACATGCCTATGTAGATAACAAAGCCACCCATGAGCAACTGTGATGGTCTTCTGCTCAGATGGGCGAAAGCTTAAAAATACGTGTCTCACCCCAGCGAGGTTGCCATTATATAAGCAAAAAAAAAAAACAGTTGTTAAATGTTTAAACTTGCGAAAGGTGCCGAGTAGTCCAGGGATTAAATCTTTCAACCTTACTATCGTATATACGCCAAGAACTGCCATCGCTAGAAATGATACTGGATCTTCAGCTCCATTTCTCGCATATGGATTCATCCGGAAGCTTTCATTCTTCAAGTGGTACTAGATATTACTGATGACATTACACGACTCGTCGTACAACACACAATCAGGCTTGCTCGCTAACAGGAAATAGGTATCACCAAGACATAGGAGAAGAACACAAGGTCATCATGCCAATTAAAAGGATCTAGAAAATCTCCAAGTCCTCAAACTCCACAACCAATCCACTCGCCGTCGTAGCCGAAGACCCATCTAGCGATAACCCATGCATCGCATCCCACATCGTCTCTCCGCGAGAGATATTCATCGGTCGACTGGCATAGACACCAACATGCACGAACTTGTCCTCCACTCCATAGAAGAACCAGGTCACTTCGCGCAGTTTCTTCCACGTGTTACCCACCGCCCCGGGAGAGAGCGCGTACGGTGATGCCGAGGGAGCCTGATACCAGATCCAGAGCGCATGGCCGACCCGCTCGAGTTTGATACGTAGTGAATGAATACCCATCCCACCTGCTGGCTGGGCTAGTGAGGATAGACACCAGTCTGCGCCGTCGGCGGCGGCACTGACGGAAGATGCGTTGACTGTGCCTCCGGAGAACTCCATGCCCGCTTTGACCCATTTGCAAGGTGGGAGCGGTGATGATCGGCATGTTACCGAAGGGACTGAGTTAGAGGAAAATGGCTGCGGCGCTGCGCCGGCGAATATCACCAGTCCGCCTTGGTGCCATTCCATTTCCCAGTCGGCGCTGACGGTGACTTCGGCCACGACGAATGGATGCCGGAGGGATGTGAAGACGATGGGCGCGGTAGATGTATCGCCGTTTGGTGGCTTGCGCCAGAGATCCGTGTTCGGGCCCGCCGACAGCGTGAAGTACTCCATGCATTGTGGCAGGGAGAATTCCGGGGGCAGATTGAGAGTGGTGAAGGATGAGCCTTCGGGTGGCATACTGGGTTGCAGATTGGATTCCCGACTGATATGACGGAATCAAAAATGATTTGAGCACGCACAACGGGTCAAGTCTCCTATCAAGACCTGCAACAATGGCAAGAAGTGAAGATGTCGCTGTCTCGTTGGACTGCAACTAGGCCGGATAATCAAGAGACACGGGTGTCACAGTTTGGGCCTAGCCAAAATATAGACGCTTGTTTTAGGGGGGTGTGAGGAGAGCGCATGGGGATATTGCTTTTCTTGAAAAGAGTGAGATGCAATGCAGCAGTTGCGAGGCGCCCGGCGCCCACTGGTGGTCAATGTGGTCAATGTGATGGCCGAATGCGGACAATGCCAGATTCGGGGCGTGAACCAAACTAGAAAAAGAAAAACAATAGATCTGCCGCCGAGATTCGAACACCAAAATAATAATAATTCCTAACTGACCCGCATTCGCATCTAGTATTTAAGTAGATCGATCACCATGTCTCTCAGCGAACAGGACAAAGAAAAAAAAATCATTCAGGGGCCTGAGAAGCCTATTCTCGGAAGGGACTCGCGGACAGGCCGAAGCTGGGACTCGACTCCATTTGAGATTTTGATGTGGATCAGATCGCAAGAAGCGGGTCACTACATTCTGGGGGACTCAAATCACGTTGTGAAGGATCGCAGCTGAAAAGAAAAGGCAATCGAACTGGTGGATTCAATCTTGCCGCTCACCTGTCGCGCAGCATGCTCGGACGGAGTTTGCCGCGGGGAGGCAAACCTTGTGCAGCTCGGCGGGATCGCTTGTTGTATTCTACGGTCGGGACAATAATCCTCATTAATGCACGAGACGGCGCGCATGCATACTCTGATCCCTGCTCGAACATGTGGTTGACCTCTGTCACCATTAACCAGTCCAGGGATACTCCCTGGACCGGGGTTTGACAGTTTACGTACCCCGGCAGAGGGTGGAGACGCATCAGCTCTCGTTTGGTGGCGCTACAGCTGTGCTCGGTCTCAACTCAGCCACAGTCAGCGTTAGGCTGAAGGAGGCAACTCACTGTGGTCACCACGGACACGCCGAGACGCTCGCGAGATTAAATCCGATCGCATCCCCACATTCTCTGGGCAGTTCCACAATTCGGAAGTAGAAATGGATGCCTGAAAACACACGCATGAATACTGCCAGCGAAGATCTGTGAAATCCATTCCATCCAGTAAGGAAGGGGCTCAGCCCGTACGTAAAGGGGGCCGGAACAGGCTGAATTATCTTGCTGCGCCAGCACAACAGTCAATAATCATAGGCCTCGTGAATCTGGGCAGAGGCTTGATTCTTTTGCCCGACCGTGATTCATCAAGCCTTGCCCGAGCTCGCCAATCAGATCGTGGTCATAAAAGCCGCCCCTTTGGGGTCTTTCAGCCTCCTGTCGGTTTCGCGTCACTCCTCAAAATAGAAAAGTTGAATTAAAAACAAGCAAATGTCTCCCCTCAAGAAAATAAAAATATACTCATCTTCTCTCGACGCGAGTAACTTCTGCAATACGTGATCCGAACATTTAGTTATCGATTGAGCACCATCTCGCGGCGCGAGCACTACGCGCGAAGATGCTGTCGCCTCGGTGTTATAGCGGCTACGATGATTACTATACCAGCTCATGGCCCTGGGATCGGGAGACCAAACCCGGGGCATACCTTGCATATGACCCCAAATACATGCACATGTCCATCGCGGAACTTGCCATGACTGCCTCGACCGGGGCCGCCATGTTGGGCTTCCTCATCTGGAGCTGCGGGATCCGCCGGCGTACAAACTTCCTGTCCAAGAGGCGTCCGCTGCCGATGGGCGGGATCAGGTCTGCTCTGATCTGTGGGATTTTGTAAGTATATAAACATATTTCGGCCACACCGGACACTAACGACCACTTACTTTTAGGGCGAACCTCCTGAGCTGCATCTATATCGGTGTCGCCGTTGGCCAAGACGTCGTGAAAGAATACTTTCTAATCACTTCCATGATGCAAGATTTCTTCAACCACATCTCGCAGTGTCTCATCTTCTACGTGTTCTACAGCCTGATCCATCGGTTCCTCGACGGCCTCACCGATCTGGGCCGGCCGTATGCCGCCGTGCGTATCTTCCACTGGATATTTTTGGGGGTTCTGTTCGCAATGGGCATAACGTGCTTTGCCATCGGTGTTGTCAACACAGTGTATTATGTCACAGAGCACCCTCTGCCGCAGGTCATAACTGCTGCCGAAAAGCTGTATACTGCCAACGCAATTCTCCTCTTCGTGGCTTCGTTGGATGTTTTGGTCTGGTCTGTTCTTGTGACTGTCAAAGGAGGTAGCGATCGGTTTAGGTCAAGGGTGAGCTGTGTTTGTTACCTGTGGATGCAGACCTGGATACTGACAGTCTATACATAGAATGCCGCCATCTCCCTCATCATCGGCGCTTTCTTCTACTTTGCACTCAGCCTGATGTGGACTTTTCTTTCTATCCGATTCGACCTGTTCTATGACAAGTACACCTCACCAGAATACCTGGGTCTGCTGGAGTCTGTTCTCCAATTTGTTTTCTACGTGGGGACCTACGTTGGCATTTTTTGGTGCTGTGTGAAATGGGAATCCCTCACCCCTCAGGACAGTGCTTGGCAGGCACAGAAGGGTTCGTATCCCCATCAGCAGCAGCCGTACCAGCAGCCGTTCTATCCATCCACGGGACAGTGTCCGCCGCAGCATGGTCCTTGAACAAGACTTAAGTGATTGCTTCAGCGCGCTATTTTACCATCATCTATACACCCGCATGTTGCATTTTCCTGTCTTTTTGATCTTCCTGAGCTGATACCCCTGTCGATACCCATGATGTTCATACCCATACCCAAGTAAATTATATAATTCAGATTACATACAAACACTGACCAACTAACTACCTGACTTCCTACATGCTGTTCATAGTACTTGGCCCAATAATAATGTGGGGGAATACAATGTCTTGGCAGTGGCGGACCTAGGAACATCATCTTATCATCCACCATCAAACTCATCTTCATCAACATCCACCAACCCCAACTCCATCCTGCACAATGGTCTGCTCCAAATGCCAGAAGAAGCTGAAATCCACCGAGCTAGCCACGCCAGGCGTCAAGCGCAAAAATGAAATGTACTACGGGTCTCCGGCCAGCACTGTCGGAGGCGCGGCGAAGGGGAATAAGACGACGATAGGATCGACTGGTGTTGGCAAGGTATGTGTACTCACCCGCTAACCATCTATACGATAGATGGCAGAGGGGTTTTTGGATGGGTATTAACAGATAAATATGTATAGAGCAAGCTCCTTAGCTCCAAGGCGAAGAATCCCTATGCGGCTTACTCGTCTTCTTGTGAATTTTGCAAGACGAAGACGGAGCAGGGGAAGAAATATTGCCAGCGGTGTGCATATCAAAGGAACGGTATGTTTGTCTCTTCGTTTCTCTGATGGGTATAACTAATATCGCTATTTAGCCTGTGCCATGTGCGGCAAGAGTTTGACCGGCAAGTCAACCAAAGACCAGCCAGTTGTCCAGGGTCAGAAATTTACTTTAAAGTAATTTTGGGGGTAGTTACATATGGCGTGGTGTTTTGGAGTTAATATATGGAAATCTGATTGGGACAAGGAAAGAATCTAGTTATACATGACAGACACGAGGGAAAGATTATATGCAGTGCGTCAGCCAGTAGGACTTCGTACTGGACAAAGTCGAAGCCGTTTATCCCCAATATTGCCGCGCGCTTTTTTAGCGATCGGCCAGCATATTCTTGATGTCGTGGTAATACCCCGGATGCACGTACTTGGCGATCTCCTCCTTACTGAGCCACTTGAAGTCCTTGAGTCCCAGCGTGTTGACCGACAGATCGGCTTGTCCGGCCATGATGCGCGCCTTCAGGAAGAAAGTCTTCTCACCACGCAGCTCGGTCCCGGCCGCTTGGTCGATCGCTGGCCGCTTGAACTCTAGCACATTGTGTCCGACGGGATGATAGCCGACCATCCAGGTGTTCATATTCACGCCCGCTGACTGGGCAAGGGTACGCTCGGCAGCCTAGAAGCCAGAAATCATTAGCACAATCTCCCTCACCCAGAAAAGGAGCTGCAGGACTCACCAGACGCAGACTCTCGCCCGCCTCCACCGGCGCGTTGGGAAGCGTCCAGTAGCCCCCCTTCGCTTGAACCAGAAGATACAAAGTCCTCGGAAGCAGACGATCCAAGCTCTTCTCATCACCCTTCTTATCTGCCTCCGTCACCCGCGGAAACGGACGGGGGATCTCCTCCTTCTTGCTGGTATCCTGCGAGGTGGCATTGGCCGTGGCCTCAGCGTCCTGCACAAGCATCTCGACCTGGTGCGCGGGATCGGCCTCACGCGCGTCAACGAGCAATTCGTCGTTCCACGCATCGCTCGCGTACGCGTTGTACTTGCCGATATCCCGCGCTGCGGTCCGGCGGTCCAGGATCTTGCGCTTCCAGTCCTCGTCGGCCGGCGTGCCGCGCTTGAAGTAGAAGTACTTTGTGAATGGTAGCGCCAGACGCTCGTTCAGCCGCTTCTGGTAGAAATAGTAGGCTTGCTCGAATGGCTCAAGCTCGCGGGTCACCTGGGGCGGTCGGGAGAGGGCGATGCCGGCGTTGATGGTGTAGACGGGTTTGACGACGGGGAAGGTTGTTGACGCCGACGGGTCTTTGGCAATCGAGGCCGTCTCTGTGGCGGGTGTTTCGGTCGCAACGGCATACTGGCGTCGGCCGAGGGTCTGTTGACAGCTTCTGCACACGCTGGTGTCGACTATTGACGGGCCTGCGCTGGGAGTCAGTGGATGGTGTTGAGGACATTGGGACAATCACATACGCAATAGTGACACGATGCGCCGTGCCCCATTGGATTTTGTGGCCATCTCCGACAATGCTGGATGGCAGTGATGGTGGTTTGGTCCCTGTGTCTCTCCGATCGAGAAAAGTTCCTTGAGATCACGTGGCGTCCTGATTAGGTTAGCAGCCCAGTGCCCAACCCTTAAAATTGTTTCCCGCTGCATTTTTTTCTTCTTTCTTCTCTACAGCACCCATCCTTATCATCACTGAGTCACGATACACCACGTCCAGTTGACCATTTAGTGGTGCTTAGAGTGGATTCCTGCGGCTGATTCGCTAGCGGTACCTTCGTGAAATCTCCCAAGGTGTACTGTTAGATAGATGCGGCGGACATGATTTTTCCTTGATCTCGTCGGAGATATTGAACCATCTTTCTCAATTGTCACATAAATGACCCTCCCTAGTCAAATTCCATCAACATTTCCTCTTTTTCCTCTTGAACCCCGAGCTGCAGCACCCGCTCCTTCGTTCCAAAAGCCCGCAGGCGGTTGCTGTAAACATTCCAGAATGCACTACCCAGTCGGGGAATCAGCTCGCCATTGCGGACCTTGTGCGCTACCTCTGCAGATCCAGTTTCCTCCAAGGTACTACCCTGTGCGTGAAGCCAGCCATTAGAGATCATGTCCAGAGATTTGACATTTTCGGCAGCGAAGAAGTCTCCTGGGCTTCTTTTGACGGGGGAACGGCCCTGCTGTGGACGTCTCATGCCCCCATTTTGTTGCTGCTGCTTAATTTTGCTGCGATCGAGCGAACCGCCAGAGAGCATGGCTGACAACTTGAGGAACGCTGTGGCAGTAAGCATGCTGTCAAACCCGGCTTCATGGTTGAGCTCCTGGCCGCTGTATTTGACATGCAGAGGGTCAATGGCTATGAGCGAAGTTAGTGAATCGCCAGCATGAGCAGACTAAGGACCGTGTACCTATCTTGGGGTTCCATAGGTGAGACAAGTCCTCGTTCAGCTCTACCAGTGACGAAGGAGGATTCACAGAACCACAGTCATGAGTCGCCAAGTACTTGGTATCGACTATGACGGGGAAGAGATCGTGCACCATGACCTGGAACTCCTCCACGGTATCTGGCAGCGGCCCGAAGAAGCATCTGCAAAAGTAGACCAGGTCGGTGAAGATGTTGTGACCCACCAGGATGGGCCGGTGTTCCACGAGTCGCTGTTTGACTCTCATCGAGAGCTCTTGGGGGGTGTCTGGAGTGTACCGAGGGCGCACTGCCTTGTTGTCCAGGGTCCGCTTGAAAGTCCAATCTTCAATACCCGTCAGATCCCCACCAACCAGGGCCTCTACAATCCATCGGAATCCAACATGTTGCTGAATTCGGGCTTTCTTTCCCTCCAGTCGTGCCTCTTGGGCTTTCTTGTCGCGCTCGGGGTGCGAGGGTTCAATAGTCATGAAAGAAGGATGGCTTCGAGCAGCAAGGGCTGGGTATTCACTCTCAATCAGACTGTACACAAGCATTTTGTGCATTTTGCTCAAGGTCTTCGGCATTCCAGGAAGCTTGCCAGTCGGTGGTGGAATATTGACCCACGCGTTGTGGTTCAGCTAAGAGCAGGTCAGTAATTGTGCTATTGCTTCGCTGCAGAGAAGCCGTACTTCGCCTTCAGCAAGCCAGCTGTCCACAACCTGTCGCACTGCCTGGATAAATTCTAGAGATTCATGATCCGATTCTTTGATATTCAGGGACCTCTTCGTCGTCTGACGGGTAAATCTCTCCGTTGCCTTTGCAATGGCTTGTTTTTCCTCTTCTCGAGATAAATAGGGCACACCATACTTGCACTGAATGTCTATGCTGAAGCCATTTGCCAGCAGAAACTCCACCGCTGTTTGAAGAGCGTCAGCCATGGCCAAAACCACTCCCTGTCCCAGAACTGTCGGGCGTACCCCGGCTCTGGAACGTCCAGTCTCGACTGATTTCAGTTTCACGGAAAGTATTCGGGCTCAGATTGAAGTTGTATGGCATGAGGATGTATTTCCCTGAATTGGGTCAGCTCCCCCGATGCATTTATATCCTTTCTGTGTGCACACACCTGTCACCAGGTTCTCGCGGCAAATGGTCAGGCCAACCTGCAGGATCTGGTACTTCTCCGCTGCTGCTTTGACCTCGGCGTAGCGCGCCTGGAGCGTCTGGACCTCTCCCCCTGGTTTGTCTGGACTCATCGTGATCCCGGACATCTCCAGGTCCAGGGACACAAAGCAGCACGAGGCCAACTCGTAGAGAATCCACGGTAGGTGGTGATTAAAGGTTGCATCAACGACATCCATCTTGGGTTGACTGACTGTTTATGTGATCTAGTCAGTTGTGAGACAAAACGTGTAATCGTGTTGATATTGACCTATCCGTCCCAAGTGACGTGAAGATGCGACCAACATACATACCCAGGATCTAGATCAGGCTTGGCACGCTGCACATAGATCGACTGTCCGAAGTGAAGGCTGTTCTCCTTTGAAAAATGTTTGTAGATGAAAGGAAAGAGAAAATAGAAAAAGGAACGAGCACAACAAAGCAAATGATTGGTTCTGTGTACACTCAACAGTCGAGTGGTTCCTTCCTAATTCGGCACCCTCTGCTCGGCCCAGGTCCCGTGACCGTCCAACCCCGGACTCAGTTGGGCCGAGGGAAAACGGCAAGCCCCGACCTCATTGCTCCATCACTCTCGCGCCCTCTCTCTCTCACCCCCAACGTCCATGATTCCCCAATAATTCATTACACTCACTCACAATGGCTGACGGAATGTCCCATTCCCAGCTCTCCTCACCCTCCTCCACTTCTTCCTCGACCTCCCCCACGAAGCTCTGCTCCAAGACCTACAAGAAAGCCTCCCAGCTCTATCTCACACGCCGTCTCCCTGAAGCCCTTTCCACTCTCCAACCTATCATTACGGTCGCAGATGACCAACAACCAAATGGCGATCACCCATCTACAGCTGTTGCGCCGATCGCCACCGCTCCTAGCACGTGGAGGATCAAGGTGTGGAATCTGTACATCACGCTGCTGAGCGCAATCGTCGACCTCGGCGCCGAGGAAGGGAAGAAGCAATTTGGCCAGAAGGAGTGGAAAGCGATCGCCACCCAAGTGCGGGAGGGAGGCATCTGGGAAACAGTGGTCCAGATCGGGTACAGGGGCCGCGAGGGCTCCGTGGATGCCGAGGTGGTCTATAACCTGTGAGCGCTCCTTTTTCCCCAGCATCTCGACCCCTGCTAATGCAGGCAGTGCAACATTGATCCTCAACCACTCTTCCTCCCAATCACTCAACCAGCAGCGTCTCGAGACATACCTCTCCTCCTACGGACAACCGAACCTTGACCTTACCGACCGTCTCAACGCATCGGCCAATGCCCAGCAGCGCCATATCAGCCAGCCGAGCGGAACAGATACCCCGAAAGATCTGGCTGCGCGAGTACGCATCATCGAGCTCTTCACTCTGCATGTTCTCCCGCGGAACGAGGAGTGGGAGTATGCGCAGGAATTCATCAACCTGAGCGAAGTCCTCGACGAAGAACGCAAGGAACTCTTCCTCCAGACCCTGGAAGGGCTGAAGGAGGAGAAGGAACGAGGCGAGTTGCGTGCCGCGGAGCTCCAGCGGGCCAAAGATGCCGAGTTCGCGCGACAGCGTGAGGATGAGCGTCGGAGAGCAGAGGATGCCAGTGCATCATCCCCCCGTCCTCAACCGAACGGACATAAGCGCAATACGAGTGAGGGTGACTACGGGATTGAAAAGGGGCGGTCCCCGAAAAGCAAGGGAGGCAAATCGGCGGACAAATCGCCGAGCGGCAAGCCATCGCGGACTGCACTGTCGTCGTCGAATTCCAAGAACGTCAAGAAACAGGACAAACCTGAACCTCGACGCCAGACTCGTGCGGTCGCTACGACTCTACGGAATTTGGTGAAACACATCATCCAAAGCGTATCCGGGAATCCAATGTCGCTGGTCCGCACCCTTTTGTTTTTGCTCGGTATCCTCATGGCCATGAGCCGGCAGGATGTGCGTGAGCGCGTCCGGAGGGTTACCGACAGTGCATGGCAGAAGGTGAAGGGCACCGTGGGTATGGGTGTCAAGGTGAGCTATATCTAAGGCCCCATCCTGGAGTTACCATGTACATTCTCTCCTATGTTCGCCAGGTGGTGTGACCGGTGGTGTTGAATATCTTCTTCGCTTGTGACATTGTTGTTTTACTATATGTGGGGCACATATTTTATCTTCTCTGAATAAAAATCTAAATAGATAGATTATCAAATGGGTATCAACCGTTCATATGCTCATCTCTTGAACCTCGAGAAACCTGAGTCATTCCGATATCCGCATCCTCCGGCTGCAAGTGGCTCTCTAGATCTTCCTTCTCCGCCAGCCTCGCATGCCAGCGCCGGAATAGCTGCACAAAGAAATGCGCCACGCAGATTTGCTCTGTGGTATACAGCAACACGGGCACTGATGTCTTGGACTTGGTGAAGAGGTCCAGCGGTGCCCACATAGCATACAGCAGCGGGATGCCCAATGAAGTGCTCTTTGCCGGGCCGCAAAAGCATACTGCAATGGCTTCTTCCGGGGGCATCGGCTTAAACACGGGTTTCGACCAGCCGCGGGAAGAAAGCCATCGGGGCGGCCGCGCACTGAAGAAACACACTATTGTCAAGGCGATATACAGCGCTATGTTGAAAAGGACGACGAAGACAACACTTTGCGTGGAGAGGGTTTGGAGTGCGCCTGTTGCGAAGCACGAGGAGAAGGTAGACCTATCGGTTCTCAGTCAGACTTGTACACCCTTCGACAGTTAGAGCTATCCACTCACCAAACCAACAGCAGCATGCAAACCGTGGCGAATTTCGGCAGCTTCGTCTTCTGAATCACCCACGCCGTCCGATCCGGCCAGGTCCATCTCACCAGCTGTCCAACCACCAGCGGTAACAACACACTGAGTCCCAGCTGCTTGAACACGCTTTTGTACATCGTCCCCAGATTCCCACCGCCAAAGCGCCAGGCATCGAACTCCGACCCCTTCGGCATGAGAGCAATCGTCCACGCAGCGGTAATGAACGGACCCAGGATATTGGCAAGCAGCACTTCGACCGTCGCAGCCGCATCGTCCCCGCCCGCCGCTCTCGTCATGACAACATTCGACGCAATCGTCGTCGGAATACACGCCGTGAATATGTACCCAGCCAGCACGGCGCGATCAATATGTCCGTGTGGATCACCAGCCAGAATGATATGCACGACCGCAAGCATCAGCGCAGGAATAAAGAGGAACGAAATGGCCTGGACCACAACATGCAGGCGCCAGTTCATGAGCTGCGCAAAGAGCTTCTGGCGCGAGATGCTCAGTCCCGAGATTAGGAAGATGATCGCGATAACGCCGTACATGATGCTGTACTCGGCGCGGATGATCCCGCCGTGTTTAGCGACGTTGGGGAAGAAGTAGGCCAGGACGCAGGCGACGCCCATGCCGACCAGGAGCCATTGCTTCAGGAGCAGTAGGAAGATTCTTTTGGTCCATTTTTTCCAGGCATTGGGTGGTTGGTGGTGCTGCTCTGGTTCGTGGTCGGTGGGGACCGCGGGCTCGTCGTGCATGGTTTAGTTATTCATTTAGGGTTGAAGTATATACTTGGAGATGAAAGCCTTGGCTGTCGAGGGATACGGAGACAGGCAAGTCTTAACTAAGTGAGTCGCGAAGAACAGAGATTTGCGGGCCATCGGATCAACCCCGAGCTTGCGGAGAGAAGAGCGGTGCAAGGATAAGTACCACTCGAGCCGTGATCAAGAATAATGAGGATATCCAGTACAGGCCTTCCACACATCGGATCAGTAGTAATAGTACTGACAGTCGGCCCACAGTCCACGCCGAGACACGGCTACCCGATGATTGCGGGTTATCAATCAGCGGAGCTTCAGATGGCACAGCATGTGAAGGGCTCCGGCACATGCAACATGATACAATTACTGGGCGGTGTGACTTTCTTTACTATGTCCTGCCATTTTCGAAATGGTCGATTGGGACTGTAGAGACAGTCATAGTGTTCCTTGTAGTATGTGTTTGTAGTGCTCCATCTCAAGTGACACTGGGGAAAATATATAACCGTCATTCTTCGGGTGGACGGCGACCGTACTAAATACCTACGCAGACACACTCCCAATAAATAATATTCCAACCACTAGAATAAAGACCTAGAAAAAGAAGAACCTGAATAAAGAGATCAACTCAAGTCCCCTGAGTCAGATCTGGAACGACCAAGGTACTGTCGCGAGTGGTCGGCCCTACTACAGTGCAGCACTGAACCTCGGCTGAGTGGAAGCCCGGATAGACCCGGGCGGATCGCGCTGGGCAGCGGGAACGCGTCGGGGCCTTGCTGCTGGGTCATGCGGCCTGCTGGAGCGACCTGTCTGACTGGAAATACCCGGAGGAAAATAATAGAGGGCAAGCTCCAGGGACATCATGTCATGGGGGTGAGGACTGCAGCAACGTGCGTAGTAGGGTTGTATCTATACTTAGTTGGCAAGTCACCGGACGACCAGGATCACCGCGATGACGACACGGACACCAACAGCGCATGTGAATCAGTCTGCGCCATGGATAGACCTGGGGAGAAAAATCACGGTTATCCTTCCTGGATGAGCATGACGGGCGGATCGCCCAGAGAGGCAGCCGCCCTTGTTCCCGATGCCTCGGGATTGATTCCAGCTCTGCTGAACAGCTCGGAATCCATCATGGCTGTATTAAAGATCGCCGAGTCGCGCCCTCGGGTCGAGTTCCTATTATTTTCGTGATTGTTCTCTTGTATCATTCTGTCTCTTTCTTTTTCTTTTTGGCTCTTTGCCGGTACTCGACTACTGCACGGTACCGAATTCTTATACTGGGACTTCCGCTCGTCCAGCTCCTCCCGCTTCCCCACAAGGTTTGGAACCGCCGCCACTCCAGCCCGACGTGATTCATATCCTCGGGACTGATCGTCATTTTCTTAAAAGAAGAGTCACTCCATTATTATTCTCGGGGAATCATTTTTTCTTTGCGCCCGCGACGTTCCTTGCTCTATCCTCTCCACTCTTTCCCGGGACTGTATACTTCCGCGCCCGTCCGCATTTCGAGCCAACCTCCCCTCGCGGCAACCGGAGCTTCAATTTTAAACTGAAGGAACCAGAGAGAGTCCTCTGCACGCTGTAGATACATCCATCGTCAAGCTGAACCTGCGATCATGTCCGCCAAATCGGTATCGACCAATGGCAAGAGAACGTCGCCCGCGGTAAATTTGATCGGTAGAGTGGACTCCATCCCGCGAGGAGTCGTGCAAGTGCTGACTTTTATGGATAAGCTGGCGGCGGTGCTGGTATGATGGAGGCACTGGTGTGCCACCCGCTTGGTATGTGCCGTCGGTCTACAATGCCGATTCCATGAAGTTGACTTTGCTCCAGACACGATCAAGGTCCGCATGCAGCTGTCGCGGAGAGCTCGCGCTCCCGGTGTGAGTTATATCTAGTTCGCGGATCCAATTGCTGTCGCTGATGAGTTCGGACCATTCTAGACTAAACCCCGTGGGTTCGTGACCACCGGCGTGGAGATTGTGAAGAAAGAGACAGCCCTCGGTCTGTACAAGGGTCTGGGTGCCGTGTTGGGCGGGATCATCCCCAAGATGGCCATCCGGTTCACCTCGTACGAGTCATATAAGGGCATGCTGGCGGACAAGGAAACCGGGCACGTCACAAGCAAAGCCACCTTCCTGGGTAGGTGGACGTCCCCATGATTCTTTTGCTTCACATACTAACCGCACCAACAGCCGGCCTGGCAGCTGGTGTGACCGAAGCCGTGGCGGTAGTCAACCCAATGGAAGTGGTCAAGATCCGTCTGCAAGCGCAACACCACAGTCTCGCCGACCCGCTCGACGCACCCAAGTACCGCAGTGCGCCGCACGCGCTCTTTACCGTCATCCGGGAAGAAGGGTTCAGAGCGCTCTACGGAGGTGTCTCCCTCACAGCCCTGCGGCAGGGAACCAACCAGGCCGCCAACTTCACCGCGTACACGGAGCTGAAGGCTTCTCTCCAGCGGTGGCAGCCGCAGTACGCCGACACCCAGCTGCCCGCATACCAGACCACGGTGATCGGTCTGATCTCGGGTGCGGTTGGTCCCTTCTCCAATGCGCCCATCGACACCATCAAGACCCGGTTACAGAAGACTCGCGGCGAGCCCGGTCAGAGTGCCGTTACGAGGATCCTGGTTATTGCCAAGGACATGTTCAAGACCGAGGGCACACGCGCCTTCTATAAGGGTATTACGCCGCGTGTGATGCGCGTTGCGCCCGGTCAGGCCGTTACTTTCACGGTGTATGAGTACCTCAAGGGGAAGCTGGAGGACTCAAACTGGGCCTTTGTGGGTGGGAAGTTCGAGGAGTAAGGGTATACCAAAATTAACTGGGGAACTTGGAAAGCATTGTACATAGTCATCTGTATATTGACCAGAGCTCAACCATTTCAAATGTCTTCAATTTGTGGTAGCGCATCCGGGAATCTTACCTTGTCCATTGTGGGCAAGAATGCTTCAAATCGTGCATTGTGCATCTCTTCATCTCATCAAATGCGCAATTGCTTTTATATCCTGTTCATTCAATTCTACTGCAATCGCTGTGTCTCGAGCCGGGTGGCTGCAAGCTTGACGCCATTCTTTGTGGCCATTGAGCCGCATGAGTAAATGGGGTGCTTCACGGTCAGAATCCTAGTGGGCGGCTTCCTCCTTCCCCTCCAAACATCCCCCACCCACCTTGTTACAACCACCCCCATCACATCATGCAGTCTGGAATCTCAGGTAATACCATACTCCCGGTCCATTGAACTGTATCTAACTGACAGAAACAGTCTCTCCGGAGCTCCACGATGCCTTCACCCGCTTCACCTCGGACGCCTCCACCTTCTGCCTCCCCGTAACCATCACCGCGGAGAGCCTGACGCCCCTGGACCCGATTCCGCTCACCTCCTCCTCCCCCGATGGCTTCTTCGCTTCTCTGCCGCAACTCTCCTCGATTCTCAAGCCGCAAACCCCTATGTACCTCCTCCTCCGCCGGCCCACCTCGTCCTCCTCCGCGCTGGTGGCCCTGACGTATATCCCGTCCAACGCGCCCGTGCGCTCCAAGACGCTCTTCGCTTCGACCCGTGCCACGCTGGTCCGTGAGCTGGGGACGGAGAAGTTCGCCTCGACGGTGTTTGCGACGGAGGAAGATGAGGTTGTTGGTCCCGATGCGTGGAAGGAGAGGGATGGTGAGAGTGCCGACGGCGCCAGTCGGGAGGAGCTTATGGGTGAGAAGGAGAGGGAGCTTGAAGCTGTGCGTAGGGCAGAGGCTGAGGCGAGGAGCGGTACGCCCCAACGGGATATTGGGATCGGGGGCACCTTTGCCAAAGGTAGCTTTGGACCAGGCTCGGGGTCTGGCATGAAGGTCTCTATGCCCGTTGATGACGAGGCCAAGACTGCACTGAAGGAGTTGCAGGATAGTGGGCTCGTGCAGCTGGTGAGGATACCTGGGAACTACCATTCTACGTGACGGAAAAGAGACATGCTAACAAGTTCATATTTGATTCTGTGCAGACTATCGACGTCCCCACGGAGACTATCAAGCTGGCGGACTCCCAGTCCGGTGTGGGCGCGGGCGCCGTCGCCACTCATATCTCCGCATCTTCCCCCCGGTACTCCTTCTACCACTATCCCGGCTCTGATGAGGTTGTTTTCGTGTACACCTGCCCCACGGGGTCGTCCATCAAGGAGCGCATGCTGCATGCCAGCTCGCGGCGGTATGCGCTCGCCATTGCCGAGGAGCAGGGGCTCAAGATCTCAAAGAAGGTACGGTGTGCCAGGCTTGGGTTGGAGATTGAAATGCTGACAACCGATAAAACAGATCGAGGCTTCTTCGCCCGACGAGGTCACAGGAGATCGGCTGCAGGAAGAAGTTCACCCGCCACAAGACCAGGGTCCTGCGCGAGGATTCGCCAGACCCCGTCGTCCGGGCCGGTAATCGCGACGTTCCCATTGTAGAGACAGCAGGAAGCAAATCCAGATGATGGCTCTCATATATAGCTCCACCAAGCATGATCGCAACCGAATTTCAGAGAGAAAGCCATCCGTGTCGCTAGGCTGAACATTGTAAGAATCCCACCGGCTTCACGCAAGAACCCGCCTCATCGAACGACAAGAAGAGGCCGGCCAAGCCGGGGCGCATCAATGATTTCGAAAACTCTTCTTTTGATAGAATAGATCCGTCCTCGAACTTCCCAGGTTGATGATCTTCGGACACCCGTCTCGATCCTTTTCCAGGCGCGTGCATTCAAAGCAGTAGAACGCGTCGCTGATGCCCTCGCCACCGCACACCACGCACTTGTTCTGGTAGTTGCCGAAGGAACACTCGTCGCAGATGCGCACGAGGGTCGTGGGGCGCACGTAGGAATCGCACACGGGGCATTTGCCGTCGCACTTGTCGCACAGGCGGCCGATTGAGATGCCGGGTTGCTTGCGGCACATGACCAGGTCGGGATGGTGGCGAGACATGTTGTTGGCTCAAAAGAGGGACAGTGGGGTGAGGTATGAGGTATAAGAGCTGGAGAAGGAGGATGCGAGGCGTTGAGGTGTTGAAAGGAGCGAGCGACTGGTGATTTGTAAGGAAGAGAGAGAGAGAGAAAGCGAAGGAAGGGAAGAAAGAGAAAGCAAGCCGTGGTTGGTCCGTGCACGTGAGCCGTGGTACCTAGCCTGGGTTGTTTGCCGGACGAACTCGACTTGCCATTCGATCAGTATCTGTCTTACTGGAAGAGCCTGACGGGCAGAAAAGTGATTATCAATCCTGTTGGTCGACGTCTTCCAATCGGACATCTCGTCCCCCACATACCAACATGTCCGAGTACGGCGACCCCATTCTCTGCGGACATCGCATGCTGCTGGATTCACCTCCACACTCAGGGCTAAGCTAATCTCGCATTCTAGAACCCTCGCATCAGCGGTCGCAGTGCCCGAGCAAACCACTTTCCAACACACCCCAGAACCAACCGCAAAACGCCGCAAGTCGTCCACAACCGAACACGATCCCAAGCGTCGCCGACTCAGCACAGAAGCGGGCGATAATGCCTCCCCATACTCAGAGGGCCGACGCACTTCCTCTCAAGAGCTTGCTCCAGACCGTCCACCACCAGAAAGAAAGCCCACTCGGCAAGGTGCCGGGCGTGATGAGGAACGGAAACGCGGCCAACGCTTATTCGGCGGATTGCTGGGAACGCTCTCGCAGAGTTCTACTTCGGCGGCGCAGAGGCGTCGCGCTGATATTGAGAAAAAACAGCAGGATAAGCTGAAGTCGCAGGCGGAGGAGTATGGTGAACTCAAAAAGCAGAAGAGGGAACAGAGGGATGCTATTTGGAAGAAGGAGCACCCGTTATATGAACGCGAGGCGATGCGGACGAGACATGCGAATATGCTGGCCATGGCGCATTCTTTGAAGACCCATACTAAGCCAGTTCTCGTGGGTTACACTTTTTTGAACATGGAGTCGTCACTTGCTAACAATGATGCTTAGTACTACAAACCGTGGCAGCTACGGCGTCGGGATGAAGCAGTGATACAGGAGCAGATCGAGGACGCCGAAGCGACTGTTGCTCGAGAGGTCGCAGAGTTTGACGCCCGGTTCCCTCTTGAGAGCACTCGGCCTGAAACGTCGAGGCGCAATTCAGAAGAAGAAGTCCCAAAGGCCCAGGGCCCATCACACAGTTCGGAGAATGGGCAACAAAATGGACCATCTCATGACAACTCGGTCTCAGAACCCGAAGCACAGTCAGACGAGGCCCAGAACCCTTCTCCCGAGGCACCCGAAACAGGAGGAGCAGACGGTACCCAGGACCAAAGCTCCGGTTCAGCTAAACCGGATGATACGACTATTCACGGGAGCGCTACCGTGCACGATCATATCGATGTCCATCATGACGATGGAGGCGAAGTTGTTGAAGACAACGAAGACACGGTGATTTATTAGCGTTCTTCTACTCTTGCTCTATGCTCTCGAGGCAGATCGAGGACACTGGGGCGTGGGTGACACGCTTGATCCAAAAGTGGACGGATCTCATTGATAATACGGTCAGGTAGATTTGATTCCACAGTATTATGAAGGCAGAGAAAGATATCCCGATCCCTATACATGCTTCTCGTGATAGTGAATCTCCCGCCCATCCTATAACCTAGCCACCAAATCCATCTACAAACTAGTCACATTCGGGGTCAAAATCAGCCCAGGCCTACTCCCTGGCGTGTTATCCGCCGAAGCAAACTGCAACAACACATTCCCCTGACTGTAAAAGCGCACCACAATATCATAAACGCACGAACTCTCCATGGGATCGACGAGTCCGTCGATCTGGAATCCCTCAACAAGACGTTTATCTTTCTTGCGGTGTTGCTCCATATCGTCGAGCGTCACGGGTGCAATCTCCCGATAATAGATCCCCCGTTGGGTCATGGCTTGAGTCAACCGAGACTGGTAGGAGTCTGGATCGAATTGGGGAGGTGTGGCAGCGGCGGCCTGGCGTTTGGCGTATCTCCTCGTCCAGATGAAGAAAGTTGCTAAAAAAAGGACGACCACCGGGGCGATTCTCATGCGGTTCCAGAAGTTGATTTCCTTCCCTTCTTCCTCGTTTGTGGATTCTGGCGGCCAGTCGATGAGTGAGAGGGTGTTTATCAAGAAGTAGACGCAGGAGACTAGCGCCCATCTAAGAGATCATTCCCCTGTTAGCTAGCCCGTCTATGTCTTTTTTTTTCTTTTTTTATTGACGTATTTGAGATAGATGAGACGGAAGGGATCAATTCTCACCTGTTCTCCAAGCGCCCGGCTCCACAGAGGAACCGCTTCCATCGTGGCGCGTCGTTTATCGCCTCAACGCCGGATCGGCCAGCGAAAATGATCGCTTGATCATCTGGGATATTTGTCGCGGCGAAATGAGAATCGGAGCGCACCCCACGCCGGCCAGCTAACAGTAACAGCAGCGGATCGAGGATATTGGAGCCGGGCGTGGTGTTGTCACCGGATTTCTGCTGGGCTGCTGCCTCGATATCCGACGCAGACTTCTCCTTCATGACATTTTCGGGTATTCCCATGTTGGCGCTGCTTGAGATGCGGTGGTTGTAGGCGATACAGTTGAGCGTCAGCCTGGGGAGTAAGATCCCGTGATACCGATCGCATGAGGCTGATTCGCCATGCCCTGATGGGGAATGGTGGGTCAGGGTCCAGGGTCTCGGATATGCCTTGTCGGTTTAGGGCTTGATCCTATGCGTATGCAACCCATTTGGGATCTGCCAACAGACAGATTTATGACGGCTTTCTCTGCTACTGAGAATGTACTAGCCCACTACGTATAACTCACCTGAAAAGTGGTTCATTTCATCATCTTCAACGCCAGTCGGGGGCCAAGATTGCCTAACTGGGAGTGGTCGCTCCGGTAGTACTGGATCGGGCGTTTTAGCCTCCATCGGATTGCTAATAATATCTTGGGCGGGGCCGTAACTAGCAAAACTAAAGACGATCGCGATACTATGCAGTGCCGCGACCAGGGGGAGGCTCATTAGTGTCTGGGGTGATTCAAGCGAGCTTCTGTCCCTCATGGTTTCCTCTTCTCACTCTTTCCGGTCCAACAGCAATGGCGGCACATCCAAAGCTGCAGCACTCTCTGAGTGCTCTGTTTCTGCTGTTGCTGCTGCTTCCTTCGACAATGGGTCTGCCAGCAATCACGATCTCTGGCAATGGATTCTTGAAATCGGGTACCCGTTGGCAAACCAAAGGTACTGTGCGCGCGAACCCGTGAATGTTTCTCTTTTCTCACACGCATCTGGCAGGAGTTGTCTATGACGGCACCCAGAATCAGAGTAGCTCGAGTTCCCCAGGAGACCCATTGGCCGACCCGAAACAATGTGCGATTGATGCAGTGGCGATAAAAGACCTCGGCGCGAACACTGTTACTGTCGCCCACGTCGATCCAACGAAGAGCCACTCTGAGTGTATGAAGAGCTTCGATGATAATGGAATCTACGTGTTGGTGACTCTGGAGGGTTCTAACGGCATGGTGCGCATCCCCAAGATAACCTTTGGGGATTTCTATTCGTCTGACGCGATCTCCGATAGTTAAATCAAACGTGGAATATGAACAACTACAGACGCTATACAGCTATTATTGACAACTTTGCGGGCTATGAAAACCTTATGGGGTTCTCACTTGGAGATCAGGTCTTCCGACAAAGTATGCATTCTCAACCTACGCCACGGCAATAACACTGTACTGACTTCCCTCAATAGCCAGCGACCCTGGGTTGGCGCCCTCCATGAAGGCTGCAGTGCGAGACCTCAAAGCGTACATAGCTGCCAGGGAATACCGCACCATCCCAATTGGCTACTATGCAGACGATGACTTCGAGTCCCGTCAATATCTCGCTGAGTACATGGTTTGTGGAGGAAATAGCAGTGAGGCCGTCGACTTCTGGGGCTTGGATGTGTTTCAATGGTGTGGTGATGCTACCTATGAGTCGAGTGGTTATCAGGGAATGGAAGGAATATTTCAAGGGCTGGGAGTTCCTTTGTTCTTCTCCCAGGACGGGTGCAACACCCCCTCGCCACGGACATTTACGGACATGCCCTTCATATTCGGGCCTGAGATGGACGATGAGTGGAGTGGAGCAATCATTTACAAATGGGGTCAATCGTAAGTGCCAAATGCGATCGAGGATCAACTTCCATCACTAACACAGCTGTTTTAGCCCCAGTAACTATGGATTGGTATCCTACCCTTCTCAGGTTGGCTCTTCTTTGCCATTGACCCCATCGCCATTGTCCGACTACAGCTATCTCCAAAGCCAGTGGGCTTCTGTGACCACTAATACCAACGCCCCGTCAACCTTGAGCACACCTGCGTGCCCTACAATACAACAATACTGGTCCGTAAACGGCAGCGCTGCACTGCCGACCATTGCAGGCCTCAACATCGCCACCGTGACGCCAGCGAACACCGCCTCTGCATCTGCGCAAGCCACTGCTGGGGACTACGCCGCCGCTACGAACGGACGCAAGTCTTCCGGATCGGGTTCCGGATCGTCTTCCGGATTGTCCAAAGGTGGTATAATTGGCCTTGCTGTCGGCCTTGCAGTGGGCATAGGTTTGCTTCTGCTTGCACTAGGTGTGTGGGTTCTTCGGCGTCGTCGAAGACGCAACAGCGGCGATGGCACAAGAGATACTGTCGTGGAACAAACACAAACAAACTCGACGAGCCATGGCCCGCCGAGGCTGGAGATGCCAGCAGCATCCATGCCAGATAGCAGCAGCGAGGCGACAGGGCCGAGCGATCCAGTCAGCGGAGATAGAGGAGCAACCGAGCTCGGATCTTCCGAGATCTTCGAGGCGAGCTCAGGGCTGGCAAGCCTGAGTCAGGAACTTGCAACTCGCGGAGAACGATCTCCCAACCCTCTTGATAACAGCGGGAACGGAAGGCCCTCTTTCTCTGCGGTGTCGACTCTTCCAGACGCAATTCCCCTCACGGACCCGTCATCTAAGTATAATGAACTTGCGGAAGAGGCGGACATTGCAGTCCAAGAATTAGGGTTAATTGCTGTGCGCAAGAGAGCGTTAGTATCTCAAGCAGCGACAGCGGGCGAGAGCCCTGAGAAGGTAGAAGGGAGGAAAGGAGACGAGTACCGGGAGCTATTACACAGAGAGGGAAAGCTTGGAGCTCGCCTCAAGGAGATCATGAGTGAGCAGGCGCCGACAGAGCCTGCGGTCAACACCTAGATGGGCGGGGACCATCGTAGTGTATGTGATATGTGCTATATACCCCTCTAGTTAGCATTCTAGATACCCCATTTCTTTAGAGCTTACTGTGAATATTACGACTATTTCACAGCAGGCAACATGCTTCAAAGCTGTTTGGTACCAGGAGTACAACTTGGAATAAACAGACCTACAATGAGCACTTGGTGTAAATAGAAATACATGAATCGTTGAATATTACTACCGCATAATCTATAGCCTACGCACAAGTTCAAAAGCGTCCAGGCCAGCGAGAAGGGTATCAAGCACAAACTCCCTCTCACCACAGGAGGAGGTGCTATCGCGAGCCAAAATGCTTTTCGTGGAAAAGTCCACTAGACCGAAGCCTTGATGCCCTTCATATAATCATTGTACTGGGTGGTATCCACAGTCTGCACCGAGACACGGGTGTCAATCTCCTTGGTCGGAGTAGAAAGACTGACAGCTGTGTCGGAGGTGCTTGTTGTGTTGCCGGTGGAATTGGAGGAATTGGAGTTGCCGCTCGACTTTCCACCAGTCCAGCCGGATCGGTGGGCTGAGGACCGAAGCTGGGACCAGAAACCTCTTCCGCCGGTTTTGAACAGGGGTCGCAGGTTCGGGAGACAGGCTGCAACGATGGCAACGGCGGCTTCGGTGCAGGTCCACATGGCCACGGGGGCTTGGTTGTCTGTGCAGAGAGGTGGGTGAGCAATGTGGGTGAAGAAATTGGGGTTGACGTTACTCACAAGTGATGTCCGGGCCCGCCTTTGTCAGTTCAATCATGGCGTACAAGCGAACGATATCGAAGACTAAGGTCCTGTTATAGATCATTAGCTCACTTCTTGTTCATAAAAAAAAGGGAGCGTGCGTACAGGCAACCGACGAGAAAGACACCGGAAAGGAGCAGCTTCTGGGTTTTGGCGATGGGCAATTTCCAGACAACATGCAGAGGCATGCACAGAAGAATGGCATCCGTGAGGATGTTCGGAATCTGGATGCCGTAGTAGAACTTGGCAGTGTCGATGCATGCTCCCTCAACAGTGGGATCCCAGAACTTGTTCACAGGGATGCACATCAGACCGGTAGTGACGAATACGGCCACGGCCCACATCAGAATGATGGCCCCCACCACGTATATCGCAGTCAGCATCCTTTTGGTTGCGAACAGGCGCTTGTACAGTGCCAGGATCGATAGCTTGACGAATACCACAGTGGCGGTGTACGGGAATGGATTAGCCCATCCGATCTGGCTGAGTTAGGACGGTGGCGCACTTCTCATGCAAGACAGGTAAACATACCTTGAAAAAAGTCGCGAGGTTTTCCTTGGGAACCATGGTGATGTGTGATCCCAATCCGTTCCAAAGGACTGTGTTTCATAGATTAGTTTCAGAAAATGGTGCCGGGATCATATCACTTACGGACTGCAGTTCCGGCCGAGCATCCATATTTGAAAAGCTGCCATGATCCGATTAGTTTATATTCAGCAGAACGGTCATGAGCCGGATTACAGACCAGTGCAACCAGAATCAACCAATCATCCAAGAACAGTTTGTTGCTAGTAAGCCTTCTCGCAATCAGGCGGAGGGCAATGGCGATAGTGGGCAAGGTAAAGTCAAAAGCGAGTGCGACCTGAATAGGGCGGCGGATATGATCGTTAGGGTGCTCAAAGTCACCAGGGACCCATGTGGCGTTGTGGGACATTTGGTTTGCGGGCATCATCTTGACAGGCAACCGGACAAGGCAAGCGATTTGGAATATACAAAAGTCAAACCGAAATAAAGTGTTTGAAGGAAGAGAGGATTTGGAATCGTTGCCACTATTAATATAGGAGGGATCCTTTGCCGAAGGGGATAAGACATCCAATAATTATAGACAAGTCATTTTCCTAGGTAGTGTTGACACGCTGCAAAAGTGACATGGATTTTCTATAGATCACCCGCGATGCAGGTGGGGGGCGTGCCAAGGCACGGAAGGGATGTCCGTTAGTCTCACTAGCCTCATATGATATGGGCTTCCGGGACAGCTTGGGGTTCTCACACTTCCAATCTAATTTCAGACAGATCATCTTTACCCCACCACCCAAAACTTTCGTTGACGCAATGACAGACTTCGCAAGCTTCTGGCGAGGGATACAACTTGATGTTTGAAAACCTTGCGATGTGTTTTGGACGAATGTTTCTTGAGTTTCTACTCATCGCTGATACAGTGACGCGAAAGTCGAACAATTAATTCGCTGTACGACACGTCCTTGCATCAATTTATTCCAGCGCGAACCGCGTTTTAGGTCAACGATCTGATAGTGCTAGGGCAGATTCAAGCATACTAACTACCGATGTCGCGCTTCATCCCTCGCTTTCCAAGTAACACAGATCCTATGATCTGCAGAACCTATCCGTTGTCCAGACTACTCGTTGCCAGATGTCTCACAGAGAAGAGGCTGAAGGTTCGATTCTATATATTTGTAGATCTCCACAGCAGTGCACATTCCTTGCTATACTAATCCCTATCACAGACCATGCAACGCGGCAAAGGGATCTAGATCCGGGTCTTCGTGTCGAGTATACTCCATCCAATCGGCGATCTTCTTTGCCGTCTGCTTGCCAAACACCTCCTCAATCCAAGCCAGCGCCACATCAATGCCCGCACTGACTCCAGAAGACGTCCAAATATTCCCATCAGTAACCCATCTGGCGCGAGGGACCCAAACCACCTCGGGCCTCAAGGCCGTCATCTCCCGCCACGCCATTTTATTGGTCGTGGCACGTTTCCCATCCAACACGCCGGCCCGCGCCGCAAGCCCGGAGCCAGTGCAGACGGTAATCAAGAACTTGAGCTGCGGGTATGTGGCCTTAATGAATGCGATGACTTCTTGAACTACGGGACTAGAGCCACGGGAACCCCAACCACCCGGGACGAGCAGAACGTCCAGTGGTGGTGCGGTAGCAAAGGTATGGGTTGGAACGATGGATTGGCCGATCGCAGCGGGGAATCTGGGCGGCTTGGTCGTTACTGGCCCCAAGGTCGAGGAAAGTAAAGACAGGGAGACCCTGTGGCTGTCGGTCCGTGAGAGGACATTGATGCAGTCCAAAGGACCGAATACATCTAGGGCCTGGAAGCCGGGGAAAAGGACCACTCCGAACCGAAGAGGATCATCATTGGCGTGATTTCCTAGATTTTCGTCAAGGGAGAACCCAAAGCAATGGCACACGATGGCGCAGAAAAGCTTACCGGCCATGATCTACTGTGTGGGTGGGGGCTGATGGAGGTGAAGTGGCCTTGCGGACTCTGATAAAAAAGTCCCGCAGGATCCCTGTCGCATTCTGGACTTTCATTCGATGTCGGGATACGGGATCTTGACGCGCAGTAGTAAGATCCATGGAAAACGAATCCGGGTCAGGGTGATTGATCGTTCCATACAGCACGATGAGATGTATCGAACAACCCTACGCGGGGCGGGGTTAAACGGCTTGTCAGATTTCTGAAGATCGTCGGAGTGTTATTCCAAGGTATCTTTTTCGAATAGATCACATTGTGGATGGAGGGCGTGCGTGTCTGCCTCAACACCCGCCAAAATGGACATGTTGCAGGAGTAAATCGAGTCTAGAGAAAATAGGCAAATACAGTATGTACTGATTTCCCACTATCCAATTGTGATAGTCTTCTCTGGCCCAGCAACTGTAGAAAAATATTGATGCGACCGCCCGAGGACATCTGTAAGAGGGATGACAACAAAGCAAGGCAGGACAATGGCACGACGCAAGGGGCTCCCAGCACTATCGGAACAATTGTTTAAGATCTGAAGACAATAGTCTTGTCCTGTGCATGGCGGAAGCCGACATGCAAAAGTAGTGAGGGATTGTGCAAGAGCGGAAACGGACCGAGGCATCGTGGGCGAGTTGGTTGCAGTGCGGGGAATTTTGCATGACGTTCGAGCTTGGATGAACCACCACTCAACCACACTCGAGTACTCTGTCAATCAAATATGGCCGTCGAGAAGATAAACGTATTGGGCGACTCGCGCGTGGAGTATCGCTCTGCGACGCTGAATGGGAACCATTACTGTCAGTGCTTGCCTGGTAGTTAGTCCATCTGGTTAACAGAATACTCCAGCCTATCTCTTCAGTCAGCCACCATCAGGCCAATACCGAGCAACTGTCTTCCTAGTGAGCAAGATAGATCTTCACCAATCCTCTTCCAACAACGCCACACAATGACCCTAACCACATGAAACAACCCGCAGATCCACGGCTTCCCCGACCTATCAATGGGATGGCGCTACCAGATCCCAATGCTAGTCAACCTAGGCCTGAGGGTCGTCGCGCCAGACTGTCTCGGCTACGGACGAACAGACGCCCCTGAAGAACCCATCCAATACTCCCACAAGCGCTGCGCAGAGGATATCAAAGCCCTAGCGGCTCACCTGGACGCACCGAAGATCATCCTAGGCGGACACGACTGGGGCGCTGCGCTGGTCTACCGCGTCGCCCTTTGGCACCCTGATCTGATAACCCACGTTTTCACCGTGTGCGTTCCCTACGCCCGGCCGCAAGCACAGAACATCGCCCTGGAAGATCTCGTGCGCACCGCGGCGCCACATTTTGCGTATCAGCTTCAGTTTGCCAGTGGGGAGTTGGAGAAGGTTGTTCGGTCAAAGGATGAGATTCGGCAGTTTTTGATTGCGCTTTACGGTGGGCGTACGGAGAAGGGTGAGTTTGGGTTTGATGCTGAAAAGGGTGTTCTTCTTGATCGAGTGGCCAGGCTAAGGCCCTCGAGGTTGTTGAGTGAGGATGTATAAAGGGTTCTTTCTTTTTATCGGATATTGGATTGTTGTATGGCTGACATCGTCGAAGGAACTAGAGTATTACGCAACGGAATTCGCTAGGCACGGCGTCCATGGACCGTGTATGCCACTTCCTCAAGTCTCTCTACGGCAATGAACACTAACTCGGCGACAGTGAACTGGTACCGCACGCGAAAAGTCAACTACGAAGAGGAACTCGCCATTCTCGACCGCCAAATCACCGCCCCGCTACTGTTCATCCAGGCGCTGAGAGATCAGGCCCTGCCGCCTCATCTGGGTAAATCAATGGCGAAGCATATTCCTAATTTGACGCTGAAGCAGGTGGACACTTCGCACTGGGCACTATGGGAGAAGCCCGAGGAGGTGAATGCCATCCTTGCTTCCTGGTTGAAGAATGTAGTGTTTGTCGACACACGGTCGGGAAAGCTTTAATTCAAGACGCGTGTATGAAAGACAGAAGGATATTAAAAATTGACGGACGGATCTTAGGATTCGTAACATCATCACAGAGCACTGGCATATCATAGCAATAAAGGAAAAGAAATACCCAGTAAGCGCACTTGGAAAGTCATCCAATAAATGACCTGCACTTAACTAGTACTGAAAAACCTTGGTTTCAATCCGACAGCCCATATTGTCCAGGCGGTCGACAAAGTCCTGGCCCAGAGTAGCGGAGGTAACAATACCGCCCCGCGAGACCTTCTTCACCTTCTCTTCCTCTTTGAGAATCACCATCGCAGCTTCAGCCATCAGCACACCCGTGAGCAGGTACATGCCGCCTTCGTAAGTCAGCTTGCCGAACACGCGTTGCGGGGCAGGAGTATTCTGGTCCGCCGTAGCGACAGCATGGTACTCGAGCCGGTCGTTCAATGAATTCTCCTTCCGCGGCCCATTGCCAGGGGCATAGACGAATTTCCGGACCAGCCAGCGGACGGGCGGGAGTGCGAGGAGCGCCAGTCCTAGCATAAAACCGACGTGGACCGCGACGCCAATAAATGCGTTGCGCACGTGTAAAAATTGGTGGAAAACGAATCGGTTGCCGTAGAACTCGGGCATCAGCGTGCTACTGCGGTGCACGATCGTCACGTCTGCGATTCCGCTAGGGGAGGTTGTCAGCGTGCCAAGGTCGCGGATCGAGCGCACGCCCAGAAGTTTCTGCATGATTGATTCGCGAGGGATATCCTTGGGTGGCGTGGATGCGGCGAGGGAGAAGGGTTTCAGGGATTTCATAAGCTCGGACGATGGGAGCCAGTCAAAAATGGTGAGGATGGTGTTGAGAGTGCCACCGCTAGCGCCAGAGCTCCTGCGGGAGGAGATAAGTTATCAACTGAATGCGGTTTAGAGTTGGATATAGCATACTTCAGTTCTTTGATGCAGCTGTTGATTTCCTTAGTCTGGCACGAGAGGGCTTCGCGAACTTGCTTGACCAGAGCCCATGCTAGGATATCAGCCGGGGCGCTTTCCACGCCGAGAGAAGGGATGATCTATATGAGATTAACGTTTTGAAAAATCTTCCGGGCTCAAGGTAAACCGACAATAGCGCCATTCGCTTTGGCCGTTTCATGATATTTGTCAACAATCAGCTTGACCCACGGAGTCTCCCCAGTTCTAGTCCACGTCAGTCCAAATCCCAATGAGACACAAATCAAGCTCGAGCGACGTACGCATCAACGTAATGGGTGCCATTGGCAGCGCAGGCCTCCACAACCGGAGTCGAGTACAGGTGGTAGGGCCCCACGCAATTGATGATGAGCCTGGTCTTCTGAGCCAGCTCTTTGAGCTCGCTGGAGGTCAGCTGGACCACCAGAGTGTCTACATGGCTTCAAATCAGTGCGTCATTCTTACAAAAAAAGGGATTCAAGCCTCCTACCTGGCTGGATGCGGTCCGGGTTGAGCGTCTTGAGCTCCTGGGCGATAGGCTCGAGCTTCTGCGCGTTGCGGCCAGCAATCGCCCACTTTAGATCGGTGGGCAGGTTTTGCACAATGTGCTCACCGCAGAGGCGACCGGTGTACCCGGTTGGACCGAGCAAAACGATGTCGTATTGCCGACTAGAAGCCATGTTGGTGTGTATAGGGAAGGTGGGATAAAGTTGGCAGGAAGCTCGGGGTGGATCACGGGCCAAGCAAGCTAGCTCCTCGGCAAGAAGATACTGGGTGATTGAAGAGTCAATGTGCTGTTGGAGTGGCCACGACACTATTTAGGAAACCGCCGGGTGGGCTGCAGCTTGAAATATGACAGTCAGCTTTTGTGTCGCACGGCTTTTGTCCTGGAGATTTGGCCGATCAAGAGTAGAACGGTACGGTAGTACATATTTGTTGGAGGTCACGTGGTCGGGCCAATCAGTCTGGCCGAGATTACGTGAGCTAAGTTGACACCTGGAAAGGGTGGCAAGAATCAATCAAGTCAGATGACATCAGGTGACCGCACACATCCTAAGCGAGCACCCACAACTCTTCAAAGCCGCTCGATCACTCCCGCTCTGTATCCATCTTCAACCCTCATCCGTCGCACTCAGCCAAGATGACCAAGCGCACCAAGAGTATGTTTCCCCCATACCATTGCTACCCTCACGTCACCCAAGAACTCTTTTTCTAACAATTTGCAGAGGTCGGTATCACCGGTAAATATGGTACCAGGTATGCAGCACCCTCGAACATCCCCTCCGACCGACTGTGGCTCTCGATGGACGAAGAAAAACACGGCTCCGGATAAGACACAACGATTCCGATATTGACCATCCTGACAGATACGGTGCCTCCCTGCGTAAGCAGGTGAAGAAGATGGAAATCACCCAGCACGCCCGCTACGTCTGCACCTTCTGCGGAAAGAACACCGTCAAGCGCAAGGCCGTTGGAATCTGGGAGTGCAAGGGTTGCAACAAGACCGTTGCCGGCGGCGCCTACACTGTCGCGTAAGTGCTCCAGCGAGGGGTGTCGGATCTCGGATTTTTTTTTCTGTGGACCATCATCACCTTCACCACCACCACACGAGCAAGAACAGAACAATACTAACTGACCGCTGAATTCCAGCACGCCCGCCGCTGCCGCCACCCGCTCGACCATCCGCCGTCTCCGCGAGATCGCTGAGGTTTAAAAAAGTGGGATGATATGGTTTCCTTTTCCTTCTACGGTTACGTCTGAATACCAAAAAATATGATAAATTCTTCGGAATCTACCTGTTCCTCCATTCCGTTCCGGCCGTCTCGGATTTCCGCGTAATCACGATGCCAAGAGACCCCGACCGTCACACTGCCCGCCGGTCGTTCTGGTGACCCGATCAGCACCCGTAGTCCCGTGCACCGGTCGTTTTCAGGCGTCTGGATGGTTAACTATGAGTCAACCCACTATTCTAGTTCCTTCCACTCGAGGACGAACACCCTCCGGTTCTCTCACTCTCCCGTCGTGCCTACCAGTAACTCACTCGACGGTCATGGTGTCTTACCTAACTGGCGTGATTAAGAATGGCTGACCCGGCACCTGATTCGCCTGCAGTCACGTTGCCCAGCTCCACCAGTCAAAAGGGCGCTTCCTCCCCACTCACCCAACTTAGTCTCCTACTTACCTCTGTACACCCTTCTCTCCCATCCTCCCATCCGCCCTCCTAGCTGTCTTCATGCCTCCCCCGAGCAGCTTGTTCCCACCCCACTACTCCTCTTTCCATGTCCGATACTTGTATTGTTTGTCTAGGAGACCTTGGCGAAAGCCCTGATCCTCTCGTCATCGAGCCCGACGTGCCAAGACTTGATATCGGCAATGCGAAGGTCGGGCTCGGTGGCGACGAGGGTCAGATCGCTCAGCTGCTTCCCTGTGGACATATCTTACACAACGATTGCTTGAAGCCCTGGGTCGAACGCGCGAACAGCTGCCCGATATGTCGGCGCAGCTTCAACATGGTCGAGCTGAGTGATCGGCCGGGAGGTAAGGCAACCCCCCTTGTTGAGACCGTCGGAGTCCGCTGCTAATGATCGGTGATTCTCTACTAGGTCCCGTCGTCTCATCGTATGCCGTTCAAGACCGAACCCAGGTGGCCGAGGTCGATCCCTCGATGGTGATTGAATATGTCGAAGATGACTTCGCCGACTTCTTCCAACCGTGCACCATCTGTGGTGAGGCTGATAATGAAGACGTGCTCTTGCTCTGTGATGGCTGCGATGCTCCCTCTCATGTCTATTGTGTGGGTCTGGACCAGATTCCAGCAGGGAGCTGGTACTGCCCGGTGTGCGAGTCCCAGCGAGCGCTCGGTCCTGCCCCCGAGGTTTCCGCCCGACCCTCTCGCGCGAACGAACGACGTAGTCGTCGGACACGGGCCCAGCGCCGGCAGTCACAGAACCGGACCCAGCTGAATTCTGTCCATTGGGCCCGGGTCTGGCAATCTGTCTGGGATCATTTGAACCTGGACCTGGACTTCCCGTTCGACGACGATCGCTCGGCCGAACGTCTATTGCAGCAACAGCAGCGGGAAGAGGCTAACCAGCGCGAATTTCGTGCGTGGCAACGTCGCTTCGAGGTCGCGGAGCGTCAAGGCGGTAACAACCGGTTTCGGGACACTGCTTCGCTTTTCGATATTGAGGCCCCTCCACGCCCATCGCGTCCTCGTGTGCCCAGGGAGCCAACTCCCGAACCCGAATCCCTGGAGGAGATGCGCGCATGGAACGCATTTGAGCGGGCTCGAGAGATCGAAAACAATCCAAATGCCTCCAGCCGGAAGCGAAAGGAGCCGACGCTTTCTCCGTCCCCCGAGCCCACCGAACCCCAGCGGAAATTGAAACGTCCTCGCACGAGACGCCCACAGGAGCTCGCGGCCATGGCTCAGCAAAATGGCGAATCTTCTCGAGCTGCCAGCTCAAACGCGCGAGGTAACTCAGAGCACCAACCGGGCGAACCGAGTTTCTTGTCATCGCTTCTAAAGGAAGTGCAAGATGCGTCGACTCCAAGCCGAACAAATTCCCATGGCCCATCGGCTCCCTCATCCACCGTGCCTACCGACCATGCTACACCCGGTCCTTCCTCTCCATCCATCTCGCCCCCTTCCTCCAGCCACTCTTCTCCCCGCCTGTCATCCACAACGCCACCTCCTGTCCGAGGCCGACCCATTTCTCCCATCCGACTTTCGTCTCCACTGGAATATGCATCGCCTCCTTTCTCGCCCGAAGTATCCTTCTCCGGGAGTCCCGCGTCCCCTCAGTCCACAACCGAGAACTCTCCAGCAACCACTCGTGTTCCTCGCTCCCGTGTTCCCCGGCGAGCGATACCCGTAGCACATTCCCGATCACCCGATACATCACCCCATCGATCCGGTCCATCTCTATCCGTCAAATCCGACATCCAAAAGATGGTCGGCACCGCCTTGAAACCTCACTACAAGAAGAAAATGGTATCGAAGGACCAATACACCGATATCAACCGGAGTATATCCCGCATGCTATACGAACGAGTCGGAGAGATTGAATCTCTCGAACCCGATTCGCGCGATGACCTCGATCGAGCTGCGAAATTCGAAGTCCAGCGAGCTATCGACGCTTTGCCTTCACGAGGTAGCAAAGAGAAACAACCCATGAAACAACCCATGATGACGGCGGACTCAGATGGCGACGGCGATGTATAATGACTGCTATGCTATGATTCTCAAGCATTTATGACGGCGTTTGTTTTTATCGCTCATCGGATTCTGGATTTAGGGGGGTTCTTCTCAGAGGGGATGTGGATTTTCTTTTCTCATCTATGGCGTTTTCTCTCTTCCGCTGGTTTACCCGAAGAAGTGGGCATCATTTTGCGTTCTGTCATCAGTGTCATCAGCGAGATCTCTGTGTCTTCTTTCTTCTTTGCCAATACCTTACTTACTTCCCGGCGTGAGTGTTCCATGTCGGTGTTCTCTGTGTACGTCTTTCGTAGGTGGATTCGAGCCTGCCGTTGAAGTGATGGTATATACAACTAGCATTTCGTACTTAAGATGGGGTTTTATGGTAGATACTGATCATTTGCATTCACTCTGAAATCAAACCTTAATAGCATCAACATAGCAGTTCATTTCTACTTTCAAAGCAATCGCTAACTACTCACTCACATACAACGACTCTTGCTTGCCTCTGCCTCTTTCACAGCTTCAAGAACCTGCTCCGCTCTTTGGGGGCTGTGGGCTGCAATATCAAATTCGAAATGGTTGGGTTGAGAATTGAAGCCGCGAGTGTAGTCGTAGAGCGGCAATGGCAGATCGTTGCCGAGAGAATCTTTCTTCTTGCTAAGCTTTAGAGCCCAGGCGATCCGAGCAGTGAGAATGTTCAAAGAGCGCTCGGCAATGTTCTGCCCCGGGCAGATGCGCCGTCCAAAGCCGAACGAAGAGAAGTTTTGCAGGTTCGGGAACTTGGTCAATGGCTCTTGAAAGGTCGGGAAAGCAGGGCTTAACCACCGCTCCGGCCTGAAGTTTTCCGGGTCTGGATATAGTTCGGGTTCGCGATGGATAGCCCATTGATTGGCGTGGAACACAGTGCCTTTCGAAAAGTGATATCCTTTATACTCGTCATCCTGGATCAACTGGTGTGGCACTCCTCCTGACGTGACAGGTCGCCAGCGAAGGACTTCTTTGATGACAGCGCGGACGGTGGACAGATGAGGCATGTCGGCAAATTCAGGCATTCGGTTACCAACGACCTGGTCGAGTTGCTCTTTCATTTTCTGTTGCCAATCTGGAAAATGGCACATAGCAAGACAGAGGGACTGCATTGCTGCAGAGGTTGTACCGCTCCCGGCTTCAAACATGGTGCCAATCACGTAGGCACCCTCGTCGTCAGAGAGGCGCAAGGCTTCTTGGTTCTCCAAAAAGGTGCGTGTGAACGAATTGGTTGCGTTTCCTCGGGCGACCTGTTCCCGTACGTCAGATTGTAGTTGACGAAATAGACTCAGTTCTTCTTCGTGGAGCCGTTTTCCTTCTCTTTTGAAGGGCGCGAGTACACTAGGAAGATACTCCAATATAGGGAAGGTATCCACCAGGTAGGTGCCTGGTGAGGCAGAACGTTCGAGATTATGGTTGACCTGCACGATTCTTTTCACCACAGACTCTTCGCCAGTTTCTATCCACTGACCAAACCCAACCCGAAAGACCACACCGGAGGCATATAAATCGAACCAATGGCCGTATCTCGATGGCTGTTTTAGCAAGTGCGCCAGCAGTCTTTTCGATTCGATATCTTGAATTGGCTGGTAAGATTCGGCTGCGTTTATGTTGGCCAACTGGTGCATCAATTTACGGCCTCGTCTCCACCGATCTAAATATTTGTCAACGCGATGAGAAACTTGGCTGTTGAAGAACTTGGCTTGAATTACCGTTGTATGGTAGCAGCAACGGGCGCAGATTGTCTGACAGCAAGCCAGTTGCAAACGGTAGATATGCCCGAGACGAATATTTGGTGCCTCGCTCTCGCAAGAGATTATTGGCGTCAGTCTCCGTGGAGAGAATGATGTTCTCGCTTCCGGCCATGCTGAAGCGGACGATCGGTCCGAATTCATCGGACCATTCCTTGAACTTGAGCCATGAATGATAGGGAGGGATCTGAAAAAGATTTCCAAAGAATGGTATGCCTAGTGAATAAGATAGATCAGGATATCTGCTGAAACTGCCGTGATTCATCATCCGACTAGAAGAAAAAAAGAGACTAACCAGAAGGTCCTGGGGGCTTTTTCCCATTTGTACCATTACTGCTGAGGGTCTTGAGCCCCCAAAGAACAATTGCTAGGGTAGAGAGAAACACAAGTCCTTCCGGACTCAGTAGCATTTCCATCGCCATAGATGTGGAGGCAGTATGGCGGCAAGGAGTGAAAATCAAACCCCTCTTCGCGTCTTTGGAAAAGGCCTGCGGTCATATGCCTGTCAGTCAAGCTACGATGTATCATTTATTACCACTAGCAGCCCCCCGCATCGAAAGGCCATTCCAACAGGCGCAGCCCTAATAGCTGGACCCACCCCCGCGGCCTTATCTGTGCATGGTGCAAGCCGGCACAGGCAATGTGGGGCTTCTCTGTACTGAATACGTTATGTCCGGGAGCGTGTGACGGAAGAAATTGTCGTCACCTCGACAAAATACATACCAACGGAGTAGGGATAAAGGAGACAATCTACTACGCATCACACGAAGTCAAGAACGCCAAACAGCGGTTGAAAATTCAATCAATGAACGTGGAACGTCGGAGAGACAAAACACCAAGAGTATCGGTAAAATATATATTGAGGGACTGAAAAATGATCATTGATTGATAGACGTGATCCTTGCGCTTCCAGTACCATCTCTGATATAGATGTAAATGCTCAGGAACACTTCACCTGTATTTGCTATTTTCTACATTGGGAAAGTCAGGAAAAGTGGTTTTCATGCTCGAGTCAGTCTGTTATCGATCACGTGTAGTCATATGCTCGTCTCTCTATCACTCTATCGCTACTTTCCACTATAGCACTCAGTCCTTTCGTCTTACAGACATAGTGTATCTCAACAGCAAGTATTATATGCTTTTCTCTCATTCCTGGTAGCTTTAAAGAGCATCATCTATGGTGCCGGTAAACATCGGATTTGTACTATCCTCATCCCAGTCTCGGCTGTTTTCACCGCCCGTGGCCGCTGGGCGGTGGGACGCCGATTGGCCACTTGCATTTATCGAGCGCCAGAGCGAGCGTCACCAATTCATGAACAACGTTGATTGTCGGCCTTTCTACGTCTTCAGTGAATACTGCAATGGGTCCTTCTAGCTGAGCTCGTCGCCTTCGTCCTTCATTTCCCGGCCCTGTTCTCTCTTTCTTGCGCTCACCATGCCCTCCTCCACCTCCGCCGGCGGCGCTTCTCCCACCCCCGACGCTCTCGAATCCGACCTCCTCACAAAGCTCGCTGCTACATCCGCACTAGAAGACCTTCAAGAAACACTTCTCGGCTCCCTTCACCGCCTAGGCTGGACCGACAAAGTCACTACCCTCGCCACCGAACTCCTCCGCGCTGGCCGCTGTGAGACTTTCGACGATGTAATGGAAGCAGTCGTCGCCTCTGCTGAGGGCAGGTCACATCCAGCGCTGGACTCAGAATCATCTTCCCACAAGCCGAATGGCGACTCAAAGCAGAATGGTTCCAAGGGGAACACGACGAACGGCACCGCAGTAACCAACACCCAATTTGATTCGGACAAATACTTTGAAGGGGTCGACGTTCGGATCCCAGAAACTGTGGTGGGAGAAGGCGTCCGCGGCCTCAAAGATATATTGCGGGACATGGTTGATCTTGAGGGCGAAAGCACTACAAATGGGGACAAGAAGTAACCCAGCAGAAAGACATGAATCTTGCATGGCGGTTGTTCTTTGCATCTGGAGTATTGACTGGTTTTTTGTTTTTTTCGGGATTCAGCGGATTTGGCTGTGAGATTGAACCCGTTGCATGTGCCCATCTACGACCCTGTGGGAACTGGAAGATCGATGGGGCGTTCTTGTATCACTTTGATAGACAATTGCATTTCGCGCAGAGGCATGGCTTGCCCTTAGAAATACCCTGCAATTGAAGCTTCTTTTCTTGAGTTTATGGTTGTCACGCTGTCTACAGCCGGGTTATTGGCATCGTACCGGTCTCGTCACTAATAAGCCGCATAGAAGCAGGCACTGTGGTAGCATGAGCGACTCCAATATAAGGCGGCAAGATGTCTCAAAGCATTTAATTCTTTCAACTATTATCCTTCGCACCCCAGGGAGACGTGGCCGTGTGCATGATGAGATTGGCAACGGATAGGAGTATCAATGGTGCGTCCTGTTTCTTGTCAACTTGTTTGACTTTTTCTAACCTAATATCCAATTCTCTTACCCGCCACTCCTTGATGATCACACCGATCTGTCGCTAGTGAAGGATTCATGGACTTTGGTATAGATGACCATACTGAAGAAGAATATCCTCAGCGCACTCAGGATGTCCAGCTCAAGATTATAGAAGATCAATGGGTCCCAGGGTGGAGCAAATGGAGAACTGCAGAGGATACTACCAAGAGTTGAGCTTTTTCAACTATGATATTCAGCTAAGGCTGCTACAAAGTAGGAATTATAGGTATATCGGCATGATAGAATGAATTCGCTTGAAACCCTGACTGATGTATCGGATATACATGCGGCAGACTGGTTTCTTATGCCCTTTTGCAAATCACGCTTCTTACTCGTCGCCACTACCCTCACCACCTCCGAAACCAGCACCGCCTCCTGACCCCTCACCTAGTCCAATTCCACCACCAGCGCCAAATCCGGCACCGAAGCCACCCCCAGCACCGAAGCCGCCACCCTCACCACCACCGCCGCCGCCGCCGATGCCGCCACCTGCTCCGCCGCCTGCTCCGCCGCCATAGCCCGCGCCGTTGCCTTCACCGGCGCCAATGCCAGAGCCTTCACCTGCTCCAGCACCGGCACCTGCTCCGCTTCCATAGCCCTCGCCGCTGCCTTCACCGACGCCAATGCCTGAGCCTTCACCCCCGCCGCGTCCACCTCCCCAGCTTCCACCGCCACCTCCCGCGGAAACCTCAGAGCCTGTAATGTAAACTTGATCAGATAATGCCGTATAAGATTTGCATAGAAAAAGTACATACTAGATTCACCCGCCACGGGAGCCGCAACAGCAGCAGCGCCCAGGCTAAGAAGCGCAAGAAGGTAGTTCAGCCGCATTTCGACCGAGTAGGTTGCACTAGCCCATTTGTTAACTCAGTGGAGGTGGATAGAGGAGGAAAAAACATTTACCAAATTGGGTTTAGAACTTGATTGCTTGAGAGAAGACTTGGATTCTTGTTGAAGGGATACAAGCGTTGAGGCGAAGTACAACCATTTTATACTTTTGCATGACCATTGAGCTCCATCCAGCAGACAAGCTTACTTGCCTTCAGCTCGGTGCGAGTATCAGCAATACAATCGGCAAACTCCGATGTCTCAGGAGTAGGAGGCCAGTCACACGTGTCTCCGAACGTCGAGTTTATAATATCGCGGCCGGATCTGCTTGTCAATTGCGCTTCATTGTCTTCTCGGCCAGTAAGATCAGGCAACATGACAATGGGCCCGATGTAACCCCTGGTAACACGCTGTAGTCCACGCAAGATACAAACAGAGTCGATGGGCTCAATTGGTTAATGTAGATTGTCGAGATGCTCCTTCCGAACTGGTCTGCATATACGCCTGACAGGGTGAAACATCGAGACATGACATGCTGAGAGCAGGGCTGATAGGGTGGGTATTGCGGCTAGGTAGCTATATGTCTCAAGTCTTCGTTGCATTCCCAAAACTAATGATGTGGTTCCTGGAATATAGACCTGGGTGGGCCTATTCCTTGTGGCCTGAGGTGTTCATACGGCGCTGCTAGATTGTCTCGATTGGGAAGGAACATTGCTTCTTCAACTACCTAATATTTCCACACCTCTTTTTCCCTCCATAATCTGTGATCTCTGCGTGCATTGGCAAACCGCTTTTCTGATTTGACAGTTCTATTTCATCAGCATGCTCACGTTGTGCACCAGACCCCTGTATTAAAATGCTCGAGTATCTTGCACAACCCCTTCAACACGCGTCAAAGAGTGCCTCTCGTACAAGGGCATGAGGAGCTCAAAAGGGCCAGCCTCATATCGCAGTGTCTCATTTGCATACCGTCTCAGACCAAAGTAACATACTCCTGATTCAAGGACCTTTCCTCTTTCAAAGCTGATTCGAGTGCCCGAGACTTCTACCTACATGCATACACAGGAGACTGTTTTACTCCCTAGCACATAAATGCCACTATTGGACAGCACATGGAGTGGATTTGGGATTCTGAACAGTTGAACTTCCATTCATTGATTTTCTGTGAACAGTGCGGACGACTACTCGGTAGGTATTCAATCTACTGACGAAATCGTAACATATTTCAACACGCACCGAAGAGCGTTTGAACAGAATGCACTAGCAATCCGGCTTGATTTCAAAGGCACTAGCCACAGGATTGGAAAGAGACCAGGTAATACCCTCACTCATCACATCGTCCCAGTTTTTACTGGCAGACAGCTTGTCTCCATACCGTCGGAAGCCATGGGGTACACCACGGAAGACATTGACGTTTGTAGGGACCCTTTCAGCCAAAGTTAGCAACATAACCTCAAGCGATACAAACATACGGCTACTTACCCGTTATCACTCAGTAACATCCCATAGAAAAGCCCTTCATCTCTCAAGGGATCATTTCCAGCAATTCCAAAAGTCGTCGGAGGTAAACCTTTCACCTCCTCCGCAGTCGCGTTCCCAGGATTCATCCTGCGATCACTAGCAGATTCTTTGAGCTCATAAATGCCTAGTAATCCGCCAAACAGTCGAATGCGTGTCATAGGAAGAATAGGTGCCTCGGCACACTGAACCAAGCTCGACAGCTCGGGGCTGCACAGCAATGTCTGGCGCGGGGCGTAGTAATAATCTGTATGCGCAAGACACGGGATCATGAGAACCTGTCCTCGGATCTTAGGACAGGCAGCAAGGCGCTCATCCTGGCCATTTGCTTGAGCCAATGCCAGCGAGGCTGTCATCCAGGCTCCAGCCGAGATACCGCCGACGACAACCTGGTCGGCGATCCCACCAATTTCGGCGATGTGCTCGTGCACCCAAACAAAGGCGTCTTCAGTGTCGTTCCAGGCGGTTGGATAGAGGTGCTCTGGGGTGTGACGGTAGTTGACATTGAAAACGACCACAGGCTTGTTCTTGCTTGCGCGAGAGACGACAATCCGCGAACAAATTGCGTCTTCGGAGGACAACGTGCCAAATAGAAACCCTCCACCATGGAAATGAATGTATACTGGCAGAGGCTCAGTAGCTGGCACGCCAGCTGGACGATAGGTGCGTGCTTCGAGGGTTGCGCCGTCACGAGTATGAACGGAGAAGTCTTGCATTTGGACTTGAGACTTGAGGCCTGAACTCAGGATCAGTACTTGCTTTGCCTCTAGTCAATTCCATGCAAGGAGAAAATATACTTTCCATCCCCTTTGCGGCCAGCTCCTCGCGGTTTTTATTAACGAAATCTCTCATCTCTAGGGCCGATAGGTCCTTCGGGGGTGTAGGAAGTGTCGGCGCAAGCGCGACCCAGTCGGCACTTGGTCCTGTGTATTCTGAAAAATCGGCCATGGTGAGTGAGCAATAATAATGATAGAATAGTAGCAATGCAATGCAGATGAAGCCCGTGCAGCATTACGAACGACCCGTTTACCCCCACGTTCAAGTTGGCCTCGGCTTGGTCTACTCGCCGCCAATCGCCGACCCCGCATAGCTTCCGCTCCCTGACAACTCCGGCATATGTGGATCTGCCCGGACATTGTTTACCGAGACCGAAGTCCGGCGTGTTATATTGGCAATCTGTGTTCTCTGTGTGAGGAAAAACTCACATTCTGTACCTTTCTCCCGTTCAGCTCCAAAAAACGACAATGGACTCTGCTATCTCATCCGAACCCCCCTCGCGATCTTTGAAAGGCAAGGTTGCCATCGTGACAGGGGCCGGCTGCCAAGGAGATGGAATTGGCAACGGGCGTGCTATTTCGATTTTGCTTGCCAACGATGGCTGTGATGTGGTCTGCGTCGATCTCAATGTAGAATGGGCGACCAAGACTACCGAGATGATCGCTTCAAAAGCCGGTCGAGGACGAGCCGTTCCTTTCCTTGCGGACGTGACATCATTGAAAGACTGCGAGGCCGTGGTAAAACATGCTGTGGAGCAATTCGGCCGTCTTGACATTCTGGTCAACAATGTCGGAATTGGAGGCGCGGCGGGAACAGTGGTGGAGGTTGATATGGTCGAATGGGCGAAGAGCATGGAGATCAACGTCGCAAGCATGGTGCAGATGAGCAAGTATGCCATTCCGGAAATGATGAAAAATGAAGGAGAGGTTAAGGGGAGTATCGTCAATATGGGCAGCGTCGCCGGTCTCAAAGGTGGGACGCCACATTTACTGTATCCGACTGCCAAGGGCGCTGTGGTGAACATGACACGAGCAATGGCAGCCCATCATGCGTCGGATGGTATTCGAGTCAATTGTGTGTGCCCCGGGGTATGTATAAGTCCTATACTTGATTGAAAAGTTTGAGTTGGTCACTGACTGGAAGGTAGATGCTCTACACGCCTATGATGTATGGAAAGGGCATGAGCGAGGAGGCACGAGAAGCCCGGCGGAAGAGAAGCTTACTTGGAACCGAGGGAAATGGATGGGATTGTGCTGGGGCAGTTGCGTTTCTGGCTGGGCCTCACGCCCGGTGGATGACTGGAGTCATTCTCCCCGTCGATGCTGGAACAACGGCAGCCGTGGGCATCGGAATGACCAAGAGTGCTAGTGTAAATGGCTAAGTATGCTGTATGTATTCTTGTGTATAGAGTTTGTCAAAAACTATCATGGCACAAGCATTGCCAATTGAATCAAAACCAAAGGGCTATCTTAGACAAAATTCAGTTCCACCAAACGCAGTTATCACGACGGGTTAGGACCAGCGAAACGAGAATGATCTGATAAACAGAAGGGTAATTTTGAACCCCGACAGATGTACTCTCTTTCGTAATGGCCACTGACTATGCTTTTTTACCAACATCTCTTTGATATAGAATCTACAGTCTCGATATACTCTATAGCTGACGCATGATATTTGAAATGATCGATTACAGCATTCCCGTTGTTGAACTCTGTAAATTGGAAGGGTAAATAGCAGATCCTCATCTTTCAGCTACGTAATAAATCTCAACGCAGCCTCTTTCAAGTTATTCTGTGGGTGGGTCTGCTCTGAAACTGGTCTTCCACGGTCTGGCCGCATGGCGATGGTGCTCCGAGGAGCACACACTCAGTACAAAGCTGTTGATAGTCGAAGTGAGGGCAATAAAATATCATCATTAGATGGGAAACATTATTATCCCTACAATAAGAAAAACCAATCAAAAATTAAATACTCGAGTCTATACTTGAGGCATGCAGACCTGGTCACGTGGCAGTCCATTCACCTCACTGTGCCTTAGTCCTGTTTAGTCTGTCTCTGATCTGACGCTTCTCTCGCTCGTTGTCCATCATCGTCTACCTGCATCGTGCCGTGTTCTCGAGGGAATCTTTCCCAGTTCGCGTCTCCCTGCCCCTTCCCGTCCGCCCCTTCGGCCCCCCCTGAAGAGACCACCTTTTCATCCCCCGGCCATCCAGCTTCCCCGCTCTCTCGTTCCAGGCGGTGCCCGGGTCAGCGCTCATTTCCATTTACCCCACGCCCGTCTCTTCTCACGACAGTGTCACAGCCTATCGGTCGATCACCGAGTTCGGCTTAGACGTTTGCTACAGTCAGGACCCCCGGTTCATGCGGTCGCCGCGCGCGAGCCCTGCCCGTATTGTCCTGCCAGGTCGCGCTTTCATGAATCGGATCATTCATCGCATCGTGTTTGTCAACTAGTTTCGCTGGTCATAGCTCGTCGCGGTCACTGCGGTTTGGCGGCTGGCGCGTGTACGTCCTCATAGTCGCCCGTGCATATTAGCCTCCTGAAAATCTCCAGTCGCCATGCTCCACACATCCTACCACGCAGACTCCGATGCGGACGATGAATACGAACGCAGCGTGATTACCTCTCCGCACCTCCCTACAGACTCGGAGACTTCGCCAACAGACTCTGACATTACCTCTTCGGAACACACTCCGACCAAGTTTGGTTACTCCGACGAGCGCTCTCCCCGGACGGTGATTACAGAATGGACGGTCGACGAGTGCCTGGAATACTTGACCTCTCTCGGTCTGCTTCAGTATCACGGTACATTCAGAGGTGAGTTTGCTGTGTTGAAAGGGGTACTATGGACATGATTGCTGACAACCGTTGACCGAGCAGAAAATGGAATCGTCGGCGAAGCGCTTATCGCCCTGAGACACGAAGAGCTGAAGGAGATGGGCATTAACAGCGTCGGACACCGATTGACGATTCTCAAGACTGTATATGAAATGAAGGTCAAACAGGGTGTCCCGCTTGAAGCGGACCATTACATCCCACTGTGTATGTCCCCATCGAATCGCGTGGCCTTTTCACTGGCGCTGACCTGTCCGCACAGCAACGGAGCAAAGTATGAATGAAAGTGCGTCGCAAGACGACATTGCCCGTTTAATCCAGTCCATTCGACTTCGGGACGAGAAGCTCATGGCCGTCGAGGTAGAGTTACGCCGGGTTTCCGAGGACTACCGGCGATTACGGCAAGAATTATTGCCAGTTTTCAAAATCGCCAAAGATCGGTCACACCCACTCCCTCCTCCTTCGTCTTTAGGGCAATCATCAGAAACGTTTTACGATAGCCAGACTCTCAACTCCCCCTCACAACTCACGCTTCCCGATCAGTCCAAACTCTCCAGGGGTATCTCAAAGCGCACGTACACTGGAGGTGGCACTCCCAAAAGCAGCTCACCAACACACATTCCCTCTGTCCATGAACGGCCCGGGTCAAGTTTGGACCCTTCGGCGGCTGCCATGGCTGCTTCTAGTCACCTGACTGCTTCCCTCAACGGAGGACTACAGCACTCACCAGGGATGCCATCTCCAACATCTCCAGGCGCGCTTTATGCCCAACAACAGACCCTCAATCCGCGATCCTATTCTCAGTCCAGGGAGAGCAACATCGGTCGCACAGGGCATGACCATGATGAGACAGCAACCTTGCATACTCGCTCAGATCGACCGACCACAAGCCATCCGCCCACATCACGGACAGACACACCCTCCTCAGTTTCACGAGCCGACTCGCGAGCTGGCGGGGAACCACCCAGTGTGGAAATCTTCAAATCGTTCCGGGTCTCCTTCGAGGATCCCTGCTACAAAGTTCTTCCGGCGGCGCTGAAAAAATACAACATCCATTCCGATTCCAAGAACTACGCGCTATACATTGTTTACGGCGACCAGGAACGATGCCTGACGATGGAAGAAAAACCTCTGATTCTCTTCAAACAGCTGGAAAAAGAGGGACGAAAACCGATGTTCATGCTGCGCAAAATACATCCCGACAACTCCGGCTACCCAGTCGGCGCTATATCTGGCTCCGCACCCAACAGCGCTGGGTTCGACGGCAGTCGAGCGCAAATTAATCTCCCCGGCGGGGTTCTTTGAGGTCGTCTTTCATCTCCTTCTGATGCACTCGTGTCTGCTACTTGAGATACCCAGAGATGCGTGCTCTTTCTCTGTATTGCCAGCCTTGTTGATTCGCATTTGCTTTCAGCAGTGATTGGGTCGAGTCTGCTTTTAAATTGGCACTGTTGGAGTTGTGTGTGCTCGTCTGCCCTCTTCCTAGAGCATTCTTTTGCCTGTCGATTTAATGTGAATAGCACAATTATCATCTGTAGTATTTTGTTCTCACAGTGACCGGTGTACCTGGTAGCCTTATCATCACGTGGACTCGTGTCACCTGGGTCGCGTGAAATGCTCCCGCGATAAGCCCGGCGTCCACGGTTTCAAACAGTCAAACAGTCTCCAGCAGTGCCAATTATCGCGATCGCCTGCCCCAATGACCTGGGATCGCGTCATCCAGGACTCGGACGATGAGGACGAGGGTATCGTGGAGGACGACATCCCGGCTTCCATTGATCTGCCCCAGGGAGCGCAACCGTCCCAGTTCTCGCAACAGCACCAGCTCGACGAAATCTCCCTCCCACAGCATCCGACTCCAAGAGATACGAATCAGTCCACTCGAAATGTCGTCACTGGCCCTGATCTGGGCGTGAATTTCGATAATTTCCTGCAGTCCCAGGAAACGGTGCGGCAGTCCGCATCGCAGCAGCGTCGCGAAGAAAGATGGATTCCGTCGACCAGTGAAGGTGGGGGTGGAGGATCAATTGGTCAGTGAGAACGGTGCAATCTACCAATTGCAACTCTTGTGTTGTTGAATTCAACGGGATGCTCACACTCGAATTATCCAGGTGCCATGATGACGGAGATCGGGCTTGCTCAACAAAGACTACTTGACGACGACACGTCCAGCGCGGGCCAACATCTACCTTCCACCGCTACACCTCACTCTATGCGACTCACGCAAGCAGAGTCGCTACCTACCGTGCTGATTGACCAGTCCGACCAGCTGGGTCAAGAGGAAAGTGGTATTTTCGTCTATACGCGACCTCTAAACGACATCACGTACAGCGACACGCAGAATCTACAACCCACCAGCGGAACCACTTATGACTACATGTCCCCCGCGACCTCGGACTGCATTGGCTCGTCCGCAAAAGAGCCGGCTCATCAATTGAGCGAAGATCTGAACTCCGCGGTAAATGCCAGCGCGCAGTCACGTCCGTCGCGGAAGAGTCCGCATCGCTCCAAGTCTCTGCAGACCGTGTCATACTCCCCCCATGACACAGAACCAATGTCATCGATTGTGTCTTCGCGGATCAGCAGAACAAAGAGTGACACTTTCGGAGCTGGGCTGGTCTCGCCGCAGCACTCTCAGCACGACGAACTTTCGCTGCCAAGTGTACGGGTCGAGGTCCCGGTTTCGAAAAAGACGCGTAGTCGTTCAAAGAAACAGACCTTGCCTGAGGATGACGAGGATGACGAGCTGGCGAACTCGCGGGACCACGAGTTTGCGGCTCAGGTTCCTGTTGAGAACAACACAGTCGCTGTATCTGAAAGCAAGAGTGTGCAATCCTTGGACGGTGGCTCGAAATCCTCAGAGACGGTGTCGGACAAGGGCGCCGCTCAGAAATCCTCGAAGCCCGCCAAAGAGCCGAAGAAAAAGAAGGTAAAGAGAGGGAAGACAACCTCGGAGGTGGTGAAGAAGACCTACAATCCCGAAGTCGAAGAAGACGTGATATGGGTCGAGTCAAGACCGATGCATGTGGAAGGTGTCGACCCGGAGCCTTTCGCCCAAAACACCTCATCCAGCGGAGAAAAGTCCACCACAGAAGCCCAGGAAAAGCCGGTTCCGAAGAAACGAGGTCGAAAGCGCAAGAAGACCTCTGAGGATACCGCAGGCGACTCCGTGCAGCACACCGACGCCGGAAATGCTGAACTAGACATCGAGCAACCATCACTCGACGATGCCACCGTCTTGGTCGAGACTACTACTACATCACAACCCGTCTCAGAAGAAACCACTCTGGAGACCTCGAAACAAACCGACGCAACCCCCATCCCTCAACATCAACACGAGTCTCCCCCACCAACGGAGGAGGAGGAAGCACCTCAAACCCCCAAGAAACCACAACCCACAAACACAGAGACATCCCAAGACTCTACCAACGAGACCGTGTCAACGAAGGATTCCAGCAAGGGACCCAAGCAGCACAGTCCCATTACATCGACGAGCCAAGTCCCTTTCCGGGTGGGCCTGAGTCGCCGGGCGAGGATTGCGCCGTTGCTGAAGATTGTTCGAAAGTAGGATGTTTGTTTTTGCCGCTTTTTGCGATGTTATTATTATACCCACTGTGCCTGGTCGCGTTTACTGTTTGTTTAATTTGGGCGAAGTGCTCTTGTAGTCCACGCCTGGTATCGATACCTTATATGGAATAGTATGGATGATGATCTACATTGTGGGGGTCTTTGTCAATGAAAGCACTTGATAAAACTACTTAACTAGTCGTTTGAGGGGTAGAATACGGTCAACCAAAGACACCCCCTGTATAAGAATAGACCGGAGAATCCATCGGCCAAGTCATCTGATTACATCAACATGGCCACGATCAAAGCCAGAAGCAGCGAGGTCACTGTCGCCGAGCCAATCGTCCGCAGATCTGCGTCCGCGTCTGATTTGGAACTCTTGCTCGGAACGCGTGGCTCCCCGGCATCTCCTTTGGAAGGGACCTCCACGGGGCAATGGCTAGCGTTCTTCTCGCAGCTCTGCGCACAACGTTCCGAGCTGTTGCCACAAGCTTTCCAGCTGCTAGACCCTTTTTTGTTTGCAGGGCCACGATCGTCACGCCGATACCAGTGCTCGGGCGAATCACGCAAGCACTCGCCCACCGTAACCGGGCGATAGCCCCGCTCCGAGGCGGTTTTCAGCATATGCTCCGTCAGGTTGTGGACCGTTTGCTCGTGCGCGTCGTGCGCGATCACCAGCCATGACTTGTCGTACGGGGAAGCAGAGCCCAGGGCCCGGTCAAAGATATCCTTGGACAACTGAATTCGGCCAGGATGGTCGTTCTTGTAGTCGTCTGTATCGATGTCGTACAAAATGATGTGATAGCCCAAGCCACCGAGCTCATCTCCACAGCCCGACGCGTGGTCGCAGCGGGAGTAAGGCGGACGCATGTACGTGGGAAAGTGGCCAAGGATGTTTCGAAGCGCGGCTTCATTCTTCAGCATCTGATCACGGCGCTGCAGAGCAGTCACCTTGCTGAGATCCTCGTGGGACCAGGTGTGGCTGGCAATCTGATGGCCAGTCCTCTGCATGCGCTCAATTAAAGCCATCCAGGGCAACTTCTTGTCATCGATCTGGCCCTTGCCGTTATTGTTTCCGGTGATGAAGAAAGTAGCCTTGGCGCCGTATCGATCAAGCAGATCAAGCAGGTCCCCAGTGTAGTCGGATGGGCCGTCGTCAAAGGTGAATGCAATCGTTCCGGGAACAGTGCACGAGCGGATTTCCATCGGGCCATACGGCACCTGGCCGACGCGAGGACGAGGGATTTGGTCGGTTGGGGGTCCCTTGGGCTTCTTGTGGGTGTCACACTGGCCGTAGTCGAGCTGGCAGTCCGGGGAGCGGCAGTGGGCCTTGCTCGTTCCGCAGAATCCTGTGGACCGAGTCAGCAAGATTTCCAAGTCGAGGACTGGCGTGACACTTACCGGAGCGGGAGCAGCAAGTACCATGAGGGCAACGACCGTGGTCGGGCCCGCAACGGTAGTCAGGCGGTCCACGAGTCTCCAGGTGCGACGACTGCAGAGAAGAGATAGGCTGCTGGATCGACGCTGTGTAAATGGGGTTGGTGTCGTCGGCACTCGCCAGCACGGACGATCCCAGAGCGAAGCTCAGCGTCACGAGATGTTTGAGATGCATATTGACAGGTCGGCAGAAGGGATGTATGTATGTATGTATGTATGGTAAGTGAACTGACTGATGGAAGAGTTGGGGTGGGGGATGCGAAGGAGAAGACGATGGTCGATTGGGGATGGGGATGGCAAGAACGACAATCAGGAAGGTGAGAGGCAACAAGGTCTTTCTTTCCATTTCAGTCTAGCTACCACTAAACGGAAGGAGCCATTCAATTGCCTTTCCTCCATAGAAATCGTGGGTATCATTGATAACTGCGCAGACCTGGGGACAGTGTTCCTTGCAGACGGAGTGAATAAAATCAAGCCACTTTCGAGACGCCCTCCTCCCCAACAGCAGCGAAGACAAAAGGCGCGAGTGTGTTGAGATGCGGACCGAACTTGGCCGGGGCACTGCTGGCGATAGCGCCCACGGCCGCAATCAAGTGTCGCCGGTGAACCGTCGAGATGTTGGGCGAGGACAGGGTTTCGGTCAAGGTGGCTACAAAGGCATCGAGCTGGGTATCCGAGAAGTGCAGCACCAGCGCCGAAATAGCCGTTAGCGCACGCTTGGTGACGACGGTCCCTGCCGTGTCGTTGTGAATGACCGCCATGACCGGCTCGGAGAGGCTCGCCAGCTCTGACTCTTGCAAGAGCGGGCCGAAACACGTAACCACCTTGATGAGCACGTCGATGGCGTCGCTGCTGAAGCCCTTCGAGGGATCCTTCTCCAACATGCCCCGCACGACCGAGCCTCGTCGGGAGGACGGCGAGGGTGTCGGGCCGACCAGTCGAGGGATCAGGACTTTGGAGACGGCCGAGTATGCTGCAAGTGTATTTTGCTGCGCGGGCTGGCCGGCTTGAGGGCGAGGCAGGGTGTCCACGATGACGCGCAGAGCGGTGTTGGGGACGGAGGTGTCAATCGTTTGGGAGGCGGTCAAGTCGGTCAACTTCTCGAGGAGGGGCATCAGGGACTCAAAGGGCAGTCGGATAGCCAGGGGGCCAAGGCTGTGGCAGCCTTTGTTTAGCAACAGGACGATCATTCATGACTGGAGACTCACCATTTGAGGGCCTGGTTTTGCACATCTCCATGCTGATCATCCAGAGCCTTGAGCAAGCCTTCCACCAGCCGGGTCGAAGAGCGCTGGTCTTGGAAATAGCCTGAGCCGGGGGCGCTTAAGATTGTGTAGAGGTCGTTCAGAGACATGTAGCGCAAGTCGGCATCCGGGTCGTCAAGCTTGGCCAGCAGGCCAGCGATGTTTTGCTGGAAAGCCTGGCGGTCTGCCATGGCGAGGAGCGTGTATGACTAGAGGAGATGGATGGGGTAAGTAGGTGTGAACTTAGATAGTAACTAGCTCGATAGCGGTGGTTGAGGGTGCCTGAGGCAGCCACACCACAGGAATGCCCATCGTGCCCCTCGGATGATCGATGGATACGTTCATTGGACCATCTGGCATCCGAACCGGATAATTACCGAAAATCTAGAATGATTCCCACTGGGGTTGGCTGTGACACCAGCATTAGGTCATTGCGCACGGACCATATTCGGAAATGTCATAGATCCTGGATGTCGAGCAAGTACATAAGGCGTGGAATGGAGTTGCACCTACATACCTGGATCGGATTTTGGTTTCCTCCTCTTGCACCTAATTCCTCAATTTCTATCATTGGTTTTTTTTTTTTTTCAATTGACCCGAAATGCGCTTCGCTCGTCTCTCTCTACTCCGGGCTACGGAAGCCCGGTTCATTCGGCCAGTTTCCCTCGCCAGTCGACCTACCCAGCAGCTAGGCCGCCGGTTCTATTCCAATGGGAAGGAACACGGCCAGAATGAGCCTAAAGCCGGCTATTCACCATGGTTTGTCCCTAATCTTCTTCCCACTTGATCTTAACACTCTGACCTCTGGACCAGGATGATCGGAGCAGTCGTCATCGGCGGTTCAGCGATCATGTATCTATCCCTGGGCGGGCCGAAGAAGGTATCTCGGGGAAAGCAGGAGACAGGAGAGAAATCGCCGCCCGAGCCGGTGGAGGGACAACCCAGAGAAGAAAGCAAAGCCACTCAAGCTGCGGCCGAGAAGACAGCGGAGGACAAATCGCAGGGTCAGGAGACGAAGCGGGGGAAGCCTTACTTGCAGAATATCACTCCTTCTGAGGTGGATGAGGTATGTCACCTTCCAAGGGTCGTCTTGGAGTCTTTCGGGCTCGTTCCCGCGAGTATACATACCAGCAAGCTAATGGCTTTGCGTTGAAATGATAGCCCAGTGCCATGAAATCGCCCGGTGGAACGGATACCATGTCCGGCAAGCAAGAGGGCCTGTCGAACGCAGATACGTCGCACCCATTCCTCAACAGCCCCGAGAAGAGCAAGAAGAGGGAGGGTGATACGGAGACAGCCAAGCTGAAGGGGACGGTTTCGACGCAGAGGTAAAGAGAATTGTATTATCATCTGTATCAACTTTGAATTGTTTAATCACTCGACTGTGTTGGGTAGACAGCCAGGTCTCCTTTCCTTGACATAACCCTAACACCACTTGTTCACATTCACTCCTCGTCAAGGTCATGGTTATATCCACATGAGTCGCATCCGTCCAGTCCCGAAGAACATAAAAATGTGTCATGTAAACACAACAGTGAGAATGTGCAAGAATCAAAATCACAGACCAGCCCCTCCCGGCCTTTGCCAAATATACCACATACCATCATGCCCCATGACCCGCCCAGTCAGTCACCCCAATGCGTAATTATGGACAAGAGCGAAGCGCATTCCCTTCACTAGAGATATTAAAATGGGCAGTATGATGAAGGGGGGTAACAGACTCCGAAGAGAAACATAGAATACACAGCTAGGAAATTGAGTTGCAGCGGTCCTCACGAATCCTGCTTGCTGCTGCGTGAGCGCAGGTTCCGCCTGTCGGGCACAGGCTCGCCGTTAATCAGCACCTGAGGCGTGTCGTTCTCCTTGCCAGTGGCGAGAGTAGCCGTAGCATGACCATTCCCCTCGACTTCCTCGTCCTCCTCCTCGGCATCACTGCGCTCATCCTGTACGACACTGTTGAAGACGTAGTTGGCCAGGATCCGTAGAATCAGGAACATCCAGAAGAGGTTAACGGCCTGTAGACTGGCGAGTAGGGCAAAAGTGATGTATTGACTGATCCAGCACTTGTATTGCTGTGTCTCCCAGTTGAGCTCAAAGGGTCCGACCGTCCGGAATTCTGTCAGGACAGCCCACAGGATCTTCAGGTTCAGGTAATGGCGGAGGTAGGTCCAGATACCGACGAACATGACGTAATAGGGTATCGTGATGATGGAATCGAGGTAGTTGAGCGTTTTGGAGGTCTGTCCAGGCAATTAGTTATTATGGGGTTCGATTTCTCTCACAAAGAGAAGCATACCGCTAAGAAAAAGTCCGAGATGTCCATGGTGATATAGACCGCAATACCCATGTATGTGAAGTGGAACCGATAGCTGAGAGCAATCAGCGCCAGGGTGATGATATGGTGTCCGACGAGCTCCTTGAAGTCCTTGCGGGGCTTCTCCAGCTGCAACATCAAGACGATCGCCTGCTGCGCCCAATAGCTCGCCTGCAGGAGATAGTACGTCTTGAAGACGGCCTCGTGAGCGCGATGCGGGAACCCCTCAAACATCGCCGTGGTGTTGAAAAACCAAATGTCAGACCGGTACATCACGTACAGACCAAACGGCCCAAAGATGCTGAAATACATCGCAGTGTACACCTGCTCCATGAACCGCGCGGTCTTGCCCCGGGTCTTGATCCCGCAATAGCGCGCCCACGGCCGGATGACCTGCTGCATCAGGAACTCACGTGTAAACGACAGGACTATCGTGTAGAAAGCCACGAATGTAATGTCTTTCTTGCCCTTGCCGTACATGACCGGGCCGCCGGGTGTCTTTGGTGGCTGCGGGTATGAGATGAAGATGGCGCTGTGCATTGGGTTCGACGGGGTGGGGTTGATCGCGTACAAGGACAGCAGGGCGCACACGATGAGCAGGGGCAGCAGCCAGGTGTACTTCAGGCACTTGTCGGCGAACCGGTGGAGGAGGGACCGGCTGCGGCGGCGTTGGGAGGACTTGGCCCTTGATTTCTCCGACTGGGCCTGTAGTTGCTGTGAGACATTGTCGTGTGAGTAACAGCCGTCGCGAAGGCATTGCGGAGGGAAAAAGTACCTTGCTCAGATCGGGGCTAGTGGGCTCGACGGGACTCACGTCGTTCATGGTGGACATCGCGGGCGCGCTGGTGTCGCCGCGGATGTCCACACCGAGGTTGTTGGACCTGCCCCGAGGACGGCCCATGGCGGAGAATGTGTTGGAAAAGAGGGTGAGGTGTGCAGAGCAGTCTGGGTGTCACGAGGATGGGGCGGAAGAGAAGAGGAAAAAAAATCCAGGGGGTTTCCGGATGAATCCCGGAAGAGTCCACCGCGCGCCCGGATCGATCGCTGGTTCGGCAAGCCTTGGCAGCCAGCCCTAGGGTTAGATCATTCACCCCATGCTATGCTATGGTGAAGCTGATTCTTGCGGTTTCGCCTTTTTCTTTTATTTTATTCTTGAAGAACATTTTTGTTTACAAGAATGTCATGCCTCCGTGCTCACGCGACGCCGTGACCATAGTATGCGTCTCCACTACGAATACGACCACACTCCTAAGACCTCCCATTTTGACTGGATCAGGGCAGAGTAGCCCTAGGCCATAGCTGATATCGGGTTCAAGTCAGAAAACTATGCAGATTGAGGTTCAAGTCAACCGGGGTCTCCTCCGATCCCAGGACGGGAGCTAGCTGCCACTTGGGCAAGCTAGATGTAGCGATCGCTTACTATGCAAAGAGTATCTGCTCATGAGAGTGAAAGGGGTTATACCTTGTCTGTGTCTCGCGGTACCGATTGTAGAACTGACGCACGAGGAAGAAAATCACCCCGTGCTCATGCCAAGCCGTGACAACTACGATCTTATTGGATGATTGGGGAGTATGTAACGCTACGATGAATCCAACTACACTCTTGAATAGTGGGATGAGAATTAATTACCTGGTCATTTCTGAGGTAATTATCGATGAGAAAGCGAAGATGCTTCATACATGTGTGCCTTCTTGAGCTATTTCCTATGTCTTCCACAAGTTTCTCAGGCTCTGGGAGGAAAGGGAACAAGACAGCTTGCTCCATCTATTCACTAGTTATTATTCCCCTAGTTGAATGTTATGATACTAGTCAAACAAAGAGAATTTCCTTCGTCGGTCGCGCTCTGCGGAGCTGCTCTTGTCGACATATAGAAAGGCAGATTTCAGGCCTGTTCTGTAGACGAGGTATCGTCTTCAGTGAGAGCGATATTGTACTTGTTGGTGCCGGGCGATGGGAAGACATCCTCAGCTGCCTGGGCGCGTGTGTTATCCCCCTCACTATTAAATTTATACTCCGGACCATCTCGAGGTTCGCAGCCGTAATATCGAAGGAAAGGTTTGAAGGAGAATCGGCTCCGTGTCGAAAGCTGTAGATAGGCGAGATTTGGACCTTCAAGATACCGTACTGGTCGAATTTGGCCTGTAGGAGACGCCCGTGGTGTGGCCCAAAGAGTGAGACGGCTAGCACCTATCAACTTCAAGTAGTAGGAGAGAGCGCACCCTTCAAAATCGGACGCGACTGGAGAGTAATCTTTAAGCTCATCCGAGAATAGAGGCTTAAAGAGACAGGCTTTAAAGCCGAGGAGGTCTTGATCGTTAGGGTCAAATAACCCAATGGAAACCCTAAGCTTAGTGAGCTCATCACTTGGATAAGCATCCTTTATTTGGGAGTTTAGCGGCTGGAGAATGGGTGACGCTGATTGACTATACTTGTGTCACGTTTCATCGCCTTCGTCGTGTGACCATCGGGCACAGACTCCATGGTGCAGGGCAAGAGATAGTACCAGAAATAGAAGGTGTGTAAAGGATCTCGTTCAGGCCTGTCGCGTGACAAATTTTTCTGCTCGACTGTCTTCTGGATTTCCTCTCTCTCTTTTAAATAGTTAGACAATCTAGGTGATTCTCTCCCTCTTCATGAACTGCGTTCCATTCTAAGAGACGATGAGCCTGGCAGCTCGTTTATACGAACTTTCTCGACCAAATCTATCGTCCTCTCTGCCCTCAGCTCAGATGATAAATCCACAACCCATTATGGTCTTTTGAGCACAATTTTCTGTGTCGCTATTGCGCGAATTCTTTTTTTTTTTTTTTTTTTTTTTTTTAGCGCCGGCGGGCCGAACCTTCGTTCTCCACACCCCAGTCCCACCCCAGTCTCCGTAACTTCCATGGTAGCGAACTCGTGAACCCTCTGCATGGGAGTGACGACAAGTTTGTAAATTCATTGCCTAGGAAACTGAGTTATTAGTTCTAGACTGCACCTATCGACTCGCGCCGGAAATAAATTCCTTGCCGCAGTCCACGACGCCGAAGATGCGGTTCGATGGGTTCTTTCACGCCCGGAAAAGTTCAATGCTTCCCAGTTTTCGATTTCTTTGTCTCTAGATCTCAGCTCGGTGGTCTTACCACAAGGGCCTTATTCCTGACAGAGTGATTAGTCTCGGTTAGGATTACAACATAAGGCTATTTCATGTTGCTTCATGCCCCAGGCCTGCCTCATATTTGCGTCGTCTGCTTTTAGAATGCATATCTGGTTGATCCCGAATATATGTAGAAAATTTAAATATTAACTCTCAATTCTCACGCGGGTAACCGTTGGGGCTCCGACTTGGTGGCGGGCATCACATGAAACTTGTATACATTCTTACCACTTCTCCATATCCTGACACCTATCTAGCAGTGCTACCGGAGATCTGCAAGAAACTCTGCGAATATGGCACCAGTGGGTGGTCCTCAGCTCGTGACATAAACTAGGCCAATCCGTATCAGAATTGTTTACTCGGAATAGTGTTTCATATTTCGGAGAGACTGCATTACGTAAAATCAATATAGGGCTCGATCTACACGTGACATCTCCTAATAAGAAAGTCCTGGTCTGGGGTGACTCACATAGGAGAGTGCTTTTGTGAATTTGACAAAGTTCTCAACAATCAGTCTCGTGAAGGGTGTCCATTGCAAAAATGTCTTCATCGTACGACGTTCTTGTCACTGGCTCGGCCGGTCATCTTGGAACCGCTTTGATGCTAAGCCTGCCTTCACTGGGCTTCAAACCCCTGGGAATCGACATTCTTCCCTCCTCAACTACGACACTTGTGGGTTCTGTTAGCGATCGCAATTTGATTACCTCCGTATTCGACTCTAACCATATAAAACACGTCCTCCATGCTGCGACACTACATAAACCTCATGTTTGCAGCCACAGCAAGGAAGATTTTATTTCAACCAACGTTGTCGGCACTCTGATCCTGCTAGAAGAATCTTCCCGGTTTGGAGCGCAGATAGAGAGCTTTGTTTTCTTCAGTACAACCAGTACCTTTGGCATGGCGCTCAGTCCCAAGCCAGGATACCCCGCTGCTTGGATCGATGAATCTATTGTACCCGTACCAAAGAATATATATGGGGTAACGAAGGTTGCGGCCGAGGATATGTGCGCATTGATGCAGAAGCAAAGCGGCATACCAGTCTTGATTCTCCGCACTAGCCGTTTTTTCCCCGAGGAAGACGATGATGAAGACCGTCGCGCAGCCATGAGCGATGAGAACCTGAAGGTTCTAGAACTGGCCTACCGCAGATGCGACATCGAGGATATCGTTAGCGCATCAGTCTGTGCAATGAAAAGGGCCAAGGATATTCGATGGGGAAAATACATCATAAGTGCCCCGCCACCTTTCAACAGCGACATGAATACTCTCAATGCTCTAAATCGGAGCCCTGCGGAGGTGCTCAGGAAGGAATTTCCTGATGTGGACATCGTTTTCAAGGAGAAGGGGTGGAAGCATCTAGCAAGGATCGACAGAGTGTATGATTCAAGCAGGGCAGTGAAGGATCTAGGATGGACTCCAAAGTATACATTTGGAAAGACTGTTGAAAGGTTGGTGCGTGGCGAGCAATGGAAGAGTGATTTGACAGCGAGAGTAGGCAGGAAAGGTTATCATGCTGTGAGAACTGGGGTGTATACAACGAAATGAGCCAATCAATTCACCATATGGACTAGGAACAAGTCGCTGGATTTGTGAGATAGGTGGGTGCAAACTCGAAAGGGCTTGATCGAATTCAAGATCTTCCATGAAATTCATTGTGTGCAAATACAAGCCTACCAGAATCGCGAGTTTCCATTGCTGAACCCAAACTAACTACGCTATCTACAAGCACTGGGAGTAATAAGAATTCTGCTCTTCGCAAGTGGTTCCCGATGCGCAGGCGGTCGGGCCAGTCCATCCCTGTCCTCCGCACTGGCCCCAGTGAGTTTGAGTTGCCCCAGAAGCGGTGGCAGTTGTGCTCGTGGTCATGGTCGTGGGCTTGGTAGTGGCTGTGGTGGACTTCGAGCTGGAGCTGGTGCCTGTGCCGGAGCCTGAGGGGCTGGTATAGGTCGAGTCGATATCTCCCCAGCGAATGTTGGAGAAGACGACATGTGTGGTAGGGTCTTGGGCCAGTATAGTGGCAGGGTTGCCTGCGGTGCTGCTGCACGGGCCGCTGCTTCCACTGTCGAGCCAGTTCATGTACTGGCTTCCGTCGTTCCAGATGCTGAATATCAGGACCATTCCACGGCCGAGCGCCTGGCCCATGGTGGTTAAGCCGCCGAAGGTGGACGCAGAGCTGTCAGAAGACTCGCACCACGATTGCGTAATAGAATCGAGACCGGACGACGACTTCGCGTTCGGGATGATCTTACCGTTCTGAATGTATTGTCGTCGGATTTCAGTCAGGGTACCGGTCTTGGTGCCGTCGTCCGTGATAAACTGGGTAGTGATAGTGAAAGGTTTAGAGGTGTCTACAGTATCGCCCGGTCCCCAGTAGTTGGTCACGCCCTGCGCGTAAGGGTTGAAGCCGCAGCCGCCCTTATCGCAGTCGGTGGTGCTGCAGGGATGGGGAGTGTAGGCATTGGCCATGGAATTGGCCTCGAGAATATCCATCTCATTGCAGCAGTAGCTCTCACCGTTGGGGTTGAGCGTCCCGTTCCTCCAGGTCTCGACCGGGCATTGTGCATCGCAGTATCCCGAGCCGTACTCAGCACCGCCGGTGTTGTATTCATTCCTTCCGCCGCTGGCGCTCATCTCGGACAGATAAAGGGCGCCGTTCTCACCGCATGGCAGAGTAGACATATCAACGTCGAAGCTCAGCTCCCTACCGAGGAGCTGCATCATCACATAGTTCCCATCCGCTCCGAGGAGGTAGAGTCGTGGAGAGGCATTGCCATATACGCCGTTGCTCTCGACGTATTGGTACATAGTCAGCGAGTCTCCGGAAACAGACACACCGGCGGAGGTATAGTTGGCTGCTTCGATAACACAATTCTCTGCACAGGTGGCTTCGTCGGGGCACAGGGTCGTGTTGACACCGGATGAGGTCGTACAAGACTCAGAGCCACCGACGGTATGGATCCAGCGGGACCCCCAGTCCAGGACAATCGAGGTATTCTGTTCCACGCAGCCCCCAGCAGTGGAACACATCCAGGTGGTGAGAGCAGGGTTTCCAGGGTCGGATGTGGCCGGCTCCTGCGCCTGGATGAGGGGCAGCGAAGCCAGCCCTGCCACGATAATACTCGTCCTGATTGAGGGCATGATGATTGATTGCTATTGAACGAAATGAGAAGCTTGCAGCCATCCTGATGCTTAGCGACAGTCATGGGGTATTTATGCATTCATATCGCGGTCTCTGCATCGTCGACGCGGGCCCCAAACGGGACGGGCGAGGGCGTCCGCTTCGACGCATTGTGCTACCGTGCCATCATCTCTGCGGGGAACAATTTGTGTCAAACGTAGCTTGAGAAGGCCGAGAGAATCTTGGCGACTATGGGGAAGAGACTATTTGTGGGCGTCTCGCGGTGAGCAGGAGAGATTCAGTTGACCAAGCTCTGGCGGACCGCCGATCCGCAGTTGGGATAGGCTCGAGCAGCGTCCTCAATTGCCGCTGAAGAAGGCACGTTCGTGTACCCCGTATCCCATCCTGACTCAATCTCTGCAGCCGGCTCTCCGCGTCCAGAAGAACGAGAGACAACATGAGGGAGTTGCCTATCTGGGTCAGGGGGAGGCTTCATTCGTCACGGTCGTCACGCCTTCCACATACGACGAAGCAGCCCCATCCATCCTTTTTACCCTGGATTTCGATGAAAGTTTGGCCAGACCAAGCCACGGTAGCAGGGGCTACAATTGGCAGCAATGGGGCCGCTCTCGAGTGTTTGGGATAAATTGCCCCACCTGCTGTTCCTGAAACGGATCTCAGAGCCGGATATCTAGCTTATTCTCCCCGCAATATGAGCCAATAGCTGATAATGCGCTAGTTATCTGCCAATGAATAGGTTAAAATAGGGTGTGCTAAGGCCCAGGGGCAGAAGCAGAACGGGATTGGACGCGGCGGTCATCGCGTATATCATTAACCCATTTGATAAGGGCCAAAGCCCGACGTTTTCCATACAACGCTTATGTACTAAGAGGACTCGATACAGAAGAAAAGAGAGATGATTGCTGGGTTGGTGGCACATATACAAGTACGAATCGGAGTACAGGCCCATTTTGTATATGCAATTGCTGTGTATGATGGATCAGAGCTCGGCCCCATCATAATAGATAGGTTCCATCGCCACATCTCCTTCCTTCCCACGCATATAAATGTACTTACAATGATCATCAACAACGCCTATTTTCAAAGCTTATCCTGGGCAACCTGGCCCTCTGTGTCATTAGTAGAATAGAGGCAACACAAAGACCAAAGGGTTTATTGGTATTTTGCGAGACCGTTTTCATTTAGCATACATCTCGTCTTCTTTGACTTCGGGGAGAAGCAACTTCAAGATGGAGTTGAATAGCCGACAGGTCCCCCAATGTCCAATCCGGGGTAGAATATCAACCAGTCCACAAAATGTGCTTGATTCCGAGATTGTCGGCCGGAATAGTTTGAAACCATTGGCTTCAAAAAGCAACGTCTCACTGTTTATGCCAATACCGCTCAACTCGGGAAATTCCACAGTTTGACGTAAGTTGACTGCAGTATCAACACCGAATTTGATATAACAGAACCAAATGAGGGCGGCGCGGAAAATTATCCGAGGGACGTGAAGAGGAGGCTCAGTTCTCAGATTCTCCAGCCCCAGTTCACGGAGAATTAGGGCAGCATGCAGTGCGCATCTTTGGCCATCTGAGGACGAAGCCCAGTCACGTACACAATCAACATGGCGCTGTGCCTCATCAAACCCCTCTTTGCCAATGACTAGCTCAAGGTGATCGATATTGGCATATAATGAGAAGAAGATCGAGTGCCAAAGTATAGGCAAGCAGTATGGGTCCAATTTTTTCCCTCGGTGAGGGACGATATGTGTTTCATAGAAGTCCATAAGGGCGTGTTCGGATCGCTTTCGTTGCTTTCGGTCATTTTCATTCCTTATTTCAAGAGCTGAGGCAGCGATCAATTGGAGCTCAAGATAAGTTTGAAATCTGTTGATCGAAGGAGCGGCCATTGACGGGTTTGTTTGTTGATGATTTGTTCCTGTGCCTTGAGGCTGCAAATGACTTTCAAATTCACCTGAGAATGATAAGAGGCTGATCACTCCTTTGCTCCAGTCATCCACGGTTTCGGCTTCCCAGAGATCATCGTCCGACACTGGAGGCAGTTTGGATGGTGAATGTCGCAGATACGGGTCCGTTAGGAAAAGATCGGATATTTCGACATCGTGGACGTGGATACCCGCAATAAGCCTGAAGCCACCAACATTGATTAGTACCTGTGACGTCGGTTAGATCCAGGAACTCACCGATTATGTTCTTCCGCCTGAATCCACGTCTTCCATGCCTTTTCTGGGGTATGCGAGATTTGACGCAAGCTGATCTTGTCTGATGCTCTTTCCAGTTTGCTAACAATCGCTCGCCTCGCCCACTATATTTGAACATATTAGATCAGTTAGTTTCCGCGGGGGGATTCAAGCTCACCACCACCAGGGTGCCGTGGAATGTCTGTGCAATGAGCAGATCCTTTTTTCTCTATTTCGCATCAATTAGTAACCAACTTCCAGAGCTGGTATACGTCACCTAACCCCTGACAGAAGTCCAAATGTTTGTCCTATTAGAGCCGCCTGAACCATGGCAATTGTCTCGGGTCCCTGTCGTGAGAAATACTTTTCCCACTTTCTGGAGTCAGCCGCACGGCAAAAATCTGTAAAACTGGATAGATCAAGGCGTACCGAGGACAATATTGCTTTATTTAGGGTCTCAAAAATCTTCACTCCTTGAGAAGCGGCATGGGACGAGCCCACAAAAAGGCTCCCAATGGAGCAGATAGAGAGAAGAAGTAACGAACTTTTTGAAGACGGTTGAAAGGAAGGAGCGTGGACGATTGGAAAAAGAGGATGGAATTTCGTGAAATACATTTGAATGCAAAGATTCTGCCACAATTAGCTGGTAAAAGTATCAAATGGTCAAAGGTAGGCATACCAGAAACTCTGTTGATGGGAGAGGTAAGAAGGGTATATGCGGCTGAAGTTTCACGGCCAGGCTGGCTCGGTATGCTTCGTCTACCTGTGTCTTCTCTGTTCCGATCTCAGGCGTTGCGTGGTCTGATCGTGACATTCCCATATATGTATACCAATTCAACTGAACCATGCTCTCTCGTGATGAGGATATATCATTTGCGAGAAGCTGGTTGCTGTCGCTCGTAATGTCGCTGGGATGCTGTGGGCCGGGGTCTGGCTGAAGCCAACTTCCAGCCGACATCAAAATCTCCGAGTTAAAAGCACTCAAATCAAAATCTTCATCCGCAAACCAAGCTGGGATCTGGGTATTTGTGTTATTGATGGTCTGTATTTGGTCTTGGCCCGTATCGTGGAGAGAGTCCAAGTCCGCGAGCTGAGATTGGGAGCCTGGTGTGGGAAACTCAGTCACGCCGGCCAGCCCTTGTTCAGGCTGTACATAAGGTAGCCCTCCCATATTGGAGGAAAATATGGCTCTTTGCCGTGCTGGATTGGCAAATGAGTGGGATGTCGAATGAATATCTCCTGTGCTTGAGCAACTATCTCTGACCGAGGAGGGTCGGTGCGGAGGAGTTGGAGGCTCATTGACAGCACCAACTGCAAGAGTATAGTCATGGCTAAATGGGGAGATCTGTTGGTTGTGATGACTGATCACCGGTCGCGATGCATCAATTACTGCGTCGGCGGAGTCGGCAGCCGTGTCCATTTCCGCAGGCGCAATGCTGGATGACCGATGAGATCTCGAGTGTCGCAACAGAGAATCGCTTAGTTCAGGTCAGTAAATATATCTCATTGGCATCAGAAACCGAGCATACTGGCGACTAAATGATTTGCTACATGTGATACAGGCGAACGGCCTTTCCCTAGTATGAATTCTGACATGCCGGGTTAGGTGCTCAGCTTTTGTGAATGACTTGGAGCACCAGGGGCAATAGCGCTGACGCCGGCCCCGCAGATTTTCGCTAGCCATTATCTGATTGGTGTAATTTCTTGGCAGGTGAAGAAGAAAGATGGCGATGTAGCCATAAAGGCGGGGAGGGAAGAGTCTGGGGTTAAGTGTGGCACACCCGGGATTTTCTCTTGGCTCGGCTGAAGGTACTCCCGCCCCCCGGCAGAATTCCATAAATCGACCCCAACTATTCTGCTTCTTGCAGGATTTTTGTCCTATTTGCTCATTTGCGCTCCGTTGGAAGTATTATTGGATATCCCCCCGGCTAGAACCGCTCCCAATATCTGTGCCCCACGAAAATGTGGGGCTAGAATCGACCCAAATTTTGAAAGAAAGGAATCAAGCGGTAAGTATATTTAGAAGGGTGAGTTAGACCTAATCAGATAGTGATTAAAGGACGAGGAGAACTAGCGGAGCCACTGAGAAAATGCAATCACATGAGGAGCAGAAGAACGCGCCTAGAACATAACATGCACCTTCTCACAAATCCACTATTGGGATTTCAATATGGCTGGGATATCTCCCTCCGAAATGGACAACATGGTGCCCCTTGTTTTCCGCAGAAAAGGCACCTCGCAGGGGCTCAAACTCCGCGAGAGTCATGTGATGCCCTGCCACTTTCAGAATAATCTTTTCCCCAGCTTCAAATACCATAGCTGTTGGCCAAATCGCAATTTCCAACTTGACTATCTCTTCGGGCTTGACCTTCTGGATTGCTTCTTCCGTGTGAGAGTATGTTATTGCGTGCGACTTTGACAATTCCTGATCGATAGCACGGTGGCTAGCTCGTAGGATACCGGTAGGTCCTAGATATATGTTTGAGTTCACCGGTACAATATCTTCTGCGCTAGAAACTCCCATGTGCTCAAGAGGTATATTGACGTTCTGCAAAATGGTCCCGTCGGCAGAGGCTTTGCGCAGCTGTACGAAAACATCGAGATCATCGTGCGAGGAGCAACTCATGTAGAGGACAGCTTTAGAGTGACCAACCACAAAAGCTTGCCTGGCAAAGGTATAAGTAAAAACTAACTCCTCTGAATCACTGTCGACTTGAAGAGCTGGCACATCTGCCTGGTACGTTTGGGTGTGAACTTCTGTGGGTGGATTTATACTAAGCTGGTTGTCGGCATTCAGGTGCAGAGCCTGATATTTTGTTGATGGGATCGGCCATGAAGGAAACACATGATTAACAATGGGGTCCTAGAGGGGCAGAGAGCCACGCATCAGGTCTGTACTTGGGAGAGTTGTGCGGAATTAGACAAACTTTGTTAAATCCAAGAATAGAAACCCGAAGTGCCGGAGTCTCCTCCCAGCCATTCTCAACCCCCTTCGTATATCGATCCAGGAAATGACAGAGATCATTGACACTGTCGGGCTGATAAAGATCGTGCCACTCCTGGGTGGGATGAACGCGGAGCCTAAGAACAGTTAGCGCTCCCCTTTCAACGTATCTCGGGGCCCTTGCCATTTCTTATTATGTGGAATTTCCTCAAAGGCGCGGAAAGAGCCAGCAGTGTGGAGTGCAGTGGAGAAGCTGCCCAGAATATACGCAGGTACAGCAATACGACTGAGGTCTGCCCGCTTGCCAGCCCAATACTCATTCATGTATGGATGCTTTTCCAGCATGGCTATTATATCTTCTTGCTTGTTCCTGCCTACTTTTGTCAGGTACATTAATCAAGATGCTGGATCAAATGACTCACCAAATAGCACTTCAGCCAAGAAGCTGAGGAAAGGCTTGAACGGAACACCTCCTCGGCAGAGCGACTCCCGATAGAGATCAGTCAAGCCTTCCCAAGGCGCAATACAACTCAGGTGCGGGGGTTGCTCGGCTGCAATAAAATATTGAGCAACGGCTAGCCACGAGTTTCCGACAAGTGCAGTTTTGCCACTGCACCACGGAAGATTTGCAACAAATTCAATTGCGTCGTATCCATCGCGACCTTCAGCTGAGCCCCAATAACTAGGTGTATACAACTTAGCAAGCAATTTTGAGGGCATCATAACTAAGCCTTCAATGCGGCACACCTACCGAATATCTCCTTCTGAGTCGAAGGCTCCCCTCGCGTCGACATTGACGACAGCATAACCTCTGCCAACCCACTCCGCGGGGTCTAGACCTTCAAATTTTTCCATACCCGATAGTTGGCTGGGTGATATTCCCACACGGCCCGGAACGGCGTCGAGATTAAAGAAACCAGCTCCTGATTTTCCATATGGACTCCAGGCCAAGAGGGCAGGTACCTTCGGCCCGTCGACCGGGCGGAAGACATCGGCGCGTATCTTTATTCCGTCTCTGAGCGGGATTTCAATATCTCGGTCAAAGACAGTGGCAGCTTCAAACGCCCGAAGTCCAGGTTCCTTTTGAAACCCTTTTGGAAGAGTCGTTGAACCAGGATTAAGACCCGGATATTTTGCATGGGGTGCTTCGCAAGGAGTAGTTGAACGTAACAAAACCTCGAGATTTCTGTTATTTCGTGCCATGGTGGTCAAGATGGATTGTCTGGTATGGTATTATGTGATGTTCCTTTAGAATGGACGGCTTTGAAGGAGTGTTTCTTAAGGTTTTATACCAGCTGGATATTTTCTTTCCGCTCAGGTATAGGAAGAATTTAACCAGGATTAAACACAAAGCCAAGTTATTAGAAAAAGTCCCATCATAGGTCTTTTTCTTTATGCGTTAACCCTGCGGTCTTTCCAGAGGAGCCTCGGAAGCCGTGGGGGACTGCGGGGAAGTGCGGGATCTCCACATGACCCGGCATGTGTTATGCGGGACGTGATGTACGGAGTGCGGAAACCATGTATACACTCCGAAATATCCCCCGCACTATTGTCCTAAATCCGCAATACAAGGCAGCTAACATGTACCTAATTACAGATAAATAGCAGATTAACAGGACCTTCCACGGAGAATTTATCAAGGAACACAATAACTCTCAAGAGCGAATTATTCAACCTAATATTACGCCCTATGTCGGAAATCGAACACATAGTCCTCTGGCCTTTAAAGGACCCGGCCGATCTAGATTTCACCGTTCAAGCAATCAAGTCTGCGGCAACAAAGGCTGTTCGCAACGGTCAGCTATATATTCTATCCACCAAATGTGGTACAACTCGTCCTTGTCCTCCAGTGAGAAGCCATGGTTAGTTCAATATCCGGCGCACCTGAGTGCAATTATTCCATTCCATCCCTACTTACATATTGTTTCATAGGATTCAACCTTGCCTCGGTGATTCGATTCCGTTCTGATGATGACCGGAGATATTTTGTGCAAGAAGACCCGGCACACAAGGAATTAGTCGGCCTTGTAAAAGACAGACTGGCGTCCGGAATTTTGGTCTTGGATTTTATCGATGGGGGTGTAGAGAGTGTTTCGATTGCCGACTGTTGATCAAAATTTCTCGATTTTCTGTCTCCATTGCCGGTAATCAGACGCAGATCTAGAGTCAAGACGGACAAAATGAACAAAGTTTGAATTATAGAACTGTGCTGCCATGTGCACTACACCCGCCTTGAGACGTGGGTATTCTTGTTCAAGATCGCGGTAGTGACAAACGCTCTTCCAATCATATACCCTCTCTTACAATGCTTTCGACCGCCTTTTAGACTACTGGATTCCTGTCGGTCCATTCAGCCTAATAATCGTTGGGCTCATGTTGGTAGGTGTGGTTAGTAGCCTTATTCATTGTACCTTGGCTAGCAGACGACCCGTCAACTTTCCACCGGGACCTCCGACTCTGCTATTGATAGAAAATCTACATATCTTTCCAAAAACTCGTAGCTTTCTTGAGTATTGTTTCCATGGAGATGGGAGACGTAAAATGTTCTAAAATATTCGCAGATTTCACGAATGGGAAAAGCGGTATGGTTCAATTATTTCCCGCCAAGCCCATGATGTGTTTTGGCCCCGCATTTTGAGGGACAGATGGATGCGGGGCCGTTTTCGAGCGTGGGGAACGCCACGGGCCGCAGCTTGGGGACGATCTTTCAAAAGTACCCCGGACTGGAGGAGTTGGAACTGTTTGGCCAAGGAAAGAGAAAACCGGGGTGTTCCACGCTCCGTATACATACTGGACAAGCACCTTGGACAAGAGCTGGTCAATGTGGCTGGTCTTCTAACACCCGGCTCTCCTCAGCTTACATTCCTCTAAAATTTCTCCATAATTTGAGCCAAGACCAGGAGCAGACCATCGGCAACGCGCAGATCTCAGCTTATTCTGCATATGAAGGGCTTATTCTGCATATGAAGGCCTTGATTTGACCGAAGATGAAGCACCAAAGCCAAGTAGTAGAAACTCATTATCTACGTGAAGCTAAGGTGTGCGAATGAGACAAGCGCAATTGATGTAGCAAGAAGAAGAACAATACATTTGCTCTACACCACAGTAGGAATCAGTCACTATCTAGATTAGGTTGTCTTCTGTGAAGCGCGAATCCTTTCCAGAATACGGTCAATATCTTTGTCGGCTTTATTCCATTGATCTTGGATAACAGCAGCCTTTGCTTGGGATCTCAAAGTGAAATCAGCTCGAAAAGGCAGTGGCCGGGAATTGAAGCCCTGTGTGAATGCGAACGGATCGATTTCACATCTTCTTTTCCCCTCGGAGGTTTCCTCATAGGCGTAACCAATGTCGAAAGCCCACAACAAACGAGTGATATTAATAAACAATGAGTTTTTGGCAATGTGTTGGCCAGTACAGATACGGCGTCCGAAACCAAAGGGAGCCAAAGGCAGGTCTGGTTCTTCAATCCAACGATCTGGATTGAAGTTGTAGGGATCCTTGTATACGTCCTCGTCCAAATGAATAGACCAATGATTTCCAATCACGGTTGCTCCCTTCGGAATGTGGAAACCCATATATTCGTCATCCTCTGTAACAGCATGTGGGATGCCACCAGCAGAGACAGGGCGCCAGCGAAGGACCTCGTTGATTAAGGCACCGATATATGGAAGGCGTTCTTTGTCTGCAAAGGATGGAAATCCTTCTATAGTGGAGTCAATCTCTTCCTGGGCTTTCTTCATCACATTAGGATAGAGAATCATAGCGGCAGTAAAGACCTCTAGGGCCATCGTCGTTGTGTCGCTTCCGGCTTCGTAAATGATGCCCACATCGTATGCCCGCTCTTTCGGAGTCATCTCACTAGACTCTTTCATATCCTGAACTTGCTTCGCCCAGTTCCACGAAGCTGTCTCTTGTCCACGCGTCATATTTTCCATCGCCAGTTTTGATTCAAATTTGTGTAGGTCGTCTGCGTATCGTCTCCAAGGAGCTAAGGATTTCGGTAGGTGATTCAAGAATGGGAGGGCATCCACAAGCCAAGTCCCAACACGCGCAGCATAGAGAAAGTTTTCCATAACCTGGTCAATCGCCTTGATCTCTGGCTCGTTACCTGTCTCGAGGCGTCGGCCATACGCGAGTGCAAAAATTAAACTAGAAGAGTATCGATGATATCGATCCGAAAAATCAACAGCAGGAGACAACAATTCATGTACAAGTTGCTTGCTTTCGAGATCTTGTAGATCGCGATAACTTTGAGATACGCGGATGTTCAGGTACGAAGCCTGGAGACGTTGATGATTGCGCCATTGTTGGCCATATGGCATCAAGAGTGTCCGCATGCCCTTGCTAACGTTCTCTCCACCCATGACAGATCGTGGTCGCGAGCTATAGATATTACTTCGCTTATCAAGAAGCTCATGGGCCGCTTTGTAGGTTCCCAGAATAATGACTGTATTCAGACCGTACTGTAGGTGGAATATAGGGCCATATCTTTTGGTCCATTGCTGATATACTCTCCATGGATTGGTCTGGGGTGCCTGGTGCAAATTTCCAATAAAAGGAAGTTGGCGAGGTCCTGGGGGAAGGGTTTTCCCTTTTCTAGCCCTGATAGAGCGAAATATCAAGAGCAAAAGAAGGCATATTCCCGACGTCCAAAGGATCAACATTTTGGTCTAGCGAGATGACTTATATATCGAGTCCAGAAGACGTCTCTCGGAATGAAGGGTATTCAAAGACAAAATATCTGAAAATCTTTTTGTCCTTCCTTCAATTATTCTTGTTATGCAGTTTTATTAAAAACCAATCTAGGCCGAACGTTTCTGGTCCCACGATTCCCCATAGTGGGTGCGGGGTAAATATGCGGGGCAAAAGTGCGGGCCATGCAGGGGTCGATCACTGCTCGCTAGCAAAGGCAGGCAGTCCCACGACTCCATCACCGCAAAAATACTTAGGTGGATTTATTCTGGTCACGCCTTGAGCACATCTCAGCCCGCCATTTTACCCCGTAGCAATGTTTAGGATGGTTAACATCAATTACCCAAACACGCACTACGTTCTATTTTAGGAAGCAATGATCTAGCCGTTGAGCGACTCCGAACCATATCCAAGTGCTACATGTCCAATTAAGGCTGTTCCAGTAGTTGCTGGCTCGTACGTGGCATGGAGCATGCAATTGAAAGCCAATTGGTTGTTTGTATTCCACAACTTCCGCTAAAAGCGGACGAATTAATCCTTCTACCATATCTAAGCCGCGTTAATAATGGTCTTTGAAGGGGCTGTCGTGGAGGCTCACCCTCTCTGCTGCCTGGTCAACAACATAAAAATACAATCAACACTACTGAAGATTTATGACTTTGAGTTCTCTGAAAGCAAGTTGTCGCTGACTCTATAGAGGCTAAGGTCTGGATTGGGTGCAGCCAAGCTAACGGCTCTATGCCTATAGTTCTTAGTGGCGGGGCATGTTTCCCCGTGTGGATGGCATCGGGACAAAATTGACCATGTCAACACGGAGGAATATTTTCTTGCTGTAATAGCCCCTAGTACTGCTTTTAAGTACGTATGCAACTTTGGTGCTTGCTAAGGGTGGAACTTTAACCCCGAGTATTTCCTGGGTGCCAGAACTGGATGCTTCAACGAAAGAACAAGGCACTGTGGGGCTGTGCCTTTTTGTACTTGCGAATCTGTCGTCTCATCTATAACAAAGAAACCCATGTGTTGGGGTATATCGACCAGGAAAAAGAGATTGTAGTCAAAAAACAGATTAATATATTTACTTTGAAAGAAATATATCTATAATTGTAACACCTCCCACCTCAATTTTGTTCATACACTCATATCTCCCATTCATGCACTGTCGGTGACATTCTCCGAGTGCGTGGTGGAGAGCGCACGCTTCTCACTCGCTCTCAGCTTCTCGCCCAGGACCTCGACGTCACCCTGCTCAGCAGCGATGGTGCGCTTGGTATCGTGGAAGGTCTTCCAGGCAGGGGTACCGATGTACGGAATACCAGTGGGATCCTCAAAGATCTGCTCGGTCTCCTCCAGGGTCTTGCCTGCAGTCTCAGGGAACATGAAGAAGACATGGACCAGCATGGCAGCCAGGAAACATCCGAAGATGATGTAAGTCTGCCAGCGGATGTTGGTGAAAGCCGGGGGCACGAACAGACCCAACGCCATGTTGAACGCCCAGTTGGCCGAGGTGGCCAGCGCGACGGCCTTGCCGCGGACGCGCAGAGGGTACAGCTCCGGAGGGTACACCCACGAGATCGGTCCCCAGGTCGGGGCATAGGAAGCCACGAACAGGTACGTGCAGGCAATCAGGGCCTTGGCCGGGGCACCGTGGAGGCGCATGGACTCCTCGGGGGTATTATCGATACCCCCAGGGACGACTACACCGTAGTTGGCCATGATACCGGCGTTGGCAAACATCCAGATCATCATGAAAGTAGCACCGATCAGCAGCGTCGGGCGACGACCCCAGCGGTCAACCCAGATTAGAGCAGGGACGGTCATGACAACGTTGATGATGTACTGGATAGAGGAAGCAAGCAGAGTAGCATCGCCACTGTAACCAGCCATGCTGAAGACGTAGGTGATGTAGTACATCATGACGTTCATACCGGTCAGTTGTGACCAGATCTGGCAGAAAATACCGATGAAAGTACGGTTCAGCATCTTGGGCTGGAACAGCTCCATGTACGAGACATCCTTGTTCTGCCTCTCGAACTCGCACATATCGCGGATCTCCTGCATCTCAGCAATCACGAAGGGGCTGTTGGAATCACCCTTGCCGTGGACCAGGGCGAGAACCGACTGGCACTCCTCCCAGCGGTCCTTGCGGGCCAACCAACGCGGGGACTCGGGCAGAATAGTCATTCCCAGGAATAGAAGAATGGCGGGGAGCATCTGCACGCCCCAGGGAATGCGGAAGACGGACGTGCTGTAGTCCGAGGAACTCTTGCCACCAATGTAGGTGCAGCCGAAGGAGATACTATCCGATCAAAAGTGGTTAGCGGGGTAATGGGGGACACATAAAAGGCAGGAAGAACATACTAGTACATGATGAGAATGCCCCAGGTGATAGCCCACTGCTGCGAGCCGACGAGACGGCCACGCTTGGAGGGCGGCGAGATCTCAGAGATGTAGACCGGGACCTGCGCCGACTCAATGCCGACACTGATACCGTTGATGATACGGCCGGCAATCAGCATGCCCATGTTCTGGGACGCGCAGATAATAACAGAGCCAATAATCCTATTACAGTACTTGTTAGCTTAGTTCTCTTGTTTGTGGGCTGCCTTTCTTACCAAACAACACATCCACTCATGATCGCATACTTGCGGCCAAGCCGGTCGGAAATGAAACCAGAAATGAGAGCACCCAGCCACGACCCACCGGGCATGGCAGCAGTAACACCACCCTGAGCCAAGGAGCTGAGACCAGTACAGTGCGACGCATTGTTAAACGGCGGGCCCTCGGGACCGTGGTTAAAGTAACACTTGTAGGCAGTAGTGTTGATAATGGCCGACATGGACGAGATGTCGAAGCCGAACAGACTGCCGCCGATGACGGCGACAGCCGCGATCACATAGATGTTCCCCACGACAACCATGGTGGGTGGATAGGCTCAAGGCACTATGAGAGTGAGAGAAACAAAAAGAGGGTATACCAAAAGAAAAAAAAAAGATCTTCCGAGAGAGGGGTGTGGAGGGTACTTAAATACAATGGCTCTCTTCTTCCAGTAAATTGCTCCCGGCACAGCAAGAGAAAAAAATTCTGTCATGAGACAGGTCCCGTCCCCACTGTGCCAGGTCAACACCAGGCTGTCCCCATGGAGAAGGTCGCGATGGTTAATTACATTGGAAAAACGTGCCAGTACAACCCCGGGGGCCCGCCAAGACCCTGTTTGCGGTTCCTATCTCGCTGATTGGGCTCCACGATCCACTCTACGTGTCTGATTGGTTGATTTCCAAATTGATCCGGGGAAATCCGACCCTCGAATGCCCCGGCTAGTCCTAACCAGGTGTAGCGCGGTATGGCATACCACCGAAGTCTGTTCGGCCTCCCGGTTTCTTGCTGCTGGGCGCTCCTTCGGATCGGCCTGTTGCGGCAGTGGCGCTCGGCATCGACAGGGGTTTGCGCCTACGGTACATCCCGAAACTCTGCAGTGGAAAAAGGCTGACGAAGTGAACTCTCGTGTGTTTACGGTGGAATGGGAGTCCGGGTAGTTAATTTGTGTTGTTCTCCGTGTGCCAATGAGATTTGCCAGCAAGACAGGCACCTTACTACTCGGTTCCACCGACAATTCCACCTCGGGGGGAGTATCCGGGCAGGACTCGTCGGTACACAGCAGCAGTAATTAATTTAGCCGGGGAGCCCACAAAGAAAAACAGTCCCGCTCCAGCCGAGGACGCAGTACTAGTCCGGGGCCCCGAGCACGGGCAAATACCTCGAACAGGATGCCGGGGCGGGAGCTCAATGGCCAGGAGACGCCGAAAGTGGGCTCGGAACAGCGCGAGGTCGGCTTCCAGACCGCACGGGTTGCGTGGTACGGCCTCCTCCGGCCGTCCTGTTCCACACAGGAAGGCTTATTGCTTTGTTTCAGGTGGACTCGCGTCTGTGGAGACTCTATCGAAAAAAATTCGTTGGGCCACCACGTTCAGCGCGCCCATGTGGTTCCACCCCACCATCTCCATGTCTTGCTTGCCTCCTCTCCCACACGGTCGCGCAGCGTGCGGAGGGCCGGGGAACCGATATCCAAATGCGTTCACCGGGTGACATTTGCCCCAGACCTGACCAGATTATCCCGACTGAAATCCTGAGGGTGCCTGTGAGGAAATTGTAAATGTCTCTCTATGACGTGCGCATTGGGAAGCGGCTATCGGCTCGGCGTCGTGCCCCTTTTTGACTTTTCCTGTCCCTGGTGACGATTCACGGAAACTAAAGCCACTCACATCATGGGCACAGACCGTAGTTCGCGCCATCCAGCGCCGTTGAAACTGTGAGTCGGGCTGGTCTATGCGCTGATGATACCAGTGGAAGAGTTTCAAAAGTCTAATAGATGAGATTTTCTGATCTCTACCAAGGGCACAGCATAGTCCCGGTTTCCTGAATCGGGGTCGGTTATATCCGCAGGTCGACGATTGCCTTGTATTGCTGTTGTAATTTGCTGCTGTGACAATTCAACGAAATTAACACTTCGCATCATGCCGTTCCCGGTACCGTTTGAGGCATTTTCTTCGGTCCGGGTTAGCACTAGCCGGATCTTAACTCTTGTCTATCACGACGAATTGCCTCTTTTGGTCTTTCGGCCATACAAGTCCCAATAACTTGAACATTGAAGATCTACTAGAGAGTTAACATGTGTATCCTCAATTTCTTTAAAGTTGACTACGCCAATAGCTGATAAGTCTGAGGACACTCCCTGATTGTGTAATAATGGTGACGGTAAAACTGCCGCCTCGGGAAGTGATCGGCTCCCAGAGCACAGGGTGAGTTAGTCTTCAACGCGCTGTTCAAATTGTTTGACTGGCTACTTATTCCAGTTTGTGACGGAATCGACACTTTACTAGCACGGCAAGGAAGCTTTAGTTCTGTGAAGAAGTTTCACCTACATAGTTTTCACTCTTATGTTTGAAATGATGATATCAAACCCAGTGTGCTGGATGAGCTTTGCATGGAGATCATGCACACAGAAGCTGTTCTTCGGCAACTAGAGCAGCGAGAGGAAGAATTGACGCAGCAACATCATTCTTTGAATCTAACAGCAAGCAGTCCGAAAGAGAAGAAGCAGCTTTCTATGTTGCGCCAAGAATTGGAGACCATACCCAAGGAATTCTGGTTACTTGGACGGGTGCTTTACAAGAACGAAGCCTTACTTCCTAGAAGTACTGTCCTTAGAGCACACAATTATGGAAATTAAACCCAAAGTGATATCTCCAATCGGACCTTGTCAACGGTTGTGCAGGAAATGGAGGGTGTTGCGGCCGTGACTGTGGATGCTGCGAAAAGCGCGGAAAGGCTGCAGATAGACGTCGGGCCGCAGGCCACTGTACTACGGAATGCGGATGCTGCGCCAGAAGTCGAGGGTTTGATATTCGTGACCAAAAGGATATCTTGAAAACTGTGGAGATTATAGGGTCTGCTCTGAATGATCAGTCTAATGATACTTGCTATCGTCGACTACTACGGGCTTACTTCTTTGGTATCGGTTCTGGAGTCGATGCCGCGCCACAGAGGACATGAGATTGAAGTTGAGGATGCTGTATGATTGCTAAAACTTGCTCTTCGTCTTGAATTTTGATGGACTACACTACAATGTCTTGTTGAACTTTAAAGCCATTCCTCCTTCTATTAAAGAAACTACCGAGTCCTCGTTAGGGAAGATGTTACTTAAAAATCTAGAGTATTGTTACGACTAGCCGATCTCCTGTAAGTGAAGTTGGAGGCGACCCTAGAGCCTCTACCGATCTAGTGAGACATGTATATTCATTCAAAACAATCGATGAGGTTGGCAACCATACATTTACTGTGCCATTATTAGGTTTACCCATCAACACCAATACTTTGTCATGCTTATTGCTCGTCCGCTCGATGTATCTCGACTACAACAAGTAGGTAGCCCAAGGTGATAAAATTCGGCAGTGGGAAGATAATCAGGCATAGAGATATCCACAGATATATGCATCAATAATCAAATTTTATGCGCTATACTTCTTCACAAACTCAATCAACGCCTGGTCTACTTCCTTGGGGTGAGAAGCGCTCAAGAAATGAGCACCACCTGGAACAGTTACAAGGCGCGCGTTAGGAGAGTTCACGAATAGCTTGATCTCGCGCTCGGCGTTGGCGACAGAGTAGACAACATCCTTGGTTCCCTACAGGAATGGTAAGTTAGTGTTTCTACTCGGATACAAAAGCGAGACTTGGGCGAATGGGAAAAATAGATGCAACAACTTACATGCAACCACATCACGGGGCATCGCACATCAAACAGCCTCGGGTGCAGGCCATCCCGATCCCTTAAGTTTATCGATGCCATGCGAATGCGACGCCGGCCATCGTCGCCTTGGTAATTTTGGCGGATGGTCTTGCGCCAGTAATCGCGAACATCAGCAGGACAGTCATCTTTACCGAAGCCAATGTCGATCAAGAAATCGCAGAACGTCAGGTCGGGCTCAAACTGCGGCGTAGGCTCCTGGGCAGTCCACTTCTCAATATCGGGAGTCAACAGTTTAGGCGCGTCCCAGCAGTTAAGGTTGCGGGTTGTGGCGGTCTCAGCATCCAATGATGTGCCCAAGGGGATGATGCCAGCAATCTGAATTCCCATGTGTCAGCATAGTGGTTTGACAGAACGATTCAAGATTGCAAAGGTTGAATTCACCTTCTCCGGCCGCATCAGCGCCATGCGCACTGTGATCCAGCCACCTTGACTTGTGCCGAGTACAAAAGCCTTGTCGATGTTCAGGGCATCAAGGACTTGCAGATTCATCTCAGCAGTATCCCAATACGTCCAGTTTTCGCGCTTAGTGCGTGTCTGGCCATGACCAAGAAGCTCGATGGCAAGCAGATTCATTGTGTCGGTCAGCTCCTTGTTGGCGTACTGCTCGCGGTACAGCTCTGCCGAGGTGGTAAACGAATTGACGAGAACCAAGGTTGGCTTTTTCGGATCGTAAGGGTGAGGCATCTGGTAAGATGCCTCGATACCACCGAGGTGGGGGACATGTACGGTTTTGGTGTTAGACATGACGGAGGGAAGTGCACAGAGCAGATGTTATGACGAATGGCAGATTAAGTTGCCGGATAGGAAATGGTTGTTCTCAAATTTGCGCCAAACGAGGCTTAAATTTGAAATGCCATCGGGGTCAACTAGGAGACTATATAAGCTACCGTCTATGATTGATGAGCTCATGCTTAGGCCGACCGTTCCGCAGCCCCGCATAAACAACCGTGGTTCGCAGTAGATCATCGGCTTCTGTCCCCCGAATACCGGAGGATCCGAAAGTCTCGAGCTACTCACGACTAACAATTATGACGTGCGGTCTGTTTCAATCCCAATTATGTACTTCTTTGAGTCTCACGGTCTCCCGCGATAGACTAACAACTGTTATGGTTTTGTCGCGAACGGAGCAACGGTTTAGAACAATCGGATATTTGTAAGCAGAGTGGTCAACCTAATCCACATTGTGTTGTGTCCAAAACTTTGTTTATGATCCACGGCGGGGTTCCTCTATAGGTAACTAGCTCGTTTTCTACGGGGTGAATTGGCCATCGTATCCCAGCACTAGTTAACTAGTTACTTAGACTAGCTACTTAGGTAGTTGTTAATTCCTGAGAGCTTGATACTGACGATCTTGGAGAATGTCGTGAAGCAATTGAATTGTCTGAAGATGGAAGTTGTGAAGCTATCTAGAAGACTATCTACACGGCTCTTGCGAGGGAGTGTCACATGATGCAGCCACTATGGATCTCAACATTAATGTCCCCGCTTCAGTTGCCTATATCCGCGTTTCCAGTTTCCTATATCCCCGCTCCAGTTGTTGAGATTTACAGGAGAGAAGATGAATAATAATTCATAAAAAAAAAGAAACTTTATGATTGTATGTCTAGCTTTTCTGTGTTCTCAGAGAGATATTCATATCTTTACCTACCTGTAGTGGTCACAAGACCACGCATTCTCCTGATGCGATTGACTAAAGAGTCCTGGCACATATGCCCTATCCTAGGAACTGGATAGTGACCTACCGTAGATCTGGCCTAGCTACTACGGCTGTGAGGAAATTTCACGTCACGATCTGCCACATTATGCCAAGATCTGAATTCTCCCAGGATAAGTACTACTCTAGATTCTAGCCTAAACATTTACGAAACATCCTTTATATGAGGCTTAATATTCACATCACAGAATTGCATTATAGCACTAGGTGACGGTAAATCGGGTAAACGGCTACCCTGGGACGCGCCCCCTGTTACCGGAATTTTAGTCTTAGGAATATACCGAGTCGCACCCGAACTATACCCGCGAGCCCCTGTCGGCCGAATCCGTGGACAACCAAAACAGGCAAGCTGGGAAAGTAAGCCTGACACCAGGGCGCAACGTATCTGGGCGGGGCTCTGAATATTCTCGACATGCAATACCAGGTCTTGTTCTGGAATCATTTGTTTTGGCGATAGCTCCTATAGAAAATTCCGAAAGCTTTTTGGAACATTTTCCGCGTAGAGAGGCTTGATGGATGGCCTAGCATACGAGAGGAAATGCAATTATATGAATCACGAATGCCGAATTTAAAATTTTGATCTCCAGCCACAGCTGTGTACGCCCCAATCCCGAAATATACAAGGTAGTTAAGCTAGGTCACATGGTAAGGAAATGTGGGGTTTTTCGTCAGGCTGCCCGCTTCACTGGCGGGTGAGAAGGGGAATTGAAAAGACGAAGAAGCCTGCGTCGCAATCTCTGCGTCCTCGTCGCCCTCCGTTGCTCGCCGTGGCTGGTCGCTCAGTCGGTGGACGGGGGTCAGCGGCCGCTTCTCTCCTCTTAAGAGTCTGAACCAGGCTCGATACATTGAGGTTCTGAAAAAGATGGCAATGGCCAACAAGCCACTCAGCTGAGCACCGAACAGTCAGCAACCGAAATACTAGGGATAGAGATCAAGACTTACTATCAGCATATACAGAACGGCCAATAGCTCGGGTTCAGTAGGTCCCAAGGATATGGCGAGTGGAAGGCATTTGGCCTTATCACCATTCGACGATTGTAGACATCTGAACCATGCGCGTCTATCCGATTGTGGATAATTGTCGAATTGGCGCAGCCTCATAAAGACAGCAGCCAGGAAACAGACGTAGACTAGGATCAGGACCGTAATTAGGATGGCTCGCCATTGCATCTGCACAATCTTCCTAACTCGAGATGCCGTCCGCTGGGCACCGAGGACACGTTCTTCGTCCGCAGACGGGGTATAGCCTGAGTAGCGGAGCTTTTGGTAGTTGAACCACGGCCTGAGAATGAGGACGACACAATGTGCTATTGTGAGAAGTTGAAGGAGCAGAGATACAATGGCGACGCTTAGTAGAGGACCCCAGAAAGTTGCTTCGTCGTGGTAGGGGATTAGATAGCAGATTCTGCCGAAGGTGTATTGGACACCACTAATTGAGAGGACGACGGCAACGAGAGCCGCAGATCCAAGGAAAGTGGTGCCGAGAGAGACGTATTTGAATACAGAACCGGGCTTGATCTCCCAGCAGACCGAAAGATGTAGTGCGACCGATCTGAAGAAGCCTACTTACTGTTAGCACTCTGCCTACCACGGAGTTGAAGCGCCATCATGGTGAAACGAAGGAGTCTCTCACAGCTAAGAATCACTAGCCATGCCCCGAAGAATAGTGTGACTCCCATTGCAGCACACCTGGCGTCATTTGCCATGTCATTCGGAGTGATTTCATTATAACATTCTTGAGGCTGGCCGTGGGAGGTGATGATAAATGCGATCTGAGAGCCGAATTAGTCTCGCCGGAATGTCCAAAGAGAAGAGACGAAGTATATACCGTGATGAAGGCAAACCCAATCACCGGACTGACAGTCAGATAATGGCGGTCTGTCACGTTCGCAGGGAAGATCGCAAAGGTGACTAGTAGCCAGACCAACAGGATGAGAACGGGTATGCTGGGCCATAGGGAAACTCGGACATGATCAGTGAGGTCTAGATGATGTGAGCTCATGATGGGTACTTCTTCAGGGTTGCGCAAGCTCACACGTCACATTTTTCCATCTCCAATTGCTGATTGGACATGGAAGGCAACACGACAATTCTCCGAACTGTTCACACCATCGACTTGAAACCGCTAATTTCAGTTAGCATACAGACTTCAAGACACACCACACCTATGTTGACAATGCGGCTCAGGGGGAGAACTCACCCCCTCCAGCGTTTGGAAAGAGCGATTCATCGATAAACGGATGAGCGCAAGACGAGGCCATTGGAGCGTTTTCCGGCAAGCAATTGGCCGCTCATAATTAGGTCCTCGGCCTTGTTGAGTGTCTGGGGCCGCTACTAAGGCGAGAAGCAGAATCGCGCGGAGGTCGCGTGCGGCATGCAGCCTCAAAAACTAGTCGGGATCACGATCTGAGCATCGGGTTAGCCAATAGTTCATCACACGCAGACAGAGCTCTATCAGCACACATGATAGAGAACGATCTGACCTTGTTGGGATCAACAGCCTCTTATATTCGGAGGGCAGGCAGCATCACCGAAGTGGCAGGAGTGGCTTAGGATGGGCGAGAAGCAGGCTGTAAATACTAAGATTCAGCTACAAGGCACTATTTCTCGACCTGCGCATGGACGTGGCCCGTAATGGGCCCGTCCACCCCCGCAAAAAGTTTCCCCTCAGACCTATTGTTCCGAAGTGGAGTTCGGTTCGCAGGCCGCGGAAGACGGACTTTTGAAGGACCCGCTCACTAGCGTGTAAAGCAGTCACACGAATGGCCAATCTGGCGGGTGCTGGGTCCGAAGATTCAGGGCAACAGTTAGCTCGCCCCTCTCCCAGCCGCTGCCCATCGATCGAATACTTTCTAGGGGGTTTGAACATGTTTTCCGATGAAGGTACAGCGCAAAGAAAGCACATTGACAAAGAGAACGTGCAAGCCTGTGTGAAGTGCGTTTCTCGAAAATCACTTGATATGCGTAACTGGCCGGTGCCTGCACCTAGCATGTGCCCCTGACAGGGATGGCGTTCCAGCTGAGAGTTCCTCAAGCGCCCCCGGCACGAACCCGTTCATCTCCAACCCTGTTGCCGCGGTCCGGCTTCTACAGTCCGTAGGGATTTTCATAACAATGACTTCAGAGATTAATTCTCTCCACTACCAGTTTCCCGATGCAAACCTAGGAGGTGATTTATTAATATTGGTGATGATCCGATTGATCAACTAGCCGAAACCCTAGCTTTACGATCGGCGCACGCACGAGTAAACAGGCCTTGTTCTAGACACTTACCGCAGACCCGTTTTTCCGATTTTTCCCATAAGGCGCATTGAAAAATTCTGCCTGTCGATCTTTCCATGGCCATTGCCCCGGGTACTGATATACTTAGCCGCTTCACCCCACCTTTGCTAACCCGAAGCCTAACCAGGACTGCCCGGAGCAAGGAGAGATGTTGTGTTTGTGCCCGACGACCTGAAGGTGACCTCGTTTCTTCGAATTTGATCCGTCACAGGAGCGTGAGAAGAAGTATGTGCCGATTGTGATTTTGAAGCCTTCTCCTTACAGCCGAGTGGCTCTCGTATCTTTAGGTTTGCTAGTTTTTCTTATCCCCGGACCCTTCGTCGATGTCTCCCGTCGTGGGGCATGTATTTGAGGAGTACACCAGTCTCTGGTGAGCGGAGGCGTCCGCCCAGTCGCACTTACCGTAACTCTAAGCATCGCCGTTAGTCACCCTTGTCCCCGCTCAGACAGCCGCATAGAAGAATGCCTCCCTTTTCTCATGTCCATCAATACCAGTAGTGTTGTCCTTAGTGCGGAGATCCCCACCCTGAGGGACGTGGGGCGTTGTCTGCACCTATAAGGGTTAGTCCACGTTTGCCGTCGTGGGGCAGAATTAACTAACAAAAGGGGATCGTTTCGAGATCATCGATGATCGTGGTTGTTGTGCATATACCAGATTGTGTAGACGGGGACTTCCGGTGGGGGAATTGACCAGAACACAACGCAATTTTGAAGAGTTACAACGCATTGTCCTGTCGATCAGGCATGCAAGACATGTAATAGGAAGGTAAAAGAGACAATCTGAGAATTGGCCAACTTCGGTGAGATACCGAAAATTAGTAGTGTATGCACAGCACAGGCTTTTGTCTCTTCTGACGCGCTGAAATCTTTTGAGGACTGGGGGTAAAATGCCGTCTCGGGTTGTTCAGACGGCTTCTCGAAAAGGGAGTGGACCCCTGCAACTGCGTCCTGGAAGACATGGCCAATGGGATCTTGCATCGGCATCAAACAGACAGACCCGAGGCAGATCATTTGGGCTGATTGCCGGGACTGGGAAACTGCGGAGATCGCGAGGTAAGATATGGGTGTTGAGGGGTTGTGCTCCGTTGAATCAACCTGATGTGCCAATATCAGGTTGATTCGCAAGCAAACCTCGTTTGGAAAGACGGGAAATGAAAATCATGCGTGATGTTTTTCTCATTTTGATATCCCATCTACCCTTCTAACTATCTGTAGAATGGGTTTGATCTCTATGATATCTGGATCTGCACAAGATTTCAAATTGGTGGCCGATTATGTTCCTTGCTATCTACCCCAATCCACTCGGTTCTAGTGATCGATAGGTCTTTCGATTCTATTCTAAAGCATACGGACGTAATATATGGGTAGTAAATTGAACCCGCTGATGCAAAAACATTATGCGAGCAAAGAGTGTTCTTCTTATCCAATCTGCTACTTCGATGCTCATGCGAAATGCCACGTCCAGTCATAATAATGCAATGCAAGAGAAAGCAAACCGCTCTCCAGGCCCAGCCAAACTGTTCCCCCTACCTAACAAGATCCCACTCAGCAATAAACGACCACCCCATAGAAGTCTTCCCAACAGAGGACAGGTACTCCTCGGCCGAGATACCACGGACATTATCATTATTCCCCAGTTTAGTCAAGAAAGCCAGCCCCAGCTTCTGGCCCGGCGCGCCGAGCATGCGCACATCCGGAACATCGACGTACCAGTATTCGCCGCCGCCTGCGGGGCCCGAGCCCGGGACGTGCGTGAACGGGAGACTTTCGTCCTTGCGTCCGTCCACGCCGTGGATCGACAGCATGTATAGGTACGGTACAAGGTGGGTATGGTGTGCGAGGGTCCAGTGCGGGCAGAGAAGACCGAATTGGAAGCGGATGGGGCTTTGGGTGTTGGTTATGGAAATTTGACGGGCTGCGGGACGGAAGGTGCGTCGGCCGATGGTTTCTTTTGCGGCTGGCCCGTAGATGAGGAGGGGCTCGACGTCATCTGGCTTTTCGTGGTTGAAGGTAATGTATTCCTCCCAGCTAATGCTGGGACGCCCGTCATCGCGGAAGAAATGGTCTTTGTTCGAGGGGAAGTGGCGCAGGCCGAATTCGTCGTTCGTCATGTAGAACATAGATGGCTCGAATCGTTTCGTGAATGGCTTGTCCTTACCCGAGACCGCGCCGGCGCCCCAGCATGAGTCCAGCAGCTTCCATTTCCCGCCGTCGATCTTGACGGCGTTCCAGGCGTGGTTGCCGTCGAACGGCGGAAGTGGGGAACCGGGTACAGGGGCTGTGTGGCCGAATCCTTTTCCGTGACCGGTGACGACTAGGGCTTCTAGCCCTGCATTCATGGCTAGTGCAGCGAACAGTCCTGCGTAGCCTTCGCAAACTGCCAGGCCCTTGGCCAGAGTCTCGGCCGATGTCTGACGTTTCACGCAGTTGTTGAAAAGGGCATACACATCGTACGCAATATTGTGGTGTAGCCAGGTAAATATCGCTCTGGCCTTGTCGGTCAAGGACGGGAAGGGCGCAGTCAGTTCATTTGCTAGCCACGCCAGATCCTGCGTCGGAAGAGATTGGCGCGGATACTGAGCTGCATGTTCATCTGGGCCTGTGAAATCCCGGCATAATAGGCATTCCGTCTCTGAGGAGGCGGCAGCAACTGGCAGGCTTGCTGGGGATGATGGAATTGAACCGTAAGACTGTGGCTTTGTTCCTTGAATCTTGGAAAGATCTGGGCGAGTAGAGTGAGGGATCGGTGGGGGCACTCCATTTGAAGATGTGCTGTTCGGTCTCGGTGGCGGCCGCGGGTTGTTGAACCCAGACTGACGAATATCCTTGATACTGGCTTGAGACGGGGGAGGAAGTCTCCGGGCCGGTAAGCTAGGTCTTGAGTCATCCGTTCCTCCGTTAGCTGTTTGTGTTTCCCCTACAGGCGAAGGACGTCGCGGCAGTCGAGGCGCCGGCGCTTCTTCGGTCCGTGGTAGACCTTGAGACGGGCGAGAGGGAAGACGGGGACGAGCAGGGGAAGACTCTCTGGCTTCTGCTTGTTTGCTGGAAGGCAAGCCAAACTTTGAACTTAAACTGCTGCTGATACTGCTCATACTAGACTTGCTCTTGGGCCTCGCCGGAGGGGGCATGACAAAGCCATTGGTGTCCTCTGTCTTTTCCCGCTTGGGAGGCAATGGCGGCAACGCAGACTCGCCCCATGCTGGAGCCTTGACTCGACTGCTGGTGGCAGTCGAGTTAACAGAAGTTGACGATGTCCTGCGCCCGACTGTCGATGCTGTTGATAAGGATGTATCAGACGTGACCGACTCGAACGACGGTCTCCGGGGCTGGTCCGTGGGACGGCGCGCGGGCAGCGCGGGACGAGACGCCGGACGAGCAGGAGTTGGAGGAGGTTCATTCCCGGATTTGCGTGTCGGCAAGGGCGGCGGGGGTTTCTTAGGCTTCAGGTCCGGCGTCGGGGATTTCGCGGATCTCGTCGTCGAGGGCGGCGGCAGGAGTGGCCATGGCGCCTTTGCGGCAGCAGGTTCATTTCCAATAGACGGCTGATCCAAAACCGAGCCGGTCACGTTGTATGCGGGCGGGTTGTTGGCCGATCTGCTTCGCTCGGTGGTCGCAGGCCGGAAGATCGATTGTTCAGGGCCGGACGCGGGATGGGCCTGCTGTGCCAGTTTCAGGGCGGCGATTCGCTCCTGGATGGAGCCCAGCTGCGGCTCTTCCGTTGCCATACTGGCTGGTCGACTCACTGATACCGAGATGAGTCTCGAGGAGAAGACCGATGGCAGAAAGAGGGAGACGGTAGCACTGTTCGCCGCTTCAGCAAGCAAGCTGGGGCTTGGCGAGACGCGGGGCGAAACACAGCCGCGTGAAGGGGCCAAAGTGGTAGGCTCGTCGCCACTGAGAGTCCCCGACCACACGTATTATTATTGAGAAAATTGAATCAAGAACGACTACCATCAAATCACGGACAAGGTTGGATAAACACTCGAGGATCAAATCAAGAGAGCAGGATTTCAGTCCCCACCAACCGGGCTGAACCACGGATCTGAGCCAGGCACATTTACGACCACAATAACTACCGAAGTGCGATTTCCAGTTGATTGCTTGACTGTTCTCTCGGTCGAACTCCAGAACGCCTGGGACGACAGAAGAGAAGAAGGGTAAATACGTCCACATATGGATGCACGGACAAAGAAAATAGGGTACACAGGGAAGAAAAAAGAGAAAAAGGGCCAGATCCCAACAGGCCCGGACAGATGCGGTAGAGGACAGTGACAGACAAAAGAAAAGAACATCACGTCATCCCAATGTACATAATCGTCAGAAGAGCGGCCCTACACGGACTTGTAGAGCAGCAGGGGCTCGCCCACATTCTCGATCTCGGGAATAGTACACTTGAGATCAAAGGCCTTGGCAAGGACGATTTTGAAGATCTGGGATGTGTGAGCGAACGACGCAACAGAAAGATGGGGTCAGACACACCTTCTGGACATTGATGCTGTGGCTGGTGCTGCTGAAGATCAGACTGGCCTTCATGGCTTTGGCAAATCGTTTGGCCTGGAACGGTCAGCGAACGGAGTCGGTGTAGTCACCAGTTTCATGTACCTGGATGGAAATCTCCTCTTGGTCCTCCCGAGGGAAGTTGACAAAGTGATCGTACTTGGTGCCGATCAAGAACGGAATCGCGGTCTTGTTGAACCCCCGGCCCTGGCGATACCACTCCTTGATCGAGTTCAGCGTGCTCTTGCGCGTCAGGTCAAACATGAACAGAATCGCGACGGCGTCGTTGCACACGAGGGGCAACATGTTGACGAATTCGCGCTGGCCACCAAGATCCCAGATGGAAAAGGTGATTTCGGTGTTGCGGATGGAGATGGTCTTTTCCATAAAATTGACACCTGCAGAACGGTTAAACATCGCACGGCATCTTCCCGGACCAAATCACGCACCTAGAGTCTGGATGTAGTCCTCGTCCCAGCTGCCTTCCACATATTTGACCATCAGACTGGTCTTGCCAATCTGAGCATCGCCGACCATGCCAACCTTGATCACCACGCTATTCTTCGATGCCTGCGAGGCCTGTCGCTGGCTGGGGTCCGCTGACTGAGGCTGAGAAACGCTGAGCCGTTCCGGACCACTGGATAATCCAGAGCCGGGACGAGATGTAGAATGGAGTTGAGGCTGTGCAGTAAGAGAGGGAGAGGAGGCCATGCGTGTCGACGGGTCGGTTTCTTGTGCCGCGTACTCGGGAGCGGAGTGGCGGAAATCGGTGGATTGGGAGCGGTAGTGTGCTTTGGAGTCGCTGTTGTAGCCATTGTTGGCGCTCACATTTTCGATCGTTTGTTCCCCCGAGGTCACTCCGGCGTTGAGATTGACCGGCGCAGGCTGCTCCATTGGCGATTCGGACGAGAGTTGCTCGGATGGCTGCATCTCGGGGACATGTTGCGAGGGCTCCGCAACCGCAGGAGTCTTATAATCAGGCTGCTGCGGCGCGTCCATATCGAAGATCGTCGAAGTAGGGTGTGTCGGGGATGGTGCTGCCTCGCTGTCGCAGGCCCGTCAGTCAGTATCAAGACTCACCATGATGGGAGTGGAAAGCGGAGGAGATGACGTACCAGTCTCAACAGTCACCACTCAAAGAGAGCCTCAGCAACAACACATGCAACGGAGGACTGTTCGAATTGCTCGTCGAGACTGGAAGCAAGTGGTCGAGTCGCGGGGAGATCAGGTACCGAGTATGACGGAGTTTGAGGGTGAAACCTCCAGATTGACAAGGAGGGAAAAGGATGGAAGGTGGCCAACGGACGGACAGAGGAAAGAAGAGGGAGAGATCACGATGATAACCACGACCGCAATACTCCAGGACCAAACGAAAAGAGCAAACAAAGGCACCCGTTCAGCTTGACCCGATCCAAGGGTGGGCACGACTGGCCCTAGGCCCCGATAGGCTTAGCGTCCTCTCTCCCGAAAACCCGCGCAAAAAAAAAGTTCTTATCGGACATTCACTATTCACTACCTCTACCACATTTCTTTGCTTGCTCCGGAGGGATAGTCCACCACTATGTCTAAGAGAGCGGCGGATGCTGCCGACGAGCACTCCTCGGCCCTCAAGGCGGGCGGGCGCCCAATTGCAGACGCTCCCCCAGACGAGGTGGGGGAGTTCGAGGACGAGTTCGAGGATGAGTTCGAGAGCGAGGACGAGATCTTGGAGGCCGGTGTCGACGGTCGGCCAGATGCCGAGCGCGAGGAGGAAGAGAAGGGTATGTGGGCCAATTCAATTGCTGGTGAAATCTCACACTGACTCGACCCTGCAGAGGCCATGGACGTCGATAAGCAGACCTTTATTCCTGGCCGGACAAAACTGGGCCCTGGCGAGACGCTCTCCCCCGACCCCTCGACCTACGATATGCTACACACCCTGAGCACGCCATGGCCGTGTCTGTCCTTCGACATCGTTCGCGATCGCCTCGGTGATAACCGCAAGACATACCCCGCGACGGTCTACGCGGTCACCGGCACACAAGCAGAGGGCGGCCGGGCAAAGGACAACGAGCTGATGGTGCTGAAGATGAGCGGACTGAGCAGGATGGAGAAGGAGGGCGAAGACTCTGACAGCGATTCGGACTCGGACGACGACATGGGCGAGCCCATTCTCGAGCACAAATCCATCCCGCTGGGGTCAACGACCAACCGCATTCGCTCACACCAGACACCCTCGCAGTCGGGGGACTACTCCAAACCGCCGCAGACCCTGACCGCTACTATGCTCGAGAACTCGCAGGTCTTGATCCACGATGTTACTGCTCACCTCACCAGCTTTGACGTCCCCGGTACCGTCCTCCCTCCTTCCGCATCCAAACCTCTTTCTACGCTCCGGATGCACAAAGCCGAGGGATACGCCCTGGATTGGTCTCCACTGCAGCCGCTGGGTAAGCTATTGACCGGCGACAATGACGGATTGATCTATGTCACCACTCGCACCGAGGGCGGCGGCTGGGTGACCGACACCCGGCCATTCACGGCCCACACCTCCTCCGTAGAGGAACTGCAGTGGTCTCCGAACGAGCGGAACGTCTTTTCGTCTGCAAGCAGCGACGGCAGTGTGAAGGTGTGGGATGTGCGGTCCAAGTCGCGCAAACCCGCCGTCGACGTGCAAGTATCCAAGACGGATGTCAACGTGATGAGCTGGTCCAACCAGACCTTCCACCTGCTGGCAACGGGCGCGGACGACGGTCAATGGGCCGTCTGGGACTTGAGACATTGGAAGCCCAACGCCGCGGGCCAGATTACCTCGCAGGCGGTCGCCTCGTTTGACTTCCACAAGGAGCCCGTCACCAGCATTGAATGGCACCCGTCGGACGACAGTGTCGTCGCCGTGGGCTCGGCGGATAACACGGTCACGCTGTGGGATCTGGCCGTGGAGCTGGACGATGAGGAGAGCCGGCAAGTGGCCATGGCCGACATTCCGTCGCAGCTGCTGTTCGTGCATTATATGGAGTCCGTCAAGGAGGTCCACTGGCAGGCCCAGATGCCGGGTACGCTGATGGCGACCGGCGGCAATGGATTCAGGTATGTATCCCCCCGTATATGGGCGTGGGCGAATGCTAATCAGTTCTGTGATGCAGTGTCTTCAAGACCATCAGTGTCTAAACCAGCACCGAGGGGAATTTACGTGCCATGCCCTTTCAATATACCATACTTGAGCTCTTGCTTGTCAATACCATATGTCGCCGGCCGTGCGAGATGCCACGTCTACGGCCAAAAGATCTTGTCCTTTCTTCCAGGGCGGAAAGACCTCGCGTACTTGGAAAATAAAATATCGTATCAAGCCTTTATTGGACTCTGTTTGTTTGTTGCATGAGAGTGGCCATTGTGAGTAGACCATAAGAGGTCAGTCCGAACCGAGGACCACTCTTTCTCAATAGCACGTCAATGAAGATTCTACAATAGCGGATCGAGCGAGAGAAGATAATAACAGAGTGCATTATCATTCTGGGCCCCCCTCAGCAGTGAACCGCCTACCCTCCTACAGATCCCACCCCTACCCAGAAGAAGAACACCAGTACACAATCCCTATGCTCCAACCAACCATCCATCCATCCATCCACAGTCAATCCGGCCGACGTCCACGACGTGCGAAATGACATCAGGCATTAATTCCGCCCGCTAGCTCATCGCCGAGGTCGCCAGCGCCAGTGATGGAGAGCCAGGTGGGGGAGGGGCAATCCAGCTGCCCAGAGCAGCCTAGTGCCGTGGACATTGATGTGCAAGTGCTGCACGCCCAGACATGTAACTACACCATGGGTACAGGGATGCCGCAGCGCGCAAAATGTTTCACAAACCACTGTCTGGTTTGGGCTAGTCAGTTCAAGGAACCAGCGCCCGTTGGTGGCAGATCGTGTTGTGCATGGCTGGATGGGGAGCTTGGTCTCACTTTACTCTCACTCGGTGAAGATCCTCGAAGGATAGTCGTGGATGTCGGGATTGTGGCTCTTTCTTCTGCAGGTTCTTAGCTAATTAGTAGTCTGTGGCGAGTAAGTCGCGGTGCGCTCATTTGTTGACCAATACATACTTTGGTATTGATGGCGCTCTCCGCGGTGGCCGCTAGCCAGTATGACCTGCATCGGATGGATGGATTCGCATCGCGGCCGAATAATTCCCGACCTTCAACAGGCATATGCATCGTGCTCTTTCTGGTGGCGTTTAGACTCGCAGGTAGCACGAATACTAAGTGCTGGGGGACCGCCGTGGCACCGGCTGGGAAGATGTTTCGTTGAGCGGTTGATCGATCTATACCTCCTCATTGGAGTCGGTACCTCTGCTGGTTCTCCGCCATGCATCCTGCTGGCACCGATTGATTGATTGCATTATCTACGCAAGGTACCAGGGAGGCAGGGCCGCGCAGCCGCTTCTCTACACCCCGTCCCAAAGCGTGCTTTTCTCACCGGTGTAATCGAACAATACGGCTAATGCACGAGCCAGCGGCGGGCGCATCATCACATCAGATCTGGGCTGCACTACTGCGCTGTCCCCGTGACCAGAGCTTCAGAGTAGTGGCCAATTCCGGATAACAGGCTAAACGGTTGCTGGATTCGGCTATCCTCCGGCGACTCTCTGCCGGTGCGTGGATGATAGATGCGTGCTCTGCTAGGCTATGTCGCCATGATTATTGTGGATCGTGTCTTACATACTACCTCTTCTTATCTTAACACTGTGAGAACCCGACCCAGAACCAGATAAGACGGTGGAACCAAAGCGCGTGCTAATAATAAATTCTTCAAGTCTGATCTTAGCGCCCACATCCCTCCTTCGCACGAAGAGAGAAAACAAGCACAGCTCGCCACCACTGCCTCTGTGGCTTTTGTAGATCCGCTTGTAATTGGCGGTCCACCCATCCTGGCTGCTTGGACTGTAGGTAACTTTCTGGATCGCCGACAGACCGGGTCTGGGACTGGGACTGGGGGCCATCCATGACATCGGAGCTATGTGCGCGGGCCCAAGCTCCGGGTCTACCCTCATTGGGAGTTAGTCTGCTGGACTGTAGCATTGTTATTGTGGCTTGTTGCCTATCCACCCCCCCCCTGTCTTGTCGATGCCAATGACTTAGTGAGCTTAGTGCAACGCATTATTATCCCGGCCCCCACGCCCTTGCCGTGGGCCAGGGCGAGACTGATTGGCGCTTCGACCCGACATCACATACTTACTCGATAGTCCATTCTCCGTCAATTGTGCTTTGATGTGCATCCACTAATACGGATTTAGCTTTCGTGGACATGTCTGCTTTTTGAGCTTGGATCTGGGAATATTGATGGCGTCTGTTCCGGCCCTCGACTCGAGGCCGGGCACCGACCGATCGACCGTGTGGCGCGGAGGATGCTGTCATGCAACCCGACGGTAATCCTCTGCGCGGCAAGAGTCCTGCCGGGCGTTCCAGTCACTCGTCTAGGGTTCTGCCTGAAGGATGCCGCACAGAGGTGTCGGCGGATCGACCTGGTCCGTGCTGGCCAGTGACAAGGGGGGCCTTTCAGGATTGAGTTGAGATAATGCTTCGTCGCGGTGGGCCTGGTGCGTCATGAGGGATCCTGGAGCCGCAAGAAGACGTCGCATTCATATCCGGCAGCTCTAGGAGATCAGAGCCCAATGGTGAGCCAATTCGGGAGTGCCTAGTTACCTCCGTAGCTCTGCGCAAGTGTCCTGCACTGCCCCCCCCGGGGATCTTTTTTGCCCTGTGCGACTCCGGAGAATTAGAATTCTCCTATGTACTTTGCCGCCTGTTCGACGTAAGTGGCACAGACGATTGCCCCCGTTGGGACTCGGGGCGGGTAGTTTGTATCAGAATAACAATGCACACTCTGATTCCTCAACCCCGGACCTACGTCGGCAGAATTCTGGCCAGTGGCTTGCTAGGGGACACGCGGGAAGAAGGCCAGCCGAGCGGCCTGCCTACTCTGGCGGCCTCTAGCACCGTTTCATTTGTCGCTGCTCGGGGTCACCTGCAGGCGCTAGAGTCTGCAAACGAGACGTCTGTGCGGCGGTAGGAAAGTCGTGGATCGTCGGCGTAACCTCCGATCCAGCCGCATCGAACAGCACGACGGGTCGGCTTCTCGCCAATTAGTCGACTCGAATCCGATGCCCATCCGGACTACGAAAGTCAACCGGCGGGCGACAACGTGCGCAGGGCCCACTCTTGTCTGGACCAGTTTCTGGAAGACCACGGGCAAGTCTGGGGTTGATCGGGATTGGGGTACGTTGGATGTCCTGTTCTATTCTCGACGGTCGCCACCACCCAACCACCAATACACCAACCCCGGTGCCATGTGGACGGACTGACCCAGTCCTGCCTGAGGGAGTTCCGGAGTCCAGGACAATCCCCAGACTCTCCCCCACAAAATTAATGGCGCATAGGGGAATCAGGCCTGCGGATCCATCCGCCACATTACAGTATGTACCTGGTCACAGCATCCGGCAACCATTATCCATGGACCACCGCGTATCGGAACCCCAGAAGCGAACAAGCCGCGAGGCTGACCCACGACGATCTTGTCTGAAACCATCTGTCACGAGGTGTGTGGTGCCCGTATTATACGGGTGTGTTTCGCGCCTGACGAGAGAGACGGAAGAAATGGTCGGCCTCACGACTCGAGGGGACTCTGGGAGAGAAACGCGAAGTACTCCCCGCATCGTATCCTGTAGTCTTGTCTTCGTCTCCCCTTCTTCCTCGCCGCTGGAACTCCCCCGATCCCCCCGGAGTCCAGTAACCGGGGGCCTATCCTCGCAGCCAATCACCCACCGCCCCGAACCAGCCCCAGGAGCTGGTGGGCTGCCCGTGCGTGTCCATAAGATTCAGCTACGCCGCATCCGGTAAGACCCTGGCCCATCCACGCACCACCATTGGCCAGGCCATGCTCCAGCCGTCTTCTGGCTCCACTACGCGGCGCCGTATCGATACCGTCACGCCCCGAGCGTGGAGCGTGGCGGTTGATATACCTCGCCGTGACCCGCCCCGTGCTGACTGGCTGGTCCGGGCGCAGGTATCCCCAGAGTACCCGGCCTGCACTAATCGCCACTGCCGATACGGTCTACACCCACGGCTCCCTGTTGTTGGTTACAGTTGAGGGTTTAGTGAGCAAGTTGGTGAGGGCCATGCCATCCAGCTCTCTGGCGCTAGCAAGAGGCAAACTGCTCGGAACCTCAACTTCCTCTTTCCTTTCTTTCTTCTCCCACCCCATCCTCCTTCCTTTCTCTCGTCCCTTCCCCCTATCTCCTCGCCCTGGTATCTGGTCCTCGGCGTATCGTCTTATCTACAATTCACTCCGCTATCGCTTGTCTCTCCCTCGGCTATCTCCGGCTTATCCAGCGCTCGAATGCTTGCAGGTCGGACCATTCGGGTGTGGTGATTGAGTTTATATCAGGGAAGGCCGTTCTAGCTTCTCTGTCCCAGTAAGTATTTGCTGTTCGCCTGCTGGCTCCCCGACCTTCCCGGCCTCGTGGATTGATGGATGGATGGATGTCCCTGACATTAGCCAGGCACCCTCGTGTTCATTCCCCTCCCTCCCCTCAAATCTCCAAATCCCCAACCACTGCTCCTTTGATCCCCCCCCCAAAATACACCCCAACACAAAGGCATCAGGTCCTCTCTTCCTGTTAGAACGGCTTCTCAAATTTGGGTGGGTGCCCGTCCATTGCCACCAGTCCCCCTTCCTTTACTTTCCCCTGATCGCCTGGCCCGGTACCCTGGGTCGGGCCAACGATGCCGGTCTCGATCAGACAAGAACCATGCTGACTTGATGTCATTCCCGTCACGCCGCAGTCGTCGATGCGCCATTTGACTGTGTAACTGTACTCACCGCTTCGACCCAACGCCGTTCCTTTGCATTCGTCCATCATTTGAACGACCGCCTCGGCCAGCCAGTCTCTTAACTTCTGGGCCGAGTGAAATAAACAATTAGGATGCTCTTGGACGATATGGTCGGTCAGGAGTTGAACCATACTCACAAAGTTCGAGACCTCGCCAGTATCAAGGAAATCCCCGGAAATATGCCTGGTGAGTATGACCCGACGCGCCTCTTCCCACACCACAATCTTAATACCGCCTTCGCAGCCTCTACCAAGGACAATAAGAAACAGGCCGAACCCAACGGCGCCAATGGGAACATCCCGCCTCCCAAGACAGACAAGCCACGCCCCCATGTGTGTACCACGTGTGGCCGCTCCTTTGCGCGGCTCGAGCATCTCAAGCGCCACGAGCGCTCGCATACCAAGGAGAAGCCCTTCGAGTGCCCTGATTGCGCACGATGCTTTGCCCGTCGGGACCTGCTCCTTCGTCACCAGCAGAAGCTGCACATGACCACGACGCCGTCGTCGCGTCCGAGAAATGGCCGTCGCGAGAGCACTGGTGCCGCGTCCAATGCCAACCGGGTTCGCAAGAATTCCATTGTCAACAACTCGTCGTCAATGCGGCCCCGGGCCAACACCATCAGCCATGTTGATGCTGCCGCTATGGGGATGGGTCATCCCGGCAACCAGCAGCGGCAACCGGGTCATGGGTATCACCCCAGCATCGGGTCTGCCTCTGTTAGCTCCAGTGTGGACTACAATGGCTACAGCTCTGGACATCCACCTATGAATGGCCTGACAAAGCTCGAGACGTCTGGCCTCCCCATGGACATGTCTGGCGGCCTGCGGACAGCCCCCGTCTATGGCAGCTTCGACATGGGAATGGATGGTATGCTCATGGGTCATGGCAGTACGATCAACCCGGCGCAGCTGCACTTCGCAGGCTCTCCGCAGGGATTTGGCAACGACTCTCCCACTTCTCCCTTTGGTCACCATGCTCACGGCATGCATCCAGCCACGGACCACATGATGGACGAGGAGATGCACTACGATTGGATGAACGGCCTCGACGCGGCCATGGCGCTGGGCAATGGGAACGACTCGGTTATTGACGAGTCGTCTCCGTCGGCGATGAGCACGGGGAGCCAGAGCGGAGTCAGCGAGGCCATGCTCGAGGGCTCGAACCGCATCCCCATCTCCAATGGCTGGCATAACCCGTTTCCCGCTCACGCCTCCGCCGCGGCCAACCAGTTTTCCATTGACTTTTCCCCGACGGCATTGAATGAATTGGGAATCCCCCCGGAGACGGTGTCGCCCAAGTCCCTGATGGCCCAGAATAATCCCTTTGGTGAGACATATGCCACACCCCCTTCCATGACGTCGGTCGGCCAGCCCATCGTGGGAGGACATTCGCAGAGTATGTTTTCATCCTCAATGGCAACAAGCGGTGAACCTAATCCTCTCAACGTGGCTTTCCCGAATAGTGCCCTACGAAGTCAACATTCCCCCGCATCAACGGATACATTTACAGACTCCACACGACAGGCTCTATTAGCGAGCATGTCGCAACCCACTGGCTTCAATCATCGCAAGTATTCTCAGCCCGCAAGTGGTCTTCTGAACAGTCGTGAGCTTTTCGCCCGCTCCGCTGGCTTCAACGGTACCGGTCAGTTACCCAGCACCTCGGACATGCAACGATATATCTCCGCCTACATCATCTACTTCCACCCCCACTCGCCTTTCCTCCATATCCCGACCCTCAACTTCCAGGCTCCCGAGTACACCAGCAACCTCCGCACGCCCAGCGGACACCTGAATCTCAGCTCCACCGGCGTCGCCGGAGGCGGCGGCTGTCTGATTCTGTCCATGGCGGCCATTGGCGCGCTGTACGAGTACGAAACTACCGCGTCCAAGGATCTGTTCGAGGCTGCCAAGAAGATGATACAGTTATACCTCGAGGAGCGCCGCAAGGCCGACATGTCTGCTGCTCTCAGCAGTCGTTCAAACTCGGCTCGCGACAACTCCGTCCACAATACCCCACTATGGCTGGTGCAGGCAATGCTGTTGAACGTCATCTATGGCCACACCTGTGGCGACAAGACATCGGCTGATATCGCCAGCACGCACTGCGCCGCGCTGGTGAGTTTGGCTCGCGCAGCCGAGTTGACACACCACCTGGACCCCAAGAGTCTACCACAAGATCACCTGAGCGCTGGGTTGAACGGGTTGCAACAGCAGGCTTCGGGGGAGAACAGTTCGGATAATTGGATGTCATCATCATTTAGCCAACCAAAGGAGAGACGGGACTGGTTGAATTGGAAAGTTGTTGAAGAACGAAAACGTACCCTCTATGCGATTTTTGTTCTTTCCAGCTTTCTGGTTTCTGCGTACAATCACGCACCCGCCCTTACCAACTCCGAAATCCGGCTTGATCTCCCTTGCGGAGAAGACCTCTGGGCAGCCGAGTCGCCTCAGGCGTGGAGAAAGATGGGCGGACAGGCTGCTGCGAAAAAGGGCCTGTCTTTCTCGGCGGCCTTGACCTCCCTTTTGACCGCCAGCCAACGCGAGCAACAATCTCAATCTTCGAATCTGTTCTTCAGCGGAGGTACCCCCGACGATCTTTCCACCAGTGAAAATCGGCCCAGTACCTTCGGGTGTCTCGTTCTGATCTATTCGCTGCACAATTATATCTGGGAAACACGCCAACGGCATATGGGACGGCAATGGACGGCGCAAGAGACCGATGCCATGCAATCGCACATCGAGCCAGCGCTGCGCGCTTGGCAAGCGGCTTGGGCAAGTAATCCAGTTCACAGTCTGGAGCGCCCGAACCCATTCGGAGCCGGCCCATTATCCGCGGACAGCATTCCTCTCCTCGATCTTGCCTACGTGCGACTGTTTGTCAATCTCGGCCGCTGCAAGGAAGCATTCTGGCAGCGGGATTGGAACGGCATGGCAGACGAGCTTGCACGTGGCACAGAGGTCTTCCAGCAGGCAGACACAGACGGCAATACCACGGTAGATCCTTCAATCACTAGCACTCTCGATGCCCGACGGGACTCGATTGCAGACCTGGGCGTCGCGGGTCTGGAAATCTCCCAGACCCCAACACAAGAACAGCCCATGCAGTCCTTGTCCAGTGTCTACAAGACGGGCCAATCTAAGCGTGAAAAGCACCTGCGCAAGGCGGCCTTCTACGCCGCAGACTCGATCTCCATGTCCGACCGACTCGGTAACACCTACGCTGAGTTTTCGTCTCGGGAGCTTCCCATCCAATGCGCGATGTGTTCGTTCGACTGCGCACAGGTTCTGGCTGAGTGGATCACCACCGTCCAAGAACGGGTCGGGCCTTACCTTGGCATCCTGGGTCGTGACGACGCCGATCTCACTCAGGTTCCTGGTGTTATGCTGCTAGAAGAGGAAGATTGCAAGCTCGTGGATAAGATCAAGGAGATCTTGAACAGCATCGAGACGAAGATGCAGCGCCAAGTGCAGAATAGCAACTCCATGTCTGCCTTGATTGTCATGCAGCGTCTACCCAGCGTCGTGGAGGGAGGATATGGTTGTAAAATATTGATCGCCACAGCAAGTATCCTGGATCGAGCTGCTGTCTGGCCAGGTAGGCCTCTCCCCTCCCTCTCTTCCTGCAACCGTGTGCTGACGTTTTCGCCCAGTGACGAAACTAATGGCCCGCTCCCTTGAAGCCCAAGCAATGCGAATGAAAGAGCGCGCCGAGCACTCTGTGATGATGACCACCAACCAATAATGAAACATTTTCCCCCGTGTTTTCCCGCATGCCTGCGCAACGCGTTGTCTCCCATGTTTATGATGCACTTGAGAGTCCAGTCCCCTTTCTTTTCCCTTTTGACAAAACACTGTTTTCCCTTCGCTTCGATCTGTTCGATACCCCCTCTGGTCGGAATATGCCATAGAACGTTTTGTTTGCCATTTCTCCTCCCTACACGCCATCTCACCCTTTGGCCCTCTTATATATCCAACCTCCTCCTTCCTCCTTCACATACAAAACAGTGTTACCATTTATATGTTGTCATGGGAATATGTTTGATGTATCTTTGTGCCAGTTCCTATCGTTGTCATATTGAACCTCCTTACTACCTGAGAGTGTCGAGCCACCGCCACCTATCGACGGTGGTCACTGCTGACGACTTCTTGCTTACTTTGTGATGATTATCCTTTTTGTGCTCTATGCCAGTGGCTTGTTTTGACATTCTTTCTGTCAATAGGTCATGACTTTTTCAATTCTTGGGGGTTTTTTTTCTTGACGTCGCCTGTGCCGTGTTTAATTATGCAGATTAGTTCTTTTTACTTCATGTGAATATGATTCTTTATTTGAGGTCTCGTTCATTGTACACATTTCTTTCTAGATACGAATTTCAGCCTCGAATAATAGATCTGCAGCTGTATGTCTGTGATAGAGAAAAAGAAAGCGCCTATGTTTCCATTCCGAGGAATGCCCTATATGATTGATATACAAAGAACGAAAGAAAGAAACCAACTCCCAAAACCCCAACTCAACATCTTAGACCAGTAAGCGCTCAAACGAATACTTGCCCACCGCCTTGCGGCGCAGATACCCGATCTCACGACTAGACCGAGCCTTCACTTCGCCAGTAGACTTCTTCACCTTGGTGCGCTCGACCTCCGTCGAGGCAGCCTTCAGCGACAGCGGGAGCATCTTGCCACCAGCTTCACCGTCCAGACCGTCTTCACCTTCGCCAGGTCCAGTGAATACCATCACCTCGGCGCCGTTGATGTGCTCGTAGCGGACGAGTTGCGATGGGGTGGGGGTAGCGTTCTCGGCAGCATCGGTGTTCGTCAGGGCCTTGGAGTCCTTGGCTGTGCTCGTGCTGGCTACCGTGTTGGTGAACCGGAGGAACTCGCGCAGGATGCCTTTCAAGTAAGTTGCTTCCTCGACACCGGCCAGTGCGGCGGAGACTTCGGACTTCATGTCGGCGATTAGCTCCATTTCCTGACTGGCGGCTGCGCCGGTTTCTTCGTCGGACATCACGTCGTCTGTGCTGCTGGTGGGGAGGGCGGAGATCCAGCCCGAGGGACCAATGGCATCGACGGAGGCGGTGATCAGGTCGATGATTGTGTTCAGGGAGAGAGGAGGCGTGATCTGGTCGTGTGTTATGGGGGTTGGTGGGTTCTCGGTGAATCGGAAGGTGTGGCCGCCTGTGGCCAGGGAGAGACGCAGGTGGTGAACCAGGGCCATGAGTTCCATGCGGGACAGGGTGGCGCGCAGAGCTTGCACCACGGTGGACAATGGCTGCGAGTGGATCTTTTGGATTGCCGTGTTCAGGCCCTTGAAGATATCTTTCAGGGTTGCGGGCTCATCGCCCAGGTGTCGGGAGAGTTCTTGCGTCGGAGTTGACAGGTCGCCGTTTGTGAGGGCGCGCGCTGTATCTTCCAGAGTGGCGGAGTGGGACTGGGCTTTGTTGAGGAAGACTTTGAGGGAATATGCAAGGTCGTCGGATGTGAGCAGCACGGGACCATCGAGCACCTGGTTGATTTGTTTCAGCGACGGGTCAGAATCGAGCAGTGCCTGGATGAAAGATCCCTTCGGGAGTGGCTGGAGAATGCGAGGCTTGATGGCTCGGCGCAGAGCAACCTCGACATTGTCCATAGAGAGATGGCCCAGGCGGATCAGCCAGTCGCAGGTGGTCGGAGGCCAGATTGTGATGCGGAGCTGAGATGTTGAGAAAGATTTAATTCCAGCCGCGGTTGGTACATCCTTCGAACTGAATATTTTCGACAGAAGGAAAAGTGTTGCTTCTGGGTTGACATAAGTGCCTGATGCTGGCAAGGCCGGGCCGAAGTATGCGAGGACTGCCTTGTCAAACTTCTTTGCATCCTTCGAGTTGGTCGCATCAGCCACCGCTTTCGTAAACTGATTCCATTTCTCGACTTGCTCTGGAGATGTAAGCCGAAGAGATGCTAGATTCTCTGACTTGTGCTTCTTGGAGGTCGGATCCCATTCCGCGGCGGAAGAACCAATGCCCCTTCCAATTGCATCAATGAGAAAGCCATCCCTCGACCGCTTCAGCGAGGAGCCAGATATGTTTTGGGAAGAACTCAGGTCAAAGGCAATCATTGTGTTACCCTTGATAGCAACGGCGACTCCAAGTTTGGCAAAGAAGTTGATAAACGTCAAGGATCCCTGCCCGGTCGTCCCAGCACCCGACAAGACATCACCTGTCGCAATGCTGCGTTGGACCGACTGATACTGTGTGTCGTAGACAGCCACAATAGATTGACCGGCGGCGATCACAGACTGGGGAGAAATGCGCATAACCGAGGAGAAGTGCTCGTCGCCAAGAATGAATTGCGACGACACGGACGGGGAATATTGAGATAGATCAATATTCACAAACCCATGCTCAAATGACAGGTTCAACCCTGCGGAGCCAGAATGGAAGCTCCATTGCAGGTTGTTGCTGTTGGCTGTCTGCAGCCCATTGAGATTGGGGATGCTGATAGTCTGCAAATAACGCAGCTGTTGGCTTTCATCCAATCCCAAGGAGTCAGATTTAGAGGTTGCTGGAACGGAGAACATTTGCACGCGGACATCCTTAAGCGAGATTTGCTCCGCCCCGGTAGGGTGAGAGACCACCAGCAAGATAGACGGTTCATCGGTCCCGGAAGAGGTGAGATCACCCAGCGCCAGCGTCGCCAAATCCTGTCGTCTTTTGAACAACACCTTCTTCGCATCATCAAATTCTACCACGAAGCATGTGTGGACTTCATGAGTCGTGCAAGATTTTGCTATCTCACTATGCTGGACGCTCCATCGTTGGGTCTTGAGATCGGACGACAGTCGGCGTACTCGGCCATCTTTGTGAACAGCCAGAATGTCAAAAGGATCTGCTTTCTCCTCGTCTGCAGCAGAGGGTACGATTCCGACAAAGACGATGGGGCTCTTCGAATCCGTCACCGTGGCAGCCGAAGAAGAGATTGCCGGCGCAATCGAACCATTGCTACCAGTCTCCTCCACAAAGCACTTGATTTGATGCTCCGGCTTGCTAACAGCAGTATACGTCTGTCTTTTCACCGCCGACTGGTTCAAGAGCTTCCGGCGGACGGAACACGGCCGACAAGAGAAGGTCGACTGCGGCGGCACTGCATACGAGGTGACAAGCTTAGGGGTTTGAACCTAACCAAATTTTTCCATTAGCAAGGGGCAAAAAACCATAGACCGGGTGTGCGCACATTGTAGATGTTGACAGCCTCTCCATCGACCGCAACGGCGACTTCATAACGCTTGCGTTTCTTTGCATCGGCTAGACTGTAGACATCGCCGATACGGGTTTTTCCTGTGGCAGCATGAAGTGGACGAGGCAATTGTGCCAATACGGACGGTGCCTGCAGATCCATAGCTGGAGTCTCGTTTCCTTTGTCTGTGATTAAGTCGGTGAAGCCGCAAATCTTCATCCGCGCGGATAGAAAAAAATTCGGGTTTATGTCGGGCCGCCCACGATAACGCTAGTCCAGGACAGGATTAGTGCCAATCTGACGTAATCCACTTTAAGGCGACGCGCCTTTCGCGCGTTGGAGTTGGGACCGTGTTTGCATCGAGATCAAGAGCTGTATTCGGAGAGCCCTGCCCTACTTACTCCTCACCGTCTGAGTGTCACCTTCCCGCTCGCTCAGATGTTTCGATCTGACCTGGCCCTGACCCCCGGCTATCCTTAATGAGCAATCTTGTGTTCATCGTATGGATACCGTCGTCTCCAACCTACCGATGGCCATGGGTCCCGGCGAGCAGCGCGCCATTCATCCATTCTTTCAAAAAGGTAATAGTCACAGCATGCAGATATCTCAGTCTGAAGCTGATTGTTTTTAGAATTAGGATCAACAACGCCCGCCGAAATACCACGACACGAATCCGCGAACCCTGCATGTCCCCGCAACATCCCCTCGATTGACGCTCAAAATGCTGCTCAGAATGAGGGTGCAGTTACCAATGTTTCTGTCTCAAATGTTATTCAGGCGAATGCTTCGTCGGTGATCGCCCCGAAAGAAGACTTGAACGAGGGTCGACGGAAGAGAAGAAAGGTCGACACGAAACATGCAGCTGAACCCGAGAATATCAGTCAGTCGGCTTTATCATCGTGGCTGGGGCATAATGTGTCCTTCCAGGCCCAGCCATTGGCCTCGGAGTCACAATCTCAAGTGACCGGCACACCGGAAAATGGGCCCTCGCAGGAGGATCCCGCCCAGGCCGCTGGCCAGCGACGAAAGACGCTGAAAATCAATTCCAACGGGAAGCTACTGAGCTCCCCTGTGCGCAGTTCTTCTCGAGACTCCAAGAAGACAGGAGAGAAACGGGGGAAATTACGACGTGTGGAAAACAAACCCTTGGTTATAAAATACAGCATTGACAAGGATATGGGGCAATTGATCGATGACATACTAGCTGGTCGAAAAACTCAGCGCCCAGTACCGGAGCCTGTTCCTGTTCGCCCAGCAACTGTTGAAAGCAAACCTCTCAAGCCGACACACCCGTTTTTCGTCAAAAAGCCCACTCAGAGACATCAAGTCTCCAGCTCGGGCGACAGTACATCAGACACCCGCGATTCCTCTCAGCAGGAACCCCCAGAGCCGACGTCAACTCCTATCGTGGAGAGGAAACGAGTGCCGGGCTTCTCAATTAGCTCGGCCTCGACATTTGGGCGACGTGTCTCCAAATTTCCTGAGCTTGTTGATCCACTGTGGCCACCACGGGACTTTGTCCATATCAGAGATGGCGATGCGCTCACAAGCAACAATGATGTTCCACCTCTTGCTTCCAGCCAAGATCAGAAGAAGTCGAAAATGGCAGCTGTTCGTATCGCTGATGAGGAAAACTCATTTCTCGTCAGTACCAAGCAGGCACGGGAACAAGCCGAGCGGGCCCTCAAAAGTAACGCCACAAAAGACCCGGGTCTGTTGCGATTGCCCGACCGACAAGTTGCTAGCGGGCTCGTTCTCCAAGCAGCAATGGATAAACAGATGTCATGGCTGTGCTCGGATCCTCTTACCTCTTTTCCTCACCCCAATTGGTCTGCCAATCCAGCTATTTCCAAAGTTCGATCGGCGCTACTCTCGTCTAGGAGCGCCTTTGACCGGGGACAATACGAATCACAGCTCTGGGCTCACAAATATGCACCCCAAACAGCGAGTGAAGTTCTCCACGCTGGCCGTGAGGTACAGGTGCTTCGGGACTGGCTTCGCCTGCTGAAAATCACAGCTATCGACACGGGAAAACCAACAAAAGACGGCACGAAATCAAAAGCAAACGTTGACAAGAAACGGAAGAAGCGGCGCAAGCAGACGGAAAAGCTCGATGGTTTCATTGTTTCAAGCGACGAAGAGGCATCGGAGATGGACAATCTCTCTGGTTCTGATGATGAATTGGCGGGCGACGTCACAGTGTCTAAGACTGTCGTTCGTGCGGGTGATCTGGCTTTCGGTCTGCAACATGGAAGCGAGAAGGGCCGTCTCACCAATACGATTCTACTCAGCGGCCCTTCTGGTTGTGGCAAAACTGCTGCGGTGTACGCAGTCGCTAAAGAGCTGGACTTCGAAGTCTTTGAGCTCAACCCCGGGAGTCGCCGAAGTGCCAGAGATATGCTGGAGCGCGTCGGAGATATGACGCAAAACCATCTCGTTTATTTGCTGAATGACAACGACGAATCTTCTGTCAAGGTTCCCGCGTGCGATGATGAGGGCAAACAAAACAAGTTGATGAGCTTTTTCAAGGGTCCAAGTGGCAAGAAGACAAAGACTGCCGATAGTCCTGCTCAAGCAGGCCCAAAGTCCGATGCCGAGGCTAAACGCCCTCGAGAGCAGAAGCAGTCGCTGATCTTGCTTGAAGAAGCCGATTTGCTGTTTGAAGAGGATAAACAATTCTGGACTGGAGTCCACGCCCTCATCAGCCAGTCCCGACGGCCAATTGTTATCACATGCAACGATGAAAGCTTGATCCCTATCAAAGAACTGTCGTTGCATGCCATCTTGCGGCTGCGCACACTCCCCCCAGAACTTGCCGTGGACTACCTCCTTCTTATTGCGGCGAACGAGGGCCACATGCTGCAAAGACAGGCGGTGGAAAAGCTGCATGACGGTACCGGCAGAGACCTTCGTCGGTCGCTCATGGAGCTGAATTTCTGGTGTCAGATGGGCGTTGGCAGCGAGAAGGGAGGGTTGGATTGGTTCCTTCCCAAATCACCCCGGAGGGTTGACGTCGATCAGAGTGGTGATCAATCCCGAGTCATCAGTCTGAACACCTACGAGCCGTACATGGGCTGGTACAATCGTGATCTGTTTCTCAGCCACTCTCCTCTGGACAAGGAGACCGAAGCCCTGCGGAATATCTATCACTGGTGGGGACTCAACGTGCCGGATGCCGAAACAGTGACCGGTGTACATGATGTTGAGCATGCGCTTGTTCACCAGTGGCCAACTGCTTCAAAATCCTCCCAGCTTGATATGCTCACGCACGATGCGGACTACCTTGAAATGCGAAGTTCACTTGACATCCTGTCCTCTGGATGTTCTTTGGACATGACCAAGGTAAGTGTACTTTGATTATATACAACAAGAAATGCAACTAAAAATGCTTCAGGACGTCCTTGATATCTCCGCTCTGCCGCTTCCTGAGGGCCACCGCTCTAATTTTGTCGACAACTGGCCGCTGCTGCACGCTGACTTGCGGCCTGAATACACCTCGATGACCGAGGCCATTAGCACTTCATTCGGCGCATTGCTCGGCCAGGTCTTTCGGCCCCATGACCAGGGAGCCTTTGAACCAATACATGCGCTGCGTCTGGTGGGCAAGTTGACGGAGCCGTTCCGTCGTCAGCAAGTGCCTCCTTGTTCAGTTCCAGAGTTCCAACGAATCTTCGAAGCCATCATGCGAGCAAACTACACAATGCCCCAGCCCAGTTCGCGCCCGGCCCTGTCATTCGAGAACGGCCTTTCGCCTATCACCGAGGACCTCGCACCATATATCCGCAGTATCATGGTCTTCGACGGACGCTTAAAGGAATACCGAGATAGTTTGAACTCTGTCCTTTCACAGGAGAAGCGTGGACATGGTGAGAAACGAATGCGAACGACCCGAGCCAGTCGGGCTGCTCTGGAAGGAGGTGACAAGTCTTCGACGCGAAAAGAGAGATGGTTTCCCTCGGATACGAAGTACTTCTCTGTCATGGGGACCGGAAAGCCAGAGTGGCAAGATATCTTGTATCGACTCGGATATTTTCATGTGCAGGCTCCCCTGGACTCGACTGGAGGTAGCAGTGAGCATGTGTCGGATGACGAGAGACAAGATATTTGCTAGTAGAGAGGGGTGGATATCTTCTAGTAGCTTGGTTAACAATATATTAATGTACAAGATTTGTGATATGAACTGCTCCATCGTATGTAGGGCTTTTTCGTTCGTTGATCACCCGATGGGTTGTCAGGAGATCAGCGCCAACTTCCCAGTGAACCTAGAGGCAGTTTCTTGGCTTAATTTGAATGATGGATGTCTAAAGTTAACTATAAAGACCGCCGATGCTAAATGTATACGTAGTAAACAAAGGTCCTCCTCCCCGCCCACAACCAATGTAATGACCTATTCGGAGTCACTTTTCAGGCCATAAGACCCTTCTTCTAACTCTTTCGAATCCTCCGGAGTTTTTCCGTGACTAATATCGTCTTTCTCAAAGATCTTCGAGATCTCTTCCAGAGATTTTCCCTGTGTCTCAGGAAAGAAAAAGTAGACCAAGGATAGCGCAGCCACAAGACAACCTATATAAGCAATAAAATACTTCCATTGAAGAGCGTCAAATGCCACTGGATTGACGTATTGGTTGAAGAAGCACGCGATAGAGTCCGTGGTTAGTGCAATAGCCAGTCCCTTGGCTCGAAGTTGGAAGGGCAATATCTCAGCGGGGTAGGCGATGAACAAGGGCATATATGCAAAGTCGTAAGCTGCTGAAAATAGGAAGAGCATCGGTACAGCCGTGATGCCTGCCGCGAGCAAGTTCATCTCTGCAAATAGGCCCGCCATCGTCGTACTCGTTGACAAAAACACGAGCATCAAAGTTGTCGCACTCAGCCAGAGAATGCGTCGGCCGTATCGATCCGAGCTGCTCGCTCCGGCCACCGCAAATATCAAATTCCAAACCTGAAGGCTAATGTTGACAGCAGCTTGATGAGAAGCAGCACTTATCCCAACAGATAAGAGAATCGGAGCCAGGTAATATGAAATAACACCTATGAGTCAGATCATTAGTATTGAAGCCGCACAAAGGGGATCGAGATATGAAGTACCGTTTCCGGTCCATTCCTGCATAAAGCCCAAGAGGATGCATATTGCTAGGCGGTGTCTATCGCCCTTGGTTTTCAGGAACGCACTCCAGCGAGCGGCCGACTTCAGGTCTGCTTCAACCTCAATGCTCTTGCATATCTGGTCAAACTCCTCTTGAACAAGCCTGTCATCGACATCCCCATTTGCATGGTACCGTATGAGCATTTCCAATGCTTCCCCCTTCCGGTTCTTTGACACTAGCCACCTCGGACTCTCTGGCATAAACCAAAGGCCGACTAGCAGCAGGGAAGGGAAAAGCACTTCCAGTAGGCAGGGAATCCGCCATGACCAGCTATTTGTGAGTGATAATGTGGAGAATGCAATGCCAGCTGCCGTGATTGATCCGCAAAACCAAACTGCATTGTAAAGACCCGTTAAGGTCCGTCGCTGATGAGGATGTGCTGTTTCGGCAATCAATAGTGGTGCTGCTGTTTGCGAAAGACCGACACCCACTCCAGTCATTACTCGGGCACCGAAAAATACCCAGTGATGTTCAAATGCAACCTGTATAATGGATGCAGTGATGACGAAGACTGCACCTATACTGGCGCAGATTCGTCGACCAAAATTGTCGGCAACATATGAAGCGGGAATGAAGGTCAGGAAGGCGCCGAGGGAAAATGCGGCGATAATCAAGCCGGTAGCATTGGAACCAAGACCATCTAAGAAGATGGAAACTGTGTCTCTGTTAGTACTCAATAAAGAGTTTCCAACGAAGAGCTCTCACATTCGGGGAGCACAAGCAAACTGTTGATCTGACTGGCATTGTATCCGGCTGTCGCAGATGCAGAGAGAATCAAAGCTATACCCAAATTCAACTTCCGTAGTCCTTTATTAGCGAAAATTGGCAGCATTTTGTCCGTAGGAAGTGACAGCTATGTAATTATTCACGACCTAAGTACCACCGAAGTACCAATGACTTATAGGGGCATGGGCGGACATTTTTCTCGGACAATTCTGAGCTCTACATTCTTGACGTCCTTGCTTTTGCCGATCCTGCCAGCTAAGGTCACACCTGGTCGGGCGAAAAGAAAGAATGAAGGGAGAAAATTCTTGATGAACGAGTCACCAGGTGGGGTTGTGTAAAGATGGCATCATTGACACTTTAAAGGGGTAGAAAAAAACCGGTGATAGGTAACGGCCAGGCACCCAGTAGATGTCCAGGTGGTCGATCTGTGAGGCACTTGCGAACAAAAGTACGATTCCAAAGGAGCTAGGACCACTGTTCAGGCCTAGGTCAGATGTTTTAAGCTCATATGACCTTGCATACTACATATAAATTATTGATTTAAAACCAAAAAGCTGCGCATGTGTCGATAACGAAAGGCTTTATTGAGGTAAAATGGAATTAGACGGTGAATCCACCGTCGATCCACAAACCATTCATCACGTAGGCACCCGATTACCACTCCAGATAAGAAAACCACTCACATTCTTGCTGTAGAGAATCGTCACCCGATGCTTACAAAGATCTGCCGTCTTTTAACTCTCTACTGCTCTCGGGGCTGCTTTTCCGTCGACCCTTGATCCCAAGCTGAGAAGTTCCACGGCTGATATCATTTGGTTTAGTTGAAGGTATGCTGAAGTGCTTAGTTGAGGTAAATGGGTAATTTAATTCAAATCTATCAAACATGAGCTGTCATGTATTCGTGTGCGATCGTTTGGAGATGCTAGAACAACCAAATTCCCCTAGCAGGCTAGCGGGGTGAATTGAATGTGACCACAGCATGCGCAGCAACCAAAAGGGATATCCAAAGGCTCAAGGAAGGACTGTTCCCGTTTCCATTGTTGCTCTGGTTGCTCTTTCCACTACCCAATCCTCCAGTGCCTGTTGTGTGTTGCGACATAGTCGTCGGAGTGGAACTGGTCGGAGTTGAACTGGAAGAAGGCCATGCCGAGGATGGTCTATTCCAGTAATCCCGAATTATGGTGCTGGCTTGCTCAGCCAACCCGTACGTCGAGGCCATCAGATGGGTAGACAAGGCAATTGGAGGAACACTGGCATCCGCAACCCGGACGTTTGCAAGGCCATACACGCGAAGGTTTGCGTCAACTACACCACCTTGTTCACGAGGGAGCATTGCACATGACGACGATGGATGATATTCGGTGCCACCTGCCCCACGCAGCCAATCTTCCCACTCTTCATCAGTCTGGACGGATGAACCCGGAGACAGCTCGCTTGTGAAGCTGCTACTCAACGGGTCGGTTTCACCTATCTGACGTGCGAGTTTGAGACCGTCGCGTAGTATCTCATAATCTGGTAAAGTTGTCAGACTGCGGGATCCTATTCTAGCGACAGATATAAAGCATACCAGCGGGATTGTCCAGATAATTCGGGTCAATGACAGGGTAGTCCATCGGGTTCGAGGAGTTTATGTAGATACGGCCGTGGCTGTATGGATGCTGGAGAGCGGCCGTGATACCGATGTCGCCGTTGCCATCACTATTCATGAACAGGAGTTCGATCTGCCCTGTAGGGCTGCTGAATATCTTCGATGCCGTCGTATTATAAATTGCCTTGTAACCAGCGACGACACCGGCATCGTATGTTGTATTCGGTGTATATTCGTTCATTAGAGCTAATATTTTTGTCTGGAGCTCTTGAATTTCACTGCCGTACATAGTGGTCGTGTTCACATAGGCAACAGCAGAATCAACATATGAGAGAAAGAGAGGATTGTTCTGCAGCAGTTAGACCATGATCGAGGGTTAACTGAAAGAGCAACACGAACCCTCTGGCTGCCATCATCGTAGAAAGTGGACCCCGCGGTTTCCACATCAACATTCCATGTCACGGTGGCACTCTGTAAGAGTAAGACAGATGGTCATTTCATAGAGATTATATCACTCACAAAATGATCCTGGAGATGTTGGCCGACACCAGGGAGCTCAGAGACAAGGTCAACACCTGCCCTAGAGAGGACGTCCTTGGGACCGACGCCGCTATGGAGAAGAACAGCCGGGCTGCCTATAGAGCCACCTGCGACGATCACTTCTTTGTTAACTTTGACCGTCAGAGTTGTCGTTCCATCATCAGGCGTATACTCGACAGCATTCGCTGTTAAGTTATCTGAAGGGGACGCGTTGTCGAAGAGGATGCGAGTAACATGAGCATTGGCCAACACGTCGTAGTTACCCCGATCTGGAAGCGGGTCGAGATACCCGGTGCGACTGTACGAGCGTGTCCAGTTTTGAGGATTGATGGTAGAGGTTGAGACCTCGGCACCCCAGTTCTGACCATCGTACATGTTCCCAGAAATATCAATCCCGATATTCTCACAAGACGTTGACCACTGGCCAACCTGGGGAAACGTCCTGAGAAAATGTTAATTTCATAAAATCGAGAGGAAAAGATCCATCGTACAAGCCAGGATAAGATGCACAGATTGGCCCCGTAGTGCCATGATTTGATGCATTCCATGTAATATCTGCCTCTTGAATCACAGCGTCAATTGGGGGAGTGAATGTTTCGCTCTTTTTCATAGCAGCGTAGAATGAGTTCCACGACCAATTTTCAGCGCCATCCATGTCTTCGATCATTCCATTCCAAGCATTTATTTCGTTCTCGCCTGGACGGGTCATATAAAGCCCATTGATGGCGGAACTGCCTTCATTTTCTGTGCGTCAATTTCTTTCTCGTAGCCGAGGCGCAGATACGAACCTCCAAGGACCTTGCCACGGGGCCAAAAAATCTCACGATTCGCCGCATTTGGCTGGGGAACGGTCCAGAATGCCCAATTCAGAGGCGTAGGCCAGAGGGAGTCAAAGTACGCATATGCCGGTGTATCTTCACCCATATTAGTTAAGCACGCTCTGTGGAGGGACCGGCTACGCACCTATTCGTTCTCGATAGTCATCTCCATTGCCGCCCGATTCAAGGACAAGGACAGTATGATTTTTATCTTCCGAAAGGCGGCCACCAAGCACAAGTCCGGCTAGACCACCTCCCACAACAATGAAGTCATACGACTCCGCAATCTGTGTGCGTGGTACCAACGCGTGGGCGAAGCGAACAGTGATAATCAGGCTTATGCCAATTAGCTGAGCAGCAAACCAACTAGGCCGCATTTTATGAGCAGAAATGGCGTGCGATGAAGGGAGCTGTCGAGATTGACATGGCAAAGCGACCGAAGATATTTATTTACCTATCGAAGCGCCCCCGAAAACGCAGCTTGCGCTTATTCGCTGGTACGGCAACCCCGAGCCTTAGAACGCTTGTTATGTGCCGCGCTCTTGCAGTCTCAATTTTACGCGTCACAAGCACGGTCTGGAACTCGAAGATGAGTAAAAGTTTGGGAGATCACAGAGGCCTATGCGCAAATGAGATCGTGGACCCCGTCGCTCCACCTGTATTCTTGGCGACGGCATACACTTGAAACATTAATGCCAACTATTTTTACCACTGGCCAGAGTATAGGATGATGTTTTACCTGCCTATTATCCTTTTTGATTCTTGTGAATTGTCGTTTTGTACTGGTCATGAGGTACACACCGCCGATGGTTTCAATTTCCCCGTTAAGCATGACCCTAGCACTTTCAGTGATTCCAACTAGGATTTTGCTAGTTCGTGAGTATGGCCCCTCCAACCGCCAATGTATGTATCCGATTGGAAGGGGATGTTGGAACCCACTAACCACGGCCAATCAACCAGGTGGGATCGTCATTGGCCCCTTGGCCGTTCCCGCCTAAAGATAGACTTCTCGGTCATAGAAAATTGTATTCATTGAAAGCTTGTTGCCTAGCCCTCACCATGACTCGCGAACTCAATCTGAGACGCAACCGGTGCTTATACTAACTGAGTTGTCGAAGTCCAAGATTCCGACTTTCGAGAAACTCGACGAGTTGGCCACGAAACAAATTTGGTGCAGCGAGCGATAGATATCTATTTGCTTCCCGTTACCGCTAGTTGGAACTAGTAATAATAGATAACTAAAAGTTTGAAGAGAGCAAAAAGCAACATCATTCCATCGGTGAATGATAATTGGTCCATCTCACTTACAACCGACTATAAATTAGCGCCAGATCGACTGTGCGACTTCCCGTCTGAAACAATATCACGTGCCCGATCTCCACTAAGAGGATAGCAGTCACCCAGAGCAGACATTATTGTTGTCTTTGGGAACTGTCGGCAGCCCGTACAGTGGCGATGGCTCTGAGAATCATAACAATTATGACAAGTAAAAATGGAAATGTGCAAAAAAAAAGCGATTCATACATATCACAAAACATTGCAATATTGCAAATGAGATTGAAAGCACTAAAGCCTCAACAGATTACATGATTCCGTCCATATCTAACTGATCCGCCAAGTCTAACAATTCTCGCGGAGGCAAACTAACGGAAGAATTGAGAGCAAGCACGTCCCACCCGAATTCCTCGCCCATGTTAACTTCATCGAAGGCATATACATCCTCAACATCCTCGATATGCCCAGCATTGTTTAATGGAGTGAGTTGGGAGATTTGGAGAGTTGTGTTTCTTGGCGTTAGCGGTGCCAGTATGGTCTCTAGCTGCCTCAATTCCAACCTCCGAAGCGGTGCTGCAAGATTACCCTTTGCAATAAGTTTATTCAAAACGCAGTCAAGGTTTTCGGACCACGCATCACTGGAAATAAGGGACGGGGCAATGGCATGGATCAGATATAGCACAAAGGCTGATGATGAAGCATCCTCGATCTGAAATGGAAGAAAGGCGTCTGTGGGTAAGTGTTAACACTCTAGCAGTCTAATTCATCTGGGAAATACGCACCCACTAAGTCATCGTCAGCTAACGTTCGAAGGGTCTGGAGGATTGTCTGGGCGGAATCGGCACAGCATTGCAGAAGGGACGCGACTGGTGATGATAACGAGATCGTTGGAGACTTTTGTGTCTCTGTCCCATCGATATGCATGTGTAGAGCACACATTACCAGAGGCCGAGTTGTGAGGACAATACACTAGAGCAGTCAGCTTCGAATATTTTTTTGTCACGTCTTTCTCATGCTCACATGGTGGTGGGCTAGCATGAGTCGAATTGCCATCTTTGAGGCCCGGCTAATTAGCCCATGGAAATGCGTGTTTAAGAACTCGGTCAAATCATGAGACAATTCTGCCAAGTCATGGAGAAGAGACTGCGTATTTCGGATGAGAGTTCCGTCAAATTCTTTGCCCACCCCATAGACCGCTGAGACTCATGTTAGACCGAATGAGAAACTATATTCATGGACTTACTGGTAAGGGTCCGTGCCATTAAATGGGATAGTCGCACATGCAGTGTCAAGTTAATATTTTCCACAGACTGCTCCACATCTGCTGGAAGCTTCACAGTGATATCTTCATCTCGAATAGAACTAGGCGCCCCTATCAGAGCAGAGAACTCTCTGTCTAACATATAAACCACCCAAAAGATAGTCCGGCAGCGATGGGAGAGCTCGGGGCCGCAGATTTCTTCTGGAACATGCCGATGTATCCCTTCAATAATGCAATAGCGTAAAGCCTGTCCAATCTGTTACATAGGTCAGTCAATCTTTCACCGCCAACAACCGCCATCTGTCTCACATGTTGAAAGGCTGCCCGCCTCATATCAATGGATTGCAAGTATACTGCTGCTAGGCTCAACGTCTGAATGCAGGTTAATGCGTCCTCATGCATGGCCGACAGATCAGGTAATAAGGCCATTGCTCTGGAAGCATATTGGTGCCCTGGGGGAGATCCGCCCGGATTTTTATGTGTAAGAAAGGCTTTTCCAAAAGCAAGGACGAGCAGGAATTGAGAGTACCATGGCCGTGCTGAGGTGGCTTTTGCTGCTGGATCTTTGTAGAACTCATGTAAGTGTCGAAGATAGATTGACTCGTCAATCATGAAAGATAAAAATCCAAAATAGAATTTCACAGTGTTGAACAAGAACAGCGAATAGTCCAAAGGTGGCAGGTTGGAGACGTCTGGCACTTCGTCGGGGGGTAGGGGCTTCCATTGGAGTTTAAATGCCATGCCATCTAAGCACCATGGATCTGGTGGACAATTTGATTCTGGAACACGTCTTCCGATTAAAGCGAGAACACGCCGGCAGAACGACCACGATGATGTCGGTCCCATATACCCTGTGGTGTTCTTGTGAGCAGGGAAATTTCCCATTTAATAGCTGCTGAACTCACAAAGCCGCCCATCTGGTGTCTGGGCAAATGAGCAATCCTTCTCGACAAGAGGGTTGCGCGAAAATCGTGAGCGATGACGCTCTTGCTCGCTCTCAGAATCATCTCGGCGGGGAGATTTTGCTCTAAGCAAACCATGGTCAAGTCCTGTTATCCATCACGTCAGAAAGACACCTTCCTGCAAACAATGGACTTTCTCTTCGAGAGAGGGCTTACTATCAGTTATTGTTCGCAACGGGGTCTCCGGCCGAGTTTCCAACAGCAGGTGTGGGGGACGAGGGATTGAGACGAGATCAACATCCTCGTCGCCAACAAACGGCGATCCCGCCAAGGGATTAGCTTGTCCCGAGGCCATGTGTGGCATGGAACCCGCATTCCTGGAAATATGCTCTTCCAAGTGCCGCAAATATCTAAAACCTCACTGTAAACACTGGCACAACTTCAACTAGCATCGTGATACTCACTTTTCTGAAACTGAGATACGGACATCTTCGGCTGGGAAGTGGCATGGTCTTTTTTTGCGGGCACACCTTGTGCAGGGCTGAGATCCTGAACACTTCACTTTCATACCCCGACATCGCTCGCATCTTCAATGAATGTCAGCTTCTCCGCAGTTTCTTTCTCTTGGTCATACTTATTTTGATTGAATACTTACGCCCTCACGCATTTCTTAGTCTTAACCGTTGTAGGAGGCATTATTCCGGGCAAGTCAACCGAAGTAGTTGGAAGACAAGACGCAAAAAAGGGCCGGGACACCCCTCCGATATCAATGCCAACGCACTGCGGGGTTTAAGCTTATCAGTCGGGGTGGCCTGCCGATGAACGCACGCTTATCGGTTCTGGCCGGAATCACCTGATGGGGAGATGCCCTAAAAAGAAGTCTGGACATAAGGAGATTTGGATCTAGATTTGGATAATAGTTCATATCTTATCGACTGAGATTCGCGCAAATATCCTTCGCCACACCTCTTTTCGCAAAGCGTCTGCCATATGATGTGTACGTTCAACCGCACCTCGGTTCTCGATTGCCCGACGATGCAAATACCCCATGCACTCCGCAACAGAACCCCATGCCATACACTTGAATGCTTTTGGAACAGTCACATTAAACATAGAGGACCGGGCTAAAGCCTGCTCGTAATTGTGCACCAGTTCACAGCCCAATTCGTCAGCCATGCCTTGAATCTGGCCACATTCAAGTGGAATTGTAGGCTGCTTTGTATGAAGAAGCCCTTGATGAGTGGCAATGGCATTTGCTGCACTGGCCGCATTGTGGGTGGCCAGAAAGAGGGCAGCAGATGGGAATTGCAGATGTTTGGCTTCTTCTGGGAGTTTTTGACAGATCAGAGTATCTGCAATCAAATCGTAGGACTGATCCGTTTCCTCCTTGGTATCGTGGATGAGAGAGCGAACCTCATGTTCAATGTACGCACCTCGTACCAGCTTGATTCCCAACGACCAGCCTTCCTGGGCGGCCATTGTAATATGATGGTCAAGGTTTGCCTTTGATTCCTTGAGATAGCCCTGAATAGTATTGTAGATCAAGGGCGTGTTTTCGCAGTTGTGTTTGCGCATTATGTCAATAGCCCAATCATCCAGGCCACGTTGAAGGATTTGTTGTTCAGCATCCAGCCAGAGCCGAGATCCTTGCTCTTTAGTTGCAGCACAAATCTCATCCACGGCTTTTACCATCACCTCCGGCATGGGCCAACGTGCCCTCATAGCATCGACGGCTATTGGACCAGCTCCAGTTAATCTAGGGAGAAGTACCTGTTAGATTTGAATAGCAAACAAACAGTAAAAAAGTATACCCACTTCACAGCAAGAAAATCACCTGATCCCACCATGCGCAGAGTCTCCAAAGTTCCTTGTTTCCATTCTTCCACTGCTTCATAGCATCTGTCGCTATAATGAGTGGAGCCAGTCTCATCCACAGCCAGTTTTTCGTTGGGATTCAACACAATCTCCTTTGAGTATCCCAGAATCACACCTTGATATCCCATTTTCTTCACTTCCGCTACAGTTTTCGAAACTTCTCCGCGATTGGCCCCAGCACAAAAGTGATTGTAAACTGTCCATCGGAGAAGCCTGTTCAATACAGGGTTCCGGTCTGGGTTCAGGAAAACAGACTTCGAAGTAGTGAGAACTTTCAGCAGGGCTAGGGCGGGTTGAAGGAATAGGTTGGACGACATTAAGGAGGTTAAGACTAAGGATCGTAGTAAAAATGGTGTCGGGAGTCTCGCCATTGACGAAACCTCCAAAGCTGGTTTCATGGGTGGATATTGGAGAGCAGCATCATGAATGAAGTGCTTCGTTGAGCGATAGCGACGGAATGAGAAAGTAACTTGTCTAGAGAAAAGTCCTCGTGAATTTCGCAGACCAGTTGAGAAAGCAAGCATTATACCGATAGTCAAAAAAAAAAAAAAAAAAGAAAAGGCGTCAATAATCTGCTCGCTTGCGGTGCTGAGCTACAGTGGTCAACAAGCTGGTGGCCTTGCGGCAAATGTTCACCTTAAAAAGTATATCTACGGATCGCCTACGAAACACTTCTATAAAGATTGATCGCTGCACCGGTCTCTAAGAAACTGGATTTCCGATAGTCAGCCGACTCTGGTCGGGATGCTCGACCGAGGGTGCGGGTGGCGTTGTCGAGTCAAACAGAATGGCTAGGCTGGACATCATGCCGACGGAGGCGCTAGTTTGATTCTACTATCATCTAGAACAATATGGCTTACCCCTCATAATTCGTATCTCCACCGGCCCGGGTGTGCCGGTTGTCTGCAGCTGCGTTATCTGAACTAGTTCGTTAACCAGTAGCGCCTTCGTAGGAGCAGATATACTGCACGTACAATGGTCTAGCAACGTGTCACGAGGGGGCTATAAGAAAAACATGGAATGAGAAGTAAAGAATGCCTATCTTCCAGGCTAGGTGGGTTGTCCTTCCATAATTTGGCTATTCGTAACAGTTAAATGCCGCAGAAACTCTCCGATACAAGGTCTGAGGTTCTGTGCTACGAGCTATTGAATAGTCCTTAGTTTTAGCTTGCGTAGGAACAGCATAAGCAAAGGGTTATCTTAAGAAATTTTTATTCACAAATCCTAGTAACCCTCCATATCAAATCTCATTAGAAGGATACTGAACTTTCTCCAACGGGATGAATTCCTCCTTGATTGTCCGGGTGCTGACGAATCTCTGCAGATGGGCCGTAGTTCCCGTCTTGTCATTTGTGCCCGAGTCCCGGCTACCACCAAACGGCTGTTGTGCAACAGTAGAGCCAGTGCACTTGGTGTTAAGATAGAGCATACCTGCAGCATGCTTGAGAATGGTCTGCGCTTGGCGACTGGCATAAGGATCGTTGGCAAAAATACTGCCCGTCAGGCCATAGCGCGAAGTAGTGTCAATCAACTTCAGGGTCTGCTCCCATTCAGCATCTGGGTAGACATAGACGCCAAGCAATGGTCCAAAGAGCTCTTCGGACATTATTCTATGTCGTGGGTTGGATGTTTTGTAAACAGTGGGGTGGACATAGAATCCTTCTTCCTTGGAGGCCTTGCCTCCAAGAACAAGTTCCAACTCGGAGTCTGTCTTTGCATCCTCGATAAACTTGCTTAGTTTGTCGAAAGACCGCTCATGAATCACTGGGTTGATGAAGTTGCTGTAATCCTCAACATCCCCGACCTTTAACGCGGCAACCTCTTCTTTCAAATGCTTTTGGAACTCAGGCCAAACGGACTCGGCGATATAAACACGTGAATTGGCAGAACATTTCTGGCCTTGGTATTCAAATGCAGCACGGATAGTGTTGAGAGCAGCGCTTCGCACATCCGCAGACGGGTGGACGACGCCCCAATTCTTGCCGCCGGTCTCACCCACAACGCGAGGGTAAGATTTGTAAATCCCTTGGCCAATTCCGTCTCCGATCTTCTTTTGAATACCTTTGAAAGTGGCGGTGGATCCAATAAATGTCAGAGCACCAAATTCGGGCCTTTGAAGAACGGTGTTCGTAATTTGCTCGGCATCGCCAGGGATGAACTGAATCACATCTTTGGGGAGACCGGCTTCGAGAAGAATACTGTGAAGTAGCCAGCTAGCGTGAATAGCGTAGTCTGACGGCTTCCAGATAACCACATTTCCAAGCAATGCAGACGGACCGACGAGCGTAGCTCCCAGCGCAGTGAAGTTGAATGGAGCAATCGCATACGTGAAGCCTTCCAGCGGCCGGTATTCAAGTTTGTTCCAATTTCCATCGAGGTGAACTCTCGGCTGTTGAGCGTAAAGCGCCCACGCCTCTTGAATGTAGTGGCGGAAAAAGTCCGCCGTCTCCGCAGCTGCATCAATCTCAGCCTGCCAGATATTCTTGCCCTGGCCGAGCATGGTAGCTGCGACTATCTCGGCGCGATACCTGCCCGTGAGAAGCTCGCAGGCACGCAGGAAGATGGCCGCTCGATCTTCGAATGGTGTGGCCTCCCAGGCGGGTTTAGCTTTGAGGGCTGCATCGACGGCGGAGTTCACTTGTACGGGGGTAGCGGAGGCATAGTTCGCCACAATCTCGCGATGCTTGGAAGGGTTCAGTTGAGAGAGAGATTGTTCCGCTTGGACCTGCGTAGACTCTTGTTAAGTCCATATCATCAGATCTTTTTGTAGATTGGCATACCTCTGTGCCATTGATTGTGATTGGGATTTTGAAAGGGAATCCCTCTTTCATTTTCTTGATCGTCTGGGTCAATTGCGCTCGTTCTGGAGACCCTTTCGCGTAATCGAGCTATCTATTTGTTAGATTGGTAGCATTCATTCCGTTATCTCTAAGCTCACCATTTTCTCATTCTCGAATTTTGGCGGGCTCAGCAGACTCAATTGCCTTCGCGCAAGTATGCAGGTCAAGCCAGGCTTGAGCCGGTTCAAACCAACTGTCCGCGTTAGGGTTAGGAGCCGCATAGTGGTTGTACGGAAACTATCCTTGAGACAATTCTAGTCACAAAGATAGAGAGATACTCGCAATTGACTTGCTAATATTTAAATCAGGCGCAGCTCACAGCTGTGTACTACGTATCTCGACCATCGGGAGGCGATCCCGAGCGGGGATCTTCATGTTTGTCCACGCTGCACCTCAATGAGCATGCATAGACGGCCACGCCGGTCGGGATCTCGATCCGACTTATGATAAGATACGCACTCTCACTTGGCTTGGGGATTGTTAGGTCTTTTTAGTCTAGTTCATATCCAGGAGGGATATCCCAAATTTGTACTAGTTCATCCATGCCTTATTACATAGAGTTAAATATATATTGAGACAGTGCTTATCTTCTACGAGTCTCCCACCTTACTGAAAAATACTTGTAACTAAAATCCATAGTTATTTAACAGGCAATTCAATCAGTAGAGACGATGGTAGTCTGATGTTGTATGGGGTACATTGATCCCGGTGAGCCCCCCAGCCTCGCCCAAGTACCGATGACAACCACATTCGTGGAGTCCGTGCCCTCCGACCCAGCTCTGCTTGATCAACACCCCCCAGGCGTCATCGTAGTCTCCGCCTCCACACACGACTCCCCTTCGTTGGTGCCTTCCATCACCTGCATCGCCGGTTTCCCCGATGTCTTTGTTCGGCACCTCCCCGGACGAACCCTCTGCGGCCAACTCCGCTCAGAGATCCAAGTCGTCCCTCTTCGCCGACGACCAAGGCACCGGTGCCTCCTCGTCCCTCTTCGCAGACGATGACGGCGAAGACAGCTCCCCCTCCGCATGGAATCCTACGAACAATACCGCCAAACGAACCGCGCGGCGTGACCTCCTCCGAAACCTACTGCCCGCGACCGATGTGCCGGAGAGCTACGTCGATGCTTACGATCTGGTCCTGAACAGCGGCGACAGGGTCGGCTCGGGCGTCGGATTGACCTCCATCCGCGAAATCCTATCTAGCAGTGGACTCGCTGCATCTGACCAAGGGAAAATCCTCAACCTGGTGATATCGGGGGACCATGAGAGCTTCAATGGACTGGGGCGCAATGAGTTCAATGTCTTGTTGGCGCTGGTGGGCCTAGCGCAGGAAGGCGAAGATCTGTCCTTTGACGCGGTGGATGATCGTCGCAAAAGTACGTATTAATTCTAATGCAGCTGATTGTGCTGATTGTCGCTGACTCTTGATTAACCCATCTAGAACTGCCTCTGCCGAAAAGTGGCTACTTTGATCAACTGCGAACGAACCGCGAGCCTCCCTCTAAGCCCGAGCAAGAACGCCCAGTTACTCCGCCGACTTCAGCCCCAGCACCGCAAGAGCCAGGCTCGACACGGTCGCAACGGTTAAAACGGAATTCACTAGGCGGGCTAGAGTCGGATCCGTGGGCGAGCCCGGAGCTACATCAGGGCCACCATCATGAAACCGCGGACAACCGTGGGTTGAATGGCTACTCAAGCGTACGATCTACAACGAACGCCTGGTCGAGAGGGCACACCGACGAAACTGGACAAGATGAGGTACCGGGCGAACATGCCAACGGCCAAACCGATCCCGTGCCGCCCAGCTCCGGAGGCGGGTGGGGCGCCAGTTTTGGCGCCACAACCCCGGGTGATGGTGGATTTGGCGGCGCAGAGCGTGCGGCACTGGGAGGGTTTGGCCCTCCGGGTGATGACCCTGGTGACATCGTGCCTCGACGACGGTCACTTGGGATTGGCCGTTCTGCCAATCTGCAAGTTGAGGAGACCATCACCGTCACTCTCCTGCCAGAAAAGGAGGGCATGTTTATGTTCCAGCATCGCAACTACGAGGTCAAGTCGGCACGGCGAGGCAGTACGGTAGTCCGGCGATACAGCGATTTCGTGTGGCTGTTGGACTGTCTGCAAAAGCGCTTTCCCTTCCGACAATTGCCGCTTCTTCCACCGAAGCGTGTGTCAGGTATGTTTGACGCTGCTTCAAGCGCTCACCGTTTGCTCACCTTTCCAAAGTTAATGGTACTCACCTTTCAGCGGATTCCAATTCTTTTCTCGAGAAGCGTCGTCGGGGGCTTGTGCGGTTTACCAATGCCCTTGTGCGTCATCCTGTGCTCGGCCAGGAGCAGCTGGTGGTCATGTTTTTGACCGTCCCCACGGTGAGTCTACGAATATTCCTGATCGGTAGTTTGACAAGTTTCTAATGCTTGCGACAGGAGCTTTCTATATGGCGTAAGCAGGCCACCATTTCTGTCCAGGACGAATTCGTCGGCCGTTCTCTGCCATCAGATCTCGAAGACTCACTGCCGGTGACTCTCACCGACACGTTTGAAACCGTTCGCAGCGGCGTGAAGCGGTCCGCTGAGGTTTACATTAACCTGTGCACCCTGCTTGAGCGCTTGTCCAAGCGCAATGATGGCCTGGCTGCCGACCACCTGCGGTTCTCGCTTGCCTTGCAGTCCCTCACCGAGGTCACCAAGGACACTTACGCAGTCGACACCAATGATATCCCGGCGCTCAACGAGGGTATCACGGCGACCGCGCGTCATCTCTCCACCAGCCAGAGCTTGTTGGAGGACGAAGCTCGGGCCTGGTCGGACGGGGTGCTGGAGGACTTGAAGCAGCAGCGAGACTGCCTGGTCAGCGTACGCGAAATGTTCGATCGGCGGGACCGCCTCGCCCACAACAACATCCCCCAGCTGGAGCGGCGCATTGAAACCAACGAACGTAAACTGCAAGACCTTCGCGCGCGTCCCGCGGGGGCCGCCAAGCCAGGGGAGATTGAAAAGGTGGAAGATGCCATCTTCAAGGTAACACCCCAGATTCTGTTTTTGGTGAGGATCGGTTACTGACTGTGTCGGTCCTACAGGACAAGGAATCGATCGTGGAACAACATGCGCGGGGGGTGTTTATCAAGGAATGCACTCGTGACGAACTCGTGCATTTCCAACGGAGCCAGTACCATATCAGCCGCCTGCACCAGGATTGGAGCCAGGAGCGCGTCAAGTACTCCGAGTTGCAGGCGGACAATTGGCGCAGACTGAGTGACGAGATCGAGGGTATGCCGGTTGGGGAGTAGTCTTTCCTACCCCCGGCATCGTCGTACATACCATCTTTCCCAATCCGGTGCTATGTTTTGTTATATCCGCGGCTGTGCGCAGGAAGCGGAGAAGGATTTGGAGCTTGATGTTAGTTTGTTTGGCTTTTTTTTTTCTTGTTACTAACCTCGGCATATTTTCTGATGTGTGTATCATCTGTCGGTTGTATTCCCAGAGGCTTTGTGGCGGATATGTTGAATTCCGCCCGGAACCAGTGCATGTTGTTTGTTTGTACTTGCAGCTCCTGTGTCATGAGGCCCTCTCTGTCTGCTACTTCCCGCTTTGTTTCAGAACCCCCGTAGCTACGACACAAATTGATTGTACATTTATTCTCTTCGGCCACCCATTTCCGCCCGATATCAGCCGCATCCCTCTGCCTCTCCTGTCGATCTGGCCAGAGAGCAGCTCTCCCGCTAGACTATCTACGCACTTCTCCCGTGTTATAGACCGCTGTCGAGACCTGCGGCACCGGGAGTATATAGATCGGTGTAACGGATCATACTGGATCGGACCACTAAGCGGGGCACCAAGCCTTCCCGGGACCAATAATGGTGGCGCGCCGCTAGAGTTGATCATGGCTGGAACAGCGCAGGACAGTAACGTGACGTAGTTGCCCCCGAGTCAGAACAGAACGAAAGAGAATTAAAAGTGCAATCGTCCCTTTCGTCGGTTTCCTTTCTATTTTCAGCTTCAATTCCATTCGAGAAATTCCCCCTCCCTGCATCGTGTTCCTGCGTCGAATGCAGAGCACGCTCCCTCCGATCTGTTTTTCCCGTCTTCCGCCCAGCCAAGCCAAGCCCACTTCCGCTTTCGACGTGGGGCGACAAGAGTTCGGGCTGACGAATGATCCCGCCGTTCTCACCTCTTCTCTCCATTTTGGCAGAACCCTGCTGTTCTCTCTTCCGCCAAGAGTCTTGGAAGGTCAGTCTCTTTCAGCCCAGCCTCGTGTTCTTCCTTCCTTTCTCACACCCTGTCGCAGCGCCCATCGTCTCATTACCCCCCCACGCCTAACCTCCCCCAAGGCATGCAGAGCCACACGGGACAACGACGTTCGAGGAGGGAATAGCTCTGGTAATTGTTGGTCGTGGAGAACATAAAGCACCATGGCGTGGGATCACCTGGACATCGACAAGCCGCATCTGGCGTACATGATCCTCGGCGGCTTCACGGGCCTGTTCATGCTGTGCTCGCTGTTTGTGAAGGAGAAACTCTACATCGGTGAAGCTACAGTTGCCACCATCTGCGGCATCATCTTTGGCCCCAGTGCGGCCAACCTCTTCAATCCACGCGAGTGGGGGAATGTCGACAAGATCACGCTCGAATGCTCGCGCATTGTCCTGGTGGTGCAGTGTTTCGCCGTCGGCGTCGAGTTGCCCAAAGCCTACATGGAGCGACACTGGAAGTCCGTCGTGCTGCTGCTCCTCCCTGTCATGACCTGGGGCTGGCTGATGACCAGTCTGTTTATCTGGTGGTTGGTGCCGCCGTTGAACTGGCTTGAGAGCTTGGTCTGCGCCGCCTGTGTCACCGCGACCGATCCCGTCTTGGCTTCGTCCGTCGTCGGTAAGGGCAAGTTCGCCAAGCGAGTCCCTAAGCACTTGCGGGATCTGCTGTCAGCGGAGTCGGGATGTAACGACGGCATGGCCTTTCCGTTCATCTACCTCGCCTTCTATATTTTACGCTACCGACCGGATGCCGGAGAAGTCTCGCTGAACTGGTTCTGTGTGACGATCTTGTACGAATGTATCTTCGGCGCCGTCTATGGATTTCTGATCGGCTACGGGGCGCGTCATGCGATTAAATTGGCGGAGCGCAGCGGTCTGATTGACCGTGAGAGTTTCCTGGTGTTCTATTTTGTTCTGGCGGTTTTCTGCGCTGGATCGGGTAGTTTGCTTGGTATGGACGATCTGCTGATCGGATTCTCCTGCGGTGTCGGCTTCAGTAATGACGGCTGGTTCACGGAAAAAACTGAGGAGTCACACGTTTCCAATGTCATTGATCTGCTACTCAATCTGGCATACTTTGTCTACTTTGGGTCCATCATACCATGGGCCGACTACAACTCCCCCGAAATTGGGTTGGTCCCCTGGAGGCTGGTGGTGATTGCGCTCTTGGTCATCTTCTTCCGCCGCATTCCGATCATGCTTCTACTAAAACCGATCATACCGGATGTCAAAACGTGGCGTGAGGCGCTTTTTGCCGGCCATTTCGGTCCCATTGGTGTCGGTGCCATTTTTGCGGCGATCCTCGCCCGAGCCGAATTGGAAAACGACAGTACCAACCCCCTGCCTCAAAGTGAACTGCCGAAAGAAGGGTCCAAAAACTACTACATCATACAATTGATTTGGCCCATCACCACTTTCATGGTCATATCCTCCATCCTGGTGCACGGGTCATCCATTGCGGTGTTCACGCTGGGCAAACGCATCAACACCTTGACCATCACGCTCTCCTACACTCAAGCCAACGAGGAGGGTCCTTCTTGGATGAACCGGCTGCCCAGGGTACAGTCGCTGGCGAAGGGATCCATGTCATTCCGAAAGACCGACGAGTTGGATGCACCGTCCGAGGAGAAGCTGCCCGAGTATGCTCCTGGGACGTTGCCTCCCATCGGTATACCCGGCAATTTCCTTCGACGCGTGCGTGACGATGACAATGAGGTTCAAAGAACCGAATCACCCAACCAGGCGTCGATGAGAAGGAGACGCCGTAGTAAGCGTCATGCAGATGCTGGTGGCCCGATCAGTCAGTCGGCCATCGCACCAGTCGCGCGCCTTGAGACCGAATCCGATGAAGAGAAGAATGAGCTCGAAGATCGCGATCATGTTGAGCGCGGAACCTCTCCACCGACTGCTGAACGAGACCGGTACGGTCGCGAGCCTGAGATGGAGGTTTACCAAGAGGGCCATAAAATGGTCATCGAGGATGAAGAAGGCAACGTGCTCAAGACCGAAGATACCAGTAACCTAAGTCCCGAGGAACAACAACAACATATTGAGGAGCAGCGCACGCGCCTAATGAAAGATTCTTCTGGGGAGTTTGCCCCCTCTCGGAGTCAACCACACGAGAAGAACGAAGGAGAAGAAATCCAGCATGTTGTCAGCGAGACGGCCGGTCAACCATATCAGAAACTTAAGAAGTGGACCAACTGGACCAGCCTGGGCAAGGGCCGCGCGAAGGAGAAAGAGGAGGGGCCAAGTCAGAAGAAGCCAGCGCCTACACCCAAGCAAAAAGCTCGGTCTGCTCATGCATACCAATTTGGTAACACTATCATCGTTGAGGATGAGGATGGTGAAGTTCTGAAGAAATACACTATCCCGGGCGGCGAGCGCGATAAGACCAAGCCCAAACCTAATCCCGAGGCTGAAGCTGGACCCTCTTCACAGGCGCCACTCCGGCGCGGTCTGACCCGTATGGGCACGTGGTTGGGCAAAGAGGAGGAAGGGGAAGGCTCACAGGCCTGGCCGGGCCAGAAGAAGAAGGCCGCACCGAGAACCGACACGGAAGATTGGGCAATGGACGACGGACTACGGTTTACGGTCGCACAGAATCAGGATATTAGCGCCCATGGCGTTGGCTTCGGCCATGCTGGCCGCCGCATGAACAAACGGGAATTCTTCGAGCAGCTGAGAGGCATGGATGCCCGGGCCCGCCGCGATCTGGTCCAGCAAACGGACGCACCGCCCTCCGTCCAACAAGTCGCCCAACACGATGCCGACAAGGAAGAGACCCATGAACGTCGTCTCTCCCTGGCAGCAGCCGCGGCTACTAGTACAGCCGCCTCTGGCGCCATTCCGGATGCAGTGGAGGAAAATCTCTCGGCCGAGTCCGTCACAGGCAGCGAAGCGAGCGAGGAGGATTCCGAAAACCGCGGCAACGCGCCCAGCCCCAGCGTGGCAGCCTCGCTCGCCAGGTTCACCCGCGGTACCTCTGCCCAAGAACGGCGCAGCAATCTCAGTCCCGAGCCACCGGCTCGAGCGCGTGTGCGTCGTGATTCCGACGACGACGGCACCGAGCGCATCCCACCGTCTCGTCTTCGCCAAGCAGCCGGCCTCAGCGCTCCACCACGCCAGGCCGACGATGATACAGGCGAGACCCCCGCCGAGCGTCGTCGTCGTCAAGCTGCACTGGGTGAGATAGGCAACGATTCCGCGTCTGATTCAGATGCCGCTATTGAGGATTCCGACAGCGAGGACGATGGCGAGCCTCGCCAGGTGCCCAACAATAAGGTGCAGTTCGCCAACGATATCCAGGCCGGAAGTCGTTTCAGCCCGGCCGCGGACCAATCCTCGCCGTCTGGATCTGGGTCTGGCTCTCAGTCGACTAGTCGCCATCGCCCGCGTATTTCATGGGGTGGCGAGATGGGCCGTGATAAGTGATTTTGAGGCTGTAAAGTCTATCATTACTTCCTCTCAATGAATGAATGCCGACGTACTTTCTTGCCTTGACTGTTTGGAAGTTTCCTGCATAGCGCTTGACTTTGCATATGCCCCGTTCCTCTTTTTGTTTGTATCTTGCTTTTGTCCCTCAGCCTGTGCATACTAGGTACTCTGTGCCGAGTTAAGTCATGGCATGCAAATTTCTTATTCAGGTTAGATTTTCTCTTTCTTGTTCCTATATTATATGTTCCAACCACGGCTACTGTGGCTGTTAGAGGTTAGAGCAGAGCGAATTCATGATATGCATTTCTATGTCTTGGTACTCATATTTGGGTGGAATGTATTGTGACTCGACGAAGTGAGTGATTGCTATGCAAACATCGCCCCTGCCAAAATTAGGAGAGTGCAATCCATATAAACAATCATGAACTGCCCAGGTGCATACTGCGGTATATGTATACCGAACTTAATTGAGATTGGGTATAGGCGAGGCGTCCAAAATATATCGAGGTATCAAAAACATCTAAATATCTTCCAATGTTCCTAAACAAACAAAAAAGAATACGGAAGGACCACCATCTAACCATCACCGCTCCATCGTACTCTGGGCCCGCATAACCCCCCTCCCAAAAAACTCACTCACAACGCCAAATCCATCCCGCGAGCGCGACAGCTCTCCGCGGAAGAGATCATGCTGATCCGCAGACTCAACCTGCCGCTGGCGGATGGCGCGGAGCGTGTCGTTAGTCGGGGCACAGACGGGGCATTGGGCGTCGTCGTCGATCTTGTTGAGACACCGCTCGTGGAAGGAGTGTTTGCAGAGAAAATGCACGGCTGGTAGGTCCAGGGATCCACCGCAGGCTTGGCAGCGGCGCGATTGGAAGACGACGGGTTGAGTGGAGAGGGACTCGAGTTCTTTTTGCTTTGTAGAGGTTTCGGATTTGTAGCTTGTGATTAAGCGGCGGTTCTTTGGGTGCACTGGGTTAGTTTCGAAGGGACAGATAGGGGTAAGTAGAGAGAAGACTTACGTTGTTGATGTCCTTGCGTTCACGGTCAATGTTCTCGCTCAGGTACTTCTTAACGCGGCCCATCGATACCACGGCGTTGTTACTCAGTGCCTGGATCACTTGAAGTGGAGAGAGAAGACCGTCTTCGTCAATGCGTCGGAGAACCGCGTCCAGTTCATCGCCCGCTTCCTCCAGGATCTGGGGGCTCGAAGCAAAGTACGTCAAAGCGTCAATGTAGAGCTGGGGCTCATCAGGCCCATACCGTCGTAATGCCTTGATGGCCCCTTGGGTATCCTTGGCAGCTGTGAAAGAGCGGAAGATGTCCAGACGTAGACCTTCCTGCTCGCGAACAAGAGTGGAGCCTTCTCGGAAGTTGGACAAGTCGGAGAGGAGTAGGACGCTGGATGTTGAGATGGGGATCTGGCCATGTCAGTGGGAAATCATCGAGTTCAAGCTTGCAAACTCACATCTTTGCCCTCGATCAGCTTTTTGGCCTTGTTTTCCCATTCTTGCTTCTCGGTGGCATCCTTCTTGCTGTTGGCTGTGTCTAGGTACATCTCAAACAGTGTTGTGAAGAGATCCACTTTAGACTCTTCCTTCAGATCAGGCTGCTGCACAAGGGTTTCCAGGAAATCGATGAATTCCTGCGGATGATCTACAAACGCAGAGAAGGCCGTCCGCGGCCTCGGGACTTCGTAGTCCGGTGCTGGCGTTGCAATTTGCTCTTCCGTCGCCGCTGTTTCGGATGCTTGGGCCTGAGACGGCGTGCTAGTTCCGACGGTCATATATCGGAGCGGAAGGAAAGCCGCAAGACTTTGGACTGTACTAGTTGGTTGGGCCTGGGGCTCAAGAGGCAATTCCACCTCTGTGCGTGGCTGATAATGGCCGGTGTAATAAGCTTTGAAGAGTTCTGTGATTCTCTCGGGGCAATGGGCCATTAACACCCGGGCATATTTCATCAGATTGTGATAGGCCTAGAATCAATTAGTTTGTTGTCAATCTTAGTTTCAATATCTCAACATACCACTTCTGGGTCTAGTCGCCAGATATATTCAACCGCTTCAGCATATTTCTTCGAATCCTCGATCAAGATATCAACGACCATGTCGTTTTCGCCATGCTTCGTAGCCAGGTAGGCTGCCTGCTCATAGTATCCGCCCTGGCGACACATGGCGATAGCAGTTTCCAGATCAAATTTCAGCTCGCCAGGAGCCTTGATAAATGAGTCCAACTTGCTCGTGTCCTTCAACTTGGCATAGCAATTCAACAGAAGCGTGGTGTGGTCGACCGTGGCACGGCCATGATCGTGTAATTCTTCCAGGTACTCGATTAGATTGTGGATGCGCTGCGTATCCAGATACTATTATCAAGGGTCAGCGGTGCAGCGTCATGGTCAAGAAAAACTTCTCACCTTGCGAATAACCTGAGACGGTTCAGTGTTGCCAATGGCCCGAAGATACTGCTGCATGGCAGTGTCGTAGTCACCTCTTTGATACAGAAAGTCGCCATATTTTCGATAGATTGCATTCTGCTGCAGGGCGTCAATGCCGATCTTTTGAGCAAGATTAATGGCCAGGATGTAGAGGTTGCGCTCGTAGAGGATTTCCAGCTTCTGTTGAAGTGTCTTTTCTCGGTACCGGAAGATCTTTCCATCAGACGTAAGCAAGAATAGATCGCCCCATTCAATAAAGATGTGTTTCATCGGCGAGGCCAACGATTCACTGTGCGCAATGAACTTGAGATCGGTATCAAGCAAGGTGAACGTGGTCGACCCGAAGATCTCATCCGCAGGATTGACGCCATATCTCCGCAGAGGGTCCGTCTTTGAAGATCCAGCCTTGGGCGGACAGACCAGTGCCACGTAGTCTTGGAAGGCATTGATGGATGTCTTCGGGCTTTCAAAGGCATAACTCGGACCCCGACCCCGTGCGCCGTAGGTGTATATGGCGTCCTCTCTAGCAATCAGAATAACCCCGCCTTCCTTGTCCAGCGTCATGCAGCGCACCGCGCAGCCCGAATCCTCTAGGACGCGCGCCGGTTGGCCCTGGCCTCTCCCCGCGATGACCTGAGTTAAGATCCGACTCGTCGTCGAGATGTACAGCGTGGTGATAGCGCCATTCTGGATCTCGAGCCCCGTGATTGGCTCTTCCGACTCAAACACAATCCGCTGTCGCGCGCCACGGTCGTGAATGAAGTCGCCCCGGATAATCGACACCGACCCGTTCGCAAACCCGATTGCCACCTGTGAAAGATCCTCGACAGTCGCAAAGGCAGAAATCTGTTTTTGAAGTCAACGCGCCGTCCCTAAAATTGTGTCTGAACTCGAGGTGCGCACCGGAAACTGCCTTCTAGCATTCTGCACTGACACCGTCGACAAGCACCGCGGCCCACCACCCTTCTTCTCTGTGTCCAGCGCCCAGACTTTCATAACTGGATCATTCGACAGATCCTCTGCGATGGTGACTAGTAACGACGTCCCGCCGATCTGCTTCATGTGCGTAATGGAGCCGGCATCGTAGGCCTTGAACGATCGGAGAACCCGGAAGGCCGACGAGACGATGTGAACGAACCCATCGGTGGTGCCGAGGAACAGATTAGCAGACCCGGTGCATAGACTGGCAAGATCGCTCTGTTGGGGTCAGCGCCATGGGCATTCCGCAGCAGCAGGAGAGGTGGGAGGGAGCCTTACACCGAAGACGGAGGTGCTCTCCTCCGGTAGCTTGACCGGGGATACCTCGATGAAGTTGAATGCTTTCCACTAAGAAGAGGTAGTCAGTATCTACATCTCAAACAAACAGGTGTCAAACGCACTGATGTCAAGGCCATTTGGGCGCGCCATGGAGTGATGAAGAAGGGAAGAGATGAAGCTGGCCGCAGCTCTCCCCGCGACGCTTACTAACTCGGGAACTAAGTCAACTTAACCAACCTCAGTTACCCAAACTAGAACTACAACTACAACGGATATTGTTTACGAATATTGTTTATGAACGGGGAAAAAATCATTCATCAATCGTCATCATTCGTATAGAAATTCGTTGGTCGTATATTATTCTCTAGTGCGCCAGGTCCAAATCCAGCGCAGACGAATGTGCATCGCCCGAGGATGGTGCTTTCCCAGCTTGGCTCGGCTGTCTCGACGGCTCTCTCATGAGATCAAAGCTCTGCTGGAGCCAGCTCCCGGCCTCTGCTATTGCCTGGCTCAAGTTAAAGCTCTCGGGATGTACTCCCTGCCCATCCTGCGCAGTGGCAGGCGTGGACCCGCTCAGGGTAAACGGTAATGAGGTTGCTTGCGTGCCCGATCGAAGCGCCAATGGACGGTTTGACTGCTGGCCTGTCAACCGCGGGCTACCTCCTCCTGTACTGGTGTGCGCAATCTGATAGCCACTCTCGAAGTCATTGGGAGGCGGAGCTGCAGGTGCGGGGGCACTAGCCGGGTTTGTTTGTGACCCTGCTCGGTACATCCTGGGCTTCTTGACTGTGCTGAAGGTATAAGGAGTGGCTGCATCGATCATGCATTGCGTGCTCATGGCCGAAGGTTTATCCTCGTTAAGAGCATTGGAGGTTTGAGCCAGTCCAGCTTGATGTGAAGCTTCGATCCGGGCAAAAGGGGTGGTATGGTAGAGATGAGGTGAGTTGCTGGGTGACCGCGAGGCAGGGCGTTTCCGGCCTGGTGAAGTTTGGTCGTTTGAACCAGGGCTCTCCAGGTCATCTTGGAACGACCTCTGCGCGTGGAGCAGAGCGGCTTGCGTCGAAAGTTGAGTTCCTGGACTGTTATCCTGGCCATATTCGGTATTAACCTTGCGCACCATCGTCGAATGCAATGATGTAATGCGGTCTGATACACCGGGGGGTGCTGGTACTTCCTGCGCGGAAGGCAGGTTTTCACAAGAATTCTCTTCGGTTGAGATTGGTGGTTGCGCGGTGTCCCCCTTGGAGACACCTGTGTCATCAACGAGCCGAAGACTTTTGTGTCCCTCATCCATGCTAGGCATGGGAGGCTCTTCTACGTGATAGGAAACAGCAGTGTTCGTATCTTGGTCTTCGGAGATGGAGTCCACGCGAGGAAGTTTATCTGCAGTATCCAACCTGCTAGGAGACTTTGGCTGGACTGATTGACTGCATTTGTGGCGCCATCGACGATACTCAAATCGAGGTAACTGAGACGACGAAGAGACAACTCGGAGCGACGGATCTTGGGGTGCATCCTTAGCAGACGCTGAAGGTTGTTGGGGGACATTTGCAGCGGGTCGAGTTGAATGTACTGATGTGTCTGGAGGATTGTTCTGCGGTTGTATGTCCATGGGTATCGCCCTAGGGGTTCGCAAGCGAGATGGAGACAATTCAGGCCGACGACGCTTGTCCTCTGCTTTCCGCGAAGCAGCCTTGGTTGTTGGAGAACTAGGCGGGTCAAACTTTAAAAAGTTCATTCGCTGGCGGTCCTTCTTTAGCCAGTCCGGCGCCGATGGGACAGCAAAGGACGGTTCATCGGCTTCGTCCACCGATGCTTGTCTCGATTTGCCGGGTGAGAGCGGGACCTGTCTCTCCCCTTTGCGTAATACGGTGGTAGGTGTCTTTCGATCGGATTTGGAATGCGATGAAGAGCGTCTTCTTTGTGCTGAGGGACTCGGTAGTACGACAGCAGACGGTCGGGACAGTCGTGAATCGACCGACAAATCCTCGCGGTGTCTGGGGTGCCGCAAGTCTGTTTCTTGTACCACGCGGTCTGCATTCTGCCCCTTTGTAGAACCTGTGCTTGTCCCAACCTTCCTGTTCTTCCTCCATGGGTTCACCCAGTCCTTGTCAAAGGGTCCGCGAAGAGATGCGGAGAGAATGAAGAGCGGTTTGCCCTGCAGGTGGGATTCGGCCAGCCTCTCGATCCTCCGATACTTTGCAGCCCGGGCATCATCGTCCAGCTCATCGTCGGAGCCCAGCACGCCGTCGAGGTCTATGTCAGAAGCCGGTGGGGGGCAGGTTTCGAGGCTGATCGGGGAGACCGGCCGCGGGTATGGCATCGGGGTGGGATGGTGGGCGGGCTGGGGAGCTGCGGCAGTTGAGCACTGCAGCGAAGCAGCCAAGTCAGAGAGCAGCGGTGATGGCCGAGCGTCATCGCTGGCGGATGAAGAGGGAATCAGATGTGCTGCCTGGGCACGAAAAAGCACTTTACGCGCGCGGTTGGATGCCCGGGCAACGGTGCTGACATAACATCCCTGAAGGCGCGAAGAGCGAAGAACGAGTAGAATCTTGTTGGCATCAACGTTTGGTGGCTGTTGGCAGTCATGATAGTGACAGTTGCTAGTAACTGATTCGTGACATGATATTTGTTGAATTGGTTGAACAAGATGGGCCGTCTGATGTAAATGGGGTATACCAAGTTGGAAGACTACATGTTTACACGAAACTACTCCAGTATCGGTTGCTGGCCTAACAGCAAATCGATGGACCTGGATCAGGGACTTTCCACTTCAACAATTTGCCGCCACGAACAAGGTCCATGTCCGTCGGAACTCCGCCACTGGAAATGGATGGGAGCAGTGTCGACCAGCCGGATGATGCAGAACATTGTTCCCTTGGTGATCCACCGCGGAAAGATCCGCCCCGCCGTTTATACAGGGCTATTGCGCGCGTGAGAAGACCCTCCTGCCACGAAGCCGAAGTGATGTGTCCATCCCGGAATGGACACGCGGAAACTTGGCCGGCGTACGAATGGATTCCGATTTTGCAGCTTGCGGCCATCAACAGTAACGTCCTCCTTCTAGAGTCGCGTCGTTCGAGATCGAGGCCGGGCGTCCTTGTCCAAACGATGAGTGTGCCAGTGTGGCTGCGCATCGGTCAGTACAGCCGTGTTGCAGTCTAACGGCCGTCACTCCTGCAGCATTGCGTTCAAGGAAATTCCGATCAAGTAGTAAAACGGGAAGCAAAGAGATCTGCCCTTGGAAGCATCATGGCTCCTGGAAGTCTGTTTCCAGTTAACAGAAATTCATGGTTTTTGTGACAGGTTGGCATGGCCCTAGGACGACGTGGGCCTTCGATGTTTTGGTGGAGATCAAGGCGTATATTGTGAGCCAGAGAGGAACAAAGGTTGTCCGATGGACAAAAGGAAGCACCTGGGGGAAAGCCCACCCCCCATCTCATCGCCCACATCTCATCGAAGCGGGCACGGATGACGTTGTCGTCCATGAGATTATGAGATCCTGAGGCAAATGAGACTTGCCAAGGACCGGTGAGACCAGCAATGGTACTGTATACCCGACTAGTGGCTGCCAAGGACGGTCGAAAGAGCCCTCTCATTTCTCCGCTCTTCTCTGCTCCAACGATCTTCCGCTCGCGTGGAAAGTCCTCGTACAGCAGTGCAGTCGCTGTCTCCATCATAGCAAGAGGCTATTTGCTCCTTCGCAGAAGCAAAGCCATAAGCGCTTGACAAGGCCAGCAGGCCACCCACGAACAAATAATCCACTTGTCGTATCCCCGCCATCGCCGGATTCTCACCCGGAATCCGACTCACAGCCCCTCCTCGGCAGCAATTGCCGGAGCAACTATAGGTCCCAATACATCACCAGACCCAAAATAGGATAAATCAATACAGTACTTCGTGGATCCCGTACCTCTACAAAACGATCTACTTGCGACCATGACTCGTAGAGTATAAAGTGCGCTCTAAGAAAACCCTCACTGCGAGATTCTGAGTACAGGATATCATCGCTTCTCGGCTCGGAGAACCGAAGGTCTTGGAAGGCACGGAATTGTCCGACCGCACGTGGTTCGTGGAGAGCACATAAGCGGGGTGTCAAAGCGCATCCGATCTGATTGGGTGGATCTCAACTGTGTCTTACACTGTGCAGAGCATTAGCAGCGAGTTTAGGGTTGCCAGGGTCTAAATGCAGACCGCTTCAGGCTGATGTCTCACTTGTGCATGAGTGAGACACGAGCATCAGCTAGTTTTCCCTGATTGCTCCCTTTGCACCGTGTCATACACTAATTTTAGTAAGATCTATACGAGAAACCATTGCGGAGTAGCCATGAGAGGTCTCCAAAGAGTTTGTGATGACCCGATCGATGCTTTAGTAAGGCCACCACGATCAACGACCGAACGGCCGTGAGAAAAGCCATAAATACCTCCATTCCTGCTATAGATTCTCGTATTTTTTTTTTGTTATTCTCATCCACAGACCACAGCCTTTCAAAGTACCTACATTCCTCTTCCAAGTGTCTCTTCTTTCCACCTTTGATATTCCACAATATCGCAAACATGCAGCTCACTCAGTTTCTTCTGTCTACCCTCTTCGCCTCCTCGGCAGTCCTCGCCGCTCCCGTGTCCATGATGACCGCCGGCCCTGAGTGGACTATCACGAACATGAAGCGCGTCTGCAACGCCAAGGACACTTCCTGCACCTGGACCTTCGGCATCGAAATCGGTTCCGGAGTTGCTACCCCGTGTACTTTTGTCGTGAAGGGCAACGAGGCCTCCGAGGCCAGCGGTGGCCCTGTGAAGTGCGGCGCTTTCACCGTCACTTCGGGCTGGAGCGGCCAGTTCGGCCCAGGCAATGGCTTCACGACCATGTCCGTTGTCAACGACAACACCCGCAAGATTGCCTGGCCCGCCTACACCGACGTGCAGCTCGACACCGAAAAGGTCGTCAAGCCTGACCAGAGCTACGCTCCCGCTGCTCTCCCTTGAGTGCGAGAACAACCGGCGAAAGAAGAGGAGGAAGGCTGATGGGAGCTGACAGCATCGAAGCTCTCACTCTGTCCAATAACAGTCGATTCCAGATACTCGATTGGCTTTTCTGTACTTAATTCTATTGCGGAGGAATGAAATGGGTGGATGATAGTGCGGGCTTACACGAGAAACGTGCCTGTTGAAACGTGGCGAGGTCTAGGTCTCGAATTAATAGGAATTTCATTAATACAAATCGTCTATACTACACTACCAGTAGGCTGATGGGACATTAATGGAGTGACTGGTTGCCCAATCTGGTAACCTTATCTACAGTTTTAACGCCATCCACTAACAATCAACATACTACCGACCTCGTAAGTTTCAACACACAATTTTTATGAACATTGTACTGATCTATATCAAAATTAACCGTAAAAGGTCCTTTTCATACACATTTTATCTTAGACTAGATAGCTTCTCTCTTAGCAAGAGCCCTAGTCCAACAACCCGCACATGTGCCCCTCGCTCTCACACATACGGCCAGAATAAGGAAACTAAATTGTTTATACCCTGGAAACGCAGCTAAAATGTAACAGTTAATTCTGTATTCGGGATTCTCTGGCCACTACGCTGCTGACAACTAGGCCATAGACACATACTCATAAACCGCGAAAAAAAGGCCCGAGATATATATTTCCAGGGCTGCGCAGCTGTCGGCGTGTATGCAAAGGACCACATGGATAATCATATTGATCTATGGCACAGCAAGAATACACTACACCTTTTGGCTATACTATTATTACTGTTATTGCCTTTATCATAATAATTGTGCTGAAAAGACCTCTGCCGATTGCCAACCCGACCGTATAGATGAGCAAAACAAACATAAACACGGCCCCACAACCCACCCTTAATAGTTAACCTCCGCAACTCTCTCATCATCCCATGTTTGTTGTTTGTTTCATGTCGCTCTCCATCCCGGATCCCTTTGTTTTGCCCTCGAGTGCGCGTCCCTCTACACGGTCGCGCGCCTAGGTGTGCGACAACAACAATGGCCCAGCCCTGGCTCGACAGTCTCTCCGACGACTGGCCCTCGTCCCCGAACTCGCCCACAAGTCCTGTCCCAGCCAGTCTGCCAGGCACCCCGAGTCGCATTCCAGTGGCTGCACGCCGGCCCGCCGAACAACAGTCGCCGGCCGACAGCAAGAAGAAGGTTTCACGACCATGCCATTTCGTCAAAAGGGAGCCCCCGACCCCGAAGTCACCGCGATCCCCCCAAACCCCGAAGCTGCGTTCGCCTGCCCCGACCAAGACCACCCCCAAGAGCTCCCCCAAGAGCCCCAAATCCACCTCGAAGCCCACCCCGAAGTCCACCTCCGGGACAGCGGCGGCGCGCAGACAACAGGTGATGGACAACCGATCTCCGCTACGATCGGTGTCGAACGTCTCGAGTCAGTCGGGTACCGTCCAGATCAAGACCAAAACAAACGAACTGGAAGGTGGGACTCCAGAATGGCGCAGGCGACTTCGCGGGGAAATCTCTGGGGCAGATCAACGCGATCTCTTTGCCCCCATGGGCTTGGAGAGCGTGTTCAAACCGCCGACGCCGGGGTCCGCCAGCGCGCAACAAGATTCAATACCGTTATCGAAACAGGACAACCAGCTGTGGGACTTTACCGACGCGTCGTCCCGCCGGGACAGCCTGGCGGAGGAAGGTGAAGAGGAGCAACGCGTGGACAACGAGTCAGATTCGCCTCTTGGAACCATGAACCGGACACTTTGGCCAGATGAACGCAGGAGTCGCGATCCGTCAGGACTATCACTGGGTGATACGCAGCTCCGGACCGCCAGTGGATTGGAGGATCTCCGCAATGAGGGAATCACTCCCATAACCTTCAGCCGAACGAACACGGTGGGAGGCAATGCGACGTCAGAAGTGATCAAATCGGCTCTCAAACAGGTCACGAACAAACTCGAGAGCTTATCTATTGAGACTGGCAGCCGCCCTGACTCGCCCGTGAGCGACAGTGGCCTCTTCTACAACCACAGTGAACCACACCTGGAAAGCTCTCCTCGCGAAGACAGTTTACTGGATGCGACAAGCCATTCGCTCCCGCAGGACTTGTCCATGGGCACGGTGGATTTTAGCCAGCGAGGCATCGTGAATCGCGGCTCTTTACGCCATCGATTCTCTCCTTCGCCCTTTCCTTCTAATCGCCTGTCACCTTCACTAGCCCACTCCAAGATCCGCAGTTCGCCTCTCTTTACCCGCTCGCAGAACGATCCTCCAACTTTGCCACGACCATCCTCTTCTCACGTACGACCTGCATCACGCGGCACACCACCGACAAGGGACGAAGCTATGCCATCGTCCGGCAGTCCATTGAAGTTGTTTGGAGAGCATGACACGTTCACCAACAATAGGCTGCTCCGCCGCATGAGTCAGTTTGAAGAGACCTTTGACGACCTGTCCGATGGCGAGGAGCCGCCTTCGCCTTCAGAAGAAGCTCGGCGCAAGGGAGAGAGTCGGAGCTTCTTGAGTGCGCGACATGAGCCATTGAGCGAAATCACCCCGGGGCGAAACGAGCGTCTGGCCTCAGAGAGTGCTCTCAAGGCCCACATCAGCCGTTTTGGGCGCGGGGAGCTGGATAGTTTCGATTTCTCGGACAGCAACAGCCCCTACGAGACAAAACTGGTGTATGATGAAAATGAAGGGTTCGGATCTCGCCCAACCTCACGCAGACAAGCATCTGGCCAGCGGAAGTACCTTCGCCGGGGCTCGCAGTCGGAATACCACCGCCTTACTAGATCCAGTAGCTCCAGCTTCACACAAAAACCAACAGCGTGGGCCCGACAGAACTTTTTGAATGATCTGCAACATGCCGCCCGGACGAATCAGAAGGAAAACATGGCCTTCTCCGAAACCAAGAGAGTCCCCAAGGCTCCCGGAATGGACCCAACTCCAAAACGCCGCCGGACGATATTACGCGATAGTGAAGAACCTGATCATGCTCACTCAACGGGCGAATATGCCGTGAAGCACGGCGATAGCATGTCTCTCCTACAACGAAGTCTTTTGCAGCACGGCGTGCAATTCGAGAATGGGAACTATCTGGCGCCTCCCGCTTCGGGCCAGTTCACAACACGGCCCAGAACTCCAACCCCAAGCCAGATACGGGCTGGCCAGCAAAGCAGTACATCTGCGACTCGCAATTTTTCTGAACCTCCATTTGATGACCTTGACTACTCGGATTCGTTTTCCATGGAGGGTGAAGTCCCACTGGTCAAAGTCACCAGGGCGAGCGATGCTTCGCGGAAGGGATCTATCACAACTCAGGATTATCTGAATGAAGCGACTAAGATTATGGATTTGATTCGAGCCAAAGGCCGACACACATCTGAATTAACTAGTGTTCATGAGTCTGGTCTGGAGAGTGAAGATGGCGAGCTCAGCTATGACGACGAATCAACCAAAGAAGCGTTTTCTCGGCCTCCTAGCCGTGATGGATCGGATCTGCGCAAGATTCGAGAGCCAAAGCAGCTGAACCCGCAAATTTTGAGCCATCTGAAGAAGTACCAAGAGAAAGAGGGCCTGGGATATGGTGAATCAGTTGCATCCCTTCATATTCACCCTGGCCAAGAAGAGCGCCGAGGAACGAAAAGCGACTCCCAGAATGCCTCAATGCGCCGACATTCCCAGGAACAGCGAAAGCGCAAGCCCAGTGGTTCCATCGAGGATGCCGCCGAGAGCATTGCCCACGACCTGATGACCATCAACACACAAATGTCTGGGTTCAGTGTTCACTCCGTCCCGACTGGCTCGTCTCAAAATTCTCAAGCGAAAGGCATGTTGCCGTCGGATCTAATCTCTCACTTGATCCCTAAGCAAGTCAATGGGTTTACCTATGACCGGCTGAAGAATCTCTGGGTCAAAGAAGATGCCGCCGAGCAACCTCCACCAGAATCCTCTCGGGGCGATGACAGTGTCGATGACCCTTTCAGAAATATTCCGGATCTGAGCGTGGATGAACTGCAGGAGATGTTGAGAGTCCATGGCCCCGAGTCTCCTGTGAAAAGCAAGAACCAATCTCCTCTGGCAAACGGCAATGCACGCAGTCCAATGGCTGATAAGGTGGTCACCAACGATTCCGAACTTCGGCCGCAGACGATAGATGGAGAGCTGTCCCTCAACACAAGCTCGGTCCAATCCAGATTCTCTCGACCGACCCTCTCCAGCGTTCCAAACGCCGGCACTAGGGCTACATCATGGGCCACGGATGATGTGCCAAAGAGGGGCCCTTCTGCCGGCAATATACGGCCATCAGGAAAGCAGACGCGCACCGCAACTATTGGCTTCTCATCTCCTCTGGTTTCACATGTCAAATATGGGGATGGTTTGCATGCGTCAGAGTCGAGCTCTGGCCCAGGGAATCCTACCGGAACGGAGAATACAGGCCAAACAGACCAACAAAGCTCTGCTGGCCAGCCATTCGTTCAACATCCGATCTCACGAATCGAAGAGGGCAACGAGGACGCGGGCGCTGAGTTCAGTCTCATTCGTCGGAACGACTTACTAGCTGTTCACCAAACACCTGCCAGAGATGCAGTGGAGAATTCTTTGGTTCCCCTGCAAAGCCCGGGTCCGGACACAAGCTACAGTTTCCAACTCACACCACTCGCGGATTTCTCCGTTAACCAAGCCGATAATCCCCTGAATCTCGAAATGAGTTATGTGGCCCAGCGCACGAACCCGTCATCGTTGCGACAGGTGCACGGCACCTTTGCCCTGGCAACCGAAGATTTAATCAAACACATCACCGACGTGGAACCGTATGAACCATATTGGGAGCATGTGCGGCGCCTGGTTCTCCGAGAAAAAGGACTGATCACTCTGCATAAGCTCAGCGATTTTTGTCCGCGCCTCGAAGAGCTGGATGTTTCCGACAACCATATTGGCCAACTGAGCGGCGTCCCTGCCAACCTCCGTACGCTCAAGATTGCGCGCAACTGCCTCTCCAATCTCACTCCCTGGGGCCATTTGATGAATCTGCAATATGTGGACGTTTCTGGAAATGATATCGAGACCTTGGACGGTTTCTCCAGTCTGATCCACCTCCGGGAATTGAAGGCGGACGGCAACCAGATTCGCAACATCGACGGAATACTCGACCTGAATGGGCTGCTGAGCCTGAAGCTGAGCAACAACTCCGTGACCGAAGTGGATTTCGAAGGGGCTGAATTGTAAGTTACTTTTTTGTTTCTCAGTGACAAAGTACATGCTAATCTGTTGTTGCGCAGGTCTCGTCTTCGGGATCTTGATCTAAGTCACAACTGTTTGACCTCCGTTCACAATATCGAGTGGCTCCCGTCCCTGGCCACTCTCGATCTCAGTTCCAATCAGATTCGTCACCTTGATGCGCCGCCTTCCCTCATCAGCTTGCGCGCTTTGAAACTTTCTGGCAACCGACTCGAGACTTTGGACCTAGCGGCCTTCCCGTCCGTGAATCTTGTCTACCTGGACCAGAATTGCCTTTCGACAATTGCTGGGTTGGAAAAGTGCCACAACATAGAAGTACTATCTGTTCGCGAACAGACATCCGCTACAGACAATGACCCAAGCTTCGAGCTTGATATCGATCTTGGAGTTGTCAAGGATATCCGCAAAGTCTTCTTCTCGTCCAACAAGCTTTCCTCCAAAAGTCTCTCGCCATCATCTCCCCTCCTGCGGCTGCAGCTGCTTGACATCGCCGCTTGCGCGCTGCAAAACCTCCCCGATGACTTTGCGTCAAACTTCCCTAACGTCAAAGTTCTGAACCTGAACTTCAACTCCGTGACGGACATCGAGTCACTTGTGGGAATGAACTGTCTTTCGAGGTTACTAATATCCGGGAATCGCCTGTCAAGAATGCGCAGAGTGTGTCAAGTGTTGAGTCGATTGGGGCGAACCGTCAAGGGCAGCGCATGCTCTTTAGGAAAACTTGACATCCGCGGAAATCCCCTTACAGTCGGCTTCTACCCGCCCGCTGTCACTGGAAGTGGAACCAACACCGACCGCAAGAGGCTGAAAGCAGACGCGAAAGCAGTTATCCGCCGGTCACAAAACAGCCAAGACCTTTCAGATGCCCTGGCTGATCTCGGGCACGATGACGACCAGATATCTCACCCTGGCTCTTGGGAACTCGGCACAAAGCCTGATCGACCCGTCGAGATCGACGACCCATACACCGTTCCCCCGGCCGACCCACAATCCGACCAAAAGTACCTCTCCCATCTCGATCGACCAACCCGCCTCCGCCGCAGGGTCCTCGAACTCCTTCTCTACGCCGGAACAAACGGATCCCTGCATAGACTCGACGGCCTTGATCTGCGACCTTCCCTCGGTGAGGAGTGTCTGGATATGAATCAAGCGTGGTCGAGGCTCGAGCAGTTGGGCGTTCTGCGGAGGAAGGCCATTACAAATTAAGCATTGTTCCGCTACGCGCATGGAGTTTTGCACCATAACATCTAGGATGGATGGCTCTACTGTCTTTCTCTCTGTTTTGGCGTTGGGGATTTTGGGAAGTGAGCCGTCATTGCATTATTGGAGTTAGTTTATTATTCGGAGTTGTCTATGGCACTTATAAGAGCCTGGGCTCACTCTTTATTCTTCATGACTTCTTTCATAAATATAGCTCTTACGAAACCTCCAAATGCGGTTAATGGTGCACGGTGAACCAATGTCATCGTAGATTGCTGTGCGGGGGCGAACATGCGAATCGGCCCCCATCCGCTTGCGCATTTGGCCCCCACAAGGCAGCGTAAGAATATAAATGTTCGTTCTATCCATCGTCTGACATCAGGTGAAACCTGGTGCTTCTTTTCCTTCGCAAATTCCATACGAATCTTCTGGTAGCCTTCCCAATATCTATAGCCATGGCGTCGACCGACCGCATTTTCCCTATACCCGGGATTGAACACGGAAACCGGATTCTTGCCTCAGTCATTGAAACCCGAGCGCTAGACAAGCATACGCACCCCTGGGTGTCTGTCCCTATCAATGATGCCGACTTGTCACGCGGTTATAAAGACCTTAGCTTCTGGCAGTTAAACAATGCAGCAAATCACGCTGCTCAGTGGCTAAGCCAGCAGCTTTCTGCAGAGCCATTCCAGTGTTTTGCTTATGCAGGCCCCAAGGATCTTCGTTATCCGATTCTCGCCGTCGCAGCTGCTAAGCTGCAGAAAGTGGTAGGTCGGCATTCTCATTTCGCGAGAGCTTTATTAACCCCTCAATCACTACAGATGATTCTTCCGTCGCCACTTGTGACGCCCGATGCTCAGATGCGGATTTTTGAGAAGAAAAATTGCACCTTTTATCTGCGACCTCAGGCTATGGCGGACCATGTCGATGGTGTCCTACGCGGTGCCTCGAATTTCCAGGTCATCACAGTTCCTGAACTTGATGAATTTTTGAAAGATGACGAAGCAACACAATTTGTCTACAAGAAGTCTTGGAAGGAAGGTGAAGGTGATCCCTGGCTTGTGTTTCACACTTCTGGCACAACAGGTGGGTTCTATCACACCATCGAATACATGACTTGAGTTGTTAAGTTTTCGCTTAGGGTACCCGAAACCTATCACATACACTCAGAGCATGATGGCTTCTATTGACTGCTTTGCATCCCTTACGGACGCTGAGCCAAGTATCATAGAGCAATTTGCGCTTCGAAGATGGTATACACCACTGCCATCACTACATGTAATTTCCAAACTTGGGCTTTCCCTCGAACTGAACTTACTCTTATCTAGTTTGTGGGCACATTTTTGGTGCTCTCCATGACTTCATTCATCCACACCACGATTGTCCTGGGGCCATCAGCGCCTCCTTCACCAGAAATTGTCGTAAACATATTGCGTTACGGACATGTTCAAGGAGCCCTCCTTACCCCAGCGTTGACGGATGAGCTTTGTCTTAAACCACATGGCCTAGAGGCTCTCCGAGAACTGAAATATCTTCACTATACTGGCGCACCTTTGTCTGCCAAAACTGGAAAGCAACTGGAGAATCATGTCATGATTTCCTCCGCTGTCGGTAGTTCAGAAGCAGGACCCTATTTTGCAGCAGTTCATGACCACCCGGACGCCTGGGACTACCTTGTCTTCCAAAAGCATTTAGGAGCCAAATTCGAGCATCGGATGAATGACTTATACGAGCTGGTCTTTGTACGGCAGCCAGAGACTGGGGTGCAGCAAATCTTCAAGGTGTATCCAGAACTCGACCGCTTCCCAACCAATGATCTATGGAGGGAGCATCCGGTCCACAAGGGACTCTGGAAAATTATCGGCCGCGCAGATGACTATATATACTTGTCGCATGCCGATGGGCTACATGCCTCGAGTCTTGAGCCCGAGATTGAAGCCCACCCGGGTATCAAGTCGGCATTGATTGGTGGCCATGGTCGTTCGGCACCGGTGCTGATTGTTGAACCTTTTCCGGAAGCTGATTTAAACACCGACAGTGGACGGCAAGCACTGATCATAAGCTTGCAGCCATACATTGACAAGGTCAATTCTCGTTGCCACGAGTGTGTCCAGCTTTCGAACGAGCGGCTCATATTTGCATGCAAAGAGAAGCCGTTTGTTCGAACGATAAAAGGCAGTGTAGCGAGATTGCAGACTCTGGCGTTGTATGAGGATGAGATATCAGCGTTGTTCATCTAGCCGCATGCACTGTCAGATTGGTTTCCAATAGCAATACTTCGACTCTGATTCGCCCTCGCTTAGGCCAAAAATAGCTAGCATTGGTGAATATCTGTCAATGGAATAACTCGTTTGGTCCTCAATAAGCTCGAAAAAGATACACCCGTTCGCTCTGTTTAGCATATCTATACAGGGAGGCAAAGGAGCTATTTCTGTAGCTCTTTAGCCTTTGTTAAAGCTTACTTAATGAGGAATTGATAGGGACAGCACAGCATTTGTAACCTCCGCCCAAGTCATATTCTACCCAGTAGGGTTTCCATGGATAAATGGATTCTTAAAGAATGGAAGGTCTTCTAAAGCCGTGCTTTGTAGACAATAGAATCTATTCACAAACCTCATTGTTCCAATTCTAGTTGTTTACTCTGCTTATCGACCTATTAATCGATTCCCGTTTAGTTGTAAATAGAGATAATAGCGAGGCCAACACACCATTTCAACTTAGGGGTAATGGTGTCTCATCACCTGCATTGATCTGGAAGATTCGACTTGACCATATAAGACTAGCCACAAAGCAAAGACGAGGTGTCGCGTATCCTTGAGAGACCTCCATTTTCTCTTGAATCAAAGAGGTAAATAGATATTTCTTCTCGAACCCTCTTAAGGAGCGTTCTGGCAGTGCAGGCAGGATTGTCTTTCTCTCTGTTTTAGGGTTAGGAATTTTGGGAAGTGAGCCATCATTGCATTAATAAAGTTTTTTATCATTCGAAGTGTGCTAGAATTCAATCCCTTTTACTTCACCTCACTCCACTCACTTTGCTTCGTACCCTTTTTTTTCTCTATATAATAAAGTTTTACAATCGAAAGTATGTTTCGTTGAATTAATCAATAATTTCCTAACTCCTCCTAAAGTAGATCTTACTAGTACCGCGCTCCCCCTGCATACAAAGCACGAGATTATGTGGTGGAACTCGATCTCAGTGGACCACGTGGCTAGCCCTTGTTGACCCATCACCCCCAACATTATTGTGGTCAATAATACCTAGTACATAGTAATCCGCCGTTGTTTTCTTGTAATACTATAATCTTCTCTTAGAAAATTCAAGTAGAGCAGATGGCCTCAATTCCCGATCTCAACCACCCCCGCGTGGATTTTAGTATTATTTATGGTCGCGGGAGGATGACTCAGGAGATTGCTCTGGCCGACTAGTATGACATGATCGTCAGTGCAGCCTGGACTGCCCGCAGCGGTTTGGAGCTCGTGCCGAGGACTAGAGAAACTGAAAAACAAGGCACGGGTGCCTTGTCTGGAAGGATAGGGAGGCCAGGAAGACTGGAAGGGCTGAGGGAGACAAGACTGTGGGGACTGTGAAGACTGGGAAGACTGGGAAGACTGGGAAGACTGGGAAGACTGGGAAGACTGGGAAGACTGGGAAGACTGGGAAGACTGGGAAGACTGGGAAGACTGGAAGGGCTGAGGGAGACAAGACTGTGGGGACTGGGAAGACTGGGAGAGATTGGGAAGACTGGGAAGACTGGGGAGACTGGGAATAGACCAATGGATCTGTGACCCGGAAATGAGTGGAGCCTGGCCGAACGCTTGGAACAGATAATGCCGAACGCTTGGAGCGGGTGATGCGCACTGGCATTTCACGTCAAATAACATTTCGCTCCGAGTCCCAGCCCTCAAGTCTCTTGTATTGCTGGCCTCGATGTGAGATAAACAGGCCCCGCCCCGATATGCACTTTTCACGGCAATTAGGAAATTAACATGTATCTGCAGACGAAGCCAATGGGTATCGGACGGTTTCAGGTCCCAAGTTATTGGATACTGGAAGCCACTCCAAGACTGGACAGTTCGCTGTATAATGAAGACCTGGCGTCAGCTGTCGATCACGCTCGTGCTGGGGCTCCGCGGGTCGGTGGGGCGCCGCGAAGGCGCCGCAACAAAATGGAAAAAAAAAAAGGAAAAAAAAAAAGGAAAAAAAAAAAGGAAAAAAAAATTTAACAATTTTGTTCTTGAAAAACCGGTGGGGATGTCGACGACGGATTTCGTAAAATCTGTTTTGATGGCCACCCAGGGCTATGGTACGGGACGCAGCGGTCCGAACGGGTCCAGGGACTTATTCTCCCGGCCACATATGTCCCAGGTCATTGTAGTAGTCTCCGACATGTCCTTTCCGAATTTTTCATCATTGAAACAGAACTATGATGAGAGAGAAGATCATACAGATCAGTCCCACTCTAAGATGTCTAAGATGCCCATGAATTGCTGACAATGTATGATAACTTTTCTGGAATACACACCTCCTTCTCACCGACTTCGATTCGGCTGTACTGTTCCTGCTCGGTAATTTTTGTCAAAGAGTGTGACAGGGAAACACTCGAGTGGTGACTAAAGCTCGCAATGGAGAGCAGCAAAAACAGGAACTTGAGAAAAAGAGCACCAAGCGCACTTGGTAGAAGAATATACAGTTACAAAATTCGACAAATCCTTTTATAATAGATCAGATTAAGGCCGTCTAGGCTCTTACCAAATCGAGGGCTCATTCCCCCGGGCTTCCCACTAAGGGTTCCCAAAACAACCGAAGGATTTTTTGGCAGCATCTTCAGGCTTACGGAGATCGGTCAATCCATTTGCAAGTGGCTGAGCACAAACGTCTCTACGTCAATACTAGCTCCCGCTTGGTCTCCGATCCCCCGAAAGTAATTAGGCAGGGATTAATTCCAAACGTATATAAACAGGCAAATCCAAAGTTTCTCGTTCAAAATTTCTCATATCCATAAACACCATATAGAGAGCCTTGCATTTTGCGAAGATGTCCATCTTGACAACAGCGATTGTTATTTTATCCCAGCCATTGCGGTGGTTTTTCAATCTTTTGAAGATAGGGTTTCCATTTCCCCCGGAGCCAGAAGAAATCGATCTTGGACGGGTGGGTTATTCGTTTCGAAGACAATCCTGATAAGCTGTACGAGTCTCTGATACTGACGTGGACTATAAAAGGGACACATCCGCATACCCCATCGACGTGACACTGCCCCCCTCCCAGCTGGACTCAATTGGCGCAAGGGTTATCCTTATGATGAGTGAGGCTACTATGTGAAGAGAATATACAAAGTAAAGCTGACGGTATTTAGCGAATAAGTGAAGTTATGACCAACAGCAAGCTGTTTCTGGAAAAAGTGTTTGGATTTTCCTCATCAGTCATACATCCACTCTGTGTTTTTATTTTCCGTATACCCTTCAGTTCTTCTATCATACACTTTTCCACCATGTGCATGATTTCCCACGAAATAAGGAACCAGTCAGAAGACAATGGCGTTGTAATGCTATATTGTATTTGTGTACGTAAAAGCTGCAAAGCCTCTCGGAGCCCGAGATTTTCTTCCACCTGCGCTGTCCAATCATGTGGTGCCGTATATTTTACGGACACCATTATATCATTAATTACAAGAGGTCAAAACTTGCAGATCAAACGCGAGCGCCTATTTTACATTGAAGCCGAGTCCAATCTAACCAAAGATGGCGAAAGAGTGTTACATAAACCGTGGCTGGCTGGATCGTTTAGAGATCCGGCACGATAGAAGCTTCCGGCCCAAAGTACTGCAGATCTTGCCCTGGTAGCGTACCGCGGAAATCTGTAAAAATCTGCAAAAGTCCGCAAAAATCCGCAAAAATCCGCGACCCCTGCTATTATTTATTTCCCTGCTCACCGTCCACTAGTGTTTTACCCAGGCAGGAAGCGCTGATCCCCATTTTCTCCTGGTCATGCCCTGCGCAGAAATCTAAGCCACTTTTTAGCCCCTTTTGTATTTCGGTCTTCCTTCTTACTCTTATTCATTCTCTTCAGGAAAATCTTTCTTCTTTTATGGCCTATATTGTCCAACTGGTTTATGAAATAAACCACCACCACACCGCGCCTGTAAAGCGCCCGAAAATACAGATCTTGGACTGCACCCTATAACACAGTCACATAATTCAGGTATAAAATGACCTTTCGTGCTTTTAAAATGCCTACATATACTGATTGATACAAGGATAGCGACTAGATATACTCGATGCCTTGCGCGTGCCTGATCCTCTATCTTCTCAACGCGACAATTTTTTATTGATGACAAGGCAGTATCTCCGATAACGAACACTCAGTTTAGAGCTGGTGGAGCTTATACTTAAGCTTATTGTATTTTACTTCTTTCGACAAAGCCTATCGCTGTATCCGCGCGTCTATGCAGCAAATTTGTGACATGTCGACTGCTGTGGAGAACGATTAATATTCTACATCAGATTTTTCACCTTTCAGACCGACAACGGTTGCTTTCTGGTCCATTATGACATGGGCCGTAGCTGAACTAGGGATTTTGGGCTTAAAGTTAGCAATCGTTGGCCGGCCCGTTCCGTGACTCCACCAGGCATCCACATCGCAAGACAAGAGCGGAGGATAGACATGAATGATCAAGTTTTAAATGTGTGAATGGCAGGAGGAAAATTATTATTTTATGGCAACCTGTAGAGCCCCAGACAGCATCTGGCCAATAGCTTGACATGAGTGATGTAATCCCATCCGTTTTGCAAGTTCAGTTGGTGTATACCAGTACACTTAATCAGTCAGAACTTCCCTCGATTACTGCTCTGGAAGAATAACCAACTTGATAAACAGGGTTATCATCCCCGTCCAAGCACTGCTTTCGCAGAGGCCCAGAAATACACCAAGAACATAGATTTGTTCGGCGCTAATAGTTATGGCGATAAGTCCTGTTAGAACACCCCGGATAATCTCGAGACCAGGTAACCAGAAACTGGGCCGAAGATAAGTCAGGATAATCTGAGATGGGATCAACATGATACAGTATGCAGCATTGAAATAGGTCGTGTACCCATGTTGCATAAGTAAAACTACCTGTAGTATGTTCTGTCCTACTTACAGGTTCAACTGGTTGCTATATAAGTGGAGTGGTTCTTCGGCGAGATTCCGAAATTGATCGGAGAAGATCCCGCGCCAAAGTAAAGGTCGAAGCGGCTGACGAGGTGCCCAATAAAGCTAGAAGAGGTAGACGATAAGATTACGATTAAGCCCCCGCACCGAAGCCTGCTCGCGGACCGAGTCACCATCACCTCTTCATTCATGTTGTGTCTCGGACTCGACGGACGATCCTGTTTGAACGCATGCAATATTTGATTTCCGATTGCTGTGACCCCAGCAAAATGTCCAACAACTTGCCCTTTTCAACTCCATGTCTGAGTTACTGGCAACGAACAACTCGGGCATTTCGGCATTTGAATGCAAATCAGTCTGTAGAAGTTCCAACGAAGATCAAATACGTGGTCATCGGCTCCGGAATATCAGGTGGCTTAACCACTTTTGAACTCCTCGAGTCCGGCGTCCAAGGAGAAGATATCATCATTCTCGAAGCGAGAGAGGCTGCCAGTGGTGCCAGTTCCCGGAATGCGGGACATGTTCGACCTGGTTTGTTTAGACTCTGGGAGGAAAGCAGTACGCAAGCTATTCTAACTCCCTTAGATGCTTTCCGAGGATTTAGTGCCTATTCTAAAATTCATGGAGAAGAGCAAGCCCTGAAGATCATCGCCAACGAGCGCTTAGTGCTGGAGAAGGTTGATGAATTTACCAAAAAGTATAACGTTCCATGCGACTTTAATCTGACAACCACTTTCGAGGTTTGTATGACTCTTGAATTTGCAGAATATGCGGCACGGAGTCTGGAAGCATTCAAGCAAGCAGGAGGCAATGCCTCGCATATCAAATTCTACGAAGGCGAAGAGGCACAAGCAAAGACGAGAATCAAGGGAGCGGTAGCAGCATACGAGTGGCCGGCGGGATCAAGTCACCCAGCAAAGCTGGCCCAATTCTTACTCCAAGCTGTTATCGCAAAAGGAGTCAAGCTGTTTACCTTTTGTCCAGCGACAGAGATACGCCGAAATCAATCAGAAGCTGACCTGTGGGACGTGTATACGCGTCGGGGGATTATCACCACGGACAAGGTCATACACTGCACCAACGCGCATGTTGCTAAGCTTCTACCACGCCTGGAATCTTACGTTACGCCAAACCGCGCTCAAGCTCATTCCTTGATCCCAACGCCGGAATTTTCGGGAGAGAATGCTCTACAGAATACCTTTTCCTTGCGTTACAGCCTCCACCACTTTTACTCACTCATTCAGCGACAAGGTGACGGAACCCTGATACTAGGAGTATCACGATCCAATCCAAATCTCAGCGAGGAAACAGTCGCCAGCCGCTTCAGTATAGACGACTCTGGCTACAACAGGGAGATAGCAGAGGACGCAATCGTCAGCTTTAACAAGATCTTTCCAGACTTTCCATCGGGGGGAATGCTGCACGGTGAGGGTCTCGATCATGCATGGACAGGGATTATTGCCATGACCAGTGATTCGGTTCCATTGGTTGGGCACATTGAATCCTTACCGGGGCAATATATATGTGCTGGGTTCAACGGACATGGTGAGTTGATGCGTACTGATCCTTGGACTGATATCTCTAACAATTGAAGGAATGGCACGCATTTTCACCTGCGCCCCCGGTGTTGCTAAACTCGTGCTTGGAAAAAGATGGAGCGATACTGGCTTGCCTGAATGCTTTGAGTTCAACAAAGATAGACTTGCCAAGTTCTCAGGAGGACGTGTACCGTCGGTATGGTAAGAATGGATTCCGACAATTTCCCTTTAGAGATATTTCGCAGATGTAGTCTGGATTATTGTTCTTTCGTTCGAGATTATATTGTTGCAACAATTCGTCATTTTCCACAAAGAAATACCTGTCTTGCCCATAGTCTATATCCGAAGAGCCACTGGTAACCTTGTCCATTATCAAGACGATGACCAACGCGACATCCCTCGGGTCCATACCTCAAACCCAAACAGAGAAACCAACAATAACAAGGCATCCGGAACACATTGTCCAGTCATTCTTGGCAATCAGGAATAATAGGACCCCAAGTGAGGCGGGAAGGAGCATCAAAAAGCTTGGATTTCTACTAGCGCTGAGCCAGTTACGCGATGTCGTCAATCATTAAGCTATGGTATCATCACAGCCGTTTTTGTGGTGGAGGATGAAGTGATGGGAATAAGTGGTGCTTGTTCCATCTTCACGCACCCGCTGTCTCATGCAAGATAAACAAACCAACCAACAAAAACTAAAAATCCGTATCCAGGGTCGCCAGCTGCCCCGCGAACGTCTTGCGCACCCACTCCATGTACCCCTTCCATTTGTGCAGCTCTCCAGATGTCTCCGCGCCGGGGTATGCCTTGCTCAACTCCTTGGTGATCTTCAGAATACCCATCGATGCCTCTTGCGCCTTCTCCAGCTCTTGCTTGACTGCGTTCTCTTTCGGCTTGAACGACAGGACGGCTGTGTAGCGCTCCGACAGAGCATCCAGGCGTCGCTCCGTCTCCTCGGGTGCCAGTGTGATGAGCTTGGAGGTCATCAGATTGCTGATGGCGCGAATATCCTGCTCGTCGTCGATTCCGGCGATGACCCGGTCGAACAGCTCCGACATGTGAGCGTGGGAGGAGGATGTATCCAGTGATGCGTAGAGGGTTTCGTAAGCGCTCTGGTAAGACGATAGTTAGATAACAATATTATTCAAGACGACAATGGAATGCTCACCTTTCGCAAATCCAGGCCATCATCCACCTTGTGCTTGAATGGACCCATTTGTACTTCCCGAATAAGCTCTGGCTTGATCCTCGTGTCACCGAAAACAGCTGGTAAAAGCTCGCCAAGGTGCGGGGCAAGCAGGTTCATCTTGTTGTGGATGGCGGAGTTAAGGGTGGTCAATGCAAGTCGATGGTTGCCCAGATTGGTATCGCTGAGCATATTGGTCAGCAGTGGCACCATCAACGGCCGGAGGACGGCATTGTATGCACTGCTCGAATCGGCCAGCGTGTAGCGGAAGGCAGAGATCACAACGCCGCGGATAGCGGGGTCGGGGCTCGAAAGGTGATTCTGCGAAAAAGTCAGTGACCAGGGCAACAGTAACTGGGGTATGAAAGCTTACTTGGAAGAGGGGAATGTAAGCGGCAGGGTCAATGAGCGCAAGTCGACCAATACATTCAGCACCCACCGCGCGGTTATCCTCCTCTTCGGAGACGATAAGAAGGGCCTGCCACAATTTGGTAGCGGAGGGCGCCAAATCCGGTCGCACGATCTCCGGGTGCTGAAGAAGCTCTCGGACCGAATGCAGCAACAGATAGCTCTGCGAATTCGTCTGATTCAGGCCATCCAGAACGATGGGCAGATATGCCTTGACGTTGCCTGCGGCGGCATTACCCAATGCAGTGGCGGCGGCCAATCGAACTTGATCTCTCGGCGAGGAGAAATGGTGGATGAACAAGTCTGGACTCAACGTGCACTCCGAGCCCATTCGTAAACCAATCTCTCCGAGAATAGCGAGTGCAAGACACTTGCGGCTATCATCTTGCGCAGTCTCCAGCTCGATCTTGAAGTCGTCCATAGTAACGCCAAGATTGGTCCCGCCATGCACAAGCAGGGTGCCCACGGCTCGTCCCACGACAGAGGAATCGCCCGTAATGCCGACGTTTTGCAGGAGGCTTTGCATCAGCTGTGTACCAGCACCCTCATCTCCAATCACCTTCACGAGAAGCAGCAAGGCCTTGAGAACAGTACCGATGAGCGGCTGCTTGACAATCGAGCAGATTGAGGTGATCAGGGATTCATTGACCAGCAGAGCAGCATTTCCGGGGATAATCTTGGCCACGATAATCAACGAAGGGGTGAGAAGGTGGAAATCATGGGCTGCGAGTAGCGGCAGAAGAGCGTCTTCTAGCGTCTTCATGGTGTTGGGTTGGAGTTGAGAAAGGGAGTTTGAATTCATGGACAGACTGCGGAGAGCCTCCAGACAGGCGCCTCTCAACGCACGGTCTGACTTTCGAAGATTGGATGCAAGCTCAAGCGTCACCTCATTCACCCAGTCACTAGGCACATCCTCGTTTCGGCTGGAAAGAACGATAACATCATCGATGGCGCGGACGGCCGATAGGCGCGTGGTTTCGTTCTTCACTCGATCCACCAGAACCGTCAAACCAGCTGATCTCTTCTTGTGCGAAAGGAAATCAGATCCATGCTCTCCCGAAGTCCGTGCCAAAATGACGCCAAACACGTGAATGGCACGCTGGCGAACCTCCAGATCGGCACTCGTGTCGGTAATTCGAGTATGGACAACCTCGTAAAACTTTTCCAGCTGCATCGCGATATCACGGGCGTTGGAGGAGACACGCGGCGGGGTGAGAGCCTTGACAATCTGTTCGATTGCACCAAGAGCTTCACTGCTCACCTTGTAGTTTCGGTCGTTCACCGCCCCAATAATACCGGGAACCAGGGCGATCAGGAAGGGAAGAAGGGCGTCGGAGACGTGCGTTTCGGCAATGGCGGCAATGAGACCCAGAGTCTCAATCTGGAGGGTGCTTGCGCTGACCGCCGCCCCGGCATGGGCGGTCGAGCTTCCCGAGAGAGAGGTCTTGAGCGCATCGGCGATGAGGTCTTCGATCTGCTGGAGGTGATCCGCAAGACCTCCATAGCGAACCAGCGCCAGGCTTTTCAAGAGAACGATTGCAGCTTGACGCAGGGGCACTGAGGCTTGTTTCCACATTTTCACCAGACTCTGAACGATCAAGGGAACCGAACGGGCCAAATCAGCCTGCGGACCCGACTTGGGAGACGAGGGCACGACGGGTGAGCTGATGGCTGAAGAGGTACCCACGCCCGGCTCAAAGTCAATCATGCTCGCGTCGCTGTCCTGGCGGCGTCTCTTGCGCGAGTTTTTCGATCCCCCGACTGCGTCCAGGAAGCCGTTCGACGTGAGAATCACCGATCCCTCACTGGTTTTCCGCACCAAGGCCGTCAATGTTGAGACAATCTCCAGCTTCACGCTCTCCTCCCTCTCCTTGCTGATACGCGAGATCAAGGCCGGGGCGATGTCTTGGTAGAGGGACGCGTCATCCAGGGCACGGCTGCGGCCGTACGTGGAGATGAGGGTGTAGAGCAGCTTGGTCGCACACCGCCGTACTTTCCAGCTCATGTCATCAATGTCGCTGTAGCCGCCCTCTTCTTCAAAGTCCTCGAAGTCGTCGTCGTCCAGGTCAGGCTCTTCATCGCTGCCGTCGTCTTGGGTGCCTCCCATTTCCTCGTCATCCTCCATCTCGGCCACATTGGGATCGTACTTGAGGAACCGAAGAGCAGCTCGGGTGGTGTTGGCCAGGTAGGGCTGCATCTGCTGATTGCACGAGCTGATCAGGGCCTCCAACGTGACCAGGGCAGTCTCACGGAGCTCATCGGCCTGAGGATCATGATCCTCGTCGTGCTCGTAGACGGACATGGTAGTGGGGGAGTGAACAATGCGCAACCAGAGGGTGAAACGGCAAGTGAAGTTGGCGTTGGAGCTATGGCTGCCCCGCGCTAGTCCCGATCGGGCCGGGGAATATTCCGGTTGGCGCCTCAGGCCTGATTCAGAAAGTCGAGCAGGTCCAGCGAGGAGGATGGCTGCGAGCGTTGTTTGGAGGCGAGCAAGGCCTGTAGTCCACCGTGCTTGCGGGCTTTGGCTCGTTTCTTGCTGCTGACGTTGTCGGCGGCGTTGCTGGGTTGCGTATCTGCCGAGTCGGATGTTGCTTGGCTGGTCTGCGGTGATGATGCTCCGATGGGCGTGGCTACCTGAAGGCTTGGAGCTGCGGTCGCGGCCACTGCTCGAGGAATTGCCTTGGCCGGCGCTGCTTTCTTGCGGGGATTGACGGTACGCCGATGGCAGCGCAAGCACTGGTAGACGGTCGCACCACCAGACAAGGCTACGGTCTTTCTCGGCGGGATCTCCGTCTTTTTAGTCCATTGGGCCTGTCGGATACTGCCACAGGCACCGCAGTAGTGTTCTCTCTGGCGAGAGGTCAACGGCTTGGACTCCTGAAAGAGGATCTGGGTGTGTGTCGCCAGCAGATAGGCCGCCGTCGAGGGACTGGATAAGCTTAGCGACTCCGCAGCATCCGTGAGGAACTTGCGCTGGTCGATAGATGTAGACATAGCAGGAGAATATAATGAGGTCGTTCATGGAAGATGCCGGGCAAGTCCCTGGAGAAAAGTGCAGTGGTCGGGCCGGGCCCACCACTCCCGTCGACTTTCTTTTCTTTTGTTGTTCATCTCAACCAACGTCTTCCATTCTTTCTTCCCACCTTCTCTTCTCGTCTCCCCTCAACCAACGGCCCTCCACTTCCCCTGCTGGGCATCCTTCCTTTTTACACGAGTGCGGCCTTCTCGGAGCTCGCACTCTGTTCTGTCTACCTTTCATTCAGCTTGCCATCTCGGTGGCGCTCAAAATCTAAACCTGCGCGATATCCGTCATGTTGCGAGTCGCAGTTGAAGGTTGTGTAAGTACTACCTTGCTGATCGCCTCTCCTCTCCCAGTGACTTCGGTTCTAACGTGATGATGACGGCAGGGCCATGGCAGCCTGGATGAAATCTACGACGAGGTCAAGCGCCAGGCCTCACTTCGGGGCTGGACTGATGTTGACCTGGTCATCATCGGGGGTGACTTCCAGGTAAATCTTCCTCTCTCTCTCTCTCTTTGGCTGAATCACTTCCTTACTCCCAACACTAGGCGCTGCGCAACTCATACGACGCAGTTTGCATCTCTGTGCCCAACAAGTTCAAGAAGATTGGGGACTTCCATGAGTACTACAGTGGTCATCGGATTGCCCCTTACTTGACCATCTTTGCTGGTGGCAACCATGAAGCCGGTAACTACCTGTTTGAGCTCTACTACGGTGGCTGGGTGGCTCACAACATCTACTACCTTGGCGCTGCCAATGTCATTCGCTGTGGTCCGCTTCGAATTGCCGGCATGTCTGGCATCTTCAAGCCGTATGACTACAGAAGGCCCCACTTCGAGCGTCTTCCCTACAATCAGGATGACATCCAGTCCATTTATCACATCCGCGAGGTTGATGTGCGCAAGCTGCTCCAGATCCGCACTCAGGTGGATGTTGGTCTGTCCCACGATTGGCCTCGAGGTATCGAGCACTTCGGAGACAGCCAGGATTTGTTCCGGCGAAAGCGAGGTTTCGGTGAAGATTCAGCCAACGGAAGGTTGGGCAGTGCACCTGCGAGGCAGGTCCTCGATCGGCTTCGCCCCGCTTACTGGTTTTCTGGTCACCTTCATGTCGAGTTTGGGGCTGTCATGTCCCACTGTGGAGATCCCATTCGCAAGATTGACCCCGCCAATATCCCCGAAGGGGAGCCTGTATCGTGGGCCGTCGAGGTTGAAAACAAGAATGTGAAATCCACGGTGCTGGCCCCTGCCTCCGGCAGCATGGATAACCGCGTTGCCGCCTGGAACAATTTTTCCAACCATGCCCAGATGTTTGAGCAGGAGCAGGCACAGAAATTCCTCCAGAATACGGAAGGAGAACTGCCGAAAAGCCCCGTTCCAGTCCCTCATATGAATGCCACATGGAAGAAGGTCGATAGCAAGAGGCAGGTGCTTGCTACTGAGCTCTCGCCAGATGTCTTTGGGTCCAAGAAACAGAAGGTCGCACCTGATGCACCTGTTCAGAACAGTGATGAGATTGATCTAGACTTGAGCAGCGGTGAAGAGACTGAAACCCACGAGAAACCGACCGTTCCGGTTCCTAACCCGGGCGCTGATGGCACCTTGGATGGTACGTCCGCTTCTCCCAAGCAGGAAACCATGTGGCATGAAGAGCAGTCGCAGGAGGCCCAGCAAACCTCACCCAACGAGTCCTCCATCGAGCCTGACCAACACTCGCCACTGGCAGCAAGTGCGAATGACGATCTTCGAAGCCAGCTTCCAGCCAGCTTCGCTCGACCGCCTCCCCAGGTGAAGAACACCCAGCCTCGCAAGGTCAGTGTGCCCGTGGAAGTTCGCAACACCGTCACCAAGTTCTTGGCGCTTGACAAGCCTCGCAACCGCGATCACTTTGTTCGAGTGCTCCAACTCGACCCAATTTCAACCCAAAGCAATGTTCAGACCGAGCGTCCATTCCGTCTCCAGTATGACAAAGAGTGGCTGGCAATCACGCGTGTCTTTGCCGACGAACTCCAGCTCGGTAATCCCAATGCCCAAACCCCCCCAGAGATGGATGAAGGCGATTGCAAGAAACGAGTTATCGAGGAGGAACAGTGGGTCGAAGAGAACATTGTAAAGAAGGGCTTGCTGACCATCCCCGCCAACTTCACCCGGTCTGCTCCCAAGTACGACCCTTCTATCCCCATCAGCACGACCGAAGCTCCTCCGGAGTACAACAATATCCAGACTGCCGAATTTTGTGAGCTTGTGGGAATTGAGAACAAGTTTTACCTGACCGAAGAGCAACGCCTCGCTCGCGTGGCTGCCGGACCGCGTCCCTGCAGGGAGAGGGCCCCAACATTCAACCAACGCCGTGGCGGTGGTCGCGGTCGCGGTCGCGGTCGTGGTGGTGGTCAGCACCGCGGAGGTTACAACTCCCGTGGCCGAGGTGGCCGACATGGTTCTGGGTTTGAGTCGGCGGGTGGTGGTGGTATGGAAGCCCACCACCAGGGCGTTGCCTGGTAAACTCCAGGTCTTTTTCAATGGCGTTGTGATGATTATTCGGAAAAGAAATACCCAAGTGCTTGTCCCAGTTTGTTTGTATTGATATTGAATTCTGCTGATCTCCTTATACGCGCGAGCCTGTAGCCTGTCTACAAGCGGGCAAGACCGGTGGCGACCCACGGGACGATTGGCTGCGTTCTGTATTTTAGCATATCTAGCCTGTGTTGTGATGGATATCTTATGGGAGAAATGAGACATGAAATTGATGTTCAAAGTCTCCATTCCGGTTAGAACACGTATCATAAGTTAATATCTTCACTCTATCTCCTCAATTCTCGGCCGCTGCCCTCCACTCTGTCCAGCTATGGGATCAACACTGAGTCCTGCAATCCGATTCCCCAATTCCAGCCTCGGCTCAGCCGCCTCATCTCCATCTCCGGTCTGACTTCCGATCCTCCACATCAACGACTTCTCCAACCAAGCCTCCAGGCTCTCAACCAGCGCGCGAAGATGTCCACGGGTAATTCCGTCCGTTTCTCGGCTCTCCACGAATCCCAGCGTCCGGAGCATGGAAGGTATATTACCGATAGTCGACGGGCCACGCGAGCCGGTATCATGGGAGGAGGAGAAAGGGGATGCGTCGTCCACCAACGAGAACCCAAACCCGATCTCTTTCCCGCCGCGTTTCTCGCGAGTCGTGTCCAATGTCTTCAAGATATCCAGAAGGAGAATCACACTTGAACGGCGTAGAATCGCGCTCTCGGGTGCGGGCTCGAGTGTTAATGTTGCAAGAGCCAACTCCACGGATGAGGAGAGGATGGCCGGGCCCAGGCCGATGATGTTGCTCTGCACGGCAGATGCAAGGACCGAGAGTGCAGAAGCGCGGATGCGAAGGTCGTCCGGGTCTTCGTCTGACGAGGCGCCCGCTGCCCAGGCTGCGACTATGTTCGCGGCCTGAGCTGTTTGTTCGGGGGATTCGCTTTCCGAGTCGTCATATCCCAGGAGATCCATTTCGGATAACGAGGCAGAAGGTCCAGATGTCGTGGACCATCCCTCGGGCATGGCGGGTTCTTCTCGCTCTTTCTTCCGCTTCTCCTTTTCAAGTTGTTCTGCCCGACTTCGCTGTGTTTGTGGCTTTCGGCCTCGTCGTCCACCCACGGCGATCATGCCCTCGCCGAGGATCTTTGCCGTCTCGCCTGTCAGCGCATCGCCCAGATCTTGCACTGTTCGTAGCAAGGCTTCGCCGATTCTCAAGCGCTGATCGAGATCCCGCTGCTCGCTTCTGTCGGCGTAGCTGTCTACCAGTGTCTTGACCACTGTGCGCGGATGCCGAGATGCCAGTGTGCCGATTATTTTGATAGCGTTGAGATAGATGAACTCTTCGCTTGCCGCAGACTCGGACGTGTCGGTGATGATAGAGAGAAGGAGAGTCAGGGTTGCGGGGATATCGAGCACGGGCGACGATTTCGTGATCAACGTCGACAGAAGCGAGAATCCCTCTGCTTGGACGGGCGGGAGTTCTGAGTTGAGATTGGCTAGCGCTTGGCGATGTGTTTCGAGATCAGATATATGTGCCGGCGCGGGTTTGGTATCGTCATGCTCGGGGTGTGTGAGCTGGATTTCAAGTAACATGGAGGAGGTCGTCCCGGGCTTTGAAAGGGACGGAGGGAGTAGGGGGATAAGTTGATCCAATTGATCCTTGATCGACTCGAGCAGCGGTTTGATTTCTTGCGAGGTAGCGAACTCAGCAGAGGCCAGCACGGTGGACAGCAGGCTGAACGCGGTCGAGAGTGACTCGAAGGACTCAGTGTCAGATCGACTCTTCTCCTGGCCCTCTTCTTTGTGAACGATGTTTGCCAGCGAGGAGAGTAATACTTTGCCGGCCTCCTGTGGTCCTCGCTGGGATTCGAGCTTCTGCAGCTCCCCGTTGATGACGTGCTTGATGAGCTCCAGTACTCGAAGAGGGCGGCGTGAGAGCATATCGCGGAAATTGTCAAGCAGCTTCTCCGAGACCTTTGCACTGACCAATCTCTGTATGAGGTTCTCACTGTCACCATCATCCAGCGACGCCTTGGACGGTTCATGCGTCTGCGGAGTACAGGTGGGATGCACAAGCCAGGACTCGCTCACATGGAGGAACATATCGCCAGTCCGTTCCTCGCTGCTGGGATCGGAGCCTAGTAAACCGACAAAGAGATCCGTTCGGCTCTGTAGAGAGTCCATCATTTTAATCACATTCGAAGCTTCGTTTCTGCTTTCATGTCGTTCTATCAAAAGAACACCGTCGTTTGACTCTTTGGCATATGTCCAGGTAGAGCCGCCGTCCCAGAGGAGATTGTCAACAAGTTTTTTGAGAGGCTGCGCACCAACTGAGATGCTGAAATATGTTTGCAGCAAAGCCATGATCCTTTCGTGAAACATCGTCATTCCCTGCTCTTTGCAGAAGCCAGCCAATCCCCAAAGCGGGAGAAGTATGGGGTAGACAATTCTCTTGACCAGGCCGGGATTTGGATGTTGAAGGGCCAGACTTCTCAATCTGTTAATGGCCAATTCAACTGTGGCGCTATCCACAAGTGTGCCTGCAGGCAACTCCCTTCGGGGAGTACGAGGGATAGTACCCTCCATGTCTGTAAAGCGGTTCATCCATTTTGCGGATAAATCATTAAGCTCCCCAGTCAGAGCGGCGAAAAGCGGTTCGACGAAGATAGAATGGCCGATCGTCCCAGGAGCCCCATAAGCCCGCTTTCCGAGAATTCCATTGCCAATAGTATAGGACGCCGTCTTCTGCAAATCCTGATCATCACCGTCAATCAATGCAAGAAGCTGAGGAGCGATGGTCGTGAAATATAGTGATGGATCAACGTCTTGAGGCACTGAGGAAAGGAGCCTTGAAATTTGCATAATGGCCTGAACCGTGAAATGAGGCCCATTAGAAGCCTGGGACTGGGCTTCCTGTCCCAGGGAGGGAGCGAACTGAGAAGCCATGAAGATGACAGTCTGGAGCACCCCTCCAGGGCGGAGTGGAACTCGAGAGATTTGGCTGGACACCGTCGACTTGAACCATTGTGTGGTGTCCGCCTGTAGAAAAGTTGATAGCGTGGGTAGTAAGACAGAGCTTGGAGTACTTTTCATTGTTAATATTGCGATTTCTTTTTAGTAGTGTTGCAACTTACTCATCAATAACCCTTGCAAGTGCTTTTCTGTATCTTTCTTGATCTTGAGAAGGTTGAATATTGGGATTAAATGCAAGGTCTGAGAGGCCGCTGATGATGTCACTCAAAATACGGCCTCGAATAACGGGTTGAATGCTCTGACGTGCATCAAAGAGGATACTGGAAAGTACCTCCATTATCCTTCCTAGAAGGGCCTCGTTGTGGGGAAAGCTGTTTCCAGGCTGCTGAGCTTGCTTGGCAATGACACCCGCTGGGAGCACGGATATCACTCTCTGCTGCAAAGGAATTCCGACGCCGGACGAAAGTGACGGATAGATTCCTTCAAGGGAGATGAGATCCAACAATGCATGCAGCAGTCGCCGCCGTTTTGCATCTTCCATAGCAGGATCTCCACCTGTGGATTCATGATGCTGGGATCCGTCGGGATCATCCGCAGGCGAGACAAACGCTATATGGATTCTGGTCAGGATATCCAGTGCCTGACCGATGACGCTTGTCCTGGCGACGTCGTCGTTAACATCTGGCCCGGCTTGAGATTGTCTCAAGATCTGTATTAGAGATTGGCCTTGAGATTTTTGAATTTCCTCTGGTCACTAGTTAGCTTTGGGACAGAAAACAATGGGTCGTAGGATTTGCATGCCTCGAGCGAGAATGGGGTGTAAGAAGTCATCGGCCGCGACGAACGCATCCCGGATCAGCTTGAGACTCCCCATTATGGATAGATGATGTGGAACATGTCGAATATCACTCTGAGCAGGTTGACTAACTCATTTTGCCAGCATCAGATAGTTTTCCTCATCATCAATCCATTACGATGATATAATCGGGCACGCACGTGACCGTGTCAGTCCCGTGACCAGGCGTCGCGCCTTCTTGTTTGGGCATCTGTTTGTCTCTCGTTTCCCTTCTCCAACGCCTGTGTTGTTCACTGCCATCGCCTACCAACCCTGCGGATAGTCGGGTTTTCTTGTTACACGCGTCAACTACTGTGATTCTTGTCTCCGTCAAGGGCCCCAATTGGACCCAATCCTTGCTCAGTCGCGTCGGAGCTCTACCACGACCCATCTTGAATTGCAGTCCCCAAATCTCTTGCCTTCCGAGGCACCTGTACAGCCATGCCCTCAGTTTTTCGGCTCTCTCCTACTGCCTTTAATGGCAAGCTGTGACATCTCAGTTGCAGTGTCGGAGAAAGCGAAAGCTAACACCCTAACACCTGTGCCTTGGTCGGTTTGTCTTTCAAGACTCGAGCTTTACGATAATGCATGGCGGACAGAACAATTAGTGAATTCAGTCTGTGATGGACCGATGAAGCGAAAGGGGTCCGATTTGTCCAGAGCCTTTCGAGGCACAAAAGACGGTGGACTATGCGTTCTAAGTGTTCTTACGAACCACGCGTCGGTTCACCAATGCTGGGTTTCTCATGCTGGTCACGGGTGGATGGTCGACCTTTGCTACGAACACGCGGATTTTCCAAGAGAGAAAGTGGGTGGAGCATGTCGGGCGCCTCGGTATTAGAGGATGCCTTGCGGAGAGTAACAGGACAGTGCAGCGGAGACTGGTTGGATGCAGCATTCCAGAATCGAATATCCCGGGACACCATCTTGCTTGACTCAGAGGCTCGGCGCCTTGAACACAATGGTTGCTTCCGCACAGTCATGTTGTCGGCTTTCAAAGGAATCCACTCGTCGGAGTCGTCTTTGTCTCCCTGACTTTTGCCCAGGCATTATTCGCAGACAAAGATGTCGCGAGATTTTTTGATGGATCGTGACATGACTTTTTGATGTTCACCCTTGTGGTCCATGAAATTCTTGGCCCATTGTCCCGTTCCGGGTGGCAAGGAGTTCTCAAGCAAGATTGGATGTCTTTCGATTTTGGTTCGTTCGCATCTATTCCGTCGACTCCGCTTGCAAGAAAAACTGTCTTCTCTCCCGTACATGCTCCCCACCCAGAGATACCTGGGTATCTTTCCCCTACTTTCCACCCCTTTGGGTCCTGCTGTTCCTTGCCTTCGGCAACAAGGCGCCTCGAATCACGGCACTCGCCACCGATTTGACTTCGATTGAAGATCCTGACCGATCGTGTTAACCATCTCTTTGCAGAGTAGACTGCAAATAGATTGATGGGCGCCGACTCTAACGACAATGTTCTATTGCCGTTCCTCCCTCAGGAGAAGGAAGCGGTTTTTTCTGGATGTTCTTTGTCCGCTTCATTTCAATGCCCTCCATTTCAGTGGAGAGGAAACAAAAACTTGTCCCAAAGGGTACTGTACCACACACAAGAGACCGGACCCCGCATTCGATTTGGTGTTTTGGTGCTGCTGACGGCGAGATGTGCAAGGCTTGAGGAGATGGGTGTGCTTGGAGCTTCGGGTTGATTGCACTATAGCAAGACTCGAAATCGACTGTCCCAAGGGAGACGTGGAGGGTATGAACAGTGCAGGCTTCGTTCATTCGGTTATTGCCCAACTGCCAATTGTTGCTTAGTTGCCATCTCATGTTTTTGCCAGCCCCAGCTACTCTTTTGGGTCCTCCAAATCTTCGAAAGGCTGCAGCTGCTCTGGCTGAAGATCGCTAGCTTGTCTCCTCGATTGCTTGATTTTCAGTCTATTCATCCTGTTTATTCCGACTGTGGGGTTTTGGCTGGTCCTGGGGTATAGCGCTACGCAGGATTTATGTGGGACCTCTCTTGAGTGAGGATCAAAGCCTCGGCTTGTCTATGTCACTTCCTTGCTGCTATATGCCGTTCTAAGCTCAAACTCACGGAACGAGTGAAACGAGGTGGATCAAAAGGCAACGAAGAGACATCCTGCGTTCTTTATGCCTTCAAGGAGCGGCTGAATGGCCTTTGGAAGCTGGGATTCCTCGGGTGCTCTGGGTTGTGCTATTGGGATCTGGCAACAGAACAGCTGAGCCGGGTGATGGCTGATGAACTGCCGTTTCCTCCGCTCGGTGGATGGAAACGGCCCCCCCTTTTTTTTATAAGTCTCTCAGTCACTGTACACCAAGCAATAGCTAACTACCTTTGCAGATCTATGAGTTTGCTTTGTCTATCTTGACTTGGATGGGTGGTATCTCCCCGAGGTACGGGTAGAGTGTCGGAAGAATAAAGGGAAATCCGATGTATTCTACTAAGTTTGGGGTCACCATAAACTGATTACGAGCGATATGTACAGCTCTCTTTTGAGAATCAGCATAGTCGGCGAACTCAGTGTCGCATGATTCACCGAGTAAATATTACAAGCTATAACTAAACGCATGACGTTTACAATTGATAGCCAATTCCTTCTGTATCTCGGGTCTGGTTTCGGATTTTGAATTGGGTCGCTTGATCCTCTGGACCTTGGTGGTGGCAAATGGCTTTAAGGGGCTGTTATCGTAGTTCAATTTCTCCTTTTTGTACACCTGTGAGGAATAGTATCAACATCACACCCAAGCTAGCGAGCAACATATCATGAGCCAGATGGATCTCCAAAGATGCTAAAAGAGACCATTGTCGGCATGCGTGATTACTACCCGAGCAACTTAATCGTCAACTAAGATAGTATGTAATCATCCTGCAGCAACGACCCCGTCGACACTTTCGGCCCCCCGAAACATGACTGGCCCGTTCCTTCAAGTATGAGAATAGGGCCAAATGGGGCCAAATGGTTCACGCTTTACAACTGCTACTTATAATAAGCATCATCATCAGCTTATAAGTACGAGCTTCTCCACCCAGATCTGAAGATTCCCCATCTAAAATACTTTTGATATCATCTTACATACAAATCTTCCCTCGGCAAATAAACCTCCTCCTACACTCATCACAATGAATTTTCTTGGTCTCGTTCTTGTTGGTGCTATTGCAACCTTAACCAATGCCGTTGCCTTGCCAAATCCCGAGGTTGGACAGTCTGCGACCTTAAATACACGCTGTGTTGCTGGTATGTTGTCTCACTTCTTAACGGACATCTTAGAGATCGATACACTGACGCTTCTCTCCAATACGTAGATGGGGGCATTTGTGAGTCGAGTTCAGAATGCTGCAGCGGCCTCTGTCCAGCCTGGGGCGGGGAATGCTATGGAGAGATCCCCGGCGAAGCGACCCCCACCCCCAGCACGGGGCCGAATGGGTATTATTATTATTCCTAAACAAGCTATGGATTGTGTGATTGGCCATTTGTATACAGTAGGCGTTACTTGGTTGCATTGTACATAGAATTTATGAACCAAAAGATCTCGTCTTGCCTTCTTTCCCATCAGGTGTAGCTCCCGCAGATTCCTCTTGACAACGAGCTTGAATAATAGTATTCATCGCCTCCTCCGACGTCAGATACGTCTTATGGCCCTTGAAGACCCAGAAACCAATTGCAAGAACCAACATAACCCCAAAGACAGCAATTGCGTAGTTCATATCACTCGGCGTTGGTGCAGGACTGCCCGGGAAGAAGAAAAAGACGGTAGTTACGACGCAGTATACGACACTGACCCAGTTGATAACAGGCCCGAATTTGCCCAAGGCAAAAGGGCCCGGTGGTAGCTTGTCGCGACCAACGCAAAGCAAAGTCAAAATTGGGATGCAGTATGAGATCGTGAGCGCAATCGTGCTGACGCTGAGAATAGCCTCCAGGACTGTGGTCACGCCGAGATAGAGGAAACCAACCACGGCGATCAGGGCTCCCTGAAGCCAGAGTGCGCGTGCAGGTACTTTCCACGTCTGATCCACATGTGCAAAGTATTGGCTCCATGGGATACCGCCATCCCGAGCAAATCCCCAGGTCAAGCGTGAGGAAGTCGTCATGATACTAATTCCCTGACCCAATCCGTTTGCCACGAACATTGCGATAAGGACCGCACCGCCGCTTAGACCAACTGTACTCTGGATGAGCTCGATGAATGGCAAGCCCGTTGGTGAGTTCAGGACGCGACCCAGATTCTGAATGCAAAACAGGCAGATCACCATGAAGATGAAGCCGGTAACTGCGCCGCATACAACCGACATCCATATGGTTTTGGGAACATTCTTTCGAGGCGCGGGGATTTCTTCTGCCATGTGAATCACGGAGTCGAAGGCCGTCAATCCGTAAGCAGCTTGAACGAGGCCAATAAACCAGGTGACTCCATCGCTCCATTCGGTCTGGTTAGACCAGGTAGCGAACACAAACCGCGCTGGTCGAAATGACAGATTCGGTTTTGCGGCCACACAAGCAATCATCACAATGCTGATCACCACGAATAGCCCGGCGAACCACAGCCCAATAAAATTGTTGAGGATAGGCAATGTCCGGTCACTGCGACACGACACCAGATTCACTACAGTGAGCATTAACGTCAGGCCGATGTACAGCAACAGCTGAACCCAGCCTTCTGTAGCCCCTGACCAACGAACATCGAACATGACTTTCATCCCGAGGATGAAATTCGTCATGAAGGCATTCGCGGAGGCGGCGAGAGTCCACCATCCGAATGTATTGATCCAGGCGCAAAGATAGGAGGTAAACCGACCAGTGGGGGAATTCCAGAGGCGGAAAACCCAGTATGCTTGGCCAAGTGCTGTTGGCATACTGCTACACAGCTCTCCTAGGGACAATGCCACGCAGATATTGCATATCGTGACCAGCAGCAACCCCCAGAGAATCCCAACGGGGCCACCGTTCGTCAGGCCAGTGGCTAGATCTTGTGCGAATGTTCCCCATGTTCCGAGTACGCAGAATCCAAGAGCGAGCATGCTCCAGATGTTGAACTTGCGTGATAGTGCTTGGTCATGGCCAAGGGTAGCGAGATCGTGTGCATCGAGGACGGTCTGATCGATCGAGTCGAGGGGCTTTAGCGGTGGATTCGTTTCCAAATCCATTGGCAATAGATGAAATCAACTGTAACAACAATGCTGGTGTCGTTGTGGGAAGAAGAAGCTCACAATCGAGGTCGTTGATACCTAATGGTGTATGAGACATTTTCCTCGCGGGGTGCCGGGGCCAGATAACGTTGGTTTCGGCCGCTATTTCCAGCTGTTCCGCGATGTCAGATGTCATGAGGGGATGGAAGACGCGGCAAATAATAGATCATCGCATTCTCTGGATTCAATTGCAAGATCGGGCGCGATTGTGGATCCACAGAGCTACTTCCCCGCGTTTCCCCAACCCCCTATCGAGGTGTATCGCCAGAAACTTCTCTTTCGGGTTGGCTTGTCGAGATAGATGTGTTAGTTACGTAAATAGCATGATATCTATGTCCCCGAGACACTATTTTCCGCCTTAAAATAACCTCGTTAAAGCAACTCGGCTCCACAGCTGTCAATTGTGACACGGCATGCTTTGTAGCCTGAGGTGTCAATATACAAGCTGCGCCGCGCGTAAGTGGTGGAACTGTGCAATTCGGCAAAATCATTTACGTTTTGATGTCTATATATATATATGCAAAAACCTTTCCTCTAAACGCCACCTGCTTCCCAGTCTATTAATTTGATCTGTCAATACTACGCTGGCCCTTGTTGATAGCCTTGGTGACCTCATCCAAGCATCCCGCGGCAGCAGCGAAAAACCCGAGGAAGGCTCTGCTCGGGTCCAGAACGCGGCTGAGGTATTCGGGATGGAACTGCACGCCCACGAACCAGGGGTGATCGCGGATCTCAATGATCTCCATCCGCTCGCCCTTGGTGTCCTTGCCGACGAAGGTCAGTCCGGCCTTCTCCAGATCCCCGATCATGGCTGGGTTGACCTCGTAACGGTGGCGGTGGCGCTCCCCAATCTGCGACACCGACGGTCCATAGAGTGCGCGCAACTTGGACCATTCAGTGCCTTCCTGGAAGACACATGGATGCTTGCCCAGGCGCATAGTGCCACCGAGCTTCTCCTTGTCGACCTGGTAATCATGTCTCAGTAAGCAGTTCAATAAGTACGTAGTCAGCAACTAACCTCCGGCATGAAGACGATAGCATGGTTTTTCGCTCCTGGGTGCAATTCCTCGCTGCCAGGATCTTCGATACCCGCAACATTCTTTGCGTACTCAATGACAGCGAGCTGCATGCCGAGGCAAACGCCGAGGAAGGGCTTCTTCTTCGTGCGCGCCCAAGTAATCGCCTTCATCTTCCCGGCGCTACCTCTAGTGCCAAAGCCACCGCAAACCAATCTAGCGTCATAATGTCAGTCATGTATTTGGAATGCCAAGAATTCACTAGGACTTACACTCCATCGGCCGTGCAGACCGCATGCCATGCCTTGTGGAACTCGGCCGGCGAATTCTCAAAGGCCTCGTCCTCGAGATGACCCGAGTCCACCCAAATAATTTCGACCTTCTTGTGGCAGTACATGGATGCATGCTCGAGCGCCTTGGAAACACTGATATAGGCGTCCTTCAGCGAAGTGTATTTGCCGACCAGCGCGATTGACACCGTGTCGTGCACGTGATCCTGACTGCGGGCAAGGTCTACCCAGTCCTTCCACATACGGACGCCTTGTTCCATGCGATCCGCTGGTCGGGGGATGGATTGAAGATTGAGAAGATCAGTGAGGTTGCCGATCAGATTCTGCTTCTCGAGAAGCATCGGCACGTGGTAAGTCGTCGTCACATTGTGTACAGCGACAACCTGCTTCTGATCCATGGAGCACATATTGGCGATCTTCTGGATGGTACCCTCTTCCAACGGTTGGTCACAACGACAGGCGATCTTGATGGCTGATCAGCTTGGAACTCCACAGCAGGGTTAGCAAGTAGCATACCAGGTCAGGGTTCAGGCCAGCGCTTCGAACATCGCTAATGGCCCTCTGGGTCGGCTTGGTCTTTTGCTCACCACCAGGTCCTGGTCTAAGACATTATTAGTTTGGGAAAGTGGCAGGTATAGGCAGTAGAAACGCACGGGATCATGGGCACGTAAGACACATGGATCTGAACGAAATTGCCCTTGCCGGCCCGTCTCTGAAGCTGGCTGATGGCATGAATGAACGGAGCACTCTCGATGTCTCCCACGGTTCCACCTTTACTTGTGTGAGACACCACGACTTGGACCGGCTGGAGACTTCACTGCTGCTTACCGAGTTCAATGATGCACACATCGGGTTCAGCCCGGGACTCGTCGACCGGGATCTTGGCCACCCGCTCGATCCAATCCTGGATGGCATTGGTGACATGGGGCACCACCTGGACGGTCTTGCCTAGATAATGGCCAATTCTTTCATTCCGGATCACCTGGTCATAGATCTTGCCAGTCTGCCAATGTGATTCTCGTCAGAAAACAAAACATGGTGTGAACAAGGGTGTGGACAAAGTGCGTACGGTGATGTTGTGGTCCCGGGTCAGCGTAGTCAGAAGATAGCGCTCGTAGTTGCCAAGATCAAGGTCCATTTCGCCACCGTCGTCCGTCACATAGACCTCGCCGTGTCTAGATCAATCAGTATGTGCGAGAGAAAATGTGGAAGCGCGGGGCACTGACTCGGTAGGCGCCATAGTCCCCGCATCGATGTTGATGTACGGGTCGATCTTGATGCTGGTGACCGTAAGACCCGTAGTCTTGAGAAGCAGACCCGTGCTGGAGGCAATGATGCCCTTGCCCACACCGGAGATCACACCTAGATGTGGTTTTTCGTCAGCCTCTGATTCACTAATCGCCGACACTTGACCGCGAAGCATGAGGCCCGGTGTGTTTGGCGATTCTGAAAGAATTGGGGTATCACACTTACCTCCAGAAACCAGAACGTACTTCATTTTGGCGTGATTGACCGTCCGGAGCAGTTGCGGTGACTGGGGTACAGCAAAATCGAGGACGGCAAAAAGTCAAGAAGAAGCGGCGACGCGGGTGGAAAAAAGTCGTGTCGGGCGCTAGGCCGGATTCGTGTTTAATGGGTCATGTGATTGGCTGTCCCTTATCTCCGCCTAGACCATAACCACACGGGAGACGGATCATCCGGGGTCCTTGGACAAGATCTGGGTCGGTCGGAATGGGATCTTCAATATTCGGATCAACAGAACCCCATGGAGTGGCGTGGTTGTCCGATTCGACATGGCGGACGTAGATGCTGCTGGGCTCCACTGCTGCATTGGGCCGAGTGGGTCATCGCAGTATGTATCGAGCAGACCGACAGTGGAAAAGAATTGGCTCCAGATCACAGCTACCACAATCAGAGCAAACAAGGAAGACATGCTAGGGAAACCATGGAAGCCAATTGTAGGTGTAATTGACCTAGTTAGTTAGTAGTTAGTGCAACGCGCTAGCATCGTCTCGGGACCGATAACCCAGGGCAGCGTCAGACCCCCTCGAACTAAACCTAATGAGAAGCCACCGTTAGGCTGCAACCCACCAGAGATCGAAGGACCATTGCCATTTATTTGCCAACATCCACATGAAGCCCGCCGATATGTTCCATGTATTTACGTACGGCCTCAAGAAACAAGACCGTGGTTTCCTCGCATTTTGGCCGCCATGGTATCAACTCTGACAATCAATACATGCGGCGACGACTGGTTTGGCCCTGTCGTCGCAACGGCAGACTGTCGTGGGGGCTTCGATTTTACCGTACTTTTCGAAGCAAGCGTCTTGAACATCGTACCGGCTGCTTGTTTTCTCCTGCTGGTGCCCATTCGTTTGCTTTACCTGTCCAGACAATCGCCCAAAGTACTCTCGTCTGCTATTCGTGTGGTGACACTAGTGAGCGTTCCTGCCAATCTACTCGTATCCCTATGGATGAAACTAAAGGTGCTCTACAGGCTGTTTCCATATCCTTGGCGATTCTTCAGGTCGCCCTTCTTGCACTTGTCGCGGCCCAGCACTCCGCCGGACGGCGCGTCTTGCTTACCGGCACCATCCTCGATCTCGTAGCGGCGCTTGCCGTCGTCCTTCTGGTTGACCTGGAGCATATCCGGTCTATTCGACCATCTTTTCTTGTATCTGCTTATCTGTTTCCCACGTTGCTTCTAGACCTTGCTCGCGTGCGCACGGCCTGGCTGGAACCTGACAACCGAGCATACTCAGCCGGCCTGTCGGCCTCTCTCGCCATCAAATTCGTTCTATTGGTGCTAGAGAACGTCGAAAAGCGAAAATGGTTTTTACCTAGCGAGAAAGCGAAGTCTGGTGAGAGTGTTAGTGGACCGTTCAACAGAGGCTTTTTTGCCTGGTTGAACGGCCTGTTGCGAAACGGGTACTCCGTTCTGCTAACCGGGGATGCGCTGCCTGCTATCCACGAGAAACTATTATCCCATGATTTGTCCACAAGATTCGAAGATTCATGGGCATGCTGCAATCAAAACCGACAGAATGCCTTACTTCTAGCTGTTATTAAGTGCCTGCGCTGGGAAATTGTGGGAATTGCTTTTCCCCGGCTCTGCGTTGTGGGATTCAGTATTGCACAGCCATTCTTGGTGGGAAAAGTCACCACCGTTCTGCAGCAGGCTGACTCGCTCTCGCTGTATATGGGCTACGGCTTGATTGGCGCCACTGCCCTTGTCTTTATTGGCGTTGCTGTAAGCTACTTGTTTCTAGCCGCTCTTGCTTGCTTTCGCCCTTCTTGCAAGAAAAGTACTAACGGCTTGTTTTCCCTAGGTATCAAAGGCCTCTTACCAGCACCTGGGGTACCGTACTACGACTATGCTCCGTGGTGGTCTCATGGCCGTTGTTTTCAAGCACATGATGACCCTGCCACTGGGAGGCACTGATGAATCCAGCGCTATGTCTCTCATGGGTTCTGACATAGAGATGCTTGCTGAATACTTCCAATCTACGGTGTGTGAAACTTGGGCTAACATCCTACAACTGGGGCTAGCTACCTGGCTACTGGAAACCCAGATGGGTGCTGTCTGCATTGCACCCATTGCGGTTGTCATAGGTGAGCTTGCCAGGGTGTCCAGTCTGGGCTTTTATGGATGTATTATCTGACGGACATCCTCTAGCCTTCACGGCTGCGTCATTTGGCATGGGCAATGTCGTGTCTTCTCGGCAGAAGACATGGCTCGAAGCTACCGAGAAGCGCATAAACTTCACCACTGCTGTACTCGGGTCTATTCGGAATGTCAAGTTTCTCGGGTTGACCGAAAATATGGGAGCGATGATCGAAGCCTCCCGCACAGAAGAGCTGAAGATCTCGAAAAAGTTTCGCCGCACCCAGACCATTCGTGTCTGCATGGGTGTGTGGCTCTCCCAGCTCGGCCCGCCTCGAGTAGTTGAATAAATATCAAACACTGACACAGAGCTCTAGTCAATTCTCCCGCAATCGTTGGACAGCTCGTTACATTTACAGCATATGGTATAGTAGCCAAAATTCAAGGCTCTGGGGGTCTTTCCGTCTCGCAAGCTGTCACCTCGCTCTCATTGATTAACTTGATGATCAACCCATTGAGCTCCCTCTTGTTGGCGATTCCGGACACATTTGCCTCGATGGGGTGCCTGGGCAGAGTACAAGACTTTCTCAGAAACCCGAATAGACTGGGTAAGTTTTTTAAATCCTTCGCCATTCAGAGAGCCTCTCGACGATGATCCAGTACTACCGGGCGTCAAGCTACACAAAACCCAACTAAGATCATACTATAAACAGAAAAGAGACAGTTTCCCCATTCTGAACAAAACTCTACCTCATCTTCCATGGTACCCGATATCGAGCTATCTCCCCTCCCACCGATTCAGAAGCAACCCAGCCAAGTTCTATCACTTCAAAACGCTCGCTTCGGATGGAAGCCATCTCCACAAGACAGGTCCGGTATCACACTCACGCTAGGGCCTTCCCCCACAGGTACTCTTGTTATCATTGTTGGTTCAGTGGGTTGCGGCAAGTCAACTTTACTCAAAGGCCTTGCAGGTGAGACTCCCGTGCTGGAAGGAGAATTTTTCATCAAGTATCCGGACTTGGCCTTCTGTGAGCAAACTCCGTGGTTGACCAATGCATCAATTCGGGATAATGTTCTTGGCGAGAACTCGCTCTCTGAATTTGACGCTGGCTGGTATTCCGTGGTAATCAGTGCGTGCGCGTTGGATATGGATCTCAAAAGAATGCCGGCTGGCGACGAGACGCTTGTGGGTAGCAAAGGTGCCAAGCTAAGTGGAGGACAAAAGCAAAGGATTGTAAGAAGGCAGTCTTTTATGACATTCCGACGGCCAGACACTAACAACTTTTCATTTTTTCTTAGGCTATTGCACGAGCTCTCTATGCCCGCAAACGTATTGCCTGCTTTGATGACATTTTGAGTGGGCTAGACAATGAGACCGCCCGTATGGTGTTTCACAACGTCTTTGGACCAGCTGGACTGCTGCGTCAACTGGGTTGCGTAGTCTTCTTAGCCACTCACAGCAGTCAGTACACCCAATACCCCCAATATCTGGCTTTTCTAATTCAAATTTGCGTCACGCTAACTAACACTTAGTTCACCACTTACCACAAGCCGATTTCATAATTGTTCTTGGGGAAGATGGCCAGGTGCTCGAGCAGGGCAGCTACCCTCAACTTCAAAGCCAGCCAGACGGCTATATTCAAGCAAATGGAATTCATGCCGAGCAAATTGAAGACTCCGAAAAAGCAGATGACAACAGCAATCCGCCACTGGAGGATCCGGAAGCCACAGCAGGTCCATTGAGCATGCCTTCTCCAACCGATGGCAATCGGCAGATAGCCGATTTGGCTGTGTACAAGTACTACTTCTCTGCTCTAGGCTGGTTGCGACTTTCTATACTGCTGTTTCTGCTTGTTGTTGATTCGGGTATAAATGGAATCCGCTGTATGCTGGACCCATACTGGACTTTTTATGATGATATAAGGCTCACTTTCGTATAGATGTATGGATCAACCTTTGGTCGTCCAGCGAAGATAGCAGCTCAAATGCACGCTTGGGATACTGGCTTGGAATATATGGAGCATTGTCCGTAATCCAAGCTTGTGTGCTTGCCATGGCAGTCTTGTGTGTTTTGCACCCTTTTCTCGTTCGCATTGTGTGTTGGCTGACCTTTTATTGTCATATTCAAGCTGGACATATGTTATTATTGTCCCGACTGCCTCGAGGAATCTCCATGCTAAAGTGCTGCACGCGTGTATGAGGTGAGTTGTCATGGTTGTCTACCTAATCATTAGCTGATAAGCTCAGTGCTCCTTTATCTTTCTTGTCTAATATGGAAACTGGTGCCCTTGTGACCCGTTTCAGTCAAGACATGAGGCTGGTCGACATGATCCTACCTCGCAGCTTTATCTCAACAGGATTTTGTAAGTTCAAATTAAATCAATGACATGGATTTCATTCTGCTGCTTGTCTGACTTGTTGGCTTCTAGTGCTCTCTTCCACCCTGGCGCAAGGCGCCGTTGCCATAGCCTCCCTGCCCTATTTGGCAGCCACGTTCCCATTTTTGTTTGCTTTATTATTCTTAATCCAGCGGTTTTACCTACGCACATCTCGCCAGCTGCGGTTATTGGAGTAGGTTCTCTATGCCCATTCAGCCCTTATCTCGGTCTAGCCCTCGTGACTCGCTTTTCCTTCTTGAACCAAACTAACTTACTTCTAGAATTGAGCTCAAAAGTCCGCTGTACACCCACTTTATTGAATCCCTCGCGGGGATAACCACCATCCGCGCCTTCTCATGGACGAATGGTTGCACATCCAGGATGCTCTCCATGCTCGACGCTGCCCAGAAACCCTTCTATCTTCTACTGTGTATCCAACGTTGGCTTAGTCTGGTTCTCGACCTGGTTGCGGCCGGCTTGACTGTCCTTCTAGTTGGAACTGCCATTGCTCTTCGCAGCCGTGTGGACCCGGGTCTATTGGGTATTGGCCTTGTCATGATGATTGACTTGGGAGAGATACTCTCTTCGCTTATTCAGAACTGGACTCTGCTCGAGACATCGTTGGGGGCGATTGCGCGGATCAAGGAGTTTTCTGAGGAAACACCAAGTGAGGAGAGAGGTATGACTGCTCAGACTTATGAGCAACCCCCTAACTGGCCAAGTCGGGGTGAGATTGAGTTTGTTAATGCGAGTATCACGTATGATTGCTCGAGTGACACAAATCCCGTATTGAACAATGTCCATCTCCACTTCCATGCGGGGGAGAAGATTGGAATCTGTGGTAGGACTGGAAGGTGAGTATTGCTATTTATACTTTTTATGAACGCAGAGGAGAAAGGCTGATACACTACACAACATCAGCGGCAAAAGTAGCCTGGCCTTGTCACTTCTTCGCCTGAATGAGATACAATCAGGCCAAATCATGATTGACGGACAAGATATATCGTCCGTAGACCGATCATTGATCAGAGAACGCATAAGCTGTCTCAGTCAGGAGCCGTTCCTTTTCCCAGGCACCATCCGGCAGAATGCTGATCCCCTTAATGTCATTACGGACACGGAAATAATCGATGCTCTAAAGCGCGTCGGACTCTGGGATGCTCTCGTGGCAACCTACAGCCATGGTGGAGCGGTACTGGATGCAAAATTGAACGACACCATTTTATCCCAAGGTCAGAGGCAATTGTTCTGTCTGGCAAGGGCGCTACTCAAGAAGAGTAAAATCTTGATATTAGATGAGCCAACAAGCAGGTATGTCCATGACTCTTCCTGCTTTATCGTACTTGTTCACTGTATGCTGACGAAAATCCCGTAGTCTGGATACAGAGAAAGACGCCCAAGTTCAAAAGGTCATTCGAGAATCGTTCTATGACTGCACCGTGATCATGGTAGCACATAGAATACGTACTCTGCTTGACTTTGACCAGGTTGCTGTTCTGGATAGTGGTCGGGTGGTAGAAGTGGGCAACCCGCACGAGTTACTGGACAGGCCAGACGGGTCATTTTCAAAGTTGTTGGATATAGAGTCGTGAACAGCGATTACATGACGACGTATCGGCATGTCATGTGGGTTCACTATGATTCGAAATACTTAACTCATCTACGTATCTACTGTTCTTTAGCATCTGTTTTGTATTTTTTTGGTCATATTTCGTTCTGATTTGTTTTCGTTTGTTATTATTCCCAAGCATATTTTCAATCCGATGCAAGATAGAGGCTCCAGTGAAACCGTTGTTTTTGAAGCTATCGATAAGAGATGCATACGTCTATGCAACTGAAGAATTCAATAATTCGACCTTCAGTCGAATCATTTTCATCTACTTTTTAACTACCAATTCCTTTATCTCATAGATCAGGCACGGCGTTCATTTGGTGGCCATGTGATCGTTCTTTCGACCTCTCTGCTTCACATTTCTCTATTTCTGAACATTCACTCTGAACCTCTTGTCGCCGACGAGCGTACAGAGCTGCGCCTCGAGCTGCTGCGAATGTTGGATCGATTATTGTTTCAATATTAATCAGGTTTCGATGGTCGCCGGTCATGGGTTGGGGACCGATAGACGGCATAAGTGATATATCCGCCAAGGCATCTCTCAATATGGCTAGAAAGCGAGGTTCAGTTGCACTCTCACCAGCTAGGATCACATGCGTAACAGGACCAGAGGCCTCTCGAGGAAGGGCCAACAAGTCGCTACGAAGACGATCCCACAAAGCATCAACGGACAGCTCAGCTTGATCATGACGGTCCAATCCCACATCAAAATCTAGTAGTTGTGCCTTGTCCAAAGTATATCTGGCTAGGGCTTCGCCGTGGGATGGACGTATGATGCTAGTATATAGCAGATGGCGACTGAAAGAAACGAGATAAACCCTAGGCGTGGGCGAATCTTCAAATTCGTCGGAACACTCGTAAAGGTCTTGGTAATTGCGGCATAATCCATACCCATTTGCTGCGTAGACAGTGTCGGCCTCTACCAAATGGGTCATGTAGGAAGGGCTATCGCCTACCCATGTGCGTAAGTTCAAGCCTCTGAGAGCAGCATTAATTGTGCCTTTTTCGAGCGACGGTAGATCGGGAGCTGTGATAGCAACTCTATCGAGAGGTTGAGATATCGCTTCTTCGGTAGCCTGCTTGAGGTCGTTGATTAAGTCCTTAATTATTTCCACTTCCGTGTTCACCTCGCAGCCAAATTTCTGTTTCGGCGAACGCAACCAGTCTCTCCATAACGAAGATCCATCTAAGACGAGAAGAAATTCTTCCAGACGCAGCAAGAAAGCGTCAGCAAAGCTTCCGGTCTGATGCAATGGTTGCGATGGTTTGGCAAGATTCTCCATTAGTTTTAAATAATGGGAATTTCCCGCGATCTTGCCAACTTCTATTACTGTCCCATTGTAGTAATGCACCGCAGCCGTACTGAGGATCGTCAGCTAACTCAACATTCTTTGGTATACCAAGGAGATCTGGAGGCTCACCCGTACGAGGGGCTTAAATCGAAGCCAACTCCAGGCGCATCATGAATTGCCGCGGGAAGACATGTTTTACACTGAGGCCGAGGACAGTCATACAGGGCGTTTACGAGGGATATGATAAACACGGATAAAATGAGATTCATCAGGATAATAGGTTTCGTAACCGCCATTTTTTGATTCCTCAGACGTTGAGAAATCAGTGACGAAAGGTAGGGGGACTTCGATGTTGAAAGGTGTCTTGTCGTGTAGGACTGCGGATTGCCCCACTTTTCTCTGCCTTGAAGGGCAAAGTTCAGCTTGAACCAATAGGATCACGTTTAACCGGGGTTTGCCACGGTTTCAGGCCTATCTACCTTTTATTTCGGTACATACTCACAGCTATCAAGGAATTGTTTAGAAAAGAGAGCAATTCGGGTAACTATATACTGGTTGACTGTGCCCATGGAAACCCCGCGGAAAACAGCCATTGTTCGGACGGGATGGCGCACACCATATGCTCCAATGATTCAGGGACCGTCCAACCATTGAGATCGAATTCGTCGAATCCATCATCTCGAATATCCATGCTAACGGACTGGTCCGTGCTGCCGCCCATGGTATTCATGACCTCAAATTCCGGCACATTCGGAGGTAGAGCTGGGAGTGAAGCTGTTTGATGATTTTCGCCGACAATTAATGGCCTGAGAATAGAGAACGCGTTGCTGCATATTTCGCTGTACGGCGATTTCTCCTGGAACCGAGCTAGACACCCCTGCACAGCTTCCGACATGAGGCGCCCGGGCTCTGGCATGGCTTTCTCTTTCCCCAAAAGTACGAGAAGCGTTGAAACAGCAAGAAATGCATGGAACGATCCCACGCCATTGATATACCAACAGTATGGTTGGAACTCTTGCCGGGTGTGTAACATTTGATAGTTAGAGAGGATGGTCAGGGCGGCCTGTTTACACCGTTCGAAGCTCGCATCGATGGACTTGTCCCGAACTTCCAGGCTGAACAAAGGCCGATGTAGGAGCAAGATCAGGTGGTTAGTATAATTGTCCAAAATAAATGAATGCACCTGATGGTAGGTAGGAAGGTCGGTTTTTCCCTGAAAGCGTGCTGCTTGTTCCTGTTGCTCGAGATTGATTCGGTCATCAAGAGCGTGTATTTGGCTGGGGATTGGGCTCGCAGAAGATGTCAACTGGCAAATATCAGATGCTAGATTATAGAGGCGGAATTTGAATAGGATGTATGACATCTTGGTGGGTTTTCTGGTTTCGAGTGGGTACAGATTCGTGGGTGAATGCGATGATAATATTTCCTCATCATCCGAGTCCGCGGGAAGTGGGACGTTATGCTCAAGCCTGAATGGTGTCAAGTTTCCGAGGCATGTGTTTTGAATCGTATAGAGCATCATCAATGCCGCCCAGGCTCGTCGTCGCTCCTCTGCTTGGATAAGATCCACATTCAAAGTAGCCGGGTCAACGTGACACCCTATAGCAATCGCAATATTCAGGGTTGTTCCTAGAAGTGACCATGCTGGACCATGTGTATGGTTTATTGCATAGACCAAGAGAACAAGACATTGGACAGTATGTAGGTTGTGCCGCCACATAAAGTTATCTGCGGCCAGACACTTCATGGCAGCAGATCTATATTTTGCAGCCAGCGATCTGATGTTTGCTGCCGGTGAAGACTCACGACCTAGATCTTCTAGGAGGGAGTTTTTCTCGTCTAGGGCTGTAACAGCAAGTCCTAGAGCCGTGAATAACAGACCCAAAAAGGCCAGTGGTGACGAATGTGGATCGTTTTTAAAGGAGGCATATGATGTTTGGAATGTAGGATCGTGCAGGATATGGAAAAGCGGCGAGAAAACTTCAAGAAACTTAGACACAAGCTCATCGCATTGTCGAGAAGGCGGGAGCATGTCAAGAAGAGGCCGATGCATGGTGGGCATGTCGGAGAAAAAAGGAAACCCTTCTGGGGCCGGCGGGTGTGGTTGGATCGAATCCTGCAAAGAGACTAATAGGGCGGAGTCGGGAGAGGTGTTACAGGGAATGTACCGGACATGACCCGTTGGAGAGGTAGATAATGCACCGAATTGTTGGTGAGGTGAAGTTTGATTGCTTGTGGACATCGACAAGGGCGAAGCAGCAAAGTGGCCCGCAAACGAAGACAGGTTTTGTTCGGAGACAGGGGACCGCAGACTGTGCGACTGTTGAGAATTGATTGTGATGGCAGTTAAATCAATGTTCTGTTGCAGAAGATTCTCCAGGGTTGACATGCGTTGCAGCAGGACCCCATGTTGAGCGTCATGATTTCGGGTATCTCGGGTGGCCGGCTCAATATCGCGCTTGAATTGGCAGCTAAGAGCAAATCCACGCTTTCGACATGTATCACATGGCACACCATATCCTATACAGCGAATCTTCCGTTGCCGACAGTTTTCACAGCTGAGTGGCTGTCTCTTGGTTCCTTCTGAGGGCATGGCGAGAAATTTTGGCGGAAACGCGGTGTTGGCTCCGATGATCGGGGCTCCTCAAAGCTTTATATAGGGCGAACCAAACCACCGGAACTCCGCATTGTGCGGGGTATATTCCTTCCATGGAATTCACATTACATTTATTAATAAATCGAGGCTAATGCTGGTGCACATTCTGTATTTTCAAAACTAGCATCCAAAGCGTGGTTGTTTCAGCGCTGTTAGTTACAATTGGATTTGGGAGTTGTAATACACAGTTAAGCAGCTCAAAAGGAAGAAACATCAAGAAAGGCCGCGAAGTCCAGCTAGAAGTTTAAAATGCAGTCTGAGTTTTTCCTTGCATCCCAACACGGGCCATCTCGTTCGTCATCGAGTGCACACCAGTCACGTCTTGGGCCGGAATTACATATTCCTTGTGACCTGCTTTATGAATGCGGCCATTGATGATGATAATGTTGAGCAGGTCATGTTCCTGCAAAATTGCGATATTCTGCAAGGGATTCCCATTTACTACAACGCAGTCGGCGTAGTTGCCTTCTTTAATCTGGCCCATCTCATGGGAACGCATGAACAGTTTCGCAACCCCATACGTTGCTGCGATGATGGCCTCATGGGGAGTGAATCCAAAGCGCTCCACGAAGTGGGCAAGATCGCGGGCATAGGTCCCATGTGGTGTCCAAGCAAAGCCATAGTCTCTGTTCCAGTACATTAGACAACCCCAACGATGGATTTATTAATGATAAGCCAATGTTCACTTACCCTCCAGGTAGAACAACAATTCCTCGTCGATGCATTTCCCGCATGCCCCGTTCTGCAGTCTCGAGTTCCTTTTGATATCCCACTTGTTCGGCTTTTTCGGTCGAATATCCGAACATAGCTGCATCTTTCAGAGTTGCAATGATCCAGTTAATACCGGGTGCAACAATGTGCTTAGACTTGTTCCTTTCAAGGGCATCCATTCCCTCTTCGTCAATATAAGAGGCATGATAGATCACATCGACTCCGTGGTCAATACTTTGTTTGATCGAGTCTCGTGCTCGAGCATGCGAGCAAACCCTCTTATTATGCTTGTGCGCTTCGTCAACACAAGCAGCCGTTTCCTCTGGTGTAAAGTAACAATCTTCTGCATCTCGAATCTCGGTAATCTGGGCGTTCCTAGATTAGTAACAGCAAAAAGGCTTGTGAGGGACTACTTACCGACTCTCCAGACATGGACAGTTTGACTTGATCCACTCCCACTTCAATATGCTCTCGGATTCTGACATCGTATAAGACAAGCAAGTGAGGTTTGAAAAAGAAATGCTTACACTTTTCGCATTTCTTCAGGGCCATCTGCAAAAGCACTGATGCTTCCTACGAGTTCACCTCCTCTTCGAGCCATCTCCATACCATTTGCTAGATACCTTGGCCCTGGAATGTCACCTGCGTTAATTGCATCTCGAATGACAACATCAAGACGCTTTTTTGCCGAGGCTGCGCCAAAGCACATGGTGTACCCAGAATCCAGATAGCACTCTGCGCTCCTAGCAGTAAGGAGCGTATGTTCCTCAATACCAAGGTCTCCTAGCGCATCCAAATCTCCACCATTCCAAGTAAAGTGTGTATGAGCATCACCCATGCCAGGCATCAAAGTACGGCCTTTTCCATAGAGAACGCGCACTTTGGAATCAGCCAGAAGAGCGTCCTTGTCTGGAACATTGCCTACTCGAGCAAACTTCTGGCCTGAGAGAATTGAAGCGTCAACGTAAGTCTTTCACATAGAATAGGGATAAGAGATTACCAATGATGAGCACGTCGCCACGATACGGTTCACGACCTGTGGCCTCGATAATCTCCACGTCGAGTATGAGAACCTTAGAGTTTGGGTCGGTGCCAGCGATTTCATAGTGCTTCGGCTGAAGGGAGGCATCGAAGTGTACCTGATCGATATAGGCAACATTTCGCGGCGGGCCATCGTATTTTTCGACGGGGTAGTCTGGAGACATCCATGAAAGGTTCGCCATAATGTAGTTATACAAGTTCCTAGAAAGAATTTTCAAGTACTGCTTTGAGCGAATATCATCATCTTCCTTGGAAGATTTCTCTCCCATTTGTAATCCATGTAGACAACTGTAGATATTGCCGCGGGGTGGTTTCCGCAAACTTCGAAATGCGGGCGCCAATCGGGGCCTCACGGTATCTCTTCCCGGAGCCTCCGCGGTTCCCCGCCACCGGATAATTAGGGTAATCCCAAAGTTATCTTACGTGTGTTTCTTCTGCTCAATTCCCGAAACGTACCTTTCAATATGGGTTGGCTCAGCATTAGCCACAAATACCAAAAATCATGCTCTGTTGAACCGAACGTCAAATCGGCCACTGAGGATGTGAAATCGCGGATAGAGCACATAGAACATGCTAGCAGCACACCGTGCAATTTGGAATTCCCGTTCCAGGATGAATCCACGCCTGATCACGCGTTACCCTTCATTCCCGCCGATCGAGTCCGCCAACAAGCAATTGACACCTGCGGAGGTCAGCTTTTCGCCTGGATTGTCATTGACAATATTGTCTACGATTGCACAAACTTTATTCATGAACATCCAGGCGGAGATACCGTTATTCGAAGCTTTATTGGGGAGGATTGTTCCTGGCAATTCCGCCGCTTGCATTCTGGGCGGGCTATGGAGGAATATGGCCGACCTTTGCGTGTGGGACGGACCGAAGGAATACAGAATCGGTTCAAAGAGATACCGAGGTATATTGGATCATCGAAGCTAAAGGGCTAGGGATGGTAGAACTAGTTTATGTCCCAGCAAAGAGCGAGGTATCTATCATTATTATGTGTACTTGTAGTTCAATGTGTACATGGGCGAATAGCTGCTCATCAATATCTATTGCAGAGTTGTGCTTGACTAGAACAATGATTATGAAGCACATACCGTTTAGCAATACCTTTTGCCAAGACGAAAGGGGAATTGACTAGTCCCACGGCGAGGAGCGGACCATCCGCGCATCCCCGTAATCGGCACGGTGACCACGACGGATTTGTGCCCGGCGTGAGGGGTAAATGACTCCGCGCGGCGCCATAATATTTTCGACACGGATTGCGTAATGTGCGGTACCATAATTAAAGATTGAACTTGATATATAGGAAAGTATTCACGGCGCCTGAACAGTCCCCAATTGCCAAATCAAACATCTCTCGTTTACACCCATCAAAATGACTACAAACGGCACCAGTCCTGTCAGCGGCCTCATGAACTATGCTGCCTACCTGGACCCGACTACGAAACGCTCCCGTATCGGTCATTTGGACTTTGAGGCATCGACAATCACCCCGCTTGCGTTTCAGTCGGGAACAGCTCTTACCAACCTATACGAAGTGATTGCTGCCGGCGAAGCCAATACTGCTCCTTCCTCCGCGGAAAGCATCCCTCTTTCGACTGCAAAGCTTCTTCCTCCGATATCAGGACGCGATGTTCTGGCTGTGGGAAAGAACTACGCTGAGCATGCACGCGAATTCAATTCTTCAGGCTATGATGCTAGCGATAAGGTGGACCAACCCACACATCCTGTGATTTTCACGAAAAGGGCCACTTCGATCATTGCCAGTGGTGAACCAGTTCTCCTGCATCCCAAATTTACCAGCTCTGTCGATTACGAAGGTGAAATTGGGGTAATAATCGGAAAGTCTGGATCTCAAATCACCGAGAAAGAGGCAATGGATTATGTTTGGGGCTACACTATCGTGAACGATATGACAGCTCGTGAAAGGCAGCGCGATCATAAGCAATTCTTTCTCGGAAAATCGCCGGATACCTTCTGCCCGATGGGCCCCGTCGCCGTCCCCAAAGAGAGCCTTCCGGAAGATTTGAAGGTGCAGACATTCGTCAACGGTGAAAAGAGACAAGAAGGCACTCTCAAGGACCTCATATTCAGCATCCCAAAGCTCCTTGCCACTATCAGCACAGCTCAGACTTTGCAAACTGGCGATGTGATTGCGACTGGCACTCCTGCTGGTGTTGGGTTTGGGTTCCGACCTATGAAGTTCCTTAAGGCGGGTGACGAGGTTTCAATCAGTGTGACTGGGCTAGGCACTTTGAAGAACAAAATTGCAGCTCCAGATGCCAAAAACACTACCATCGACAGCCCTGAGCGATATATCCCGATTTCAAACCAAAAGGCACCAGCAGGTTCAGGCTTGACCAATATCAATGGAAAAGATTTATTCTCGCAACAACTGGGCAAGGAGGATGGCCCTCCGATTATCTTTATCCATGGGCTAGGTGGATCATCCTCATACTTCCACCCGTTGATATCCAAGTTGAAATCCACGAATTCGTTGCACCTCCTCGACCTGGAAGGGCACGGGCTTTCGCCAACTTCGGCACTAAGCAGCCTCACAATTAGGTCTTTTGCCGACGACTTCTATAACATGGCACAAGCTTCGTCTGTGAAGAAAGGAGCCACCGTGATTGCCCATTCTATGGGGTGCCTCGTGGCCATGAAGCTTGCTTTGCTACACCCTGAGCTAGTTTCAAAGCTGATTCTCATGGGCCCACCACCCAGTCCTCTGCCTGAAGCTGCTAGCAAAGGCACATTTGGTCGAGCTGCGCTTGTTCGTGAGAAAGGAATGCTCGGTGTTGTGGATGCAATTATTCAAGCGGGAACATCTGCATTGGTGCAGGCAAAAAAGCCGCTATCGATTGCTGCTGCACGCATGTCACTTTTAGGTCAGGACCCGGAAGGATATGCCAAAGCCTGCATGGCACTCGCTCGGTCCGTTGACGACAAATTGGAAGTCGAGCAATTGAAGTGCCCAGTCTTTATTTTGACAGGTGACGAGGATAAGGTCAGCCCGCCGCAACTCTGCCAGAAATATGCTGCCGACATCAAAGACGCGAAAACCCAAGTGCTAAAAGACGTGGGACATTGGCATTTGTTTGAGGACGTCGAGGGATGTGTTGACCTTGTTCTCGCGAATTTGTAATAGATTTGAGAGACCCTGTGAACTGACAGCCCTCTATGAAGTGGGCAATATCACGGGTATAGGCAAGACGAAGTGTCTAGCCAACGCAATAGTCCCTTTTCCAGTACATTAGGTGGCAGATTGGCCTGGAGAATAGATTAAACAAGTTTAGATCGGTCAGAAGTCTTTTCCAACTCGATATAATTGACTATATACGTATGATGTTTAGTCGATGCGAAAATAGATAGAAAAATTGTCAAGATGAGCGAACGGGATTGCACAAGGCACATCACACAGCGAAAATACTTAACACTGACATAATTCACTTCTTAGCACGAGGTTACAGACCTTCGTTCATAACTCTAGATGAAGTAACTCACCACATCCAGGCACTGAAGTATCTGCATCACCACGAGCTTGGTCCCCAGGGAAGAGCCAAAAGAGCAGCGGTTTTAAGGTTCTCGATGTACAATTTACTTGACCCCGAACAGGCAAGAGGTTGGGCAACCTATACCCTACCTCGCAAAATAATCCTGTTTACGTATGTAGGTGCATTTACCAATGAACAATTTCATCAACTGTCCGAGCCCTGTGAGAGGTCGGGATCCGTCTCCCCGTACTCATCGCAACCCAAATTTGCGCGGTGCCTCGGACAACAACCTTCGCCAGGACGGATACTCCGTCCTTCTCCGCTCAACAATCGCACTACTGCAAATTAAGATCCCCAATTACCAAAGCTAAGCGTGCAGAAATGCGGGGTATGGACGATCCGGGAATGAATTTCCCCAGTCAATCTTATTATAGCGCCCCTGCGTGTTCGCTGTTATGTATAGCGAAGAAGCTCCCCTGGGAACGACAAACCAGCCCACTCGGATTCTCCTAGTTTGCACTTATTACAAGGAAATTCAAGACATAGTGTCTACCACAAAATCCGCATTGAGCTTCGTTCAAACTTTTGACCATGTCATCAAACGACCTAGCAAATGATGGCTCGAAAGAAGATATTGGAGCCTCAACAGCTCAGTCGCAACACCTAGAGCGCCTTCGCACCGCAGGTGGTCATTTAGAGGACCGCTCTCAACCAGGACTGCCCGTTGTTCATCGCAAGCTCGCGAACCCTTCACCATTAGGGCTCATATCGTTTGCTACAGGTACGTTCGATGTCATCTGGAACTAGATCATGACTGATTGGTTAGACATGTTCCTCATATGCTCGTTCGGATTACATGCCAGAGGAATAGCCAGTCCAAATGCGATGATGGGAGTCCTGGTATTCTTTGGCGGTATAGGCCAATTCATCGTTGGAATCATGGAATTTGTCGCCGGAAATACGGTATGCTTCAATCAAACAAAGCACGGCGATAGTTCTTGACCACTCAAAAAGTTCGGTGCAACCGTTTTCTCCTCTTATGGTGCCTTCAATCTTTCTTACGCCATGATATATATTCCCGGATCAGGTATCATAGCCGCCTATACCGATCCATCGACCGGCGCACTGGTACCCGACTTTTATCAGGCAGTGTCCCTATATCTATGGGCATGGTTCATCGTTACTGTTCTCTATACTATTGGAGCAATGAGGTCTTCTTGGATCTTGTTCCTCGACCTGGCTTTCCTTGATCTCAGCCTGCTTCTTCTGGCTTGTGGGTTCATGGTCCAGAATAATAGTGTGCTGAATGCAGGATACGCAGTCGGATACATTGTCAGCTTTTTATCCTGTAAGTTGTGCATCCAACGCGGAGATTCCTTCATCACAAATGATGTCTAATATTTGTTGACTTTCTACAGACTGGGCTGGATGCGCTGGTCTATGGGGTGGCGGGGTAACTCCTATCAACCTTCCGACATTTGACATGCATTCGCCTGTGTGAATAATCCTATCTTGTGAAGTAAAGCTGCACGGTCTCTGGATATCCGTAGTGATAGAGGCAAATACCAGGTATCTGAATTTTACATCTGAAGGGATCAATTAGGCTTATTGTCAATCGAAAATAATTCTATGATCCGACGAGCACATTAATAGGGTGAAGTAGCCCATTATCACTTCAGCCTAAATTGTTCACAGGGTTATGGCTAACTGCGAGGTCTTCAATACTCGCCGCCAAGTCAGACCCGCCAACAGCGCAGCTGTTGTAGCAGTTGTGGGTCCGATTTAGGGACGAGTATACCTAATCAGATCGGCTCCAAATTAATGCATGGGTGGATTTCAGAAATATCGAGAAGTACTTATTGTCCCATATTCAAGATCCTACATTATTTTCTTGGCGGTTCAATAGAACAGAAACGTCAGGTTCTTGATTCGGATACCGGCACACTGACGCAGCGGGACATTTCGCTCGAAATAGTATTTGTTATGCCTCGGAGTAAAGTCAACTGTGTCAGAGTGGAATTCCCACTAGTAATTTACTAGGATCCATCTGCCGCATCCTGATCACTTGATCTCTTCCATGAATCTGGGCGTCCAGTGCGATTTCCACATTGCGGCAGTTTTTCGACTTTCTGTCCCCCATAAATTCAGGCATGATAGCTTGACTGAATACCATCGTTTTCATCATTGTCAGTTCTGACTACCTGGTAGAATTACTAGTGAATACGCTTATTTGGCATCCCCACATATTTTTACTGCAAGAAACAATGCCGGCACTAGTAATGTCAAACGGGCTATCGGCCGGCCGTAATTAATGTGGGGTTGAATACGTCCCGAATGAGGGGCGAGTAATCCAGTGGGTTGGGTGCTTAGCCCCTTCAAACGAGCTATCGGCCGATCATAAACAAGGCGGGGTTAAATACGTCCCGAATGGGCATTTGCTTCAACGCCCACAAGTTGTCCCTCTGAGGTCACATTCCTATCTTTCGTGTACCCCGCTCACCCTTTCGTTTGATCAACCCCCAAGGATGGATTCGAAAATAGGAGAGGTCCACTTGATCCAGGCGGCCACCGTGCTAATTGCAGTCTTATTGCTTTTGAACTGGCTACGCTCCGTGGTTTTTGATCCTCTTCGTGGCATACCTGGCCCATTCATTGCGAGATTCACCCGGCTCTGGCTCTTACGTCAATATATCAAAGGCAACTATCATAAAAAAAACATCGAACTGCACAAAAAATATGGTGCCTATCAGACAAGCTCAAGCCCCCGCTGAGAGCTCTGTACTGACTAATAATAGGGCCAATAGTTCGAATTGCGCCTGGGCAATACAGCATTGACAGTGTTGACGCAGCCCGAATAATCTATGGTCATGGTACCCAGTTTACGAAGGTAGCCTTCTCCACGCTGTCTATTTCTCACCTCATCTCGGTTCTTGTACCAATCCTGACTTGACCATTTTAAGGCTGATTGGTACCAACCATGGGGTGCTCCGCACGCGACGAATCTGTTCAATGAGCAGAATGCTAAGCAGCATGCCGAGGATCGCCGAAAAGTGGCCAGTGCTTACTCAATGACTTCGATGGTAGCCTATGAGCCATATGTTGAAGCTTGTACCAATGTTTTGTCTCAACGCTTATCAGAGTTTGCCGAAGCAGGGCTGGCAGCTGATATGGGCCACTGGCTTCAGTGTTACGCCTTTGATACGATTGGCATGATCACGGTAACGACTTTCTAGACCTTCTCATCGGTCTACCCTACTGATAGAATTGAAAGTTTGACTCTCGATTTGGATTTCTCGACGCCGGTCAGGATATCCATGGGCTGATCAATATTTTAACGGCTTCCGCCGCTATATCCAGTACCGTGGGGCTTTATGCTTCATTGTATCCTTTGGTTTTTAAGCTCATACAGACATTGAGTCCCAAGGGCGAGGTAAAAGGACCGGAAGCTCTGAGAGGATATGTTGAGAAACAAGTGTCAGCATTTAAAAAGCAGCCTCCATCAACGTCTTTGCCGGAATCATTCGTGACTAAATTCCTTCGCCTTCAACAAGAACGGCCAGATTATATCACCGAGCGATCAGTTTTTATTGCCGCCGCAGGAAATATTGCAGCCGGTTCTGATACGACTTCAATCACTCTGAGCGCTATTCTGTATTATCTGTGCAAAACCCCCAGAGTCATGCAGAAGCTGCGAGCGGAGCTGGAAGCACATATTCAATCCAATTTAGTTTCCGAGCCCATTACCTTTAATGAAGCTCAGAATCTACCGTACCTTCAGGCTGTCATCAAGGAAGGGCTACGCATCCACCCTGCCACCGGATTCACAATGCCGCGTATAGTACCAAAAGGCGGCAAAGTTCTTGCAGATCAATGGTTTCCTGAAGGGGTATGTACGCTTTGATTTCGATTTTGAGTCAAATTCCGGAGGAGCTTCTTATCACAGCTAACACTGCTACAGTCAACTGTTGGAATCAATTCGTGGGTAGCTCATCGGAACCAAGAAGTCTATGGCCAAGACGCAGATGAATTTCGGCCAGAGAGATGGCTGGAGGACGGTAGCCATAAGAAAGAACTTGAGGCATACTTTTTCGCGGTGAGTGCTCCCCAGAATACATTCATCGCGTGTCACTAACATTTCTCCCGTTTAGTTTGGCCAAGGCTCACGAACTTGCATTGGAAAGAATATAAGCCTTTTAGAAGTATCCAAGGGCATTCCACAACTTATTCGCCACTTCGATTTCACATTCGCTGGAGATGAGGAGTTGGTATGTCAGAACCACTGGTTTGTAAAGCCAGTCAACTTCTATTGCACTGTTACCAAGCGCAAGACGTAGGAGGATGCAATTGGCGATGAAATGTGTCATTGATTTTGCAGAGACCCTTAACCCCAACAAAGGCAGATCTTACACTGGCAAAGATGCACTGCCACATTGGAGTCCAAACAGTGCTAGAGGTACCCAGGTTGTCATGGAGCTCGGCAATACCTTTGAAATGTTCTCGTTGCGAAGCCGGCGCAGGAGAAGTTGAGTATGGATTATTTCCATCAGCAGGTTCCCTACTAGATAAAGATAGCTATAAGGGTTCAGAGTAAGGAGAACGTTGTGTATTTGACGATGTATATTGTTCCAGTCTATAGTTTTTCTCGGGTTTTATCATCAAAAATCTCCATGAAAATCCCTTATTTTCCGAGCTTTGGAATACCGGATGGCTGTATGGTTTTCATTGATATTTGAATAAATATGATCAAGATCCGAGTGGAGCAAAGTTGATAGTCATCTACACAAGATATCTTGATATCATAAGAGTCAAGTACAGTGCTATGACAGCTCATAGACTATTAAACATTTATTTCCTTTGGTCCATGCCGTCCAGGGTGTGAACTCGGGAGCACGTGCCTTCGTACGCAGCAGGAGAGCCGCATGATCTGGTCGATGCTGCCATGTGGTGTTAGATGAGGCGTTCTCTGCAAGAAGTGACTCCTGCTGAGACATTTTGCAGGTGTTGGTATATCGTGATGTATGGCCATTGAAGCAAGACATTCGACTAGAATGTTGGCGACGTGTTTGCAATCACATGGCTCTCGCAGGTCTAGCGTAGACACGGTTTCACGATCGTGCCCCTCGAGCCTAGCAACAGATAGAGAGTATGTATGGCCAACCTCACGTCGCAAATGGATTCGCATGAATAGTAATCCTATCAATGCGCAGCGGCTCATAATCTTCGCCTTCCTTAGGCTGAGACACGCGAGACTTCTTGTCAACCTTGACATTGGCCTTTTCAAGCTTGGACAACACATCACCACCCTCGTCCTGGGCGCTGAGATTCAAAACCTTGCCAAATACGGTACTGGCCCCATCGAGATGCGGCGCCGGCGCAAAGGCGATGAAGAATTGACTGCCGTTGACGGTTTGTCCCGTCGCATGCTGCGAGCCTGGAGCTGTGCTATCCTTCACAGGCCTCGATGCCATGGAAAGAATCCCGCGCGCATTGTGTCGTAGTGCCGGGAGACTGATCTCCTGGTTTAGCGCGGAGGGGTGGTAGATCGAGGTACCGCCTTTGGGGATTTCGAAGGGGAGGGGCGGTTTCGTTGACGTGGACGAGGATTGGGCAGCGGGTCCGAGAGAGATGTCGCCGCCTTGGATCATGAAGCCGGGGACGAGACGGTGGAAGGGCGTGTCGTTGTAGGCGCCGCAGGCGCAGAGGGCGAGGAAGTTCTCGACTGTCTTGGGGACGGCTTCGCAGAATAGCTCGACCTTGAGGTCGCCTTGAGGTGTGTGGAGCTGTGGAAACAGTCAGTGACAATTTCAAGAGCGTCTAGGAGAGTGGTGTGCTTACTGTAACTGACATCTTGTCTGATTGAGCATGGTGAAGTGGAAATCGCAAAGTCGAGGACAAGGTCTGGATGCTTAGTCACCACTTTATTTACCCTCCTTCAATTCCAACTTGAACTCCAACATCGTCAAGAGACTAATCACCATGAATAACCGCCCGGTCGAGCAAGCGCTGGGCACACTGCTGCCCACTCATGTGAATGATCTCCCTCAGGAGCTTCTGAGTCTGGCGCTGTCTCTAGTCGCACAATCCCGAAGCTTTTCCAGCAGCTTGAAGCCCGAGGAGGAGATCGCTCGGCCCTATGCATGCGCTGAAATCGCTTGCAGGAGGTAAGTCAGCTTCTCATTTCCATTAGTAGGTCAGTATCTCACAATTGCAGACTGAGCCGCTCTCTCAAACTCCCCCCGCTACTCGGTCACGCACCATGTCCTCCGCGCATCTACAAGAAGCTCTATTCATACCTTGACAAGTCACTCTCCGCAAGTTCGAGCGGAATTAAGCGCTCAGCCAGTGGCTCTGTCTCCGGAACGCCGCCTCGCACTGCTTCCGCGCAGACAACCCCTACCAAGGGCTCAACTGTTCGCAAGACCCCTTTGAAGCCGGCTCCCACGCCCCGCGGCCTACAGAACACGCCCTCGAAATCTACGCCATTGAAAAGAAGCGTCAGCGTCGCTAACACACTGGCGTCGCCCTCCAAATCGGCTCGCAAGTCTACTGTATCTCGTCCGAACGGCATTCATGATTCAACTATCATCCCCGATGCCCCAGATTGGGTGATGACGGGCATTCGCACGGTCTGCAAGACATTATCAACCCCTGCACCTCGCACAAATACGTGGTCTCGACCACCTATTTCTAGAACCCTGCCTCCTCACATCTTTTCCGGCGTTTCCTCCATCCTCTTTCTGACATCGAGCATGTCGAACGATGAAGAAGGAGTCAACGAAGAAACCTTGGACTTCTTGGAACCCATTGTGTCGATTCAGGGCAATGAGGATGACTTCCGGGAGCTCGTTTATGCCATGGTAGTGGCCGTATATTTCCTTGTTCTCACTCGACGGCGTAACTCGCCGCCATCAGAGGAAAGCGAGGAACAAGACACCGAAACCCAAAAGATGGACAAGAAGACTTTCAACGAAATGCGCCAGACGGCTCTCACTAGTCTCGGCCTGTCCACAGACCGACGTCACCGCGACGACGTTGACCAGTGGATTGCGGTGATTATGGAGCAGAGCTGGGCTAACGGGCGGGAATGGTTTGAGAATATCCCTTTCTCTAGGGAGCTGAACGGCGAAGATGAAGAGGGCCGCTCGTATCAAGATCTTGATGAAGAGGATGCGGCCTTGAGAGGTGTGCGGTTGCCCAAACGCCAGAATGCGGCATCTAGCGCTTCTGTCTCTGCTCCGCGCGGTGGTCTTTTACCCGGTCTGGGGACCATGATGCAGGACCGCGTCGACTGGTTAAGCGAGGACAGGCATGAGGACTTTGTAGAGTGGAAAGCGGACATTCTGGCTCGTATGGAGGGCATGCAAAGCACAGCTGGTCCAGCTGCAGCCTGACCCAGGCTCGCAATGATGCAATGGAGGTAATAATGGCGCATGAGGAATATTCGATACCCTATACAACGGAATGGAACGCATATTTAGGTTCGAGCCTTGTATTTCAACTCTTAGGTTATCGACAAAACCATCATCTATATCTGATGTCAAGTCTATTTTGATAAATCAATGCCCAGCGGTGCTTCCAGCGCAGTATGGGACAGGTTATATATGATGCCGGGCTTTGGTCTCAGTACCAAATGCTCCGAGTGCGGTGGTGAGGAATGGTTTCGTTGTGTTCGGCCTCCAGGTTTTTCATCGTATCGTACAAAAAGAAGTCGATGAGGATGGCGTTGATCCCGTAGGTTCTTTTTGGCATTTCGGCGTTTTCTGGTTGTTCTTCCGGTTTCTCGGTATGGTTGTTTTCAGGGGTCTTTGTTGCAGAGTGCGATTCGTCTTGCTGCGTGGGCTTGCTGTTCCCGTTCATCCTGACTTCCGGGTGTCGTTTCTCGATCTCGCGTTTGATCAACTCCACACACCAAATACTTGTGCCTCGCAACTCAATCTCCCATGTGGAGCCGGAGGGGAGAGGCTTTCGGGATCGGATGTGACTCTCCAGAGGGGGGAGAGACGCAGGCAGCCTAGCTGGTGCAGCATCTGAGGGATGCGATAGTCTAGAGAACCAGTTAGCTGTGATTTACTTCGGAGACAACAGAATACTAACCCGCAAACATGGTGATCTTGTCAATGTCATGAAACTCCCCAAAGTCCTCGCCATTGAAACAAGCCCACAGATCCGCTACAAGGATTTGAGCTCGCTTGTAGAGGCGTACCCGTCGGCCGTGAAAGACGATCTCGTCCCGGAAACAGGCAAAGTTTTCAGCGAGCAGGTTGACCAGCCCTGCGGCGGAGTAGTTGGCGCTGTCGATACAGTTGGCGAAACTGCCTCCGAACTCCTGCGGTGATCATCAGTACTAAGTAACGGCGTTAGAGGTAAAAGGGCACGTACTGTACTGAGGACCTCTCCAGCTTCGCGCAGGCACTGTACTCGCTCCTGGAACAGAGGGATCTCTTCGTCTGTAGCGGATCGGAATACATGCTTCAGCACTTCTTCGGTGCACTCGGTTTCATCCACCCAGAAGTCCGGATCTGTGATAGGGATATCTATGCGAGTATTAGCACCATATACTTCAACGGAAGCGCGACGTAACATACCCTCTTCAAGTGCTCTCTGCAATGCCGCCACCAAACTCCAATACCCCGTCCATCGCTTCCCACGATACTCAACGGCAAACCGCTTCGCCTCATCAGGCTCTTCGGACCAAAAGCTAAAATTCAACAGATCCATAGTGAAAATAAAATCCATCGTACTCTCATCCTTGGTCTTCGGGTGCAATTCATGCTCCGACCAGGTCTGCGTCGAGTACTCTTTCTTCTGCATCAGCCGCCATATTGTCTCGGCGGCCTCTTTGGTCTGCTGGGGACTCAGGGCCACATCAATGGCCTCGTCGAAGACGTATTGTGCGCTCTCGAGCACTTTTGTCTCGGGTGGTTGCCCCTTGGAAGGCTCATTGCCCAGTCCGAGGGATTTGCGCAAGAGTTCCAGCAATTCCGGGTCGGCGTCGTCGTCCGACCCTGAGTCGGCGTAGGGATCTGCTGCGGGCATTTTTCTTTCTCTCTCTGTCTGTCCAATGGAAAGTTCGGTGGATGTGTGGACTGAAGGCGCGGTGTATCCCCGATATTTCTAGTACTTCGGGGGTGGCGCGACCTCTCTGTGTGTGTGTGTGTGTGGAGCAGGGCTCAATCGAACACCCAACAGCGTCCAATCTTGATTCGGAATGTTTGAATCTCTGCAATGGACTACTTCTCAGCAAAGAAACCGATATCACCAGAATATCAGGGTGATAGGAGTCTGTCCGGCCTCCGTTGCGGCGAAAATTCGCCTGGATAGAGTCACCGGTTACGTAATCACAGCGCCCGCAAGGTGATCGAAGAAAAGATAGAGGTCTGGCTGGATCTTTGGAGTTGTTGATAATCAGAGAGGATAGATCTGGTCCTGGAGAATGGCTGCGCTGAGCATTGAGAGTGCTGGGCCATTTCCCCTAGTAGTATAGATACAAGTACTACTTATAGGGTGAGAGTCAGTACTTTGGCTTCATCTCGCCGATGAGAATAAAATCCCTAAAGCATTGCATAGGTATGCAAGGACCCGAAGATAGCATCAGGGAATGCAGGCAATTGCGCGTGTTTGTTGGGTGTCCAACCTTGGAAGTGGCCCGGACCAAACTGACCTCATCCACCTCCGCGCCTGTTCCCGGCTTCTCTTCCTTCCTGTCTCTCTCTCTCTGTCTTTCTTTCTCTCCCTCCATCCCACCACCCGCGCCGCGATTTTCCGCGCTCTTTGCTTGTCATCCCCCAGCCTTTTTTCTCAGGGCAATGACTCTCTAGCTCCCGGCGATTGTCATCTGCGCCCATCATGCGAGGTAGCTCCGTCAAGCGCTCCCTCGGAGCGGAACTCTACCACAAGATCAAGGAGGTAAGCCAATAAGCTACCCCTTCGCCTATTGAATCGACTACGGTGATCATAATGCTAACCCGGCCCTTCCCTATCTCTAGTCGAACGTCCTTCTCGTTGGCGCCGGCGGGATCGGCTGCGAACTGCTCAAGAACCTACTGCTGACCGGCTTTGGCGAAATCCACATCATCGACCTGGACACCATCGACCTGAGCAATCTTAATCGCCAATTCCTCTTCCGACACGAGCACATCAAGAAACCCAAGGCTTTGGTACGTCTAGCCGATCGCACTCCTTGCCCTCCCACTTCGTCCGCGCGAAATGCGCGCGCTCCCTGTCGCGTGATAAATGTGATGGTCTGACATCTGTTGGTGGGGCTTCTAGGTTGCAAAAGAAGTGGCGCACAAGTTCCAGCCCGGCGCAAAGCTCGAGGCATACCATGCGAACATCAAGGATGCCCAGTTCAACGTGGACTGGTTCAAGCAATTTAACGTTGTCTTCAATGCGCTGGACAATCTCGATGCGCGACGCCATGTGAATCACATGTGTCTCGCGGCCAACGTGCCGCTGGTTGAGAGCGGGACTACAGGCTTCAACGGGCAAGTCCAGGTTATCCGCAAGGTGCGCAGCTTCCAATACTTGAGCTTCGCAGTTTTGCTAACTCCAATAGGGTGATACCGAATGCTACGAATGCAACCCAAAGGAAACCCCCAAATCATTTGCTGTCTGCACAATCCGGTCTACTCCGAGCCAACCGATCCATTGTATCGTCTGGGCGAAGAGCTACCTATTCTCGTAAGCCCGTCAATAATACCCGTCGTTTCAGTTGCTGAAGTGTTCTAGGGAGATGTTTGGAACGAGCGAAAATGAGGCACCGGAGGTGGACGGTACAGAAAACGCGGAAAATGGTTGGTTTGACACATTTCCTGTTCAAGCAAAGTCTGACTCGCGAACAGCACAAGAAATCGAGGACCTACGCAAGGAAGCTCGGGAACTCAATGATATTCGGCAGTCCATGGGCTCAGACGAGTTCCCTCGCAAGGTGTTCGAGAAAGTCTTCCAAAAGGATATCGAGCGGCTACGTGGAATGGAGGACATGTGGAAATCACGCCAGAAGCCGGATGTGCTCGAGTTTGAAAACCTAGAGTCGGATTCTTCATCAATTGAGCCAACCATTTCTTCAACCGACCAGAGAGTGTGGGCGCTGGGCGAGAGCTTTGTGGTATTCAAAGACAGGTGATACTACTCCAATGATATATTACACATCTCAACTGACTTTTGTTACAGCCTGAATCGTTTAAGCCGTCGCTTCAAAGAGCTTCAAGAGGCTTCAGATGGCAGTGGCTCTCCAACTCTGGAGTTTGACAAGGATGACGAGGACACACTAGATTTCGTTACCGCCACTGCCAACTTACGCGCGACTGCGTTCCACATCGAGCAAAAGTCCAAGTTCGATACCAAAGGTGAGTCAATTCCGATTGCCTTGGCGAAACAAGATTGACATGCCCATAGAAATGGCCGGCAACATTATTCCCGCTATTGCGACGACCAACGCCATGACCGCTGGTCTTTGTGTGTTGCAGGCATTCAAGGTGCTCCAGAATGACCTGGCAAATGCTAAGATGGTGAGAATTATCGGCCAGCATCGCAGGTTCAATTGCTAATCAGCATCTGAAGGTCTTCCTTGAGAGATCTGGCGCTCGCGCGATCAACTCTAACACCGTGAATAAGCCAAACCCCGCCTGTACCATTTGCTCTGTTGCGCGTGGACGGGTAATGATCGATCCAGCGCGTGCAACCCTCCAGGATCTTGTGGAGGGGGTTCTTCGGCTTGAGTTGGGCTATGGTGAGGAGTTGTCGGTGTTGAATAACTCCGAGGTGATCTATGACCCGGATTTGGAAGACAACCTTGCCAAGAAACTATCCGACTTCGATCTCAGGAAAGACAGCTTTGTCACGATCATTGATGATGAAGATGAACCTCGCGTCAACGTTGAGCTGGTTTTCGTTGAAAGGTAGGTTCGGCCCTATTAACAAGCGAGACGGCTTTTGCTGACCACCTTCGTTCAGGACCGAGCCAGTGAGCAAGGCTGCCACGTTAGAGCAGACATTCGAGATTCCCCGGAAGCCTAAGCAAGCTCAACTGCCAATTCTCGGCGATTCTGCAGCCACCAACGGCATCCCTGTCATCGGCAAACGCAAGCGCGAGGCTGAAGATGGTGACATAACGAATGGCCATGCTGCCAAGCGTGTGGCTGGCGAGCCCGCGTCCAATGGTGACGACTCAGCGCCCATCGTCTTAGAGGATGATGGTCCCCTCTTGATTGAAGATGATTGAAGAAAAGAGAAAAACAAATAGCATGCATCCTGGGGGTTCATTTTTCAAGGTTTCAAGCAGGTGCTGTCATTTCCGGAGTTTAGAGGGAGGTTTTCCCATTTTGACACCTGCTGGATTTTGCCTTGCTTCTTTTCTTCTCTGTACAATATCACATTCAAAGGCATTGCCTATTCAGTCATGGGAATTATGATTTACCTGCATGGGAGGAGATAGAACGTAGATGGTTCACCATCACTAGAAGTACAAATTTGAATGATCATCTACATGCCGCGCCAACCAACCTTCCATATTGGGCCACTCCAGCAATGATCACACAGCACTCAGCCCACCATCCAGGTTGAGCACACAATTATTCGCATACTCATTCTGCGCCAGGAAAACCGCCGCATCCGCCACCTCGGACGGATCCCCGAATCGATGTAGAGGGATGAGATCCTTGAGTCGGGAGACTTCTCCAGGTGTGAAATCTGCAGATGGTATAATTAGTCGGTGTCCTATACATACTTGATAGGCAAAACTAACCAGCAAGCATCGGAGTATCTATATACCCCGGCACAATGGCATTCGAGCGAAAAGCCAGGTCCTTCAACGACGCCGACGTCTCGACAGCTACTGAGCGCGTGAGACCCAGAAGACCCGCTTTGGATGCCGCGTACGGCACGGCGCCGGTTCCGCTCTTCAGCGCAAGGAGGGATGAGACATTGATTATACATTTTGAGGCCGGTTTCTTGGTCTCTGTTGGGTCGTTACGGTTGTTGCGCACTCGGCTGCGGATGGACGCGCGGAGAAATGCGCGCGAGGTCAGGATTGCGCCTTCGAGGTTTGTACGCAGGGTTCTAGATATATCGGAAAGCTCTGTTCTGGGGAGAATGCTGGAGGTGGAGATCCCTGCTGCGTTGACGAGGATGTCAATGTTGCCCTGTGAGAGTTTGGTAGGTTAGCATATTGTCTAGATAGATCATAGTGCGACAGAAGAGTCAGTCCTACCATTTCGCTCTCTAGCTCGCGCATCCATGATCCTGTCTCGGAAATGTCTCCAACAAGCAGTCGAATCTGATCAGAGACTTGGAGCGTGCCATTACTTTCAATGCCAGGATCCTGCTGTTTATCTTCCTCCGGAGCCCGAGTTGCGACCTCGCCGTTGTCCTCACTCGTCTCTGATACCGTGCCAGTCGAGGATCCCAAGCGCTTCGCTGCCTCCAGCAGGCGTTTCTGCGACCGGCCCACAAGAGTCACTGTCGCCGCACCCTCTTGTAGAAAGCGCGCTGCAATCGCGAATCCGATTCCCGATGTCCCGCCGGTGATCATGCATCGTCGGCCGGAGAGGCGACGGGCTGGTGTGAAGGATGATGTGGCATTGTTGTCTCTAGAGAGAGAAGATGAGAATGCCCGGCCTAGTCTTGGGCTTCGTTGGTCGACCCGAAGAGCACGCAGTCGAATACATGCGGTCATTGTCGGAGCTGAGTGCCAAAACGCGGCGCGTCCCCGTTCTTATCGGTTATCGCAGCACAGACCAGTTCTGCTCTCATTCCCATTTCTTTCTTCTTTCTCTCTCCGTCTTCCTGTCCCACACTGACACCCGTGGCCATGGCGGAGCAGTCCGAGTACGTCACCCTCGTGTCCTACGATGGATTCGAATATATCCTCCCGCGCAGCGCGGCGTGTATCTCAGGCACCATCCGGCGCATGCTCGACCCTTCCAGTACGATCGACACAATCCCTACAAGACCCGGACAAGATTGCAATACTAACACGCGTAATAGGCAAGTTCTCCGAGGCTCTGACGGGACGATGCGTGCTGGAGAATATGACGTATGTTGTTGCTGCAGTTCGGTCTAGGTCCCCGTTCACCGAGCTAACACGGTGCAGTGGAATCGTTCTCGAGAAAGTCTGCGAATACTTCCTGTACAACGAGAAACACAAAGACCAGACCAACGTCCCAGATATGGAGATTCCGCCGGAACTGTGTCTGGAATTGCTGATGGCGGCGGATTATCTGGATACGTGATTGTATGTTGTCCAAGAGGGCTTGCTGGTGGTCTTGCTAATTGATGGCACAGTCCATAAACGTCTATTGACGATGAATGTCGGTGTCATGTTTTGGGCATCTGTTTTCTCTGCATCAATTGAATTTTAGGGAGTTTGTGTCTGGTGTTCGTCGGGTATGTATATTTCTGGAATGAATCGATCATATCTTATTTTCCCGCTTGTTCTCTCCATAGAGACCATCTCAGCATTATGCACTCGCTCTCATCCATGGCTGTGTGCTCTAAAATGGATGGCAAATCAATATCCTCCCTCTTAATTTGGCCCACCATCTTCCCGTGGTGCCGGGGGCTTTGTTTCAAGGGAGACATGCCTTACCCCGGAGGCGCTTGGAGGAACCGCCTGTTACACAACCAGGGTGTTTGCAATTTTCTCATCTTCGTCAATTATGTTAGTGTCAATATCATGGCTATCCTAGTGGAATCAACCATTCATCTATCGTTCGCTGTAGTTCCCTAGACCTCGGCCTGATCAGGATGAGTCAGCACGGAATCACTGGCCGGGCGGTTGATTGTGATTGATAGGGACTCACTCCCTGACCGATCTACTTCCCATCCACCATCCTCTTGGTTTTTGGGATGCTGTTCACAGGAGCTATGCTCACTGTACCCTCGTTTGTGCTCTCTGCATATCTTTTCTTTGTTTCCGATTCCCCCGTTTGTCCTTGATCCATCCCGACGCAGCGCGGGGGCTACCCGACCGATTGCATCTTCCCCGGATCATCGGTTGCTCAGGGACCGCAGCACAGGCACCAGCTCACCATGTCTGGTATCATTGGTGCCTCAACCAGCCCGAGTACCTCCGCGGCACCGCTCGTACATCAGCTGAACGCTACCGTCTCCGGTTACTCCCTGCTTCCGTCTTCGGCCCGCGACGTCGTCCTGTTTCCCCTTCGAGTCCTTTACCGCGCCGAAACATTTGCTTTTCGTACCGTCCCTCGAAGTATTGCGAGAGTGGTCGGGCTTGAGAATCTGGGCACAAGTCTTTGGGGTGGAGCTGCGGCAACTGTGGGCGAGACGGGGTTCGCGGGCGGGGCTGCGGCTGCGGCACGCGGTGCTGCGGATATGGCTGGCGAGGGAGTTGCTGATGCGGTGGCTCAAGGCGGAGGGTTCCATTTCAGTGACTTGCTGCAAACTATGAGGAAGCTCGGCGGGTTCTTCTCCTATTTGACGAGTCTCTGGTCGTTTGCCTGTTTGATCGAGGTGAGTATTTGTCTCTCTGCAGTTTAGGGATGGGTTCTAACGACCTTCAAGGCCCTTGTGTTGAACCGCATTGCCATTTACGCATCTACCCGACGACACCTCCGCCTGGGTTGGGAACGACGGTTGGCCTTGCGTATAATTCCTATCATCCTCTTCGCGGCGCAAATCCTCGTCTTGCTCCGGGGCATTCGATGCCAGACGTCCCCCGATTATGGGGCAATGCGCTATAGAAAACCCGGGAAGCAGCTGATTTTCGACTATGCCGGTGGCGGCGGTGCCCTGTACTCGCTAAGCTCAAAGCTCTTGAGCTGGGAATCCGACCAGCAGTCTTGCAGCGCAGTCAAGATGGGCCGGCTGGGTAGCTCTTCAGAAATTCCCTATGGCTCCTACTCTATCCTGTGGCCGGTTTTCATGGTACTCTGTCTTAGCCACTTTGTCGAAACGCTGTCGTGTGCCTTGCAGGGCAGAGCTGTGTTGACCGAGGCGGGCATGTCGATCTTTGAGCATTCACTCGCCTTTGCAGAGGCCGAGTCCATGATCAGCAAATCGATCGGCCTGGGTCTATTCGGACTGCCTAAGCAAAATCCTCTCAGCGAAGGCGGATCCGCCGAGTCTCCCTCGCCGCTCCAAATGCTCACACGATCTCAGGTTCTGGAACGAATGAACGTCACACCAGAGTTACTTCTCATCGCTTTAATATCTTGTTCTAATAGTCTGACTTCTCACGTCCTCGATGTCTTCGGCAAGCAGAGTAATTATCGTCTGCTCAACACCGCTTTCTGGGGATTCTGTTTCATGGCTGCCATGGTCTGGGGCTTCTGCAGCGGGTCTCCAATAAACAATGAGACGGGTGTCCTCAAGTTTCCCACCGTTTGCAGCGTTGGGTTCGTCCCACACATGCTTGTTCTAGCCGGCATCGTGACGTGTCTGGCGATCTACGGCCTGGCGCTGGTCATTACTGCGTTCTCATTGGATGTGGAAGATTCCCAAGCATTGACGCTGCGCGAGAGATTTTCGTTGGCTCACGAGAACATGCAAGGTTCCAATCAGATCCGCAGCATCCGCATCAACCGGCATGACGACTTCTACACAACTTTGCTCCGTATTGGCTACGTTGCCTTGACAGCTGCCAGCGAAGCAGTGTTCCTGAATGAGGGGAAGGCGGTTATAGCACGGCCAATGACGTGGCTGGAAGAAGACCGGCTCGCCGAGATCGAGGCTTCCCGACAGAAAAGCTCTTCCTATGGCAACTGGCCAAATCAAGCTGATGGTGGCCCGCCATTTGACGCTGCGGGCTTCGCAAGCTTCGACGTCCCGCAAGCACCCTCGACATGGGAAAGTGGCTACAATAAGGAAAAAAAGATCGAAAAACCAAAGAACGGTTCCCGATCAATGCGGTCTCAGGCTGAACTTGGCGGTGTGGGCGCTGTGCGCGGTGCAGTTCGGTGTGCTCATGGGATTTCGTTCTTCCGCGCCATATTCATGCTTCTGGGCCATTGGATTGCCTACGGGCTTAGTCGATTGCTTGATCAGCTGGGGATCAACTCTCGCCCGCGGTGGCTAAAACGTTCGGCTGGATCACGCCAGTTCAAGCCCGGGACCGGTGATGTGGCTCATCCGGAATCTTTGGATTTCTGGATACTTACAGAAGACGGGGAGCTCGAACTCCCAGAAGACCACGAGTTTGATGTCGAGCTGGAAATGAGAAAACGAGAGCGCTCTGGCCGGAACCAGTGGGAAGGGACTGATGAACTTCGGCTGGACGACAAATTGTACGGCTGGTGGAAATTGGGTGGGAGTTGGGGCAACCAAGACCATACGTCTGACTACAGCCCTCCCATCGATGACGATGACACGACAAGTATGATCTCAATGTCCACCAATGTCACTGACTCCGAGTGGGAAGATTATGCATCGGATGGTCGCCGCACACCTACCCAGACTAACCCTTATCCCATCGAGTTCTCCCGGGAGAGCACGCCGTCTCAAGATCCTCTCATAGATATGGGCACCCTCACACGCCTTCTCGACCCACACGATCGCGAAAGTCGCCAGGAAGCCCGAATACTCGCCGCACATCTCAGCCCCGGAAAAGAGTCCTCCCAGATCATGACCCGCAGTCGGTACCAGAAGCAAGTGGAACGAGAGCGATCCCGCATTTTACTTTCATCACGTCTGATCCACGGACCCTCATCCTCTCAATCCAGCAGTATCAAAAGCAAACCCACGCCCGAAGAAGAATCCGAAATGCTAGAACGCCTCATCCTCTCCCGCCGCGCAGAGAAAGAATCCCTCGACCCGAACACCTGGGAATCCGGCGCAACGGGTCTACCGAATGGCCCGCCCTGCGTCGTCTGCCAAACCAATCCGCGCGCCATCATCACCTGGCCCTGTCGCTGTTTGTGTATCTGTGAGGATTGTCGGGTTAGTCTCGCCATGAACAATTTCGGGAGCTGCGTCACCTGCCGCCAAGAGGTTGGCGGGTTTATGCGCCTGTGGGTTCCGTGAAACATGGGACTGATAGGACTGATGTTGCATTGCATTGCATTCCCTTGCTCTTATGTTTCTCCGTGGGTCGTTTTATTGTTTTCATGGGTGTTGGCATGGATAGGTGTAACATATTGCATTATTTGGGATTTCGTTTCTGTGGTGAGGAGATTTAGGTCTGTGAAGATACAAACGTGCTGCCAGACAGATATCTATTGATTTATTGTACATTTTTTGTCAGTATTTTTGACATCATTCCTGATGGTTTTGGGTGAGAGCCTCCATAGATTATTTGATGGACTCGGGGACGGAAATACATATCTGTGCATGAACTTAATACAAGGGATCCCCTTTTGAGTTTCAAGACCCTGAAACTGCCCCAAGACCGAAAATACTAATTTGTTTTGTGGCACTTGCAATGGAGGAGCCTATCTTTATGGAGCCAGTTCCAGGGGCTTGCCTCGAAATGAACAAAAACTACACCACTTGCACCATACCACTTTCCTACAGAACATAGGCACGCTCTAGCACGGAGTCATGATTTCAGACCCGCATTGTAGCATTTTATCAAGTATCACAAAACTGTACAAGTGTCCGTACCGCTTCCGTAAGTCCACCTTCCCGAAAAAAGCACCTTCAGCCCAAAAAATTTGAGTGCAGGTGATAGAATCATCGCCGGCAGAAACCAAAGCAGAAACCGACACCAAGATTAGGGTACACCATTAGCTATTTACAGGACGTACGCAACAGCAGCGGCAGCAGCAACAACACCGGCCATACCACCCTGGAGGTTGGAAGCGGCGTTGTAGCCGGGGGTGGAGCTAGGGCTGGAGCCAGAGCTGCCGGTCTTGGAGGCAGACATCGGGATCGAGCTGGCCTTGGACGACGAGCTAGCGGGACCGGTGCTGGCCGGCGCAGTGGTAGTCGGGTAAGAGCCGCCGGACGAGCTCGACTCCGAAGAGGAGGACGAGGACGAGGACGAGGACGACGAGGAGGAGGTGGTGGTGGTCGTGGTGGTCGTGGCAGACGTGGTAGTGATCACGGGAGGCACGGAGATGGGGTGGCCAGCGGCAGAGCACTCGGAGACCACGGCGTTGGAGACGGCTGGAATAGGTGTTAGTGATAGGTATTCAACAAAGCGTAGGAAGAAAGATGACATACAGACTTGGTCCGACTCGTCGCAGGCCTTCTTGACGCAGGGAGTCACAGTGCTGACGAGGCCGGGCTTCTGGCAGTGGCAAGCGAAGTCGGTCAGGTCCGAGCAGCCATCGCTCTCAAGAGCGCTCAGGAAGCAGTTGAGCTGGAGCAAAGACGAGTTAGTATATATGACTCTGATATTCACCACGACAGCGAGGTATCACGCACCGAGCAGGAGGGCACATTAGGCAGCTGGGCACTGGCCAGGCCAGCGGCAACGAGGGCAATCAGAGCGCGGGAGAACTGCATTTTGATTATAATATTGTTTTCTTTAAGCCTGAAACGACTGTTGTGAACGAGTGGTATAGAAGATTGCAAAGTATATAATACCAGGGGGAAGGGGAAGCGGGCGAGCAAGACCTTTTTATAAGCTGGACCCTCCGTTACTACTATAGACTTTGTCCCGGTGAACCCTGGAATAGGTCGCATCGCCTGTTACGACGCCCATCACATGTGCCCTCTAAAGGAAATGATGTTCCGCGGCATGATTCAGTCTGTAATGGGCGAGAGTTAATCTACAGGAGGCTGGGCGGCGCGGGAGGGCCGGGCTAGCTAGCCAACAGCCCGGGGAAAATAGATTAAACCCTGAAGATGTCGGTGGCTTTGCGGCGAGCGTACGTACGCAAATTCGCCAAGCGAATAATGAGTGTTTTGTTTTTGGGGTGGCCTTGTCTTGAGTCTGCAGCGGGTACCACTTGCATCCCGGTCGTACAGTACACATACATATCGGCTGCGTGGAGGGGCGTGGAGGGCCTGACCGAAGATTCCCCTGGGCCAACCACTGTTGTACACCGGACAGAGACAGGCGTTCGAGGAGGTGTACGTAACAGTAACGGGATTGGGCGTCCAGGGACCAAGCTAGAACAGTCAGCTAGTGACTCCTTAACGAGATTAATTAGTGGAGCACAAATGTGGCGTCGGCGGGGTTGACAGTTCAGGAACAGAAGCGAAATCTGGGGGAAACAATAATGACAACCGTAGCATCCGACTATCCCGATCAGGGTTCTGATCCGATGGACCTGGCCCCGTCAATCTCGTTCTAAGTTACCTCCGCACTACTTACCAATTGACTATGTGTTGATCGGATCTGCAGGGTCATCGATTGCCCCAACGTTTTTCCCGGGCCCCCGTCGACTCGGTGCTTACACTTCAGCTAGATCTGGTGATTATGCCTGTCATAGTAAAAGATTTTCCTCAGCAGGATGGACGGATCAATTTCCCTGACGCCACTAGAATCATGTAGGACGGGCATCGGGCGCTCGCTCGCACGATCCGGTGTGAGACATGTCAGCCGCTTAGGGCTAGAACGGTGGCGACCGTGTTAGAGGGGGTTTCTCGGTTGCCAAAGGTGGTTTGCAGGGCCACGAAATTTACAGGACGATCACATGGGCGTGGTATTATTCGATTGATTGGTATGCGAGGCCCGGTTAAGCAGCGAGCGAAACATTTGGAGGCGCAGGCTCGACTGGCCTGGTCCAGTCGACACCCTGTCTCAGACGGCCACTCACGACCGTTTGCGGAGAAGCAACAAAAATAGCGCGGGAAGGAGAATGAGGATCTACAACTCGGCACCAGCCGTAGGTCATTGACTGCAGGGCATTCAGACATCGGGGTCTCGTATTCTCCGGCCGCACGCACTCAATCTGTCTGAAACGCACTCGAGCGAATCAGCGGGCCGGAATGGGGGCGAGGTTATTTGACGAGCCCGTCGACGATCCGACTTTAAAATGAGCAAGTCGCCAGGAGCTCCCGAGGCATTGGACTGTCGACACAGCCTCACGGAGAATGTTCCTAAAGGACGAGGTCGAGACCCGGCAGAAAAAGATATATTCTCCGAGGACCTCCGCCGCTAACTACCCCAGTATATGAATACTACGACCCCGGCTCGACCACGTGAAGAAACAGTAGATCTATGCGGCGTCAGGGGCTGCTCTACTCTACAAAGAAAGGGGGAGAGTGGCTGCCTTGCAATCGTTCAAAGAGGTCCTTCATTCATCATTTGGTATCTGTACAATAATGCCCAACGCCGGAAAACCGATTCAAACTCACGACAACAGCTCATCCATATGCGCCCGTTCCTTGACATGGTCCTGGTCTTTGAGAAGGACGGCAAGCACTTCGATGGGCGGCCTGAGGTTCAGCCTATGGGCGCGTCTCCAGCGCTGGAGACGGGCGATGCCAATGCAGGGCTAGAATGACGTTAGAATGCTTCTTTTTTCGCTCATCTAGTAGAAACGTACCCCATATTGGCTGGACAGGTCAAAATGCCGGAGGATCTGCTCGTCTAGATCGAGACCCTGCTGGTGCACTGCATGGCCGGTCAGATTGAGATCTCCGATTCAGATTTTGGGGTCATTACCTCGAGCCACTTTTCGGTTCTGCTCCTCTTTCTTCCAGTAGCGCTGGAGATCCTGCTTGCGCAGCTTCAGAGCTCGCTTGTCTTCTTCCGATTGAGGTTCCTGGATCGCTTTGGCGGCCTGCTGTCGTACCGCGAGCTCTGTGACATGAGGCTGCGACGGCTCATCTGGAGTCACGGGCAGTTGCTGGGGCTCGGGAATAGCAGGGATCGTCTTGGGAGAATCGAGGTGCTTTGCTTTCTGGGCTGCTGCCGTAGGCTTGCTGACGCGGGACTGGGCGCCGAAGGAGAGCGTCCGCTGAGCATCGGGGGCAGATGCCCCGCCACGGCGACGAGGAGGCATGGGGACGTAGAGTAGTGGTGGTGGGGAATAAATGTAGTCGAGACAGAGAGAGGTGGTTGGGGAAGAAGTGGGTGGATCCGGCGATGTCATTCCAGGTTCGCACGTTGCCCAGTGCAACGGGGAGTTCGTTGCTGACTGGCGAGCACGCCCATGGAACGGGGGAAGGGTACCTTGGAGAGGGGGACGGTGACGAAGAATTGACTCGATGACAATTCGATTGTGTTAGATTCGAATCGTATACAGACACTCACATCGCATCTCTCGAGCAGGTCCACACACCGGGAACAGCTAGTATGACATCGTCAGATCCTGAGCAAACCCTAATTCAGCAGGCACCGAAGTGGCTTCAATTGTATACCCCGAGACATGAAGAGAAGAAGTACATAAAAGATCAGAACTATCCTATAGCAAGATCAATGACTGCTATCTATCGATCTCTCCCTCACTATATATTACCCAGTCCTCCGCCAGTAATAATGAGGCTGTCGGGCGTATCTCGGCTCTCTCCCTATCTTCCCCCACACCAACACCTTTCGCGAACTTCTGCACACCTTCACCTCTCCATCCTCCCTTCCAACACCACACATCACCTCATCCCTCATCCCTGCCACCATCCCGCCCCGTTTCAAATCACCTGCATCCCGCCTGCCCCGCATCATCGCCCTCCCTTAGGGCGCGGGCCTCTATGAACCCGAGGGCGTCTGCGCATTTTCCCCACGCCAACTCTCCACGGCGCCTGGTCCATGGTGGCCCGGGAGCAGCGCCGTCATGTCCGCCTTTGTGCGAATCTCTGGCCCGCCGAATGGCAATTTTCTGATCGGCTATCCGGGCATCTCGGCAACGATGGTGAGTACTCTTTCCTTCAAGCCCCCCCCCTCCATCATGCTTCCCCGACACTCACTGACCAACACCACCACCAGCCCCGGATCGAAGGCAAAGTCGAGATCCGGCCCAGCGCCGGCATCACTGCGCCCGTCAACGTGTCCCTCGTCACCATCTCCCTCATGCGTAAAGAGACCATTCACCCGCAAGCCGACTCCGTCACCAAAAAGCGTCTGGCGCCCCCGCGGAAGGAGGTTACCGATATCGTGGGTAAGGAGATGCTGCTGTTTCGATGTCCCGCGGGCCGTGAACACGAGGAGGTCATTTCAATGGATCTGCCCTTTGTGCTGTTCATCCCATTCGGACGTGGGGGACGGGATTCCTCGCGGCGCGTCCCGCCTGCCAGTCTACAGCTCCCCAGTCGCACCGCCGAAACAACCTATGAGATGGTAGTCACCGTCCAGCAGGGACAAACGGAGCAAAAGAAATATCCGTTCCCGGTGCCTATGGCGCGATATGATACCCTCTCGACCTTTGGCATGTATAACCGTCCCGAGTCGGCGGAGCGGGTATCAGACCATCTGGTGACATTGGCCATCTCCCTGCCGCGGTGGTCGTATGGCCCACTCGACCCCGTCAGCGTCTATGTGAAATTGTCCCCGAATCAGGACTGGATGGGCAAAGCGCGGAAAGTGACCATCAGCAAGATCACCATCGGCATTGACGAGGAGATCATCTACAACCATGAGGGCGACGAGCCACAACGCAAGGTCAAGACGTTGACCAAGAAAACCGAGAGCATCGGGATCCGACTGCCCCATTCCGGGTATTTGACAAACCTGGGTCTGGTATTTCCCGCCAAGGACCCCCGAGATTCAGACGGGATCTTGCCTCGGAGCAAACCCCAGTTCCCCATGTATGCGGTCAGCGGGTTCACCACCACTGCCAGTCTCTACAAAATCGAGTACTATCTCACAGTGCGGGTGGGTTTCCTTTCTCTGTTTTTGATTACTGAACTGTCCCGAAAACTAAACATATCAACAGGCCCATTTGACCTCCGCACGAGACATCACCATCCGCCAGCCGATCGTGGTCTGCCCGCTCGACCACGCCGGATGCAAAGAAGAGATGGAGGCCATCGAACAAGCCGCCCGAGACGCTGCCCACGTCAACCCAGATAACCCAATGCTGCCGCTCCCCTCGATCGTGCGTCCCTCCGATCCCAATGCCCTGAGTCACCTCGGGTGTGCCATCGTCGGCAACCAGAAGAAACCGTTGATCGACTGAGTGTACCGATGTCATGTTTTAACGACTGCATGGATCCCGGAGTTATGTTGCATGGCCAAATGTGTCCTTTTCTTTCTTGGGGTGTTTGGGGGCTGGCTGGCTGGCTATGGGCTCCGATCCGCGGCGGTGGAGTTGCGCGCGAGGGCCTGGATGAACCCGTGTTGCTGTTTCCCATCATCCCCCTCCCCAGTGTCTGTTGTACGTTCGAAGCTCTTTTCATATAATACCAGTAGTGTGAATCTAGAACCTTTGAGGTGTTCGCGAAGTGCAGTGATGTATAGAGAGATGGTCATCCTCCCAGCTGTAGAAATCCCATCGCGGTACTCAGCATGTCTGGGTCAACAGTCTGCTTTTGCTTTTCGCGCTCGATATCCAGTAGGCAGTTCTTGAGGATTTCTAACACCGTCTGGTATTGTCGCGAGGACCGGCCGAAAGTGTTCAAGGCGTTCTCGAGACTGTTGTTGATCTACCATGTGTTAAAACGGGAGGCAAGTACAGTTAAATGCACACATACTTTGCGCAAAGTCTCGTTGTACGTCACTGCATGCTGGGTGTTGGACTCCATCGGGGAGACTGAGTGGGAAGGGGAAGAGGAAGAACGCTCGAGTCAGAGACTGTGGAGGTGGTGTGATGGGTGCGCCTTGCGCCTTATCGATAAGCATTTTTTTCGAGTCACTTCCACTCACCTCAATCACCAGCTCGTTCTCTCGCCAATTTCTTTTTACTAGGCCTGCCTACCATGGCCGACGCCGACGAGGATACAACCAGATCGCCTGCCACCGGCGCAGAGCAAATCGAAACCGACCTGTCCGACGAAACACAGGACTTCCGCCTATTGAACCATCTCAACTTGTACGTGCCTCCAACTCAACCACAACCTCCCAACCCATACTAACGCGCAACTCAGTCTCACCGACACATCCAATAGCAGCCTCCCCCGCCGCGGCGAAAAGGACTTTGAACCAAACCCAACCGAGTTCCAAGCCGATGTCCTCTCCGCCTCGCGCCAGGCCATGCACAATGCGCTCTCGTATCCGCGCATCCACGCGCCAAAAAACCAGGTCGTGGCCTTCTACTCGCCAGATGGGCCAATTCCACCGCCTGCGCACCCAGTGCGCGAGCCATTGGAAGCCGTGGATGAATATAGAAAGACGTCAAACTCGGAACCGAAGACAAACCCTTCCAGGGTCTCAGAGAAGGGCGTCGGTGTCTCTGCTGAAGCGTGTGTTTGTGTTCCCAGCCCGAAGGGAACCTACTTCAAGTCGATGGGACAGGCAGATCGGTGGAATCGCATTTGGTTGTTGCCCGAGGAGGCGCTGTACATGCTTGAGCGCGGGTCCCTGGATATCAGGTGGCCGCAGGAGTTGACTGGTTCGGTCGACGAACTATCGATTCCAATGAGTCTACAGGCGGCATATACGTGCTTCATTGGACGGGGCGGACTCACGCTTGAGAGGTTCTCGGTGTATACCGGACTAAAACGGTTAGGGTATGCGCTCATCAGGGGTCCTGGGTGGGATGACCAGGTGGACGAGGCCAGTAATGCACAGGACCGTGCATTACAGTTAAATCCCACGCAACGAGGTCCAGGACTCGGGGGGATCTTCAGTCGTCTTTTCGAATGGATCCACGATCCGCTCTCCACAGCCTCCACCACAACCGGCCCCGTCGTGGGCTGCGGCATCCATCGCAGCTATGGTGAGACCACTCCCTTCCGCCCAGTCTCTGGTCATATCTCTAACAAGCCTCCGTCGTAGCTGATGTATACCGCAAACTCGCCATCATCCCCTGGTACGACCCCGTCACCCCACAACCAAATCTCGAACCCAGCGCACCGTTCCGCGTGGTATATCACATCTACAAACCATCAACCAGCTACAAGAAAACTGCCCCGCCACCACCAGACTTCAGAATCGCAGTGCTCAGCACACGCGAGCAGAGCACGCTCCCGACCTTAACGCAGCTCAGCGCGCTCCTCCATTCGACGCCTCTGGTTCCGCCGCACGGAGAGAAGATGAACAGGATGATGTACATGCGTCTGCGGCATGGGTATCGCAATGTCATTCTTGCGATTGTTGACCAGGGAGTTGTGAGCTATCTCCGGGTTGGGGATGCGGCGTTTGGGAAGGAGAAGCTTTTTGAGAATGTGAAGCCTGTCGCTGGGACGAAGCGGAGTGGGTTTTCGAAGAAATCGAAGGGGAGCTGATACTATTTCAGCAGGAGCTTTGTTTTTATTTCCTGCATGGTAGCTGGGAATGGCTGGTGGGTTCATGGATGATTATTAGCAATGATTAGACACATTATTTTATACCCAATGATATTACTCATGAACGATTGATATATTGAATGCATTGTAGCGTATGATTTCGGTGAAAGCTCCCGTTCGGCAGTTCAGTTCATAATGTCGTAAATAAGCCTAGCCTGTATCTGTATCTCCCTCTCCGTTCTTGCCTTCCCTTCCGCCATGGTGGATATCACCTCACAAGCGGTACATCGCGGTCTGACTACGCGCCCCGTCAAAGACACACGTATTGTCCAGCGGGACATACTGCTGGGTCAAGACCTTCAATGCCTCCTGCGCAACTAGGCCCCCCGTCAACGCAGAGATATTATGCAACTCGCCGCCCTCGGTCCGACGGAGTTCCCACATCGCATCCTCCAGTATATCCTTCTGCTCAGGGGGAATATCAGTGCCCGTGTCCCGAGCAAGAACTTTCAGAATGCGGTCTGTGTGTTTGGTCCAGAGCTCCTCGTCTTCAATGTTGGGCAGGCGGAGTTGGTCTCCGCCGTTTTCCGTGTCGGCTATGGATTGGACTTCGCTCACCACTGCATCGAGGATCTCGAATGCGACGTAGATCGCGACCAGCCTGTCGTCCAAGGCAAACCCTCCTCTGATTGTTTTGGTCGTTGCTGCGTCGCTGTCCTCCGAGAGCAAGGGGATATGTCGGCCCCGCACGACCTTGATATCTGCTGCGTTCTTGCAAAACACCTCGATTTCACGCTCGGGGATCGGAGCGGTACGTCCTATCTGTGTCTCTAGCTGTCGCACTGTAGCGGTTACCTCATCAACGTCGCGGCGTGCTTTGGCCTTGTAGATATTCTGTAGCGAGACGTAGTCTGCCGATTGGGCTTTCATATCGGGCAATGAGCCTGGCAGGGGAAGCAGGCCCTTGTTCTCCTCGCAGAATTTATGGATAGCTGAGGCGATAATCCAGAAATCAGGGGAGTCGGGTTTTAGTTGCTGACACTGGTCCATCGCGAAGATCTCACGAATTGAGCTGCGCAGCTCAAAGGGCGAAATGGTTTTCATCACTGCCCCCACAGCTTCGTCAAAGTTCTCCTCGCCGCCCTCGGGGGTATTCGTGCGTGCTTGTGAGCGGACGAATTCACGAAATTCTGTCTTTTCTTTGTAGTTACTTGGAGGTTTGCCGGCATGCGTTTGTTTCCATTGCTCTATGAAATGGAGCAGTAACAGAATGTACGGCACATGGCCGTGCTGGTGGTCGTCCATGCTGCTTAGGTCACCCAGCGCTGTTCCTGCGGCGATGAGCTCAGGCCATGGGTTGAGGAGACGCAGGTCCTGTGTTGATTCCGGATCTGGGTGCGTTTCGACAATGGGGAATTCAGCGGGTAGTTGCAGAGAAAACATCGAGTAGAAGCCCACGGAGTGTGTGTACAGCACGGGAATACCGAGGTTCTTTGCTTCCTGGCAGACAGCTTGCAGAGTGGAGCGTTTCGTCGGTCCGGAGATGATCACTAGCTTATGCTGGGCGAGGAAGTTGGGATCCTGGAGGAGCTGCGAGACGGGCTGATCCCAGTTAGCTTAACGTCTGTCTCCTATTTAGAGAAAGAAAGCTCTTACCTTGGAGTAAGCATACCCTTGCACATCCGGGTTCAACTCCCGCAGCAACCGACACGTTTCTTCGGCGCGGGACTTGCCTAGCGACTCTGCCTCCAGGAAGAAGTTCACGCCCAGGTCCACCTCTGTCACAGTTGCCGGATCGACGATTGTAATCCCACCGATGCCGGGTAAGACGAGGTTCTTGAGTGCCTCGACTCCCGCGACACCTGCCACGCCGGTGGATTGTGGGCCGAACGTGCCGTCTGAGTTGACCAGGAGCACACGCGAGTCTTCTAGAGCTTGCTGGCCCGTAGCGGCCCAGAGACGGAGCTGGCGGTCGTAGCGGCGCTCTTTGGAGGAGGGGCCTGTTAGGACTGCGGGGAATGCGTCGGCCATCGTGGAGTTGTGTGGTGGGTGTAATGGGGAAGAAGCAAGATAGAGAGGGAGAGAGAAACGTAAAATACCAATTCAAGCAGGGAGTATTCAGACCATCAATAATTGCGCTGCTGCTTCTCTCTCTTGGTACATCAGTTGTTGTTGGGGAAGGAGCTGTGGACACTGCTAGGCAGTTAGGTAAGCGGGATGCGGCTGAGTTGGAGAAGGGATCTAACCCCATTGGGTATAATATAATATAGTGTTTCGAGGACAGGACATACTCTTACAGAGGTGGGTTATATCTGAGCGTGGATATCTAAGCTCACCTGGAAGTCTAATACAAAAGCCCGGAACCAAAAGAAATAATGTTTGAGTAACCTCAATCTGAGTTGTCTTCGAAAGCTTGCAGGAGCTTCTTGTCATACTCCTCTCTATCCGCAAGCTTGCGATGTGCAATGTGTCCCAAGTCTTTTTCGAAGAAGAAAGCCATAGCCAGCTGAAATTCCTCGTCGTTACCTTCCATATAAAGAGGTTTAATATGCGCGTCAAATAGCCTAAAGATTCCAGATGGGCTGGACAGAGCCAATGTATACCAGAAAGCCCCCGATTCCCAGGATCTTTCCATGACCTCTGAGAGTTGTAGCTGGGATGTTCCACCATTGCTAGTTGTGAAAGCTTGCTCTTCTGTTTTCAGAACGGCCATGAACTCTTGCCGGATTGTGTCATATTCTGCCAGATCAATTTGATCCACGCTCGCGTTTGTGAGCCAGTAAGGTGGTTGAAACACCTCGATTGGCTGAGTGCAGGTCCATTCCAAATCTATCAGGGATGTTATATGCCACTCTTCATCGACCAGTATGTTGCTTTGATGACAATCGGTGAAGTTGAGGACGAACGGGCCTCTGCGAAACCCCCTAGTATAAATTGACTGGAAAACCGTTCGCATCGCAGTCAACACAGAAAGTTGGTATCCACAGTCCCCGACATTATTGATAGCATTAGGCTGATACCGCAAACGATTGTCATGGAACCCGAGTATATCAACCACGTAGGAGTCAGCTGTTGAGTAGGTATAATCGCGAGGTATATCAGTTGGAATCATCTCATTCTCCAATACCTCGATCTCAACGGAGAGAGGTCGATTCGCGAGACGCAAGTACCCATCCTTGTCAATGATGAATGAACCGATTCTAGGCGCCGGAACACGGGTCATGTTTAAGAAAATTCGGGAAAGATCACGGAAGAGGTTCGTCCGGAGCTTTAGGTCATGCCGACCTTCCGCCCACGTCAGTGAAAGCATATTTCCGCGTGTTTCTGGAATAGTCTCGATCAAAATGTAGCCGCTGTCGACTGTGCGACTAGTAATGATCGGATCTGTGCTCTGGTGGCGGGCATAGTTTGAAGGAACTGGTTTCCCTAACCACGATAGAAACCGTTGACGCAAAAGGTGGAACCACCGAGGGAAAAATGGCAAATAATCAAGTCGAGTGAACTAAGACCAGCTAATCAGCGATAGAAATTGAACAGTGGGGTTGGCGATGATCCATACCGTTTCGCCAGTAGACAACGCGAAGCCATATAGTTTTGGGATCGGTACATCTGGACAGTTGTTTTGAAACCATGCATAGGCACCTACTTCACACTGAATTTTCTCGTCGGCGTTTCCAGGTCTAAAGCTCTCGCCGACGCGATATGGCAACGGAAATCGCATCATGACAGACCTTTCGTCCCCGCTATCGATACTCACCGGGACGCAAACGTTGAAACTGCCATGACGCCAAGACTCTATGTCTGCCACAGAGCAGTCATCCGGAGATTTCAGGCCAAGATGGTGGGCAACAACAGTCTTCATCCATTCCCGTTGGTCATGAAGGTGAGCGAAGAATCGTGTTCGCTCGGCAGGATATCCAAGCTGATGGAGAACATTAACTTCTTCGGTCTTGGCATCGGAATATGTGATCTCGCGTCGAAGCAGTTGTCGTGATTTTGGCATAATGCCGAGATTGGGGGAATGTTTTGTTGATCCGGGGAGGCTGAACAGTGGTGAGACGCAGGGGCTCAGCGGGGTGGGTCCGGCCCGAGTATATAAGCATTTAGCGCTGTGATCGCTCCTTTTGTACGGGGTATTTACGATCTGACCCCTTTTTTTCAATACATAGAACCTGGCCATATTATATAATTAGTATTATTCTTATGGTATATGGTATAGACGGCTAGACGAGTGGGTTTGATTGCACTGTGCTGACATCTACTGGTAAAAAAATTGTGCAACGGTAACTAATTTAGCTAAACTAGGCCATCCCACAGGCATTCTCCATGAATTTTGGCGGCGAGTACGTGAGGACGGTAGAGAATATGGGAGGGTGGATCAGAAGTAGAAAGCGTTATGAGAAGAATGCTCAGAGCCAGGAAGGGCCAGCAATGTTGCGGTGGGAGAGGAAGAAGAGGGGTTTAAGGGGAGGTGGAGGAGGAGAGAGACGAGTGGAAGAAGGAAGAACAAAAGCTGACCAGGAAGATGCTTCTGCTGCCTGAAAGATGTCAGTCTTTTGTTTGGTAGTTTTAGACCAGTAAACATGCTATCAACCTGGAAATCACTGTTTCAAGTGGCAATTCTGCTTTCGGTACATTTTGGCCTCGGTGTACAAAGCACACACATCTAATTGATCAATTGGCGGTTGAGTTAGAGACAAATGACTGAAAGAGGTCGGTGACTGTCAATTGAAGAAATATATATACTTCGCGGTCTGCGCAGTGTAGCCAGTCTCCTATTGGCGCGCCCTGATCCATCCGTTCCCTCGGTCTGTGCGGCCACCATCTGGTTCAATGCTGAATCTTCTGGTCAGTGTGAGAGAGGCTCCAATAATAAGAATTCAGACTATTATCACAGTAAACCAGACAATATTAATCGCTAAATAAAAAAAAAGACATAGTATTCGGGGTCTACTTGGGACAATGGCATCGTACATAAGCACCCGTCATGGCGCCAATCCTCGCTTCCCTCCACATCTCATCCTCACCCATGGTCCTCTTCCTCCGGTGCTCGCGTTCTTGTCTCCGATTTTCTCCAGTCCCTTTTTCTGCTCTTCCTCTCCCTCTGCGTCAACACCACGCATCCTTCCCTTTTGCCGCCTTCACCCGCCTCTCTTCCACCACCACCATGAGCGTCGAAGAATCCAAGCGCGCCGCCGCCAAGGTCGCCGTCGCGAACCATTACCCTAAGGACGCCAAGTGGGTAGGCATCGGCAGCGGCACCACCATCGTCTACGTCGTCGAGGCCATCAAGGCCGCCGGTCTGGACACCGCGCTGACCCGCTACGTGCCCACGGGCTACCAGTCGCGCCAGCTGATCATCAACGCGGGGCTGACGGCCGTCGAGTTCGATGCCATCCCTGCAGGCACGGTCCTGGATGTGGCCTTTGATGGTGCCGATGAGGTGGACGACGAATTGAACTGTATCAAGGGCGGCGGCGCTTGTTTGTTCCAGGAGAAGATTGTGGCCATGCAGGCGAAGCAGTTTATCTGTGTGGCGGGTATGTCCACCTCCCACCACGGAGGAAGAAACGGACTGAAACTAATCCCTATCCTATCGCATCAGACTCCCGCAAACTCCAGCCCCGCCTTCTGTCCAGCTGGAAATACGTCCCCGTCGAAGTCGCTCCGATCGCCGCGTACCGCGTGCTCCGCAAACTGACAGCCCTCGGCAGCGTCAAGCCCGCCATCCGCACCAACGTCTCGTCGAAGGAAGGTCCGCTCAAAACAGACCAGGACTTTTTCATCATTGACGCCCCCTTCCCGCCCCTCCTCACCGAGGCCGATGTCGCGGCTGGCAAGGACGGGTCCGGTACTGCTGGTGTCTGGGAGGTAAAAGAGCTGGCGCGGCAGATTAAGCAGATTTCCGGCGTGCTCGAGGTTGGTATCTTTTCGGGCTTAACGGGTCCCCAGGCGCAGGCTGCCGGTGGCATTGGTGGCCAGCGGCCTGTGGCGGCCTACTTCGGTATGCCGGATGGAACGGTGTCTGTTCGCAAGGCGGATGTTTGAGTGAGTGGTTGACTATCAGGATGCAGTAACGTATATAAGACTAGATGATACCAAGATTGTTTCTTAGACACGGTAAGAACTACACGATGTCGTTATTACCAATTGCTCGGAGAGGTAGATGTAACTGTTTTTTTTTTAATAATTATTCCGACTGGTATCAAAGAGATCAACAATCCTTTTCCTGCTTTACTTCGCGCCTTTCCCCTTGGCCTCTGTCTCTCCCAGCTCGCGCACAAAGATCTTCACGACTCCCTCCGGCATATCGTCCTTGCCATCCTCGAACCCGGGACTGACACCAATGGCTAGATACTTACCATTGCCACTGAACGCAACCGCAGCGACGCTGGACGAGTACTTCTGGTACTGTCGGATGCGGCGCTTGGAAATACCATCCCACAGGGCGACAACACCATCCCCCCCGCCGGACGCAAAGGTTCCAAACACCGGGTGGAAAGCGAGCGCGTTGACCGGATACACGACGTCGACATTATCCTCGGCTGTCTGGCGATGACACTTAAAAGCGTACTTCCGAGCCTGCGACTCGGGCGATGGATCGAACCACTCGACCGCAACACGGCCCTCAATGCTGGACGAGGCGTACCCGGCGTCGTCGGGCATGCACGCCACACAGCGCGTCATGAACTTGAGACTGCTCTCGCGGCGTTGCCACGGCTCCACCTCGACTTTATTGTTGTCTGCTGCGCCGTCTGCTTGCGCCGACAGCAAGGCCAGAGCCTTCAGATCGTAGATATGCAGGGCGCGCGACGCCATGGCGACCACCAGCTTCGTTGCGGTGAGGGACAGCGAGAATGGCTTCGAGGGAAGGGGAATGATGGCGGGCAGGGAATCGGGGTTCGAGCCGGCGTCTGGTCGGTGGATGTGCAATGTCGAGTCCCAGGAGCCGGAGATGATGATGTTGTGCTCACGGCTGTAGACGACGCTGCGCACGCCTGCTTCGTGGCTGCTGAGCACCGTCTGTGTTGATGTATTCACATCAATCCTAGCGATGTCAGTTATGCTGTCCACGGGCCATTAAGAGAGAGACTTACTTCTGAACATCCCAGTCCAATCCAGCGGTATAGATCTCGTTCTCGGTCTCGCCAAAACAAACGTCCAGCACGGGTGCTTGCAGCTCAAACTTCTGGAGCAGCTTCCCCTCCCCCACCGCGCCATTCTCATCGCGCAGGTCATACAGATACACATTCTTATCCCATGAGGCCACCACGATCCGTGTTGAGTCGGGGTCGGGAGAGAACTTCAAGGCGGAGATGGCGTCTGCTGGCGGCGACGCCACGGTGAATTGATCTAGGCAGCGGTTAGACGTGACATTATATCATCATAAACACAGAAAAAGGGACTCACTGGACGACATGTCGCGCGCAACCCGGTGGTACAGGAAGAATCCCAATTCCAGTGCCGCTCCGTCGTTAGGCGCATTTTCTGCCATTTCTCACCGCCATCTATGTCATTCCCCGCGATATCGATAAGAAAAAAAAGGTCGACGTTCACATCTCTCTTATAGTTACCAGCATAGCTCAAGATGCCCTTCGCCCAGCTGGTTATTGGCCCCCCGGGTGCCGGTAAGTCCACCTATTGCAATGGCATGCATCAGTTCTTGGGCGCCATCGGCCGCAAGTGCTCCATTGTCAACCTGGACCCCGCCAACGACAAGACTTCGTACCCGTGTGCGCTGGACGTGCGCGACTTAGTGACGCTGGAGGAGATTATGGATCAGGATAAGCTGGGTCCGAATGGGGCGACGTTGTATGCGCTTGAGGAGCTGGAGGAGAACTATGAGTGGCTTGAGGAGGGATTAAAAGGCCTGGGAGGTATGGTTGTACCTCTCACCCAAGAAAGCATGGAGCTGACGAGGGATTAGAGGATTATGTCCTGTTTGACTGTCCTGGGCAAGTCGAGCTATTCACGCACCACCCCTCCATGCGGAATATCTTCTTTCGAATCCAGAAAATGGGATTTCGAGTTCGTATCCCCTCGACATAAAAGACATCAGCAACTAACTCGCACCAGCTCATCGTCATCCATCTCGTCGACTCCTACTCCCTCACCCTCCCCTCAATGTACATCTCCACCCTCCTCCTATCCCTCCGCGCCATGCTGCAACTCGACCTCCCCCATCTCAACGTCCTCACCAAAATCGACAACCTCTCCAACTACGCCCCGCTTCCCTTCAACCTAGACTTTTACACCGAAGTCCAAGACCTGAATTACCTATTACCCCACCTAGAAGCCGAGTCCTCGCGCCTGTCGAATGATAAGTTCGGAGCGCTGAATTCCGCGATTGTGGAATTAGTCGAGGAGTTCGCGCTCGTTGCTTTCGAGACGCTGGCCGTCGAGGATAAGAAGAGCATGATGAATTTGCTACAAGCGATTGATCGTGCCTCTGGGTATGCGTTTGGACCGGCGGAGGGTGCGAACGATACAGTCTGGCAGGTTGCTGTGCGAGAGGGATTGGGGAGCATGGATGTACGGGATGTGCAGGAGAGATGGATTGAGTCGAAGGATGAATATGATGAGATTGAGCGGAGGGAATTGGAAGAGGAGGCGAGGGCGAGAGAAGCTGCTAGCCGGGCTGCGGAGGGGGATTTTGAGGGTGAGGGTGAGGGTGAGGATGAGGATGGCGGCGATGGTGAGGGCGAGATGGATGATTGGAAGGGCCCGCTGGCGGATAGCGGAGTGAAAGTCCAGCGCAAGTCATGATCTCTTGCGAATGGATGCATTGTATTGTATTGTACATAGACAAATCATAAAAAGGGTATCTCATAATAACTATCACCAAAACTCAGTCCTCGTCCTCACCAACCATCTCATCCTCACTCTCGTCCATAATATCAACATCAACCCCGACTAGACCCGCAGAGTCTTTCCCAATGGCACCGCCAACAAGCTCACCCAGAACATCCCTCTCCTCCAATCCCCTCACACGCACAATCTCCCTTCTCGCGCGCCGAATAGCCTCTTCCTCTGCCTTGCGCATCGTCCCGGACACCCTGAGCACCCGAAACACGCAGGGTCGTTTCCCACCGGATCGTTTATCTGGTTGTTCTTGATAGTCTGGGACATGCGACATGTACGTGAGAGCCGTCCAGACGAGTCGGAAGGAAGCGCGCGGACAGCGGATGATTGCTGTTGAGGTTGCGGGGGAGAGGTATTTTACTATTTCGTTTCGGAGTCATCAGTATATGTACTTCCCGTACTAATGAAAGAAAAGAACTCACCATTGATTCCCCCTGCATTCGCGCCGCCTAGTTTGCCCACCCCCCAGTCCCCGAAGAGAGCAGATACTTCCTCCCTCACCATCTTCGCCAACAGGCCCGGTGTCAGGGAACCTGGTGTAGGAGAGTGGATGGATAGCTGTGGAGAGGCGGATGTGGTGTTATTGGGTCTTGTGGATGGGTCTGGATAGAGGATGTCGAGGAGGAGGTAGCGGTTCTTTAGACGGACCATGATTCAATCGATGATCAGGATTTGGATTTGGAGATCGCGCGTGTTGGTGGTTCGTTGTGCGATTGTGGGGGATTTATGGAGGGCAGTAAGTAATTCAGCTGTGGAAGGGAGAATAACGCAGTCTGGGGATTGAGGGAAGGGTGCGTTGAGTGGATGGTAGGTTGGACAGTGGAAGCAAAAAAGATGAGGTTGAGACAAGGTGCGCGATAAGCGATAAGGATCTAGTTCCTAACGACATGTAAACTACATACTGCCAGGGTTCTCCTGCCAGGAGTTACTTACTCTACACAGTTCTTTCTCGTATGCAACATTTCATTAGTCCAGAGTCTAGTCATCTAAACAAATTAAATCAAATAGCGTAGTCGGGTTGCCATTTTATGTCGCTCAACCCGGGCCAGTCAATCAATCAATGCCACCTCGGGCGCAGATACAAAGGAAAACCGTTAGAAAAAAGTAACAAAAGAACTCCACCGTCCCACCGAACAGGAACGGACTATATGCCACCAGCGGACGGCGCTGCAAAAGACACGACGAAAAATCACATATTGACCTCCACGCGGCCCTCGGCACCACCTTTCTGCAGAGCGGGCAGCAGGTACGTGATGTCGTCCCACGGGTGCCGGTACAGACCGGTGCGCAGGCGCTTCTGGTCCAGGTAGTGGGCAATCAGACCGATGCTGCGGCCCAGGACGAACAGACCGTTCAGCACGCCCATGCGCATGTAGTCCTCGACCTCCTCAGCCGAGAAAGCACCGCAGTTGCGGAGCAGGTCCACGAAGCAGACAGCCACGCAGCCGTCGACGTTGAGGATCAGGTTGTCCTTCTTGGAGGTGGTCACCGTCTCGACGGCAATGGCGTAGTCGAGCAGCTTGGTGCTGGGGAAGTGCTTCTTGGCGAACTCCTTGACCAGCTCGACCCGCAGGTCGGGGTTGTTGCGCGACTTGACCTTGTGGCCGATACCGGGGATCAGCTTGTTCTCCTTGCGCATGATGTCCACAAAGTCACGGGGGCTCAGCCCCTTGTCGAAGGCCTTGGCGAACTCCTCGGCGGCACCGTCCAGCGCGCCACCGAAGCGCGAACCGATCGTCAGCAGACCAGACACGAGGGCGCTGATCAGGTCCTTGCCGGCACGGGTGGTGATGATAGTGTTCATGGCACCGGACACGGCGGGACCGTGGTCGGCCGTCAGCATCAGAACCATCTCCAGGAACTTGCTGGCGTAGCGGGGCAGGCGGCGGCGGAACCACAGCAGCGACATGACACCACCGATGCCAATGTCCTCCCGGAAGACATCGGAGATGGGCATACCAGCGTACAGAAGCTCCTGACCACGGTCATCGGAGATGGTGGAGATGAAAGCAGCGGGCTTGCGGACGAGACCCAGCTCCTGGGCCCACGAGTAGTCGATGGGGATCTTGGGCACCACGGGCTCGGGAGCGGGCGTGATGGAGCCCTTCTTGACCTCGGCGTCGTACACCTGCTTGACCAGCGCAGGCATGTCCTCAAAGGTGTCGGGAACGTAAATGCCAGCCTCCCGCATGGCCTTGTTCTTGTGGACAGCGGTCTCCAGCTCGGAGTTGGCCGAGGCGCCGGCGTGGCCGAACTGAACCTCCGTCTTGAACATGCTGGCGCAGGTTCCAATGGCCCAGGCCACAATGGGCTTGGTGATGACGCCCTGCTTGACGGCCTCAATCACACGGTACTCCTCAACACCACCGACCTCACCGAGCAGCATCAGGATCTTGCACTCGGGCTCGTTCTGGAAGCGGAGCAGGTGATCAATGAAAGTGGTGCCAGGGTAGCGGTCACCGCCAATGGCAACACCCTCGTACACACCGTCGGTGGTCTGGGAGATGATGTTGTTCAACTCGTTGGACATACCACCGGACTTGGAAACGTAGCCGACGGAACCCTTGCGGTACAGCTTGGAGGCCACGATGTTGTCCATCATACCACCAGTGTTACCGATCTTGTACGCACCGGGCTTGATCCCACCGACGGTGGCCGGGCCAATGATGGTGATGCCCTTCTCCTTGGCAGCCACCAGGATCTCACGAGCACGACGCTCGGGCACACCCTCCGCAATGATGGCAATTGAGCGGATCTGGGGGTTCTCCATCAGCTCCATTGTGGAGCTGTAGACGGAACGGGACGAAGCGAAGTTAACGACGGTGTCGACGTCCGGGTGCTTGGCCATGGCCTTCTCCACGTCCTGGTAGACGGGCAGGAGCGTCTCGCTGGTACCCCAGTACATCTTGCTGACGAACTGACCACCGAAAGTGTAGATGATACCGGCCACGGAGGGAGTGGTACGCTTGCAGATGAAGTCGAAGTCAAGCATGCCCTGCACGGCGCGGGGTTGCATACCGCTAGAGGAGCTGGTCAATTCGGGTCCTATTGCACGAGGCGGGGCACACTTACTAGACGAAGCATCGTGTCTTGTTGTGGAACAGGGAGTGGTTGAGGGGAGAGAGAACTCGGCTTGGAGGATTGAAGCGAGTGATGTTGTCGTTGGCCGACTGTATGCCGTTGGCGGCGGGCGCAAGAGAGGAAGGCATGATGATCTGGGGAAGGGTGAGAAACGACCAGAAGGGAGTCCAGGAAGAGACGAGGATACCTATTCGTTGCAACACCACGCTGAAAGAATTAATTGAGGAAGAAAAGAAGAAGGGGGGAAGGAAGGAAAGGAGGAAGGGAGTTCTAAGCAAGAGAAAAATGCGAGGCAAGGACTGGCAGATACACTGTACAGCTTGTCCTGCACTAGGCCCAACGTTTGGGGTGCCCCACCGCCCGGTACGGCCGATACCGTCGATGATGGCACGACCGACATCCGCGAGTTGATAAAGTGTTATGGTATGGTCGGATAGGATAGGATATAGTATATGGTCATAGATATATACTTTCTTATAGTTGCCTCTTTTTCAATTGACCCTTTCGCCTTTCACTGCCAGCTCTTCGCGATCGAAGGGTCCCCCGTGCTGGACTGAACCCAGGTGTGTCCATCACCGGTGGAGCTGGTCCCAACCCCCCACATCCGGCGATCCTTCGTTTTTTTTCCTCAACAGCCCAGGGCTACGCCGTACCTTCCAGCACTGCTCTCGCCCGCCCATTCCATTCTGCCCCTGGCCGCTTTTCTCTTTTCTTCTCCCTCCCTTCCTTCCCTCCCCCATCCTCCCATTCTTTCTTCCTCTCCTCCATCCACCACATTCATCCACCACACATCATGTCCGCCAAGTCCATCCTCGAGGCCGACGGCAAGGCCATCCTCAACTACCACCTCACGCGCGCTCCCGTTATCAAGCCCACCCCTCTGCCTGCCTCCTCCACACACAACCCGCCCGCTCGTCTGGCCTCCCTCTCTTTCCCCGACGACAAGGCCGTCAAGGATGTCCTCGACCAGGCCGAGGTCACCTACCCGTGGCTGCTCGCCCCCGGCTCCAAGTTCGTCGCCAAGCCCGATCAATTGATCAAGCGTCGTGGCAAGAGCGGTCTGCTCGCCCTGAACAAGACCTGGGCGGAGGCCCGCGAGTGGGTGGAGGCCCGTGCCGCCAAGGACGTCACCGTCGAGGGCATCGTGGGTGTGCTGCGCACCTTCCTCGTCGAGCCTTTTGTGCCGCATCCCGACGGCACCGAGTACTATGTCTGCATCACCTCCGTTCGTGAGGGCGACTGGATTCTGTTCACCCACGAGGGCGGTGTTGATGTCGGTGATGTCGATGCTAAGGCCGAGAAGCTCTTGATCCCCGTCAACCTGAAGAACTTCCCCTCCAACCAGGATATTGCCAGCACGCTGCTGAGCAAGGTGCCCGCGGGTGTCCACAACGTCCTGGTGGACTTCATCTCCCGCCTGTACGCTGTCTATGTCGACTGCCAGTTCACCTACCTGGAGATCAACCCTCTGGTCGTCATCCCCAACGCGGATGCGACCTCGGCCGAGGTTCACTTCCTCGACCTGGCGGCCAAGATCGACCAGACCGCCGAGTTCGAGTGCGGCACCAAGTGGGCGGTTGCCCGCAGCCCCGCCGCTCTGGGCATGCCCGTCCTGGCTTCCGGTGATGGCAAAGTCAACATTGACGCTGGTCCGCCAATGGAGTTCCCTGCCCCCTTCGGCCGTGAGCTGAGCAAGGAGGAGAAGTTCATCTCCGAGATGGACGCCAAGACTGGTGCTTCCCTGAAGCTGACCGTCCTCAACGCCAACGGCCGTGTGTGGACCCTCGTTGCGGGTGGTGGTGCTTCCGTCGTCTACGCCGACGCCATTGCCTCGGCTGGCTTCGTCAGCGAGCTGGCCAACTACGGCGAGTACTCCGGTGCTCCCACCGAGACCCAGACCTACAACTACGCCAAGACCGTGCTGGACCTGATGCTGCGTGCGCCCATGCACCCCGAGGGCAAGGTTCTGTTCATCGGTGGTGGTATTGCCAACTTCACCAACGTGGCCAGCACCTTCAAGGGTGTGATCCGGGCTCTGCGGGAGGTTGCCCCGGTGCTCAACGAGCACAAGGTGCAGATCTGGGTTCGCCGCGCTGGTCCCAACTACCAGGAGGGACTGAAGAACATCAAGTCCGTGGGCGCCGAGCTGGGCATGGACATGCACGTGTACGGCCCCGAGATGCACGTCAGTGGCATTGTGCCGCTGGCTCTGCAGGGCAAGAAGACCGACGTCAAGGAGTTTGGCGAGGCATAAACCGACTTTTTGTGTTTCTTTTCTAATGTTCTCTCTTATGTTTTGTTTTCTGCAGCGTCCACTCCGTTGCATGGGTTTGTGGTATAATGCATGGCATGAATGATTTGCGGGATAAATCTTCCCGTGCTGGTCTGGTCGAGGGTCTGGCGTTTGTTTCCACACCCTAAGCCGACGTACATGATTGATTAGAGTTTGACCGTCAAGGGAATTTAGACTGAGTCCCTCGGATAATAAATCGATACATCTATCTCACAATTGTGTTACCTTTTCCTGGTGGTGTCCGTGTAGAAAGAAAGAAAGAAAGAAAAAAGTGCCCTAAGCATGACAGTACCATACGGGATATATTACCAAGACATAGCTCCAGACTCCACCAGAGCTCCTGAAAAACAACCCCGGATCCGCCGGCGATCCAGATCAGATCAGATCTTCAGGCACAATGGCAGATAAGGTCGGGACCGTGCTGGACAGGGACCGAAAGGGGTGGTTGGTGGCATTGCCGAGGGTGTGCGCGCCAGTTCCGCTGCCCCGAGATAGGGTGCCGGACGAGCGGAGGCGTGGATGGGTCCGTTATTCCTCTTTGGTCAATGGTAGGGGCAGTTAGGGCGGACTGCTAGGTACAGTTGAAAAGAGACCCTGCGCAGAGCTCTCTATAAATTTGTTTGTTTTATATCTCTTCTGTATTGCAACTCGGGCCATCCACACCTACTACTATGGACTCCGCATAGGAACTAGCAGATCGATACAGTTCTTCGCTTGGATGAACAAGCAAGAGTTGCCAGATCCACTCAATGGGTTGACTACTAACCTCCCAGTAGAGATTGATACACGTTTGCACTATTATTGTGATGATATAGACTGGTTATTCCGCATCTAACTCCATGAATACCTCTGCGGGAATGACTCCATCTCGGTCCCCTCTCCAGACACAGGCGCATCACCCTCACAAGTAGTTATACCGCCAAATCAAACAGTCAACTAAACACATCCTCGTCACATCTAGCCGCCAAACCGCTGGAGAATCGCCTCTCCATCCGGAAACTGCGACATCGCCGTCGGCGGCCGTGACGGGCCGGGCAGCCGAGTTCGGTGCTGCGGTTTCGCTGCCGCACTGGCCACCCTCTCAGGCGTACGATCACGATGACGATTCCGCATATTCCACGGCGAGCGATTCGTGGGCGGTGGCATCGCCACAGCAGCGGCATCTACATCCTTTGTTCGCACTCGCTTGGAACTGCCCGTCCCGCTGCGCTGGTATCGGTGTAGCTGCTCTACGCCGTTGGCCGTGATGGGGTATGCCGGGGTCGGTGGGCGGCGAGGGATGGAGGATGAGGCTGTCGGCATCGGCGGTGGACCGGGCTGGACGGGAGGGGGGCCACTTCGGGAGACCCTGTCCAGCGAGTGCAGGGTCTGCGAGACGCTGTCGGACGCGGCGGTCTGCATTTGGGAGCGCATTGCACGCGCCTTCAGCAGGTTGTAGAGGTTTGTCATCTGGGATAGCTTCTTGGATTTCTCGCGGTAGAGCTCGGCGAGGTCTTGGTTCTTTTTGTGCAGTTCGTCTTGCGTTGCTTGCATGTCTGGCCGACGGGTTAGTTTGGCTTCCAGCGGACTGGGGGCAGAGCTGCTGACCGACAACTTTGCTTTGCAGAGAGGATATCTCGGTGTTGGCGTTGTGGATGACCTTGTCCATCTGCGTGCTGAGGCTGGAGTACTTTTCCGTCAGAGCTTTGCCGAGGAATTCCTGGTAGAATCTGTGTTGTGTGAGTAACTTCGCTCGTCCGTTGCGTCTTATAATCCAGTGCATACATTTCCTGAGTGGTCTGATACGACCAGAACCCCAGTGCGCGACCGGCACATTCGACAATGGTGCCTGGGTCCATCCCGCTCAACACGCTGGTCTTGTAATCCTCTGTCGGGTTCAGGACAGTGGACACGGCATCGTCTGGGTTGACGAGAACAGTCTGGCAGGCAGGGCAGCGACGGTGGCCTGCAGTGGGATGCGACAGGCCCAGGCTATCGGCGCAGCGAAGACAGAAGATATGGCTGGTCGGGTCAGCGCTGGCCCTCCGCATGGGGGTAGTATACTCACGAGCAAGTCGTCACCACTGCTCTCTCCTTCAGTTGAGTGCGACATTTAAGCGAGTTGCACCTGAGGGAGAAGTCCATGATTGAGAATTATTGGGTGGATGAAGGAGGGAAGGGTGGAGGTCACGGGATGCTTGTAGTATGTACATTCACTCGAAGAAGAACGTGTTCCCCAGCGCGTCTCGCCTCGTCGAAGTCATCTTTTCCTCAAAGTCTTTGCCCGGCTCGTACTCATGCCACAGACTCGCTGGGTATATATGCTTGTTCTTCTCATACCACCGCCGGTCCACCACTTTGGTCTGCGTGGGATCTTTATCTGCACCTTCTAGTTGGTCGTCACTGGGTCGGTATAAGGGGTCGTTATCATTGGCACTGGCGGGGGGAGGCTTGTCTGAATAGTCAAAAAGCAAGCCGCCGGTGCGAGAGTAGTTGGGTATCCGATTGGCGATGAAAAAGTAGAACTCGTAGTGCTGGAGGTGGGTTAGTACATAGATAATTCCACCAGGCAAAGAAGACCACTGGACTTACATGAGGAATAATGACCTCCCCCTTCACCAACATTAAATCGTCCACACTGACCCGGGCCCATTCCCGCCGGGTATCCTGTCGCGCCTTGGATGGGTTATTGGCACCTCGAACGCCCAACTCCGCGCCAACTTTGCGACACCGGTCCAAAAACAGCCAGACATGGTCCCCCTTCTTCACCTTGACCGTTCCGGCTGGGACATTCGTGCCATCGTGAAAGACAAACGGGATCAACATCTCCGTATTCTTCACGGCCTCCTGCATCGCCAAAAACTCCTTGCGCAGGGCCTCGCGTGCCTGTGCCTCGGCCTCGATGGACGCCTTGGTCAGGGCTTTGGGTGGCGGCGGCGCATTCGGATTGGCTTTCATGCGCCGCGCCGCAGACCCATCGTCGACGGGGGTCTTGGATGCAGACCGCGAGACACTCAGCTCCCGTGGAGTGCCCGTCCCAGACTCTTCTTCCCCGGTTTCGTCATCGCCAAACGAGAGCTTGCTTTTCGCCAATGGCTTCTTTTTCTTTTTCTTCGGAGGCCCCTCACTCCGTGGTGTCATCGACCTGTTTACGCGCGATCAGCTTGGTGGCGCGCCGAGATGTCTGGAACAAAACTTACCCGTCTGTTACCTCGCCGGCGGATGGGGTCGCGCTTCGGGAGTTACCAGATCCCAGTCGCCCTAGCGACTTGTCATGCGCCTCGCGCTCCTTCTGCTCCAAGACTTCGGCGCGCCGCTTTCGAAAGTCGGACAGGTGGACGAGGCCGACTGTTTGTGACTTGAGCATATCCTCGGCGGACACACTCTGGCCCGTGAAGGACCGAGGTGTCGAGGTGTTGCTCTCTGGCTCGGAGGGTGCCATGGTGCTCTGCTGTGAGTTGTGGTGCTGGTCTGGCTGGAAAGAAAGTCGCTAGAAGAAAACCACTGACGTCTGTAGATGGGCACGTGACTAGATTGAGGTCGCCAATACGCGACCAAAATGTGAAGAGAATGAGGATAAAGATCAATTGATCAATTTATTCTTTCAATTTTTGGTTGATTACTGAGTGACATGGTTTCGAGAATTGTAGTTGAAGTGGTTGCAAACACGCCAAACTCCTCTTGGTCGATCATCCTCTTGGTTCCAATTCCAACTCCTTGACACAATCACAGCCACCATGGACGACGAAGAGGACGATTTCTACGATCCGGCGGATACAGTCCCGGCTCAGGCGCAGAATTCCGCACACGATACTGGCCAGCCGCAGGACAACCACGAGATGGACGAGGAGGAAGAGGTAGAGGAGGAAGACGACGAGGTTCGTGTGCACCGTCGCGCGTCGGGTGCTTCTGCTAACCCGCTTCCCAGGATGATTTCAACATTATCACAGAGGCCCCTGCCGATGCGCCGCCTCCAGAAGTGTAAGTAGCTACTCAATCCTCCTATCCAAGTCTCCTACTGATGCCCTGTAAAGCTCCCATCCACGCCATGCAAGCTTACGACAAGAACCGCAACGACCCTCTTCTGTCGATTCTTTCGCCTCCAAATCTGCCACACCCTCCGCAGCCCCTCGGCACGACTCGCAGACCCCCGTTCCTGCAACCGCGACAACCCTCAAACCCACCACCCCCCAAAAACCGGGGTCCGCCTATCCGGCCATCCACACCTCCACCATCGATACCAATGGCAATCCCGTGCACCCGGCAACGGGCAAGCCCATAATGTCCAGCGACATGGACACCGACTTCCCAACGGACGACAAGCCCTGGCGCCGGCCCGGGACCGACATGACGGACTATTTCAACTACGGGTTCGACGAGTTTACGTGGGCGAGCTACTGCATCAAGCAACAAGAGGTGCGCGGCGAGGTCGGCGGCCAGAAGAAGCAATTGGACGATATGCAGGCATTTATGACGATGGGCATGCCGCAAATGCCTGGCGCCCCAAGTGGTGCGCCGGGTGGTGCTGCGCCGGCGGCGATGCCGGGGATGCCGGGGATGGACATGTCGCCGGATATGATGCAGGGGATGCTCGCGACGATGATGGCACAGGGTTTAGATCCGTCGTCTATGGATCCAATGTCATTTATGCAGCACGCGCAGGCCATGATGGGCGGGCAGGGCGGTGGTCAACCAGCGCCGCAGGGCTTTGGGCAAGGTGGACAGCCGCAAATGGGCTATGGCGGCGGGTATGACCAGCGTGGGAATTATGGGGGGCGTGGACGGGGGAGACGGTGGTAAAATTCTGTGTAGTGCTTATTCTATTCTCAGCGTTCAATATGAAATGAATAATATCCATCCATGATGGTGGTGTAGTTCAAGTGTTTGGATGTACAACCAAGTCTTGGCATTCTGGAAATTTCTCGGCTGGATCTTCTTCTTCCCCCAGTTTTCTTCTCTTCCTTTCTCCATCCCCCCAACCAGCAGTCCTTTCAGCCCATCCACCCTCCCTGTTTTTCTGAGATTACCTCTCTCTGCTCACCTTCCGTCGCAATGGTACGTCAACCCTCCTCTCCACTCCCTGGCTCCTATTTGCTTGGCCATGGAGCTACTCAGCTCTCTCCCGATCTCATCCGCCCAACCAAACACCTCCCCATAAAACCAACCTGCCCTGCTAACTGAATTGCCCACGTCCAGTCCATCCTCCGCAACATCAAGAGCCTCGCGCCCCTCCTCGACCGCGTCCTGGTCCAGCGCATCAAGCCCGAGGCTAAGACCGCCTCCGGCATCTTCCTCCCCGAGAGCAGCGTCAAGGAGCAGAATGAGGCCCAGGTCCTCGCTGTCGGCCCCGGTGCCATGAGCAAGGATGGCAAGCTGATTCCCATGGGTGTCGCGCCTGGTGACAAGGTTTTGATTCCTCAGGTATGTGCTTTTCCGCCTGCTCTTCCGTGGGATTCCGTGAGATTCCATGTCTACCGGGTTCGAGATTCGGGATTCATGCGAGGATGAAGCGCGGAGTCTTTGCGGTGGTATCTTTCCGGAACTACAATTTTCTGACTTAATTGGTACAGTTCGGTGGAAACGCGATCAAGGTCGGCGAGGAGGAGTACACCCTCTTCCGGGACCATGAGTATGTTCCATATGTTGACCCATTGTCTCTGCCCTTGCGCTAACGTATCCCCCAGCATCCTGGCTAAGATCAAGGAGTAAATTTCTTGAATAACCGGTCTCGCCATCTTCCCTATCCCGTTCTCTCGCCCGTCCGTGCCGGTGATCTCTTCCGCTATAAATCGTAGAAGGGATACCGGATGGCAGGTGATGTGTATTATACTCGCCTAGCTCGACCCGTCCCCAAAGAAAAAAAATACTATAACCGCGGAGAGAATCAGGACTTGGTTTTCTTTGTGCTTGCATATGTGTGTGTTTGGCTTTGTTTGAAGCGCTCGATTGTTGCCCTTGGGGTCTTGCATGTTGTCTCTCCATGTACTTTTAAAACGCCCGCGACTGCATGCCCTGCCCGGTCTTTGGGCTGAGTTTGTAGTCGGTAATTCGGACATGACCATCTCCTCTCAAACTTCCACTGTTCGTATAGCAAGATCCTACCCGTAATTTCAAGTTCGACTGCGTATATCTATTGTATGCTGTGCCTTGCTGTATTGATTGCTTCGAAGTAGGATTATTATTATATAGAACGAGTTGGACTGCAAGACCCGGATTATTGATTATGGAGAGGCATCGCCGGCGAAATATATATCAGTCCTCATTGGCCAGCAAGCTACTATATATTTCTCACTCCTTTTGAAGCAAACACAGCCCCTTTGAGAACATAAAATATTCATATAACATAAGCAAGATAATCACTCATCCTCGTATCCTCTCTCATACCTCCCACAAAGGCTCAACAGCAGTCTCAACTCTCCTGAGCACACGAGACCCAATCAACGGTCCGAAACGCGAGATCCGGTGTTCAGAGGACATCTCGATAAACGCAGCGAAGGAGGATGGCTGCACCTCTCTCGAGTCAAGAACAATGGTGGTAGTATCACTGTACTTGTCCTCTGGCACTGCAAGCTTCGCATCCATGTCCAGCACGGCGCGCGCAGCGAATGGATTGAGACCGATCTGCCGGAGGAAGATCTCCCAGTGACATTCTCGATCGTGGACATAATCCAGTCCCTCTGCAACCACGTTGCTGAGTGACTGCATTTGTGTTTCTGTACTAGATACAAGTGCACGGTGTGTGGCAGCCAGACCGAGAATCCACTCCGCCACTATCTCCGGCGAAGACTGGACCAGCAGCGGGACGACGGTGGTTTCTTTCGAAAACGATGCGCAGAATCCGGAAAGTGAAGAGATCCCCTGCAGAGTCCGCACATCTATCTTTATCAGTGGGTGCGTATGTCCTTCCGTATGGAGTGCCGTTCCAGCATGGCTGATGAGAACGTAGAGACGTTCGTAGCGGGGAAGAAGACGGAAGATACGTTCGCGTAGTGGAGAATTGATCCCTTTTATTGCTGTGACGTGCGGGTCGTCGGGTTTGTGGCCGGGAAGGTAGAGCTGTGTCACGCCTTGGGAAGTTGTCAGGACGATTCCTGTGTTTGGGGAGATGATCACGTCGGCTTCGGGTGGGATGTTGTGAGGTTGGCGGGTGGTTTGGATGTGTGTTTTTGGAAGTGGGATCTGGGTATATTCTCTGTAGAGCATTCTGGGAGCCGGAATGCTTGTTTCGAGATGGTGTATGAGTCGGGTGTGGGTTTTGAGAAGACTGGATGATAGGAAGAGCAACGCCGGAGTCGAGACTTGATCTCCCTGAAGAATACTTCCTGGGAACGGGATATTATGCATGACATGAAGAGATCCTTGTGTAGGAGTTTCGTTTGAGGTAGTCGTGGTCGGTGGAAATTCAGGTGTAGGTGCCTTTTGCCGGCTCTCGTTTTTCATTTCGGAAAAGTATGGACTGCTCACTGCGCTTTTGGGTTTGCTGACTCCCCGAGTCTCCATGAAGGTTGACAAAGAGCCCAGAAGGATGGCAGATGAGTCTGCATTTTGGTGAGATGATGTGGGCGAGAGTCGCAAACCAGAGGACCGACTGTCATGCTTCAATAAAAGACTGATGTTCTCACTAGACTGTCGGTATGTTGCACTGCTCGTTGAAACAGAGTTTGTAGCAGGTGGTGTTGACAGAACAGTCGATATTGCAGGTTGATCGAGATCCATGTCCTCATCGTGAGTGTGGATATCGTCTACACTTAGAGCTGCTTGTGCCATGCGGACCAGGTCAATGGTGTTATCCTGTCGAGGCATTGTAGAGCGTGTATTCTCTTCACTTGACGGTGAGCGTAGATCCAATCTATTTGTCAAAATAGTGGTCGAGTCTCTCCCTCGATTGTAGATAGGTGTGCATGGACGAGGTAGCCCACGGCCTCCCTCGACGTTTTGTGAAGCAGATGAGATTTGGTCAATTGCATGTTCCCCAGACAACTTTCTGCCATAACGACTGTTCCTGAATGTATCCGGCGTCACAGGACTCGGAAGCGAGTGCGACCTCGAGTCCTTTTCAAAATAGTATGGATCAAGTGTCGCGCTGTCTGATTTGCCTGAGACGTGCTATACCCCTAATGAGTGAGCTGCAAGTGGAGAGTGATGAAAGATACTGACCCGCCTCTGTAACATCATGTTCCGAAAACACGCTTCTATATCCTCTTTGGACAGCCGTTTCCCGCTCGGTATCAAGACGAGAGACTCTTTGCTGCAATCAAGCCTTTCAGACATCATTTCCGCCATACGTCGATCAATTGTTTCCTTCAGTTCCTGATACTCCCTAGGACAAGACGGAGAGATTGCAGAAGGAAACAACACTTCCACATCACGATCGCCCAGACGAGATACTGGTGTTGAAAGCACCGACTCTGCCTCTGCCGTGAGGAGCAGATCCAGTTTGAGGGAATCATCGCGTTGAACAGATGGCAAGAGGGCATCCCAGTTGATCTGGCCGTCCAGTGTTTTGCCTCGAATGATACTCGACAGGAGAGCAGCTTCCGGGTGACCGATCTCGAGTTTCTCTGCTTCGAGGTGCCATTCTGCCTGGGCGCGTGCTCTGTCAATGGGACGGGAGTAGAAGGTGTTCGTCGCCAGGTACGAGAGAGGATCTTTGGTGGGCACTGCGATGCCATGGAATCGAGCATATTGCAGGAGGGAGGGCCGGTGTTGTGTCGCCATGGGGAGATGAGACGGGAGAATGTTCCACTACAAACCATTCCATGTCAAACGGATTACAGTATAATGGCCAGTCCCATGACTTGGATAAAATGGAATTATCAGATAACAAATGATTCGCTAAGTGCAAGCAATCTGGTTTTATTATACATGGCATTTTATTCAGTCGTTGTAGTTCGACTGGCGCGACCCGTCCTTGTTGACTGCCGGCAGTCCATACAAGGCATTCATCTCTTCCTCCTGTGAGCGGCCCCATTCTTCCAGTACTGGCCGCTCAGCCTGGCAGGCCACACGGATCCCATGGCGGCGATGGGGCGCAAAGCCATAGGACGCGGAGTGTGTCTATATGCCGAGTCAGCCAATTGAACAACCCAAAGAAAAGAAGAAGTCTTACGGTCGTCCGATTATCCCAAATCGCAACGTCATCCTCTCCCCACGTAAACCGCGCATGCATCTCTTGCGTCGTGGCCACCACATCCGTGAGATACTTCACAATGGCATCGCTCTCCGCGGAGGGGATGCCCACGATCTTCGTCACAAAGCCTGGGTTGAAGAACAGTCCGTTCCAGCCGGTGACCGGGTTTGTGCGGATGATCGGGTGTTCTGTTGTGACCGGGTCGCGACGAACGGGGCGGCCAATGGCGCGGGAGTCATTCGCTTGCATTTTCGCCGAGTGCAGGGCTGTCAGGTTCTTCAGGTAGGTCTGCATGTGCGAGGAGAGCACGTCGTATGCGGCGTACTGTGAGGACCAGAGCGTGTCGCCGCCGCCACCACTAGGGGGTCCCGAGAGGAGTTTTAATGAGGTGTAGGAGGGTGGTTGTTCTTCATAGGTCACGTCTGAGTGCCAGAGGAAGCTGGGAGTGAAGAGGGCGCGGTTGTCACCGGAGTTGTCACCCGTAAAGACGACGTGTACGTCGTCGAGGTCTTTCCTCTTTGGCACGGCGGTGGTGGCATGCTGAACCAATCCGGTCAGTACGTTATTTGGACAGGGAATAGGAAGGCACCCACCTTGTGTAGTTTGCCAAAGTACTTCCCCAGCTCGCGCTGGGCCTCAACATCAAAGTTCTTCTGAGAACGGAAAAAAACAACACCACGCGTAGCGATCAGACGAGCGAGGTCATCGCGCTGCGCGTCGTTCAGTCGGGCCAGGTCCACTCCCCGGACCTCGGTGCCGATCTTGGGTGTGTAGTCCGAGATACTCGTGGCATCCTGGAGCAAGTTGCGGAACTTGGGGTCTCCGCGAAGACCCTTGTCCTCGTAGGGCGTGTATTCCAGCGGAGCCCAGTGGACGTCCGGGAAGGAGGGCAGCAGGTCTTCATGTGGATAGTCGATGTGTTGTTTCACGGCCGTGCGACCGGGCTCATAATCGAGCTTGTTGTTCTCTTTGAACTCTTTCTTGGGGATGGTGAAGTGGCCCCAAGTGTAAGTCTGGGAGGGCATAGTAGTCGGAGTGAAAACGTGCTCTTCGAGTGAAGGTGCCATGATGATTAATATCTGCTGAAGTAAATGTTGCGTGCTTGAAGAGATGATGGCCAGGGCCAAGATCCTTTATATAGATTCCAAGGTTGGGTTGATCTATATCAGGCTGATTGCTTAGGAATGGCTGAAGAACCACGACGTACTCGGAGTTGTCGGAGATCGCGCCATCGCCCGACGCCATGGCCCAAGACAAGGATCGAAGCACAAATTAAGGTCGAAGATGACGAAAGCAAAGGCAAGGTTCCCCCGGAATTGTGCAAGATGAGTGATCTTGGGGGTCGGGGGGCAAAGGGGCCTAAATCACGCCATTTGCGCTGACGTTGAAGGCGAGATTGGCCATCGCCGCCAAACCAACGGTCGTGACTTCACCGCTTATTGGGGCTGTGGGAAGAACCAATGGTAGCGGTGAGTAGTACAGACTGGATGGACTCGGTGATCCTCAGGGGGATCGTCGTGGCGGAGCTGATTGAGATGGTTTAGATCGCTAGTGCGGCGGTTGGATTTAAGCTGCTGCGCTAAGGGCCGATCACGCAAGACGGCCGCATTTTGGCGTCGGAACCGGGTGAAACCAGTGCCACGCAATTATTATAGTCTAGGGGGCAGGAGGCAAAGTAAGGGAATATATTTTTAGGTGCTTGTATGTAGGCGTCCAGTGATTTGCGATCTTTGGGAGCTCGGCCTGGGATTCGGGTTACGCATAGTTACTCCGTAGAAGAGGTGGGAAGGACTCAAAGGGTAGTCAATTCCTAAATGCCATTGAGAAGTGTCGCAACTATCCCTACCGCCTCTCCCCGATAGACGGCGGCCCCAAAGCCACCTCCTGCACCCGCTCCGACACACTACCCAGCCGCGCCGCAACTCCCAGGATGCCCGCTTCCACATCGCCCAGCACGGCCGCCAGCTCGTTGATCGACGACTTGGGCGTGGAAGAAACTGCACCGTCGCGCGACTTGGAGCTGACGAAATCGTTGATCTGGCGGTTCAATGTCAACTCCACGCCGTGCAGATGGTCTTCAATTTCCTTCAGGTTGCCCTTGTACCGCTCCAGCACGGTCCCCATCTCATCCGACCGCTGGGAGAAGTAATCCACCAGGTTAACCGGCACGCCGTTCACAGTGGTCGCAGTGGACGGGTCGCCCTCCACATCATCCGGGAGAGCGAGGGTGTTCTTGCGGGTCGAGCGCAGGGATTGGCGGTCAGGAACCTTTTGGTCTTGCGCGGACCACCATCCACCGCCAGCCGACTGGTACTGCAGTGGCAGTTTTAGCGTGTCGACGGCCCGGAAGGCCACCTGCGCCTCGGCTGCGTCCCGCGTGACGAGGTTGCGCAACTGGTCGATGTCGCTCGCATCATTCTCCAGGGCGTGTTGCATGGTCTCGAGCTTGCCTTGCACGAACTCGACGTCGTTGGGGATCGTGTTGCCTTGTTTCTCGATGGTGGGGAGCATGTCGGCCACCTCGTGGCAGACTTTCATTTGGTTGAGGATGTGGTTGTCGATGATCTCGATGTGGTTGCGGATCTCGTCGGCGCAGCTCTCGAATTTAGTCGTGGGGAGCAGGTTGCTGACATCCACCTTCACCCCCGGAACCACCGTCCCGGTAGCTGCGGTGCTTTGCTGTAGAGGCTGTTGTGCGCCTTGGGTAGTGCTTTGGTTGCCGAAGAGGGAGAGAGTAGGCTTTTGCGGTTGTTGCTGTTGTTGTTGCTGTTGCTGCTGCGGTTGTTGCATGGTACTCTGAGCTCCGCCACTAATTCCTCCCGTTAGCTAGACGCCGAATCAAGACTGTGATTCACTCACAAGAGACCTCCGCCGGTCATTGTCGAACCGCCCAGCCCACCGAAGGCCGGTTTGGCCTGGGGCTGTGTCGTGGTGGTGCTGGCTCCTAGACCTCCGCCAAAGAGACCACCACCCGTCATCCCACTTGGAGGGGCGCCGGGGTTGGCAGCTGCCGCACCACCGAACATACCGCCTGTCTGTGGCTGGGAGGTGGTGGCTGTCGCGCTCCCGAACAGTCCGCCGGCGCTCGTTGTGGCAGCCTGCTGCTGCGGTTGCTGCTGCTGCTGACCACCCAGACCGGAAAACATATTGGACCCAGTGCCCTGAGGCTGCTGCGTATTTCCTCCGAGACTGCCGAACAGCCCACCCGCTGGTTTGTTTTGTGTGGTCGCGGCTCCGGGGTTTGAGAAAAGACCCCCAGCGGTGTTTGTTGTCCCCGGTGTAGAGGTGGAATTTGTAGTCTGTGAATTTGCGCCACCACTATTGGATGAAATCTCTGTTAGCGACTTCGCTCAAGCTTGTCTGCGAATGGGTGCTTCGCCTGCAGCTGGAATGACGATCGATAGGATGGAGCCAGCAGCGCCAGCGACGAAGGCAAGGCCCAGGGAATGAATGGGGAACTGACAATAGAGAGTTGGCAGAGCCTGTGTTGATGGACAGGCCACCCGTGGAAGCCTTGGGCGCAAACATGCTGGAATGCGATGGTCAATGGCCCCTTGAGTCGAGGATTCACCAAGAAGTTGCGATAAGAATTGGGCCGGGGAGCACCCGGGGAATGGTTTTGCCGAGCCGACTGTTTACTTCGTCCGATTGATTTTCATTCACCACCAACAAACTCAAGGCTATACCATATAATTCGAGGGTTCATATTATGGAGGCGGAATATTTAGTTATGTATATCATATTAATTTCCTCCGACAATATCCTAGTGGTCGAGAAGACGGGCGATGCCCCCGCGATCAGGTTGGAGTTTGGCCCGATTTGTGGGAGTATGAAAAGGCTTTATTTGGTGGTCAGCATCGGAGCTGATGATTAGGTATTATTGTGAGCCAGACCAAGCCGTGCGATTCCCAAGCGTTCGAGACTGATACCGAACTGGAGATGATTGGAAATGGTATACTTCATGAATAGACCACGCGAAGGCGGTCAGGGACACTTTATTCCTAATCGCGACGACGCAGGACCGACCGACCTGGTGACGGTTTGGAGTGTAACGATAGGAAAAGCCGAGAGAAATAAATCCCTGGTATGCATTTTTGTCTTGTGGATTGTGGATCATCATTATTGCGACGGACTGGGAGGATTCAAAGCTCTAAAGATGGAACGCGGCTAATTCAAGTCCCAGGGAGCATCTCGGCCATTCACTGCTGGCAGCCCGGCATCGTAGGCGCCAGCATGATGGCGGAATAATTCATTCACTGCATCCCTACTCCACCATCAAGTCCAGTCATTCTGACCAACATGGCCAACACAAAAATGGCCGATTGGAAGCCAAGATGTGTGGCCTCAACCAGTCCACCCGCCAACAAATCTCCAGAGCAAAAGCAGATTTCTGATGGATCTGCCAGCTTCTTCAAGAGTGCGGAGTGGTGAGATCTGATATCCCTTGCCAGCGACATCCAGACAGAAACTAACTTCTCCAGGACCCCAGACGGAACAACACTCCTAACAGATTCGGCGGATCACCACATCCGAACTTTCATTCTGTACGTGTGATCTCCCTTCTTTGCTCTTGACCACCTGTCTGACTGAACCAGACCGCCGGACCTGCTCGAAGAAGAGTCAGTCCACCACATCTCTCCATATTCGACACTTCCCTCCGCGGAACCCACTTACTCCACGGCTGTCTACCCCTTCTATTCCCTGCAGGACCCATCCACCACTCTGTTTCTGTCCTCCGTCCGGGACCATCCTATCCGGCTGGCATCGGCGCTTGCTCCAAGCAACTTGGCAAGCTACTCCCTGGTTCACCCAACCACCGAAGCATATATCACTCCTCACTCGATGATCTATCCTTCCACCATGGGCGGGACCCACTTCCTCACGGGTTCGGACAGCCTTATCTGTCTGTTCGATATTTCTCGCACTGGCAGCGATGGCCCCGTCTCCCGGATGCCCACTATCCCCAGTAAGCGGAAACAAATAGTTGGCGGCGGTGTCGGGATGAAGGGGATAGTCTCAGCATTGGCCGTGAATCCCGCGGGAGATGGGATTCTCGCGGCAGGCACCTTCACCCGACACATTGGCTTGTACAGTTCCAATGGTTCCGGGGAGCTCATTGGTACGTTCAGTATCGCCAAAACAGAGGCGAATCGTGATATCGGTGGCCGGGGGATCACCCAGCTCGTCTGGAGTCCCTGCGGCAGATACTTGTATGTTGCAGAACGCAAGAGTGACGGGGTGCTGGTGTATGATATTCGCGTCACAGGCCAGATGCTAGGGTATCTTCGCGGGCGCAAGGCTTTTACTAACCAGCGCATGAAAGTCGATGTTGTTCCCGCTGGGGCCGATGGCTCGCATGAGGTCTGGGCGGGAGGCACCGATGGATTCATGAGGGTGTGGAAGGACCCCATTTATGCTGCTGGTGGACAGGACCCGGATTGGGAATGGAAAGTGCATGATGGTAGGAGTGTCATTCCCCTAAACAGAAAACTGGCTGACTCCAGATAGATGCGGTGACCAGCACAGTGTTTCATCCGACGGGGAACGTGGTTGCGACCTGTTCAGGGCAACGACACTTTGCCAATGACGACCAAGAACAAGCCGTGAGGGCGGATAACAGTCTGAAAGTGTGGTCAATGCCGTTTAGTGTTGAAGCCGAGGACCAGGAATTATATTCTGATGGCTCGCCACAACACAATGGCGGGGAGGTGACTTGAACAAGCAGCGCCCATCGTTGCAATCAGCAAGCTGATATCAAAGTGATATAAATCAGTTGTGGCCTACCAATGTCAAAATATCAAAGTGGTGGTCTGTGTTGTTGTTCCGGTCGTTCTTTCCCTATCCGGCAACTCCCATCGTGCCTTCCCTCGCCGCAACACCTCGTTACCCCTTCCCGATTAGGAAGGTTAGGGCTGCCCAACAAGCATGTCATTGTGGCTGCCTTGATTCGGCGCGCAACATCAATACCCATTCATCTCCCTCTCCATTCAGATCAATAATCAATACACCCTCGACAATCGCCTTCGCTCCCATTCTTGCGCTCCATGCGCCTGAATAGGTTCAATCGGCCTGAATGGCTCATTGATCTCCCTCCCCGCGGTGAATTCTGCTCGGGTGGACATAAGGGCTTCGTCTGAGCGGCTCTTCTGTGCTTCATCCGTCCTCCTCCTTCGTTCGTCCTGTCTCTTCTCTTCCGTCTTATCCTTCATATTTCCCTTCCGTCCTCTTTCTCTCTCGCTCTTCGTCTCTCTGCTTTTGAGCGTGTATCAATATCCTGTATTCTTTCTTGCCGAGATCCTGCTCTCTCTATTGTTCAACCTTTCATCCATATCTTGTATCTTTTTCAATCTACCACTCCATCACATCCTGTCTGCTCTCTCGCCATCATGTTGGGAGGCAACTCCAACAAGCATGTCCGCGGAGGGTTCATTGACCCAACCCTGTTGACCACTGAGCCGACCTTCGACAAGTACATTGACACTCTCTTCGAGGAGGCCGTTTCGGACGCCATGCAGGCAGCCTCTTCTCCTTCTCCTCCTGCTGCCGCTACGGAACAGCCTGTCTCGGCTTGCAAAAGCATCGTCTCTACTTCTTCGCCTGCTGCGCCTGTGGTCATCAACCTCAATACCTCCATTACGTCTACTCCTGCCAAGGCCACCTCGAGCAAGAAGCGCTCTGCGGCTCCTCCGAAAACTCCCTCGCCGCAGAATGTTCCTTCTCCCAAGTCTTCCGCTCCGGTGCATGTCATCTCCTGGGAGCATATTCTTGAACAATGCGAACGCGGCGCAGGCAACTCTACTCACTACAAGTCGCTGCAAGAGGCCGAGCAGGATTTGGCCGGTGAAAGAATTGCCGTTCCACACGACCCGACTATCCCGGAGACCGAAGCCCTGAAGTGCACTATAGTCAATCTTCTCTCCCAGGCCTTCAAGAGCACCGAGACAGCCGTGGACAGTGAGAAAGTTATCTCACCCTTCCGCCACGACCGCTACGGCGACGAGGAAATCGAGAAGGTCTGCTGGAAAATTCTTGTAAGTGGGCTCCTGATATCTGCTTTTCTCCGAACCTGTTAATCACTCCTCCCAGGAGACGATGATCGAACGCCACCGCACCGGTGTCAACGTGGGTGGATTCACGCCATCCAGGGCGGCTGGCAAGTACGCCAACTTCCATGAGCGTTTCGTCTCCATGCTTGAGTCGCTTACAGTGAGTTCTCTCGACTGCACTTTGGCTGTCTTATGTACTGACGGATGGCTACAGGACCACAAGTCTATGTGCAAGCACCTGCTGGAGCCTCTGTATCTTCGAACGGTCATTGATGACCCTGTCGGTGCTGCCAATCGGATCAAGAACAACAAGAATGTCAACGCCAAAAAGTCTAACATCATCAATATCGGGAAGCGCCACCTTCCCACAGGAGCGGCCGCCAAGGGCAATCGGCGAGGTACGGACTCGTCGTCATCCGCCAGCACCACTTCGACCAACAATTCGGCCGGCGAGAACACTGTCCCAGCGAGCAAGTCGGCACGTGGCTGGGCTTCTCAGCAGCGACAGACCACTCCGACCCCGATCGCACGCAGCCATCGCGTGTCAACCTCTGCTCATCGGACCGCCGTGCCGAATTCTCTCGTGCCGTTGCCCTCGGGCACCGCTCCTGTCGCCCACCCGGAGGCCATCGTTCTCCGCCTCCCCGCCAACCACGCCCTGGCTGCTGCGCGTGCCAAGCGCGCCAACGAGGCTGCCGCCCCTATGAAGCAATCGTCGACCGTGCAGCAGGCCGGAGTTCCCCCCTACACCGGCTTGATTCCACTGTCTGCCCTGGCGTCGAAGTGGCAGCGGCCGGTGGGGAACCCACAGAGCGAGGCTACACACAGCAAGGCTACACACAGCAAGGCTCCCCGCCGGCTGAAGTGCCCTCGCACTGAGGACCCCGCTGACGCAGAGGCGGCCTCGTACAAGCGTGCGCGCCTGTGAGTGGCGGAGCTTCGATGGTCTTTCGCTTCGGGTTAGTAGGTGTTGTGTTTTGTGGTGGGCGCCCCCGGGAGCGCCATTTATGGATCATGTGCTTACACTGCTGAGCCTGACCCCTTACCCCGGGGAGGACAGGCCAATTCAAGATTGTTGACCAACTTCTATTCCTCGTAAAATTTGATGCCAATCATCACAGATCTAGATCTTTTTGTAGCCTTTCTTGATCTTACTCGGTATCCCCGATCACCAGAGGAGTTCTATCAAGGTATATTCTTTCAACTAGATGAAAAGGGTAAATCTCTTTGGAGTCAACTGAAGTACACAATCACCTTGTCCTGGCATAAAGAGTTGTAGAACTCTGCAAGCTCTGCTAAACAGTGCCATGAAGCCCTCCCAGATCATGTGCCTGTCTGATGCCATTTATGTAGACCATCTAGACATCTATAAGCAAAAACACACACTGCGCCTTCGTTCAGGGTATCCGAATGCCATATTTCTCGTACGGGAAATTCTCCAGCGTGGGAAGCAACTGCCCGAACCCATCTCCCATATCCCCCGGCGTGCCAGCTCCCTGCACCCGCCAAGCCTGCAGGTCTTCCGCCTCCTTCTCGGCACCGCTCTTCTCTTCTTCCTTGTGCGCCCCCGTAAGACCAGCAAGCACTTCCTCCTCCCGTCCCTTGTACTCATTTAGCAGACCAGGATGCGGGACCCAGACGACTTGCATTCCCGCCCGACGGCCGGCCTCCACCCCTGGAACAGCATCTTCAAATACAAGACACTCCTCAGCCTTGATCTCTGTCTGCCGTTTACTCCGCAGATCCGCATTGATCGTCTCCAGCGCCAGCAGATAGATATCAGGCAATGGCTTCCCGCGCCCACTGCCAATGCGCGGATCGTCCCCGAGCACGCGGTGCGCCTGCGGGAATGCCGTGAACAGATCCGTGAGGTGGTCTGTCTTGAGGCGGAAGTTTTTCACATTAGACGATGTGGCCAGCGCAATGTGCACGGGCTGCGTGGTTGACTGTGTCGAGACTAGCTTTGAGAGCAGCGCCGCCACGCCCGGCAGAGGCTGTGACTGTGGGAAATATTTCTGACGCAGCGGGTCTTGCTTTGCGGTCAATTCTTCGGGTGTGATGGGCAGCTGGGCCCAATCGAAGAAGATTTTGATGGCCTGGCAATTGGGTCAATGTGGGTTCATGGGTGATGCATCTTTGAATAGCTATAGATCTACCTCTGCCTGTGGCCGTCCCTGCAGCTGGGCCTTGACATCCCAGGGCAGGTTGGGTTTGCCGTACATCTGCAGCACTTCGTTCGTGACCATCGTGTACTTGTCCTCAGAGTCAATCAACAGGCCGTCCATGTCGAACAGACAGGCCCGGATTTGGGGGAGACTGTAATAGTGTTAATTGCTTATAGAACTGCGAACAGAATCCATGGACATGCATACCTGGTAGTGGCTGCCATCTTTCTATACAGCGTCGTTGTTTCCGGGGGAAAATTCACCTGTGCCAATCGCGGGGTGAATCCCTTATCGGTCCCGTGATTGACCACCATCCTTTCTCCCACTTTCGCGTCCTTTTTCTTGTTCCTCTTGTTTTTCCTCCTGCACAATGGCCGAATCTTCCACTGCGCCCGAGCGCGACCATGTCGAGTCCCAGGGTGACGACGAGGACGAGTTCCACGACGCACGCTTCCCCGCCGAGGAAGAAGCCGTGAGTCTTCGTGTTCAACAAACCCATTCATTCATTCCCCTCTAATCTGGCCCACTCGCAGAAACTCCGAGAAGAAGCTCGTGAGATCAAAGCAGAAGCCAATCAACTGTTCAGCGCGGCATGCTATGACCAAGCGATATCCTGCTACGACCGCGCCCTTGCCTCGTGCCCGAATTACCTCGACTACGATATCGCCGTGCTGCGGAGTAATATCTCGGCCTGTTATCTGAAGCTGGACGACTGGAAGGCTGCAGTGGATGCTGCCACCGCGTCTATCGAGCGGCTGGATAAGATCCTGCCACCACCACCACAGTCGCAAGATAAGGGATCGGGGGAGCCATCACAACCGGAAGCCGAGAAGACCGACACAAAGGACTCGGATGCAGTGGTGGAAATAACAGGTGATGAGGAAGAAGCGGAGAAGGAGCTGCAGAGATTGCAGGAATTGGACAAGACAAGAGCGGACGTCTTGCGCATCCGAGCGAAGGCGCTCATGAGACGCGCAAAAGCCAAATCGCAGCTAGGTGGTTGGGCCAACCTGCAAGGAGCATTAGAGGACTATCAAGCCCTGGCGGCCCTGGAGAATCTTCCTCCGGATGACAAGCGGATTGTCCAGCGGGCGCTGCGTGAGCTCCCGGAACGCCTCAATCAGGCGAAGGAGAAGGAGATGGGGGAGATGATGTCGAAGCTGAAAGATGTGAGTGATTCCGCCTCGGCCATTTGAGGTTGCATGCTGATTGAGGGATTCATAGCTGGGGAATGGCATCTTGAAGCCGTTTGGTCTGTCGACGAACAACTTCAATTTCGTTCAGGATCCGAAGACGGGTGGTTATAACATGAACTTTCAACAATCCTGACCTTCTACAGTATATACATGACTTTTTCTATGCATGGCTGGCGATGGCGGACCGGAGCATTTACTTCGATTGATACACATGATCTTATCTTTCTATCATTATCCTTTGTCAAGAATTGCACTCTCACTGCATATTCCAATTTTGTATTAGTCGATTAGAAATCACTTTAGCCCCAAGTTTCAGGCGTCCCCGGGTTGACTTGGATGAGAAATTAATCAACTTACACTTTCATAAATCAATCCTTCGATCGCCCGGAAATCCCCGTCACCCCGCCACCCCACGTGCCCCCACGAGTACCATATATTAATTTGGCAAGTATTTAAAGCCAGTCACATCCTCTCAGATTTGGTGGTGATGCAAGCTACAACAATGGCTGCTCTACTTAACACAACGGCGCTGGGGAAGGTGCAGGGCACGACGAAGGACGGCGTGACCCAATACCTCGGCATTAAATATGCTACCCTCAAGAACCGCCTAGCAGACGCAGAACTGATCGCGGAACGCGACGGCGATGTGCTGGACGCAACGAAAGACGGGTAAGTCCTGGCAGCGAAAGAGAAACACATTTCTTATTCGTCCTAGTCCAACGACCGTGTCCCCTGCGCCTGGATGCGACATCGAACAAGCACACGTCCAGCATTCACTGCCCAAGAAAGAGCTCACCCAGTCAGATGTGGATTGTCTGAATCTAAACATCGCCGTGCCCGCGAATACAACACCTTCTTCGAAATTGCCCGTCTTTTTCTTTATCCATGGCGGTGGGCTGGTTCTTGGAGCCAACTCGTGGCCCCAGTCTGACTACAAGCGGTTTGTCACGCTCTCGGTTCAAAAGAACCTACCTATTGTTGCAGTCTCGATCAAGTATGTGCTGTGTCAATCTTGGTTCAATTTCCGCTGACAGTCCTCTAGTTATCGTCTTGGGGCTCTCGGCTTTCTGACCTCCGAGGACCTGCGAAATGCCGGGTACAAGGCCAACAATGGCCTTCGTGACCAACGCGTTGCTATGCAATGGGTGCAGAAACATATTCGTGATTTTGGAGGCGACCCAGACAACGTAACAGTAGCTGGGATGAGCGCAGGTGCAGGTAATGATAAACGATCGTATTTTCATGTCTATTTCACTAACCAAATCCAGCATCCGTGACATACCACCTCCATTCCGAGCAGGCGCTTTTTAAACGAGCAATTTGTTTGAGTGGTTCTTTCTTCCTTGTGCGGGCACTGCCTTATGAAGCCCACGAGGGAAATTATCAGCAAGCTATGGCTGCCTTAGGCTTGTCGGATGCTACTCCCGAAGAGAGACTTAAGGCCCTCCTGGATACACCGGTACAGGATCTCGTTGCGAAGATTCCTCCGTCTATATTGACTGCCCCGGCAATTGATGGAGATATGGTTTTGTCCGATGTTTCATTTGAAGAAATTGGCAAGCAGGACTCGGATGTTCCCCGTGGGAAGAACTGGTGTCGGGACTTGATGATCGGAAACGCCGAGCAGGATGTAAGTTGGACTCCCGATGTTAAGATATCGATAATTAACGGTACTCGAAGGCTTCTATTCTTGCGTTCTTGATGCCCCATCTGAAGACCAACTGTGCAAAGAGACTCACCTCTGCACTTCGCACTTCCCTAGCCTCGCATTCAGCCGAGGCGGACCGTCTCCTCGCAGCTTACGGCATCGAGGAAGACACCTCCGATGACGATGCTCTGCCTCTAGTCCTGAACTATATCAACGATATAACCTTCCTCGCCCCGGTCCTAAGCCTAGCCCAAGGCTGGCTGGGAAATGCTCACGTCTACTATTATAACGAGGGCAATCCCTGGGACGGTCCATGGAAGGGAAAATCGAACCATATCCTGGACGTAGCCTACTTATTCCAGAACTACAGGGAATTCATGACTCCGTCTCAACAGGCGGTGGGTGTTACCTTCGCGGAGGATTCCTTCAAGTTTTGTCATGGGATTGCCCCGTGGCCCGCTGTTACAGCGGGGAATATTGGTAAGGGATTCTCGGCTCGTATCTATGGGCCCAGTGATCGTGGACTAGCTGCCGGCGTGGTGCATGAGCCGTATGGAGGTGAGACTGGGAGGAGGAATGTGTTGTTTGACCTCCGCCCTGGAGTTTCCTTGGATGACTTGGCCAAGGCTTTTGGGATCTTTATGACTAGTTAGTTCAAACTATGTAGATACAGATATGTGTCGGGATGCCTGCATGGTGAACCCATGGATAGAAGTTTTGAGCAGCAATAAGCTGCTTCAACTTTTGGTTTTTGACATTCATGGGATTATGCGCTCATTTCGCTTACTATGCGTTCTATATTATGAAAGGATAGCTGGATTATACTTAGAATGCCAGGCTTCTTCCATCTTTACGATTTTCAACCACGTTTGGAAAACTACTCGTGTAATTCGTGGTGGATCCCATACATGGCCTATATTCGACAATGTGTTTTAGGGAAAGAAAGCTGAATACGAATAAAGGAATTCTTATTCGTGCTAAGCCCTGAGACTCACAGGGACTTTGCTGACACGAGATGTTTGACCACGCCGACGCGGCCTGACCTCCATCAGTCCATGCAATACTCCGTTCATGTTGGTTCTCGACGTACCATCACTACTTCCAACTCTAATTCTATTCCTGTTTGGTGGTCTTTGCTTGACCATCGTAATCGTACTCATCAAGTATATCCTCCGCGGTCACGTCGCCCATAGTCAAGCTTGAGACTGAGAGGCCTAATTTGACCTGTAACGGGACTGATCGATGCTCCAATTGCCATTGACCATGAGACTTGTGGGCAAGGACGAGGATTACATGGCTCGGTATCTTATCTCTCGAGTCTTCCTCCTTTGAGACAGCAATGAACGCATGAGGGTATGTGGGTAGCATCTTTGGCGGCGATGATTTAAAGAGGTCATGGAGGTATCTGACGAAGTGCTTCGTACAATCGCCAAGATTCTCAAAAAGAGTGTCTTCCTTCACTGAGCTAAAGATTTCTGGCTTCGCAAGTCGTCCATTAGGCCAGCCCAGGATCTCCTTGGCATAGCTCTCGGTCGCTTGGTTGCAAGTCTCTTGGATTATGGCTGTTGTGACTTCTTTCAAGCCATATGCGAATACCAAGCCATTATCAAGGGCATATTGGTTTCCCTGGTCAAATACGTCGCTCGCGCCTGGAGGTAATTCAATGGGCATGGTCCTGCGACAATCAAGATAATGAATGATGCGTGTATGGTAAGATCTCCAGCATAAAAATAGGACCAAGTCTAAGGATATGAATATAAATGGTCATTCACCCTCCGCGCGAATCTACGTCACGGCCATGGGGCCGAAATAACACGGCTGTGTCAGCCGCATAATACGCCCCTCATTTCAGTAGTCTTTGTTTCCACTGTTTCCACCCACCGCTCCTAGTCGGATTGATTAAATAATCAGAATAGGGAATTAGAATGCTTTGTGGTGTAATGCAAGATCCACGGACGATAGGACGGATTTGAATCATGGGTTAGATTTTGACTAATGCCCCTTGGATACAAGGAAATCTGATATGATAACCTGGATACAACCCTACCGCAGCTTAGAAGTCCAATTTGTGTTATCTCGTTTGTATTATCTCGTTGGCCAAGTTGCCTGAAAGTTGTCCGCGGCCATCTCCACATTTGGCCGCGGCCAGATGCAGGCGAGGGGATGTGACTTCACGTCTTTTCGCCATTTTACATTATAAATACTTTTAATATTCACTGCCGTCACCGATACTTTCCTTGAACTCAACGTTTTTTTGTGAAACTCTTCTTCTTGTCCTACCTTACGAAGTACTAGTACACAATGGCTTCGGGCATCGCGGACGAGACAACCGTCTCCACGTCAGCCAAGAACGAAGCACATCTTCTGTACACCGGCCTCAACCAAGACGAACTCCAGGCCAAGACAGCCAAGTCTCTACTCAACTATGGAACTAAGTTCAACAAAGACGTCATCTGCGGTAGCAAGGGCCTATACGTCTACACGACATCAGGCCACAAAATCCTGGATTGGACCTCAGGACAAATGTCATGTCTACTAGGGCATGGACATCCCGAGATTGTCAAAGTCATTGCAGACCACGCCGCCTCTCTGGATCATCTCTTTTCAGGAATGGTCTCCCCCCCGGTGATCAGCTTAGCCGAGCGGCTCTGTAATCTCCTCCCGCCTGGCCTGGATAAAGCGTTTTTTCCTTCCACAGGAGGCGAGAGCAACGAAGCAGCCATCAAGTTGGCAAAAGTGTATACAGGGAATTTTGAGATTGTCGGACTGGGAGCCAGCTGGCACGGCGTTACGGCACAGGCACTGGGCACGCAGTACCACTTCGGTCGCAAGGGCCAGGGCCCACTGATGCCTGGCATGCTGATGCTTCCTCCACCCAACGCCTATCGCTCTGTTTTCCGCAAGCCTGATGGCTCGTATGACTGGGAAGAGGAACTGGAGTATGGGTGGCGCATGATTGACATGCAGTCATGTGGCTCGCTGGCTGCTTGCATCGTTGAGTGCATCCAGTCGTCCGGTGGAATGCACGTTCTACCGTCAGGATATCTTGCAGCACTGAAGAAGCACTGTGAGAAGCGTGGAATGCTTCTTATTGTCGACGAAGCCCAGACAGGGGTCGGACGTTGTGGTGATTTGATGGCGACTATTCACGATGGCGTCGTGCCCGACATTCTGACACTGAGCAAGACACTCGGCAATGGTCTTCCATTGAGCGCGGTTGTCACCAACGCCGAGATTGACCGTGTGTGCTCCGAACGAGACTACTGCTTCTACACAACTCACGTCAATGATCCGCTTCCCGCCTCAGTTGGCGACAAGGTCCTCGAAATTGTGGTGCGCGACAATCTTGTTGAGCACTCACGTGCGATGGGCAAGATCCTCCACGACGGTCTCAACAAACTGAAGAACAAGTATGGCTGCATTGGCGACGTACGTGGACGTGGACTCATGGCTGGCGTTGAAATTGTCGAAGACCGGGAATTGAAGACACCCGCCCAGGATCTGGGTAGAGCTGTCGCTGATCGTGCCTACGAGTTGGGTTTATGGGCAAATCTGAGTAGCCATTCTAGTTTTGGGGGTGTCTTCCGCATTGCCCCTCCAATAACGATTACTGAAGATCTGCTAATTAGCGGTCTGCAGCTTTTGGACAAAGCATTTGAGACAACACCCGGCACCATGGCGCTTTGAAGATGAAGAATGCAGGGCCCGGAAGATTTTGAAAGTCTCTTGTTCATCCATCAAATCTGGGAACTCGATCTGGGCAGATCCCACCGCATTATATTACATATTCAACTAGCTCAATGTCATCAGAAGGCCAATAATCATTGATTTTCCCTCCAATCGATGCTCGTTGTTCCTATAGATCTATTTGGCCGTATCTGGCTTAGCGCATCTACTGTCTCACGTGATCTTCAAAATCACCTCCATCAGCGCCGAGGAGAACACTTCAACACAACAGTCCATCGGCCAGTGGAAATGTGGATCAACTGCGGGCTGCTGCCCGCCTTTATCCAAGCACGATATGTGCTCCATCTCTCGAACGGCAAACGGCTGGTGTTATTCCGCCTGCCGTCAATTGACCAGTCAACCTCAAGGCCCAACGAAACTAGCGACGGGTGGTCTTATTATGCAATGGAGGCTGAATGTCCGCATGCTGGCGGACCGATGGCAGACTCACACGTTGATATCGAAGACTCGGCGTACGTTGTGTCGTGCCCGTGGCATGCGTACGATTTCAATGTGGAGACTGGGGAATCCAGTGTGGGAATCAAAGCATGCACATTCCCCGTCGATGCCAGTGGGGAGTCCGTTCTACTACAATACCCGGCCGAGAATGAAGGCCGCATTCAACTGTCCAAAATTGAGCCTGTGAGCGAGAAGGCCAAGTTGAAGCACGAGCAACCATCAACACAAAATCCTACTCCCCCGCAAGATCCTGGAGCAGCACATTACTTGGATCAAAGTGCGACATTATGTGACTGGACTGTGCATATCTTGAACACCGCCAATCCCGAGCACAAGATTGAACTTACTATCTATCTCTTCTCCACATTTACCAGCCGAGAGAACACGGACTCGCCGATGCCTCTGGGCAGAGGCACAATTACGCCTCCAGCTAATCCACCACGAGAAAACTTGACCACGGTAACACCAGGCACCATGCCAAAGTCCGGGCGAGGCGGAACACTTAAAAGCCGAATCGCCATGCTGCACGCTCTAGCCAATATCGAACTGTGGGCTATTGATCTGGCCATCGATATCTGCGTTCGATTCTCAACATTTCACACAAACGGAAACTCACAGGAACTTCCACGTGCATTCTTCCATGATTGGCTCAAGGTCGCCAGCGACGAAGCAAAGCACTTTTCTCTTCTCCGCGCCCGCCTCGAAGAACTGGGCTCTTCTTTCGGCGCGCTTCCGGTACATCACAGCCTCTGGGACTCTGCCATAGAAACAGCGTATGACCTTCGGGCCAGAATCAGCATCATTGCCCTTGTTCATGAAGCCCGGGGTCTTGACGTGAATCCTATGACCATCCAGAAATTTCGCAATGCCGGAGATGCTGAGAGTGTCAAGTCGCTCGAGGTGATCCATAACGATGAAATCACACATGTCACTACGGGGCATCGTTGGTTAACGTGGATCTGTAGCCAAGAAGGAACCGATCCTGTGCGGGTGTTCCGGTCCAACGTCCAGAAGCATTTCAGGGGCCCTATACGGGGGCCGTTTAATGAAGAAGCGCGACTACAGGCTGGGATGGACCGACGATACTATGAGAGCCATGAAGACGGTGTACCAGCTTAATGATCATGATCCTCGATGAATTTTATCAATAAATTCATTGCAATGTTAGACTTCATGAATGCGTGATGCCAAACAGGATGTTTCCCTGTTCCTTTTTCGTGATGCCAAACAGGATGTTTCCCTGTTCCTTTTTCGTTGGTTTGTGCTATATTGGAACTAATGGGCGAAGAATAAACCCGACAAACTCCATTTTCCGAGACGCAGTGCCACATCAGGTTGTGAGGTGAACAATCATCCGAGCAGCAGACTCAAAGTCCGCATCCACAGTCAAGTTATCCAAGTCAGCTTTTGAAATCTACAACCATCGTCCGTCAATGATATGCTTTCTTAATTGCGACAGATACTCACCATCTCCAGCGCTTTATCGCTGTTGGTCCCCTGTAGACGAACCACCACAGGGATGTCGAACCCGCCCAGTTCAGCAGCTGCAGCAATAATAGACTCGGCAATCATATCACATCGCACAATCCCTATGTCCGTTAAAAACTTCTTTTTCTTCCATACCAAGTCTCATACTTACCACCATAGATATTGATCAAAATCCCTCTTATCCGAGCATCCTTTTTCAAAATCTCAAACGCCTTTGAAAGGGTACCCTTGGTAGCACCTCCTCCAATATCCAAGAAATTTGCACTCTTTCCCCCATAGACACCAATGAGGTCGTTCGTCGCCATCGCCAGACCTGCACCATTGACAATATTCCCAATATTGCCATCCAACCGAACATAGGAGAGACCCAATCTAGCTGCATCGTGTTCCTCCTCCTCTTCTTGAGACCGCTCTGCAAGACTGAAAATTTCATCCTGTCTGAATTTGGCCGCGTTGTCAAAGTTGAACTTGGCGTCCAGGCAGACAAAGTCTCCTGCCGGAGTCTGAACGAGCGGATTCAGCTCGATTAGAGTAGCGTCCTTTTCTTGAAAGAGAATTATCATCTGGTATATTAGTGGCCGAAGGATATCCATCTCATGGAAGTTGAAGTGCAGGAGGGTCTGGATGCTAGCGATTATCTCGGGACTGACTCCCTCGGAGAGCCGGAACCAGAATCGATGCAACTTGTCCATGTTGGATTCTATGTCGACTCCTCCATCACCAGAAATAAGAAGAACTGGGCTGTACTGCTCGCGGTCAAAGGTCACGGCAAGGTAGAATTCCCTTGCAATATCGACAGCCTTGTAGATATACAATTTATTCACTAGCAGACCACCCGATGGTGTTTGTTTCGTTGTGAGGTGATATCCAAGCATATTACTGGCATTTTTAAATGCTTCCTTGGGCCTGGAGTGGCAGTCAGTGAGACAGTTGGAAAGGGATGGTTGCCAAGCTTACGATTGGACGATGCGAACTCCTCCTTTGTTGTCACTATCGAAGCTTCCCTTTCCTCGCCCGCCGGCAAGTACTTGGGCCTTAAGTAGTGACGGGGCACCTAATACCAGTTAGGTCTTTGATTGAGATGCCACAGGTAGTAGAACTGACCAATCTTCGCTACTACTGACTTGGCTTCATCGGGGCTTTCCACAACAAATCCACGGGGTACGGGAATTTCGAACTGCTTTAGGTCAGCTTATAAGTTCGAAAGAACAATGGGAAGTCTTACATCTTTCAGAAGCTTATGGGAATGATACTCAAGTAGACTGAGTGCACGCACCTGCCTTGAGAATGGGCTAGGCCTCTATTGTTTCGTTAGAGAATGGTGGTCCATTCGGAATTTAGCTACCACACCTGTTGCAAGACACGCGCAAACAAACGGCTGCTCATCATTTTGCAAATTTGGTTGACATTCTTGAAAATCAAAATGTGGGGAGACATGAGGTTGTCCCGTGTCCAGCTTCTGACATCACCAGTGTCCAATAAGGTTTATCTACGGTTTTACCCCAGACTCTGGTCGCAGATATTATTTACTAATCATGGATAATCTCATAACTTTAAATGCAAATTATTGATCCTCTGCCAGAGGAAGTCTAGGCAGTCTCTAGCACCCCAAATCGATGAGCAACTGATACAAAATGGACGTGATCAAAGCTCCTTTTCCTCCACGCGCTTGCCCCGTACAACATGAAAGCAGGCGACTCCATCATTCGCAAGCTGTGCAACAAGCCCGTGCTCCCAGTCAATATACCCTTGCATATCCTTTCGTGCATTGCTCGTTCCCTCATAAGGGCGTTTGTAGATGTCGATTGGCTGAGAAAGCCAGCGCGCCTCTGTCTCCAGTGGGCGATTGGTCGCTACCCAAGCCGCTGTGCCTCCAGCGAGGTAGAATACTTCGCGCGATACAGTCTTGCGTGCATATTCGACATTCATGGCAGCAACGTTACCGTTAGGCGAGGTCAGCACAATAGGCCCTGTTCCACTGACAGTATTCAGATCACGGGCTAGTTCCGGTCCTGACGTAAACCATGCGCCCGGAATATGACCTTTGCGATAGATTGGACTGCGAGAGAGATCGACAACAGTAGCCTCAGTGAACGCAGCCAAGTCATCAATCGTTATGGCACCAGAACTCTGGGCCTCCCAAGAGGGGCTTTCAGGACTTGAGACGTTGTCGGGCACTTTAGACTGCTCGTCTAGAACGTAGACCTCCCAGCCTAGTTGCACAAGCCAGCTACCCGTCATGCGGGCTCTCACTCCGTCTGTGTCGTATAAAACAATGCGAGCACCTCTTACACCAACCCATTCGTCTGTAGCCTGAACCAGTTGACCACCGGGAGCAGATGAGAAACCTGCCGGGTGGCCTAGAGCATATTCGTCTGGATCTCTGACATCAAGCATGTAAAGAGTCCGAGTCTTTGCTGTTGCCGCAAATTGACTGAGCTGGTCACCATTTAGAATTCGTACGCCAACGTGTTGTGCCCATTCTGCGGCGTATTCCCGTGCTTTAAGCGATGCCTCGTGTGAAGGTTGTGGAACTCTTTCGATCTTGCTGTGTTCAAGTTCCAAGCCCTCAAGCGTCCATCCAATGGTACCGTTTCTGAGGGCCACAACTCTATTTGGGATTCCAGAGTTGACCAAGGACTGAGTACCGACAATCGAACGCGTGCGACCAGCGCAATTGACAATCACAGTAGTATCGGGAGAAGGAACGGCTTCGAAAAAGCGATAGAGAAGTTCCCCTCCGGGACAGCTACGACCGCGGGGTATGCTCATTGTGTTGTACTCCTGAAAGCGCCTGGCATCCAATACCACCACGTCCTTGTTCCTCTCCAGGACCTCTTTCACATCCCGAGCGGGCAGGGATGGGGTCCCTGCGATGGCTTCCACAAGTTCGCCAAATGCTTTAGATGGCACATTGACATCGCGGTAAACTTCACCCACGCAGGCGTAGGCCGAGAGTCCTCCATCTAAGATGGCAACATTATGATACCCCAAGGCCGATATGCGAGCTGCTGCCCTTTCAACGTAACCCTCGCCATCATCGTAAACAACAATAGGAGCGGATAGCCGAGGCACCAGTGGCGGCAACTTTTCCTCGATCTCGGACACTGGTACACTCAATGCGAACAATGGATGGGCGTCTGAATAAGGTCCTTCTTCCCGAACATCGAGCAGTGCAATCTCCTGATGGGTTACCCAGTGCCGGCGCAACGCTTGCGCGGTCAAAGACTTGACCATCTTGAATCAGATGTATGTTTTGAGAAGATCACCAAGGGTAGGAGGCTATAATTTTCAACGCAACTGTAAAACTTATAATTTCAGTCTTCCGTTGTCCCATGAAGACACTATGTATCAGGGATGGGGAAGACATGTGGGGATGAAAACTGCGAGGCGTATCCACCCGGATGTTTTTGCGAATCCGCCGTTTTTCATCCGCCTCCGCTGTGGAAAACCATCCGAACCTCATAACCCTCCGCGAAATATGACTATTGGCTGAGCAGATTCCAGTGAAATATAGGTATAGTACTAAATTCGTCGCTACTTGCATGATTGGCATCAAAACTATGAGGCACCGGCTTAAGTTCACATGACTTGATATCGCTGTCGACTGTAGCCAATTGCTGTAAAAACTTTGGGCCTATCGGTTTGGCCATCTTAGTTACCAGTCATGCACTTTTCAAAAGAATCGCTTGAAAATGGACCTCTTTTCGTGAGAGGAGCAAAGAATGTCGTGCGAGGACAAGAACCCCGCACCTCTCCACTCATCTCGCCCGAATCGGATCACAACCGATACTTGCAAATTCTTGTACATTCGACACTAGACTCCTATTTCAAGAGAATATGAATCGCATCACTCGGAAACGACAATCCTGCGAAGCGTGTCGTAAGTCAGATACCTTGATCTCAAACCGTTGATCTGACATCGAGCTAGGGACGCGAAAGCTCAAATGTTCGGGAGAAAAAAATGGCTGTTCCCGTTGTCGGACTTTATCTCTGCCTTGTAGATTTCAAGACAAGGGAACACCCGGGAGACCAAGAAAGCAACCGACGAAACAGTTGCAGCAAGAATTTTCCAATGGACAGCTGCAAAGGGCTAGCTGTTTCCAGCTCGCCCCCGACGCACCTCAGGGATCAACGATTTCACGAGAAATCGACAATATACTAATGGGGAATGGTGATTTTGGCTCATTCCCAATCGAGCTGTTGGGATCGGGCCATCCAACGGGGACACAGGACTTGCCCGATCTATCCTTAGACACATTTGTGTCACCTTTGCTGTCTTGCAACTGTACCGAGGAAGTTTCTGAGTCAATTCGCACCCTGACCCGTGCGCCCATGTCACACAGTTTCATCCGCAGCCTTCGTGTCGGAGTTGATCTCGTCGAACGGCTGCTGACGTGCCCCGCCTGCTATGATGTGACGAAATCCCCTCGAATCACCATTCAGAATGTCCTTTTCATTGGCCGTTTAATGGCTGAAATCACATCTGGCTACCATAGGTATCTGAGATGGCTCAAAGAAACCTGCATTGCGCTTGGTGATAGAAACCACCGCGAAACAGTCTACCTTATTCCCGGTCTTGAAATCAGTCCAGTGCTGGGTTTCAAGATCTCCGGCGAGAAACTGCAGGATCTTATCACGAACGGCCTTCAGGCCGATGCTGAACGACTTACTGCCTTGGCAAGAAGATTTGCACTGAGACAACGCGACCGCCACATGATTGGCCACGAAGCATGTCCTGACGCTGAAGGACGCTGCTGGAGAGAGAAATACGGTGTTGGTCTCGATCCACTCGATATTTGTCCACAGAGTCCTGCGGCGAAATCGCTGACGCCCTGCTATCGTGTTGTTGAGGAGGTTGCAGCAACAATCAAGCAATTTGCAGATTCTGTTGCGTAATATCTCTGCATCTATAACAGCTCACCCTATCGGTGCTAACGTTATTTTCTATCTTTGACAATTGCTTGTGTGACTGCTGTCTATTAAACCGGATCACTTTGGTATCCGCCTGTCTTGACTTAAATAAATATCTACGGATTGTATAGCACGATATCAGGTGAATGCAGGGACTTCGCCTAACCCGCCTTCACTCTGCGGCATGACAGCCATTAGTACCTGCTTTTCCACTGCATGAAGTCGATGCCCCAAGTCTGCAAAAGCACGACGATTCTATCTCGACGTCTGTCTCTGCAAGAGCCGGTATCAGTTGTTTCTTGACTATGATTGCCTCGGCATGGCGGTCCAGGCGTTCAAGACACTCGTGGTAGCCATGGAGTGCCCAGACATTGTTCGGATGTTGGTGCGCACGCTTGGGCGTTGGGTAGAGGCCCAAGTCCTCAGCATAGGCTTGAGCAGCCTGCTCAACATGCCCCTGTTCCAAGGAGAGAGCTGCATATGCATGTCGTGCTGGGAGCATCCAGCCCCATGGCTCGGCAAATGGCAACTCGTCTTCAAGAATGACTGCTTCCTGTAGTTTACGGAATGACGTCTCGAAATCGCCCCGCCGGTACTCAATTTCTCCATCGAGCATAGCAGATGCTACGTGAAGGATGTCCACGATTTTGTTGGGAAAATCAAGCCGAGTAGGTGGAACGACCTTGGAAGCGAGCTTAAAGAGTTCTCGTTCTTTATCGGCTTCTTCAAGCTGTCCTGTTGCCGCATACGCAATAGCCTTCCCATAGTGTCTCATCACATTTGTCACACAATAGAGCTGACCATCCTCGAGAGGGTCGAGCTTTTTGAGCTCCTCCCACATCCCGAAGCGGATCAAGACATGGACTCGCACGGCCTTGAAGAACTCCATCCAGTTGGCAAGCGCAGGCGTTTCCACGCGAAGGATTTCCTCCGTAATAGTCGCTTCCATTCGATCCGTCGCCGCTAATGCCGCCTTTGATTTCCCTGCAAGCATGGCGGCGTATATAAGAGAGTGATAGTCGTGCAGGCGGTAGTAGCTGTAGAAAGTCAACCCACCATTCTCCTGAAAGAATTTGTCGTCTGCGATAGTGGCTTTTAGGTTATATTTCACTGCGCGCCGATAATCTCCCACGAGAACGTCGATGTGGGCAGGCATATGGTAGGTGTGGCCAGTATCAGGCACTAGCTCGCGGATCATTTCTGCTGCAGGTAAAGCAGCCTCGGGAGTTGCAGACATTTCCATTAGATGAATGTACATATGTGCCGGCCCTGGATGATTTTCCACTCCTGGCATCTTCAGAGCTCGCTCAAGAAGGTCTTTCACCTCAAAGACAGGGGATGAGTGTATGGGGAGCCCAGTTGCAGCATCGTACAGTTTTCGTGGTGCGCAGTTCATCAATGCATCGGCGAATAGTGTGATCATGTCGAAATCGTCAGACTCAAACCTTCCATAAGCTTCTCGCATAGCTTCGGCATAGGCTCTGTCGCAGGCAGAAAGATCCCTGCTGGTATCATTGTTGGGATAACGCTTATCGAGGGCATTGATAAGCGCTTGTTCCCAAACCGAGGCGTTTCCTGCTCGTCTGAGAGCTTCTTGGGAATAGGCGTAGCAAGAATTAATTGCATTTATCTTATCCCTTTCATCAAAGAGTCTCCATGTCTTGTTGTAATTAGGACCCGAGCAGAATGACACGCCCCAATACGCGATCGCGCAGTCCTCGTCGTGGGCGATTGTCTGTTTGTAGCATGTTATTGCTTCATCATGGTTGAAGCAATACGTCCAGAGAAGCGCGCGATCAAACCACGCTTGTGCTTCTTTGGACGTTGTGCTGACTTTGAGATGGAAATTTCCCAAGTCATAGTAGGGGTCGGTCGAAGCTCTTGCAGGCGCAGGCGGCGAAATCAAAGTCATCGTGTGTGTGTGTGTGTGTGTGTGTGTGTGTGTAATCACGCTTTTGTTGTGGCCAATATAACGGACTTCGCACACCTCTTTAAATAATCAAAGTCGCTCAACGATCTTCTCCCCGAAGTGGGATCCCTAGAGACTCGGAGAGTTAACTAATTGTTTCTGCCGAGGCTGAGTAAAATATCCGAGATATCGTTCCTCTCCGTCTGGCTCCCACATAATATTGTCCGCAAATCCTCCTTTCGCACAGACCAAGGTCCTCAGCTCTTTTCGTCTAATTAGTATCAGAAATTGACCAATGTAGGTGCGAATTTGTCTGCATCGAAACAAAGTTTTCAAACGAGATTATCGTTCATTGGATCTCGACGGTCGAAGAGCTCGAAGTCAAACAAGTAGTAGCATGCAAATTAATGGGCCTTTGTCATAGAAAATCCAGTTAATAGTTCTCCTATATAGTACGAGGTATCTTCCACTGACTCCGGCACATCATCTGAAGACCCCCGCAGTGGGGGGACTTCCTTAATAATAGTAATGGGCCCAGCAATGTTGGGGTCAGCGGTGTGAGCTCCTGGAACCATTCTGCCTTCTCCGATTACCAACTCTCTTGTAGCTCAATCCCGGAGAACAACCCAGTGGGCCCGTATTATCATAATCAAAATGTCTTTACCGGAAGATAAAGAACGGCTCGCCAACCTGCGAGATGCGGAATACAAAGCAGACCAGCTCTTCAGAGAGATTGAGCGGGATCTCATCCGTCCGGGTATCACCGAGAAAGAGCTCAGCCAAGAAATCCATGAGCTGGGCGCGAAGCGATTTGCGATCAAAAGCCACTGGCACAAGCGAGTTGTCCGAACGGGAGAAAACACTCTTTGCCCGTTTTCGGCGAACCCTCCAAACCTGGTCATCCAGACCGATGATATTTTGTTCGTCGACCTAGGACCGCTTTTCGAGGAGTGGGAGGCCGACTTTGGCCGAACCTTTGTTCTCGGAGATGATCCGGATAAAATCAAGCTCCGCGATGCCCTCGAACCGACTTGGCAGGCTGTGCGAGCTCGCTTTCTGAGCAATACGAAAATGACAGGCGAGCAACTTTATCAGATTGCTGTTGACGAGGCGAGCAAGAGAGGTTGGAAGTTCGGCGCTCAGCTTGCTGGACATCTGATCGGCAACTTCCCGCACGAGAGAATCCCGAACGACAAGATCAGCCTGTATATTACAAAGGGCAATAATCAACCGATGAACGCCCTCGGAGCCGATGGGCACCGACGTCATTGGATTCTCGAGATCTATCTCCATCATCCTAGTCGACCGATCGGTGGCTTTTTCGAGCAACTTCTAACTGATGATGATCAATATATTAACTCGGAGCCGTTGTCCGGGAACGCTGGTGGCTCGAGCAAGTCTGCTCCGGGATATCTGTTTGCCTTTTCCGCTGCGGTCTTGATTGTAGCCGCTTATGTCTTCGGGATCTAGTCGTGTTTATTATCACTTTGTATTATTGCAGGGTCAACATAGTCCGGCTAATCCGGCATGGGGGACGATAAAGTCAAGCAACTAATTGGATATAAAACATCTTGATGGTATACCTTACCGGATTTCGATCAATAATTGTACCAGCTATACAAAGACTCGCAGAACAGGGGCCCTTAGTGGTTATGGTTTGTTGGTCGCACAAGACCATGCCTCCCATCCTCTTTGTTTTCTTTCCAGGCTTCCACCCTTTATTCATCCGTCCCCATACCCATGAGTGAGTATGATGCGCCGTCGCTGCCTTTATCGGGGGGTGCTTTTGGCTGTGGCTATCATTTCTACTATGGTCTATCTTCTTTTGCCTCAGGGCATCCCAGTCCTGGACGCAGTTCTGGGCAAATTCCTCAACGTTCGACGAGTGGACGTTTTCGACTTCCACGACACTAACGAGGAAAAACGATGCTTCAACCTCAACCGTGAGATTGTTTCGACAGACGCCATCCCCAAGGTCGTCCATGTCATCTGGCTCAGTCCAGAGCTCACCTTCATCAACTACCTCACGGTCAGATCTGCCCGCATATCGATCATGCCAGACAAATTATTCTTCCACTACACCACTCTTAATGAGACCAATGAGTGGTTTTGCAAACTGCACAGCGATATCACTCTTGTTCGCCATGACCTCGCTGAAGAATATCCACGTCAAATCAAAGAGAACTGGAATATCGCCCATGTTGCTGATGTTCTTCGACTCGACATCATCCAGCAGTCCGGCGGGATATACTTCGACATGGATATGATAGTCCTCCGTTCTTTCGACAACCTTTTGCAGAGTGACCGAGATGTGGTGCTAGGAAACGAAGGTGGTGATCGCCGTGGGCTCTGCAACGGCGTTATCCTCGGTCGCAAAAACTCGTCATTCATTAAACGGTGGATCGACAGCTACAGCAACTTCTCCCCCAAGGAATGGAACTACCATTCGGTTGTTTATCCAAAACTACTGTCCCTTTGGTATCCGCAAGAGATTTGTACTCTGTCACCCGTGGCTTTCTTCTGGCCGACCTGGACAAAGAGGCATGTCCAGTACATGTACGAGTCAATTACCGAAGAGGAAGCTGAGGTCTTGCAGCATACTCTTGCAATCAATGAGGGTAGTCTTTACCCGAACCAGCTAACTTACCATGCCTGGAGTCATTCAGCCAGAGTGTACCTGGAATCGCTCACCCCGGAGATCGTGAAGACGCGGAATACTCGATTTAATGTCTTAGTGCGGCGCTTTGTGGACTAGCTTTCGCTGACTATAATGTTATGAATGGAGGTTGAACAATTTTGAGCTAGTCGCACGCCCCGTTTGTTATTAGACAAATTTAGTATAGTCTGTGTCTCCCTAGCATTTCTAGGGTGATGTTGTTCGCACACCCTCTCATGTTCTTCGCACATCGCTCTGTAGGGCGGGGGTATGCGAATAACCAGATTTACACACAAATCCAGTAGTAAAATCAAAGCCAATAAGACTACGTGTAATTTCGTTAATATTAGCTACATAATTGAATCGCTAGCTAATGCTTTCTACAAATGGGGCGTGCGCGATTAGCATGACCCTAAATGGTCACGAAGATTCCAGTTTCAGGGCGGAGTCAATCCCTTCCCCGTGGGGAATTCTTCCTTCCCACTTTGGGGCGCGTTGCCGCGCCTATCCAGCCCACTTTCAGGGAATGGTTAAAGGATGGAGCAGCCTACAATCCTACCTTGGAAAGTGCATCCTGGGGTTAAATCAACTTATAAAAACGCCATAGCCTCGCCCTGACTTCCGTCTCCCCACCCTCCTTTGAATTACTCCAATTCACCACAAGAGCCACCATCATGGTCCGCATTACCCTCCTGGCGGCAGCTCTGAGCGCCATTGCCACTCAATGTTCTGCATCGATCCACCCTCCTCACCCTTACCCTGCAAGCCCATTCCTCGGGCAGATCGCCGAGCAAATGGCCCTGCCCGGAGTCGCCTGGACAGCCAACGGCACCCACCACGCCAAGGGCTATACTACCAAGTCCATGGAAATGACCTATGCGAAGGGCATGCGCGAAGATTGCGAAAATGTCAACCTCAACATGAAGCTGTCGACCAATTTCCGCAGCGACGTCTTCGGCCCCGGCGTCAAGGGCTACTTCTACAAGTGCGAGAAGATCAACCCCGAGACCAACCAGTACTGGTTCACAATCACCTCGGGCAATTCGACCCACATCGACCGGCTGTGTAGCCAGAAGACGCCGTACCCGATTACCTACGACTCGCAGCATAGTACTTGGTGGATCGATGAGCCGTTTACTTGCACCCAGCAATGGAGGCCGCTGATGGGTGAAGGTGAGCACCGGGGTCGTCACTAGGGAATTGTATATGCCGTACTCGGTAGGATGACGACGACAAGGGAGGATGGTTGTACATAACTGAAACAAAATGTTTTGTAGCTCCCTGCAAAAGGTGAATACTTGCAGCTTCTGTGAACGCCTTGGTTGGCCACATTCCTCCAAGCCCGTGCGGATTGTATCGCTCTCTTACGCGGCTCATCATGTTATCCTGGGTAGTCTTAGTGAGAAAGAGGCTTGATAGTGGCTATCTATTATCAGAATCTAACTAGATGAAGACCCCGACTGATCAGTCTCAGCCACAGCCGGACCGGGAGAAACATCCGTTTTCGGGACCCGCGGATCCCGTTTGGCTACCACGCCTTGATTTTTCCCCATAAAACATCCAAACACCCTCGTTTTTCTTTCAATAGGTTGAATCGGTATTTTCATTCGCTTTCCATTCTTCTTTCCGTACCTCAAAATCTTGGTGTGCCCCTTGAAGGGCCCGATTTGCTCTCGGCCTAACCCTATTCCATGACCTCCATGCGACCGTGGAGGTGGCCGGGTTCCCGCCGTGAGCCACGGACGCCCACGCGACCGAGGCTCGTGAAGCTAAGATCGTCGAGATGGTTCATTCTATTTGTCGTTGCGTTTGCGGCTTCGACGGTACGTTTTCTTGGGGCGGGTACTTGCAGGTACTTGCAGGTGCTTGCAGGTGCATCAGACTGACCTCGAATGTAATAGGATATTTTTCTCTATGGCTTGGTATGGCTAGTCAAATCCCAAAATGGGTTGCCTCTTGGCATGCTAATTTCTGTCTAGATTGTTCCGGTTGCCCCTACTGCTTTGGAACAGAGAGTTGGGATCGCAAAGAAAGATAGTAAGTATGATTTGCTTGCTAGAACTAAGCAGTCGTTGATTCATTCGTCGCAGTTCAACCATGGACCTCTACTCTCCTGGCCCTATATGCAGCCGCCTTGTTGGCCTTTTCTCGTAAGTATCGTTTTTCTGCGGATACCGCTACCTGTTTTATTGACCTCTATCCCAGCCATCAGCGGCTACGTCGCTGACCGATTCGAGTCTCGGCGATTGCCCATGCTCGCTGGTCTGGTTGCGATCGGCGGAGCAACAGCGCTGCTATGCGTCGGAACTAACATCGGACTATGGATCGCTGGCCGCTTGTTCCAAGGTGCCGCTGGGGCTGTCGTCTGGACTGTCGGAGTCGCTCTGATGGTCGACACTGTCGGCAAAGAAGGGCTTGGCCAAGCAATCGGCTCTGTTTCTTTGTCACTAACCCTCGGCACGCTGGCTGGCCCCTTGCTTGGTGGTGTGCTCTATGAGGACGGCGGATACTACGCGGTATTTGGATTGGCTTTTGGCCTGCTCGCCTTGGACGTTTTTCTGCGCTTGGTATTGATTGAAAAAAAAGATGCCAGGAAATGGCTCGAAGATGAGAAGGAGCAGTCTGCGGAACCTGGAAAAGTTGAGAAGCCCTTAGCAGAGGCTACACCAGCTCCTGAGACGCCAGAAACTGCCCATGATACACAAAGCGATACACAACCCGTTGCACCCAAACGGCGTCCATTTGGGCGGCTCGCTGTTCTGCTCAGCTCTAGCCGCCTCATCGTATCCCTCTGGGGATACTTCGTCCTATCACTCGTGTTGTCTTCCCTCGACAGTGTACTTCCTATTTTCGTTCAAGAGACATTTGGCTGGCAACAAGCCGGACAAGGTCTGATCTTCGTTCCGTGCATGGTGCCGCACGTCTTGGACCCGCTGGTCGGGTATATCATCGATCGATATCCAAAAACTCCTCGCTACCTCACCTCCGCCGGGTTCTTCTGCTGCCTTCCGCTGATGGTGTTACTCCGCCTCGTGAAAGAAAACACGATGCACGATAAAATTCTTCTCTGTGCCCTTCTCGCCCTTATCGGTTGTTGTATTGCTCTGACCATGACCCCCCTCGTTACGGAGGTCTCCCTCGCGGTCAAAGAGAAAGAGGAGATATCTCCTGATATCTTTGGTCGTGGCGGTGCAATGGCTCTTGCTTTTGGTCTTTCGAACATGGGCTTTGCGGCAGGAAATCTGATCGGTCCCTTCTTCGCGGGGTTCATTCGCAAAGAGGCTGGATGGGGCACTATGGGCTGGGCACTGGGTTTGTTGGTTGGAGTGTCTGGTGTCCCATCGCTGTTGATTATGGGAGGGTGGATTATGAGAAAGCCGAAGCCCCAAGTGGAAAGTCCTTCTGCACCGGGGATTTCTTCATAATGACCTTTTTCCACTCATTTTGTATATATAGACCTAATAATTCACCTCTCATGAGCTTCGAGAAAAGTTGAGACATCTGTGCTTTCCAGTTGAAATTCCACGGTAGATCCCCACAAGGTTCCCCGCAAGGGCCCCACGACAAAGTGGATGGGATAGCGAGAGAAGAAGCTCGGGAATTGTTTTGAGTGACAATAGCCGTGTTCCACCGATCACAGCATGAGTCTGCTCTTGGGTTCGTTCTCGCTTTATTTTTTCTTAAATTTTTTTTTTTCTGTCAATACTATCATTATCCCCAACATGGCACTTCCGGGGCTACACCACCGAAAGCTGAATGCCACCTTCAAGGGCATCCAGCGCGATGACGAGGATACTCCCGTTCATCAATTTCGCGGTATCAAGTATGCTTCGATTCCGGGACGATTTGAAAAGGCTCTTCGGGTCGATAACTTCGAGGGACGTATTATCGACGCTTCAAAATACGGGTACGTACTCAGGTCGAACGTCGCGCGACATAACTATTGTCACTATAGTCAATGTCCTAACTTGTTATTATGTAGACCACGCTGTCCCCAGGCTGATGTCGATGTGAAGCATTTACTTCGCATCCCGGAAGATTTTACCATTGCGCCTGAGTTAGAGGATGAGTTCGAATGCCTTAATTTGGAAATTACATGCCCGCCGGTGTCGTCTGAGTCTGGGCCTCTGCCAGTTTTGGTCTGGATTCATGGTTTGAACGACAGCAATCTTGTGTAAATATTCATCTAATTTGGTTTACAGGTGGCTCGCAAGTGAATACATTTTGCTCTGCTGCATCCAAGATCTGTGGTATGTAGGGATGGTACAGTACTAAATTTAAACATGGCTAATATGAATCAACCTATAGATCCCACCAAAATTGTTGTCGATTCAATTAAAGAGAGGAAACCAGTCATATTTGTCTCCATCAATTACCGTCTGAATATCTTCGGCTTCGGCGACGGACGGGAGAAAAACCTCGCCCTCAAAGACCAGCGTCTGGGTATTGACTGGGTACGAGAGAATATCGGAGCCTTTGGTGGTGATCCTGTAAGTTTCTCTGGAGTCTCGTGCAGGCTCAAATACTAAGGTATGCAGAAAAATATCACATTATCTGGAGAAAGTGCTGGAGCCGTCTATGTCCATGCCCATCTCATCACTGGCCCGCCAGTGAAGCGGGCGGTGCTGGCATCCGGAACTCTTTACCTCTCATCCCCTCTACCAGTGGAACGAGGAAACGGACTCATCAAGACTCTAGAGGCAAATGTTCAAGAACTCGGCCAACCGTCACTGCGAGAGTCCTCTGTTTCTGTGTTGATCCAAGCATTGAAAAAATGCAATGTGAATACAATGTGGATACAGGAAGACCCAGAGCTGGAGAATTGGGAGACTCGACCTGAGCAAGTTGAAGAGCTCATGATCGGGGACACTGAGTATGAAGTACGTTAATTTGCTGCCAAATTAACTATGTTGTTCTAATTTTCATCCAGTCTGTTATCTGGCGAAATGGCATCGAGCTCCTCGATGGAGACACTATCACCGCAGCATTCGAAGACGGGCAATGGGGCACCAAGCTGCGCAAGATGTATCAAATTGTGCCTAATCGCCCGACAGCTAGTAAGCTAGGCGCTCTAGATTTTGTCAACGACGCGCGCTACACTCTCCCTATCGAAGTGGTCGCTGAAAAGCTTCATGCTGTCGGCAAGCGAGTCTTCAAATACGTGATCGACCAGCCTAATCCCTGGCAGCCGTCCAGCCGCTCGCACCATGCGGTCGACCTTCTGTTCCTTTTCAATGGCGTCGATCTTTCATTCAATCCTACTGCACAAGCTGTTGGTCGGGAGATGCGACAACGTTGGATCCGGTTTGTGAACGGTGAGAATCCCTGGTCTGTAGAAAGCAGGTTTGCGTTCGGACCGCTAGGCGAATGCAGGGAAATCAACGAGGATCAATTTGCTGATCGACGACGAGTCAATCATTGCAAAGCACTGCAGGAGGCCGGGATAGATGTGTATTTACCTATTGTGTTTGCTCTGACCGCTGGGCGCATCAGTTTGTTGAATTAGGGCATGCATTACCAAATGTATACATCGTCACCCCAACACAATTCCGCAACCGATGTAAGCAATAACCATACATAATATCTGTTATTCTCATCCTCTCGGCAATTGGAAGTTCTCTCTACTCCCGTCCAACTCCACGCGCCGTCATGGTCCACCGTTACTCAGGACTGACTCATGTGGGGTCGCTGGAATCCATCGTTGGCGATGTAACTAATCCGCCTCCTATCTCCCGCCTCCTTTCGCTATCCCCACCATTTATCGCGCGCCAGGTGATCCACTTACCGGGGAGGTCGGCAACAGGAAGCTGTCTCGATATGCCGAGTACACGAAGCAGCTGATGATGCTCAGCCTCTAACGCTATGCTGGCCGTCTAGTTTCTCCACGGACATTCCGGGTGTCCTGACCCCACCGTCTGAGCGGTCGTCCGTCTTGTTTGACTATATAGAGACCAAAATACCCGGGAAAAATGGGGCTCCGTGAAGTCAAATAGAAAGATTTTCGATTGTCATCAACATGCCTTCAACAAGCTCCCTGTCGGATCCCAAAGAATATCAGAAGATATTCCATTGGGCCGAGACGCAGAAGGACGGAGCCATCCCTTCCTTCAACACAAGGCGTAACGATCCATATGAGGTACGAGTTCCAGTGCATGTCTATTCATTGCAGAATACCCGCTGACCTTTGCAGTACCAATCTGGATTTGGCAATGCGTATGTGTACACAACCTGCATCTAGCGATTCAACTGGCTGATGTAGTGTCTCCGAGTCCAGCTTCTCGTCCGAAGCAATTCCCGGCACCATTCCACAGGGTCAGAACAGTCCACGCAATGTTCGTTTTGGGTTGTATGCCGAGCAAATCACTGCCACAGCCTTTGTTGCCCCTCGCCATGCCAACAAGAAGGCATGGCTGTATCGAGCGCGGCCGGCAGTGGCACACCAGGGCTTTGTATGAATTTCCCAAAATATGCCCACCTACGAGAAAGCTAACCTGAGGGTAGACGGAACTCCCAGATAACAAAGATACCGAGTCGAACTTCTTGCCCTTGAATCCTCGCATCCACGTCTCTCCGACTCAGCTGGCGTGGCATCCATTCGAGATCTCCACCAGTGAAAATGTCGATTTCGTCTCCGGCTTGAAGACTATTGCTGGATCAGGCGACCCCACGCTGCGCGAGGGCCTTGCTACTCATGTCTACGTTGCTAATACCAGCATGACGAAGAAAGCCTTTGTCAACTCAGACGGTGAGTACCTGATCGTTCCGCAGCAGGGTGCTCTGGATATCCAAACCGAGTTCGGCCCTCTCTTTGTCCAGCCTGGTGAGATTGTTGTCATCCCGCGCGGTCTCCGCTTCCGTGTTGAAATCCCTGATGGTCCCTCGCGTGGTTACATCCTTGAGGTCTGGGGCACTCACTTCGAGCTCCCCGAGCTGGGTCCCCTAGGTGCCAATGGGCTTGCCAATACGCGGGACTTTTTGAGTCCCACTGCTCGGTATGAGGTTGTCCAGGAGCCGTGGGAGATTATCTATAAGCTTGGCGGCAAGTTCTTCAAGAGCACGCAAAACCATAGTCCATTCGATGTTGTAGCTTGGCATGGTAATTATGTACGTTCCCCCTCTTTCATGGGCTTGCATTCCCTCAACTGACTTCTTCAGGTCCCCTACAAATACGATTTGACCAAGTTCGTCAATGTCGGCTCCATATCAGTTGATCACATTGACCCATCTATCTTCTGCGTGCTAACGGCCAAGTCGCGGGACTTGACCGCGCCGTTGGCGGATCTGCTTATTTTCTCCCCTAGGTGGGATGTTGCATCTCGTATGTATTTTCAAACATCAATCAGTCCATTTGCTAATGCTCCTAGACACCTACCGCCCCCCTTATTATCACCGCAACGTTGCCTCTGAACTTATGGGTCTCATCTATGGCGAGTACGGTGGCCGCTCCGACGCTTTCAAGCCTGGCAGTGTGTCCTTTGAATGCGGAAGTGAGTTTATGCTATTGTATGATCTCGGCTATTTACTGATCGTCATGACCACAGTGGTCCCTCATGGTGTCGCTTACGAGGAGTTCAAGGCTGCAAGCGACAATCAACCGCCCGTCATGCAGATTTCTGAAGCTTCCATTGCCTTCATGTTCGAGTCTAGCCGCCCGTTCACCATCACCGACTATGCGTGGAACAGTGATAAGAAGCATGAGCACGAGCCCAAGATGTGGGATAACTTGGTGGATAACTTTTCTTCCCATGCCAAGGAGATTGAGGAGATTCTGGCCAAGGCGAAGAATGCCCTGTCTGTTTCATGAGTTGATGGTTGTTGCATGAGCAGATTATTTGTATGTGGAGTCGAATGATACGATATCCCTACGTACTTGTTTTGCCCAGGTGTAAATATTTCGGGCTATTCCATACTCGTTGTAGTATTTTGAGAAAAGAAAAGTACATTGCTAGAGCTATCATTCAAATCACGTTCGGGATAAACAGTTCGATATATTCTGACCAACCGAGAGATGACTTCACATCATGTCAACATGCCATCACCACCCGACGAAAAAACAACCACATCATGAAATAAACAATCTATATCCCAATGCCATCGAAGTATTGTCAACTTGAAAGCTGATCAATCCTAATCAACATTCACAACCCAGCAAAATGAGCACCACCGAACTCGAGTCTCCCCGCCTTTTCGAAGTAAAAGGCTACGTCGCGGTAGTCACCGGCGCAAGCAGCGGTATCGGGCTAATGGCCGCGCAGACGCTTGCTGCCAACGGGGCGCGCGTGTACGCCATCGGACGCCGGGAAGAAGTACTGGAGACTGTTGCCGAGAAGTTTTCGAGCAACGGCCAGATCATCCCGTAAGCAGTCTCGCACAATGCATTCAAACGACATCTTTGACTGACCAAACACCTATCAGCCTTCCAGGAGACATCTCCCACACCGACGCAGTGGTTGACATTGTCACGGAACTCACAGCCCGGGAAGACAAGGGGATCAACATCCTGATCAACACATCAGGCGTCACCTCCGAGCCGCACGCCAAAGCCGAGTCCGCGTCCATCGATTTCACAGACGCAGACGCAGTGGGCAAATGGATGGTCCGTGACGGTGCCCACGCATGGCGCATGGCCTACGCGGGCAATGTGGCCGCGCACCACTTCCTGACCGCTGCGCTGCTCCCGCTGCTCGATAAGGGACAGCAGGCCACGGCGCCGGGGCACACGAGCACGATCCTCAACGTGGCGAGTCTGGCGGGCGTGACGAAGACACATTCGCAGGGCCAGTTTGCGTATAGCTCGAGTAAGGCCGCGCTGTTGCATCTCACGCGGGAGTGGGCGCATACGTTCATGCCTCTAGGTATTAGGGTTAATTGCATTGCGCCCGGCTTGTTTCCGTCAGAGCTGAATACGGAACGGACGGCTGGGGAAGCGCACAGGTCGAAGCTGGCTGGGGCTGGGGAGAAGTTTCCTGCTGGTCAGTTGGCTCGTTTTTTTGCTAGCAGAAGCGAGAAGTGCTGATGATTGGTTAATGGTGGCAGGGCGCATTGGTCGAGGATCAGATGTCGGCGGCGTCGTACTCTATCTCTGTTCTCGGGCTGGGTCGTATGTCAATGGACAGATCATTAACCTGGATGGAGGTAAGTCACAACTGATTTTCTCTTGGGAATCTTCCTGATAAAACATAGGACTGCTGCTTAAATCTCCGGGGACAATGTGAATTCTTGTTTTATTCTGTCGAGTTCGCAAATGGGTCTTTTATTTTCATGATTGGTATCAACAGACGGCCAGGCATCGAACTCATACAGAATTAAGTCGGCAGCGAGAGCCTCGTTCGTATGCAGCGCCCCCTTTCCACTCCCACAAGCCCAGTAGCCTTCCGAGGAACAGAAGAAAAAGAAATCTATCACGTCACAGGAAATAGTCCGGCGTGCGCCTCGAGACCATCGGTTCTCCCGCCCGGGGACAAGGGTCAAATTGTAGGCTAACAAACACGTTAGCGGTGCGCAGAAGGGAGGCATGTTCAAAGACCACTCACAATGTGTATTTCAAGTGCTCGTCAATCTCCATAATCGCAGCTTGGTTACCGCAGCGGTAACAGTAGTTCGGCGCTGCGTCAGTTAGCGTATGTGTTCGAGATGAAAGACCAACTGAAAGGAAAAAACATACCAGAGAAAATGGTCACCACGTTCCGATCCTGCGACCAGTTATATCCCTCCATCACCAGCTGATGCGCCCGTGCCACCAGAGTCAAGCCGTTGTTGTGGTTAAACGCCTCTGAAATGTCCTGCCCAAAGGTGTACCCAGCACCTCGAGGCGAAATACCCCATCCGCATCGATCATCCGGATCACTCCACAGTAAGTCACACATAGGGCCCTCGTGGGGCACTTCTTGGATGCGGTCGAGGGACCGGATATTGTCGAGAGTGTCGATGGACGGGCTCAGCCCACCATGCAGACAGAAAATCTGGTTTTCGATGAGAGCAGTGAGGGGGAGGTAGTCGAAGAGGTCGGTGAAGTATTTCCACACGTTGGCATTGCCGTATTTGCGCAAGCACTCGTCGTAAAACCCGTAAACCTGGGTGATCTGGCGGGACTCGTGGTTCCCACGGAGGATGGTAATACGCTGCGGGTAGCGGATCTTCAGGCACACCAGCAGGGTCACTGTCTCGACGGAATAGTAGCCACGATCGACGTAGTCGCCTAGACTCGATCAGTTTCTGACTCCGCACACGAATCCGACCGACGCGAGTTTTGCGTTTGTGTACTCACCCATGAAAAGGTAGTTTGTGTCTGGATTTGGGCCGCCAATGCGGAAGAGCTCCATTAGGTCGTGGAATTGGCCGTGTATGTCACCGCACACTGTCACTGGGCATTTCTGTGGGGGTTGTTAGACGTCGCCCCGATCGGACGGGTCGCGAGCAGCAACATACCACTGGCTGGACGTTCGATTCATCCTGCAATACCTCTCGTGCCTAGAAAGACGCCAACCATCAGTTCGATATATCTTCAATCATCAGACCAAGGAAACCCACCCGATCGCACAGTCGCCGCACATCGTCCTCTGCTAATTGCTTGCACGTCATCAAACTCTCAATCCACCCATCCAGAGTCGGTATGGATCCGGGGTCGCTTGTTGGGGACAAGTGGTGTGGCTCGGGCGACCGTGCGGTATCAATTTCCATGTTGTTGTCCATGGTGTCTCTATCTGTCCACAAGCTGGGAAAGGGAAGGAGGGGCCAGCTGTGGGTGGAGGGGTGATCTCGTGAGAAACAACGCCGGGTGACACAAGCGAAATAAAGAGATGATGATGGGGACAAGAACTACGAGGACGCAACAAAAAAAAAGAAGACCAAGTCCCCTGATCGAAGCAAGGGATGAAGGTGGGTGGGTGATGGGGGATGATGTTTTGGGGCAGGAAAGGGAGAAAGAGTCGGAGTTTCGGGAAGGTCGTGGAGGGCGAGTTTGCGCCACGCTTGAGCCACACCGCTTTGCGAAAGTATGGCAGCACTACAGCGACAACCGAATTCTCATAATATCGTCAATTCGTAACCTCATAAGGAAGGTATCTAAGTAGCTAGCTGTTTTTTTGGGGGGGGTTTTTGGATCATCCTCAAATTATGTCCCCTCCAAACCCACCGCCCATTCCTCCAAAGCCTCCGCCCGATCCATGTCCACCAAAAGGTCCTCGATTGCTTCCAAATGGCGCTTGCCCTGGTCCGGGGGGATCATATCTGGCTCCCGGTGGCGCTCGAGGATCATAGCCGCCGCTGCCACCCTGTCCTCCGAAGAGAGGATCGTCAAAGGTAGGGTGCATGCCGCCGCCGCCCGATCCAAAGCCAGGGCCCATGGTGCCTCGGAAGGGATCATTAGGACCGAGTCCAGCGGGGTAGAGATCCCGATCCCCGATATTGTATGGATTCCTTTCTCCCCGAAAGCTAGGCAGATACCCTCGTGGTGGGCGGTTGATCTCGTACTCATCTTCAAACCCAGGCGGGGCAAAGTCGCCAGGAGGATTGGGTCGACGAGGAGCGGCTGCCAGCGGGTCATCGAACGGGTATGGACGGGCGGGTTGGGGAAGCGAGTCATCACGCAGTGGGTCACGTCGCCGTCCCTGTCCTTGAGGCGGCTCTCGCTGCGCCTCCTGGGTTGTAGGGTCGTAGCCCTCCTTGTATAGTCCCGGGGCGAGTTTCTGGATCACATTGATCTTAAACAGCCCGATCAGATCGTTCAAGCGAGCATGCGATATGAACACGTCCCGCAGGGCACCTGTAATATTGTCTGTGGAGGAGAGAGGGAGCGCAGAGTCGGAGATGTAATCTTTGGCGGGAATATCGAACGAGGAAGTTCGGTCATCGCCCAGAGCCAAAGCAAATATCACGGCGTTGTTGCCTAGTCGGCTCACTTTGAGAAGGTATTGCATCGAAGATTGTTCATGGGCATAGCGAAAGGCAAAGGTGGTGTTGGCGTTCCATTCCGCGGGGAGAGTGAGAGGACTAGTGGATGGTTCTGTCGCCAGTCAGCTAGGGACATAAACTATAATGGAGGGGCATTAACCAATGGTGTGATCTTCTCCCAGGCCTACCAGTCTGAAGTTGGCTGCTGCCATGCAAGCATGGCCGATCAGAGCCACCGCTTCATATGATGTTTTGAGGTTCGGCTGGTCCCCACCCTCGGGGTGGATAGCTCTGGCTGCGAAGCTCAGGACGTTTTCCTGCTGGAGTGGATCTGCTGTCATTGTGTCGGATGTTTCTGGACGATCTTATAAAGTCACGGTATGTAAGTCACGGTATGTGTAGAAGAAAGGCAGGGCGATGGATGAAAGTATAGCATGACGATGACGCGGTAGCCTAGGCACGATAAGGCAAGCTGGAACAATGGTGATCCGATTTTCCGAGGCCCGTGCATCTCGGATCACATGATCGACAAGAGCCTCACAAGGTGAAGTATAGGACTCATCTTCTGGATTGCTAGTCTATCTGGGTGGTTATGTACAATCCTCTACAGCATTGCCTTGGGGAATTTCTTCATGGCCTGCCGCACTCCCAGGTCTGCCAGAATCTCCTCAGTGCCACCCAGGATGGCATCGAACTTGTATGTGCGGTGGAACATCTCGATGATCTTGCCCATTCCAGACTGTGTCAGGCCACGGCCACCAAAGATATTAGTAGCATGGTCGGCAATTTCCTGGGCAGCGCGAGTTGAGTGCGACTTCAGCAATCCAATCGGTCCACCCAGAAGCGTGGCCTGCTCGGCATAGGTCATGTTGCACATCTGGAAGGCAATGGACTCGAGCCAGGCCTGGTTGGATTCGCAAAGGGAAATCATGCGGGCGAGTCTGAGGTCGTTAATAATGGCCATATGAAAAGACTTGGAAAACTCACTTCTGGCGGATCGCGGGCTGCTCAACCAGCTTCTTGCCAAACACGATGCGCTGGTTGCACCATTTCAGACACTCCTCCACGACCGTCATGGACATGCGCACGACACCCCCGACCATCATGAAACGTTCGTGGTTGAAGTTGCTCATAATGACAACAAATCCCTTGTGTTCTTCTCCGAGCAGGTTCTGCACCGGCACCTTCACATTCTCAAACTCAACGAATGCCGTGGCCGCTGCGGTCGAGTACGAGGTCTTGATCTGCTTGGTCTCGACACCTTCCCCACGCGGAATCAACAGCACAGAGAACCCTTTGTCAGTTCGGCAGCCAGTAACAAAGTAATCGGCGAACATTCCGTTGGTGATCCATTTCCTGCACGTGGTTAGCCAGTGAACGATCTCATGCTCGCAATTCCGGCTTACTTGGTGCCATTAACAATGTAATGCTTCCCATCTGGGGTTTTCTCAGCCGTAGTCTTGAGACCTGCGACATCACTACCCGCAAATGCCTCGGTGATGGCCAGACACATCTTCTTCTGGCCGGTCAAGACCTCTCCCGTTACACGCTCCTTCAGAGCCGGGTCTCGTAACCACTGCTGCACGGCCGTCAAACTGATGGCCATGCCGGCCATGTTTCCATCCTGGAAACCTATCTCCCAAAAGAATCAGCAAGCTACTTCCAATACAATCTGATCACGAACTGACCTCGCGCATTGGCCCGGACCAGTTCCTGCGAAACCACCAAATCATGCAGATAATCAAACTCCTTCCCGTCAACGGCACCACCCAGCAACTTCCGGTCATGAAGATGCTTGCCAGGGCCCAATCGCATAGCTAGAATATTCGTCTCCGCCATGCGGTCGATCAATTCTTGGCTGATATAGGTGCCATCTTGCTCCTTCTCCTGTGCCTCGGGCGTAACGTACTGATCCGTGAACTCTCGCACGGCTTTCTGCAGACGTCGATGGCTCTCTTTGTAGTAAGGACTCTTGAATTGCGGGCGCAGCCACAACGGCTCGGCGTAGGGGACGGGGCTGAGCGCGCCAATGGTGGGCTCGATGACCTCGGGCTTCTCGCCCTCGATTGTGCCGATGCAGAGTTCTTCGCGGTACTTTTCAAGGACTTCTTGGCGGTGCAGATTATAAAACTCGGTCGTGGCGTCCTGACCGGCTACCTGGCCCAGCACGACACTACCGCCGGGGTGGGCATCCGCGAAGTCCGTCAGGTCGTACACTCGGTGGTCGATGATGCACCAGAGCGATTCCTCGGTGTTGTGTTTGGCGACCTCGTCGCGGGTGAGTGTGGATGATGGCATGGCTGCGATGGTCCAGAGTTGTGAGAGTGATCAGGGGAATGAGCGATGCAGGAGTGCAGCTCATACTGCTGTCTTCCCCGGTTTCTTCCAGGCCAATCAGGGCGATGATGATTCCAGCCGAGGCACCTCGGCGCTGACGTAACCATATCACGGGCCACTGCGATCAATAGCAACACATTTGGCGGCTTGTCCATGGCAAGATAGTATAAGCTTATTCATATTTTGTAGCTACACTCCGTAAGTATAAAGTACATAATTAGGGTCACGCTAGAATAGAGGCGTCTAGTTTTACCTAATAATTGCACCTTTTCAGAAACATCCTGGCGGAGAATACTCCTAGTCACAAGAGCTACAGGGTCATATCTTAGGCGGAATTGTCATGGTTGATAATATGTACAGACAGCCCAAAGATGATAAAAATCTACGATCGACCCGACCCATTGTTCGGCATCTCCTTCATCGCCTCCTCAACTAACCACATACAAACAGGCTGTGCATCAGTACCGACGCGCCAACTGCTCAGTACGACGTCCTGTTTTTTGAGAATGTCGCTGGCCCGCTCCCAGCGGCGCTTCCACAGTTCTTCACGTTTATTCGGGAGTGGTGCAGCCGGTGCGCCTGATTCACTAGCGGTACTGCTGTAGCTGGGAGAGGTGGTTCGGCCAAGGGACTGGTTGGATGCAGATGAACGGAGCCCGTTCGAAGGTGAAGAGCTCAGATTCAGGCGTTCCGTCGCGTAATTCAGTGCGACTTGGGCGGCTGCGGTTGGATAAGATGGTTTCGTGGCTGGTGGACGAGGAGTGGGTGTCGCGCTAGAACTGGAGCTGGCAGTGGAAGAATCTGCGTTTGTGCGGCGAGGAGGAGGAGGCGCTGGTGGAGGTCCCCTAGAGCCACGGGTTTGCGATGGCGCATTCGGGGAGCTCGAAAGTGTGTTGTCCCGTGATGGAAAAGGGTTACCTGAGACTGGTTCGGTGCGGGTGCGAGTGACCGATGGTTTAGAGTCGATATCAATCAGTGAATCGGTCATGGCGGGAGATGGCCGCCTCGGCGGTAGCGGAGGCACAGGTTTACGCCGAAGCGGATCTCGATAAGGCAAAGGCGGTTTTGTGGTGGTTTTGGTTGCATCTGTCACTGCAGAAACCGAACGCAAAGCAGATGGCTTGGAGGGCTTTGCTGGGGGTACCCGTGCATTACCAGTGGTAGTCACTTCATGGACAGTCGGTTTCTGCTCAGTATCGTCGCTAAGATCGATCAGGTCACCCGTATCAAAATTCTTGACATCATCTTCTTTTGCTGATGCCAGCAGCCGGCGAGGCGGCAGGGCTGGAGGAGGCGCAGGAGACCTAGACCGATCCACCAATTGCGAGGTGCTGCGGCTGCGGAGGGTTTCCGGCTCCGGCTGTGTGGCTGATCTCTCAACGAACTTCTTATTGTCTGGCGTGGTTACGTCGCGGATGAAGATGCCCAGGATTCGACCTTTGTTCGCCAACACAATATCAGTGTAGACCTCGAGATCAGCCTCGCCGCTGTCTCCAACCAGAATAAACTTGCGATCTGGAAAGTCCCGTAGAAGCTGTTCCAAGGCTCCCCGTTTCCTCTCAGCTGTGGGTTCAAAAATCCCCTGCAACATTCCCGAATATTGCTTGAGGTGGAACGATCCCGGCGGCAGGCCGACCATCTTGAAGTATCTCTGCAGCAGAGGATACAGTTGCCATGGGGCATTGGAAACATAATGCAATTTCACGCCCTGTTTAGCCAGCGTCGTATACCACTCGCTGACTCCGTCAACCGTCAGCTCCGCCAGCTCACGCACAAATGTATTCCGGAACATCTCTTTTGCCCCGTTGGCAATGGCAGAGTGCTTCACAGTGTCGTCAATGTCACTGATCAAACTGATGCCAACCGGGTCAATGATCTCAATCGGCCTGGCCGCAGACAGGTCCTCCGAAGCCAACACGCGGACATGCGTTGGGACAAAGGGCAGCGGGGCCCGGAGTGTGAAATGGCCCGACTCGTCCGTCATTAGATTTCGGGATTTGCTTTGCTCATCGTTGAAGAAAAACACCGTCACCGGCATCAACGCCATGGGATTGGTCAGAAATGGGCGAAGTCTCTCCAGCAGATGCGCATTGGCAACAGACAATTCATCCTTGCTCATTGGCTGGGTGGGAGCCGTTGTACTTCGGGATCGATCACCGCCTGAGCTGCTCTTCCAAGCTGGATCCGCGTCCTTCTCCGCTGTGTCGACCAAAGACTGCATCTGTTTGTCCGCCAATTCATCCTCACCCTGGCCCGGTGGCCTATCAGCATCCTCATTCCCCGTAGCCGTCGGTGCTGGGATCCCGCTCAACTTTCTGGCCAGAGTTATCATCAAGCGATGCTTCCGGTTCATGGGCCCACGATTGGGCGCATATATCCAGCCACGCACATCCACATCCACAACTGCATTCTCCCCCTCGCCCTCGTCATAACCGGAGTTGAAAAAATCATTGCTGTCAGACGCACCGCGATACTCGTCGAGAGTATCTGACCACGAATTACGCCGCTCTCGTTCTCTTTCCTTTTCGGGCAAGCGTCTCGCATAGCTCGGGAAGAGCACCATCTCCTCATCACCAGACCGCGCGATCTCAACATCCGGAAACGCGCCGGGGGTATTATAGTAGTCTTCATTGGAGCCATTCCGTTGCCCGGACCATTGCGACGTATACGCCTGGCGCAACTCATTTGCCGCCTTCAAATATCCGTAGACCTTGTTACGGCGGCCACCAGGCGCAGCCGCACCATCTCCAGACCCCCATGTCGATGTTGATGATAGACCAGACATTACTGGGGCTGCATCATTCAACCCGTTCGGGACCGCTCCCGGTGTTCGCACGGCCCCAGCACTGGCTTTCCACCCGCGCACCCGTCGTCGCGGTCCGAGCAGGTATGTCACGGGCCCACTGCTAAGCCTGCGATCACGAGCAGCGGCGAGCCGAGCCTGTCGCTGGACGATCGCTCGGTAAAGCCGCGACTGGGTGCGGTGACGTAGCGCGGGGAGGACCTCGTGGCGGAAAGCCCAGAGGCGCAGCTGGGCACGCCGGGTTGCGTGTGGGCCGATGAGGGCTTTGAGCAGGCTCGAGAGGCGGCTGGGTCTGGGCCTGGGTTCGTGTTGGAGGGGAGGTGGGTGGGCTGTCTGGAGAGAAATGGACTCGACCGGAGGATCGACCAGCGGGTTCGAAGGGGCGGTTTGGGAGCCAGGGTCGAGAGAGAGAGGGAGACAGAAAGAGAGAGATAGAGTAGTTCTGAGCGAGGAAAAGACCTCGGTGGATGTGGCGAGTGAGTAGATGTGGAAGGGAAATTGACAACAACAATAATAGTGGAGAAGAGGGAAGGTTCCCTGTTCCTGTGGGGGCAATAGAGAGACAATGACAAGGTTGATTGATGAGGGTCTACTGTTGCTTCATTCGAGTGTTTTGATTGAACTGGTTACCTTTATGTGTCTTTTTCACCTTCAAGTGGGATTTCAGTTTGCTTTGGATGACTGTTGAAACAATCTCCTGCGTCGAGGTAGATTTCAAGCCAATACAGGTAGGACCCGGCTAGTCCAGTTTAGGGAATAATAGTGCCTTGGGTTTGTGACTGCCAGTCTCTAGTGCCGGAATTCACAATTGAATAGTTTATCGCTATTGGATGTCTCTTGAATATAGTATATATAATACAAAGGGGTGTGTACAGTTCCCCCATTGACTATGCACTGTCTTCAGTATAGTTCACCTTCTTCGCTCGACTACTTCGCCGAGACACAGTCGCCGGGACCCCGTCGTCCAGCTCTGCAGATAGCTCTTCAGACTCTGGAGTCAGCTCCACAGCCTCGGCAGCCTTGCGCTTCTTGCGCGCGGGCTTCGTTGATGCCGGCGTACGTCGAGCTCCCCTGGTCGCCTTCTTGGTCGGGGTTTCAGCTTCACCGTTCTCGGCGTCGGGGTCCGCCTTCACTTTCTTGGACGCGCTGTTCTTTGCTGGGCTTCGAGTTGCCTTGGCCCGAATGATCTTCTTCAGTGGACGGAGCCATTCTTCCATGCCTCGCGGCCAATACACCCTTCTCTCGGGGCCGCCCATGCCAACTTCTTCGTCGGAAATGGTAGGGGGAGGTGGAACAGAGCCTTCCAGATCGACAAAGCCGCCGTTCTTCTTAGACTTCTTCGGTGGCTTGAATGCTTTGTTCTCGTCAGTGCGCGTATTCGGGATCATGTCATTGAAGAGCTCGTAGCCCGGGAGCTTGAAAGTCCTCATTAATTCGAACACGGCCTGCTCTTTGTCCTTTGCTTCGATCATCAGGTCCATGGTGGGATTGCACGGAGGTAAAGTAGCCACGCGGTCGCTGTGCTTGCGGCGCTGGCGGTTCGTGATGGCGGAGGGGGTGGGTTCGGAGTAATGCATTTTCTGTGTGATATTTTTGCGCGACCAGGTCGCTGCAATGCGGTCATAGAGACCGATGATGTCTTGAGTGCCCTCACGCAGCTCATTTGCATCGAAGATGATGTTGTGGTGATGGTAGTCGAGAACGAGAGGAATATTCAGTTCCTCGCAGATGGGCAAGAGGTCGTGAACAGACCAGCTGACATCGTCGTTTTCCAAGACCAGCCGGTTCTTAACGTCCTGTGACAGAACCGCGTAGTTTTCTCTGAATCGATCCAGAGTCGCTGCTTTATCGCCAAACACTCCACCCATGTGTAGAATCATGACCGCATCGCGATCTTGCTGTGGCGGCAGCTTGAGAAGCTGTAACATCTCCGAGTGATACTCGAGATCCCGATAAGAGCTCTCGACCACCTCTCTCTTAGGAGACCCCAGCTGGGTAAATTGGCCTGGGTGAACCGACACCCGATGACCGAGTTCTGCAACAACCAAGCCTGCCTGTTCCAACACCTCGGAGGCAAACGGGGCCAACTTGTAGCCGTATTCTTTATGACTCGCGAACGGAAACATCTCGCTGCTCAATCGCATGAAATTAATACCGTACTTGTCATTCCAGCGCAGAATCTTGACCAGGTCGCGCGCATTCGCCAGCCCTAACGCTTCGACGAAGGCCTGTCCGCGTGCGACATCAGGTGTTTGGTCACGGTCTGGGCGGTTTTTGGTAGGATGCGCAGGCTGATCAGGGTCCAGGAGTGGATGTCTGTTCTCCAGTATGGATGCGATTCGACATGTTCTCGAACAGAAAACCGGAGGGGCCGAGTAGCGGAGGTAGGTATTCAAACAGGCCTGTAGCATGTCAGCAGCTGTGCCAATGGTCTCAGCGCGGCGCAACTCACATATCCCAATCTACCTTTCCACGGCAGAGGGAGATAGTTACTGTGAACCGGCGGTGGCCTCCCCAGTGCGTCTTGGAGCTCCTCCGGGTCGGCGGGAACGTCCTCATCCGACTCCGGATCCAAAGACGCCGCCGCCCGGCCAGCAGGCGTTTTCGCGTCTCCATTGAGGATGTCGACCGGCTTCCCATCTAGTTCCGGTTCAATGGCCATGGTCAGGTGTGTCGCGTTCAATGTAGGTTGGGCTAGGTGGGAGGAGTATGCGCGACGAGATCCTGCAGAGCGAGTCGAGGAATGTGTCGCGAGACAGGTTCCGAATGAATGCGAAAACTGTACAGGGTGAGCCGCATGGCACCGAGGGAAAATCAGGGCAGGTGATCTGGTGTTTGCCACGGCAATCGATCGATCGGAGATCCTCAGTGACGACCGGGTGTGGCGATCCCGCGGGCCAGAACCCGGACCAGAGAGGCCGGCATGCTGGGCAGACAGAGCCCGAAGCAATCTCTGGGGGTGGGTGAAAGGCCGACACATACAGCGGGGCAGATGGTCAGTCGTGGCTTATCGGGCGCATTGAGGGAGAGATGGTGAGAGAAAGTGACGTTGACGAGTCGGGTGGAAACGCGCTAACACTGGACGCGTTAGGCACCGTGCCCTAACTACTCCTGCTACTGGAAACTAGGAATTACAAGAATGCAATCAACAACGCGATGGTGATTTCCTACTCACTCATCTCGGTTCTATCCAACATGACCATGAAGACTGAAACTCCGCTCTACATATTAGTGTGTGTCTGGCTAGGCATGCAGGGGGGCACACGGGGGTGATATATGCGAACATCAAGGGATTCGGTCGCTACTACTGGCCCTGTTTTGGTTCTTACAAATTGACATCACCGAATTCTTCGGTGCGTTTGGGCCGTGAAGAACTTGGGAATGAAGGCCGAGTCTGAGAGACAGAGATGGCTTGGGAAATAGGGTCTGTTCGATGTATAGTTCTCGCCGAGGAAAAGACAAAAAAAAATAAGGATTAGATTCAAATGTTCAAGATATTACAGCTGACAGCAAAGACTTCTAGAGAATAACCATGGTCAAACATAAGACCAGCATGACTAGGGCATCTCCCCGAATGAACCCTCTGGCTGCCAGCATTCTTCACGTTGCGATGCACGTTGTTCGCCAACCGTCGCCTGCGGGTGGCATTTGCCATTCATTCCCACGGCAGGGAAGAATGCACTTGACAACCGGGTATTTATACTGTCACTGGCCTATAGTCACGATAGATACTTGCGCATTATCTTTATTCTCTGATCTTGACCTGCAGAGTCTTTTCGTGGATCTTTGGTAAGTGGACGGTCGTGGTTTCTTCTTTAGGGCTGGGCAACTGACCATCCAAAGAAAGCTTCAATCGCCCTCTCAATCCATCATGAAGGGCTTTCTCCTGCTGTCCGGCCTGCTGGCCACGATGGCCTCGGCACACATGCAAATGAAGCAGCCGTACCCAATTCGCAGTCCCTTGAACAAGAACGCCACGGGTAAGATAGACTATTCATACACCAACTCGCTGGCGCCATCGGGCCAAGACTACCCCTGCAAGGGCTATCAGAACGACCCCTTTGTCTCGGAGGCTAAATATACCCCGGGCCAATCGTATGAGATGGAGCTCGAGGGCTCGGCCACACACGGGGGCGGCTCGTGCCAGCTGGCCCTGACCTACGACAAAGGCAAGACCTTCAAGGTCATCGAGTCCATGCTCGGCGAATGCCCAATCCCTAAGAAGTACAAGTTCACCGTGCCCTCTGACGCACCCTCCGGCGAAGCCCTCCTGGCGTGGACCTGGTTCAACAAGATCGGTAACCGGGAGATGTACATGAACTGTGCCATGGTCACCATTGGCGGCGATTCGAGCCGTATGACGGGCAACTCGGTTGGTATGGAGAAACGGGAGAGCATCGACATGCCCTCCATGACCCCTGAGGAGAAGAAGGAGGCCGAGAACGATGACGACCAGTCCAGCACTATGCAAGTCTCGTCCACTAAGGAAAACACCTCCAAGTCTACCGACGAAATGATTACTACTACCACCATGCACAAGGAGAAGCCCAGCAGCTCGTCCATGTCTGAAAAGGCGACAGACAAGCCCAAGCCTACTGAGTCGCCCAAGCCCACTGAGAAGCCCAAGCCCACTGAGTCGCCCAAGACCACGACTGAGAAGCCCAAGCCCACTGGAAAGCCCAAGAACGCCGACAATGGTGCCAACAACAAGCAATCCACCGCCTTCAATGACCTGCCCGATCTCTTCGTCGCCAATGTCAACTACACGGGCCAGTGCGTGACCATCGAAGGCCAGACGGTCGATTTCCCTGAGCCCGGCGACAACGTGATGGGCAAGTCTGATGGCAAGGGCTACAAGTGCTCTGGCAACGCGCCCTTCCTGGGAGCTGATGCGTCTAAATCGTCCAATGACTCTGGTTCCTCCAAGGGTAGTTCCTCCAAGGACGACTCTTCCAAGGACAACTCCAACAACAGCGACACTTCCTCCAAGGACGACTCCCGTATTGTCTCCAAGCAAACCATGACCAAGGTCGCGAAGGTGGCTCAGGCCCTGAGCACTGCCAAATCAGACCCACCACGCTTCATGGGCACCGAGGCCACCACCAACAACGAGTTCCACAACTACGTCGGCAACTGGTACTGCTATGACGGCGAGCTCATCTGCTCGCCCAATGGCTTGTCCTGGGCTCAGTGCGCCAATGGCTACCCCGTCTTCATGGGCCCCGTGGCTCATGGGACCCTCTGCCGCATGGGCCGGATGGTTTCCGCTGGCGATTGGAGCTTCTGAGTTTTTTTTTTTTGTTTCTTCTTCTTTCCTTCCGTCAATGTTTTTGCACGTTATTCTTTTCAGGGGGGCAAAAAACATAAAGGGTATATTGATTGGGCTCTGCTTCCCGACTGGGTCGGCGAAGCATCACTCCAAGAACGAGTCATTTTTATAGTTTGTTACTGGCGCAGGTGCTGAATGTTTGTCTCTCTGTTTGATCGATCGACTAGCGATGACCAAGTTGATGTCCATGTCTGATGTTTCGTTTCTTTTTCCCCTTGTCTTCCAAGTCTGGTTCGAGTGGCGGTGCTTATTTGCTTGATGCATGCGGAAATCCTTTGTCTGTACACGTAACTTTTCAATGCCAGGAACAAAACTTTACCACGCGAAGATGAAAACAATTAATATCTCAGCAGTGCGTTCGTTGATTACTATTATTATAAGCTAAGTTGGGGTCTTCCTAATATACACCAGCATTCTCCAATCTAGACCAAATGCACAAAACACATGGTATCTCAGCTCCAGAAAACGAAATTCATATATCATCATCGACTGGCACATCACCTAACAACTTCCACAATTACTTGTTGCACCCACGCAACGCCGTCCAAGCTGATCGCTTCAACTTAATAGTTGAACTTAATAGTTGCCCGTGTAGGCCGAGTTGCCGTAGCTGTTGGTATTCTTGTTGCGGCCAAACGAGCCGAAGAAAGACTTCTCGTTCTTGGCCGGGGCACCGTTCTCCACGTCATGGGGGGTCGGGTGGCCGGGCAGAGTGTCAGCGCCCGGACCGTCGACGTGCTTCTTCTTGCGACCGAAGAAACCCCTGCGTGAGCCGGAGGTGTAGCCGTTGGCGGGCGAGGGGCCGAAGCGCTTCTCGCGCTTGTGGTGGCGGGCCAGCAGGGTCTGGAAGAGGATCGAGATCAAGAAGAGGAAGCTACATCGATATGATTGATTAGCCAAGAACCAGATGTAAGGTTTTTTTTTTGTTTCAAGGGTTATAAAACTCACATTCCAATCACGGCCACCGCAAAGGCCACTTTCTCCAGCTTGCACGCCATGCCATAGGTGAGCGCGGTGGCGGACTTCGCGCCAGATGGGCCCGAGCCCACGGGGGTGGTGATCGTGCCGTGGCAGCTCTGGGTGCCGCGGCGCGTCAACACGGCGATGGCGATCATGGCGCCGGTGAAACAGACGTCCAGCACCACGCCCAAAAAGGCAAAGAAGGACACGCCGCCCAAGCAGCAGACGAAGAGCAGGCCCAGCAGGCCATACAGCGTCGCGGCACCGGACAGGCCCTCCACGGCCTTCATCCACGTGGGGATGGTCTGGTCATTCTTGGAGAGGGTGGCCAGGTAGTAAGAAAAGATGCCCAGGATGACGGCACCGTCGAGGAACTGTAGGGCGCGAATGGCCAGGCCACAGATGCGAAGAAGCAGTCCACCCACTCCCATGATGAGCTGTTGTTGGGACTTTTGAGAGTCGGGAATTAGAGTTCCAAAAGAAAGTAGATTGGATGGCCTGCAATCCTTCCGGGAAGAATGTCTTTACTTATAATCCCGGGAAAACTCAGGCAACCGGATTTGGGGGCAAATGATTGATTATGCTTTTTCCCAACTGGGACCACTCATTATTGGGACCGTCCGACGCAATTTCGTAGATCGGTGGGCGCTCTTGGCGGATCCGGCCACGCTCAGTGGCTGGTCGGCGTGCGCCACAGGGACGCTGATGTCAAGCTGGAGCCGGTGGTGGGGAAGAAACATGAGCCCGGACAGTGATTGGGTTGCCACTCCGGATCCATTGGACCACCACGAGAACAGCCACATTATGTAAGAGATCACATGCGACGTGAAGACCTACTGAGGAAGCCATGGCATCATAACGGGCTGGGCTTAGAGGCGGTTTTTAATTTGTATACTACACAATGTCCCCAACCAAGTTATTGCCCTCGCGCTGGAGCTGGCCTAGTCCGGGTTAGATCATGCCCAGTCCCGTAGCTTAACGGCCCGATGACGTCCACCAGGATCTCATGCACCCAGATCCCGCTCCCTGTGATGCATCCACTGATTCACAGGGATCGCCGATCACGGTGGCTGAGTATGCTTTGTAGTCAACCGCGGGAATGGCTGAGATCGGCGTCGAAAGAGTGAGAGGGTGGTAGTTCAAGACGCGGTAGTTCAAGAAGCCTCATTGCGCTGCTCGACAAAGGCTCGCAGAATCGAATCCAGCCCGTCGTTGCGGCGAGCAAGCAGCATCACGTCGGAGACATTGACAGTAGACCGTCCGGCATGTCTAATCGAACCCCGATCAGAGTCAGCCGATCCATAGAGAACAAACCAGGCGCACAGAAGAGAAGTGATGCGTACTTGGCGAAGGACTCGAGATCCTGGCTGACCGTTTCTGGGAGTCGGTCAGTCTCCGAGGATGGACGATAAACACGGCAGGATGGTCGCGACACCCACGCGAAAAGACAAATCACATACCGATCTGGGCCCAGACCATTTCGGTTAGGGCACCGATGAACTGGGGGGTGGCATTCGCGCCCAGCTTGATGGTTTCCTCATCCACGATCTTGCCGATGGACAGCCAGAGGGCGGATTTGAGACGCTGGGACGGCATTAGCGGGGTGCACCGATGACCAATGAAACATGGACCAACCTCCTCGAGCTGAGCTTTCTCGTCCGGCTCCATGCTGAGGACAGGCAGTGAGGATTGTCCACACTGTTATGGAGGAGAGATGAGAGGCGCGTCTTTCCATACACCGCGTCGACGGAAAAACAGATGGTCCGGGTACTCAAAAAGGAAAGGAAAGTTTGGTGGACGAAGGAAGAACGTTTCTGTTGCTCTCCCAGAGCTTCTCCCTTTTCTTTCCCTTTTCTCTTCTCTCCCACCTGACGCAGGTTCGGTGTTCCTGAGAGCTCTCCTGCTCTCTCCCCAATCTCCCTCCTTCCGCCCCGATCCGGACCCGCTACTTGTCCCTCCGTCCACCACCCCCCCCCCCCCCCCAAAAAAAAGTTTCCTCCAAAAACCACCACACAAGATGGCCACCCCCGAATCAACCCGCAACTTCGGCGACGTCGCCGCAGATGCCCTCAATGACTTCACCACCCAAATCTTCGGCGGCCTAGACTCAACCGTCCGTCGCTTCTGCCGCAACTTCTACAGCACCTTCGTCGACGTGAGCGCCTACCGCTGGACGCGGATCGCGCTGATCGTGATCGCATACCTCCTGCTCCGGCCGTACATCGAGAAGCTGTTCAAATGGAGCTACGACCGCGAAAAGCGAAAGGAGAAGGAGAAGAAGGAGAAGCAGAGGCTGAAGCAGAAGGCTAGTGGGAAGAAGGCGAAGGTGTCGGCCAATGCGCTGCGGGGTGGACGAGGAGGTGCCGAGGGCGGGAAGGTGATTGGGGAGGTGGACAACACGGAAGATGAACTCGGCACTGAGGATGAGGAGGGCGAGGATATGGCGGAAGCGTCTGGTGTGCCGGAGTGGAACAAGATGGCGCGCAAGCGGCAGAAGAAGTATCTCAAGAATCTTGAGAAGCAGGCCTATGCGAGTGCGGATAGCTTGACGGATGATCAGGTGCTGGAGCTGTTGGATTGGAGCGAGGAGGAAGAGGAGGGTGCGAAGAAGGCGTGATGAGTGAGGGAGTTGGGCGATTTGGGGAAGGCCGTCGCTGCTTGTATTTGTATCGCTATCTAGTTCCATTTAATCAGGGCATGTCCACGGCGCAGGGTTAGACTCGATCAATCATGACATTCGGGAGTGTAATAAGACCAATTGAACAGTTCCATATCGTGCCGTAGCCCACCTAGAAACAAACAATGCAATTGCCCAAGGCATCAGTGCAGCCGCCGCAAAGCCTCAATCATCTTCTTCACTTCCTCCACATCCAGTGTACCAAGGTCACCAACATCAGAGCCCACCTCGGCCAGGATCTCCTCCTGCTCAGCGGGATCGCAGTTCAGGAACTGCTCGATGAGCTGGCCGTCCACGAATCGGTACGGCTTGTCGGAGGAGCGCACTTCGTTGTGGAAAGCCCGGAATTTTTCAAACGACAGATCGCCCAGCGAGTCGACGTGGCGGGCCATCACCTCTTGGAGGGACATGAGGAAGTTCTGGTGGTTGGAGTCGATAAGAGCGAATAGATGGATGGATCCCTCGACCTGTATCCCAGTCAGTAACCCGAACCCCAAAAAGATCAAAAAGGATCTATATACCGTTGCAACAAACGCCCGAGGAGTTACCACCACATTCTCCAGCTTGGGGATATTCACGGGCCGGATCCGATTGACCATCTCGCCCAGCGAGATTTCACTGGTGGGCCTCAGTCGACGCTGGTCTACTGTCAGGACCTCGTCGTCATCCCGCGATAGCACAATGAGATTGCCCTGTGCATCACTCTCCAGCAAAGTGCCCTTCTCCACAAAGGCGATGGCTGTGGACCACACGGTCTGGTAATGGCGGGCTGTCTCCGTCAACGTATCTTCTGCGACGCCCGTCTCATCCTTTGTGTGCTGGAGGACCGTAGCGCTCTTCATGAGATCGGCAACGGCGATCTGCTCGCCCGAAACTGTGATATCCATCGGCGCCGTCGACGTGCGGTATGAAGCTTGCTTCTCGAGTTTCGATTCGCCAAAATTGTTGGTGGTGACCTTGTATACGACCACCTGATACCATTGTAAGTAAAAGACGTCGGCGCCAAGATGTGGGAGGGTTAATATAATCACTTACGGTCTTGACGAGCGCCGCAACGAGACGGTCACCCATCATAGCCAATGCCCGACATGCACCTTTGACCGGCAGCTCGGCGACCTTGGTGAGCTTGCGCCCGTGGTCGACTTCGAGCACCAAAATCCGTCCGCGGATGGAATCCCCGACCTCATCGGACAGGTACGCCGTGCCCACGATGAATCGGTCCTTGGCCGTGTCGCGACCGTTCTCGTCTTTGCCGGCTGGGAACTCGGCTCGGATGACACTCTCCACCAGCTCCTCAGGCTCCAACTCAATGGCATCCAGCCGCCGGAACAGGATCTCATCTGCCAGCACAAAGTGACTCTTGACAATCTCCATTCCGTCCTCGAGCTTGCGGTCAATCGTACCTATTCCAAATGCCTTCTCGGATGGGGAATAGGCCACTCGGCGCACCGTCGCTTCCATTGGCAGAGTCTGGATCTGTGTGGTGCGCTCCTTATCCACCAGTGCAATCTTCAACTCATTCGCCGTAGCGACAGCGACGGACTCCGGGTATGCCTCTGCGTTCAAGTGGCAGATCCGGGACGCACCTTCAGAATTCACTGCGGAGTAGATGATGCGCCCATCAGAGCCGTAGATGAGACTGGGGTTCTCGCAAGTCGCAAACACGTTGTAGAGCCCGTCGCCTCGCGGGAGTTTCTTGAAGGTTGGTTGTTCGGATCCAAGAATTAGCTTATTCATGCCGGTCAGGGAAAAGTCCCGGGGGTTTAATGTGAAGGTGACGACGCTGCCGTCCGCCATGGAAATGAACAGCGTCGGCGGGCTGTTCGCCAGCACGTCCGCCACCAGGACAGAACGCGGAAACGCTTCGCCAGCAGGGCCCACGGACTGGGTCTGTAGCTCCGCCAGATCTTGAATGGCCAGAACAGACACCACAGCCGACTGCGGGAATCCAGCGATACAAACTCCTGCCGGGGTGGATGGCACCGTGACGCCCGAAACCTGGCGGTCTGCACCCATATCTTTCTTGGTGATGAGCTGCCCGTTACTCCGGATATCAAACGATGCCAGGATCTGGCCACTGATAACAACAACCAGATGGTCATCGTTCGCCGAAGCAGCCGTGAGCGCCTTCTGAATCGGAGGCGTCCATTGGAAGTTGATCATGCCACTCTCGATATCGACCACGATCACCTGTCGTTCGGTGACTTGCAGGATCCGTCCGCCGGGCAGATTAGCGGCAAGGAGGGTGTTTTCTTCGAAGATGAGGCCCAAAAACGTGTTCAACTCCTCCACCTCACCATCAGCACTGAAGTGAAACACTCGCGTCTCGTCCACAAATGTCACCAGCAAAGTATCCATGAGGTCGCTCTGGCTCTCGGTCTGGAGGCCAAAGAGATCGGTGATGTGATCCATTTCGCCCAAAACACCCAGCTCTTCCATACCAACACCACTCCGCATGCTTCGCAGGGTGCCATCATCAAAGGCCCCAGACCCGGCTACTATCCGCGCCTGTCCTGATGAAAACTCATGGGTCTGGCTCTCGCTCGTCCGGTTGCCAAGGTCCATGACGGTGAAGTCCAAGATGGGCGCAATGTTAGACAAGGTCTGGATGACTGTGAACGAGCCGTTCTCGATCCGGAGAACTTGGGTGTCGCCTTGGTGCGAACCCACGAAGAGAATACCTCCGCCGAGATAGACAAGCACCGATGCGCGAGATGTGCGACCAAGATAGTCGAGCTTCCAATCTTCAACGTTGCCCTGGGCGTTGAGAACGAACATCAGAAAGAACAATCTGCCGTAATCATCGGCCAGCAGCCACCGCTGGCTATCCACCTTCTCCCATGCCACGAAGATAGTAGCTTCTTCGAGCGGCCGGGAGATCATGTCGTTTTTGTTGTCATCGATATACTTGATTGACGTCTCGCCAAGAACAATGAGGCCACCTAGAATCTAGTCAGTGTATGCTTCTAGGAAATGTTACCGGTCAGAAACAAACCAAGCGGTGCAGGAATTGGGATCAGATGCGACGACCCAAAATCAAGTTCATACGCAAACACACCCCCATCCAGCTTCTTATCCGTGACCTCCTTGAACATCGCCTCCGCGAGGTTGCTCTTCGTAGCCGGACTGTATTCCAACTCCCGGATCCTTAAACGCACCTTGCGCTGGTTATCCTCGTAAAGCAGCGCCAGAAATGGCGGGTTCGCCGATTCCGAATGAAGGAAAGCCGACGAGCGCACCTTCAACTCGTCGATGCGCGACGTAGTCGGCTCGCCCAGTTCCCCGATCTGGGGAGCATCAGGGCCCGGGGCGGCGGGCGTCTGTCCGCGTCTCCTAACTGGCAGCTGCACGATCGGCACGACTACGACCACACCTTCGTATATCTCTAGAGTCATGAATCGTCCACTCGGGTCGATGAGACACCGGGCTGCGGATTGCGATTCCCGGGACGACGGCTCCGTAATGTCGACATAGCTCCGTGCTGTTCGGATCCGGTTCGTCGCGCTATCCCACACAAGTGTAAAGTAGTTGTATTGGTCCGTGCCGACGAAGAGGTGGTCGGTGGTTGAGTTCGCCGGCGCGGGTAGGCGAGCCAACATGGTCACGCGCGCATAGATGGTATGCGAGGCTGCGAGGACCAGGCCATCGGGGGTGAGGCTGTAGAATTCGAGTCGATTTGCTTTCCTGTGAGCCGATTAGCGACTTCATTGTCGTCTCCAAGAGGACGGCAAGGAAAACCCACGCAGCCACCAAGCAGTCCTCCTCGGGCTGGACGAAGTTCAGCTTGACGGCATGGCGAATGCTGCTCGCCCGATGGATGGGCACGACATAGGCCATTTTGTTTGTGTCTCAGCGTCGCGCAACAGTCGAGCTCGAGCTTGGGATGTCCACCACTGCGGGGAATGGCCGACCGCAGCGAGGCCGGATAAGAGAACTTCGGATCCGCCGAGATTAAGAAAAAAAGTCCAGGAACAAGAAACGGGAAATTGAATTTTTGTATAGTCAAATGGCAGAATGATCACGCAAGGAAAAGGGAAAGGGGGTGAGTGGGAGGTGGACGGTGAAAGAGAGCGCAGGAGGTGTGTAGGCCGGATGACGCGCCTAAGCCCGGGTTGCCCCTACCGCGAGTTTATCGATGGATCAAACCCTACAGTAGACCACATCCATAGCTATGGACCATTAAATTGCTTTCTTTTTAAAACACAAGTCTAAAGGCTCATCCAGCCGTCCCAAGTCCCCCAATCGAGTCCGAAAATGCGAAACGTACAGGGAAAGAAAAGCTATTCAACAAACAAAAAAATACGTGAGTATATATGCTCCGTCATCTAGAAAGGAGAGAAGTGAGGCCAAAGAGAAGCGACAATCATGACCACACATCCTCCTGGTAGCTGCCGCTACTGCGCATGTGCTTGACCATCTCCTCGCCCTTCTCGGCCGGCATGCCGCGCTGCTCGGCGATGATGTGGCCCAGCACCGTGTTGACCTCCCGGGCCATGTTCGCGGCGTCACCGCAGACGTAAAAATTGGCCTTTTGCTTCAGCAGGTCGCTGACCAACGAGGCGTTCTCCTTCAGGCGGTGCTGAACGTATACCTTCTCGGAAGATTCGCGGGAGAAGGCCGTGATGATCTTGAGCGAGTCACCCAGTTGCTCCTGATATGTCTGAAAGAATTGTTAACGTCGTCATTGATAAGAACCCAGAAAAAAAAAAGGCTTACCTGGAACTCAGCGTTGTAGAGGAAATCCTCATCGCTCTTGCGGCATCCAAAGAAGAGGACCGTGGTGCCAACCTTCTCGCCCTTGGCGGCCAGCGCAGCACGTTCCTGGATGAATCCGCGGAAGGGGGCCACACCCGTACCCGGGCCAACCATGATGATCGGCTTGGACGGATCCGAGGGCAGCTTGAAGTTGGAGTGGCGGATGTGGACGGGCACATGGATGCCATCGTAGTTGTTGCGGGGACCGGTGATCTGATAGGTGAGGCCGTGTGGATCAGGGCTAGGGTCGCCGTTCTGCTTCTGTTTAAGGGCGAATAGGTAGTTGGTCGTCACACCCTTGACCATGTGCGTGGCACCTGGTAGACGAACGGACTCGACCACAGCCGTGATGCTGATCTTGTCCTTCTGCACCAGAGAGGACGACGAGATGGAGTAATAGCGCGGCTGGAGCTTGTTGAGACCCTCGATGAGCAGCGAGAATGGTACAGCGGTGAAGGTCTTGGAAGTGATGCTTTGCAGTGCCTGGGCGATGTTGAAGCGCTGGCCCGAGATCTTCTCATGGAAGTAGTCCTTGTCGCTACCCAGGCGGACAATCTCAGCCTTGGTCTGCTCATCCGGAGCGAAGGCGGCCAAGGTGGCAACGAACTGACGGGACACGGGCGCGCAGGCTTCCATATAGTAGCGAACAGCGGCATCGTATGTGGTCGGAGTCGGGATAGAGACCTTGGCCGTGACATCAATCCCCTTGATGTTGATCACCGAGTGGCGCTTATCTTCCAGGCCAAACACCTGCAGGAACCGATCAACCTCGGCGCCGGCGTTGGTGGGCCAGACGGCAACGTGGTCACCAGTCTGGTAGCTGAGGTTGCTGCCGGCGAGGCTGATTTCCATGTGCAAACAGTTGCGGTCCTTGACTGCAAAGAGCTCGCGAGACTCGACGATCGGGGCAATGTACGGGTTGTGCGCAGAGAAGGGGCCCTTGGCGCGGCCCTCGCGGTGCGCCGCCGTCGGCTCGCCCAGGTACACGCCCTCGTCCTCGGACGTCTTCTCGTCGTCCTCGATGATGGAGAACACCGGTTCGTAGATGGCCTCGCGCTCCTGCAGATCCATGGATTCGGACAGAGCAGCCCACATAGGCTCCTTCCAGGCCAGGAAATCTTCTTCCATGGTGCCCGCGCCGTCATCGCCCTCGCCCGCAGTACCAATGCGTGTCGCACCCAGCTTGGTCAGCGCCGCATCGATATGACGGACCATGGCGTTGTAGTGCTCGTAGGTGTTGTTACCCAGACCGAAGGCGACAAACTTGAGCGACGACAGAGGCTGGTCATCGGCGCCGCCGCCGCTCTCAAACGCGACATCATCACCCGTGATGAACTGATAAAAATCCACGGCGTTGTCGGTGGGCTCGCCCTCCCCGTAGGTGGCCAGCACGAAGAATGCGATCTTGTCCTCGGGGAATTTGTCCAGGGTGTCGTAGTCATAATCCTCAATGTCGGCTACCAGGGTCTTCAGACCGAAGCGCTGGGAGCCCTCCTTGGCCAGGCGCGAGGCGTAGTCCTCGGCGGTACCCGTCTGCGATCCATAGAAGATGACACAATTCTTGCCCGTCTCGTTCAACTTTTCCACGATGTCGCGGGTCTTGCCGCCCGTGGCGGCCCCGTTCAAGCCGGCGCCGGCCGAGGCATAGGGGTCCTTGGGGACTGCCCAGTAGGTGCCCTTGGTGAAGTAGGCAACGCTACCGAGCAGCAGGGCGACCAGGACGAGCAGGTCGAGGGTGTCGAGTTGGGCCATGGCGTGGTTGGTGTGGTGTGAGCGGCCTCGGGGCGGACTCACGGGGGCGGGCTAGGGGGTTTTTTCGGGGCGGCGGTGGAGAATTCCAGCCACGTGCGAGAGGGAAAGAGCAAGACCCGACCGAGGCTCGGAAGAAGAGGGAGAAGGAAATAGAAAGAAAGAAAGAAAGAAGAACAAGAAGAAGGAGAAGAGCGGCAGACTCTGCGGTAGAAGAAGTGAATCCCGGAGAGGAAAGAGTCGCGAGAGAGAAGGACGGAGGAAAATAAGCCAAAGTGGTCTGATCGCGAGTGGAGCTGGTCACGTTCCGGCCTATGTTGGGTGTAAGAGATGGCAGTACGTGGGAGGATGTAGGAAGTAGGTGGGAAATAAACCTGGAGAAGACCAATGATCCTATTTAAAAGTGTGGAGAAGCTGAGTGACAGTGAGCGGAATGCGATCTCTGTGTGGTGTTCGTGGAGTATTCCCGTGCTGTCCCGCCGTGGGTGTTGCTGGAATTGCCGAATGCTGCCTTCACTGTGGGAGGGTTCCGAGGCCACGGGCGGATTCCGCGGGAGTTCTTGGTGGATCTGGAGAAAGATCGGTCGAAAGGTCGGTTATGTCTAGGGAATCTTATATACTTCGTATTTGCCTCTCTCTCTCTCTCTCTCTCTCTCTATACTCTACTGGATTGTCGCATGGTCCGAAAAGCGACGCTCGCGCCGACAAACCGCCTAGGCAGAGTCTCTATACTCCACGGGTTCATGGTCGGGGATTTCATGTGATCAGAGTCCAATCGCACCAGTGTGCATTATTAGGTTTTATGACACGACCGACAAATGTCAGAGTCCATTTAGGCATCTGCACCCCTGGCACAGACTAGGGACTGATCTATCGATCGATCCTGTGTTCTCCAATATATATATCGCGGTCTCTACCACTGCCAAGCCTAGGTTCGCCACCCTCACTGCCTTTGGAGTGAAGAAGGGGTTGTACCTGCATAGACTAGAGTTGAAATAGTTGACTATAACGAATACCGAGTACGCAGATCAACCACAGTGGTGCTGCTAGCCAGATGGACAGCGCGTAGTGTACGGTGGAGGCCAAACCCCGTGCGCCCGATAAACATCCGCATCGCATCATTTTTCAGACTTATTCACTCTCGCACACTCTTGCTCACACCACCTCCCCTGTCTCCCACTCCCTCCAGGCTGATGGAGCCATTATGTGCTACCACCTGTCTGCCTTCGTCTTTAATACAACCTGAGAGCACAATGGGTCCCGTTTGATCTTGTCGCCAGTAAGTGTTTCGGTCGGTCTCGCGACCCGCTGTCCGGCCCCGGCCTCACCCACGGTCCCAGGCTACCGCATCCTCTACACGCTTCCAACACTAGATCTAACTGCAGTCCATTACAATAGTGGCCTCACATTCTGCAAAGACTGGCCCCGGCCAGCAAGCAACCCTCCCCTTCATCCCTGACGAGCTACACTCCGCGTCGCACCATAATCTCACCTCCCCACTAGAGCGCCGGGGCACCCGGACCACGCAGTCGACCCCGATGCACAGCCGTGAGTCTTCGGCGGCCCGGGGCAGAGCAGCAGATCCCTCTGCACTACCCCCAACCTTACAACCCCGGCGTGGCCACTCTGGATCCAAAAGCCCCGACGTCACGCGTCCTGCACCTGGATATGACATGGGATTGGAAAGGCGACCGTCCAATTCCTACGGCCACCATCGCCAGACTTCGATCGTGCATGGCATGCAGCATTCACGCAACCCAAGCATGGCCAACTCGAATGCCTCAGCAAGCCCTCTGAGCCCTGAATTGATCGCCTCCCTCGGCCGTGGGGGCTCCTTTGACGAAGCAAATCGGCTGGATCTGGTCGATGCCCACCCAACCTATCAAACATCCGCCGGGATGGCGTCGAGTCATCACTTGAGTACCATCCAGGACAACGATACGGAAGAAGCGATGGCCCGCAATCCAGCGAGCGTGGCTCACCGACGCATTAACTCGGGAGGCAAAGACAAGCGCAATCGATCCCACAGCCGCTCGCACTCGAAACACCATTCTGAATCCAAAACGGTCGGCGAGTATGCGCTCCATCACCTGTTCAACTCGTTTGTCGGTCAGGCCGACAGCAAAATCAACCAGGCCATCATGAAGCTGGGCGAGTCGGATGCTCCGGTGGAGGAGGTTTGTGGCCCTGGAGCAGACCCGACGTTTGACCAGTTGATCTCGGCCCTGGGACACATCGCTCGCCAGAAACCAAAGCCCTTGATCGATACCATTATGTTTTGGCGGAAGGCCAAGGGAGATGCCGCCATCACTGCGCGACAGATCACGAATGACCCGTCCAAGCCAACCGCCACGGAAAACGGGTTGACGCGTCGCAACACCGAACCGACTCAAGCCCCTGGAGACCACACTTCTACAGCGGAACGTGTGCAGCAACCCACACCCTTCCTTGCCCGTCACGATGATATCGCACTGGTGGAGAGACGGGCTACGGTTTCTGTCTACCTGGTCTGTCGTGTTTTGATCGAGATTTTCAACCAGAGCAGCCTGGCTTCGATCACGCTGGATATGGCCGATCGCCTAGAAGACATTGTCTTTGGCCAGCTCAAGACGGTCGATCCCGAACAGATTTCAGCGTCACCGCTTCGGATGGCCAACTGGAGGATCTACGGCCAGCTCTTGGGCATCATGAGCGAGGGAAATTTCGCCAGCGTCACCAACCGTTTCATGACCGAGCTCGACCGCTTCCAGAAGGACGAGACGGTTCGAGGACCATCACGGGAAGGAGATGCCAAGGCAGAGCTGCTGATTTTGGGGATGAGGTATCTACGGATTCCGACAGGCCCCGAAGGATGGAGTCGAACATGCGATTTCATGAAGGCGCTGGCACGCTTGTTCGTCAATGCTCACGGGCAACGCATCAAACAGGCATATTGCTACCTAATCGAGAAACTCCTCCTTCCTGTGGCGGCTAACCCGAACTGTGATCTTTCGCTCCCTCGATGGAAGGAATTCATCGAACTAGTCCAACCACGATTAGCACAGTTGTTGACCAAGCCTCGTCACTGGGCGTCGGCATTCTCTTTGCATGTTCTGCTACTCTGTATCTCGGCCAAAGAGACATTCACTTCCCAGTGGCTTTCGATGATCCAAAGCTTGCCACCGCGCCTGAAGGATCGTCCCACTCGTGGACCGGCGCTGCAGGCTGTCTGCCGCTTGGTGTGGACATATTTCTTCCGCTATTCTGATTCCCCAAATACCACGCTGCGCAAAGTCGAGGAAGTGGCGAAGATCGTGTTGCCCACCGGACGAAGGACATACTTGAGCACCGAGCCTGCTGTTGCCGACCCGTTGATCCAGCTGATACGTATGATTGGGTTTAAGCATCCTGATGTTTGCTTCCGGAGCATCATCTTTCCCCTCATCAACTCGGACCTGTTTTTGTCTGGCCGAGAATTGAAGATCGAACAAATGGAGCCGGAGAAAATGGTCATTGGCATCCGTGCCTTCCTCGCGATCATGTCCGACCTGGAGAATGGTGACCAGCTCTGCCCTCCCATTCTGACTGGATCAGTTCCGAATCCATTTACGGATGCTTCAGGTCCGATCAACTTCCACCGCCCACATTTGCTCGTTGAACCCCAGGCGGCGAGCGCCACAGAACAGTCCGACCCTTTGTCATGGCAACCAGTCAATACGGCAAGGCTCAACGACAACGTGAGAGAATACTACGTCCGGTTCTGCGAGGTGCTGGGCAAAATTACCCTGTTGTGTGACAACGCGTTCGGAGGTCAGGCCGCCCTGGATGAGAAATTTGGCGGAATTACCCCCAAGACTCCCATCTCAGAAGCATTCGGCTTTGGGCGACGCGATGACCATCTCACCACCTTGGACCAAAAGCAAGGATTCTACGACCTGATGCATGTGGCCGTTCAAGCCCTTCCTCGTTGCCTTTCAGATCATATTCCCTTCAACTCTCTCATCAATCTTCTTTGCACAGGAACGGCCCATGTTCAGTCAAACATCGCTACATCTTCAGCGGAGTCGCTCAAGGCCATTGCGCGGCAGTTACATGCCCAGCAAGTCACAATTGGGTTTGCCCGGTTCATCTTCAACTTTAATGCCCGTTATTCCACCATGTCTGATGAAGGAATGCTTGGGCCGGGCCATATTGAATCCACATTGCGACTCTATGTCGAGTTGCTTGGGATCTGGATCGACGAGATCAAGCAGAAAACGAAGGGAGCCGCCTTCGAACAACCCGAGAAATCTGTTTCAGGAAACCGAGGTCTGCATCTTGACCTGTCCAGTGTCCTTGCCCATGTTGAGGAGATTGAGTCGCATGGCCTGTTTTTCCTATGTTCACAGTCCCGAAGAGTTCGGGCCTTTGCTATCAATGTCCTTCGTCTGATCACTGAGTTCGACAAGGCGCTGGGCAAGGAGAACACCAGAATCATCCGGATTCTCGAAGCCGACTCCCAGCAAATTCTGGATCTCAACGACGAGCAACTCACTGTTGCGGAGCGCAGTCGAATCCAAAAGGGCAAGAGAAGGAGTGCTTCTAACAACACCCTGATCGAACTCTGCAGCAGCGAGGTTTCCTATGATTCCACACTGTGGGCAAAAGTTTTCCCCAATATCATTCGAGTCAGCTTTGATACTTGCCCCTTCGCTGTGACATTGGGAAGGGAAATTGTGTGCGCACGACTTGTTCAGATGCACAAGACCATCACTGCTTTGGCAGAGAGTAGCAGATTCCCGCAGTACAGCACTGCAGAGGGATACCAGAGCCGTCCCTTGGGCAGAAGCAATATGACTGCGGAAATTTTGATCGAGCAGTGGAAGCTTTATTTGGCCATGGCATGTACTACCGTTACCAGTGTGGGTGCTCAATCCCAAAGTCAGCTGGCAAATGCTCAGCATGCACGGAAAGCCTCCAAGGGTGCCCAGCAGTCTCAGGACAAGATCAGCTCGGCTCGAAGTCTTTTTGCTTTCGTTATTCCCTTGCTTTCTGCCGAACGAGACTCGATCCGGAATGCAATCGTTGTGGCCCTCGGATCGATCCACAAGAATCTCTACCGCACTCTTCTGGAATCCTTGCAGTACGCAGTGACTACTTGCAATGAGGAGGCCAAGATCAGAATTGGCACTCACTACCGCACCCCTAGCAGTCCTCGACGAAACAGGAAGACCGACCGGCTGCGAACAGAGGTTACCCATGTCTACAAACTCACCTCGCAATTCCTCCAGGAACCGGAAGTCTACAACGACGACTGGATTGTCAACAACCTTGTCACATATGCCAAAGATATCAGGATTTTCCTCAGTGATGCCGAAGTCCAGAATGACTGGGAGTTCCAGCGCTTACGATTCCATTACTGTGGGCTGATGGAGGAGCTGTTCGAGGGCATCAATCGTACCAAGGATTCATCTCGCTGGATGCCCTTCGAGTCTCGCAAATCTGCGTTCTCTCTGATGGAGGATTGGTGTGGCTATTCTCCGAACCAGGCACAGATCTCCGAAAGAGAAGAGAACATGCGCAAGTATTCGGTAGCTCAATCACATGAAAGCGGAGAGACGCGTAACACCGCTGCTGGTATGGAGATTGAGAAAAAGAACTTGCGCGCTGCTGCTTTGAGCGCCATGGCGTCTCTGTGTGTAAGTGTTGGCCTTTTGCAACTTTGGCAAACGTCTTACTAACTCCAACAGGCTGGCCCAATTAGTATCACAACTGAAAGTGGCTCTGTTCTTCAGTTCGATGTTGGTCGCATGCTTTCATGGATCGACATCATTTTCAACACGGTCAGCGACAAGTGGCACTCGATCGGTCGACGGGCCCTTAAGAACTTGATCATTCATAATAAGGAACACACTTACTTGATGGAGCGATCAATTGAGATGTGCTATGTCACGGAACGACCGAAGGCCCTGGAGAGCTACTTCGAGGTGGTGACTGAGGTGCTCATTGAGCATCCAGATTACAACCTGCGATTCTGGCGAATTCTGGGAGCCGTCTTGGTGACCCTCGGCAACCAAAAGCGTGAGATCCGCATGAAGTCTGCTAAACTCCTCCGAAGACTCGAAGAACGCCAGCAGAAGAGCTCCAGGATTCAAGACTTTGATATCAGCATTTCCGACAAAACTACGGCGGTGTACAAGCTTGCTCAGTTTGAGACCTCCAAGCGACTGGCAAAGCAACATTCCGATCTGGCATTTACGCTCTTCTCCGAGTTCTCTCTGCACTTCCGAAATCTTCGACCAGATAGTCAGCGGAATATGGTTGCCGCCATTCTGCCCTGGGTCCAAACCATGGAGCTGCAGGTCGATTCGAATGGAGGACCAACGGCCAAGTCGTACATGCTTCTTGCGAATCTCTTTGAGATTACGATTCGCTGCAGTACTATCTTGCCGAACCAAGTGCAAGCGTTATGGCAGGCCCTGGCGACTGGCCCCCACGGTGGGAATGTACAACTGGTTCTTGACTTCATTATCAGCCTGTGTTTGGAGCGCAAGGAACAGAACTTTGTGGAGTACGCCAAGCAAATTGTGGTCTTCCTGTCAGGCACTCCGGCCGGGTCGAAGGTCATTGAGTTCTTCCTGATGCAGCTCATGCCCAAGAATATGGTGCAAGAGCGCAAAGAAGTAACTCCTGCTCCTCCAGACACCAATAGTCTCCCCTATGTTGTGGACCTGGGCACGGTGCTCCCCGTTGGAAACAAATCAGCGGGCCTTTCTCTTGGTCAGGTAGCTCTCATATTCCTGGTGGACCTCATGGTTGCTCCCGTTACCCTTGTCCTCAACGATGTGGTCAAACTCATTCACGTCGTCCTCATCCTTTGGGATCACTACACTGTCACAGTGCAGGAGCAGTCTCGTGAGATGCTGGTTCATCTGATCCACGAACTGGTCGCAGCAAAGCTTGAGGATGATGCCCCCACAGGCGCCCGGCAATCAATCGAGGATTTCGTCGAGTCAATCCGAAAGAGCGACCCCGGCGTAGTTTGGGAGTACGAGGAGAACCATGGCAAGGAGGAAGAGGACGAGGACCGAAGTGTGCCCACTTCCATGGCTGCGGTTTCCCGGATGGTGGTCCAGTTCTTTGGCTTTGCCTACGAGGGTGTCGGCGATCTGTGGGCGAAAGAGGCCTTGAATTGGGCCACCTCGTGTCCCGTGCGCCATCTCGCCTGCCGCTCATTCCAGATCTTTCGCTGCATCTCAACCTCGTTGGATTCACGCATGTTGGCCGATATGCTTGCTCGACTGTCGAACACGATCGCCGACGAGGAGTCGGACTACCAGACGTTCTCGATGGAGATTCTCACGACGTTGAAGATCATTATCAGCTCCCTGTCACCGTCGGATCTGTTGCACTACCCTCAATTATTCTGGACGACTTGCGCTTGTCTGAACACGATTCACGAAACCGAGTTCATTGAAAGTATTGGCATGCTCGAAAAGTTCTTGGACCGGGTCGACCTGAGCGATCCCGTCGTGGTGACGCAGCTGATGGAAAGCCAACCGCCCAAGTGGGAGGGCGGCTTTGACGGTCTTCAGGACCTAGTCTTCAAGGGTCTCAAATCATCCGAGTCTTTCAACCGTACATTGGACCTTCTTCATGGTCTAAGCGGGCTTCCGAACAACGAACTCATCGGAGACGGGACTCGGCAGTTGTTTACTGTACTAGCCAATCTTCCCCATTTCCTGCAATGTTTCGAGCAGGACTTCAGTGATCCCAAACCTATTATGCGGGCTAGCCTCCTGGCCCGCGTGGCGGAGAATGAGCGGTGTCCTCGCCTTGCGGCGTCCCTGTTTGGGTTCGCAAACCAGCAGTACAAGACGGCCGGCGTCTTTCTGGACCACATCATCACCGAGATCAAGTCGTATTATTTCCCACAACTGGACTTTCAATGCCTCATCTTCCTCATGGGCCTTTTGACCAACTCTACGGATTGGTTCCGAGTCAAGACGATGAAGATCCTCTGTGTCTTGATCCCCGAAGTGGATATGCGCCGAACAGAGGTCACCTGTCATGGACCTGATCTGATCTCCCCGTTGCTACGACTTCTCCAGACCGATCTCTGCCCTCAAGCCCTAGAAGTTTTGGATAACATCATGACCGTCGCTGGCAATCCGATGGAGCGCCATCACCTCCGGATGAGTATGGCTTCGGCTACCTCTTCTCGGGCTATCCGTAAAGAGTACGAGCGGATCCAAAGTCTGTACGGCATTCCTGAACCCACGGGCTGGTCGGTCCCCATGCCTGCAACCCAGTCCAGCCAGACGCGGAACAACGTTCATGCAGTGTTCTACACTTGTGCCGAGGCCGACGACATGAGCGCCCCAGAGACCATGACACCAGACGTGGAATTCTTCCGGGCGGACGAATACAGCGACTCGTTCTTCCCTATGCGAGCCGATACCATGAAGTCGATTGACACACAGACGGATGGCAACATGGGCGATATTGTCCAAAAGCTAGATAGCTTGGACGACTTCTTCGACGAGACAGAGCCGACTGGCCCAAGCCTTCACCACATTGCTCCTCCCATGCTCCGCGGGTTCACCGGCACTTACGTGGACACCAATGCACATCTCTACGACCAGCAGACCGCCCCGATTCTGCGCAAATCGCTCGCCCGGACGGGCTCCACCTCTTCCTTCCACAATGGCCTCGCCGAGTCTCGACCTTCCAATTTCCGCTTCGACAGTTCGCACTCTACCGCGACGGCGCCCTCCACCCAACAAACCATACACCCTGTTTCCCATATCCGGTCTGTGACTTCGCCGGCCAACAACCTGTTCCCCCACGTTCCTGCCATCAACACCAGTAACCCCCTCTTTGGCATGAACGACTCGGCTTTCATCTCGGACGACGAGCTCGACGAAGTCCACTCAGATGTGGACGAGCGCCCGGCCACCGCTCGCCGGATCGCGGCGCAGCACCCTCCCATGGTCCGCAGCGCGACGGACGGGTCGCACTCGCTGGAGTCGATGATCCGCAGCGGCATGCGTCGACTCACAGGTGGCACGGCGACGAACCGGGAGAAGGAGCGCCAGCGTGATATCCTGCGAATCCAGCAGCGCGCGGTTGCGCAGACGGCCAACTCGCCCCGCGTGCCCAAGGTGCCGCAGGAGTACCTCTCGGGACCAACTAGTCATCCTACGAGTCCGCGGTAGTCTCTTTTTCATTTTTCATTTCATTCATCTGTTCTGCATTTCGAAGATGAGGGCATTTACCGGGCGTTGGGTGGCGTCAGACCCTTTGGCCTGGATGGGATTGTTTGTGTATACCATATCAGTTCACATCAGTTTATTTCATTCCTCAATCCATCTTCCATGTCTACTTCGATTCTTATGGTAAATGTGCACGTGACCGGGACTGTCTGCTCCGGGCTTTCCCCGCATTATTGGCCCTCGGGCATCGCGCGGATATCCCCGGCACAACGAACATGAATTGATAGGTTGCACATCCGCGTTGCCTGTTTAAATAGCCCCCTTCCTGGCTCCTTGTCTTATTTCATTATTTCATTGCCGACATTCTTCTGTTCTTGTTGTTGTTGGTTCACTCCTGCCTCTATAACTGCCGACCGCGAACTAAACAAACGCTGGATCTAGCCCCAATCACTCATTGCTTGTTCCTCCTGTCGGACTCAACCTCGGCAAGAAGTGCGAACTGTGAACTCTTGAACAAACACCATGAGTGTCCGCTCAGCGCTGTCTCTCCCGCGGAGGGCATCTCTCTTCTACACGCCATGCCGACGCTGGCCATCGAGTACCCGCTCCTTTGCGACGACGCTCCACCGCGATGCGACGTGGGGCTTTATTGGTCTGGGCCAGATGGGTACGTTTAGTGATGCTTTCTGATTTCCCATTGTGTCGGACCGAAGAGAAAAGATACACTAACTATGGCTGGCAGGCTACAACATGGCCAAGAACTTGCGCGCCAAGATCCCCGCATCCGACACGCTGATTGTGCGCGACGTCAACGATGAGATGGCCGCGCGTTTTGTCGCCGAGGCCCAGGAGGCGGCGGGAAGTAGTGGCGAGGGCAAGGTCGAGATCGCAGACAATGCGCGCGAAGTGGCCGAGAAATCAGTGAGTTCACCTGTATTTGTCCCGCAATAATGAGCGTTCGCTGATCACCATGCTAGACAGTGATGATCACCAGTCTGCCCGAGTCTCAACATGTCATTGATGTCTTCCACTCCATCCTCAGACAAGGCGACCTGCCACCCCTCGAGGCGGAGCGCCTCTTTATCGACACCTCGACTATTGACCCCGTCACGTCCAAGGACATTGCCAATGCCATCCACACGACGCAGCAGGGCCGATTCGTCGATGCTCCCGTTTCGGGAGGCGTGGTCGGCGCTCGCGCCGGCACGCTTTCCTTCATGTTTGGCGCCTCCTCGCAGACGGGCCAGCTGATCGAGCGCGTTCGCGGCGTACTCGCCTTGATGGGCAAGAAGGCATGGCACCTCGGCGATCCCGGCGCGGGCGTTTCGGGTAAGCTCGCCAACAACTACATCCTGGCCATCAACAACATTGCCACTGCCGAGGCCATGAATCTTGGCGTGCGGTGGGGGCTGGACCCCAAGTCTCTGGCTGAGATGATCAACTCGTCCACGGGCCGTTGCTGGCCTTCCGAGGTGAACAACCCTGTCCCCGGCGTGGTGGACACGGCTCCGGCCTCGCGGGGGTACGAGGGCGGGTTCGGGGTGAGCCTGATGCACAAGGACTTGCGACTCGCTCTCGTGGCGGCAGAGGAGTCGGGCACTCCTCTCACATTGGGCGACCAGGCGCGCGATGTCTACAAGGCGGTTGAGGAGGCACACCGGGGCAAGGATTTCTCGGTGGTGTACAAGTGGCTGCAGGAAAAGTCCGAGTAAAAGATATTTTCATTGTTGCATGTTCTGACTGCCTGACTTTGTCGATTATTCCCTCTGTTCGTCCCTGCTCGCCTTCGATAGATGTACCAATTCATGAGATGCTCCATACAGATACATGAAGTACTGGGTACAACAGACCCCGTGACATCCTCGTGCCTTCCTCTTTTAGTCATGTTGCGCCTGCCCTGCTGCAGCAACTGGTCTGTCTCTTTCTTCTTCTCTTTCTCTCTCGTCCTCCATCCTATTTCATCTCCATTCCATCCCATCCTCATCCATCCCCGTCCTCATTTTCACATCCCCATATCAGCACGCGTTGCTGTATCCCACCACCGGCTTGTACTGCCGTATAGATCAACTCTCTTGAGAGTCTCATGCACCTCGCTTGCTTCCCACGCCCTAATTGACCGAGGATCCATCCTCACAACCTGCGAACAGAAACGCTTCTACTCAACGGTAGGCCCATTTCTCTCAATGCCTATCCACAGGCGTGATACGGGATGGGCGAGCTGACCGTGCCTCTGTTCAGTAGTTCTCGTTTCTTTAAGCATTTGCTTATATACCCTTGTCTGAGGTAAGGCTTCTTCTCTCTCTCAGTTCGCCCCTGGACCAAGCCATCGATCGAATCTGTCAATGGATACCCTGCACGTGCTGCCTGGCTCCTTATCATTTCCTGCTTCCTTCTCGTTCGTTCAATGCCTAGAGTTCTTCACTGACTGGATGGCAGCTCCGTTCGGAACCCTTCACGATGCACACCCAGGGCTCTCAGACCAACAGCTCTGCTGGAGCCACCCAGGCTTCCAACACCCAAACTGGGCAGTATCACCATGAGCCTCGCACTCCGTACAATCCTGGTTATGCCAATGCCAACGCTCGCGATGGGAATGGAACCACCCTCTCCCAGCTTATTAGTGGCCTCAGCTTGCAGAACTCGCGAGGCAAGTATGGTGCTGCCAAAAGCACCACTCCTGCGGCGATGAACACGAACGTGGACTGGTCGACTGCCAACCGGACTGGCTACAACAACTCGTTTATTCTGGTCCCCAACTCCACTCTTTTCGGTGGCATCGCCCAGATGCCTTCCTTTGTTCCGAACTCGGTTACGGGACACAACGATCAACTGAGCCAATTTCCTTACCTGTCGGGAGGAGTCTACCCCAATATGGTGACTGGATCGATGCAAGGGTACAGCTGGCCCTATATGATGAACTACGACGTGCAGGACACGGCAAACAACAAGCAAAGCACATGGAGCACAGGTGACTGCCAAAAGGGTGCTCAGAACGAAAACACCGGCCACCTCCAGTACTTCCCAACCCCCTTCACGCCTGGTCTTGATGGCAATTCTATGGCGGGCTACTCCTACAGTGGTCTTTTCCCGCAGCTAGGATCTCTCACTCTCCCCTGGCAGATGATGAAGACCAACAACGGATACGTGGTACAGGATCTGGAGGCCCTGACCCAGCAGGAACCCGCAATTCCTCGGGCTGTGCCGGCCATGTGGACCAACCCATCTGAGCTGACTCTCGCCAAATGCCTGGAGAACCGCGAGGGCATCACCAATGTCTACATTCGAGGCTTTCTCCCCGAGACCACGGACGAGATGCTGCAGGCGTATGCCGCTCGATTTGGAAAGATCGAGCGCTGCAAGGCAATCGTCGATCTGGACACCGGCCTGTGCAAAGGGTATCACCTGTCGAGATATTTCGTCTCGGAGTTTTGGCTGATCGTTCTCGCAGATTCGGCTTCGTTCAGTATTACACATTCGAGTCCTGCGAGAACTGCATTCGTGGTTTCTTCTATCTTGGCTATCAGGCCAGCTTTGCTCAGGTGCGTTTTCTCCAGGTGACTTCAGGGTTAGTCAATGCTCACGTTCTCCAGAAATCTCGCAACTCCCGTCTCAAAGACCTGGAGGACAGGGCTTCTACCAATATATACTGCACCAATCTCCCAATTGATTGGACCGAAGCTGTGAGTTGAAATGAAGCCAGCTACGAAGATTGCTAAATTGTGCCACAGGACCTTCGTCGCCACTTTGAGCCCTATCGTGTTGTTTCCGAGAAGATCAGTCGCGATGAGAAGACGGGTGTGAGCAAGGAAGTGGGATTCGCACGGTAAGAGGTCCAGAATGAATGGCTGATTTGTGTCTGATATACTGGTAGTTTCGAAACCCGTGAGATTGCAGAGATGGTGCTGTCTGAATACCACAACATGGCTAAGGACGATGGCGTGAAACTGCTTTTGCGATTCGCGGATACGAAGGCCCAGAAGATGCTGAAGCAGCAGAGCAACGAGCGCCGTGCCTATCGTGCTGGCGAGTATAATTATTCCGTGGAGGTTGTGCAGGGATCGACTCCCTCGCCGTCTCTCCAACGACTTCAGCAGACTACTTCCGACCTGACCCCGACTCCCAACTCCAACTCTCAGGTCAGCTACACCTCGCCGGCAGGAGTGGGCTCCAACTGGACTCCGGCCACTTCGATTTCACCCACGTATGTGACAAGACGGCCTTTCAGTCTGACAGCACTGACCAGTTATCACAGGTATCCACACATGAAGAACTCGGCCAGTGGCGCGCGCCAGAGCTCGTTGTCGTCCCGCAGCCTGAACGCCCTTGACAGCACCAACACTCCAGTTTACCGAGCGCGACCCTTCTCGCTGACCCGCGGCTCTCTGACCGATATCTCTGGGGGCTCATCCAAGACTGCCATGCCGGAGTCTCCTACCCTTGAGCCACGCTCGTACATGTCGAGCCCTCACAAGGAGAATATCAAGGCCGGCTCTGTGTCTCCTGTCTCGTCTCGCATGGAGATCATCATCTCGACTCCTCGCTCGTGCACCTGAGTGTGCTCCTGCCTTTTCAGACGTGAATCAGCTGATGCTATGCATTCAAGCCTCGGCAAATTATTTTCAATAACGAGTTTCACTTTCACGGCATGTGTTATCATCCACAGAATGTACGACGATGTATGAATTGGAGAGCATGTTTTCCTGTTGTGTTTCTTTCTGTTGCTTTATCTGCTGTTCCAACTGTTTTCTTTTTCATTCAGCATCTTTTATGGAGTTCTGGCGTGGGAGAGGGTTTACTGAAAAAGCATGTCTTTCTGTGGTATCTGTTTCGGATGATGGATTTCTGAGTTTTGTTTCAACACCGTCGGCGCTCGCCATCGGTTGCGTTAGGACTACTAGTATTATGAGAATATGAGATAATGATTCATGACGCATCGATGTATCCAAAATCAGCCTACAGGAAAGACATGCTCTTTCACTGAAGTCATTCGATATCCAAGTTAACTTACCCCTCAACCTGCTATGGATTACTAAGCTTTGCCTAGCAGCAATCCACGCAGTCAGTCAGTCAGTTAACTAACTAACGACTTAACTTACATCTAAGCGCCACGGTAAGCATTTGATCAGCGATTTCGTGTTCTGCCAGCCGCTTCATCCCAAACCACAAGTTCATGGGAGACAAATCATGGCCACCCTTTCTCAGTCACCAATGCGAAACAAGAGGACAAATAGTCTGGGACGAGCCAAAGAACCCTGCCAAAATTGTTTAGCTGCCCACCTTTCGTGTGATCGTTCTCGACCACGGTGCTTGACATGTACCGAGAACGGCATTACCTGCCCAGGCTACAAGATGAACCTGGCCTGGCAATTCGGCATAGCCTCAAGAGGCAATCTAGCAGGTTTCAATTATTCTGTTCCTAACGCTACCAATACTGTTTCATCTTCACATATAGATTCGGTGAATAAGAAGCGTCGCTGGAGAGGAAAAAGCTCAAGGGGCACCGGTGAACGTCTGTTCAAGTTTGTGGACGAAAAGTCAACAAGGAGACGAGCTCGCAAAGAGAAAGTTTCTCTGGACCCAGCGAGCAACAGAAACCCAACAGCCGAGGATGTGTCGACATTTCACCAAGATGCCAATATTTCTGATATACCATTGCCTTCTCCATCGTTGGCAAACTTTGTTGGTAATAGTGATGTTATCGAAGACGTACCAGTTGATCCTGGTCAGCCACCCCTAGTCGCCTTTCTTAACACGGTACTAATAGTTTGATAGCAGAATTTTATGACGAATTAGACCAAATACCGGAAGCGATTGAAGGACCATCTTTCCCAGGTCTTTCCCTCTCTCTAGTCGAAGAGAAAAATGACGATGATCATGAAGTTCAGAATTGTATGATATCTACCTTCAGCTTTGTTTCAAGACTTACCAAAATTTTCAGGTATTCCGTTATCTATCACAGCAAGGAATCCATCCGATAATTTAAGACAGAGATATCACTATGTCCTGACATGCTGTAAGTCATAATATGCTGCACTTATGCTGAACAGACGGGCTGATGCTGCAAAGATGACCAACACATTTGTGCAATCCCATTAACTTCAGACTGCTTCTTGAACCCATTTCGTGTTTTGAGTGAAAATAAAAATGTATCACACCACCTTCTTCATGCAGTTCTAGCTACTTCACTTTTTCATCTCAACCGAAACAACGAAAGCACGGAGAGTACCGCTTTGGTCGATTCCCATCGCTCAGAGTCAATTGGACTTTATTCGCGGGCTCTTAGTGGGCCGACGGGCCAGAACATGGGGGTTGCCTTTCTAGACACGGCACTTCTCCTCATGTATTTGGATGTGAGTCTGCCTTTGACTTTTGATTTGTAGTTGCGATTGTCACTGACTGGCCATTAGTCTGCACAATCTGCGATAGGCCTCTATCGTATTCATCTCGAAGGCATTCGAAGCATCATAGACAGCTCTGGTGGAGAATCTTTGCTCATTCCCTATATCTCACGGCTGAGGGCTCAACTGGCCATGTTCATATGGTATGATTCCACTATCGCTTTATTGTCCCGCGAAAACCTTGTCCTTCCGTTGTCGTACTTGGAAGGCATCCTCCGACACGGACGTTTCGATGGGTGGAACTATGAAAATCTAATCGGCTGCCGCGAAGAATTTGTGGTTATCCTGGCCAAACTTGCAAGGCTGGCGAAACAATATGAGACTTCTCGGGAAATGGAAAATCTCTATTTTGATATGACTGCAGTGGATGAAGTTGAAGAGACTCTGCGACACATCCCTACCGATTATCCATACTTCAACACAGACGCGGATGAAGAGACTCTTAATTTGGCCCGAGATCGTTACCATTGCGGGGAAGCGTGGCGAAACGGTCTCTTGCTTTATATTCAACGAATATTTCGGTGGACCTGTGGGGATCCAGGTCCGCTCAGCGCCAAATATATCGCTCGCGTTGTCATAGAGCATGTTCGATGCATCAGGCGAGAAAATAACTATCAAAAACAGGTCCTGATTGCGGTGTTTCTTGCCGGAGCGGAGATGACGCGAGAGGACGATCGGGATTTTGTGAGAGGATATACTACGTGGTGGAGCCGCCTCTGTGGCTCCAAGATGTTCGATGATGCATGCTCCTTTTTAGAGGAGGTTTGGACTGAGATTGACGGACTAGGCGGCCATGGAGTGTGGTGGGGGAGTATCATTGATAGGCGATGTCTTCAGTCAGGGCTTCCGCTGCGACCACAAGTGTTGCTCGGGTGATCTTCAGTGAATATATAGGAGTTATATCTTGAGTTGTGATGTAGATTGGATACTCACGAGTCTAAGAGTCATCCAAGGTTATACAATAATTGTGATACAGCTTTGGCAGCAAGTAAGTTGAACTGCGAATAACCGTGCGTAGACGAAGTAAGCCGGCACTCGATCTGTCATGCTCATCATGTCCTCCAGCTATTCTGAATACACATGTGCTATCTCATTGGACAATAAAGGTCTCTAGATATACGCCTTGTCTAGAGTCTCTGCGCATGGATGGTATCAGCCGACTGCCGCTCCCCATAGTTAATGGCATAGCTATATCTCGAATCGTAATGCATAGCCCAGTAGTCGTCCCAGATCCGCTTGGTGATAGGTCCTATCTGGCCACCATTCACAGGCTTCCCATCCAGAGAGGTGATGGGCATGATTCCGCCAGCAGTCGTACACATGAACAGCTCGTCACAGTGATAAAGCATATCCACTGGCACGAACTCGACGCGGGCTTCGACACCGTTGGCTCGAGCCACGTCGAGAACACTCTTGCGAGTGATTCCTTCGAGGACGCCGCGTTCAGGAGTGTAGAGAACCCCGTTATTGACGAGAACGATGTTGAATCCGGAACCCTCAGTGAGGTTGCCATCACCATCTGTCAAAAATGGGTACATCGCACCGCGATCCTCGGCCTCCAACAAACCGCGGGTCAAGTCACCCCACTGCAGATTCTTGACAGTCGGGTCCATAGAGCCAACAGGAGTCCTCCGAACAGTACGAGCGACGATAGCACTGCCACCACTGCGCTGAACTTCTGGCTCCATAACCCAGACGTAAGGCTCAATAAACATGTACAAGTTGTTGTTGAGGATATTTTCGACTTTGTTCCCGCGAACGCCTACCATACCGCGAGTGACGATCAACTCAACGAATGCATCTTTGATTCCGCTCTTTCTAGTCATTTCTTCTAGAGCGTGCTTTATCTCTTCCCTTGGAAGCGGCAGTCGCATTCGAAGTTTGTGGCAACTGTCTTCGAGTCTAGAGAGATGGTCGTCAAGACGAAAGAAACGTCCATCCCAGATAGACGGTACGTCGTAGGTCAGGTCGCTGTGCAAGAATCCCTGGTCGGTCAGAGGAATCTGCGCCTGGGAGAGAGGAACGAGCTCTCCTTTGACCCAGGCGATGCCTTTGGCAAAAGGGTTGTCGCTTGCCTCGAGGGTGGCCTTTCGTGCAGCATAGCCGCTAAAGAACTTGTCCATTGACGTCATTTTGAGAGGAAATCAACGGTTTCGGAGAGAAGAGCGTAACGAAAGAAAGTTATTGACTAGTTGAAGACCTTTTTTTTTTTTGGAAGATGCCGTGGTTGTTCCCAGGTGAGCAAATAGACCATTTATAAAGAGGCCCGGGTGAGACTGCGCAATTTCTGACTTGGGAATCATTTTGGCCAACATTCTATCTGTCAACCCTATTTCCTGAAAGAGAGTAATAGCTGATCTAGACAGCGGCGGGTCGATCGCCAGTGGGGATCAACTCACCTTCCGAAAGTAGCCAAATAAGATCCTGACCCACTCTCTGCCGAGGCCAGCGAAAGCCATGGATAGCTTTCTCTGGAGGATCTACAAAGATAGTTTCCTATTGGGGTTATTGCCATCATGATAAATGCAAATTATGTTCTGTTGTCGGGCTTCCTGGCATCTGGGGGTACGTGTTTGGCCCAGTCTTATCGGCAGAGTGCGGAGAAGCGGAGAAGGCGCTGGAGACAATGACTCGCCTTCCTTATCTAGCACTACTGTAATACGCACTCACCCGGCCTTCTCTGTAGTTATCTGCCGCGCGAATTACTATCTTGGTTGTCTAGGCCTTCCGGTGACCCCCGTTGACCAAATGAGGAAATATAGCTTTCACCTTCCTATTCTTTCCAAACTTCATGGTGCGCATCAAATTGGCGCCCTGGCATATTCATATGGCATGACACAACAGGACTAGATCGACGGGCACCGCAGATAAGAGATGGGGTATTGATCTTATATCGGTCCGCAGATTGTATATCTCAAAAGAACCATGGCCCCTGAGATCCATAACCTACTCCATCAAAACTAGTCACTTCATTTTTACCACATGATTGGGGTGAAAAAAGGCCCAATATGACAAAATCAACCATTCAAGATCAATATGCACCATCTGAGGCAAACCTCGATGACCTTGAACTAGAGTCAGTCGGCTACAAGCGGGATATGCCACGCCAGTTCTCTATCTGGTCACTTGGCGCGTTATCCTTTACTCTTACTTGTAGCTGGCTGGGAACTGGGTCGTCTGTTGGCATTAGTCTCGCTGAAGGCTCCTCTGCCGGCACATTATGGTCACTGCCAGTCGCTGGTATCATGACGACAATTGTATCACTGGGGATGGCCGAGTTGGCCTCTGCATATCCGGTTGCAGGGGCTCAGTACTATTGGTCATTCATGGTTGCGAGTGAGAGACATAAAGCATTTGCATCTTACTTGTAGGACCTCTTCTGGTAAATTTCTCAGCGCAAATGGGCTAATTATGACATAGAAATGCATGGATGAGCATTCTCGGATGGTGGCTTGGCTCGGGTTCAGTCGCCAACTTCGTCTCTTCGATGGTCCTAGATATTGTGATCATCTGGTACCCGGACTATAATTTCCAACACTGGCACCAATATCTGATATACGTCGCAATTATCTGGTTGGCAATTGCGCTCAACATTTTAGCTTCAAGCTGGCTACCTTTGTTCAACAAGTTCATCTTTATTCTGTCTGTCCTAACTCTCACATCAACGATCGTGACTCTGTTCGTGGTTAGCAGGAATAGCCATCTCCCAGTCTCATTCATGTTCACAGACACAACGACATATAGCGGCTGGGCGAGTGAAGGATTTGCTTTCATGCTTGCAGTAGGCAATGCGGTGTTTGCTTTCCTCGGGAGCGACTGCGGCGCTCACCTCTGCGAGGAGATTGTGAACCCATCTCGAAATGTACCAATGGTGATTGTCTTCCCACTAATTGTTGGCCTTCTCACGGCTTTTCCATTTGCTTGTGCATTGATGTACTCAATCAGCGACATGAAGGCGGTATTAAACACGACGACTGGCTTGCCTTTGATCGAAATTTACTTCCAAGCCACACAATCTGCAGTTGCTGCGTCTATTCTGTTGGCTGCCTTTGCATTTTGTTTTTTCGGTTGCTTGGTTGCCAATGGTAAGGCATGTCCACACACATTGGGCCTCCAAAATGGATTACTCACTTTATAACACAGCTACAACCTCATCCCGCACCCTATGGGCAGTGTCGCGCGACGGAGCCACCCCGTTTAGCAAAGTGTGGATGCGAGTTCATCGCAGATTTCGAATGCCTGCCAACGCCGCTCTCCTCTCCGGAACATGTGTCTCGGTAAGTCTCATATTTCCAATTAAAGCACTGATATTTGCTAATGGTAACAGATCTATGGTGTCATTTTTATTGGTTCTACCACCGCGTTCTCGTCAATGGTCAACACAGCCATCGTCTTCCTGCAAACGTCTTGCGTGATTCCACAAGGAATTCTATTATATCGCGGACGAGACCAAGTGCTGCCAGAACGATACTTCCACCTAGGTCGATACGGAACCGCTATCAATGCCGTCTCCGTTGCATGGGTGGTCTTCCTTGATGTACTATATTGCTTCCCCACGTCAAGGCCAGTCACCCCTCAAAATATGAGCTATGTCTCGGTGGTCAGTATAGGACTCCTAAGTTTTGTTCTCTTATTGTGGTTCTCGGGCAAGCGCAATGTCTTTAAGGGCCCAAATGTTGATTATAATCTTCTGAACATGAGACGCATGGCGAACCTCCGTGGAAGAGAAGAGTTAGCTATAGAAGCTGTGTCTGGGGACACTAGCAGTTTGCGGTCACAGAAAAGCGATGGTAAAGGCCGGCAGCCTTAGAGCAAGTAATGAGGCTTTTGGAGTCTCTCGCTGCACCTTCCCTTGTAACCCTCAATTCTATCCATAGCTATATCCATATACAAACCCAATACACTCACTTCACAAGCCAGAAGCCCAGTAGAGATTAATGTGATATTTCAGCTTTGCAATTTTTTTTCTTCTTTGAATTGAATTGCCCTCTGGCAGTCTAGACAACCGCCATAGAAAATGATCAACCACTCGCCTTCCAAATATGGATAAATAGGTCCCAACCGACGGGCATTACCAAACATTGGAAGACCTGCCAAAGAGAGTAATCGAAGCTGAGGATAACAGTTTTTCCGTCAAATTATCTCTATTGTTGAATGACAAAGAATGTCATGAGTTTATATTGTTTGGCTTTTCAGCCCGAAATTCATATTCCAATCCTGGAAAATTCAATCAAGTCTTTTGCCCCTTGGCTCGTTGTCCGGCCCCGGCATCTCGTCTACTCGTCTACTCCTTATGCACCGATCTTGCGATCAAAACACAACAATGACTCAAAAGAGCATCGTGGTTATTGGGTACGTTTCAACTTCAGTTGCAAATAGAAATCTCTAACGATTCCTACTCCGATCCAGCGCCGGTGTCGCCGGCTTAACAACCGCTCTTCTCCTATCTCGGGTTCCCGGCTACAAGATCATCGTGGCGGCAAAGCACATGCCCGGAGACTATGATATCGAATATGCATCGCCATGGGCGGGTGCAAACTACATGCCGTGAGTCCGGTCCGTCGATCATTATTGATCGCGCACTAGACTAACAACCAACAGCGTCTCCTTAGGTGGCACAAATGCCGCAGAATGGGATAAAGTCACTTGGAAAGTGCTTCATCAGCTGGCACTTGAGAAGCCGGAGGCTGGCATTCATTTCCAGGGTTAGCTGAATTTCCCTGTCTACTATCAGCTGGTACTGACATATTAGACTGCGAGATACGGAACCGGACAAAGGATATCGGCTCTGCGACTGCGGATTGGTTTTCAGAGCTTCTTTCATCGGCTCCGTGGTTTAAGGATGTTGTTCCAAACGTGAGTACCCTCGGCGCTGAATTAGGACACACAGACTCACGATTCCAGTTTCGCGTTCTTCCGAAGGACAGCCGTAATCCAGGCATTGATTCATCCGTGGTATTCACTTCAGTCTGCATCAATACTGCAATTTATCTCCCTTGGCTCGTTTCCCAGTGTCTTGGAAATGGGGTCACTTTCAAACGGGCTACTTTCAATCACATATCTGAAACGTCTGCTGGCATTCACCCGTCGGGCACGGTGGACTTGGTTGTCAACTGCACCGGGTTGATGGCATCCAGGCTTGGCGGAGTGGAAGACAAATTGGTCGTCCCTGCTCGCGGACAAATTGTGATTGTGCGCAATGAATCTGATCGAATGGTTAACGTATCGGGCACTGATCATGGGGACGAGGAGGCGTGTTACGTGATGACCAGGGCTGCAGGAGGCGGTACCGTGCTTGGTGGATCATACCAGAAAGGAAACTGGGAATCTCAACCTGATCCAAGTCTGGCAGTGCGAATCATGAAGCGGGCTGTTGAAGCTTGTCCGGAGCTGACTGGAGGCAAGGGTATTGAAGCTCTTGATGTGGTTAGGCATGGAGTGGGATTGAGGCCTGTTCGACATGGAGGGACCAGGGTAGAGAGAGAACGGCTGGGTGACCTATGGGTAGTACATAACTATGGTGCTGGTGGTGCTGGATACCAGTCGTCCTATGGATGTGCAGAGGATGCGGTGAACCTGATCCGACATGCTTTAGAGCCTCAGGCAAAGCTATAGCCATGACTACTTAGGTACATAGCCATATGAAACTCTACACCACAGCGCTAAATGACGGTAAATTGGCCGCTGAAAACGGCTGCTTTTGATGCCACTTCAAGTGTCCTGGTTTACCGACATCTGCCTCATTGAAGCCTCAATTGATTTGTTTTCGCCTAATTTTACCATGTGTTAATGAGTACGCAGGAAGCGCTCCTTACACATACGAAGGTCAGCAAGGACTTGAGGCAAAGAGCACTACCTGAATTGCGTTGTTCGTATTTACAGAAAATCCCTCTGCGAGATTCTGATAACCGAGCTATGAGTGGATTGGACACGCCTTGACGGTCCTGTAACCGGTTCTGTCTTGTCCTCATCTTCCTTTAGAGTTTGAAACTCTGGATGATAGGACCAGTTTTTTGCGACTCCTGATCTCCAGTTCTTTACGGTTGTTCCAGCAAGTACCTTTTCCATAGATAACTTCTCTCGCGACTAGGCGCCGATACGGTCTAATATGAGAATATGAGATAAAAATTCATGCATCGATCGTCTGCATCCCATACATCATCATTGTATCCTCCATTCCAAAATTTCCAGAAAAAAGATCTATGTAGAAGAATGGCCAACAACACAGGGGAATCTCGCTTTCTATACAATCAACTTCTGCTGTTCATTCATTCACCGCAACTCAATTGCGACCCAACCTCTCCTCCACATCCTCGGTGAGTTTATATGCCGGAAGATATTGCCGCTCACCCGCCGCACAGCCCTCCACTCCATCCCCATTGGAATCACTATCGACCTTCAGTTTCGGATTCGGATATGTATCAGATGTGCCCCCGAGCGAGGTATATCCCTGATCATAGAGCTCGCAATAGAATAACCCCAGATGGCGAATGAACGCCCAGATCTCTGAATAATGCCAATCGATCACTGGATGTATGCGCACAAAGTCCGGCCACCCGCCATCCGTCTGGTCAAAGTGCGTCAGCTGCGCGCCGTGCGGGTCTGTCCGCCGCGTCCCCACGAAGATCGCCCGGATTCCCGCGTGTCGGTGCAGGTAATCCTCGAAACTGGAGCGCAGCGTGCTCGCGGGTGGGGCGGTGGTGTATTTCGTAATGGAGAGGTGGTAGGCCTTTGCGGAGCTGATAACGAAGTCTTCGACGGCCGGGAAGGGGTCCGGTGGGAGGGCGTAGATGGAGGGTATGACGGTCGCCGCGGCGGATTTGAACGCTTGGCTGGTGTCGTCGGGGTTTGCTGATAGTGGTGGGTAGGGATGCAGGCCTGCGAGAAAGAGGATCATCATCACCAAGCAGTCCTTGCCGCCGTTGTAAGAGACCGAGAGCTCCGAGAGCGAGTACCGCGAGAGCGCGGTTGATACGACCTCCAGCGAGGTGCGGGTTTGGCGCTGCACGGAGGCGAGCAGGGAGTCTGGCGGATGCGTCTCGGATAGAAAGGCTTGCACCCGGGCGTGGATGTGAGCGATCACCGTCGGTAGCGGGGGGACGTCATCGGCGTTATCGGGGCGGCCATTCTCATGATTGGTATGGCTGGGTGGTTGGAAGGGACGGAGATGGTCTTGCGGGCGCAGCAGTCGAGGCGAACCGGCATTATTATTATTGAGAGCCTCTGGCGCGGCCATTTTCGTGTCGCGGACCCTGCTTGAATTGGCGGGGTGTGGAGAGAAGAAGAGGTTGGATCTCGGCTGTCGGAATAAAGGAAAAATAATCTAGTTCATTCCATTCATTCATGTGGGGTATACCGACTAACTACTGTAAACAACTACAGAATAATGTAGTACTACTGATTACTATCCCAGCACTTTCATCTTTTTCTTCTTCTTCTCGCCCGTCTTCTTCCCACTCTGCCAATCTCGCCAGCTGCCAATGCGCTCCTCCCGGGTATCCTCCCACGCCTTGTCCTGATCGCGCTTCCGTTTCCGCGCATCCAGCTCCTCGTCTTCCTTGCGCTTCTCCCGTCCTTCTTCCTGCATGCGCGCCTTGGCCTGTCTGCGCCGCCGCGCCTCTTCTTCAAGGAGCACGTGAACCGTCTTCTGCCGCCATTCCTTCTTGAACTCGCCGGTCTGCAGCTCCGGCGAATCAACTGTGTATTTGTGTTCTCGGATCAGGAGCCGCCGTGCGTCGGAGATGCACTCGTCGAGGTATGCGCGTTGTTTTTCATCAAGTAATGCCGTCTGGGCTTTCTTCAGCCGGTCGAATGCGTCGGGCGCCGCGGGGTTTTTGGTCTTGTCCGGGTGAATCAGCAGGGATTTCTTGCGGTATTGTAGTTTGATATCGGAGTCCGGCACGCCGGGCTGGAGATCGAGAACTGCGTAGCTGTAACATGCATCTGTTCAGTTTCCTCTGTAGTCCTTGTAGGTCGAGCAGCGGACTTACGCATCGAGAGAGAATGCCTGGCGGATGCGGTCGATCTCGGCGTCCTGGAGGCGCGGGTCAGACTGGTGCAATGAATGGTTAATCTAATGAAGACATACCTTGGCAAAATCGGATGCCTCGCGCTCTAGCGAGTCCAGAATATCCTTCTCTTCCTTGTCGTCGTCGTCGGCCATGATTGAGTCTGGAATTGAGTTGCGAGTGTTCAGATTGGGCGGTGATAAGGGCCGCCTTATCGCGGCTGACTCAGCACAAAAAGGTATTTTCACCGCCGGGCAGATTTTCGATTCTCTCCAGCAGCAACAGACAGACAGACGAACCATGGCGCCAGCACGGGCCTCTCATGGCAAGCAAAAGGCACATAATGACTCTAGTCGGATACTGAAGCGCAAGCGTGGCCAGGATGAGCTGTCCACGCTCGCCCAGCGGGTCGACGATCTCGACCCCAAGGCCTCCATCAAAAACTTCTCCGAACTGCCTCTCTCCGAACCGACAGCCTCCGGCCTCGAAGCTACTCACTACAAGACTCTGACTGACATCCAATCGCGCGCGATCTCTCATGCACTCAAGGGCCGCGATATCCTGGGCGCCGCCAAGACCGGCAGCGGCAAAACACTGGCCTTCTTGGTCCCCGTTCTCGAGAATCTGTACCGCAAACAATGGACTGAATACGACGGACTGGGAGCCTTGATCCTCTCTCCAACCCGTGAATTGGCCGTTCAAATTTTCGAGGTGTTGCGGAAGGTGGGCCGATATCATGGTTTCTCTGCTGGCTTGGTCATCGGCGGGAAGAGTCTGCGCGAGGAGCAGGAACGACTGGGACGCATGAATATTTTGGTCTGCACACCAGGTCGCATGCTCCAGCACCTCGATCAGACTGCTATGCTAGAGACACACAACTTCCAGATGCTGGTGATGGACGAAGCGGACCGGATTATGGACATGGGTTTCCAAAAGACGGTGGACGCGATCATCGACCACCTTCCCAAGGAGCATCAGACGATGCTCTTCAGTGCCACTCAAACCAAAAAGGTTTCTGATCTGGCTCGTTTGAGCCTGAAGGATCCCGAGTATGTTGCGGTGCATGAAGCGGCCGCCGCGGCGACACCCGCAACCCTCCAACAACACTATGTCGTTACTCCATTGCCTCAAAAACTCGATACTTTGTGGAGCTTTATCCGCAGCAACCTGAAATCCAAGACCGTGGTCTTTCTATCGTCGGGGAAGCAAGTACGATTCGTCTACGAGTCCTTCCGTCATCTTCAGCCAGGTATTCCGCTGCTGCATCTTCACGGCAAGCAGAAACAGGGCGGGCGAATGGATATTACAACCAAATTCTCCCAGGCTCAGCACTCGGTACTCTTTGCCACGGATGTCGCTGCCCGCGGTTTGGATTTCCCCGCTGTTGACTGGGTTATCCAAATGGACTGCCCGGAAGATGCCGACACATACATTCACCGTGTCGGACGGACGGCCCGGTACGAGCAGGTTGGACGTGCCGTGCTGTTCCTAGACCCCAGCGAGGAGAAGGGCATGCTGAAACAACTTGAGCAGAAGAAGGTGCCCATCGAGCGGATCAATATCAAGGCAAACAAGCAGCAGAGCATTAAGAATCAACTGCAGAACATGTGCTTCAAGGACCCCGAGCTGAAGTACCTAGGTCAAAAAGCATTTATCTCATACGTCAAGTCGGTCTACGTGCAAAAGGACAAGGAAATTTTCCACCTGAAGGAGCTTTCGTTGGAGGACTTGGCTTCTAGCATGGGGTTGCCTGGTGCGCCGCGCATCAAGTTCATCAAGGGTGATGACACCAAGGAGCGCAAGAACGCGTCTCGTAAGATGACACAACTCTCGAGTGACGGAGAAGACGATTCGGACGCGGGTGGCCAGAAGAAGCCGAAGAAGAACGACGAAAACCAGGTGCGGACACGATACGACCGCATGTTCGAGCGCCGCAACCAAGACGTGTTGGCGGATCACTACTCGAAACTCATCAACGACGATGGCACAATGGTTGCACCTGATGCCGACAAGGGTGGCGAGGACGCAGACGAGGACGCCGATTTCTTATCTGTCAAGCGTCGGTTTGCCGCAGGAGACGCAGGTCTCGACCAAGCCAAGTCCGATTCCGACGACTCCGACGACCAGCGAGCAACCAAGATGGTGCAGATCGACGGCAAGGAGCCACTCGTTATTGACTCCAAGCGACGCGAGAAGCTACTCAAGTCGAAGAAGAAGCTTCTTAAGTTCAAGGGCAAAGGAACGAAGCTTATCTACGACGACGAGGGCAACGCGCACGAGGTCTACGAGATGGAAGACGAAGACCACTTCAAGGCTCGTGGAGATGCCGACGTCCAGCGCGAGCGTTTCCTTGCCGAAGAAACAGAACGCACGCGTCACGCCGATCTCGAGGACAAGGAGCTGGCCCGCGAGAAGCGTCGGGAGAAGAAGGAAAAGCGACGGGCTCGCGAGCGCGCTCTTGCCGACGAAGAGGCCGAGGAAGAGCGGGGTGCGCAGCTACTCCCGTTCGTCGGCGACGATGCCGAGTCTGTGGCTTCCGGGCCCGAAGAGCCAACCCGCCCAAGCAAGAAGCAGCGCGTCTCTGCCGAATCGGACGACGAGAGCGAGGAAGAGCCCCGGCCACGCAAGTCCAAGAGCAAGGCCAAGAAGAGCAAATCCGCGGATCCGGGGCCGATCGAGACCTTGCAGGATCTGGAGGCGTTGGCCAGCGGTCTTTTGGGGTAGGCTGTTTGTCAGTTTCTTTTCGAGCGATTTTCAAAAGCATTCATGTATCTTCTCTGTATTGGCTCTTGCATTGGTATCTGCATCGATACATAATCCTTAACAAATCTCTTTCCATCGTACCACTTTATACCTATTTCCTTTCTGGCATGTTACACAGCGGCAACTTTACTCAGAAGGCTGATGTATATGCCGGAACTCTGATTGGCTGGAAGCAGATAGGAGCCTACATCATGTAACTCGCTGTGGTGTTTATCCTGGCATTATTATAGTTACAGGTTCACCTTCCATATGCAGTCTGGACTATATGGATCGGCCAGCAGGCCAATAACAGGCACGTCGTGCAGAATCGGTTCCGCGGCCCAGGTGGAGCCCCAGCCTTTATCCATGTGGTTGCAAGTGGAGCCAGTTGAATTTTTTTGACACATCGGGGGTCCTTCGCCTCTTGTGTCCCATCCAGTCATTGTCGCGCAAGATCACGCCATCGTAATGACTAGGAGGTGTCTTCCAAACGTAGTCCGCAATCGTGATGTTTTTTTCTTCTTTGTATACATGTCGCTGCAGCTTCGCCGGGGTGAACTAATTACTGTGCGGTCACGAGACTCCGGGGATTAGGGCACGGACAGGTTCAACACGCTTGGCCCCAGAAGCTAGGTGACACTAACGCGCGGAGTCGACAACTCATGCGGAGAACCATTTTCTGAGGAGTCGAGTCGCAGACAACCAGCCTGGTAGAGAGATCAAAGCATCTCGCCGCATCGATATAAATCGAGATGGCTGATATCGAGAAATATCCCGCTCCCGCGGAGGAGTCCTCCAAGGGCCAGGAGTACGACGCAGATGGCGTGTCTAACCCATTCGTCAATGCCGATAAGCTGTCGCGTCGGTTGTCCGCACGTCAGGTGCAGATGATCGCCATTGGCGGTACTATCGGCACGGGTCTGTTCTTGGGCACGGGCGAGTCACTCGCGACAGGCGGGCCTGCGTCCATGCTCATTGCATATGCCATTTGCGGTGGCATTGTGTTCGTGACGATGCTGTGTCTGGGCGAGATGGCTGCATTCGTTCCCGTGGCCGGATCGTTCTGTACCTATGCGGGGTGAGTGCATTTGTGATCCATCGGAAAGAACTGCAATGCTGACGTGGCGTCTAGACGGTTTGTTGATGATGCGCTTGGCTTTGCGCTGACTTGGAACTATTGGTTCAATGATGCCGTTTCCACTGCGTCGGATATCATTGCCCTCCAGTTGCTATTGCAGTTCTGGACCGACAATTTCCCTGGCTGGGGCATCAGTTTAATTTTCTTGGTTATTGTCATTGCGCTCAATCTCCTGTCCGTCCGGGTATATGGCGAGGTATGTATTGTTTCTTTGTTCGGTCTGATATAAGTCTAACGAGTTCCAGGTCGAATATTGGTTGAGTTTACTCAAAGTAATCACTATTGTGGTATGTTCTCATCTCAGTCAGATGTGCCCCTGTCAATCCCTAACATATTTCTGTCAAAGATCTTTATCATCCTTGGAATAGCCGTCAATTGCGGTGGAAACACCGAACACGAATACATTGGCGGCAAATACTGGCACATCGGAGATGCGCCTTTTGTTGGCGGCATTGGAGGCTTCGCCTCGGTGTTCGTGACCGCTTCATTTGCCTAGTAAGTTGCCACCGAAAGCTTGCCTTGGCTGAAATGTCCTGACATCTATGGTAGCGGAGGTACCGAATCCATTGCTATCACGGCTGGTGAAACCAAGGATCCCGCCAAGAACTTGCCAAAGGTTGTGCGCAATGTTTTTTGGCGTATTTTGCTCTTCTACATTCTATCAATCTTGATCGTCGGTCTGAACGTGCCCTACACGCACAAGGGCCTTTCAAATGGCGACACCCGCACCAGCCCGTTCACCATTGTCTTCGAACAAGCCGGTAGTGCCGTCGCGGGCAGCTTTATCAACGCTGTGATCATGACCTCGGTTATTTCCGCTGCCAACCACGCACTCTTCGCTGGCTCACGATTGTTGTACACGCTCGCCGTTGATGGATACGCGCCCGGTTTCTTTGGTGGTCTCAATCGCTTCCATGTGCCTTGGATTGCCGTTCTGGGCACCTCCGTGATTAGTGGGCTGTGCTTCGGTGCCAGCTACATTGGCGCGGGCAAGCTGTGGTCGTGGTTGCAAAAGTATGATCCTCTTTTCCTTTTAATCTCTTTATCTGTACAGAACGCTAACATATGCAGCATCGTCGGCGTCTCCAATCAACTCTCTTGGATCTGTATCTGCCTCGCATCCCTCCGCTTTCGGACCGCTATTCACAAGCAAGGCCTGGAACATCTTCTCCCTTTCAAAAACTGGACATATCCCTACGGTCCTATTATCGCCGTCGGCCTGAATATCGTGCTGGTCCTCGTCCAGGGATGGGAGTGCTTCAGCCCGCATTTCCAAGGTGTCGATTTCGTCTCCTACTACATTGAGATTCCCATTATGGTTGTCATGTTTTGTGCATGGAAGATCATCAGGCGCACAAAATTTATCAGGACATCTGAGATGGATTTGCAGACTGATCGATATGATTTAGGCGCCGAACCGACTGAGCCGGTTCTACAAGAAACGGACAGGAAAAACCGCCTGCTGGCTAAGGTGGAGCGATTTGGACAATGGCTGTTTATGTAGAAGATCTCGTGATACCTGGTTTATATATGCTTGTTTGTCTGAAGCAGTCTTAATAAAGATCTATAAAGACAGGTCATTCTTGTGTCCCGAGTCGCATTCATCTCAACCTCACTAGTAAGCGCGCCCCCAAGGCTGAGCTCGGGCCGGGTCCACTCCGACGTTGCACATAGTCGGGGCCCGACGCGCCGATAAAACGGCTGAGCTGCCAGTGTTATAAGGGGCAATCATTCCACACAGCTTCCTCTCCAATAAATCAAACTCTAGAAAGACAACACAATAATGGCTCAATTCCAACGTTTCGCTCAACCCCTCGGGTCTCGTACCGCCATCGCCTCTGTGTTCGCCGTTCTCGGCGTCGGCGCTTACTGTGCCCGATCATCCCTTCTGCCTACCACCTATGCTGAATCCAATGAGCCACGCAAGATGTTTTCCGGCGTAGGGTTCACCAGTCTGCGTGTGCACAGTGTCAAAATGGTCAACCACGACACCAAACGACTTGTTTTCGAGTTTCCAGATCCAGAGGCTGTTAGTGGCCTCTCGTTGACTTGTACACTGCCGTCGCGAACTGCTAATTGGTCTGGGCTAACGCTCGTTTAGCATCACTTCTCACATTCTCGCGTCCTCAAGGTAGCTGGCTTCCCGCGGTCAGGCCTTATACCCCAATCAGCGACTTAGGTAATAAAAGCTGTATCGCGTTTACCTGCATCAGCTGACATGATAGGTGATAGCTCAACCCGGCTTCGTGGAATTGATGGTCAAACAATATCCGAACGGCAAATCAAGTACCCATCTCCATTTACTAGCCCCAGGCGACAGCCTCACATTCATCACAGCCCTCAAGGGGTTTCCCTGGAAGGCCAACCAATTCTCTCAAGTCTACCTGATTGCCGGCGGGGCGGGAATCACTCCAATCTATCAGCTGGTCCGTGGTATTTTGGACAATCCGAACGACAAGACGAAGATCAATTTGGTCTTTGGGGTCAACACTGAGCAGGATCTACTTCTTCGCGAGGAATTCGACGAGTACAAGCGGCGGTTCCCTGATCGGTTCAACTATATTTATACTATTAGCCACTCAGCTGAAAACTCACTTGTTCGAAAAGGTCGTGTCACGGAGGAGCTACTTCGTGAGGTGGTGAAAGATGCGTCGGATAAGGAGACTAAGGTTTTTGTTTGCGGTCCGCCTGCCATGGAGCAGTCGTTGGTCGGTTCGAGGGCGTCTCCGGGGATTTTGACGAACCTGGGATTCGCCAAGGAACAAATTTACCAGTTTTAGTGGGTGACAACCAGCTAGGTAGGGTGTATTTACTGTAAAATATCTTTTGGAAGAATTCTCAAGAAACAAACAAGATGAGCTTTTTAGCCTATTGGGGGATGGCCGCGGTAGAACTCAAGTGTTGGTTGAAGCCTAACCCGACTACATTCTCAGAACCTAAACACAGAAAGAGCAGAGACAGCCCATGTACAAAGGCAAATAGGAAAAACCACCTGCCCTTAACGACTGCTCCGCCTGAAAACTGAATAGATCACCCATAAAATTCTAGGCCATGCCCAACCAGGAAAATGGAGAGAGAATTTATTTGTTTTTGCGTACGAGACGAACCCCCATTGCTCCTCCAAACGCCGTGCTATGTCTTCAAACAAACCGCACATAACTAAACGGGGTACTCGCAAATAGAAAAAGAATAGGAAAAGAAAAGAACAAAATGCGGGGCGAGAAAAATGAAGAATGCTCTAAATCACCGGCTGCGCACATATCGATGTGGATAAGATGCGCTGTGAACTTGGAATGATACCAAATAAGCGATGTGTGCTAGTCAAAAAGCAAAACGTAGACTGGATATCCTGTCGAAATAAACTGATGTAGACTTTTTGAATGAGAAAAAACAATAACATGGATGTCAGCGCATGTACCAAGCGCCGCGATGAAGGGTATCAATATGAGCTGCCTGTAGATCCTGCTACATAGCTGAGGAATGGAATTATATAATAGTATGCGACTGTTTTGAAGTTGCGCGGAGCCGAGGTTAAAGGTCTGGAAGACGGACAATTTGAGCCTAGTCGTTCACCATGTCATCCAAGGCCATTTTTCGTCGCTTAAAAGGGCGTGGCTCTTGGCTTTCGGGTTCGGTGGTTGACGGTTCAATTCGCGCTCCTGTCGAAGGGGACTGGCCTGGAAGTGCTGTGGAAGGCAGTTCGACTGGTCCGGTATGTCTAGGTGTAGGGTCGACAGCGCTTGCTGTTGAAGAAGACCGTTGATGGGAGAATGGATGTGAAAATATGGGTCGATGAAGCGGATCTGCCGGCCGAAGTTCCTGCAGACCTTCCTCTCGACCGGAGAAAGACCAAGTGGTTGGATACGGATCACTCAATCGGTGTGCATGGTGAGGCATGCTAGGGCTGGCCGTTGCTTGGTGAATCGGCGGAAGTCGAACTGGTGAGTCAAGATGCCCTTCACGGGAGGTATGAACAAGACGAGGGTCGCCCATCGGAGGCCGAATGTCGGAATACGGGAGCAGATGAGCCCCAAGCGGTGGTTGATGCTGAGACGGAGATGTAGGTGGTAGCAATGCTGGCCCAATATACGGAGGGAAGCGTCTTTCCATGCCAGCTGGCATGCTACCTGTTAGAATAGGATGGAAGCTTCCTGCCATCGGCGCAAAGGCAGGCGGCGGTTGGCTCAATGGCGGCGGGACCGCTGATCCTGAAGAAAATGGTCGCCGAGCCGCAGCTCCCGGAATCGATGGAGCAGGGTCCATGGGCCGAGTTAGAGGAAAGACAGAAGCTGACCATCGTTGCGGCTGGTCGCGCGGCACTCGTCCTCCGATCACAGGAGAGCCAGTTTCTCCCAGTGCCCGTAGATCCGTCACAGGCCGTATTTCGCGTGAAGACGTGGCACGGTGCATAGGATTGCGCCGTGAGTGTACGGCTGTCTGAGCCTCCACCGGAACAGAGGGAGCTTCGGGTTGTGAGGTAAAAGTCCGGAGAGAAGAGTCCTCCGCTTTGAGTGGTGGCCGTCCTCGTTTCTTGTGCGTGACATCCACACATGTTGACTTTGATAGTTGTCAGTGGGGTTTAGATGATCAGTAATGCAGCAAACTTACAGCTTTGCCAGCGAGAACACATCGTCGACATGGGCGTGCTGAATCACATCCGAGGTGCTTCTTCTTGCAATTAACACAAGCCGAAGCCACATGCGCTTTTGTGCGGCGTGTCGACCTAGGGCCTAATGAGCGAGCAGTTGTCACCGGCGTAGAGGCTTCCACCGCCGGCACTGGATATGATGGTGGAACTTGTCGAGGTAAAGATGAGGTCAACAACGGCGGCAACGCACTCTGCTCGACTTTCCCTTGTGGCGTTGCCTGTGAAGGCAGAGCCTCACTAACAGCAGGCAGCTGCTGTGACAGCACGGCACCGGTCTCCTCAACCGTAGTAGCCTCAACCGTAGTAGCTACTACGGGTTCAGATGCCGATTGGGCTCTCGGCTTCTCGCCGGATGTCTGCGAGTGCTCCTCCTCCGGAGGAGACCCAGACATCGATTGACGAGGTGAAGACGCCCGGGGGCTGCACCCTCGAGCATTGGTAGACCAAGTTCGATTCAACGGAAGCCGCTCTGGGCCCGAGTTGAACCGGGGCTGTCCAAACTGAGAGGGGGTAAGGCTCGGAGGGCAAAGCACGAGTGATTGCATCGGGGGTAAGGCAGGACAAGGAAAGGGCCCACGGGGCAGGTGTTCCCGGCGGATCTCGTTCACAAAAGGGGACTACTGGCTCCTGCACTTTTGTGGCAGCATCTCCGGACTACCGAGTAGGGTGGTACTGGGGGTGATGTATGTGCAGCGGTGTAGGATCAATATCCGGTCGTCATCAAGCTGCCCAGGCGTGTGTCCGAGGACCACTCGAGCTTATAATCTAGGACTAAAGAGATCCGCTATTGGAGGGGTCAGCAAATAGGCTGCATCGATCAGCGGGAGATTTCCAGATCATGACAGCAGGGTTACTCATAGCCGCGCATGTCTCCCATCCCAGGGCGACTTATTGCAGGATGGCGGTCGATCATCGAGCTAGGATCAAGGTGCAGCGCCGCAAAATGTCAAAGCCCCCAAACGCCTTACCTATCTGTCTCGGCCATAGCCCACGTTCATGGGAAGAGGAAACGGAAGAAACGGGGGATGAACTATACCCTGATGCATAAACCCATGCGGTAGTGGATCGGTCGAGTGGAAACACTGGCAATAGTCAAGGACAAGAGTAGCACACCGGGGCCTGTGGGCTCTGAGCTTCCACCAGCACATTTGACAGAGGGAGAAATCCGAGCGGGTCGTGGAGACAGAAGGAAAGTAGTGGTCAGTGCAGACAACACTAGTAGCTGATAGACTTGATCTCCGTCATGGTAGATCTTTGCGAATAATGGGACAGGTTTGCCCAACGGTACGGGTACGGGCCAATAGTTCAGGGTAAAGGGGGGGGGGAAAGCCCCAGGAGTGGATCAGTCGTAGGGTTCGTTCTCTCTGTCTTGCTGTTAAAACTCTCTATCTACTGTTCTGTCCATGGGTGGCTTGCATTAGAACCATGGGGGCAACAGTTCCGCTGTCAGTGCCACCTCAAAGGGGAAAAACCCCAGCTGGAGGAAGGGATCGGATTGCACTAAGACCCAAAGGACAGGGCCAGGTGGTGTCCTGATGCCAATCAGGCCCGGAAGCAAGGCTAGAGGATTGACGGATCGACGGCGCCCGCAGCCATTGCCAATAGTCAAACTCGGCAATGAAAATGCACATTCCGTTTGACAATTGTGCTGCATGTCCCTCTGTGGGAACAATAAAAAAAACATGCTTAATTTTTCTAGATCCCCCCCTTGGGTTGTTGCAACCCTCCATCGGAGCGAACAGGTCTCGTATGTAATGCTCGGTGTGTTTTAGTGTTTTACTTTTATTTATTTATTTAATTTAATTTTTTTCGTTTTTGGCTCCTCGCGGGCGATAACCCAAACTTCCAACCGGGAATCCAAGTTGTCCCCTGTCCCTGCATCATCGTTGATACCGTTTCGAGGCCTATCTTTACTGTGATGTCAGGTCCAGCCGGTCGCAAATCTCATTGTTATTCTCCGCAAGTGGAGAAGGCACGAAGGGGTCCACTTAGGGCAATCATGATTGTATGACCGGAGGCGATCAATAATAACGAAAAGTCCCTTATACTCCGTGGTACGAGGTAGGGGTTACTGTTGCAGTCGCCCTGAGCCTGCAGATCAAGGGTCATCCGCCTTCCGGGATGCAAGGCCGGGGCGCTCAGTAACCTCGTCTCACAGCAGAGAAAAAGGTCCTGGCCCCCAGGGCCAGGAGTCGGACAGCCGCAGGCACAGTGATTCAATCCTCGGGTTGGATCGGCGCCCTGGATCACGAATGGTTCGCGCCGGCAAGTGATACCGATAACGAGGCCCCATCAATATCCAAGTCAGGAACGGCACGGGAGACTGGTTTTTACTGGACTGTTTCCATTTTGAGACACGGAAAAATCCCTCGGCTCTCCCTTCCTTCCATGCCATGCGGAGGAATCCTCGAAAAAAAAAACGCTCTATCTTCCGGGGCCAGATTCCAGGCGGCAATCGTCCAACAAGATGTGGCTGCAGCCTCCGCGACCCTGGAAGGCGATCACACGGCCTTGATCAGCCTCGCAGAGCGTGCGCATTGCTGACGATCCGTCATCCCTGGCTTTGTCGAAGCATCTGCAGGGTGTTTCCATTCCGAAACGGCCCCGTCATCGTCCTCGAGGAGGATGTCCCAGTCGGGAATCAGGGCATCTAGGAAATAGTGGCCCCAATCACCCTGGACCCAAGAAAACCAGCGGATAGACAAAGAGAGCGGGGGAATAATAATGTATTGATGTTTAGGCGGCAGATCGCCGCAGCTAGCCACTCACGTTAGGGGAGTGGAAAAATAATATATTTTCCGTGTCTTCCCTGTTGGGTAGTTCCGACGTGAAGCGGAGAAGGAGGCAAAAAGGCACTGGAAAAATTCCATGAGAATGTGCATCGAGGAAAGGGGCTCGGAGGTGCCAAAAAGACACCAATGGGCACATTATTACTGCGCTGTGGAACATGCCGCACGCGGGGCAGCAAGGGGCCTTGTCACCAGGATGAGTTCATGCACGATCGACCTTTTAGCGGCCTCAATAGTGCGAACCAGCTTGGTCCGGGCCGCTATAGTCTGGCCCGTTCGAGTTAGTGGCCTGTGCTGCCCCCTCTATTGTGTGCGACAAGTGACGCATCCACCGCTGTTGAAAGATAGGGGTTTGCTTTTTGCTGTGATGCAAGTCAGAGGCAAGAGCGTCTTTTTTAATGTCTGAGAACCGCAAGAGCCTTGAGGAAGTATAGAGGGAGAGAGAGCAAGATAGAGGAGAAGAGTCACGGGACCCCGGAGCCCTGAAAAGAGTTCACAATTAGGCTGTGCTGATCGCTAACACGCGGGCCCCAAAAATCGCCGACACCTCACTAGCACAATCAATAGCTTGATTTTCATCACGCTCGGAGATTATTCCAGCTCGTGGGCCTCGCTGGGGCATCTGCCCCTAGCCTAGCCTACCGTCTGGATAGCTGGAGGGCCCACGACGTGGTCAAGGGTTACACTACCTGTCGTTCTCTCGTGGCCATGCGGCCGCCAGGCTTTTCCCGAGGCCCGGTTGCGATCCTCACTCACATGATATGATGCAGCGCCAGCCGTTGAGTGCATCTACCCAACACGCCGCCCGAGGTCTGAGCTCAGTGGCTGTGACGTGATTGGGTCTGTGGGGTGAGCTGGAGCTGGAGCTGAGCGTCGCGATCGCTGTAGATAGGAATGAAACTCTATTGAGAATTTTCCTCATTCAGCTCGAGGCTGCTGTCAGGATAGGGCCGGAGGGATTTCCAATCTACCTTCGTATGGCCCCAGGCCTGGGTCGACCTCCTGTCCCAGCAGGCTGGTCAGAGACATCACAAAGATCACATTGAATTGGGGAATTTTTGTCGAGAAGAACGGGAGAGAGTAACATAAAGCAGGCTAGGGCACATTAAACGCAATAATGGTATCTTGAATAATGCATTATAGACAGCATCTATACACAGTACATCAAATCTGAAATCACCGCTTCCTCGACGGCCGGGCATTCTTCTCGCGCCGCCTCTGCTGGAGCTTGCGTGCTTTCCGAATATCATCAGTCGAGTGAAGCTCACTCTTTCCACCAGCCGCGGCACCACCGGGTTTGCTGAAGTTACGTTCCTTGGCCGCCGCATTTTTCTTCTTCATCTTCTCAAAGTCGTCCCGGAGCGGATCTGCCCGCTTAGGCGCCTGGTCCTTTTGATGCCGGAATCGCCGTCCACCGCCGAAGCCGGATTTGAATCCGTTCGACATCCCGGGTGTCTCAGCCTCACCCACACGAGGGATGTGGTCGATTCGCTTGCCCTTCTTCCATGCCTGGAAGCGGCCGCTCCGGAAGCTAGCTGCGATCTTGGCACCGCTCTCACCGCGGACTAGGCGCGCGCCCTTTGAACCATCTTCGTCGTTCTGACGAGCCACGTACTTCTTGTGTCGTTTGTCCCAGCGCATTATGGAACGTGCCTCGGCGAAGCCCTTGGCACCTTCGTCTCCCGTCATATCCATGGTTGCGTTGCGAGACGCCTGGGTAAAGTTCTGGTTTGTGCCCGAGTGAACACCGTAGGCCCGGTCTTCAGCCATGTTGTGGTTGACAGGGGTATATCCCATGAAGTAGTCGGGGTTTTGGAACGATGTCGCAGATACATCGGTTTTCTTGTTTGGTTGTGAATACGCGGAGAAAGTGACCTCAAGGTCGGAATCAGATGCCATCGACATGTTGTCACCCGCCTCTTGTGGAACGTCGTCGTCCTCTTCCTCGTCAACCCCGTCTTCCGTAGCCGCATTGGCTTCCCCTGACTCGAGCGACTCGATTTGCTCGTCCGCCTGTGCCCGCTTCTTTTTGGCAGCCACAGTCTTGCGGATGCGTTTGATTGTATCAATGGACGCGTCACCTTCCGTTTTGCCATTGCGTCGGTTATTGGCCTCGAAAATGGTTTCCTGTGGCCGGTAGCCACCGATCCGGGCAAGCATATTCTCCCGCTCGGCTTCCATCTGGTTCGCTGCATCATTGAATAACGGATGAATTGTGGACCAGTCCTCGGAGGAGACAACCTGCTTGGCTCGCTTGGCACTTTCCAACGAAGCCGCATTGCGCGTGCGCATGTACAGCTTCTCACCCTTCTGGGCAACTTGTCTCTGGGTAGCAATGTCTCCATCTTCATCTAGAACCTTAGTCACCCATTCACAGCTGCGGGACAACGCATCTCGAGGGACGCATCCCGTGACCACGTCCTCGGCAAAGTTGACCTGATCCCCAAATTGGCGCCCAAGAACCAGTCGTCGGCCAAGGAACAGCTGAAGATCAAGAAGGTACGGCGCATCTGCGTCCCGAACCAAACTGTAACTCCATCCCTTCTGGCCAGCTCGAGCCGTGCGGCCGACACGGTGAACAAAGATCTTTGGCTGCGACGGGAAATCGTAGTTGATGACGTTGGCCAGCACGGGAATGTCGATACCTCTAGCGGCCACGTCTGTGACGACCAGAATATTGGATAAGCCTTGTCTGAAATTCTCAACCTGGATCTTGCGAGCTGTTTGATCCAGGGAACCGTAGGCATAAGAAGTTGCGAATCCCGCCTCAACCAGCAAAGCGTATAGGTAGTCGACATGATGCTTGGTGGCGGCGAACACAATTGTCGAGTGTTTGGTGGGGGATTCCTTGTAGATGGACTTTTGCTTTTCGGGACGCTTGCGTTTATTGAATTTCTTCCCTTTCTCACTCTCCTCCTGGCGGCGTTGGGCTCGCTCCGTAGCACCCGTGGGCATTTGAATGACCTCATGCAAGATATAAAGCAAAGCACCTTCTTTGTCAGACGTCTTGATCGCAAAGAATGCGTTCTGAAGATCTGGGGAGATTTTGCTCTCAGCATCGAGTCGCACCAAAGTTGGCTCCTGTAAGCCCGCGCGAGCAAATTCCACCAGCGACTTGGGCAAAGTCGCAGAGAAGAGAAGCGTTTGCCGGGTGTGAGGGAGTCCGTGGAGAATCTCTGTCAATTGCGCAGCGAAGCCCATTTCGAACAACCGATCAGCTTCATCGAAGACGACATAGCGGATGCTAGACAGATCCAGGTCCATTTCCACTTTCAAATGTAAGAATCGACCAGGGGTTGCGATGATGATATCAGGGTTGCTAGTCATCATTCCAAACTGTTCCTCCAGGCTATCACCACCAACGAGAAGAACAGCCCGAAGTTCTGTCCCCCGTCCCATCTCCTTGATTACTTTCATAGTTTGCAAGGCCAGTTCTCGCGACGGGGACATGATCAAAGCACGAGCGCCGAACTGGGTGTTGTGGCGCTTTAACTTCTCGATCATGGGAATGACAAATGCAGCAGTCTTGCCGGAACCCGTCCGCGCCATACCGACCACGTCTTTGTCGTCCATAATCACGGGGATGGTCTTGCGCTGGATGGGAGTGGGCACAGAGAAGCCTTTGCGGGTAATGGCCTTCAGCAGATGGCCGCTCAATCCCATAGATTGGAAACCGCCACCTTTCTTCACCGTACGACCTTTAAGGTTCGATGATTTACGGTTGGCAGACGCTTGCTGATTCGCGATGAAGGCCGCATCGCCGTCGTCGTCATTGTCGGCACCGAGGAAATCGAGATCCTGAGTGGCAGCAGACACTGGCTTTTTCTGGTGAGGCCGAATCGGGATCTCATTGTCGGAATCGTTGTCATTTTGGAACAGCGCGTTCGTGATATCGAATTCGGTCTCTGACGCAGCGGGAGAGGCTGCACGGCGAGGCATTGTGGAAGGCGCTGCCAAAGCAAGGCCAAAAAGATGAATGTCAAGTTGAAGACGCTGGTCACATGGATGAAATGCCGTAACAGAAGCAAAACTCGAACAGCAACAATCTCACCCAAGTCAATCAAGAGCAAGGTCTGCTTGTCAACGGAAGGGCAAAAAATTAAAATAATTGCCGGGCGGTGAGCATGGACGGACAAACGATGAACCGAGTCCCCACCAATTTGATGCCTCAGGCCGCCAGTCGCGCTCAGAACACGCTCCCGAAGCAGTAAATTGATTTCTGTTTCGACCCTCCGAGACACAACCACACCCAGACACACACTCACCATGGGTATGTCCTGACCTGATCTACCTTCGATTCTCTGCTAATGTCCCATATTTCTGTCCAGACGGGGGCTACAATAATTACAACTCGTACGGCGGTCAGTCCGGCGGCGGCGGCGGCGGATTCATGCCGGGCGAAACGACCAGCCCAGCAGGAGGCAAGGTACGCGTACTTTCGCGTGTACTCAGGAGAAGATAACTCTCTAATTTCAGACCTAGAACGCGGAACGCGACAACAAAACCATTCGCCCTGTAACAGTCAAGCAAATCCTCGACGCGCGGCAGACATACCCGGAATCACCATTCCAGATCGACAACGCAGACGTGGCCAACGTCCAGTTCGCCGGACAAGTGCGCAACATCAGCACGCAGAGCACGAACGTGACGTACAAGATCGACGACGGCACGGGCGAGATCGAGGTGAAACAATGGATCGACTCGCAGACGGCCGATGGCATGGACATGGACGGCGCGGCCAAGGCGCCGGCGAAGAACGAGGTTGAGTTGAACGGGTACGCCAAGGTGTTTGGTAGCATCAAAAACTTCAACAATAAGCGCTATGTTGGCTCGCATGCGGTCAGGCCGTTGACCGATATCAATGAGCTGCACTGTCATCTGCTCGATGCTACTGCTATCCACCTCTTCTTCACTCGGGGACCGCCTGGGGGTGCTGGTGGTGCTAATGGTGCGGCTGCGGACACGGCGATGGGTGGCGCGGAAGACTACGGCCAGGCCCAAGCTCTAGCGTCGATGTCGCCCGTCGCGAGGAAGGTCTACACCCTGCTCAAGTCGGAATCTGCGGAAGACACGGGCATGCATATGCAGATGATCGCGACCAGACTCGGTTTGCCGGTCACGGATGTGGCAAAGGCGGGAGATGAGCTGATCAGTGCCAGTGTGATCTTCTCGACGACCGATGAGCAGACCTGGGCGATTCTCGATTACAACAGCTGATCCGCGGGACTAAAATACAAGTGCAGACAGCTCAAATGATATCATGATATGATTTTAGACTCTCCTTTCAGTCGTCATGCGTGGCCTGTAGATGCTATGATTCGACTATCTTTCATAATTAGGAAGGTACCAGTGTCGGCAATCTCCTACCACAAACAAGGACGGCGAATTCAGCCTAGCGGTAGAGCGCGCCTGCCCCGGCGTAGATTTAGCTGAGCTTTGGGAGGTACCTTTATTGCTGTTGGGTCGACCCCAACTGGCGAAATTCTTTTGTTCCCTTGATCTCCTCCATGTTGTATTCACTCAAATCGCGCTGATGCATAGATACATGCGAAATGCCAAACAATACGCCACCCGAAACCATATACATAATCAAAACTTTTCGAACATCGACCTGATGCCCCACAGGCCGTGCACATGCAAACATACATACATCTAAGTTAGTTCGTTCCTCTCGAGAGCTTCTTCGACGGACCGGTCCCAATTCGCACGGCTGATCCAGAAGAATTCTATCAGTGAGACAAGCCCGAGAGCGAGCGCAACTCCCGTCCACAGGCCCATAACGCCCCAGCCCAGCCCAAAGGTCGTGCCCATGCTGATCGGCATGGCAATGACATAGTAGCAGAAAAGCTGAACATACCCGCCCACCTCTTGACGGCCGAGGCCGCGGAGAATACCGTTGCAGTTTGCTGCCAGGGCATCGAAGAGCTGGAATGCGGCACAAAGCGGAAGGACCTCGGCGACCAGATCGACGACTTCGGGATCGGAGCTGAACAGACGCGGGATGTATGATCGAAGCGATGAGAGGAGAATCATGTTGAATAGGCCGACGATCACCGCGCCCCAGAAGCTCACCTTGGCGGATGTCTTTGCGGCATCCACCAGGGTCGCCCCGATCAGATTGGCAATGCGGGTGCTGCCAGCGATCGAGAGCGGGAAAGGGATTTGCCAGGTGATGCTGGAGATGGTCGCAAGGACCGACTGGGCCGCGAGTTCGGTGGTTCCGAGATACGAAGACGCCAGCGTCAACACCTCAAAAGCGATACACTCGGCCTCGACCATGATCAGACCCGGCAGCGCAAGGCGGATCATCGGGCCCCAGTTCTGGAACGCTCGACGAGTAAACCCGCACCAGCAATCGGATCCCACGGCGAAGTATACGTATACGAGCAGACACAGCGGGAGCAGAGTCTCTGTGATGGCCACCGCAATTGGGGCTCCAATGAACCCCCATCCGAGTTTCTGGAGGGATGAGAGTCAGTACGAGCCGTCACGAGGGCAGAACGGCAGGCTTACCCAAACAAAAAACCAGTTCATGAAGGCGTTCAGAGGAGCACAGACGATCAAGACGTACAGGGAGGCGGAAAAGACGCCCTGGGCCTGAAGATATCGCTTGCCACTCTCGAAACAGGCATACCCGGGAGTTCCCAGGAGAGCAATCTTCAAGTACAGGCCCGCCATCTTGGCGACCTCTTGTTCCGGGACGATCTTGGTGAGAATGTGCTCGGAGAAGTACCAGAGGATGGCAACTGGTATAGTGACCAGCCACAGGAAGTAAATCATTCGCAGCATTTGCAGACCGACTAGCTTCTTCTTGCCCGAGCCATATGCCTGGGCACAAAGAGTATCCAAGCTCGTCGCCAAGCCCGAATAGACCGCATTGCCCGTGATGCTCACGGTCATACTGGCCAGACTCACCGCGCCGAGCTCTTCCTTCCCCATGTGGCCCAGCGTGAAGATACTGGCGACGGTCAGGGAATATTGCAGCAGGAATGTGGCCATCAGCGGCAATGAGTATTTGCCAATGACCTGGGCTTCGCGTTGCCATGTCGTGTGAATCATTCCCGCCGCGACGGCCTCTTCCCATTTGCGGTCGATCTCGTTCAGGTTCAACTGGTCATTACTCGTGGCTGGTCGGAGCAAGGCCGTGGTCTCCGTCGTCAAGGTGGTCTCGTAATCGGACTCGGAGGGGTCCGACGAGGGTGTCTTGGACGGACCTTGCTGGGCAGAGGATTGGATGCGGGAGAAGAGGCCGCTGATCTTGTGCTGCAGGCCTTGGGGCTCGGGGATGACATGGTTGTCGCTCAGCAGATGGCGTTCTTCCTCGATGGCCCGTTCGCGTTCCCACTGGCTCAGTGGCTGTTGATCTCCACTGGCCGGGACCATTGTCCCGTGATTGACGGTGGTGAAATATCCGGGGCGGCGATATGAACCCGCCAAGGAATACGGGTTGGTCCCCGCCTGGCTGCTGGTCGGGCGGGCCTCGGAGATGCCATCGGGGCCCTCGGTGAGGTCCTCGTCGTCATATTCCGCCAGATCCCGAGCAATGGATGCTTCCACGAGGGGCGAGCTGGAAGTGAAGGAGCTGCCGAAGGGGCTCGCGGAGCGGATGTGGCGGGGCGGCATGGTGAGAGAGATGCGGGGGGTTTTTTTACTGGACCATCCGCATTATCTACAGAGAAGCGAGCTCTGCTACGTCCTGGATATTTGCCGAGCGAGAGAAGGCGAGAGAAAGGAGAGCGCGGTCAAGAGAGAAGAAAAAACAAGACGGTGGAGCCGAGTGGAGTGCGGGTCTCCCGTGACTCCGACTCCATTATCAAGATGGCCCGATCAGCATGACTTCCGTCCATCGAATGAAGATCGATTGATGGGTGAGTGTACGCCATGTTTCTTTCCATAGGAAAAGCCTTGGATCTCCTCGGAGGAACTCCGCCTGGGGGGATCACTGAGCCATCGTAATCATTCTCATACAAGATGTAGATAATGGCGCATACCAGACTACATCGTCGATACCAGACAGCCTCGTCGATAATTGCCCAGACCAGATCAAGCATCGCCATCCGACCATGCGCGCCTCAGACGACTCGCGCAGACATCACCCGATCGATCGCATTCCAGCCTGACATCATCCGCAAGCGGGGTGTCACATGACGGGCGATCCCCTTCTCCACGTTTTTTCCTCTTCTTCCTGTCATTTCGGTTCTGCGCTCCGATTTCCCGTCTCAGGGCCTGCGTTGGAATCGTTCCAGTATGCCTGCGTCAGTCATCCAGCCGCGGCCGGTTGGTCTCCGGACCTACAATCCCCTGATCGATCCCGTTCACGCAAAACCCGTCCTGGTCGAAGAGTAAGTGTTCATTGCGTCCGATCTGCATCTCCCGACCATTTTTGAACCCCCTTACGTCCCTTATCTGATACTGGCCTCGATCTCGATCGCGATCTCTTTTGGCCCGGTGTAGATGAGGATGGCAATCCCTTCATACCACATGTCCCGCCCCCACACTCGCCAGGAATGTTCTCTAACCTCCTCCCCAGGCACACCGAAGACCAAACCCACATTTTCCTCACCCGCCCCTACTGCGGCGCCCTCCTCTTCGAGAACCAATCCTCCGATGCCCGCGACCACTGCGCCAATGAGCGCACCTTTCTCTCCTGGCTCCGTCTGTCCATGTACCTCGCCGTCGTCTCGCTCGCCATCATCATTTCCTTCCATTTCACCCACGAGCCGACCCGCCTCGAGCGCAATATGGCCCTGCCGCTCGGTATTGTCTTCTGGTTGCTGAGCTTGACGTGTTTGGCGAATGGCTTTGCAAACTACGCGCGCACCGTCATGAAGTATAGTCGCAAGGCCGCACTGGTGCAGAGTGGTTGGAAGACACAGGTGGTTTTTACCGTGGTTGGGACGGCCATTTTGGGTAGCTGCATCTTGTTTCTCTCAACGGATCCTCAGGCGTAATGGTCCGGGCTTTTTCCTTGGGCGGTTTCTCGGCCCGTCAGCGCCGGCGTTTTTTGAGGCATTGCATTGCATTGGGATCTTTTCTTCTTCGGGTTCTCTGTACCTATTCGGCAGGACGTCCTTACAACCATTGAAATCTGTGAATAGGATGGATAGTCACATTGATGTATCTCTTGACTATACAAACGAAATCAAAACCGAGGTATCAAGGTCCATGTGCGCATAACAGTGATTAGAGGGTAGAAAATGATGGCACGGCCGGATGGTCACACTTTACATCCGACGGATCTCCTTCTCACCCTTATACTTGTCCAGCGCCGCAGTGCCCAGGTGGCTCCACCACTCGAACAGCATCGAGTTGCAAATGAGCTTGAACCATGGCGTAAACTTCAGCCCGGGCTGCTCGAACATCGTCTTCAGCTCCGGCGCCGACACGTACGTGGTATCCCGGACCTCATTCAGGTTTGGCTCCAGATCGACATCCGCCTGGATGAACAGGATGTAGTCGATTTCGTGCTCGCCCCACTTGCCATCGCTCGGCGCCTTGTAGTGTATCCGCGTGAAGAACTCGAACTTGTCCAGCGGCACTTGCTCCGGCTTGATGCCCAGCTCGTGGTTCAATTTCCTCTGCGCTGCGTGCTTCACGCCCACCACTGCTGCGTCCAGCTCTGCACCCGTCTCGCCGGGAATTCCCAGCGGGTGAGAGCAGCATGTGTTGGTCCACATATCGGGGAAGGTGATCTTCTCCGTGGCGCGCTGTTGGAGCAGGAGGCGGTTGTTGGAGTCGAAAAGGAAGACGGAGAATGCTCGGTGCAGGAGACCTTTGTCAATGTTGGTCATCAGGTGGCCTATAGAGAGTCAATGTCAGTTGTTTATCCTTTGCTAGTTTCCTGTTGGAGACTCGGAACGACTGCCCCGCTTCCCCAGGTTTTGCGAATGGAAAAAAAAAACTTACAAGCCTTCTTGCTGGCACTGCCAATGGGTCTGTCATTTTTGTCCAAGACAATGCAGACTTCATCCATCAGCCGGACTTGTTCGTCATCGTAGCCCTCCATATCTCCTGTTGAGCGAGCGGTCTGGTTGGCGCCGGAGGGGAACACTTCCCGAGCCAGGGAGGTGTCAACCTCGGGGAAGAGAGTAGCCACATTGTCCGCCGTGATCTCCGGTGGAGCAGTCATTGTCATTGTTGCGCTCATTTTGAATGGTCTATCTGGGATGGTGCAAGAAGAACAATTGAGTTGAAAGAAGGACGAGCAAATGAAAGTTTCCCCAACAATGTTGATCGGCGGGCGGTGAGCCAGGACAGCTCCCCTGATTTTCCAGGCCAAAACATTGACCACTGGGCAGTGTAGCAGTGTACAGTGTTACAGACATCGCTCGTATACAACTTCCTTTCTGAAAAACATTTCTGGAGATGTGTTCGGCTCGGAATAACTAAACAGACGGAATCACTATATTAACAGCTAATAGTGCGAACCCTAGCTTTGCGCCTGTCGCAAGGTGCCCGCTGCTTCCAGCTCCTGGATTTCATCTGGCCCCAAGAGCCCCAGCTTCTCACGCCGAGTCGGCGCCTTCGGGTCAAAGCTTGGCTTCTCTGCCAATGCGGTCACCCGCGTCCCATGCCTCGGCTGCGAGCCTTCATAGTCCCAGCTCGCGTTATGGATAGTAATTCTGTATGAACGTAAGTACATGCGAATATCATTAATTAAGGTGGTACTGACCTGTTGTCCCATAGTGCACTAGTCCGGGGTCTCCACTTGAGTCGAACCTGGATATCGGGATTCTTTTCATAAACATCACACAGATATCCAAGGATCACATCACTTTCAGCCTTGTCAAGACCAACAATTCTATCGGTCATAGCCCGATTCACCCAGAGTGCCTTCCACCCTGTCGCCGGATGGACGCGAACCATGAAATGTTCACGCTCTACATATTTGGGCCCAGCCTCTGGATTCTTGCGGTCCAGATAAGGATGCGCTGAACGATAAATTGCGGTCTTACCGTCAATAAATTTACGGAACGCCGGTGAGAGCTTCTCGTATGCGGCATAACCGCTGGCCCACAGAGTGTCACCACCGACGGTGGGCACCGTGTCGTTATGCAAGTGTGTCACTCCGGCGGGCTGTCTCTCGTGAACGAGGTCTGTATGCCAGCGAGAGTTCCCACCAGGGTGACGGAAATTGGGCGTGCGCTCTGTTGCGGCCAGATCTGGCCAGATCACGGTCACGCCAGGAACTCCGGGGACCTGAGGTACTTGGGGCTGCAAAGTCAAACGGTCAACAGATGAACTGAGAAATGACAGACAGCGATTCATACGTGAACTTCAATCTCGCCGTACCACTCTCCCAACTCCTTCTGTTGCTTTGGAGAGAGATCTTGGTCTCGGAAGAAGACCACGCTTCGTTCCGCAATCAACAAGCCCAGTTCATCCTTCTGCTTGTCGTTAAGGTCCTTGAGCTGCAAGCCAACAATCTCGGTTCCAATATGTCTGGTGAGATGGTTTACTTCTGTGGCCGCGGATAGCAGCGCCTTCTTCTCAGGGTCTGCACGGGTCCCTGGGTCCACATGCGGACGGTCATAGTCTCGGACGTTGTAGACGTCGTCGCGATAGAGAGGACGCGACGGCCGGTAGGGATAACCCTGGCTGAGGTCAATTCCGGCCTTCTCCAGACGTTCTCGGGCAGGTGCTGGCAGAGCGAGACTGTCCTTTCTAGGCTCCGCGACGTCAACGATCCTCGGGTCAATGGGAATGGGAACCATGGCGATGATGCGTTATTAGCTTTGAACTTTCGACTATCTGTGTTCTACCATCAGCGCTGGCGCCCAAAATATTTCTCAAATATGTTCGCACGCGATCTACGCCGGGATCTGCTCGGGATTTGAAGTTGCACTCGCATCACCTTTGCGCTGGGTTTATACCTGGGGATTGAGCACATCATCACCACCCCCCATCACGACTTCTGCAAGGCCGCGCATCGCGGATTTCAAATCCATGTTGGGAACTGACACTTGATCCATTCTAACCCCTCACCCGTTGCCAACTTCAGAAGATCTGTTTCACTCCATTTGGTCGCTGACCCATGTGTTGACGCCCAGCTCCTGCAATCGCCCCAGCGGGGAAACTCCGGCATCGCCAAGCACGCCTGCCATCATGCTAATTGCAAATTCATGGTTTCCAATCAGATAATATCCCGACGCCTTTTTCAGGTTATGTGGTCTTCGGGATTTGGTGGAACGGGATAATCTCGAAGAGTTGTTCGTGTTGCTCTGCGCTGGGGAGGGTTGACGTGGATGACGAGAAAGCATAACGCGTGGCTGTCGCGATGGCTGTTTGATCCTGAGATTTCTATAATGTGATTATGTTCAGAATATCGTAATATTTTTGACTTTTAAACTGTAGCTTCTACTTGAGCGCGGCTCTGATCAAGCTGTCTATACGTCGGCTGTGTATTCCTTGCCCTAACTCCTCGATCCGGGCAGCGACCCTGATATTTGCCATCCAGATTAAGTCTTTATAATTATTCAGTGCATAATAATAGAGTATCACGAACTTTATTCCCAAATGCCAGCCGTTCTCTGTAATCTGGCAGATTCTCGACGCGGGGGCGGATGTTGCTGGCACACCATCGCCGAATTGTATGACGAGCTCTAGAGCACGGCGATGATACTTGCCTAGCGCCGTATGGCAACAGCAACATCCCGGCAAAGTTTCTAGCTGTTTCAGCGAATCTCCGCACGCTGATTCTCACTATGGCGTCCGCTATCTACTTTGAATGGGTGATGTTGAGCATTCGCGCAGGAATTGCGCCAACATCTCCATCTGTAATTTGACTGATCCCCTTTTAATGGGTTGATCCCGAGATACGCGCTAGTTGGCCTTGAATCCATCCCCGCTCATTGACGGACCGTCAGGGAATCCAACCAGACAAGCACGCGATGAAGCTACATCCAACTTAAGTCTCTTGCACCGTTGCGGGTACGTCATGAGCTGCGGCTGTCCCGTACTGATAAGAAGCATTCCTCCGGAATGTCAGCCTTCCTGGAACATCTGCGACGTGTTCTTGCTTTGTTTACTTGGCCTATGATAATGTTGCAAAACTACCATTGAGTTCTGACCCTGTTTGGCCTTTGCGAGGAGACAGATCACCATGTCGTCCCCATCCACCGTCGTCGAACATGGCGGTTCCACGACGCCGGTCGTTGAGACGAAAGTCAAGCGGCGCTGGGTTAGCTATATTTGGGATACATTTGACAAGTCCCCGGAGGAACGTCGGTTACTGTTCAAGCTGGATTCAGCTATTCTCACCTTTGCGTCGCTAGGTAAGTGCTAAGGGAGGCTTATTTTGTTGGATATAGCTGACTGGATTCGTTCTCAGGGTACTTCATCAAGTATCTGGACCAAATTAACATCAACAATGCGTTTGTGTCTGGGATGTAAGTTGATGTTCTGCATCTTTCGTGTCAATTTCTGGATAATAACGCATTCGCAGGAAGGAAGATCTGGGGATGTACGGTAACCAACTCAACTACATGCAGACGTGTTGGACTGTCGGCTACGTTATTGGCGAGATTCCGAGCAATCTCCTTTTAACCCGCGTGAGACCCAGATACTGGATTCCAGCTGCGGAGGTAACGTGCCATTCTTACTTGGAGCGACATTCAAGTTCTCTACTGACATATTCTCAGCTCCTCTGGACCGTTCTTACCTTCTCGATGTCGAGATGCAACACATCTACCCAATTTTATGTGTTGAGATTCTTCGTCGGTTAGCATTCTATTCTAAGGCGTGCATGAAGCAATGTAACTGACTCGACTCGGTGCCAGGCCTCGCGGAAAGCACCTTCTACCCCGGCATGCAATATATAATTGGTTCCTGGTATCGAAAGGACGAGCTAGCAAAACGGTCGTGCATTTTCCACACAAGCAGCGGACTTGCAAGCATGTTCTCTGGTTACCTCATGGACGCCGTTTTTACGCTCGGAGGACGAGGAGGGTTCAAGGGTTGGCAATGGTAAGCGGAAACTGCTACTCGGAAGAAGGGACTTGAGATTCTGACTTTTCAATAGGCTCTTTCTGATCAATGGAATAATCTCACTTCCAGTGGCATTGGCCGGATTCTTCGTGTTGCCTGATGTACCCGAAATCTCGAATCCGTGGTACCTCAGTAAAGAGGTATTTACAACCGCGTTGCTGCCAATCAATACCGTTGTTGACCTGCGATCTAGGAAGTTGCTCTTGCTCAGAAACGTATGCGGATGGAGGGAAGAGAGAACCGTGGCCCATATACCCGAGCAAAACTCAAGAAAATATTTACCTCATGGCATATCTACCTTTTAATTGTCCTATACGTGTGAGACAAGCCACCTGAGTGACGAGTCAACTAGCCAGCTAACTCTGCTCAGAGCCTTCAACAATGCCGCTGCAGGTAGTCAGCCCATATTCCAACAGTAAGTCGTTTGTTTTAAATATTTACCCCTATGCCCGTGCTGACCTTTTGTGGTAGATTCTTGAAAGACTCTACAAACCCCAAGTACTCCGTGGATCAAATCAACGCATACCCAACAACCACCTATGCTGTCCAAGTTGTAACAACATTGATTTATGCCTGTGAGTAACTTGCCTTGATTTACCTTCATGGATTCTAATATTTCTTTAGGGCTATCTGATACTGTCCTGAAAGGCAGGCGTTGGCCACCTATCATTTTCGGTGCAGTGAGTACATTGGTCTATACCAGAAAATGATTTTTAACATATGTTTAGTGCGTCAACATTATGTGCTACGTCTCTCTGGCAGTTTGGGACATTCCAATGGGATGGAAATGGGCCTGCTACATTCTTTGCGGTGGTGGATTTGGACTCAGCGGTCTCTGTATGGCGTAAGTGATCTTGCTCTATGGACCCAGGATACAGTTTCTAACCATTTTTCTTGTTATAGTTGGGCTCACGAGATCTGCGCTGGTGACAACGAAGAGCGAGCTCTGGTGATTGGAAGCATGAACGAAATGGCCTACGTTTTTCAAGCCTGGCTACCACTCATCATTTGGCTCCAAGTTGATGCACCTCAGTACCGGAAGGGGTTCATTGGCACGACTATTTTGTCCGTCATTTTGATTATAACTACCTTTGTCATCCGAAGCCTTCAGCACAAAGAAGACGCTGAGAAAGAGTGAGTTGTGTCATTTATGCTCATTGTACACTTCTAACACCCATGACAGGAGACAGACTTATGAGGCAGAAGAGACAGATGAGATAGAAGACGGCTTTACGGATTCGCCTGGGCTTACTCCGGTTGACACAAAACCCTCAAAGGTTTAAGTGACGTAGAGGCGCATCTGATATATAATTCAATTCTTGAGGTAGAGAAACCCAGACGTGCACATGCTATAAAGCAGTTCTAGTTAGGTACAAGCAGCTGCTCTTTGCCCAATGATATAGGCATGCCTTTCATGAAAATACTCTCCAAACAATGTTAAACATACTGGTTATTGTCTCTTTATTAGATAGAGAGTGCTTGGTCGAGATGTATAATTGAGCTTAGTTATACCAGAGACATCCATTGATATCTCGAAGGATATGCTGATTCAGGGTGTTAACAGTGAGGTATACTTAAGCGGCGTGATCAATTTTTTGGTTGAAGCGAAGTTAGGCATCTCTTCTTTCAATATTATCAGCTTTCAAAAAGCCATCAATTGAAGTGTGTTCAATCCAGAAATTTTTAGGTTCATGTATATCTAAATCTACGCCATGTTTATTTACCTTCACCTATCCTTTTTGTCAACAAACAGGTGTTTATATCCTGGGCATACATCGAATCCTATGCGCAGATAAAGTAGAATTGATTAAAAACAGCATAACTTTTATTCGTAAAAGTCATTGGCGCGTCGGAGCTTACAATGTAGACATCCCGGCAACATAAGGAGCATCGTATTAACCAATGGCCTCGATACGTAGCATGTATATCCAGCCAAGTACGTCAACAATACAGCAACCCGGCAGCCACAATTCCCAAAACCAACATTTCCAAAGTCCTTGATTGGCGTGGTTCCAGATCCGGGTCCTGGCGGGAACGTGCCTGCTGATCTGATCATCTCCCTGTCGCACCAGTTCCTAGCTCGTTGTGGATTCGCCCCAGGTGGTAGTGCCGATGGTGACTAAGATCCTTTGTGAAGCTCGGACAGTTTCTAGCGCCCAGTGTCCAGGGGGGAAATGACAAACTATCCCAGTCAAAAACGTGCCGATTGAGACTTTAGCCACGCTAAAATTTGAGTAATAAGCGAGCTCCCATCGGACCCCCTGTTTAATATTTTAGTATGGATTATGCCATGCCAGTAATTGGTACCCTCTTTCCAGATTTGGCAGAACACACGAGCTGTTAACTAGTGTGTTTTGTTCATCATTGGCTGGGAAACCCCAGAAATGAGACAGGAACAGAGCATGGATCTGGACAATGTTGGACTACTTTTTCTGCTTCTTCGCCATCAATAAGTCAAAACATCCTCGGGGCAGACTAGCTGGTAAAAAGCTTGCTATTAAAGAGTGGTTTCATGCCTCTGGTGGTAGACATTGCTGCGATAGACACGGCTCTTCCAAGTACTTGCCTCCATCGATACCCAGAGCACAGTCCACCTCGACAGCCGCCGCCGGAGATCCGCAAATCGTTATGAAATTATGACGCAGGAAGTGTCTCCTGATCATTTAGCTGCTTATGCGTGGCGTATATGCTGAGCTATGTATGGGGGAGCACTGTCGATCACAGACGAGCAGGCGAGGCTTTCAAAAAGGGGGGCAATTAGTGACCGTATTAATTTTAACCACGCACACCCTAGCGGCCTATGGCAGCCAGCGGCCATTTTTGTCCCACTTTTCAGAACTGCTCTTCATTCAGGGGGTGGTCGGTGGATAGGAAGATCCGCGCACACCGGACGGCTTTTTTTCGCCCCTACGGAGAAGCAAGATAACATCCTTGAAAGAGGTGGCTGCTGACGGATTTATTAGATGCGGAGAATGCCACGGACCCAGACAAGCTCGGCGATCAACAGGGCGAACAGACGCGGTGTCTGGTGTGCGGCTGTTTGGAAGTCTCAGCTCTCATTCGAGGGCCGGCCTGCACTTGCCCAGCTAGCATCCCTCGCAGGAGGTTCAGTCAAAGGTTGCGAGAAATCATGATGCAGGGTGGAAGCCACGAGTGCAGATCACACGGCTTGCAAGAGGCACACATCGGTCTCGGCCCCGAATTTCCGAGGAAATGAGACAGGGCAGTCCATTTCTCACTCAAGATTGAGCCTCTTAATCCTGGTCATCCTCCTTGGGGCCATGCTTACAATGAGGCAATTCAAACGAGGCCGTAAATTTCAGCACCAAGCATACGGTCGTAGGACAGCCGCTTGCTTCGGAGTTCTCCCCGCAAGGCCGTGGAGATGTCCGTTTCCATTTGCCATTTCTAATAGTTAATCTCGATCGTGGCTCGACTTGCTTAGCGTGTGATTCGGCTTCGTGGGTGGAGCGCGGCAAGAGTCTCGATCTCCCAGGTCGAGCGGGCCAGGGCAAGGGGGTCCGAAAAAAGCTTGGTGATTCGTGCGAAAGCGAACAGGGAATAAATGCCACCCACGCAATGCTCTAATTCCCCTCCCCCCTTTAAAAAACGCCGGCGAGACGCATAATTGCAATTTTGATGACTCGCTGAAGAAGAACCAAAATTATCATGAGCCGCTATTGTATGCACAATATGGCTTATATTTCTCTTATCCTGACAACAAATAAATGCCAATCCCAACTTATGGCCGGATGCTTGCAGATCAGCACGTTGACAGCCGACGCGGCCCATTTTACCGCGCGCCAGATTCGAACTGCAATGATATCACACACTGGAGAGGCCAAGGTTGTAGGAACGCGTTGGAATATCAGTTACATCCAATAAATTTGGCATATGAAGCCGCTGGAATTTTCCAACTCCCTTGCATCTCAAGGGAAGCAAAAGTCGCGCAACGCCTAGATCGAATGTGACCCAAATGCCATGCTAATCTAATGCACTCAAATCACAAAAAAAGCGCAAACTATGTGCGTAACCAACAGTAAGGAATTAAAAGGAAAAGCACCCCCACTTCACCCCCTCCCAATGGTTCTGTCTAACATATCCACATGTTAGAGGAACATGCAAAGTCGGGAAATGAGTAAATGATGGAAAGCACTGTCGTGATCGACGTGGTAGCTGCACATCTAGCTTTGTTGGAAGGTCCCTTCTTCGCGTTTAGTTGAATGGCCGTCGGCTCTTCGACGAACGATCCTGTAGCTCCCAAAAGGGCTGCAAAGAAATCGCGGTCTGTTGAGTGGTCTCGGTCTGCCTTGAAGTACCGCTGGCAGTACTGGGACCTTCACAATCTGTTGCCATGTGTCTGTGGATAGGAATGTAAATGCGTGTACGACCCGTAAAGTAGGTATCATCCTACCTGGTTAAAGTATCGGCACGACTATAACGCTTACCACATCTTTCACAGGGAAACTTTCTGATGCCCTTGTGAACCTTCGGCCTCAATTAGCTCTTGCTGCTAGGGAAGTAAGAATTCACTCACACTGTCCACATGTCTTCGGAGGTCTGTACCTCTGCGGAATGATCCGCCACATGTATCGCATGTAAACGTGTTCTTGAACTTAGGATCGTGCTTCTTCTGATGTTCCCGGCAGTTAGAGTTCCTGGTGAACGTGGCACCGCAGACGGGACACTTGAGCCCTGACACAACCTCAAAAGGTTTATCAGCGGGCGATGAGACCCGAATCCTCTGCCTGGAGTTTGAGGGACTTGTGGCAGCGTTGTCTGTTGCCGCGCCTTGTGGCTCGATAATCATTTGTCTCGAATCAATCTCCTCCCCCAGCGTCGTAGGGAGTAAGGAGGAATTTGCAGCTGCCGACATCGATGCGGAGGGAGGGACGAGCCTATTGGTGAACACGTTTCGACTCCAGTGACTCTTCTCTCCGTCATCCGCAGCAACAATGTCATTGGGCGTCGTGGTTCGGGAGCTTGGAGTCGTCGCCCAGAGGCCAGAAGGCTCGTTCGACAATGGTTCTTGGTTGGAGGGAAGCTCCATAGCGGAGTTGTAACTTGGAGATGCACTCAGCGTCTGCGCACTGTAAAGGCTAATGGGGGAACTGGAAGCGGGTGGGCAGCTATTGTAGACCCCACGAAACGAATCGTTTGAGAGATCCCCGATGTTCATGGACAGGTTGTAGTAGAGTGCGTCACTGGATACCAGTTGGTTGTGTAAAGGCGGCGCCATTGAATAGTGTCTTGATGGAGAGCAATCCCTCAGGTGGGCGAACGGTGTGTCCATCCCGCGTGTAGAAATGCCTAGTCCAATCCCCTGCGTAAGGCTCTCCCTTTGGGAAGCTGTTGTAGAAACGGGAGAAGAGTATGGCGGCGTCATCTCGAGGGAGCGTGTGCTTTCGGGCAATGGAGGTCCTCGAGAGGAGGATTGTTGGGATGAGCCTTGAGTCCGACCCATACTGCAGTGTCAACAACAACGGTGTAGCAACAAAAAGAAGTGATAAAAAGTTTCCAACAGACCCAGGGAGACTAGATCTCTTAAAGAGTGAACAAGCAAGGTAGCGACAGTGTGAAGTATATATAACAAAACGAGTCAACAGCCGCGCTGTTGGTGAATGATGGCGGCGCACATGGGCAGTGGCTGACGAGAGGATAAACTGAGCATGGGGCATGGAATCATTGGTGAAGACGGCTTGTTGCATTCGATACCGACTTGATGTGAAGAACCGACAGCTAAACGCCTCAACAGCCAAGGCAGATTCAACAGAGCGAGGTCTGACAATGCGGTGGAAAAAGGAAAAAAAAAACAGGGTGGGGGGCTCAACGGCCGGGAGTAACCCGGACCAGATCGAGGACAGCCTTAGTCTGCAAGCCTGCACCTAAGCACCAGGAATTTAGCGCCGCAGAAGAGCAATCGGCACTGCCATGACAGGAAGAAATCGGAAGATTAACCTCACTACGACGTAAGATCTTTTGGGCAAGTGACAGACATCACAATGGCGACTGGACAGAACAGGGGGACCACAAAAATGACCAGGGGGGCAAGAGGCGCTGCACATGGACTCACAATGGCGGCGGCTGCTAGGCTCATGGCACTAGAAATGACCATCCTTCCCTCTCATCACCGCTAGGCTGGTGCGCCCAACAGCGATGTGTCCCATGCATGCAACGTAGCCACACAGAGGCATGGAAAACGCCCGATGACCTGGTGGTTGGCGTGATTTGCGCAGCTAGCTATCGGTCACTGGTCAGTCATCACAGCCGCAGTGGCAGCCCCTAGGGGGAGGGGGCGGGGGATGGGTCTCTGTCGCATGCCCTAAAGAGCCTGAAGACCGTGAGGACGTAGCGGACGATCATCATAGTGCCCCCGAACAGGCAGGAACCGTGACCCTAGCGCTATGCGGGCCACGGAAGGATCAAGCGTGTTCGGCTTCATGTACACCATACGGAGTAGCCTCCGCACGGACTTCACTCTCCAGTGCCTCTATCATGCATTGCTGACCTGGCGTGAATCTGTTTCTACTCCACGGCGGGACGTTGAGATGAGAGATAGAGACCTTTCGTAGAATGAGGCAGGGCAGGTAAGAAAAACGGCCCCCATGAAAATATACCCCTGGTCCCTTAGGCTATCCATGATATGGTTGGTGACGACAAGCATATCGAACGATTTTCAAGGTGTCAAGGCCGGTGGCGCCGCTAATCCCACCGATGGGGGCGCTAGGGCACGCCGGGCTTGCAGGGGGTGCGTGCCCCTAGGCGCGACCGCGGTGGCCCCTCTGCCGCGTCTCGACTCCAGATCTTCACCTGCTCGCCCCCATATGCCGTGCGGAGTACAGAACGGCCCATAGATTATTCACCGGCGGCGTTGCACCCCAACTGTCGCTACTACGCGTTCCACTTGAGCCCGCAGCCGTTCCACTTCGTCGATCATGTCTTCGACTTGATCAGCCCGTTCGGCTCGCCCTGGTTCGTGCGCTCCCGCGTGCTGGTCCAGGCTCGTTCTGGCCTTACCTAGACCTACACGATGTGTATCCACTACGGAGGGATGCAGTGGGTCCTGGCATCGGGAGGGACTAGGTTCGGTGACAGAAGTACGAAGGCCGAGATCTCGTGCGGTGAGCACCGGAGGCAATTGACTAGTCCGCCGCCGATGCGCATGACGTCGAGTCTTCTCATAGATCCAGATCAGTGCAACAAATGGTAGGTGGGTGGCACGGAGCAAGACGATGCGTACGCGGCGAACGGACCCCGCGGACAGGAAGAGCCGCATGGGACGGATACACAGGAGAGGGATCAGATTCTGGAACAGGGGTAAGCGCGGAGTTCCAGAAGTGAGTGGAGCAGTTCTATGCAAGGCTTGGGCGCGAACGGACCAGCGGTGGCATGAAGTAGGTTAGCCGTCGAGAATTGCTGCTTTCCAGAACATAGATTGACAACCTGGATAACGGCATGTCAGCTGGAGAACTATTCACTCATAATGTCTACTACTGACTGGAAAAGGTATTCTTCGCGGGCATGAAGCAATACCTAAAACAGCGTCAATTCGACGAACGCCATGGGTCGGCACAGCAAAACCTACTCCTTCCAGGCTCATGCTCATCAAACTGATCAGCGATGAGATCAACAGAAGATTTGTCATTGACACAAAAATCAACCTGCAGTTTTTTAATTTCTCGTCAGCCTCTAGAATCATGAAGCGCCCGCAGAATGCTCATAGCCTTCAGGCAGTGCCGCGTCTGCGTGGAAGTTGGGCTGGAAATGCCGTATGCCCACGCCCGACCAAGTGACGAAAACCACATCATCACTGCAGCTGAGCGTCACTCGGGTAGTAAAACGTGATGACAAGCATCTGCGAGCTTGACATTTGCTTCGCCATCTCGTGGCGCATGGGGAAAATCGGGAAATGGGAACACCCACATTAGCCCGTATCCGAAGATCGGGGAGATCTAAGTCACTAGCGCGTCAGTCAACTAAACGCGATAGCCAACCATTTTGCCAATCCTCGGGCCGATTCCGTTTTGGGTTGCAGCATAGCCGCTACTCACATCATGCGCGATGTCCTGTCATCCAATCAATTCAGCCACCGTCAGTGTAGAACAAAGAGTGCTTGGAGGTGCAACCACCCACAAATCCGAGAACGTTCGATCTGTAGCGCATGGTCGGTCAGCCACGGGAGCGGTCGAGTCGGGGAATTCACACCGCCATACCCGAAGAACACCTTTACTAAAATCCAGGACATTTGCCTGAGCGACAAGCGGTCACGGGCGAGCATGGTAAACGTGGTCAAGAACCCTGCATGGATCCCCAGCCGGTCAGATATGCAAAACACGTTTCACTCTACAGTGTGGCGAAGTCACTCCTACCGATATACAAGACCACCACCACAGGTAGAAACCTGAAAAAGGCTTTCGTCTGAGATACACGATCAAGTCAGCCTTGGGCTGCCGCGAAGTGATGAGCTATATTACCATTTCTTTCAACACAGGGATCTATACACAGCCCCGGTCAGCAGAGAGGACTGTGGTCCCGCGGAAGTGTTTCACATACTAGGCTGCCGAAGTAAGAATTCAAGCTCACGAGAGAGCAGATCCTGTTGGTTTCTTGCGTCAGACTCGATGGCAGATCGACCTCGAACAAGGATTGGAGTGAGTCATGCCTGGGAACAAGAAATAACGCTTCCAACGAAAGAATATCAAATGAAAGGTCCGTGATGGAGTTGTCTTGTCTGCCTAGTCCGATGACCCCTGTGACGTGTTATCCAGTTAAAGACGCCGAGGAAGCCAGGCAGCAGAGGTTGGCCTTTTGACTCACTGGCAATGACAAAGGCGCTACCAACAACGATGATGGCCAAGTTCCAGAGACTCCAGAAGTCCATCTGGTAAAAGAGAACCCCGGCATCAACAATACCGCTCAATTCGTCGTAGGCAAATGCAACAATCCAAATATACATCAAGCTTTCCAAAATGCCAATTCCCGTCTGCTTCCTCTCTACTAGAACCGCATAGTAGAGGACGAGAAAGGTGATGAAGAATGCAGCTTCAAACAATTTGCGGTAAACAGGCACTCTCAAGCGAGAATAGGGATCGGCCGTTCTACGTAATGGAGGTGAGACTGTTAGCTTTTCACATTATAGAATGTGTTCCAACTCACCTCTCGTTGAATAGCTGTGGTTTCTTCCTCGAATGAACTGTCAGGGAGTCCCAAAAGACAATTTCCCCTCGCCAGATATCATCCACCACTCGCTGGACAACTCTCTGGCTTAAAAAGCTTTTGGCATGGGCGATTGTTGCGATCTCCAGTGCATTCAATCCAAAAAACTGAGAATATTTCTGAGCGAGGCAGATCTCTTGATAAGTCTGTGTGCCCCGGTGGCTTTGGGTAGATTGACTTTCTGCGCCAACTTTTCCTGACAAAAACCGATAAAGAGAATATGATGAGTTTGCCAGGAGGGGGGTCATCTCATCCTCCGTCTGCCGTGTCTCTCCTGGGTAGGAGGTAGAGTCAGAACCTCTTCTCTCGGCCTCGACGGGGTTTGCCGAATTCCGTCGTGGGATTGGAAGTTCCTCGAGCAAAAACTCGATGGTTTCACGCTGGTTTAGATGGCACAAGAATTGCCAGGCAACGAACTCGCAGGCAGATCCTCGGCTTTCGTTCAGCCCCCAGTCATCATCAGGGGAGTTGGTGAATTCCCACTTCAAGATCCTGTAGTAATCATGTAAATGCCGTTAGGTTCCATCTTAACGCCGGGCTTACATCAAAGCGACAATTATCAAGGGATTATGACTATCCTCGGCCAACGTACGGACCAACTGTCTCAGACGGTGGCCGCGGGACCCATGCCTCATCTGCTCGAAAGAGTATGCCATATCGCTAACCGCCATGCTTATGAAGCTAGTTGTTTCCAGATTAGAAACTTCTTGATGAGCGCGAAGGATGGATTAATTACTTGGACAGTTTCTGGAGCACATCAAAAAGCGGCTCATTTGTGTCGATGATGGGAATCTCGATGTGGTCCATCGTGTCTGAATCCATGGTGAAAAAAAAAGCACGGTGATTTCAGCTGCTACCCCGCCAAGGAGTGATGGTTCCAAAATTCTCACTGAACGAGAGCAAACATGGAATAGATAACTCAACCATGTATTCCAAGGGTTGCACAGGGAGATCGAGGTAGGTGTCGTGTGTTGAAGTCCAGACCCTTGCTGCCCTATCAACAGGGTATATATAGAGCCCGGCCGGGTACTTGTTACGTCATTGGACGGGTAAAAGAAACATAGATCAGACAGTGCGTATCACTGTATGGGAATAAACTCCTCCGCTGATCGATTATCCGATCCGACCGTGATAGAGAGTGTCCAAGTGCAAGTCCGAGTCTCGTGTTGATGGTCGACTCGCCTGGGGCTGACCGCCTTCCCATCACGTGGGGCAGTTCACCACGCGTCAAGTGATTTGGTGCTTCACTTCCATCTCTAGTTTCGTCTGGTCCATCGTTTGCAATCGCGAGTGGCTGCCGCAGCTTCCTTGATCTTCCCCAAGGACTGTTTGGCTGGATGACCGCGGCTTTTCCAACGCCCCAGGAGATGCTGTGCCTCCATCACCATGGGACAAGGCTACTCCCTCACAACCCTCTCCGCAGGGTCCGCGGGGATCGATGTCCCTGAGCTGTCAGACCTGGTGTATGAGAAGTCGATGGGTGGCGGGCGTTTCATGAAAAGTATTCGCGCGAGGCAGCAAAATGGCATGGTTTTCGTCAAGGTGATCATGAAGCCGTACCCGACCATGAAATTGGAACCATATGTGGAGGCGATTATCCGTGCGTTATTGTTCTGCCCAGTCCTGTAAATCACCGACTCATCTCTTTTCATGTAGGGGAACGCAATCTTCTGGCGGATGTGCCAAATGCGCTGAGCTCTCATCGGGTTCTGGAAACCGGCACGAGCGGGTATCTAGTTCGCCAGTACATCCATAGCTCGCTCTATGATCGGATGAGGTATGTATCAAATCGTCTGTGCTTGAAATAACAGATCTGACCGGCACGATAGCATTCGGCCATTTCTGGAAGACATTGAAAAGAAATGGATTGCATTCCAGCTGCTGTGTGCCTTGCGGGACTGCCATTCGTTAGATATCTTTCATGGCGACATCAAGACAGAAAACGTCTTGGTCACTTCGTGGAACTGGCTCTATCTGTCCGACTTTTCTTCGTCGTTCAAGCCAACTTTCCTGCCAGAAGATAACCCTGCAGACTTTTCCTTTTATTTCGATATCTCTGGGAGACGCACCTGCTATCTGGCTCCCGAGCGCTTCCTTGTCGCCGGGGAGGAACCGGGGAGCCGACATGTCAACTGGGCAATGGACATTTTCAGCGCTGGCTGTGTCATTGCCGAGCTCTTTCTGGAGTCGCCCATCTTCACACTGAGCCAAATCTACAAGTATCGAAAGGGCGAGTACAGTCCGGAGCACAGCCAGCTGGCCAAGATCGAGGACCCGGAAATCAGAGAGCTGATTCTTCATATGATTCAACTGGAACCCGAATCACGATACTCTGCAGAGGAGTATCTGAATTTCTGGAAGGACAAAGCGTTTCCGGAATACTTCTACAGCTTTCTCCATCAATACATGTCGCTCATGACCGATCCATCGTCGGGCAGAACGAGCGTGGACGCAGAATCAGCCAACCGAGGAGAATCCGATGATCGGATAGAGCGTGTTTACCTGGATTTTGACAAGATAACCTACTTTCTCGGCCCTACATCTCGGAATGCTTCTGATAAAATCGCTCGGCCTACATTCAATTTAGCAGGCCATGCCCTTCCCGTGAAACTCGACCTACCAAGCGGCGGGAATCCGACCTCAGGATCCCCGTCGCAATCGGATGAAGGCGTTCTGATCTTTCTGGCCCTTGTGGTCTCCAACCTACGGAATACCGCCAAGGCATCGGCCCGCATCAAAGCTTGTGATATTCTCCTGGCCTTTGCCGAGAGGCTCTCGGATGAAGCCAAGCTGGACCGGGTTCTCCCCTACATCATGCTCCTTTTAACCGATCGCACGGACGCTGTCAAAGTCGCTGCCATCCGCACCTTGACTCAGTTGCTGGAGATGGTGCACGTAGTATCCCCAGTGAATGCCTATCTGTTCTCCGAGTATATTTTCCCGAGGCTGCAGCCATTTGTTGCCTCTGCCAACACCAATCCAAGTACCATGGTCCGTGCTGCATATGCCTCATGCATTGCATCTTTAGCACAATCCTCGTTGAGATTTTTGGATATGATTCAGGCACTGCGTTCTGATACTCGCTTGGCGTCGCTAATACCCGTCGGTTTTCAGCCACGCTGGACCGAGGATGCCACATATCATAATCTGTACGATGTGGCAAGGATCGACCTTTTGGATTACTTTGAGGTTCACACAAAAGCGTTGTTGACAGATTCGGATGCATCCGTCCGCCGGGCGTTCCTGGGTTCGGTATCCAGCCTCTGCGTGTTTTTCGGTAATCCGAGAGCGAACGATGTCATTCTCAGCCACTTGAACACATATCTCAATGACCGGGACTGGATTTTGAAATGTGCTTTCTTTGAAGCCGTCGTTGGAGTCGCAGCCTATGTGGGAAGCACCAGTTTGGAGCAGTACATCCTACCGCTGATGGTCCAATCCATGACGGAGCCCGAAGAATTTGTCGTGGAAAGAGTGATTCGCTCTCTGGCGGCCATGGCAGACTTGGGTCTGTTTCAGCGGCCAACGACGTGGGATCTGCTTTACATCACCACTGGTTTCCTTGTTCACCCGAACATTTGGATCCGCGAAGCAGCTGTGAACTTCGTGGTCAGCTCGACCAAGTTCTTGTCGGTGGCTGACATTTACTCGATATTGACGCCTCTCGTTCGGCCTTTCCTCAGAATTAGGATCATGGAATTTACGGAGTCCGAAATCCTCGATGCGCTCAAGCCACCGATGGCGAGAAACATCTACGACATGGCTCTTGTCTGGGCGTCCAAAGCCGATAAAGGTTTGTTCTGGAAATCGACCAGCCGTGAGAGCACTTTCACTCTCTCCGAGCCCGGGTCTTATAACTCCCGCGCCGGACAACGAAGCTCTTCGTTCAAATTGAGCTCGCAAGCGAGGAACGATGAAGACGAACAATGGCTGTCTCGGTTACGAAATCTGGGGGTGGGCCCCGATGACGAGTACAAGCTGCTCGCTCTGAAAGACTATCTTTGGAGAGTCTCAATGCGACAATCCAAAGATGTTGACACCAGTTCGATCTCACTATTGAACAACATAATCAAATTGACTCAGTGTGGGGTCACTCCTCAGACGGTCTTCTTTGACAAGAATCAAAATGTCAAGCCGCGGAGGGCTTCTGTAGGCAGGATTGAAAGCGCTCCCGTCGATGAGCAAAGCCCCAAAACCATTGCAGACGCGCTGCTTGATGCCTCTACAACGATTGAGAGAACACCGAGTGCTCATCGCAAGCATTTCCGATCGAAGAGCCACCGCCACAAAGAAACAGGGTCCGTCCCTCGACCAACTGCTCTAGAAAATCTCACCACCGACTCCTCCCCATCATCTTCCCCAACAGCATCGTCACCCGCTGCAGGACCAGGATCCCGTCCCTTGTCTCCACCAGGCTCGGATGTCGATCGAAAAATTTCTAGTCGCCAGCCGAGCTTCGAGCGAGACGGCCCATCAACACCAACCGAAGCAGAGAATCCTGCGCTCAGAATCCTGTCCGGGCAGGTCCAGCGAAAACCCAGCGCGATCAGTCTGCTGAACCGCAAGGAAACAGCCAAAGCCTACGCAGAAACAAGCACCAGTTCCGCAAATGCATTCGGAAAAGTGGACGCTCCGCTCCAAAGAGGAGGAACTCCCCAGCCATCGGCCCTCGCACTCGCATACGACCGGAAAGCTCTCGAACCGGCGGCCCGGGAATACCGTGCCAATCACTCCTACGGAGGCGATGACCCAGTCGTCCTACGGCTGCTGGACAACGTGTTTGCGGAGAATTACCCTACGGACTTTTTTGATTTGGGTCCATATGTCAAGGAGGTGGATTCTCGACAGCCAATTCGCAGAGTCAACGCGCAAGATTCCAGCAAAGTTTGGAAACCCGAAGGAAATCTGGTGGCCATTTTTGGCGAGCACAGTGGCCCCGTGAACCGCGTCGCTGTCGCACCAGACCATTCTTTCTTTGTCACTGCTTCAGATGACAGTTCGGTCAAGATTTGGGACACGACCCGCCTCGAACGCAACTTGACGCCTCGATCCCGCCAAACCCACCGGCATGGGCCAGGTGCCCGCGTAAAAGCGCTAACATTTGTTGAAAACACGCACACTTTTATTAGCGGCGCTACTGATGGCAGTATTCACGCTGTCAGAGTCGACTATCACAATGTCAATGACACCGTTCGGTATGGCAAGCTTCAGCTTGTTCGGGAATATCAACTACCCACTGCGGACGACGGGACTGTCGAGTATCCAATTTGGCTGGAACATTTCCGTTCTGATGCTCAATCCACCCTGCTGATCGCGACCAATACCTGCCGTATCCTTGCCTTAGATATGAAGACCATGCTACCGGTTTATTCACTCGAGAATCCCGTCCATCACGGAACCCCCACCGCCTTCTGCTGCGATCGCAAGCACAATTGGCTGCTGGTGGGAACTACTCACGGCATTCTCGATCTGTGGGATCTCCGCTTTCGCGTGCGGTTGAAGGCATGGGGTCTCCCGGGTTGGGGCGCCATCCACCGACTGCAAGTCCATCCCACCAAGGGTCGAGGCCGTTGGGTTTGCATATCCGGGAGTGGCAGTCACGGAAACGAGATTACCGTGTGGGATATTGAAAAGGTCCGCTGCCGCGAGGTCTACCAGGCGACTCCTCTGGGCCCCAGTAATGGCCCCCCCAATGGCGGGCATCAACCCGCGCGAGCCACCACTCCGAGCCTCCGGGACTACGAGGCCTGGCGAGTCGACGGGGATCGGCCAGAAGGGATGCTCAGTCGCTTTGCCGCCGCTAGTCCCGCAGGCATGGATGCCGGAGGGCCTGAATCTGGGGGCAGCGGGGCTCCATCGTCGCCCATGAGCCTGGCAGGTGATCGACTCGGGATCTGGTCCTTTGCTGTCGGGTTTGACTCTCTCGATGACGGGAAGGACAACAGCACGAGATGCGGATTCATGGTGTCGGCTGGCTGCGACCGCAAGATCCGGTTCTGGGACCTCGCGCGACCCGAGCTGTCCTCTCTTGTCAGCGGCTTGGACGTGGTGTCGGACGGCGGCGCGACCGGGAAACCGCGCTACGATCTGTCCCAGCCCAATCCCAACCTCCTGGTGACCACCGAGCACCTTCCCAGCGCATCGGGCAGCGCAGCATCCGGTTCGCGGAAGGGAGTCAGTGGCCGGCCGCCTCGTAGCACGGTGATAAGTCTTCAGCAGCAGATGCTGCTCAAGAGCCATCTGGATATTATCCAGGACGTCGCGGTATTGCGGGTGCCGTACGGCATGATTGTGAGCGTGGACCGAGCAGGGATGGTCTATGTGTTTCAGTGAATTATTCTTCTACCACCGCTGAAACCGCCCGTGGCAGTAGCGAGTGCCTGAAAGCCGAGTAAACAAGCACAAACTTGAATAATCTCTCTCCTGTCTTTGCTCAGCCGCAGTAGTCCATAGTACTATTTATAGGATCGCAGTTTTTAACCCTTTCCAACGCATCACATACGAAGTGGGTCCGCAGTAGAGTTTCGAGGTGGTTACCCGATCAAGTTAGTAGTAGGGATACTTTCGCTGGCCCCATAACTAGCCCGGGCTTCAGTTCGATAGAAAGGGCGTAAGCGTTGGAGGCCTTGAAGATCCGAGACGAGCTATGATCTGATTTGCGAGTTTGCTAAAGGTGTGCACGTTGAGCTGAATATCTCACAAGTCCAAATATATAAGAACAGCCACGCTCGTGGACAGAATTGATTCTTCCCTTAGAAAGCAGTCCACAAGAGCCATCAAATTGATCAACTCTCCAAATACTATCAATAATATAACATCAAAGAGACAGCACCATGTGCCTTTTCCTTCCTTTCCTCTTGAGAAAGCAATACAAGTCAAAGCGCGAGCAAGCAGACGGCGAACATGAGCGAGCACCACACCCAGTTGGGGCTGAAAAAACGACCCAGAGATCTGTACCATACGACCATGAATTTGGCAAAGTTAACTCAGGGACGACTCCTCCCATTAAGAAAGAAGAAGAAACAGGCCGATGTGAGTACTAGTCTCTGTGCTTTGTGTGAAGAATAGTACTCATTTTTCCTGGTAAAATTGGCATATAGGACGTGAAGACTTGGGCGGGATATAGCAGTACTTGGAACTAGTTTGCTGGATGATGGTGGAGGTTTTTTGGTTGGAAATTCGTGCTTGAGTCATATTATTGGTATTTCTGTCTTGTAATAGCATTTTGAATTATTCATGGATCGGATTGATTTATCTTTCTTGTCGGCTTCCCCGGAATGGGTGTCAAGACATGCCCCTCTTTCACAAACCGAGACATCATGAGCGCTTGTTGGATGCCCATGGTGTTTCCAATTGTACGGAGGGCTTGGAAGATCCAGTCTTTCATGCTAGGTGTTGACCCAGCATACTCCGCCGCGATGAATAATGGCCAAAGCAGCCGGAATACACCCCCGAATCCCACCTCACCTGAAGTAAAATGGTATGGCACACTAGCGCAGATATCTTCCGCCATGAGGTTGTTGACCACGATGGACTGTAGCATCGTCTGTTGGCTCTCGGGCGAGTTTCCCATTTCTAGTGTGCGCTTACACATCGATCTGATGATCTCATGAACAATAATGCGTGTTTGACGGTAGTTGTTCCACATGGATGCGACGCCAACTGTGGGATATACATGGTATCTGTCACCGTAAGTAGAATGGTATGTGTGATCTGGTGCCTCGATAATCTCATAGCGCCAAGTAGGGTCGGTAGAAAGGGCCCACGAGACAAGATCGGTATCCAAATTGAGCGCCTTCCGGATGAAGAACGCCGGATCATCGATAGAATTTCTTTTGGTGTAAGCGTCCTCGATCTCAACGGAGAGGTCGCCCACCCGCACCAAGATGTCAATGAAATTTTCAATCCCCTGAGATTTGCTGTCGCGGTAGGCCTTCGCCGCTTTCGACAATTTGGCTATCTCTGGTGAGCTTTTGTTTCTGTAGAATATGTTGCTGATGGCCTGAAGGCAGTCACAAGTCAGAACAGTCAAAAAGAATCTGCAAGATGCGTTACGTACGATCTGCATGCGTATCAATGTAAATAGCTCCAGCCCAGCCGTAGTTTCTAATTGTTTCACGCCCCGTAGCTCAAGGAGCCTCGTTGCCCCTTTGACATGGTGCAGCCAGCAACCCATCATCTTTGAGGTATGGCATGTTATAATCTATCTTATTGATTAGAGCAGGCGAATCACTGGTCCAGGAATGCCCCTCACCTCATACATGCTAAGCAATACCACGGCCGCCAGGGTGGAGTCTGACTTGGCTAGGGTTGGGTCTTGCAGCGCGCGGTTAGTGCTGAGCAAGGCTGCGCTGTATTCCTGACGCGCTGAGCACATCAAATCCTGCGACATGCGGACGCTGGACATGCTTGCCAGCCCTACTGCCCTAATCGAGGCTTGGAGGGCTGGGGAGGGGTCTGTTCCCAGCAGCCCCGGTAAATACGGAAGTATACCCTGGCTTTGGCCGGTCCCAACGTAATATGTAAAGGTATACGACGTCCCCCGTTCGTCCATTGAAGCCGGCATAGGTACTAAGCTCACTGGTATTGCCTGGTCTGGGGAAGACAGCTTCGAGGGACTCGAGGCGATAGAATCGCGGGGTCGGGCCTTCACAACGATTTCCTCGCTCTGGTCATAAATCCGCAGGGCTGTGAGGTCTCGGTAACCGGAGCATTCCCGTTTTATTCGAAGGCATTGCGAGCACGATGGCTGACGCCGATCGCACTGTTTAGGTCAGCGGTTTAATTCAAGCGGAATAGACCATCCACATACCTTCAGACGCCGAACGCGACATGAAACACACCCTGCGCTGGGCTTTCCTCTGTATACCATGGACCCAGAGTGTACAACGCGGATTCCAAAAGCGGTTATCAGTTCGGTTCGGCTGCTGAGTCTAAGGCGCCCAGTGGTGGGGGTAGCCTTGCATTTAAACCAAACAATGGGTTGCGCAGTTAGATCGTCAGCACAGCCTCTCAGTTAAAGAGAAGGACGACAGCATTTGATTGGCTCAATCGTTCACATGCAGTGGACAATGCCGAGCCCTAGTTTCACGCTTGGCTGTCTTTGCCTTTTATTGAGTTCAGCCCCCAGCCAGCTGGATTGCACCCGGCACTCAATATGACTTGAGGCGCTCGAACCTTAGTCATACAGTCCGAAGAGTATTCCAAACTGGGAATGAGGCTTGGTTTTGCAAACGGCCTTGAACGTACGAGAGGATATGAAGATGAGTTGATATAAAGTGTCCTTCCTTTCTAGTAGAATGAAAGAACTCCTAAATTCGCGAAACCTCGAAAACATAGTCATCTGTTCCTTAACTTCAATTACCCAGCATCTTCAACGGAGTTGAGCGTTGTTTTATATATATACATCAGACCTCCCATACTCTCCGCGATGAATGGAATTTTCCCTGCCGACCTTGCAGTCTATCTGCTCCTGATTCCAGTCGTTATTTACGTCTTCATCTGTCATCGATGGAGCGGATTCCTGCCTTGGTACTACCTCACCGTTTTCTGCTTTGCCCGAATGATCGGTGGTGCACTAGGTGTTCATGATAGCAATGGCCTAGCTGCCAATATCATCCAGAGTGTGGGTCTTACGCCTTTAATTCTAGCAGTTGACGGATTGATCCATGAAGGGTATGTTCTCCATTTTCCTCCCTCTGCCGAACTGACAACTGACCGGGTTCTATCAGGCGAACGCATCGGAACCCATCACACGGCCGCGTTGTCGGTTTATGCGTCGTCATTGGTACCACAGGCCTCATGGCTGCTGCTCTGGCCCTCACAATTACAGGTTCCTTGGATATCTATGAAGGTCACCCGAAGCCTGACAGTCTGACGCACTGGAAAGCCGGTGTGGCTTTGATTGTCGTGACCTGGGTTTTCCAGATCTTCTGGGGGCTGTTCTCCCTCCTGCACTTTCAGGGAAAGATGGATGCTCCTGGATACCGAGGTGGAACTGCGGTAAGCATAGCCATTCCCGCTCGTTATTCAGCTTGGTCGCTGATGATGCCTCTTCCTATAGCTCCTCCAGGGCGCCCTCGTCTCGCTTATTTTCATCGGAATCCGTGTTATCTACAACATGGTTATGGTCGCCACACAAGACAAGGATCTCAGCCCAATCCACGGGACTATTGCAGTGCGCGTGCTTCTCTTATTCCTCCCGGAGGTGTTGGCGGCCTTCACGATGATCTTCGTGGGACTCCGAACAAGGCATATCCGGCAGAGTAGATAGGTGAGAGCGTGTATGTACTAGAACATATGGTCGAACTGCCCGACGTAGTTCTGTGGTAGTTTGGGTTATTTGTGTTTTGCTAGATCTATATTCTTTTCGGCTTCATCGTGCTTATTGCGATATCCGGGTTTCTGTCAGCAATATTCCCCATTTTCCTTGGAGTAACGAAGTAAGGATAGATGGAAACAAATTCCATCTAATAGTCGTCAGAGCTGGTAGATCTACCGCGCAGAAGATCTATATATTTCCACCCGCACTGTATGACCAACAAAGGCTGCGACCATCCGCGACACCTGCACAATAATATATATCCGATCCGATGGATACATACTTCCACTAGTCAACTAACCCCTCTCCCCACCCCTCAGGGACACTGAAACCCTGAGATTGTAATCACTCGACCTGTCATGCGCCCACTAATTAAGTGTCATGAAACCGCCAGCGACACTTATTTAATTGGTGTATGTATAGCCGACATGACACATCTCATCCGTGAGGAGCCCACGGTTGTCCCCAGTACCTGCCTCGACTACGGGCCCGCCCGCTTCCCGTCAGGTACCAGGTACCCCCCCACCCCCCCGGTGGGTCTAGACGAAACCGCCAACGCAGAATCGGGGAGCGATCGACTGCTGCCAAGGAAGAATCAGGCCAGGAACTGAATTTGTGCCGTGTGTGACCGTACCGTGACCGGCTGCGCGCTGATGCTAGTTTGGAGCTTACTGAGCTCTTCGCCCGGAGCACTCGCTTTTTTTCCGCTTGACGGGCCCTTGTTTTCTAGCCCCTTGTAGCTCTTATCCCAAAGAAGGCTCAGGACTCGGTCCGGAGCGGTTCCAGATCGAGGCTACAGGTGCTACTGTGTGGCTATCGGTCATCCTGGCTCGTATTGGGGAAGTGAGTTACGGTAACTGGGACAGAGTTGGCAGCCACACCGGATGAAGCAGGAGTCGGAGTCGGAGATTTAATTCTCTCTCCCTAGTCGGAGCCAAAGAACATACATACCTCGAAGTCAACTAATAATGAATGCCATCGATCCACTCATTATTCACAGAGAATAAGTCACTAATGCCGAGTGTTCGCACCACAAGTTCGCCCGCTCAGGGGGAACAACAGGATCCCGGTCAGGGCTCCACCCCGGCCTGATCCAAATCATCGATCGGCATCACAATGGATGGTCTGGCATCGTATTCTGTGTATTCTACACACTATTCTTCTATTACATAGAATCGGTGATAGCGACAATATCCTACACCATGCATCGGTGGTACCTGCGTCTGCTAAGCATCACAGACCCACGGATACCCAGTTCCCCCGTACCATCTCCGTAACTCCGGGGGCCCGTCCATTTCCTGCCCCTGCAAGTGCGTATTTTTCGGTGGAGAGCCCAAGTGGTTCGTTTTGCCTCGAACGAACCCCCTTAACCTTAGCTTCGCTTCGGCTCCGAGTGGATTATGCTTTTCTCCTATTCTCCTTCTCCTCTCTTCTCACCTCTTCTCTTCTCCATTCTTCTATTCTCACCCTTTCCATTCGTTGTCGACCTCATTGTCAAGACCGCGCTGTCTTGTGCGTGTCAAGTATCTACATGGACCGGGAATAACTTCACCTCGTCAATCTGGCACGTCCATTTCTGTGTTTCTGATCGAGGGACTTTCTATCCGACAGTCCATTCCATCCCGGCTCGCGCCCTTGAGTGACCCTCAATTCATTGAATCTATCTATATATACATATATATTTCACACCACCACCATCTCAATTGATCACCATGGGCCCGTCTCTGCGAGACCACGCCTCTTTTGTGCGGCCATCCACCCGCGATCGGCCCACCACCCGCGGCGAGGGAGAAAACTCGCTGGTCGTTCCCAGCCGCACCTCATCTTTGCACTCGCGCATCACCCAGCCTATTGCCTCCAGCCTCAACCTCAAGCCCACCCAGCGAACACCGAAAACCCTCACCCATGCCTACATGGTCTGCGGTGTGGGCCGGGAGCCCTCCCAATGGGTCAAGGCACCCGCCCCGGCTCAGGGCAAGATCGGCCATATGAAGGGCGCCGTCGGCCAATTCTGGCTGCCCGAGATCTTGGGCAGCAGTCCACGGTTAGAGCAGGATAACGAGATTGCTCGATCTCTGCACTCGGCCATGCGGGCTTGTTTCCCGCACGATGTCGAGATCTGCACCGGCAAGAGCCAGCCGCACTGTGCCCATCACGCGTTTGTGCTGCAGCAGGACTCCTCGCACACTCTGTACGGCATTGCGCTGCGCGTCTGGTCCCGTGCGGATGAGAAGCGCGCTGAGACCATTCGTGAGCTGCGCAAGAAGACCGAGTCGGACTTCTATGACAATCCGGACGAGACCTACTGGATCCCCTACTGCCTCAGCTTTTTGTCCCGCTATCCGCTTTACGACCTGCTAGGTGACTACCTCCGTGGCATGTGGATCCACTGGAACAAGGCCACCAACCTCTTCCATGCCGAGGAGGTGTCTCGGATCCTGAGCTTCCCTGCTCCGCGTCTCAATGACCTGGTTCGAATCGATATGAAGGACTATGCCTTGTGTTATCAGTTCCCCTCGTCCCCTACCGGCTTCCAGAACTTTTCCATGTGGCCCCTATTCACCTGTCTGTCCATTCCGAACATTGTCGGGGTGGTCGAGGCAGCTGTCTCGCCCACTCGCCGCATCATCTTCGTCAGCCACTACCCGGCGATGCTGACGGCCGCGGCCGAAACCATCCGGTACTGCGTTCGTGTTTACGAGTGGAGCGGTCTGTACGTGCCCGTTGTGCACGCCCGCCACGTCAAGGAGCTCGTACAGGAACCCGGCCCGTACATCCTTGGTGTCACCGCTGAGTGCCGGACGCTGTTCAATGCCCCGTCCGATGCTCTGGTGGTGGACCTCGACCGGAACTTCGTTCTGACTTCGAGCCCACCCAACGTCCTGAATCAAGGCCAGCGCACCAAGTTCATCAACCGGTTGACCCAGTCTCTGAACGGCGACGTTGCGCCCTCCGGTGTGCCGCCGCACCTGCGGTCTGCATACGCCGGTGGCAAATTGATCCCTGCCGGCCAGATCATCGTGATGCGAGGCGAGGTCGAGAGCGTCCAAGAGCCCAACTGGTGGAACCAGGATGCCGTGATGGGCGTTATGGACCACGTCTGCGAGAAGCTGGTAGGCGATTCTTCTTTTATAGTTCGACATGTAGAAGCTAACACGTCTCTAGGGACGCAACACCGGTGTGAAGGCGATCTTCGGCGGCTCCGTCAAGAAGCCGTTGATGACCAAGGTCTCGATGCGCCACCTCAACGAGATCGTGCGCGAGCGGAACCAGTACTCGCGTGATGCTATGGAGGCCTGGCAAGATTTTATCAATCTCAAGGGCCGCATGGATACCGAGCTCAGCAAGGTCACCAAGCGCAACAACTTCCTTGTCGAGGAGCTCGAGACCTGGAAGCAGCAGTTCCTCAAGTTCCAGGCGTTTGCTGAGCAGCTCACCAAAGAGACCTCGGAACTCAAGGTCAAGATCGAGAACCACAAGCGCGAGAATCGCCGTCTCACTGGTCTCATCGACCAGCAGAAGGACGACGTGGCCCGGCTTACTCTGCGCCTTTCTGGCACGGAGAAGCAGCGCGACGATGCTCTCGAGGCTCTCGTCCTCCAGCAGGAGATTGCCGAGGAGCTGGAGCGCGAGCGCAAGCGCAACCAGAAGGAGATTTCTGCTCTGCAGCATACCAACTCCACCCTTTCCCGCCAGCGCGATGATGCCCAGCGCGTGGTCTTGCACCTGCGTAGCCTCATCAACGGCCAGAACCACCATATGGAGCACATCGTGCGCTCCATTGGTAGTACCTCGACAATTACTGAAATGGTCAAGCAGGGCTACGAGGACACTCCCGCCGAAACCGAAGAATCAGAGGAGGCAGCTTCGAAAGAGATCACAAAGAAGGATGTCAACGGCAAACCTATGGTAAATGATATGAGTCCCGAGCTAGAGCAGCATCTGCTGAACCTCGGCAAGGACAAGAAGACCCTTGCTCGTCTGAGCATCAACGATGTCGCAGATCTCTACCTGCGCGAGAAGACCGACGCCATTGCGGATATCATCCGCACCATCAGCGACCAGTGCGCCGCCGCCGTCGAGGGCCTGCACCTGGCCCAGGACGCTGAGGATGATGAGGAGTCCGAGGAGTCGCTCAAGGCTCGTCAGGATGGCGACCGCCTGGGCTCCGACTTCGAGGCCCAAGAGGGCCGCTCGACTCGTGCCGCAAGCGAGATGAGCGACAACACCGACACCAACTCGCTGCACCCTGACCGGAATTCCAGCATCCCGCCGACACCCGATCTGGTACACAACCGCTCCAGCACTTCCATGTCCATGGCTAGCAACGCGACTTTCCCCGAGCGTTCAAGTCAGCAATACACCACCGGCGAGATCCCGACCCGTATCGTCGAGGACGACGATGAGCATGCCCACGAAACTGAGGGTCTGGACGACCAGCAGACCGAGACAGGCACTCTGTCCAAGCAGGCCAGCGAGGATCTCATGCGGCCCAACACTGCGCGAGTGATCTCGTAATTCAGTCAGCTTGGATGATGCAACGCTTGATCTGAGACCATGTTTCTTGTTCCCGGTTTTCCTTGCAGTCTCTTTTCCCTCCCCCCCTAATTTTTCTTGTTCTCTGGCGTGGGTTGTTTTCTTTTTCGATTCGTCGTGTCGACTACTACTTTTGATACTCCCTTATATCCATCCGACCATTTATCTGTTGTCCATCTTTTTTGACTGATTGGTCTGCCTGTGCTTTGTCGCTCTTGCGGGATTTTGTCTCGTACATTTGCTGTTTATCGTCTATTTGCCGTCGCCCTTCTGGAATGGGTCGTCGGCCTGCTTGTGTATTTACTTACCCGTTCATATCTCACGTCTTCAGCCTGGTTTCCTGGTGCAAGACTGAGAGAGCGATCCACTTTGCACCCACTATCCTGCCTGCAGGCGAGGTTTCCTTGTTGTGTCTCTGTCGTGTGCGCATGCATATTTCCCCTTTTGTCTAACTGTCTCTTGGTGGACTGGAATTGATTCAATGGCTCTATTGCAAAGCTGTCTCTGAAATCGTTGTACCTCAAAAAATGAATTCTGTGCACATTTTCTCCCTCACGTTATTTTCACGAGTAGTTTCAAGCTTTAACCACCCCGGATCAGTAAATTTGAGTATGCTATGTCGGCCACGCACTGTAAAAATAGCCCACCAACGCACTTTCTATATACAGCTAGCTAGATAGATGCTCACGCCAGTTTCCCTGGCACAACGGGGTGTCCAGCACTCAAGCCCCCACAGACAGCCCATGCCTGGCCATTGACGTAGCTGCTCTCATCACTACCCAAAAACAAAGCCACGCGAGCCACCTCGTCGGCAACTGCTCCTCGCTGCGTCGGGTTCAACTGCCCAATCTTGCGCTCCGTGCCGCGTGCCCGCGCCATGTCGAACACCGGCTTCGTCATCCCCGTCTCGATCAATCCCGGGCAGATGGCATTGATGCGGATACCGGTGCCGGCCAGCTGGTATGACACCGTCTGTGCGATCGACACTACCGCTGCCTTGGACGCGGAGTAGTCGGTCGACCCGGCGTTGGACCGCAGGCCTGCTACAGAGGCGGTGCAAATGATTGACCCATTGGGATAGGGCTTTGCGGCCGAGGTGACTTTCATAGCTGGTGCCGCGTGTTTGGCAGCCAGGAAGGGTCTGCATGGGGATGTTAGACAGTTGGCTCCTTCTGTTTTTTGAACAACCGCCGACTTACCCCAGAGTATTAGTCCGCAGGGTCTTAATGAACCCCTCGCCGTCAATCTCGGTAAACATCTTCGGTTGGCCCACGATACCTGCATTGGCGAAGAAGACGTCCAGACGCCCGTACTTGGCTATCGCATCGTCAATCACGGCCGTCACGGCCTTCTCATCGGCTGCGTCGAACTGCCGCGCATGCACGTCTACGCCGGGGTACAACGACTCCATCTCCCGCTTGTGCGTGGCAAGATGCGAGTCGGCAAAGTCGCAGATGTACACTGCCTTGGCGCCATTGTTGGCGAACTGGTGTGCGCTAGCACGGCCGATGCCATTCGGCGAGTTTGCGCCTGGTTGCTGGTTAGAAACGAAACGGCATGGAATTGAAGGTGCTGCAGACTCACCCGTGATAATCACCACCTTGCCCTTCGCTCGGCTGTGGGATACATGTTATTTACGAGTAGATCCTCGACACATTGGCGATTACTTACGGTCCAGCCGAGTCTCCGGCTACATGGCGGATCTTGGGAATGTCCTCAAAGGTGCCCTCGTCGGGGATACCCTCCGCTAGTTGTTGGCTGAGGGCCTGGAGGCGCTGTTTGGCGACTGCGGAGGACATTGTGTATGTATGCAGTAGAACCAAGCAGGAGAGATGCTCCTTATGTATGTGTTCAGCTTTCCCCGGTTATCAATTAATGCGGAGAGCCGAGGCTTAAGGTTACTTGATACCAAACGATTACATCAGCAAGATGGGTCACGTGCACGCACACGTCATGTGCTCACTGGGCATCAACAAAAGTTGTTGGCGGGATAAGACAATCTTTTAGTTGATTCAGGCAGTCAGCAAGCGACGACAATCTCCCAGATAGTGTTTTAGTCGGCGAGGGAGCTCTTGAATGTCTGCCGTCGACCCCCCTGCATTCTTGAGATCCGCGTCATCGCCTGCGATCGCCAAAGGACGCGCGACAACGACAGCAGGAAACCGCATCGCGAGACACCGATCAAGCCAGCTGGCGGCAGCCCCTTCTTTGACAAGCATTCATGAAGTCCGCAACCACCCATCCCGCCCTCTCCGCCATCCATCGTTGAGTCATGGCCGAGCCTGATACGCACTCTCAGCGACGGTCCTCGTCCCAGGCCTCATCTGTGTCGAGCAGGAGCCAAACCGCTAAGACACTCCGTGGTAAAGCCCAGAAACGGCATTCGGGCTCCAACACACCCAATACGCCCAAAACGCCGACAGACCTGACCTCATTTCCTTCGCTTTCGCCGCCCAATGATACGCCCAATGATACTCCTACCCTCACCCGAGGCTTGTCAAATACACTCCTGACCGGCTATGAGGGAGGTGGTGCTGGCGAAACGACTCGCGGCCGCAAGGCCACCTTGGCACGGCTTACAAGTGGCTTGTCCAATACCTCCGACCGGGCAGCGCTCTTTGAAGACTCCGTGCCAACGCGTGATATCCCCGGCGCTCTGCATCTAGTCGATGACGCGCATATCGAGCGATTGATTGCGAACACAGGCGCCGCGAAGATCGTGAGGCAATTCGCGCGCGATCTGGCCCAACGAGATGCGGAAATCTCGGCGCTCCGACAACGTGCCGATGCGAGGGAGCGGGAGTTGAAGAGAATGCTTCGGGAGGTGTCTGTCTCGAGTCAAGATATAGAGCGTAGACTGTATCAGCTGGAGAATTCGCCACAAGAGGATCGCAAGTCCGACGGTGAAAGCAGCAATGACTGGACGGCCCAATCCTCGGGCCTCAATGGACTCATGTCCCAGGCCATGACCGATGCCGTTGGCTCTCGACTCTACGTGGAGCCGCCGAGTGCCTCCGAAGATCTCCAGTCTACAATACGTGCCCAAAGATCAGAGAATGATACCGGCATGGGCGGCTCCAGCACAGATTCGAGCAACACGCGAAAACGACAGAGCTCCGGTCGCAGTTGGCAAGACTATATCTTCGGCTCGACCTCGGCCAGTCGGAAGACAAGCCGCGCCAGCAGCGTCAAAAGCGACATGGAAGAGATTGAAGAGGAAAACACTGAACGCCTCCATGTGCCGAGCAATCCTGCACGACGCAAAGCGCTCGATGAGCAGCTGTTTCAACCGCCAGGTACCCAGCCCAGTGGTGGATCAGGGCGTCGGATTGCTAGCGCTACTACCAACGGCGACGATGCAAGCATCCACTCCCGCAAGTCCTCTCGCTCTATGGGCTCGTGGACAGTCAAGTTGTTCGCAGGACAATCTGCAAAAGACTCGAGTGATTCCGAAACCAATCGCAATCAGACATCTGGAAATCAGGTTAAGGACAAAGCCAACCCGTCTACATTTTCGGCGTCTTCCAAGGGCGGGATGTCTGCGGTGGCTGCATTGAAGCGAATCAACAGCAATGCCAGTCTGCCTACACCCGGTGGCCGCTCTGCCACTGGCTCTACTGGTACGTCCAAGATGAATCCGTCAACTGGGCGCAGAAGTGCAGCCGGTAGTTTCTCCCAAGGAGGCCCACCCGAGGCCGTAGACCGCAGCTCGACCAACCTCGGCCCTGTTGAGATGGACGCTATTCTCCCCATCGAGTCCCGACCCCCGACTCTCACGCAAACCTACAACAACTCTCAGTCAGGCGAATTTCTGACCGACCGATTCGGGTTTATTTATGATCAGCGGCGAAAGAAGCGCCAGCGAGAAGCCAACGCTCTCAAAAGCAGCAGTCGTCCCCTGAGCATTAGCGAGACTCTGGGTAGTCGGCGGAGCGACGCGTCTGATCCTGAAGATGATATTGAAATCCCCCAGGCTTTGCAAACAGCCACCGCAACCCAAAGCTCGACGCCACTTTCACCTGAAGACCCTGACAGTGGGTCTGTTGGACTACGTCGTTGGCAGGACTATTTGAAAATGCCGTCTCGGCCAACTGAGCTGTTGTCTCATACGCCATCTACTGCTCCGATCATCTCTTTGATGACTGCGGGAGACAGCCGTCCTCATAGCTCATCCGGAGCAATGGACAAAAATGTACCGTTGTCTGTCAACTCTAGCGCACAGCCATCGGTGTCGACATCGGCAGTCACCGCTGGCCGTCCCGAGCTTGCGGGTGTACCATCCGACGAAACCACCACCGCGAACACATCAGCGCGCGCTACTGCCACTGATACCGAGCCGGTGAAGTTGCTATTGGAGCAACTGACGGACCTGCATGATACGCTGCAGCGTGACCGCACGGTGAGGTGGAATGAGTTTCTGCGCAAAGTGCGTGCGGAACGCAGGAAAGAAGGCGAAGCAGCAGCGGCCGCGGCGGCTTCTGATCGGACCGTGACGACGGTTGACACGCCAGAAGCCACCCTCGCCGACGGTGAGGTCATTGGAATTGCTGGTCTGGGCAACAAAGGCAAGGTTGGCCGTGCCAAGTGGCGTGAATTCCGGTCACTTGTCCTCGGTGGCATCCCCGTTGCTCTCCGAGCCAAGGTTTGGTCAGAATGCAGCGGCGCATCTGCGATGCGAATCCCTGGTTACTACGATGATTTGGTGCGAGAAGTCGGCGGGTCGGAACCGGACTCGTCGGTGGTAGCGCAAATCGACATGGACATTCGCCGTACGCTCACCGACAACGTCTTCTTCCGCAAGGGACCCGGCGTTCCAAAGCTCAAAGAAGTGCTTCTTGCGTACTCACGCCGCAACCCGGAGGTGGGCTACTGCCAGGGCATGAACCTCATTGCGGCGTCTCTGCTGCTTATTATGCCGACACCCGAGGATGCCTTCTGGATCCTGACGTCGATGATTGAAGTCATCCTGCCACAACACTACTATGACCACGGCCTATTGGCGTCTCGCGCGGACCAGATGATCCTCCGGCAGTACATCTCGGAGCTGCTGCCCAGACTGTCGGCCCATCTTGAAGAATTGGGCATTGAACTGGAAGCACTCACGTTCCAGTGGTTTCTTTCCCTGTTCACCGACTGTCTCTCGGCCGAGGCCCTCTACCGTGTGTGGGACGTGGTCTTGTGTCTCAATGTGACCAGTGCCGTGGCCAATGGTCCGGTCACAACCGCATTTTCTGCATCGAGTGCGAAAGAAGGCGGCGACAAGATCTCCCAAACAGCAGAAGACGACTCATCTGGCAGCGGAGGGGGAAGCACATTCCTCTTCCAAGTTGCCCTGGCACTGCTTAAGCTTAACGAGCAGCAGTTGCTCACGACCTGCTCGACACCCGCTGCCCTCTACACCTACATCAACCACCAGATGACCAACCACGCCATCAGCATTGATGGCTTGATCCAGGCCAGCGAGGCCCTCCGAAACGTCGTTCGCCGGGAGGATGTCGTCTCGCGCCGAGCTACTACATTGCAGGAAATGCGCGACGGCAGGATTTAACCCTTCTTGGAGCTTTTCTTCATTTCCTGTTTCTTCAATACGAACAGGCCTTAAAAGCCAAACGATACTTTCCTTCCGTTTCACTTAGATCTTGACACGATGCTGAAAACGACAAGAGCATTGGGCAGGGAGTTGTGGGCTATGTCTTTTTTTCTCTTTTACTTTCCGGTGATATCCTACTGGTTTCATTCCTTGGCGCTGTTTCATTTCATCATATTTGCAAAAGCAAGCAATGGCTATGGGGCCTAGCTTCTGACTTGACTTGTTCCTTGTTTTTGCATTTGTTACGCATCCAACACCCACACCCAGCCATGCGAGATACCCGTTGACCTTTCTTTCCCTTGGGCGACAGCATTAGAGGCAAAAATCGAAAATCTCTTCCTTGTAACTCTTGATTATGTCATGTCGCCGTTTCTGCATCTAGAACTTTTATGTTAGGATTTGGAACGAAGTCAGCCCTGGTCAATTCAAGAGCATCGGCGTGAGGTGTAAGGGTTCGGCAACAACCCTGAGATGCCGGGCTAGTCTGTGGCCGAACGCACATCCACTAGAACTAGTTCTCGGTAGGGCAGTACTGTCTCACGCTCCTTTTACTGCTTTCTAATGGCGCCTGTCTAACTAGGGTTTCCCTTTCTCGTATCTGTTTACTGCGATCGCAGGGTAGTAGGCTAACGTGGGTCCGGATTTTGGAACAATCAAGCAATTAATCTTAGATATCGGACGATCTCTCTCCGTCCAGCTTTCAATTGATTTTGATTTTGGAAGCCACCAATCTGCCAGGCATGATCATAAGCTGGCAGGACTATATAAACAAATTGGCTTTGGTAAACATAATGCAGAAATATAGTCGACCACGGTCGTGGTGTTTCAATATCATTTCAGAAAGCCCTTTATTAGCTCTTGATTCTCCGCATGAACGCTTTTCCATCCATATCGGTCCTGTGTATGAGCTTCCGCCTGGCTCCCTTTGATAATGCAGGTAGCGTCAGGCCGTGCGAGCTGCATCAGTTGCCATGAAGGTGCGCTAAACCATCCGGCTGATCCCTTCCGCCCGAGCTCACACATCGAATCGAGACACCGGAGCAGGGAGGTATTATTCTCGATATTTCCACTTCATCGTGCTAATTATAGCATGTTAGGGGTACGCGTGGCACCGTAGCATCGTACCGCCATGCTATGAACGGTGAACTGTGTTCAGGTCTAATAGGGAAAGATCACTGATCCTTCGACACGGGAAGCCAAGCATGGCCCCGCGCCCTGTTTCGGTATAAAAGCACCCGAGGCGTGATTGGATTGAAAAGTAAACCACAAGTGATGACTAGTCAAAATTTTTCTCTCGCGATGCCCAATCCTCAATTCGGGGGATCTTGCACCCAGAAGCGGTTAGTATCAAGCATAGCAGATAGATCGAACGAGTCCATGGTCGGACGGAGCCCCATGTCCATGACATCCCGCGCAACGGCTTTGATCTGCCGCATGATGGACTGAGAAATCGCCCAAGTACGAGCCAAGGATTTGAAAACACCGATGGTTAGCGTGAGACGGTCGCGACTAGGGTCGGGCATCTGTCCGGCCTTGACGGAGCAGGCGGCCAGCTGGACAATCGAGCTGAGCACCAGCGCACAGATGAAAAATGGGGTGTGCTTCACAACTGGGAGGCGGATGGCTGCGAGAGAAGACAGCTCGCTAGATGCCTTGACTGCTTTCATGGCGTGGGCGTGGTGGGAAAAGGCAGGAATGCTGATAGGGCCATGGTGTCCACAGATCACCTCTGCGGCAACCGCCGGAGAGGAAAGAAGGTCGGATCGTGGGAAATTGAGGTAGATGGCGGCGCCGTTGACTATCATGCACGCCTGGAACATGACCTCGTCCACGGTCCCGTCTGGACGTACAAGCTCCTCCTTTGACTCGGGGAGGTGATGGAACCAACTGGCAATGCGCGCATCGATAGCCTCGACGTGATCTTGCTGGCCCTCTGCCATATCCTGGAGAGCCACCACACGACCAAGAATCCGCACCGCTTCAATGCGATAGCAGTATGAAGAGAAATCACGATCCTCATCGGCGAAAACACGCTCGTCAAATTGAGCAATGGTTGGGGGTAGAGGAGGAGTGAGACAGTTCTGGTAGATCCGCTCTTCGCACGGCAGCGGCACCTCGAGCGACACCAAGCTCGTGCGGTATACACTCTGCACTCCGAGCGCAGTCAGCATGCCCTCAATAATGAACAATTCCCACCAAGTACGCCGAAGGCACTCTGCGCGGATCGGATCGCCACCGCTGGCCGTCACGGCGTAGTGGGCCTCGTGCAGGCCCAGCTCAAAAGCCAGATCCACCGCGGCGGCCAAGCACTCGCCGGCTTCGCTGCGCTCATTGCGCGAGTGCAGCACAATTGCGAGCAACAGCAGCGCCTGGACCTTCTCCACCGACGTCGGTTGTTCCTGAACCGCCACGACAACCGTAGGGCGGTAGGTATCACTGTTGGCGGCCGGAGTGAAATGGGCCCCAATGAATTTCATGACCTGCTCAAGGAATGGCGGGAAATGAGAGCGAAACAGGTGCCGGAGTGGCGGTAAGATCGGATGTGCCGCATGGAAGTAGGTGTAATAGATATCAAGCAAGTAGCCATCGCCGCCAAGAAATGAGGAAGAGTCTGGGGTCAACGGCGCATTCGTCGATCGAACGGAGGGCGGAATCGGTGTGGATAAATCGTTCATGCCCGGACTGTCCGAACCGGACGACGGCAGTGGGATGGCCGGCGCATAAGTAAAGTCATTTTGAGGGTTCCAAATATCAATAAAGTCCGTTGTAGTTGGGTCGAGGGGCGTCTCGACTGGTGAGTCCGGATCGGCGCGGCGCTTCTTCGATGGGCCCTTGTAGCCTCGACGCGACTTGGTATACAGACATTCAGAGCCGGTAAGGACACAGCGCCCGCACATGGGGGTTTGGCCGTCGCATTTGAGGTGCTTGTGGCGGCACAGGAGACAGGCCAGAGGCGAGGGGCTGGGTTTTGCGGGGCCTGGAAGGGTGATGGGGACCTGTGGATCGGTCATGGCGAGCAAGAGGGCAGGCGCATAGATAATTAGAAGAGGGAGAAGGCGTGGACTTGTTCTCAAGCGAATGAGGGAAGTTGGAGATTGGGAGTGGGAGACAGAGAGAGAGGGAGGGGGAGAGAGAGAGGAGTTGAGTTGCAGAAGAGGGCGAGACCGTTGGTATTTCGCAGACCGAGGGGCGGGTGACCCGGAGATACCTGCGGCACTGTGTGAGTGGAAGTGGTTGGTCAGGTACCACTAAGTACTCGTTCCCTCGTTGCACCACTTCCTGCTATGGCACGAAGTGACCGATCCGATCGGGAACAAAAGTACAAGTCGTAGTTTGTCGCAGTGGTGCGTCTAGTGAGCATTAGTGCCCCCCGTAGTCGACCTAGTCGTTACCGTTGCGGTAAGGTGCTCCGGGTGGGAGCTTCCACACGGGCTGATCACTCCATCCATCCACCACCTTCCCTTCCCTCCGACATCTACCTTCAAAGTTGTCTTCCAATGCAGTGAAACTGCACACCGTTAGTCGGAACGGATTCCAATCTTTCTTGCTTGATCATCTATCCCCCTCCCCGCCCAGGATCGCACCATCCTGTGTAGCGTCGCCCGAACAATCGTGCCGACGTGTCTTCTCCGCCGATTGCATCGCGAATTCCTCCCACCTCATCTTCCGGCTCTTTCAATTTCTCGTTAGGCCGATCAATCGCCTCGTTTCGGATTAGCCCTCCACTCACCTTCCCGTCACCCGCACGCGCTGCACAATCGCCGTCATGATCTCCGACGACGATCTCTACCGCCTCGCCATCTTCCTGGGCTCCTGCGCCATGATGATGATTGTTCTCTATCACTTCCTCGACATCAACGCCTCGGATGAAGAGGCGGATTCGGCAAAGACGGGGGAGTCGGCCAAGGTGGCTGGCTCCGTGGCATCGCCATCGGCTGAGAGCGCAGGCGCGTCAGCAGCTGCGTAAGGGAGCTAGATCTGGGGTCTTTTTTTTTGTTTTATAGGGAACAATGCAATTGAGAATGTCTTTGGGCACCAGGATTACTGTCAGCTTGAGCGAAAACGGAATGTAACGATATATCCCATCCTACATGAATTACAATTACAGCTACGATGGCACCGTCTGGTTTGATCTGAACTTGATATTCATCCACCCTAAGGGCAGACATCTGCTCAACGACAGGAACCCGGTGCAGAAACCTGCACGATTCGGAGGCATGGTCCACTGGCTAGGAAAAGACCAAGTCGCCAGCCCCGATACAAAAAAACGCCGGGAAGCAGTCGCTTCGTGATGCACTCAAACAGAAATAGAAACGCCATGCTGGTAAACCCCCGGGTATCTCATATCAAAGCATGCTTATTCGTCGTCATCGTCGTCGTCGTCGTCATCAACCAGTTCCATGATGCCCTCGTTAGGATCGGTCTTCCACTGGCGAGCAGGGGTAGACAGGGTGTAGCCACTCTTGTCAATGGTCGGCCCGACCTGCTCCTTCCAGTGAATTCCTCCACGCAAAAGCGCCTCAGCCCGTCCATACGAGTCGTTGATGTTATGGATCTTGAGGTATGCATTGACCGCATTCTTGTGAGCAGGCAAAATGATGGGATCCGGGCCCCCAGTCTGGGTGCTCAGCGTAGTCTCAATATCGGGTGCCCGATATTTGTCCTGTTCCTCTATGTGACCATCCAGGTTAGACTCCTGAAATCAAACAAACTCGATCACTCCTGGGATGGATTTTCTCGTGTGTAAGTCCTTCAAGCTGTCTTACCAGGAAGATGAATTCTCGGTCCATCCCCAAGCTTCCACGCCACCGGGCTGATGTGGCTCTCCTGAACGTGTTTCCACAGCTCATTAGCAGGCATTCCGTCCGGGTTCTTGCAATCCTTCCAGCCACATTTGATGTTGTTCGGGATGTGGAGTTTCACAATATGTCTTTTGAGGGTCTCCAGGTTGTGCAGCTCCGCAGGGCATTTGGTCCATCTGCACGCAAAGACCGGCCAATTGATCAGCGGTGCCTTGTCATCTTGGTCCTTGTCATCTTCGGCATTGTTCTCAGCCTTCCTCTTGGGCGGCGCGCGACCGGCCTTCCCCTTGGGAGGCATGCTTGGTACGGACGATAGAAGCACAGCCCCTAGCTGCGAAGTATCCTCTGATTGTGGGGAATGATGTGCCTTTGCTGGACTGGGCTTCGCGGGGCTCGACTTCGGGGTTGGCTTCGCCTGTGCCTGCTGGCTCGGGGTCGAAACTGGCGGCGGAGGTTGATTCGAATGCGGAGGCAGCAGTTGGGGAGGGTGCGGGTGGGGGTGGGAAAAAGGAAGATTGACGGGGGACACAAGAGAGGGTGTTTCCTCCGCCTGGGGACGCGCTGCAGAGGCACGCGCAGGAGGCCGAGGGCGGTCACGGGGGGCTTGCACGTGACACGACGTGCCCTTGGCAGCAGGGACGGCCGGAGGAACAACAGGGTCGACAATGTCCCAGCGGAAGGTTGAAAGGTCGGAGTGGTAGTCGACGAAGTCGAAGTTCTTGCGCAGTGACTCCAGGTGCTCGTTCAAAGACCTCTCCGTCGGGTGTTTCCCGGCATTGATCAGCACGTCGCGGGCAATCGTCGCAGGATCGTATTCGGTCTTGACTAGGGCATCCTCGGGCTTGATTCTCTGGATCACATCGGATCGTCCGCGCAAGGTGTTGCGTGACTGGGGCTTTGGGTGCAATGTGCGCTCGTTGTGCTGCGAACGACGCTTCTTGGCATGGGTCTGTTCTACTGGGGGACCTCGCTGGGGACCTGGAGTCGGCGTAGGATGCCCATGAGTAGTCGTCGGGAGAGGTGAGCGAGGAGCAAGCGGCTTGGAAGTCATTGGGCGGCCACCTCGCTGCGAAGATTGTTGGGGCCTAGCGTGTATCTGTGCCAGCTGTTGCTGCTGCGTTGCTCCTGGCCAAGAGTAGCTGGGAGATGCTGACTGGGTAGCCTGTGCTGCGAGATTGAGGTCTGCCGCCTGATCAGCAGCCAAAACAGTGCCTGTGGACATTTGACAGGTATTGTGGGCGGCAGTGTGGTGAGCAACCGATTGATGAGGTGACTGGGTCTGTCGGATTGGGGGCGTCTGCATCTGTCCGACTGGAGGTGCTGGGACATGCCTCATTTGAGAAACAGCAGGGTATGCGGCACATGCAGTTGGCAATGGCTCTTCTTGGCGATATTGGGGTGGAAACAGAGACGGAGTGAGGCTGACATCTCCAGACATGACATATCGTTGATCTTGGGTGCTTCCATACCAGTATCCGTATTGCTGGTAGGCATTGCTCATCTGTGACTGCTGCGACAGCCACTCTTGGTGGGATAGCAATGCAGACTGCTCAGCATCATCAAACATCTGCGCCGATTGAGGTCTGCGACCATGGCTGGAGGGATCAGCACTGTGCTGCAAGACCTCAGGCGTGTCGAATGCCATCTCCTCTGACAGTAACTCCGGCCACCAGTCCGATGTCATGTCCCTTTGGTGGACCAAGGTGCTTTACCATGTTGGGCCCTAGATTAGTGCATCATGGCCATGGCTAGCGATCGGCGCGTGGGTTGCGGTTGCGGGAGGTAGTCGTGATAAGACGTTCACGCTTGCGATAGCAGTTCGGGGCTTGAATCACGGTCAGGAAAACGAAGCTCCGAAAAGAATAAAAGAAAGCAAGCAATGTTTCGCGCACAGAGCAGCGCGCGCACAAGACTGCTTGCTGTGTTCTGGGCAGGTGTTGTGCGGGACAGAAGAAGAAGAAAGGCAGAAGCGCGATCCGCCCAGAAACACCGCGTCAAAGGCACCAAGGCACCAAGGCGGTAGGTCCAGTGGATACACGTGACTGGGAAACCCACATTGACTTGAAAAGGACCTTGACCTTTTCTCATCTTCCCTTCAGCTCATTCAATTCTCGATTCCCCCAGCGGTTTAGTCAAAATGCTGTCATGAACCCCAGTGTGCGGATCGGCAATTGCTTTGCTAAGGTCTTCATTACGTATCACGCTCAAGGCCAATAGACTTGGGGCCACTGAAGTTTCAATTTGTCTTGATTCTGAAGATAAAAAGCTGCCTTGCGAAGAATGGAACATGATCCAAATTTTCTACTGCTTATTCGGCAGCGTCGACGGTGCTGTTGGTGTTTCTTTTCTCCCTTACCACTGCCCATATAGGATCACTCAAATCTCCGTCGTAGTGAGATCCCTTGCCCGAATTATTGTCGCCAGATTATCATCTCATCAATCCCGCTCTTTCCAAGACGGACACTATGGTTGATAGAGCTAAACAACTGGCGTAGAACAACCTACAGATCTCCAACCGGTCTACGGACCGGCGGTGGATTTGTCTCACTTGCAGACTCACCCTGAGGCATCGATGAAGTCGTGGGTTTGATAGTGAGAGACATGACTGTTTCACGTAGTACTTTGCTAGCGGGGTTCGTAGAGGACGTGTCAAGCCCAATGAGAGATATTGGCCGGCCGTGGATGATCTCCCAACCATAACAATGCTAGGGTGTCCTGGTATACGGTCCACTCCAAAAGACTCCCTCCATCGATAATACTTGAGAGGAATTTGGAAGTATCAACCAACTGCTTGTCGATCTTAATGTACAGCCCAATAAGGGCCAGCAATGCCATGATGGTGACAAACAAAACAGCTATAATGAACAGAAGAGGAAGAGGGCAATCGTATCGTATCTCATCGGAGAGCCCGGGAATGAAAATCCGAAGTAGAAAGAGAAGACAGGAAAGACGGCCAGGTCAAGTCACGCTCGCTGAAAATAGTACTGAGATATCACCGGTGTGGTCGCCCTCAACTCAGTCCTCCTTCTTGTGGCCCACGCACTTGGACCACGCAGGCAGACCACAGCCCGCCCCGATAAACAAATACAGCAAGAAAACAACCACAATCCCGAGCATCACCATCAGCTTTATATTCTTCCACCACATTCGCCGTCGCAGACCACGGCTGCGGATCCGGAAATCGTGCGCACTCCCGCCCAGCCGATCGGTCTTATCAACCAGCAGATCAATCCGCTCGCCACGCTCAAGTACACGCTCAATATTCTCCGTCATGATATCGCGCACGCTATCAATCTCGCGCCGTGCAGAGGCGAGCGAGTCAGCCGGTGGGGCGGTGTTGTATGTTTGTAGGAGGGTGCGCAGCTCGGCATTGAAGGCGGCGCAGCCGTAGGCCGGGAGAGCAGAGTAGTCTGTGCTATTGGGTGCGTATGTGGACAAAAACTTGCGCTTCATTTCGAGGAGGTAGGCGAAGGGGATGCGGCGGCCTTGCTCGGCTGTTGCGACCACTACGAAGCTCAGGGGTGCGTAGGAGTTGGGCTCGCTGCTGCGGCTGCCATGCTCGTCGGCGGACGCGCCTGTTGGCGAGTCGGCAATGTAGTGGACGAACAGGCGTTCATGGGTGTAGGTGAGTTTTTGGGACTTGTCGTGAGAGATCTTGGGGAGGATGATGGATGCTAGGGACGAGGCCGCGCTGGATGAGGTGCCCGGGGAGGAGTGTTCGGCGAGGATGGTGGTTCGATGGGCTACGCAGGAGCTGAAAGTGACTTAGTTAGTCTGTTGATCGTTTATCTTGTGCCATAAGTAGACTTACTAGAGCAGGAAGCTCGGTGGCTTTGAGGACGAGGCCATGGTGATATGATGTCAGTGGCCTGTTGGGCGACGGGAGAACCCTGTGTTGATTGAGACGGGAGGGCGATGTTCAGGGATCTCTCAAGTTCAAAGAGAGTTTATCTTCTAGATAAAACCAGGAATACCACTCTGCCTGATGAGACCGTCAGGCTGTCTGAGTGAAAGAATGAAAGTGTTGGTGATGTTGCAGAAGCTCTTCGGCGGATCAGGTGGAGGGAGGATCATGTGATCGGTACTACTATATACTGTACTATACTATTTTGACCCAATAGAGTCCTTATTCGTGTATTAGTTATTTGTTTCTCGTCAATCATAGATCAAAATCATTAGACAGATTTCAGTGTTGTCCATCCACCAGCTCAAACCCAACATCCTCATCCTCATCCATATCGAAATCTCCAGCATCAGAGGCAGACCCGGCAGTCAAAGTGCTGTCACTGTCCAGCTCGAGCTCCTCCTCCGTATCCTCCATGGACCAATCCGACAGAATAGCATCGGCGTGATTCACAGCTGAGACATGAGCTTGTCCGCTGTCATTGGTCAACTCCATCGAGTCCATGGACATGACCTCTGAGACATGGCTATTCGTCGCCTCATGCGATGCCCGCTGGATCGTACTTCGCGAATCACTAGGATTGATCTCGCTGAACGAATCTTGGGTAGATGCGAGACTGCCGGTGTGCACGGCGGGCCCGGGCGTCGAGAACCCCCCCGTTTCCATATTGGGGATATCGTGGTCAGTGAAAACGCCGCCGGTTCCGTCATCATTGCCGCCCGCCCATAGTGGTAGGAATCGGTATTCGTTGTCCGTCAGGACGAAGAGGGTGTTCAAGTGCTTGAAGTCCGCAAGGGACATCTCCTCGGAGTACAGCATATCATACGCATACTTGTTCAAGTATTTGGAGACTTCGTCGAAGAAGACCCATAGTTCAAACTGATTGTGTTGTCTAGTCCACCCTTCGTCCGGTAGGAACTTCAGAACGGTGGGGTCGTTCATGGTCGACCCTGGCGTTTGGTTCTGGCGTAGGGTATTCGGGACTGGAAGATCAAAGGGGAAGAATGGGCTGACCTGAGAGCCGGTGGCATAGGCCCCCTCCGCAGCTGCATGGCTTGGTGCAGCAACGAACCCCGGACGCTGCAGATCTGTGACCAAACTCGTGGTCTGGCCGGCGTTCATCAGGGTTGGCCCTGGAGTTTCAGAGTTCCAGATCGAATCACCGCCCGTATCCGCCTGACTGGATCGATAGCCATGTCCCGGCCGGCGGAGATCTGTCACTAGATTCCACGTCGGCATAGCGGGAGGATTGGCATAGTTCGAACACGGAGTCTTAGTGGTTGACATATTGTCATAAGCGGCTTGCCAAGAAACAGCCTTGTTGAAATCCTTGACTCGTGACCAGACCTCGTCAATAGCAACGCGACGAATGCGCGCATATCCCTGGTCTCTGAACGCCGGTAGACCGTTGCCCAGATCACGAATCGAACGATGTCTTTGGAATTCCGGGTTAGTAAGTGATTGGTGCTCTGAATCCCCGCTCAAGGTGACACCGAGAAGGCGGCTCCAGAACGCCTTGCCCAAAATTCGTTGGAGGATATGTTGCCGTTTATATATCACCCCAGGGGCAAGGTGATCCATATCGCTGTAGGGGTCAAACGCTCCCTGTGTACCATGAGACTCCGATGGGATCACAGACGTTGTCCGCGCCGTGTCCCTCGCCTTGCGCAGTTCCGCGTATAATCTGCTCCGGACGTAGTCCTTCAACGTCAAAATGAGCACTAGCACGATATTTTGATCATCAGGCCATTGTCCGAGATGACTCGTAAGCTTCTGGAATTCAGCCAACCCGTTCATCCAGCTCATTTCTTCTCCGATCAAGTGAAGAAAGCGGTTGACGACATGGTCTGCAAAGCTCTTACTAGCGTACTCGATGCGTTGCACCTCGGTATCATCAAGTGAATCATGAATCCGGCTGCAGGCGAGGGTTTGGCACTGATTGCGATCCATGGGCTGCTGATTCGCCGCTCGAACCAGGTACAAAAGAGCCTCGTCCGCCACAAGCCCAACAAACGAATCACGGCACAGGCCAGCCGCTTGGAGTCCAAAGCCCACCCGGTATGCGGCCTCAGGGTGGAACTGGATGATGTTCGTGTTGGTCGAGTCGTAGAACCAAGAAACAAGGTGGTTACTTATGGCCGGCACCGTCAAGACGTCAAAAATCTTCGCCAGCCCATAGAAAGTCCAGATCTTGCACGGGGTGTCGATTTTTGGGTTTAGACCCTCCAAAACATGAAGGATGTGTTCGATTCCCTCGCGATGCCGATGGGGCGAGTATTCCACAGGTAAGCCAGACTTCTTGATTTGAGTCGCAAGAAAGTCGCTTATGGTGTTCTCGGGGGGATTAAGCGTCTTCGACAACTCGTCATCGTCGTTAGGCATCGACAACGGATCCAGCGGCTCTTCTTCGTTCTCCTCAGGCCAAGTTATTTCGTCTTTGCCCCCGACACATTCGGACGGCAGACTCCAGAGGGTCTTCTGCAGCGCCCAGGTGCGAATGGCCATCGGACACGACAGCTCCGTCATGAAGATAATCGCATCCTCATCCGCGTCAGGCGGGGTCAGATCGATCACATATTTGATGCCGTTGGGCAGTCTATCGGCCAACCCACGCCGCTTACGCACCTGGGCTTGATAGCGCGGCTGAATGGCCCTCTTGAAGAAGGTCGAGCCCGAACTCAGCAGCTTCTCGCTGTGAACGCGGTGGGGGGTTGTCTGGCCTGAGGAAGTCCATGTGGTATTGTCCACATCTTGTGGGGGAGGGTCAATATACACCAGCGTGTCGGCGCCGTCGAGCAGCAGCAACGGCAGAACGTTGGCCAACGGGGCTGGACGATTCGTAAAACTATGGGGTGTAGTTGGAGAACGGAATGTCTGGGGCGACTGTTGCTGGTTCTGCTCCTGCTGCTGCGCCTGTCCCAGCGCCTGTCCCTCTGCCGGTGTCATGTCGAAGTACCGCTGGAGGTGCTCATCGGTGGCTACGAGGGGTGGTTCCGAGGACATGTTTGGGAGATGGAGAAGAAGCAAAGCAGGAGAGTGAGTGGCGACCTAGCCAGGGCCAATCAGGCGCACGGCCAGCCTGCATTGTTCAGGCGAAGTAAGCAGTGAGGCTGAAGCATTCACTCACAGATGTTCTGGGTACCTGAGTGTGGCACTGCGACGGGTGGCGGTTGTAGGTACCTGGTACCTGCCCGCGAAGTGGGGCTCTGTCCGTTGGTCCTCTGATCTATGTGAAGTATGTATTGTATGTCCTTCCCATGGCTCGGATGTCCATGGATCACTACCTGAGGTAGGCAGGCTATCAGAATGCGCTCATAGGGATGTAATTCCCGCCAGATCACGGTAAATATCTCCCTCCCCTTCTATTTCTCCTGAACAACAACTCCATCATTGACCCGGAACAGACAGACATACTCAAATCTATATCTACAGAATGGCCGTCGTGACAGGGGATATACACCGGAGTCGCGGGGCAGCGATGAAGTGCGCATGCTTCAAACATCGGTTTCCATTCAACTCTCTAACCCATGTCCCAGATCCCGCAACATCGCCATCCTCAGTATCGTCGGCGTCATCGGAGGCACATGGCTGCTCTTCCGGATGATGGCCCCTCAGAAAGGAGCGTACGTCACTAGCAATGAGGAAATGGAGGCCTTCCGGGGAGGTGACTCGTTGCAGACCGACACGGGCAACAAGACGGCCAAGCCGCCGCGGAAGGGGTACTCGGTGCCGCGGGGGTCGGTGTGAGGATCGTTTTGCATTGGAGGAGGCCTGGTAGTCGTGTATGGACAGCTTGTGCAATATGTACTATGCAACGGGGAAATGCCAAAACAAATTCCATGCGCTATGCATCAAACCGGAAAGAAAGCCACACCTGTAGACTTGTACAAAAGCCCGAGGCCGAAACGAAGGGACGGAGGGAGGGAAAGAACTAGTTAGACGCCCGTGTCGCATTGTCGGGCGCATTTAGTTCCCCGGATGGACGTCCATCATTGCCCGCTGGATTGTCCTGAGACGTCTGCGAGCGTTTCTTCTGCTCCTTTCGGTCACCGCGCTTCTTTCGCTCACGGGTGGCAGGCTGGATTTCATCCGTTCGACTCCGGCTGCGACTAGATCCGCCGCGACGGAGATCTTTGACCTCTTTGATAACCTCACGGAATCCTTCTTCGATGTTGTTCATGCGAGCCAGGACCAGTTTGCTGAGCATATCTTGTGGCTGGCTGAACATGTCGGAGCGACGCAGGCCTCCTGTCGCAAGGGGAAGATTCGTATTGAAGCTGGAGGGCAAAATGCCGGCAAACCCACCAGCCACTGCTTTGTTGTCGCCGAGGTCTGATCCTAGGTCGAACAGGAGGGGGGCTCGGGGTCGTGCCGTTGCTGGACGATTGGGGAGATAAAGATGTTCCATAGCGGGGACGGAGATCGGGCTGAGTCCCTGCGAGACATGTCGAACCCGGCCTGCACCCCCCGGCTGTCTCTTCATGGTGCCTCGATCGAGAGAAGTAGAAGTCAGGGGAACTGGATCGTCGTCTGACGAATCGACGTTGGGGTGTGGAGGTATCATCTCACCATCAATCTTCTCATCCGCCGACTCCATGGGATTGTAGAGCATGGTGACGCCAGAGACAGTTCGCTGGTGCCTGGGACGTCGGTTAGGGCTGTTCCGGCGAGATGCCAATCGGGAAGTGGATGGTCGAGAGGTGTAAAATTTCAGATTGGGTTTCGCAGTGCTCTCAACTGGCTGGGCATCGTCGCCAACGGCCTTCTTAGTCGAGGGCTGATCATCATGCGAATCCCCATCCTCGCTGGTGAGTTCATCATCTCCTTCCATGTCGGTGTGCTGAGAAGGCTCCCGCGCCTTTGTGGGTGATCGAAGCCCTCTGGGACGCCGAGGCTGGAACGCCGGGCTGTCAAAATGGCTAATTCTTTCTTCAGGGTTAGAGGCCACTGAGTGGGTCGTTTCGGTGAAATTTCGAGGTCTGGTTAATGTGTTTCGGCGCAAGGGGAACCTGAATCGTCGAGGGAACATCTCGAGTCGATCCACCTCTGAAGGATCCTGCTCGTCCGGAGGATGAACAGGCCCCGAGCCCATTTCGTGTATCCAGTCCTTGATCACACTGCTGCTCCGATTCCCATGGAGTGTGCCCGGACGATGACGGACCTGACTATCTCCGAAATTTTCGCGGAACACTTCCTCTAGCGCCTGGTCCTTGTGATATGTCGCCACTGATGGTTCACGAACTAGACGCGGAGCCCTGGTGCTGAACGCGCGGAATCGCCGAGGCTGCCAGTTGTGGGCGAGACCGGCTGCTTCTGCGCGTGGTGTGGCCTCGATCAGGTCCATTGGCTCGACTGCGCGCGCGGTGAGAATGGTTTTCTCATAAAAACAGATGGTAAACAGAATCGGCAAGTGTGTGATCTTGATGATGGTTCTGTTGAGCCGAATGAACTGGCGGAAAGGCATCAGATATCGGAACGGCGCCACAAGCCAGGCGATAATATTTGTGGGAGCCACATAAGAGAAAAGCGCGTCTGATTTCACCATCGAGATCGTGTTGACGGCGAAGAGAAACTGGTGCTCCTGATTGGCATTTTGAACGATCCTCATGAACGAGTTCGTAAGCACGGTGATGAGGATGGTGACCACCACGAAGTGACAGATGAAGAGAAAGACGGTCAAAATGGTCTTGCCCAAGAAGTTGTACTCATCCCACATCGACCACGCGGTGGGTGTAAACCCCATCAACATCTGGAACAAGCCGTACGCGATCTCACTGGGAGAGTGATTGTCCCCAAAGGACAGGAATGCGAAGAAAAATCCGCTGCATGCGACAACAATCAGCACAAACACGGCGATCAAATCAGATGCCATAATGCGAAAAGCAATCAGCAACTGAGAGAAATAGCGATAGTGGTCCAAGATGGAGAAAAGTCGAGGAAACAACAGTACTGCACAGGCTGCAAGAACGTCGTAGGCTAGGTCGGACAGTCTCATCCCATCCGGACCAGGCAAAATGGCGCCGCAGATCCGAAGGCAGTAATAGCAGAAAAGAAGCAGCAAAATCCCCAGGTCGAACAAGTTCCAAAAGCTCATCAAGTAGAGACTAAAGCCCTGCTCATTGAAACCAACAATCTCATCCAGCATGAATCCTGCACTCCAGAGCCAGAAGACAATCTCCAGCGACGTGATCTGCCCACTGTGCTGTTGTAACACCGCCAGGAACAGTCCAAGAAGCACGGCGAAAGACAGAGTGGAGAGGAACTGCCGGTAGCGCGGGACTCTCAGTCGCGAAAGCTTGAACAGCGACGCATCTCGAGGGTTGTACAGAGTCACTGAGCGCCGGAAGGAGCCCGTCCGAGAATCTAGTGTCGAGTCACCATTGTGGTCCGCGGCTGTCCCATAGTTGTGTCCCTCTGTGGAAGTCCATTTTACTCGACGGTGTAGATTATCAGCAGCCGAATGGAAGACAATCGTTCCGGCCCATATGGCCTCCAATTGCTGTACCACCACCGGATGAGCCAGAAACCGTTTTGCCTGGGCACGAATGGCCACCTCGAGACAGGATACTCGCCCAGCTCCCGCCAATCGCTTGCGCCGAGGACCCTGAGGCAATCCCGGAGCCGGATCCTGGCCTTGTAGGGGATAAAACTCGTAGGAGAGGGCGTCGATCAATTCGCGGGTAGTGTAGTCCTTCAACAACTTGATTGCAAGCAGTTCGCTCACCATTGCTCGAGTCTGGCTGGTTCCACTGTTTTCTGGATGGAGGTGAACCTCCTTCTGGAACTGCAGGCAGTTGGCCATCAACGCATAGAGGGTCGCGCGTGAAAAGTGGTCGGTCATGATCTGCTGCTGGATGGGCTTGACCAGGAACTGCGAGACCTGGGGCGAGCGCAGTTGCTCCCATGACAGCGTGGTCTCGCAGCGGGCGGCAATCAATGGACGGATGGCAAGAGTGATGTCGTACACCGGCAGGGCATCTAAACACCGTCACTGGTCAATTCACGCTGTTGGCCGGGATCGGCATGCGGCCCTACCCAGATGTGATGCGGAGAAGATGGGCAAGAGCGGTGTCGATTCGAGCAGGCCATCTTCTTCTTCTCCCTCCTCTTCTTCTGGCTCCTCCTCCTCCTCAATCCAGGTGTCCTCCAGGTTCTCGTTCGCATCATTGAGCTCTGGCACGTCGCGGAGTCCGATTCGGCGGTAACGTCGCGTGATCCTCGGTCGGGTGGCAGCTCGAAGCCATGGTGAAGTTTCTCTGGTCGCGTGAGGGGGTGACAACGGCGAGTTTTCCGACTGCCGGTGCGGTCCCTTGGGACGGAGCAGGGAGGCTAGCATAGACATCGCAGGTGCTTTAATGCTGCCTGGCCGAAGTCCTCGGGGAAGGCGGAGATTCAGAGCATGGCAGCTGAGAACCCGTCTAGGGACGCGTCAAGGGACACCAGAATGAAGAGGGAAGAGAGCAGTGGAGAGGTGGGAAGAGGAGAAGGCGCAGGGCAGGTGATCAGAGTTAGTTAAGCAGTTAGTGTTGGATCTAGACTGGGATCGGCATCCCCACTAGAAGTAGGTACTTCCCAGTAGGATTAGTCGTGGTATACATGATGAGGCAGGAGGAAGTTATTTGATGAATGAAGAGTGGGTATGATTTGATCAGACTGGTATATATTTGTCTCGCTAGGATGAGCGCCGTGCTCGTTGTGGCGGTCCCGTGAGGAGGGCCACCACCGGGCTATCAGCTTGCACCCTGTGCAGAATTGGGCCCAGCCCTAGCTGACCTGCATTATCAGATGGTCGGACTGGTCGGGCTCAACTGGACAACAAAAACTCCCGGCCTCACCGCACCACTCACCGCCTCCGGGTTCGGCCATGACAGTGGAGTTCCCGCTCAAAAATTTTCTTTCTTTTTTTTCTGCATCTCAGCTTTGGAGCTGTGCAGTTCTGGTTTTTTCCCCATTATTCTGTCTTTTTGATTTTCTTTTGGTCACAATTGCAAAAGGTGGTGTGTAGAGTGACTGCATACTCTCCCAACTTCTCGTCCCTGAGAGGACTTGTCCCCTCGCTGCCCGCTTGCGATGTCGCAGCCCACCCACGAGGAGTCGGCGCTGCCTACGAGCCCTCTGTCTGGTGGCCTGGTGGCCTTGCCCATCAGCAAGGATCTGCAGCCACTGCCCTCTATGGACTCCGTCAATGGTGCGGTGATCCCGCCGGCCTCGATCCCCATTCGCGGTGGCTGTGATCGCCGGACGGCGCTCGAGCTCGAGGACGGCACCGTGTACCAAGGCTACAACTTTGGTGCCGAGAAGGGCATTGCCGGCGAATTGGTCTTCCAAACCGGTATGGTCGGCTACCCGGAGTCCATCACCGACCCCTCCTACCGCGGCCAGATCCTAGTCGTCACCTTCCCGCTGGTGGGCAACTATGGTGTGCCCGCACGAGACCAGATGGACGAGCTTCTCAAGACCCTGCCGAAGCATTTCGAGTCCAGCCAGATCCATGTCGCCGGTTTAGTGGTGGCCACCTACGCTGGTGAGGACTACTCGCACTTCCTCGCACAATCTTCGCTGGGCCAGTGGCTGAAGGAGCAGGGTGTGCCGGCCATGCACGGCGTCGACACTCGTGCTCTGACCAAGCGCATCCGTACGAAGGGTAGCATGCTGGGTCGAATGCTCCTCCAGAAGCCTGGCGCCATTCCCGATGCTCTGGACCACGCTACCTGGAAATCGCACTTTGAGGAAATTGAGTGGGTGGATCCAAACACAAAGAACCTGGTAAACGAGGGTGAGTGATGTGAGACAAGTTACCGCAACGAGTTCATAGTCTGACGTGTCTGGTCCCTACAGTTTCGATCCGTGAGCCCCGTCTCTTCTCCCCCTCCCGAGAACGTTGCCCTCAAACACCCCTCGGGTCGTCCCGTTCGCGTCCTGTGCTTGGATGTCGGTTTGAAATACAACCAATTGCGCTGCCTTCTCGCCCGTGGGGTCGAGGTCATGGTTGTGCCATGGGACTACGACTTCCCAACGCTCGCTGGAAAGGACTATGACGGTCTGTTCGTGTCCAACGGTCCCGGCGACCCTGCAACATTGTCGATCACCACCAGCAACCTATCCAAGGTCATGGCAGAAAATCGGGTGCCCGTTTTTGGTATCTGTCTAGGTCACCAGTTGATTGCTCGCTCGGTCGGTGCCCAAACCACCAAGATGAAGTTTGGTAACCGCGGTCACAACATCCCCTGCACGAGCATGATCTCCGGCAAGTGCCACATCACCTCTCAGAACCACGGTTTCGCTGTCGATGCTTCCAGCCTGCCCGGTGACTGGGAGGAGCTTTTCGTCAACGCCAACGATGGCAGTAACGAGGGTATCCGGCACGTCAGCCGTCCTTACTTCAGTGTTCAGTTCCATCCCGAGAGTACTCCCGGTCCTCGGGATACCGAGTATCTTTTCGATGTCTTCATCAACACCATCCAAAACACCCTGATATCTTCCGAGGCCCTCAACAAGCCCGTTGCTTTCCCCGGTGGCGCAAAGGCCGACAACATCAAGGCCGCTCCTAGAGTGTCCGTGAAGAAGGTCCTCGTCTTGGGCAGCGGTGGTCTGAGCATTGGACAAGCCGGAGAGTTTGATTACTCTGGTAGTCAAGCCATCAAGGCACTGAAGGAGGAAGGCATCTACACGATCTTGATCAACCCGAACATTGCCACCATTCAGACCTCCAAGGGTCTGGCCGACAAGGTCTATTTCCTTCCTGTCAACGCCGACTTTGTCCGCAAGGTGATCAAGCACGAGCGCCCGGATGCCATCTACTGTACCTTCGGTGGCCAGACTGCCCTGCAGGTTGGTATCCAGCTCAAGGATGAATTTGAAGGTCTTGGCGTCAAGGTCCTGGGTACCCCGATCGACACAATCATCACCACCGAGGATCGTGAGTTGTTCGCTCGCAGCATGGATTCCATCAATGAGAAGTGTGCCAAGTCTGCTTCTGCTTCGACTCTGGAGGAATCGCTCCAAGCGGTTGAGAACATTGGCTTCCCCGTCATTGTACGTGCGGCCTATGCGTTGGGTGGTCTCGGCAGTGGTTTCGCCGAGAACATGGACCAACTGAAGGAACTCTGCACCAAGGCTCTGGCCGTCAGCCCACAAGTGCTCATTGAGCGGAGTATGAAGGGTTGGAAGGAGATTGAGTACGAGGTCGTGCGTGATGCTCAGGACAACTGCATTACGGTTTGCAACATGGAAAACTTCGATCCCCTCGGTATTCATACCGGTGACTCCATTGTTGTGGCTCCTTCTCAGACCCTCTCCGACGAGGACTATAATATGTTGCGGACGACCGCCGTCAATGTCATCCGTCATCTGGGCGTGGTCGGTGAATGCAACATCCAGTACGCCCTCAACCCGTTCTCGAAGGAGTACTGCATCATTGAGGTTAATGCTCGTCTGTCTCGTTCTTCGGCTCTTGCCTCCAAGGCTACCGGATATCCGCTCGCTTTCATCGCCGCCAAGTTGGGTCTGGGTATTCCCCTCAACGAGATCAAGAACTCTGTCACCAAGAGCACCTGCGCCTGCTTCGAACCATCGCTCGACTACTGCGTGGTGAAGATCCCCCGCTGGGACCTAAAGAAGTTTACCCGCGTCTCGACCCAGCTGGGCTCGTCCATGAAGAGTGTTGGTGAAGTCATGAGCATTGGTCGAACTTTCGAAGAAGCCATCCAAAAGGCCATTCGATCGGTGGATTTCCACAACCTTGGTTTCAACGAGACGAACGCCCTCATGTCCATCAAGGGCGAGCTGCAGACTCCCTCCGATCAGCGCCTGTTTGCCATCGCCAATGCCATGGCCGCCGGGTACAGTGTTGATGATATCTGGAAGTTGACCAACATTGACAAGTGGTTCCTTTCGCGTCTCAAGGGCCTCAGCGACTTCGGCAAGTCTATGACTTGCTACAATGCCACTTCTGTCCCTCTGCCCATGGTTCGCCAGGCCAAACAGCTGGGTTTCTCTGACCGTCAGCTCGCCAAGTTCCTGAGTTCCAACGAACTTGCGGTGCGCCGCATGCGTGTGGAAGGCGGCATCATCCCCATTGTCAAGCAGATTGATACCGTTGCGGCCGAGTTCCCGGCAGTGACCAACTACCTGTACCTCACTTACAATGCCTCCGAGCACGATCTGACCTTCAACGACCACGGTATCATGGTGTTGGGATCTGGTGTCTATCGCATTGGTTCTTCGGTCGAATTTGATTGGTGTTCTGTGCGCACCATCCGCACCCTTCGCGAGCAGGGCCACAAGACGATCATGGTTAACTACAACCCGGAAACTGTTAGTACCGACTACGACGAGGCTGATCGTCTCTACTTCGAGAACATCAACCTGGAAACTGTCCTCGACATCTACCAGCTCGAGTCTTCCAGCGGCGTGGTCATGTCTATGGGTGGTCAGACCCCGAATAACATTGCCCTGCCTCTGCATAGGCTCAATGTCAACATCTTGGGTACTTCTCCCGAGATGATTGATGGCGCTGAGAATCGATACAAGTTCTCTCGCATGTTGGATCGCATCGGTGTGGACCAGCCTGCTTGGAAGGAGCTGACCAGCATTGATGAGGCCCGCGAGTTCTGTGACAAGGTCAGCTACCCAGTGCTGGTGCGGCCCTCATATGTGCTTTCTGGTGCTGCCATGAACACTGTCTACTCAGAGCATGACTTGGAGAGTTACCTCAACCAGGCTGTGGATGTCTCACGAGAGCACCCGGTCGTCATCACCAAGTACATTGAGAACGCCAAGGAGATTGAGATGGATGCTGTTGCCCGCAATGGTGTCATGGTTGGCCACTTCATTTCAGAGCACGTTGAGAACGCCGGTGTGCACTCAGGTGATGCCACTCTCATCCTGCCCCCGCAGGACTTGAGCCCGGAGACTGTGCGTCGCATTGTGGAAGCAACCCGCCAGATCGGTAATGCGCTCAATGTCACCGGTCCTTACAACATCCAGTTTATCGCCAAGGATAACGACATCAAGGTCATTGAGTGCAATGTCCGCGCCTCCCGGTCTTTCCCCTTCGTGTCCAAGGTCATGGGCGTTGATCTGATCGAGATGGCCACCAAGGCCATGATCGGCATCCCCTTCCAGGAATACCCGCCTGTGAACATCCCCAAGGACTACGTGGGTGTCAAGGTCCCGCAATTCTCCTTCTCGCGTCTCTCAGGTGCCGACCCCGTGCTGGGTGTTGAGATGGCCTCGACCGGTGAAGTCGCTTCGTTCGGCCGGGACAAGTATGAAGCGTACCTCAAGGCGCTCTTGTCTACTGGTTTCCGTCTGCCTAAGAAGAACATTCTGTTTTCCATTGGTTCCTACAAGGAGAAGCTCGAGATGTTGCCGTCAATTCAGAAGCTTTCTGAGATTGGCTACAACCTGTTTGCCACTTCCGGAACCGCGGACTTCCTGAAGGAGAACGGCGTGTCTGTCAAGTACCTGGAGATCTTGCCTGGCGAGGAAGAAGACATCAAGTCGGAGTACTCGCTCACTCAGCATCTGTCCAACAACCTGATTGACCTGTATATCAACCTGCCGTCCAGCAACCGCTTCCGACGCCCGGCAAACTACATGTCCAAGGGTTACCGTACCCGTCGCATGGCGGTGGACTACCAGACTCCTCTGGTCACCAACGTGAAGAACGCGAAGATCCTCATCGAGGCCATTGCCCGCCACTACCCTCTCAACATCCAGACTTCCGACTTCCAGACCAGCCACCGTACAGTGGTACTGCCAGGTTTGATCAACATCGCTGCTTTCGTGCCTGGCCTTGCCATCTCTGGCTCCAAGGACTTTGAGACCGTTACCAAGGCTTCCATTGCTGCTGGCTTCACCATGGTTCGTGTGATGCCGGTGGGCGTGGACAGCTCGGTCACCGAAGCTCGTGATCTCAAGATTGCCCAGCAGAACGCGGAGAACTCGTACTGCGACTTTAACTTCTCCGTTGCTGCCACGGCTACCAATTCGGACCAGATCACCCTGATGACTGGAGAGGTTGGCTCTTTGTTCATTCCGTTCAACCACCTGTCGGGCAACATCAACAAGGTCGCGACCGTCACCAACCACTTCAGTGCCTGGCCCTCGAGCAAGCCTTTGATTACCGACGCCAAGGGCACCGACCTTGCCTCGATTCTGTTGTTGGCTAGTCTCCACAGCCGCAACATTCACGTCATGAGCGTGACCTCCAAGGAGGACATTAGTCTCATTGCTCTAAGCAAGGAGAAGGGCCTCAAGGTGTCATGCGATGTCTCCATCTTCTGTCTCTTCCTTTCCCGGAACGACTTCCCGGCCTCTAGCTTCCTGCCGTCGGCTGAGGACCAGAAGGCGCTGTGGGACCATTTGAGCACCATCGATGTCTTCTCGATTGGCAGCATTCCGTTCCAGCTGGCTGGTAAGGAGGCATCGCGTGTGGCGGGTGTTGCCGAGTCTCTCCCTCTGCTGTTCACTGCTGTCTCGGAGGGCCGCTTGACCGTGGAAGACATCGTTGCGCGTCTCTACGATAATCCGAAGCGGATCTTCGAGCTGCACGACCAGGCCGATACTTCGCTGGAGATTGAGGTTGACCGCCCGTACGTGTTCCAGACCCCTCAGTCTTGGTCTCCATTCAACGGCAAGACGATGCGTGGCTCCGTCCAGCGGGTCATCTTCCAGGGTAAAACTTCTTGTCTCGATGGCGAGATCTCCCTAAATTCCGCCAAGGGTACGGACATGTCCTCTCACCGTATCATTCCGTCGTCTCCGGTGCAGAAGCCCTCAACCCCTGTTCCGCACGCCCGCCCTGAGAGCGCCCTTGACCGACAGCTGTCCGTCTCTGGTACTCCTGGTCGTGCTGCTCGCAAGGCCTTGGACAGCGCCGTGCCTCCTATTGGCGAACTGGGTCCGCCACTGTATCCCGCGACCTCCCAGGTCTCGTCCTCACTGTGGGAGATGCTCTCACGGTCTCCCTTCCGACAGAAGCATGTGCTGTCTGTGAACCAGTTTACTCGCGCAGACCTACACCTGCTGTTCACTGTCGCTCAGGAGATGCGTCTTGGTGTGCAGCGCCATGGTGTACTTGACATTCTGAAGGGCCGTGTGCTGTGCACGCTCTTTTACGAACCCTCGACTCGCACCTCGGCGTCGTTCGATGCGGCCATGCAGCGCCTGGGTGGCCGTACCATCCCGATCTCGACGGAGCACTCTTCCACCCAGAAGGGCGAGACCCTGCAGGACACCATCCGCACACTCGGCTGCTACAGTGATGCCGTTGTTCTGCGCCACCCCAGCGCGAACAGCACTGAGATTGCGGCCAAGTTCTCCCAAGTCCCGATCATCAACGGCGGCAACGGATCCGTCGAGCACCCGACTCAGGCCTTCCTGGACCTGTTCACCATTCGTGAGGAGCTCGGCACTGTTACCGGTCTCACAATCACCTTCACTGGTGACCTTCGGTACGGCCGCACCGTGCACTCGCTGATCAAGCTGCTCCAGTTCTACGACGTGCGTGTACAGCTCGTTGCCCCCAAGGACTTGGCTCTGCCGGATGAGGTGCGCCAGCAGATCGTTGCCTCCGGCCAACTGGCCCTCGAGTCTGAGGAGCTGACTCCGGAAATCATGGCTCGCTCTGATGTTCTGTACTCGACTCGTGTGCAGAAGGAGCGCTTCGCCGACCTGGCTCAGTACGAGCGTCTCAAGAACAGCTTCGTCATCGACAACGCGCTGCTCAAGCACGCCAAGAGCCATATGGTGGTTATGCACCCGCTTCCACGCAATGCTGAGGTTGCCGAGGAGGTGGACTTTGATCAACGGGCGGCCTACTTCCGCCAGGTATGTTACGCTCCCTTTTTCCTTTTTTCGGCGATATGCTAACGATGATTTTAGATGCGATATGGACTCTACTGCCGCATGGCTCTGTTGGCCCTAGTCATGACGCCTTAAACGAGCGATCCTGGCCATTCCTCTTTTTTAATGCCTTGGGGAAAAAGATCTTTAAAAGTGCACATTACCATTGCGATGCCTCGATACACAGGCCCTGTTTTTGTGCTTTGCATTTTGTTCAAAAGTTGTCCCCGTTCTGTGTCTCGATCTTGCGTAGATGCAGCTAGGTACTTTTGCGCGATAGAACGCCATCTGTATAGACTAGACGAATCTCCGTTTTATGAATTCATGACTCCGTGTTGTGTATATGTGTGTATGTTTATGTGAGGTCTACGTTTGTGTGGCGTGCGTGTTGTGTGTTGTGCTTTCTGTGTTTTTCTCCTTTTGGCGTTCTTGGTTTATTTTGGTGCATCAGCATGGGCTTCAACTGGATCTCTAATATATTCATCATGATTACTTTACTATTATTGTCTTCTTCGTAGAGTATCTTGTCTTGACTACCTGTGAAAAATCGGCAGTTCCAGGAGGGCTGTCCCAAGGTTGCCGCCGCCAAACTGTTGATTTGGTACAGTAGCGAGCGGTATTGCCTTCCATGTCAGAAAACATATAGATGCTTTTTCAAACCCTAATCACATGATGCATTTATCTAGATATGGTTGGCTCCGTATTTTTAGGTCTGTTATTGGGTCGAATGGTAATAGAGCCAAACGCCCACCAAGCTGAGTTATTCTCGCCTTTTGTCTCAGCTTTGAGAATCAAATCGTTTCCCCACGATGCCGTCCAAAAAAGAAAATAAAACAACAACGGAGATTCGCTGGCGGTCATCTTCCGAACTACTAAACTGTGGGCATGTGCTGCATGTGAGGCTAATAGTCGAGCGGATGTTGCCGGGTTGAAAAACAGGGCAAGAGCTGCTTTAGCGTCGCACCACCCAGGCGAGAAGTGTAAGTGCACGAGGAACAACCTAAAAGGCCCCGGTGAAAAATTATCCTCTGCCACACGAGCGCGGCACTAACCGTTCCAGTTGTCTTAGGGCAATACATGATGACAAGGCGGAAGCCGTCATAGAGTCCGCGGAGAGTCCGTGTACCACTAGGGCAGAACTATGCTCAGCCCCTGCCGATCAGCACCTCGTGCGGGGCGCCCCCTTTTGGCGGAACATCCAGCTCATGGAAGACGGATCGTAAATTTTCCCCTTCGCGATCCAATCCATGGGAGATTTCGATGCTCAACTCTTCCGGATGCAGACGACTCCTCCTCAGCCAGACGATGACGAATGCAGCGAGTCAGTCCCCCTACAAATTGGGCCCCAGATAGCGGGGGTACGCCAGCGGGCACAGTTGTGGACGCCCTACTGTCTGAGTCTCTCATACTTTGTCGCCTTCATTGTTCTGCTGTCCGTTCTAGCTATTTCTCTTGGCGCACTTTTCGCGGTATCGGAAGATAATGAAGGAATCGTAACGAGTCAAGACGATCTACACTACCTCTGGACCTATGGACCAACTGCCGTCTTCACCATTGTGGCGGCACTATGGGCCCCGGTGGACTTCCGGACGCGCCAGCTTACGCCGTGGAAGAATATGATGGGCGAGCCTACGCCCAGCCGAGCCAGCTTATTCTTGGATTACCTTTCCCCGTGGACGGGCTTGCTCCTTTGGTCTTCTCTGAGAAATAGGCACTTCGCTGTCAGCCTTGGTCTGACTGGGAAACTTCTTTCTCAGCTGCTGATTGTTCTGTCAACGGGTCTCTTGGTTCTCCAGTCGGTATCTGTGCAAGATAGTCATGCTGCCCTCATAGCACTGGATTCCTTTAGCGGAGAGGATTTTAGCAGTGCCGTGCCCGATATTCGTCAGTACCAAGCCGTGAGTGACGTGCAGAATCATGGTAGCAAGTATCCACTGGGTACCTCTACCCGCTTTGCATATCAAACATTCAATTCCTCTCGGCCTGTGAACGGATCGATCACCAGCGTAGTAGACGTGTTCCACATGGACGTGTCTTGCAACGTCTTGCTGAACAATGTCACGATACCTGGTCCAGCCAACCCGAGGGCGGTACAGAAAAACGAAACCTTCACCATAAATGGGTCCACAAATCTCACGCTGTCTAACTTGAGCAAACATATCAAAATCTCAACACCGGATGTTTGTGTTGATTTCCGACCAAGCAAATACACCGGGGATGACTTTGATGTCGTGCGCCCTCCGCCGCTATGCGATACGCAGAAATCAGGTGCTGGAAGCATGCTACTGGAGGGCCGACTTGATCTTGGCTCCTCGGCCGGAGAGTACCAGTATTACAACAATACCCAGTTTACAACTGTCTATTGCTCAACCGGCTATGGAATCTCACCCATTGAAATGACTATCAATGAACATACAAAGACCCTCGATGCTGTCCTCAGTGGTCTTCAACTTGCAGGAAAGGAGAATAAGACATTACCCGGTGTAACCGCGGATGACATTTTAGGAAAGGTTCTGGATGTGCTATGGCAGACGCCGCTGACGACAGACGATAAAGACAATGACGATGCTGTGCTTTATAATTTTGTTGGCTTGTTCGCCGCCATGAGCAACGCAAATCCTGAAATATCTGGACCGGAATGGTTGAATGGAACATTGGTAGCGGCTCAAGCAGAAAATATGATCACCGCAGTGGCTGCGCAGGTGGCTAAAAGTTTTCTTATGGTGTCTGCACACGAGCCACTGAAGGGGATGACCGACCGAGTGGAAGAGCGGATTCTTGTTCGCAAGCTGTCTTTTGGGACTATGGAAGCTACTCTTGGTGCTTTTATTGTTATCACAATCGCACTATCAATTACTGTGCCGCGCTCTGTCTGTTCCAGGGACCCCGGCTCTATCGCAGGCCTAGCAACTATTATGGCAGCGAATGACACAGTAACCCAGTCCTTCAAAGGAACTGGTTCTTTAGACGTTCATGATTTGGCCCAGGCAGGAGCTTCCAAAACCTACAAAACACAAGTCATACTTGATTCAAGGCCATGCCCACAATTTGCTCTACGAGATACGGATGGCCAGCCATTGCAAATCAAAGACAATGCTCAAAGAATACAATGGTGGAGGCCCTTTCCCACTACGGCATATGCGCACGCGCTTGTTTTTGGCTACTCCGTGTCACTTATCATCGCTCTTGAGATCCTCTACCAATATTCCCAGAGACACTCTGGAATCACTTCCGTCGCATCGAATTTTTATTCCTACTATGCATGGGTCTATGTACCATCTTTCACCGTTTTTGGTATTACCACGCTGTATAGCATGGTCGACGATGCCACTCGGCTCTTCCAACCATACAGCGTTCTTAGAAGAAGAGCAGCACCGGCTCATCCCCTTCTTTTCACTCAGTACTTGGGAAAGCCTGCTCTGAAGATCCTATGGGACTCGCTCCGATACCAAGATGTGGCAACAGTATCAACCACTGTTGCAGTTCTACTGGGTGGGCTTTTACCAATCGCTGTCAGTGGTTTGTTCACCCCGGTAATAAGCGTTGAAAACGCACCAGTTCATGGATCTCAAGTCCAGAGCTTCAGCTCCGTGATCAATTTCATAGCTGGCTCGTCGACGCCCTCGTTGATTCTCTGGAACAATGTGTCGTACCCTGCTTGGACGTACGAGGATCTCGCATTTCCAAAGCTGCGCTTCCCACCAGAAATTATGAACAGTATTCATGAGAACGATAAAGTCACTGTGCAAACCCCAGCAGCGCGAGCGAAAATAAATTGCACGTCCCTCAATCAGGATCAGATCAAAATCACCGATAATGATGGAAAGGGTGTTCACATCGACGTAACAGTTCCCCTGAGATTTAGCTATTCGCCTTCTTCGCCTAACTATCACAACAACTCGAACTGGAACTACCTCAATTATCCGTACGGGTATTTCGGCGAGGTCCAGAAGCTCGGTATTGGTATATGGAATATCAAACCCAACGGTCCTATCTACGCACCTATATACGGCTACGCAGACAAGACAGGTTCAAAATCAACTGTCAGCCTCTCATGGTGCTACCCGTATTTCGAAACAGTGGAAACAATCACCACATTCAATCTTCCAGATTTTACGATCGACGCAACGAACCCACCCACTGTCCAGCCAAACTCAGCGAATGCCGTCACACCCATCGACCCGTTCGAAGACCGTTTCATTAACCTGCTCAGCAACATAACACTCACCCACGTCTCAACCAAAGAAGACTTCGACGAGGTATTCACAGCAATGGTCTGGGGCATCGATGGCACCCCGGTTGCAGAACTTCTTAACAACGACGTGTTGCAATCCTCTTTGCAACGTGTGTACGGGCTTGCTCAAGCACAGCGTATAAGAGAGGGGCAGATGCAAAAATGGAATAAAACCACAGCACCAGAACCCGTTCGAGACGGAACACTACATCGAGCGAACCAGGCCCGGCTCGTCCAAAATGAGATCTCCACGCGGATCCTCGAAGCGCTTCTTGCAGGGATGCTGGTGTGTGCAGGCGTGGCTTTTGTCACTGTTACCACGCGCCGAGTTCTGCCGAAGAACCCGTGCAGTATTGGTGCGCAGATTAGTTTGCTAGCAGGCTCAGACATTGCTACTCGGAAAGTCTTGGCGGCTGGATCCGAATGGTGGGATGATGATCAGCTCAAGTCTGCGCTGGACGGGTGGTTGTTTAGTATGGGGTGGTGGAATAGGGGTGAACGGTTTGGGATTGGGATTGGGAAAGCTGAGCAGGATCAGAAGGGGTCTGATACTGACGGATCGGGGAGTGATGATGAGATCGAAAGTCCTGGGAAGTGAAATGCAACGGAGCTTCTGCCGAGAAGGCCGAAGACTGTCGTATAGAGCAAGGATAGTAGTGAGGGAATTTCCATTGTGAACCACCCCTCCCCTTTTTCCCCTCCGGCGGACCGACTGATAATGAGAATAAGTACATTTGTTTAACGATTATTCAGAACCTGGCCTTTAGATTGGGTAGCCGAGACCTAGGAACGGCTATGCCTTCGGATCCGGCACGCTGGTGACGTTTCTTTTACTTTTGCAGCAAATCTACACCATTTGCTACCAGTATTTCCTCCCGGTGAAAGGGTTGGGCTGTCTGGTATGCCTTGAAACATAAGCAACAATGGGAGGTAAAGAATTAGACCATACTTTTCGAGCCGTGTCTATTAACTTTATCTAGTTGGGCGCAAGGAAAAGGCCTCAAACAACAGGGAGATGCAGAAGAGGAATGTGGGCAGATTGCCAATTAAACGTTTGCTTTGTTTTCATAGAATCTTTTGATATCTGATGGAACCTTCTGGATCACGCTCAAGGCTCTCAGCTCTAGACTCCCGCACCTTTGCGCACTGGTATCAATGGAGGCTTGATATCATTACACTTTTACGGTATATTCACATACTAACCCATGTTTGATATCTCAACCACGTGATTAGGATTTGAAAGAGCATCTCACTTGTCTCGGACATGGAAGGCGATAACGGTCGCCTCTGTACCCACCACCCTACACGATTAACTAACTACCATCTCGGTATAAATTCCCGTAAAACAACCTGATTATTCCCCATATTGTATATCGCTTTCCGGCAGGGCGTCTATCTGCCCACAGTAGGATTCTCTGCGGCCGTTTCTTGATCACAACACGTGAAATCGCCCCGACCATCTTCCGATGGCGTGATTTGGATAACCGATGGCATTAGGTCCAAATTACCGGGAGGCGCAAAGGCATGAATCTTGAGTGGGCGGACTGATGGATACTGTGGTAATTCTCATGGATATGGCGATAGTGGAAAGTGTGTACATGGGATTTCAGACTTGCTGTCATGCTCGTGTCAAGTCCATTCAGTGCCTAAGGAAGGAGATGGGACGAAATCAAATTGCTGCGCGCTTGTTTACGGCGTTAGATCTAGGGCTGTACCGCCATGCCTAGAATCAGGGACCCTGTCAATTAGAATTCAATTTCAACCAGTTTGACACCAATTTCAAGCATTGAAACGGCACGTGTCCCACACGATGGTAGATCAGAGTTCCACCGTATCACAGTATGACATCCAATCCTAATGCGCCGGGATATATAGAAATAATGGTCTAGCATTAATCTACCTAGCCTTTCATCCAGACGATCCCCGGCTTACGTCTCCACCCACCCGATCTCGTCATCGCAATGCCCAAATTGCTCATCATGCACACTGTTCAGACACAACGAAGGGTCCCGCCAACTTGGTTTCACGCGAATTATTATTCGCTGATCCTGGTCTTTTTTTCTCGGCCGGGAATTGACATCATACAAGATCTACTCTTTTGTCCTCGACTTGGTGAGAGATGCCGGTCAACATCGCGTGAAGCGGGTGCTCGATGGTGTGCTTGAGGATCGTGAAGAACATTATAGAAGTCGTAGTGCCATAGCTTTTTCCCCATCTAGCTTTATTTTCGACATAGAGATTATAGATCCTTGCCCTTTTCTGCTCCCCTTGCTCCGGAGTCGACGCACGGCTTGACACTGCCTAATCGAATTGTCGCCAGCCATGTCCGCCGCCGCAGAGAAGGATGTTGAGGGCACGGTCAGTCCTGGTCCCAAGGAGGAAGTCGAAACCTCATCGCCATCAACGAGCAGTCTCGGTGAGACCTTTGGCATCAACGAGAAGGCCCTGCTCCGGAAACTAGACTACCGACTGCTCCCGCCGTTGACATTGTTGTATCTGCTTTCGTTCCTGGATCGGAGCAATGGTACGCCAGCATAGACACAAACTACTGGCACAAAGCTGATCACTCGGCGACAACAGTTGGAAACGCAAAGCTCGAGGGCATGACGACGGACGTCGGGATGTGTATGTGTGCCACTCAATTGCGCATTCTTCTGTCATGCTAATCACAGTCAATTGATATAGCAGGAGATCAGTACCTCACAGGCCTTACCCTCTATTTCATCGGATACGTGCTTTTTGAAATTCCCTGCAACATCGTCTTGAAGAAAACGACTCCGCGCACATGGTTGCCCAGCCTTACTCTCGTCTGGGGCGTGGTAGCGACACTTCTGGGAGTCGTGCAGAACTACCCCGGGTTCCTGTCTTCGCGTTTCTTCCTCGGTGTCGCAGAAAGTGGTCTTTTCCCCGGCGTGGTATTCTACTTGTCTATGTGGTATAAACGCAATGAACAGCATTATCGCGTTGCTCTGTTCTTCAGTGCTGCATCGTTGGCCGGTGCCTTTGGTGGTATCCTCGCCTGGGGTATTGCCCACATGAAGGGTGTTGGAGGATATAATGGCTGGAGATGGATTTTCATTCTGGTTTGTCGAGAAAGAAAAGACAAGACTGTGATGAATCGAGCTGACATCGATGTAGGAAGGACTGTTGACCATTATCGTGTCCATCATCGCCTATTTCTGGGTGTACAATTATCCAGCCACGGCCGAGTTCCTTACTGAGGAAGAGCGCGAGTTCATCCAGTTCCGCCTCAAGAATGACAATGACGCCACGCGCGATGAAAAGTTCACTTGGTCGGCGGTGCTGGACGCATTCAAGGATCCTAAGGTTTGGCTGTACTGCTTAGGTTTCCACACCATGTCCCTGCCGCTGTATACCCTTTCGTTGTTTCTGGTGAGTTGATTGCTTTTTCGCCTGTCTTGAGACACTGCTCACCATTCAATAGCCGACGATTATCAAGGATTTGGGATACTCTGCAGCCGAAGCACAACTGCTCACTGTGCCCCCGTACGCCGTGGCTTTCATCTTGACCATTACCGTCGCCGTGCTCTCCGAGCGAATTCAACGTCGGGCCCCATTCATCATGGGCTCATCCGCCCTCGCCTGCATTGGATATATTATTTTACTATCCGATCACCGTGCGGGCGTGTCTTACGTCGGAACTATCTTCGCCGCAGCCGGCATTTATCCTGCCGTTGCCATCGTGCTCTCATGGCCCGCGAACAACGTCTCCGGACAGACAAAACGCTGCATCGCAAACGCTTTGCAGATTTCTATTGGAAACCTTGGTGCTGTCATAGGTACACAGTTGTATCGCACTGAGTGGAGTCCGCACTACTTTGTGGGCCACGGCACTGCGCTGGGCTACCTAGTTGCCAACATTTTCGTCGTGGGGGCGTTATGGTACGTTTTGAAGCAGGAGAATGAGAAAAAGGAGCGTGAGCGAGAAGCCCAAGGTTTGACGGCCATGATGGGTGATGTTGGAGACGTTGAGGGTGAATTCTTGGGAGACAAGGACCCCCGTTGGATCTTCCAGTTATAACCTCGTTGGGTACGCGGCCTCTTCTCTTCCCTCAAATATAAAAGATTTTAAGCGGTCAGAGTCGGTCTCTTGTAGTAAACCATCGTATATGTATATTGATCTATGCATCTCTTCGTTAAGATTCATGTCTCATCCCGGCATGGTGGCAATTCTTCAAGCCTTATCGGGCCAGTACTTTTGCACAATGGTCTTCTTGTTGACCTTACCCATGGCATTACGCTCAATCCCGTCCACGATCTTCAACACCGTGGGGATCTTATACGGGGCCATTTCGTTCTTCAGTTCGGCGCGGAGAGCTTGGAGTTCCAGCGGTGCAGCCTGTATCAACCATTAGTTAAACCCCAATGAAGAAAAGGATTCAACATACTCCCTCGCGGACCTTGATCACTGCCGCAACCCGTTGTCCCCATTCCTCATCTGCTAGCCCGACAACGGCTACTTCTTGGATAGAGTCCAATGCGAGCATCTTGCGCTCGACTTCAAGCGCCGAGATCTTATACCCACCCGATTTGATCAAGTCGACCGACGCCCGGCCCTGGATATAGTAAGCACCAGCTGCATCGCGTCTCGCTACATCGCCCGTCTTGAACCATCCATCGGCCGTAAATTCGGATACGGTTGCTTCAGGTCTGCGCCAGTACTCGCGGAAGACATTGCCGCCTTTGATCTCAATCATCCCGTCCTCGTCACTCTCCTCAATGACTCGCCCGGTCTCCTTCTCGGTCAATCGCACCTGAACACCAGGGAGCGGCCAACCCACACTGCCATCAATGCGCTTCTCAACCTCCAACCCGCAACTAATCGCCATACCAATCTCCGTCATTCCGTACCTCTCCAGCAGGACCTGACCCGTTATCTCGGCAAATTTGGCCTTTATAGGGGTTGGGAGCGCCGCAGATCCACTAACGATTAACCGCAGGGCTTTCGCGCCAGCTCGCGCTGCCATCTCTTGTTCGGACCGGCGAATGTGAGCATCGAAATAATCATTGAGTCGCGAGTAGATCGTTGGCACAGCCATGAACATAGTCGAGGAGCCGCGGTCCTGCCACCGCTCCCAGATAGCTTTGGGGTCGAATTTCGGGTGCATTTCCACCGTCGTGCCGCTCAGAAAACTGGCTGTCAACCCGTTGATGATCCCGTGGACATGGTGCAGTGGGAGCACGTGGATGAGATGGTCAGAGGAGTTGTAATTCCAGGCCTTGATGAGGCTGTTTGCTTGGAATGTAATATTTTCGTGTGTTGTGACACAGCCTTTCGGGTTTGATGTGGTGCCAGATGTATAGATCATCAAGGCTCGACGCGTCAAGGGAAAAGAGGGAGAGAAAGTAGGCAGAGGCGCTTCGTCGGTGCGTGTAAAAGGTTCCAAGTTCATGAATGGAATGGCGGTAGCGCATCCCTCGCGCAAAGCCGGCACCACTTTCTCAAACGTTGGATGGACGAGGATTAGGGACGGGTCCGAGTCGCCCACGGTATATAGGAGCTCCTTCACAGGGTGGCTTGTGCCTATTTCCCTTGAATGTCAGCTCCAATGCCCCAGGATTTGAACGATGCAATGGCTTACAGAGTGGCACACACACTCCCCCGGCCGCCCAGACAGCCCATTGAGTGACTACATAATCGTATCCGTTCGGAGTGAGGAAGGCAATGCGCCGTTCGTCCAAATCACCAGAGTCCGAAAGCCCGAGTTTCCCAAGAATACGCTTCTTCAAGGTCGCCGCATCGGCAAGCAGCTGACCAAAGGTGAAGGACTCCTCCTTGGTGGTGTCCACGACCGCCACCTTCGCGGGGTTGCGCTGGGCATGGGTCTGCGCCGCCACGAAGAGCGGTAGGGATGGAATTGACATCGGTGCGACTGTGATTCGAGTGAATGGCGCAGGGTGAGCTGATCGGGAAGAGCCGAGTTACAAGAATCAGGGGCGGCTCATGATTTTCTGATCGCGCAATATCTTTAGCCGGGGATTTTTGCGGAGAATGGCCGAGGTGGAGACCGAGATTTACCCAGGAACGACATAATATTACAAGTCAGGTATGAGGTCTGCAACTAGAGTCGAAATGAATTAACTATGCTATTCAAGTTTTTGGTATTAAGCGCAAGGTCCAAACTGGCTTAGGGTTAGTCAATGCCAGTCATCACAACCACATAATCCCATAACTCCTACAGGACAGCAGCAATTAGAGCCGCTGCAGCACCACCCAAGATAGCACCGGGATTTGCGGTGATTTGAGGCAGACCTCCCGTGCTGGTACTGGCGGAGGAAGATGCACCCGAAGCCTGCGACGTGGCGGTAGTCGAAGCTTTCGATGTGGTGGTCGTCGAAGCCCCAGTGGCGGTCGTCGAAGCTCCAGTGGCGGTCGTCGAAGCTCCAGTGGCGGTCGTCGAAGCCCCAGGGGCGGCGGCCGAGGGACCTGCTGTAATGGTGACAGGCATGTAGGTAACATCACCCTTGCTCAGAGTCGTGACTTGAGTCAACTCGGTGCGCGAGCTACCAATCACCTGATGTTGTATGGTCAACGTGCACACGGCAGCCGTGGATCCTCCCATCGAGCAACCAACGTGGCCATAGCTACCATCAGTTGGGTGTTAGAGACGGAAACCGATCACTCCATCATGTATATTCATGAACGTACGTATTGTGGGGTGGAGCCAACTCCCAATTGACCGTTGTCGGGGCCTCGATGTACGTGAAGCCCGGGGCGAATCCGCACTTGTTGGCATTCTCGCCAGGGGCGCAGTTGATGCTGTATGTCGTCGTGTCGGAGTTCTAGGTTATCATCGTCCTTTTAGCAAGGGCCATCCTGCTCGCTTTGGGGCTGCTACACACCGATGCCACGACCGAGCCGACCAGCGACTGAGGATCAGCATCAAAGATAAACAGAGAGACGACGGAGGATTCTGCGGCCGCGAGGCCCAACGTCGTGAAAGTCAGCAAGGTTTGCCAATTCATGGTGATATTGGAGGATGGTGATGATAGATCGGAGAATATGAAGGTGAAGAAGAAGAAGAAGAAGAAGAAGAAGAAGAAGCCTGTCTTTGATTTTTTGAGTTTCTGTTTGAGACAAGATTAAACAGGGTCTAGCCCGGGGGCAGCCTAGGAACCCGACCGGCTTGGTCGGAACGGGGAACCGTGGTGAGATTTCACATTATGTGAACAAAGGTACCTGATTGGTGTATTATTGGATTATTCCGGGCGATGTAAAGGTACTTGGTGCCAACCTTGAAGTTTTGGTGTTTGGGATGGACCTGGGGTATATATATTCTGGAGTAGATCTCTCGAAGACTAGTGATTCACTCCACCACCATGGCTGTGGACTAAATTCTAATGATGCAGAAAGGAGCATACCAACCAATCAACTGCAAAGATCTCAATTCATTATTAGATTTATATTGCTTGGCTGCCATCGTTCATTCTCTCGCAAGACAATAGCACACCTCACGTGACCATGCCCACTCGTTGACCCGCGGCATTGCTTTCCTTTCGCTCCTCGGTATCTGACGATGCTGACTCGACCAATTCTGCGACCATGGGCGCGCTTGGCTGCCCATACGTTCCATCGCTCAGTGCGCCTGGTGTCTTCGGCGCCTCCCCTGATCCAGATTCAGGATGGCACTTTTTACAAGCAGTATCCAACCGCCAATGACGCATCTAACCCTCCGCTGTTCCCAAACCTCAACTTCACCCTCCCTTCGGATCTCCCCTCAGAGAAAGCAGATGGTGAAACTCCGCCGCCCCATCATTGGGCGGTGATTGGCACCCCCAGCCGAACCGATCTCCTCCACGTCCTACGTGGCCAGCACATCTGTATCCCGCCCACTGCGCGCTCATACCCTTACCTCCGCACGGAAGAGGTCGCGGCCAAGGACCCGCGACTACGCTTTGTGGGGAATGCCATTCAATATATTGGGTTCAGTGGTGAGGGGTCCGGCGCAATTGGAGGCACTCGAGGCGCATACCTGAGTGCCCGGTATGAGAGTCATCGCGAGGAGACAGACTGGACGGTACAGCAATTCCTTCGCGGCCAGATGTCTTTGAACCCACTGGAAGGGGAGGAACAAGGGACAGTGCATGATGAGCAGCTCCTTGAGCAGGTCATCACCGATCTGCGTCTGTGGGACCTGCTTGACATGCCCGTCGCCAATCTCAGCAATGGACAGACGCGGCGCGCGCGGATCGCCAAGGCGCTGCTGAAAAAACCAGAACTGTTGCTTCTCGATGAGCCATTCAGTATGTACTCCCTACTCGTTTCTCAAAGTCTAACTAACATCGTCCAGTGGGATTGGACCCGGCCACCGTTCAGGGCATTTCTGGACTGCTCCACCGGTTAGCAGAGAAGCGTGCCCCGCGATTGGTGCTGGCTCTACGCCCTCAAGATACTGTGCCCGACTGGATCACCCACAAGATGATCGTGGGCAACTCTCAACGGATCCTTCTGCAGGGTCCAAACCGTGAAGTTGACGAAGGGCTGGAAGTTTGGCGGAAGGAATTTTTCCCTGGGCTCAGTAAGAGCAGGCCTCAAAAAGAGAGCATATCGCAAGCATCTCAACATGCTATGACAGCTGGATATCTAGATTGGGAACTCCTTGGAGACCTGGGAGTTGGCAAACCCAAGAAGAAAACCCTCGATGGCCATACTCGGAAGACAGGAGAACCATTGATTGAGATGGAAGGTGTTCGGGTTCAGTACGGCGAGAGAGCGGTGCTGGGCGACTGGAAACAAAGGGTTCACAACGTGGACAAGGATGGCCTGCACTGGCAAGCGCGTCGGGGTCAACGATGGGCGATTCTGGGCGCCAACGGGTCAGGCAAGACGACCTTACTTTCGTTGATCACGTCCGATCATCCACAGACATACGCCCTGCCTATCAAACTGTTTGGACGGTCTCGACTGCCGGAAGTCGGCAAACCCGGTATCTCCATTTTCGAGCTACAGTCCCGGCTCGGCCATTCGTCCCCAGAGATCCACGCGTTCTTTCCTCGTCAGCTGACGCTGCGACAGTCCCTCGAATCGGCCTTTGGAGAGACGTTCTTGTCGAAGCCAAAGCTGGACTATGAGCGGGACCTGGACGTGAACGCGATCTTGCGTTACTTCAAAGATGAATTCGATCCCCATGCGGCCGATAAGGTCCAGCCACCAAAGCTCTTCCCCACGGAGGGGCGCGAGTTTTTCCCCAAACTCGGGTCTCTTCGCTACTCAACAGCCTTCATTGATGAAGAGCACGATATCGAGTATGCGGACCAATTGCGCTTCGGCGAGCTCACTACTGCCCAGCAACGTATCGTGCTGTTTCTGCGAGCCCTCATCCACCGACCGGATATCGTCATCCTCGACGAACCCTTCTCAGGCCTGTCCGCCAGTCAGCGCGACAAGTGTCTGCACTTCATCGACCTCGGAGAGCGAAAGAAAGCGAAAGACGACAGCCCCGAAATTCGCTACAAGGGTCTGTCGGATGACCAGGCTTTGGTGCTCATTAGCCATGTCAAGGAAGAAATCCCCAACAGCGTCCGCCACTTTATGCGCCTGCCGTCTGACACGGGCGCCGATGAGCCCCTGGGCTTCCGGCTTGGTCTCCTGTCCAGCGGCAACGTCTTGAGCGACCCATCTGTGTGGGATACGGTGTGGTCTCATCAGTTTGACCAACACGCTCGTCGCACCGAACGACCTGCGGATGCGAAGGACGACCCGAGCTACGAGGATATGGACACATACGAAATGTACACCCTGGAGTTGCCTGCGACAAAGAAGAAGTAAGAAGACACATAGTAAAAAAAAACTCCATAATAGAATCCTAGAACAAATGTATATAGATACTCCATCTTCAAACCTAAACAACAAATGAACAGAACTGTATTCATTCATGTTTACTCGCCTGGATGATCTCTGCATTCCCCCATATCTTCTTCTCGACGCCATCCAGCGCCAGATCCAGCATGGCGCCCGCCAACACATCCACCCGCACGGAGGTCGTCAGGCACAGCAACATACTGCGCAGGGTCAACTCGGACGACATTACCATGCCGGGGCGCATGATGTACGCATCGAAGTGATTGGGGTGTGCCTCGGCCAGGGACAGCAGCTCAGTCTCCACCTGGCCCTATTTCGTTCGGTCAACGTCACCTGCGCCCAAACGGTTACGTCTCTGGTAGGGCAGACATACTCGAATCCGTCGATACTCCTGCATAAACCACAACGGCTTGTTATGATCTCGCTCCGCCGCGGCTCCGCTGCAATACACAAAGCGGATCTTGTTGTCCGTCATCTCTTGCAACACCAGCGCGGCGGCGAGCGTATAATCCACGCTCACACGGCGGGCTGTTTCGTTATCGGGCATGCGCGCTTTGCCCAGTGTCCTGCTCACCCGGTTAATTTGGACTTGCTGGAGAGTTTCCCATTCTTATACTTGTTCCTCTCTCACTCGACAACTGCGCAGTAGTATCAACAAAAGAAACGAAGAGACTCCTACCAGATACATGCATCTGCATTCTTAATCACATCCCTGACCGAGTCGGGATACCACAGAAAATCATCCACAAGAACGACTCGCAGTTTCTTGGCTTTGTGCTTATCTTCTTGCGAGGGTAACTCGCGGCGCGAGAGGACCACCACCGAGGTGATTTTGGAACTGTCTAAGCATTGCTGAAGAACTTCTTGGCCGATGAAGCCGGTCGAGCCTGCTAGGACTATCTTCATTTTCCAGTTGGAGGGATAGACGGGTAGAATAGGTGCTGGCGTGGCCTCGGGATGACCCTCGTACATGAGTGGATGGGTGGCTTGGGGGCCAAGGCTGCGGTGGTGGGTGCCCGCCACGATGAAGGTTGATTGCTTTTGAGGACAATGGAAGGCACTTGGCTGCGATCTCTTTACCAGTCCGTTCATATGGAGAAATATTACATGTGGCATTTGCGGGTTTACTTCAGTGGGCCTAAGAGGACTCGAGATGAACAAGAAGCACGAAACAATCTCAGACACGCAACGCTCACGACAAATTAAAGAACCAACTAGATCATCGCCGGCGGCGCTGGGGAAGGTGGCAGTTCCCCTGGCTGAACTGTGCGCATGCCCTCTCCGCCAGGAGCCTGCTCGCCGTAATCCTCCAATCCGCGAGCGACCAAATCCGTAAAATCGACGCCCACCTCCGCCAGCAGTTCGGCATGGTCATGCACAATATTCAAACACTTCTCCCACACCGAGGTGCCGCGTTGCACGCTGCTGAGTTGGCGGCCGAGTAGCGCATTGAATCCGTCGAGATGTTGCTTGGCCCATCGGATGCAGGAACTTGTCATCACGGACGGGAAGCACTGCTGGTAGATACTGATGGTATTCTTGATAAGTGTGAAATAGACGAACGAGATCTGGAAGATGTAAAGAGGGAGGTCGCCCTCGAAGACGCAGGCTCTGTAGTGCCTAGTTAGCTTGGCATGATAGAGTAAAAGCAGAAGAGTACGTACCGGACGCGCTTAGCGATCACTTCGGATCGGGCCTTCAGATAGGCTTCCCGGGCCTGGTCCTCACACCCGAGGCGGGATAGCCAGCTGACATTGGTCTTGGTCGCCATTGGGAAGGAGTGCGTATCCACCAATGCCCGGGAGAGCATGCCCGCCAGTTTCGCCGCGCGCTCATCAACCTTGCCGTTGATCACCTCCTGCGCCATGGCGTTCCCCTTCAGACCCCTGGCCAACTTGCGCAGCCGTTCAATGCTTGTCACGGCCAACTCAAATCGTTGCAGTGCAATGTCAATGTCCAGGTCATCCACTTGGCTCTCCACCCAACGCAGATTCTGCTGCTTCCCATCCACATCAATTCGCAGGTCCGACTTGTCGCGGGGGATCTCCGAGAAATCAAACGTCTCAGACTTTGGCGTGTAGGACATTCGGCCCGCCAGAAGCCCATAGGCCTCGAGCGGTTTGCTCGCAGCCTCTGTTTCGGACCGAAGCATGCGCCGCAGGTCTTCAACCGTTTTGCGGAAGGTTTGCAGCAGCTCGTTCTTGGTAGTTGTGTCGCGCTTGTCCTGGCGGTAAGTGTACGGCTTGGACCCGACGCGAATGCTGATGGCATTCGTAATGCCACGGTCCACAGCTTCTTCACGCGCCGCGCCGGTACCCAGGTTGGCAGCCAGATCAATCATGTCAATGTCCTGGAGTGGCCAGCACTCCTCTGCGACGAGCTTGGTGGGGACAGGTCCTCGACGGTTGGTTTGGGACTGGTCTACTCGCTTGCGCTTCTTGGCGGCCACCAGGATATGGTCATTCAACAAGACGATATGGACGGGCCGCCGGGGCTTCCAGGTCGCCGAGTCCAGCTCGGCCCAGTTACCCGTCTCCAACACAATGTGCCGCCCTGGGACAGCCGGCAGAAACTTCTGGGACCCTTCCACAGTCTTCCACAGGGTTTGGAGCTGCACATTCCACATGCTTTCTAGGTTGGCGACGGAGCTGCGGTTCGCATTGCGCTTGGGAACATATTCCTCCGTGGGAGACATGGGGTTGGGCGTGTTGCCCACCGTGGTCTGTCCCAGTGCGGTGGTGAGCTCCGCCATCAGGGTGCGGAGCGTGCGCATCTCATCCTTGAGCTTTTCCGCTTCCTTACTAATCTTGATGAATTGCGTGCGGTTCTGGTACACGTTCTGCTGGAGGTCGGTCGAGGTACGGTTCTTGACCTTGCGGAGGCTCGCCTGGTACTTTTGAATCTCTTCCTCGGAGGCGTTGGCAAGCAAACTGGCCACATCTAAAGATCCACCTGGTCAACACCGATCCCACCAATTGTTTCCGCGGGGTACTTACATCGATCCACGGGAAGACTCGGATCTCGCAAAGCATTGAGGTCTACCTTGGGCGCCTCCGATGCCAGGTCGGACGCCGATGGCTTCCTCGAGATAGCCGCTGGGGCCAGCCCACCGGGCTGAGGCGGGAGCAAGGGCACCGGGGGCGCATTGGCATCGAAGTCGGGAGCTGGATTGAAGCGAGTCGAGTAGCGGCGTTTGACCAGGTCAGACGTGGCATCTTTCTGCGGAGCTCGTTGGTCCCGGTCGGCGGGGGAGGCTCCCTGGCGAGCCTCTTTGGCCTTGATGTTGGCCGGCAGCGGACCAGAGATGGGCTTGGGGGCACTGATCTGAGGCCGCTGGCGGCGAGACTTGCTGCGCAGGGTCAAGCCTCGTCCTTCCATGGTGAATGGATGATGGATGGAGATGGTCGGTATCACTGCCCAGTTGTGGAGAGCTCGCTGGTCAGTCAGCTCCTGGGCTCCCGGAAGAACATAAATCCTCCTTCAAATTTATCACTCGCAGTGATGATTATTCGTCCCATCTCCCATTCCTCTTCCATCCCATTGTTTCACAACTCCCATTGTGCTTGAGTGCCCTGTCGAATTCCTTTCTTGACTGTCGCCTGTACTCCCCCGCTTCGCCATGAGGACCTCTGTTTTGGTGGCTGCTTCAGCCGGCACGGTCATAACCGGCCTGCTCGGTAAGTGTCCATCACACGTGTTGACCGATGCAGCCTAGCTAATGGTGTCCTACCTCTTCGTAACAGCCTATGCAGTGTACTTTGACCACAAGCGCCAGACAGACCCAGATTTCCGCAAATCCCTGAAGCGAAACAACCGCCGCATGGCTCGGGCAGCCAAGGAGGAGGCCGAGGCCCACGGTGCCCAGCAGCGGGAAGCGATCAAGCAAGCTGTGCAGCAGGCCAAGGAGGAGGGCTTCCCTACAGATCTGGAAGAGAAGGAGGCCTACTTCATGGGCCAAGTGGCCCAGGGCGAGTCGCTGTGTGCTGAGGGTATGTTTTCCTCTCCCCAACCAATCGCAGGATCTCCCATGTTGACCGGACTCGTTGCACCATTAGGCTCCGACCAAATCCAGGCTGCTCTCGCGTTCTACCGGGCCCTGAAGGTGTACCCGCAGCCCAAGGACCTGATCTCGATCTACGACAAGACCGTGCCGAAGGAGGTCCTAGAGATCCTGGCCGAGATGGTTGCCATGGACTCCGGCCTCAACCTGGGCTCGTTCACCGGCGAGAGTGGCAGTGATAGCCACGGCGTCGAGTAAAGTTCTCGGTTGACGCTCCCCTCGCTCGCCTTCCTTTTCATCCGACCTCTCCGCCTTCTCCCCGTTCACCGTCCCACTCTCCACTACCCGTATACGGCTCGCACTGCCCCCTGTCTCCTCCTGTATTTTGTATATGTATGTGTTCATCGGGGCCTAAGCCTCGGCAGAGGGTGCCGAGGCCTTGGGCTTCTCTCGGCGCCATGTTTCAGTTGCGTCGATATTTCCTTTTTCTTTCTTTTCCCTTTCTGTTTCCTGCATTGTACCGTCTGGGGCTGGGTTGGAGCCGATTTGGGGATGGATGGAAGGACTCGGACCCGGACGGGCAATCTTCAGGCTGTGGTGTACTATTTTAGAAGATGAAGAAGTCTTGAATGGATTAGACTTTGGGCATGGCTCCGTCTGTGGCGCCATCGATCGCGTCAATAGGCTGCTCCGTTTGTAGTACATCGGAGGTACTTCTCCCCCCATAGTGGACACTATTCAGCCACCAGTACCCACCAAGTCACCCGCCAGACCCCTAACCCTGCCCCACAACTCGCCGATCTCAATCCTTCCGTGTTTCGCTCTTTCTCCTATTATTTCTGCCTGTGCATCGCTTCGTGTCATTGTTTCTCTCCCACTCCTTCCCTTTTTCCCATCTTTTCTTGTCCATTCTTTCTTTTCTATTTTCGGTGTACATACAATCACCAGACACTCGTTCTTTCCTCCACGGACACACACATACTCTCTCTGTCACTCTTTCCAGACCTTCAACGCTCGCTCTCATTTTTGACCCCCATTTGATATACTATCACCCATTTGGCCTGAATAATCCAGCCCATCAAAATGATTCCCGTATGTCTCGTTCCGTCGACTCTTCTGACCTGGGCTCATCCACTCTCTAGTCCTACGGTCGTCTCGCTACGGCCGTCTGTGCTCTCGCCAGCACTGCCGCCGCCGTCATCCCGCTCGAAGTGCAGGGCAAGGACTTTGTCAACTCCCAGACCAACGAGCGCTTCCAAATCATCGGCGTTGAGTAAGATCTTCTGTTGACCTCTCAGCACAAGACAGCTGACTGACTGGTCGAACAGCTACCAGCCTGGTGGATCATCCGGTTTCAACCCCGGCACTAACGAGGACCCTCTGACCAATCCCCAGGCGTGTCTGCGTGATGCTGCCCTCATGCAGTCGCTGGGTGTAAGTCGAATCGCGGTCACCCACCGTGCGTTCTCGATAGGCTGATGCAATGATTTCCCCCATAGATCAACACCATCCGTGTCTACAACCTGGCGGCCAATGGCAGCCACGATGAATGCGTGTCCACCTTCAACGCCGCCGGTATCTACATGATCCTTGATGTCAACACCCCCCAGGAGGCTCTGGACAGCAGTGCACCCTGGACCACCTACACCAACGAGTACTATATGCAGGTGTTCGGAATCGTGAATGCATTCATGAACTATGACAACCTGATTGGTTTCTTCGCCGGAAACGAGGTCATCAACCAGGCCGCCACTTACTCCGCCCCGCTGTACGTTCGTGCCGTCATTCGTGACATGAAGGAGTACATTGCCGCCCAGTCGAAGCGCAACATTCCGGTCGGATATTCCGCTGCGGATGTGCGTGATATTCTGGTGGACACCGCCCACTACTTCGAGTGTGAGCTTGCCAACTCGACCGAATCCAAGGCTGACATGTTCGGCCTGAACTCGTACTCCTGGTGCGGTGACGCCACCATGAAGAGCAGCACCTACGACCAGCTGGTGACGGACTTCAAGTCGGCCACCGTGCCTGTCTTCTTCTCCGAGTATGGTTGCAACCAGGTTCTGCCTCGTACCTTTACCGAAGTGCAGGCTATCTACGGCGAGGACATGACCCAGGACTTCTCTGGCGGTCTGGTGTACCAGTGGACCCAGGATGCCAACAATTACGGCCTGGTCAACGTCAAGTCTGCCAACTCCGTCGAATTGCTCGTTGACTACTACAACCTGCAGACGCAGTTCGACAAGCTTGACATCGCCCGCCTTACCTCCACCAACGTGACGCAGGACAACGTCCAGCCTGAGAAGTGCGACCCCAGCATCATCTCGGGCAACTTCTACAACTCGTGGGACCTGCCCACTCCCCCGTCCGAGGTTCCGGGCTGGATCAAGAACGGTCTCCCCGAGGCTACCCAGCATCAGGGCAAGATCGACAACTCCAACCTGAAGAACCAGACTATCCCCCAGGCGGTGTCCAAGTACAACGGCCAGAAGGTCACTGTTCAGTACACAATGCTGGCCCATGACGCAACCAACAACCCCGCCGGCTCCAAGGCCACCACCTCCTCCTCGTCCGGCGCGTCCGCCACGACTACCAACGCCGCCCCCAAGGATGGTCCCTCGATGGTCATCGGTGGACTGGGTGGCCTCTTCATGCTGGCCGCTTCGCTCTTCTAAGTGCTTTGCTGGTTTTAAGTTGAGTGCGTGCGCTACAGGAGGCAAATGGTTGGCGTCGGACCTGTTCTTGAGTCTACCAAGACAATTAGGGACAAACCCTTCCTGTCTAGTGTTATACTTTCGCTGTTCCTTGTTTTTTTAGTCTTATTTCATGTACATGCTTCGTTTTCGCCTGTGATCCGGTTAATGCCTATTTTTCGATTGTGTTGTCAATGTTGGCAGTTCGCGGTAGTGTAGATTATTTCTCTTTCCTGACTGGCCGAAACGTCCGAAGTTCAAGAAACGCCCGGATATACTCATTCGTGCACATGTTTCAAGTTGTGGAATGGCCGCCATGATGACCGGTGTTGGAAGTATTGACTTCCTTGGGCGTACACTCTCCCAGACGCCCAGACTACAAAAAGTATTTTTTAACAGATCAGTCCTCGCAATACTGACAATGAATTAAAAATGCTCTAGATGTATGTGACGAAAACTAAACCAAATAACAACGAACAAAATCACCAACCGATAGAAATAGCAGCTCGAAAATCTTCCCCTCCGGATATAACCCAACCGAAAGCCTCTACATCATCCGGGCTTTGCCCTTGCCCCTTCCCGACGAGAATGATGACGGCCCAGATGACAATGCCGGGAACTCCTCGTGCTCCTGCCCTGACGCGCCATCACGACTTTCATTCTCCGCCAAGCTTAGCTGGATGGCGAATTCCAAATCATTGATCTCTTGTTGCTGGCTGCTCTCCGCGGCAGTCGTACCAGAGGGTGCCGAGTGCGGGGGCTCGACGCCCTTGGCGTACCTGATGGGAATTGGGGACGTGGGTTCCATTGGCACAGCGCCAGATCTCTCATCTAATAAACTCAGCCGAATAGCTTCGGCGAGCTCGTCGTCATCGTCGTCGGCAGGATCTTGATATGGCGAGGAAGAGGACGAGAGTTCGCCTAAGGCACCCGAGCTCGGACCGACGGTATCGCTCAGCTCGGCGCTGGTGACGGAGCTCACGGACGCGGCTTGATCGCCGCGATTGGAAGCATTGCCTGTATAAGTCTCTTCGCTCAGAAGCCGAGCGTACGCCAGCAGCTGTTCCTCATCAACATCGGGGCCCAGGAGATCAACACCAAAGCGTGCACTTAGGTGTGCCCGTTCTTTCTCATCTGCGACTTTTTGGCGCTCCATTTCCACACGTTCGTCTGCAATGTAGTCACGAATAGCACCGCGGCCACTATTGGTGAAACGCTGGCCGTCAGCAGAGCCATTACTGCCGCGCATCGAACGCCGGAATCGACGCTTGCCGCTCTTATACTGATCGGCTGCAGATGAGCTGTATGACCAGTAGCGGAGGTGAGTCCCAAGGGACACCATCCCACGCAGCACAGTTGGATCAGGATCCAGGCAGATGGCTCCGGTGGCATAGAAGTTATTGCCTACACCAAGCACCGACGCTTCTGCTTGGACCAGCCGGCGGCGGGCCCGTGATGAGAAGCGAGAGTTGATAGTTCGAATTGGTGTCGTAGACGAGGCTAATGGATCCCAAGCCTGTACAAGACCATCGTTGCCGCCATGCACAAGGTACAGCGACGTCAATGCCACACTGGAAACTTGGGGAGACTCGGTTTGAATCGTCCGTAGTGGGGGAATGGAGTTGATGACGTCCGCTGTCTGCGCCGGAGGGATTCGAATATCCCAGACAAACACCATTCCTGAGGTAGTGCCGACGGCCATGTATCGTGCCCGCTGCCCAGGAACCTCCAGGCTTGACCGCGGCTGCTCCATGTGCGGCATTGGGGACGACGTCGCGGAAGAGAACGAGCTGCCAGACATGGCCAGGAGCGGATCTTCCTCTGCTGTAAGAACAGCAAAAGTGGAATCATCCAATGCGGTGGCCGTAATTTCCACGGATTTATGGTCGCCAAAGACAACATCTGAGATGCGCCATTCAGTGTTGATGGAAGAGACTGGCCCACTCAGTCGACTTGACGATCGAGATGGCGGGAGGCTGCTGTTGATAGCGGGACTGGTAGTGTTCCCTGGGCCGCCAAAAAGGGAAGCCGATGCCTTCTGGTTTGCAGAGAGAGGGTAGCTTTCCAAAATGGTTGACGAGGACAGATCGGACTTGGCGGCGGTTCGAACAAATCGCCGGATTGACGCCTTGTCATCTTCACCCGTGCCGCGAGCAACGATGATAACAGATTCGCCGGCTCCGCGACCATCGTCACCCGCGAAATCGACTTGGAGGTCGCGCTGCATATTCCACCCTTCGCAAACTTTGCGGAAGTGCTTGGGCTTAAACGCAAGAAACTTTTCAATCTCTTTCGTCTCAGCGGCGATCTGATTCTCGTCGAGGCCCATCAAGTCAGAGGATGACCGCGGGCTATAGCTGCCATCCACAGGTTCCCGGTTGAACGGGTCCGGACGAGCAACTCGCCGAGCCATTTCCACCAATTCCCAGCGTACAGATCTACCGGTCCTCCACGCCAACTCATCGAGCTGTTCAGCATTCAGCTTAGCGTTTCCAATAGTTGTAACTTCAGGCTGTTGCGGAATATCGGTGAGGTGGAAAACCTCGCCCAGAGCGTTGAGCGCAACGGCCCAAATCCGCCGGCTTGCATGACGCTTCGACGTATAGTTATCGTCCACGGCAATACCAATGATGGGAACGCCCGGGCTGAGCACCCATCTCGCAGTCACCTGACCACGCTCATACCGTTGTTCGTACGTCGGATGGGGGCCCAACGCATAAGCAGTGAGCACACCTGATGAGGAGCCAGAAAGCATACCAATCAAGCCTCCCGTCATCTTCAGTATGTGTGATGACTTGGTAATCCAAACAGCACACACGGCGTCTGTGATCCTGTTCAAAGCCGGAATGCCCAGGGACGGATGGGAACCCAGATCCGAGCTTCCCAAGAAGCGACCACGTTGCTCCGTAGATAATATAAAATAGCTGCGTCCTTGTGGACACCCCTCTCCGTAAACCATACCGAAGGGTTGGCTGACATCCATCGAGTTTGGCATACCGATCATGTTGCCTGGCCCGAGGCCATACGGCGCTTCTCCTGGGAACAGATCCGCAAAGTGCCGGAACATCTGATGATCAGACAGCCCCCAAGAGCCAACTTTGACGGTAGACGGATCACTCGCAGATGCAATGCCTTGCTCCGAAGCGCCATGGATGAAGAGTGGCTCTTTCTCCGAGGACTTGCCAAACGTGCTGTGGAGATGGCTCACTGGGAATAGTAGCTGCGAGGTGTATGTTGCCACTGCGCTTCCGTTGCGCGCGTTGGCCGATCGTACAGTGCCATGTTTCTTCGATGGTTGGAACTGGGAAGGTTTACCCCGCGACAGCGATCGCATCAGACGAGTTCGCAAAATGTACTCGCTCCGCCAGGACGCCAGCGCAGTCAACCTTGCAAAGAACCGCCGATCAGAGACCAAGTCCGTTGTTTGATCAGTAGCTGCGCTGCGGCCGCTGTCTGCGGTGTAAGGTCCCGGGAAGAAGCGGGAGAAGGCAATCCTCCAAGCGTGAGGAGTGGTGACCAGCGCATGAAACCGACTAGACACCAACGTCATGGCCGACAAGGATTGAGGAGACAGATGGGAAAGCATATGGGTGAGGACCTCTGGAGGTAAAGGTTATTCAAGGGACCGGATCTGACGGGGTTGGTTCCGCACGACATACCATTTGGAAACGCCTCCAAGTTCACTTGGGACGGGGCCTGCACGGCCATGACTCGGAATCCCAAATCTTCATCTGGGCTCGACGATGTTCTGCCATCATGCACATTCACGCGGTGAGCGGGGGCTGACTGGGCCGAGACGTCTTGTACGACTCGGTTCAGGGGCGAGTGGCTCTTGCTTTGGTCTGGCCGGTCCAGACTGACTGCAGGGTCTCCAGTTGGCTCGCGATCGCGAGAACCGGAGACTGGATGATCATCGAGGTCATGTCCATGCTGGGTGGGTTGGCGGTCGGTTGGGAATGAGTCAACGGAAGAGGTATGTTGAGATACGGCGGTCGGCTCTGGTTGCATAAAATGACTTGATGGGGGAGCGATAGGCGAATGTGACTGAGCCAGCAGAAATATCTGGGTCAGTCGAGATAAGGAGTTGAGAAGAGTGGGAGAGCGAAGAGCTGCAGGTTGGGATGTGGTGGTTGAAGCGGAAGAAAGGCGAGCCGGGACGCAACGGGCGGCAAGGAGCAGCGGCCATCCCGCAGGTTGGACCACGCGTGGTGGCGCACGTGATCGCGCGACAATCGGGCAGGATCCACGGACGGGAACTAACAAACAGAACGGATAAGAAAGTACACCGAGGAGACTGTCCGTCTGTCGGATCTCGGACAACTGGCTCTCTATCCGGAAGCATCTGTCGATCGCATAGGGGAGCCCGGTGGCCAGTTCCTCGCCAACATGCCCGCCAATGGTAAGCGCATACCTGTGCCAGGCTACCTAAGTACATGACTGACGGGCTCCCCAAGACGCGGAGACCATCCGCATCCTCGTCTCCACCGACAACCATGTCGGATACAATGAGAGAGATCCCATTCGGGGTGATGACAGCTGGAAGAGCTTCCACGAGGTGATGTGCCTCGCCAAGGAACAAGACGTCGACATGGTGCTGCTGGCGGGCGACCTCTTTCATGAGAACAAACCGTCGCGCAAATCCATGTACCAGGTCATGCGCTCGATTCGAATGAACTGTTTTGGCGACAAGCCTTGCGAGCTGGAGATGCTGAGCGATGCCAGTGAGACCTTTCAGGGCGCATTCAACCATGTCAATTATGAGGATCTGGACATGAACGTGGCCATCCCCATATTTTCGATCCACGGAAACCATGACGATCCCTCGGGTGAGGGGCATCTGGCAGCACTCGACCTGCTGCAGGTGTCCGGCCTGCTCAACTACTACGGCCGGACCCCGGAGTCAGATAATATCCAGATCAAGCCGGTCTTGCTGCAGAAGGGGCGCACCAAGCTCGCCCTCTATGGCATGAGCAATGTGCGTGACGAGCGCCTGTTTCGTACCTTCCGGGATGGCAAGGTCAAATTTTTCCAACCGTCCGTTCAAAAAAGCGACTGGTTCAATTTGATGTCGGTGCACCAGAATCACCATGCCTACACAGAAAAGGGATATCTCCCCGAAAATTTTCTGCCCGAGTTCCTCGATCTAGTGATCTGGGGCCATGAGCATGAATGCTTGATCAACCCTCGACTCAACCCAGAAACAAAATTTCACGTCATGCAGCCGGGATCGTCAGTCGCCACGTCTCTGGTCCCGGGCGAGGCCGTGCCTAAACAGGTTGCCATCCTGAGTATTACAGGGCGGGAGTTTACGTCGGAGCCCGTTCGATTGAAATCGGTGCGGCCGTTTGTGATGCGAGAGATCGTGCTATCCGAAGAGAAGGGGACCCAAAAGCTGGCGCGCAAGGAGAACAACCGCACCGAAGTGACACGGCTTCTTATGTCGATGGTTGAGGAATTAATTGAAGAAGCCAAAGCAGAGTGGCGGGAGATGCATGGTGATCAAGAGGATGAGGCAGATGACGAGTCCCGTGAGATTCCTCTTCCCCTTGTGCGGCTTCGTGTTGAGATCTCAACCCCAGAGGGTGGGAGCTACGACTGTGAAAACCCCCAACGATTCTCCAATCGATTTGTGGGTAAAGTTGCCAACGTCAACGATGTGGTTCAGTTCTACCGGAAGAAGAAGAATGCGATTTCTCGAAAGGGTGACAACACCGTCGATGAGGCGACTATCTCCCACCTATCGGCTCTAGACACCGTCAAGGTGGAGCAGCTGGTGCGCGAATTCCTTTCGGCTCAGTCGCTGAGTATCCTCCCCCAAAACTCATTCGGAGATGCCGTGGCCCAATTCATCGACAAGGATGATAAACATGCAATGGAAATGTTCGTCAACGATTCCCTTGACAGCCAGGTGAAACACTTGATGGCCCTGGATCGGGATGGTGACGAGATGGATGACGAGGAGAGGGCACAGAGCTCCTTGGTCAACGCTATGGAGAAGTACCGCACCCAGATGGAAGAGCTGTTCACCAAAGGAGTTAAAAAACGGACCCGCGGCAAGAAACGCTTCAAACCCAAGCCTGACGGCTGGGACACCGAGTTTGATGGCGTATGGGAGGACCAGCCCGGTGCGCTCATCCACTCAGACAACGAAGGTGGTGATCCTGCTGAGGAAGAAGCCGGTGAAGATGGAACCGCACCCACCCGGAGTCGAGCCACAGTGACAACCACTACTCGTGGTCGCGGCAGAGGCCGTGGAGGCCGGGGGGCAGTTGCTGGCGGCCGAGGCGCAGCCAAAGCCGCACCAGCGTCGACCACTCGAGGCCGCAAGAAACAAGTACTCTCCGAATCCGAGTCGGCTGCAGATGATGATGTGATCATGATTGATGACGACGATGATAACGGGGTCAATGCCGTATCTGAGGACGACGATTCCCAAGCGTTGTTTGTCAAGCAACCGCGCGCTGCCACCCGGGGAGCACGCAAAGCGGCGCCCGCCAGCACAACCACCACCACGCAGCGCCGCGGCGCACGAGTGGCGTCCTCGCCCGCACCATCCTCAGCGACCGTCGCGGAGACGGCCACTCGCCGAGGCGCTGCTCGATCTGCCAAGCCAGCCCAGACGATGCTCAATTTCTCCGGCTCACAGGCCAGTGCACCTCGTTCAACACGCACCAATCGCGCAACGCGGGGGTCCAATGTCATCAGCGACATTGATGACGATGACGACGACGATGCCTTTGAGCCGATGGCCAGTTCCAGCTCCAGACGGCGTTGATGCCTTCCTTTGAGCATTTGTGTTACTCGACGATGCTCCTCGGCATACAATTTGGGTTGTTACATGAAAAATGAATCCAATGAGTAGCACATTGCTAAACATGAATAATGGTTATATGAGTAAAAGATCCAAGATAATATGCAACTATATAGACTGAATATGTGGTGTTGGGTAAGGCTTTCCTATCTATTTTCGAGGGTAACCGGCAGCAGGGAGTACGAAAACTGAAGATGAAAACCAATCTCAAAGACCTGCCAGACATTACTCGCGATATATAACTTGATTTCATTATAGTATGCAATCGCCAAGAACATGCAAGCAAAGAATCTATAAGACACAGAAAGGAAGATACTGTACACCTGATATATCCCAAGAAAAGATGGGAAAAATAAACACAACTAAAAGCTGACCTAAGACGACTATGCAACGCAGCTGCCGTGACCCCATACGGCGCGCGCGGCAGCAGCCCACGAAGTGGCCGGGTGAGCGAAGTTCTCATGGGTATAGAAAAGACGGCAGTCGGCCGCTTCATATATGAACTGCAGCGGCATGTGCTGCTGGCCGGGACGATAGCCGTTCAGGTAGTTGACGCCAACGGTGTAGGGCAAGGGAGGAATGTTGGCCGGGGACAGCTCCTTCAGACGAATGCGCTGCATCTCGGTGAGAATGGGGCGGCCAGCCTTGGCTGCCGACTCGGCTAACTGGTTGGCCTTGTTGTATAGTCCCACAATGGTGCCGCTGTCCAGGTCCTCGTTGCCCTTGACGCCACCAATGGCCTGCATAGGCTCGTTCTGCGGGCGGCCGCCGAATACCACTGTCTTGACGCCAGCGAGGTTCTTCATCAGCTCGCTGAAGGTCGTGCAGGACGATGAGCAGTCCCCGTCTGTCATGATGAGGATATCTTCGGGAGCGAAGAGTGTGTGGTTTGGTTGGAGCGGGATACCGTTGTATCCATTAATGGGGGTCTCGGTGGCGGATTCGAACGTTTCGTTGAAAACTGCGTGTAAAGTAGACATGTTGGAGCCGAGTTCAAGGACAGGGCCGAAGATCTTCTTCCAGGAAGAAAAGCCATGTTTTTGATTTGGGGTGACATATCCGGAAGGCATCCACTGCTCGAATGAATCCCAAGACCAGATATTGGAGTTGTTCTGGACGATAGAGCCCAAGGCCTGCCCGATGTAGTTCATCGCCTCATGGGCTCGGAAACGAGTCGCCGAGTATGCAGGCTTGTCTGGGAAGAACATCTTGAACATGTCCAGTGCCGCGGTGACCTCGCCGCCGGGGTTGTTCGACATGTCAATGATGATCTTCTGCTTGCCCGCAGCCTTGGCCTCCTTGAGGAACTGGGGGATAGTAAACACGTATGTTCCGTACACTTCGAAAGTAGGGATTTGAAGGACAGCCACTGTCCGCAGGTCCCTTTCGGGCAGGTAGTATCCATAGATGTGGTCTATATCATCAACAGCGACAGGCCTCGGATACACCTTGGGGTAGGGTTGAACCGGAGCTACCGAGGCCGAGCTTTTTGGGGTGACAGAGCTGGTCCATGAGCGCGATCGGGTGGCAGTCGCAGTCACCGAAGGAGCCGAGGTGAGAGACCGTATTGGAGTGGAAGAGGGATATGGCATTGAAGTCGAGGAAGGATACGGCATCCAAGTAAAGGATGACGCAGAAGCAGTGGGCCGGTTGGCTTCGTTGGTCAGTGGCTTGATGCAGAGCTGCTGGTACATAGATGCACCGTTGGTAAAGTTGAACCCAGGGAGAAAGTCCATCTCGGCCGTGGTGTGGGCGTAGCGAACCGTGCCGTTGGCAAAGCGCAGCTCGAACTTGCCGGCACCTGGCCAGAAACCAGGGCTCATCCAGCTGCCGGCGTTGCTAGCAGAGCCCATCAACCGAGCATTCGAGTTGAAGACGGAGTTGTAGCGTGCGTCGGGGTCTTGGAACCCGCCAACTCTCAGGGCAAACTTTTCAAAGAATTCTTCGGCCTGCTCCCCATTCACCGAAACTAGATGCGAGATGCGGTCTGGGTGAGTCGACAGAAGTGCGGAATCATCTAGCTATGTTAGCTGGTACGGTGCGACCTTGCTTTGCTGAAAAACTCACTCATCGCATAAATTTTTGGAAGCTCCAGGCCATCAGATGACACCGAGACAAGCGGGAAATCAATCGAGAACACAAAGATTGAGCCACTGCACGGGCTCACATAAAGATGTCCATCTTGTGCAGACGCGAGCAGCTCGGTGACCATCATATCAAATTCGTACTGGCTGGTGAAGGCCTCACGGGCTGCCATCTCCAACAATTCGTCCAAGCCACCGAAAATATCGGTTGCTGGAGACAGGTAGCTAGCAGGAGGGCTCTTGAGTACATCAATCGTAGTTTGCCATTGCATGTATTTCCGAATATCCTCGATGAAGGCCACCGACCGTTGGGGTTGGAATGGGATGGAGACGAGGCATTGCTGGGCCACATCTCCGGGGTATGTTGTCAGATTCGACTGAGACATCCGGGTGATTTGCTGGCATGGTTCGTTCGACCACCCCCGACTGGGGCGAGCGACAGCAGCCAAGCCATTGCTCAAGGCGAGGAAAAGAGCAGATTTAAACAACATGATGATCTTATTACACCCCGTGGACAGCTTGCAAATCCAATTGAAGTGGCGAATTCAGTGCCCTTTTATTGTCCATAGGCCAACGAGGCTGAGGGGAACGACATTACAAGGCACCTGGGTTTCTACGTCTTAGGGCTTGGAACCAACAGTTGGTTTTCCCCACGACCCCCATGTCATCCATGGCACTGCCCTTGGGAACTTCCTTTCTTAGACAGTAACCCCACATAACGCCGGGGAAGATGAAGATCTCTGACTCAATCAGGTGGCTGATGTTAAGGCTTTCCTGGCTACGGAGTAGTGTGGAGCCACTCAGGGTTCACAGCCCACCACGAGGCTGTCCCGTCTAGCAACGATGTGATTGGGGTCGCGCCAAAAAGGGATCCACCAGAACACGATTCCCAAGAGGCGCTAGACACAATGTGCCTTGATCAGAGACAAGATTAGACACAGTCATGAAAAGTAAGTTGCTGTTGGCCCCACACGAGGCTCCAACCGACTACGGATGGTACTGGAGGCTGTCTGACATGACTTGCTATGGGCATTGCCTGATGCCCAGGCTGAATTTTCTACCTCATGGCCGGGATCTGCTTTGCTTATTTTAACCGAATTACCCGGGCTCGAGCGACGGGCGGTAGAGTAGTAGTGCACAGATGCGATCGCCCCGCTGACTGTAACTACACACGGGTTGGCCTAGAGATCTGCGGCTCATGAAAGCGGGGGGTTCCCCGAGTAAGAACTGGAAGGCGAAAGGGATTTTGCAACGATAACTGGAGTTGAATCATATCACAGGCGACGAGAATGAAGGTATCACGGATGCCGTCGATGAATTAACTACAGATGGTCACCTGACCAGACGGAAGGAGGCCCGAAGAGCCTCGTGCAAGCTAATAATAGTTCTCCACACCGTCGCCAGCAAGGTATCCACTCGGGTTGCTCGGAAGAACGTGGCCGAGCAGTCTCGTGTTGGTGTGGGATAACTATGCGCTGGCTCTGATTGCGGACAACAACAATCGACCCGCGTGGGGGCGAGTACTGTTCTTCTTGCACCCTAATAATAGACTGGAGTGAGGCTGATCTCGACCAGAACAACGATGAGGTGACGCGGTGAGAGATTCTATTATTATATCCCGAGTGGGCGGTATCATATATTAAGAAATCGTTGTTGAGATACTGAGCTGCTATTCCTATGATGTAAGAGGTGCGGCGCTCGCTTAGAAATTACGTTAGCTCCATTCTCTACGCTTTTAGTAAATTGCAATCGGCCTCTCTCGTTGGCACCCCAACTCGACTTAGCCCTTCACAGGCCCGCGACTATGTAACGGAACCTTACAACTGCTGGTTACTAGTTCACTATTCTGTCGCTTCCCTTTTGTAAAGAGCAAGCTCTCTCTTCCTGTAGGGATCAACCAACTTCTTTCTCTCCCTTGCTCGCTCCCTAGTTTCCCTCGATCTAGGCTGCGAGTCCCTTCGATTTGTCGAGACTTTCCCTGGAAAAGAGATCTCCATAGTTGGGTGAACCGCTTTGGTCCAAGTGAACTTGGATGGAAATTAGCGACAAGGAGTGTGCTTTCGATGTGGCTGCATGTCATCGCTACTAGAGAAAGGGGTTTCGAACCCGTGTTGAGAAGGCATCGGGGATCAGCTCGGCTTAGGCTTCATCTGGGCCGATGTGCGTCCTGGTGAAGTCTAGTGGCGATCGATCGTGAAGTGTATATGCGCGAGTGAGGAGAGAGAAGGGGGTCAGGCGGGCTATCATGAGCTGCAGGGAAGGCTCGCAAGAGACCCCATGTGCAACGCGTACCCGCGATCAATTAATGTAATGAATGCATCAATAGGCATATGCTCGCGGTCGACGTCGCCATGGCGATGGTGATTAGGGGGGCGTGTCCGTGCCAGGAGACTAGTCGGGATGCCGGTTGGGGCGACGTACCCGTAGCGAATTTCAGGGCGCGGAGAATGTGAGGACTCCAGACTGCACACACAACGAAAGATGTCGAGATGGTTCATTTGATGGATCGGAACAAGGTTCTGCCGTGAGAAATTGAGGGTCTAACCTACAGCACTGTGTGTGTAGGTTGCCGTTCTTCCCGTCCCACCTCTCTGGACTTATAGCCAGTTGGCTGCCTTGAAATGCCACCCCTGGAGAGTTATCCAATCAAGAGGCCTCGACTGGCCTTGAGCTGCGTTGCCTGTCGTCGCCGAAAAGTCCGCTGCGGGAAAGAGCAACCTCAATGCAACAATTGTGTACGCATGGACGAAGCATGCATCTACAATACTGGGGCTCGTGATCCATGTACCGGCAGAGTACAAAAGGCAACGGAGGGAGATTCCGTCCCTCAGGAGGCGACTAGTTACGAGAGAGAGGCGCCGGATGTGACAAACCAGCGATTGAGATTGAACCAGGACAGTCAGAGGCGCAGAGGCGTCTCTGACAGCTGGGACACGCATGGCACAACTGGATCAGACGAGACTCTCGAGACCCTGTTGAAAGAAACAATTCATGCTCTGCCTTCTGATTATTTCAGTGTGCAACGGGGATCTCGATTTCGCTATATTAGTAAGACATTTTGGGGATTTATGAATGGAAATGTGAGATAGAACGACAGAATACACTACCAGATGATAGGACTGACGTTGATAGCCAAATCTCAACGACGCATTTTTCTTTGATAAGGAGTCAGATGCATCTACCGATATGCCACCTCCACATATCTCCCCCGCGTCACTAGTGAGGATTCTAGGGTCTCTCCCAACAAAGCCTGTCTCCGATGAGTTAACGGACGCATTTCTGGTGGGCGTACACCCAATATTGCCTCTTCTGTATCTCTCAACGTTTAAGCCCGAGTATGACGCATTTTGGCAATGGTGTTGGAATGCCGATGGCAAATTGCCTCCAGCAAAGCTAGTCCAAGATCCCACCTTCATCTGTCTTCTTTTCGCAATTCTCTATTCTGGTGCCTTGGTAGCACCGGAATCAGTATGGGATTTACCTGCATTCAATGATCTCGAAAAACAGACAAATGTGAGCCGGTTCAGAACAGCAGTTTATGACAGCCTCGCTGCATGTCAACATTCTAAATACCCGACACTCAACACACTGGTATCCTCACTACTAGTAAATCAACTTGATAAGCCCGAAGGAAATACTCTCGAAGATGCGGTATTCGTGAGCACAACAGTTCGCCTTGCACAAAGCGAGGGGCTCCATCGTGAAATCAATTTCGCGGAGCTAGATGAGCATGCACGAGAGCATCGACGGCGGATATGGTGGTATATTGTTTGGTTGGATGTCCAAGTCAGCATTTCTAGTGGGTTGCCACCCTGCTACGGTTCCAAAGCACTTGATGCAGTGCGCATGGTGGTCGAAACAAAAGATGAAGATCTGACTTCGGCCTCACCTGACTCATCAGTTATCATGTTATATGCTATTGGAAGATATGAAACAGCGGACTTTCAGAACCGGCTGCTCAACCAGATTGAGGGTGCACAGGGATTATCACAGAGAACATTGGAAGAGGTCATGGCAGAAATAAAGGGTCTGCATCGGAAGATTGATACCTTGATCCGACAGATTCCAGCGCAAGGGATTCCTGAACAAGGATTTGTTCCATTTCGACTGGCGAATGCATCACTACAGACTAACCGAGCCCTTTACGAGGACAGTACAAAAGAGCCTAGTGTGCTCGGTGCATGGGTCAGAATCATGCTTTCACTGCTGAAGTCAGAAATGGTGATGATGATTCAAAAGCCATTTCTTCCTCCCGTGGTCTTGAAAGATCAGTACGCCCAAAGGCTGTGGAACAGGTAAGATCCTCGAATTATAAAGCGCTCACCGTGCATTTTCACCACCATTTGCTTCTTCCAACGTGAAACAAGAAATTTGTCGAAGATGACAACAAAGAATAACCTAGGGATTAGGGGCAAATCGTTTTGAGATTCTACTGGAACAGGATGATAGCTGATGAGATAATATTTATGTAGTGTTGCTCAAGTGAGTGCGAGTTACTTGAAGGACTACCTGCAGCTTTATCGAACTTCAGCCTTCCAGCCTTACGCCTGGTTTTTCTCGAGCTACTATGGGCCTCAGCAAGCTGCCCTGGTCTTATTGACCTACCTCCAAGACCACCCGCAGCCCAAAAACCCACAGTTAGCACGCTACTGTGTGGATGAGTTTGTCCACTTTCTTACGGTGCAACAAATATCTGGTGCGGGACCTGATGATTCCCAGGCAAGGACGTCTCTGACCAAGAGAACCCTTGTAGGCCTCCACGAGAGGCTCGGCTTATCATGGAGAGATAGATCATTAGATGGATCTACCATGGATTCTGGAATTGCAAGCGCAGACGCTATACGACATAACATGGTCTCTGATCCCACTTGGCAAATCTTTCTCGATGGGGTTGAGGATCTGTCTGCATCTTTAGTTCAAGGTACGGATGATGTGAACTTTTGGTAGACTGTGGTCAAGCTTCAGCATGAATAATGATACGACAACTAGTAAATTTCCCGAAAAACAAGGCTACAAAGGATAAACGCAGGATCAATGAGACAACAAACTATATTTAAAGCCTGGGACCAAAAAGATTGGACCGTCTAAACAATTCCTACTCTTCCATTGGAAAGAATTTCGGTGGGAGTGAAGTCAACTTCCGCATTTCCTCCATTGTTTCCACCCACAGCTTCCTTTGTACCTCTTGACCGGCAGGGGAGCGAATATATTCTGATACTCTGATGGAGACAAGTTAGTAAATGGGTATTGCAAGACTGTTTCAAACACGAGAAAGGAAAATATCAAAACTCACTTAAGAATATCCTTATCGCCAATGTGCCTCCCATGTGACTCGGGTCCAAGAACGACAGCAGCATTGACAATGAGCCATCCCCCAACCTCCAACGGGCGAGCACGAAGAGCCTTGACGACATTCACGGGAAGACGGAGGTACAGCGGCAGCGAATCACTGATACCCGTATCAATCATTCCCGGGCAGACCATATTGAATATGACCTTATCCGTATCGAGACGAGGTGCAAGAGTGTACATAAACATTGCACAGAGGAGTTTGCTGTCCCCGTACCGGTTATAGGGCAGAAACGCCTCCTTGGAGTCCATGCGCTCGAGTACAGCTTCCGAGGGCATGATAGGGGCCTTGTTTGCAAAACTGTTCATTGTATCGTGCATTCGGCTTCCAATCCAAGTAATCCGCGTGGGAGACCCAGCTATCTCAGCACTAGCTTCGAGGTAGGGGAGGAGTTCCGCGAGAAGGATGACGTTGGAAAGGTAGTTGATTTGGAGGTGCTTCTCGTGGCCGTTCGGACTGCGAATGAGACTGACATTACTGATTCCTGCGTTGAGGATGAGGATGTTCACAACTGGGAGCTCTTCCTGGAGGACTTTTGTAAAGTTCTGCACGCTGTCGTAGCGGTCAACGTCGAGCTTCAGGACTCTGATGGTGGAATTGGGGTTCTTTTTCCTAATTTCTGGGTCCAGTCGAAGGTCCTCCTTACAGGTCTCGCCTTTGGAGATGTTTCGCACGGCAAGGATAACTGTTGAGCATTTGTGGGCGAGAAGCTGGCGTGCTGTCTCCAGGCCGAGACCTGCACTCGCGCCGGTGATGACTGCGGTTTTCCCACTCAGGTCAATTCCCGGGGGTAGGGGTGTCACTTTCGGCTGGAGCACCGGCATATCTTCCAATGATGTAGGGTTGACTGGTGACTCAATGAATGTAACAAGCGGGCTTCTTGCGGTACCAAAGGGTTATAGTAGAAACAGCTACTCCTAGGGGACATGGCTTCATTTTTATAACCACGGAAAGAACCGTAGATTCCACAACACTGAGAAGCAAAAGCCACCCTCGATTATCAATCCGGGTAGAAAATAGGAAGTGCTGAAGCCAGATTTGTAATGAATATAGTTCATTTTGTGAGGCAGATTCGGCGACAACAAGGATGAGTCAGCGTTCGGCCGACGCCAAGCCAGGCACTATCCAGACAGCCAGACCCAGGCACCCAGGCATCAGGTATACCCAGGCATCAGGTATGTCGAGGCCTCAGACACCCATACCGATCAGGTGACCGTCTTCCCCCCACCATGACGAAAGCCGTGGCCAAGCGCAACACGAATATCGGGTGCACGGCCAGCATCGCTGAGTTCGTCGTGCCGACTCTTGGAACCAGAACTAACGCGTCTGGTCGGGCCAACTATTCGCCCGTGGGGCAGCGGTCGCATCACAATGACCCGTATCTGGTCCACCCCTCCCTCTCCCCTTGGTCCGAGGCCCAAACGGATTGCCCGCTGCAGCAGGGATGGCGCCGAGGATCGCAACAGGTTTGATGTGGTGTTCCCCCCGGGCTCTTGCACACCGTGAAGATTACTCTTCAGACGAAAAGAAGGTGGATGAAGCACATCGAAGAACCAGACCGAAGGCAAGACCCACTGTCGGGGCCCCCGCCGAAAGGGACTCGCGCGAGAGACAGCTCGCTGGACTAGACTTTCCGAGAGGAACGAAACGAAAACCAAGTGGCGTTGGTTGACCCCGCATCCATTTGTCATTTCTCAAACATAAAAACAAAGAAACTACCTTTCTTCTTTCTTTCTTCTTCCTCTTCTTCTCCTCCTCCGCCTCATTCTACTTCTTCTTCCCCCCTCCAAACTATAATTCACATCTTGCATCATGTCGCTCTCCACTACCATCGAGACCCCCGCTGGCAAGTACGAGCAGCCTCTGGGCCTGTTCATCAACAACGAGTGGGTTAAGGGTGCCGAGGGCAAGACTTTCGAGACCATCAACCCCTCCAACGAAAAGGTCATCACCTCCGTCCACGAGGCCACCGAGAAGGATGTCGACATCGCCGTCAAGGCCGCGCGCGCTGCCTTCGAGGGTGTCTGGCACACCGTGACCCCCTCCGAGCGGGGCCGCAAGCTCACCAAGCTGGCCGACCTGTTCGAGCAGCACATTGAGACCCTGGCCTCCATCGAGTCCCTGGATAACGGCAAGTCCCTGACCATGGCCAAGGTCGACGTCACCAATGCCGCGGGCTGCCTACGCTACTACGGTGGCTGGGCCGACAAGATTCACGGCCAGACCATCGATACCAATCCCGAGACTCTGTCCTACACCCGCCACGAGCCCATTGGTGTCTGCGGTCAGATCATCCCCTGGAACTTCCCCCTTCTCATGTGGTCCTGGAAGATTGGCCCCGCCGTCGCCTCCGGTAACACCGTCGTCATGAAGACCGCCGAGCAGACCCCTCTGTCGGCGCTGTACGCCTGCAAGCTCATCGTCGAAGCCGGCTTCCCCCCCGGTGTCATCAACATGCTCTCGGGCTTCGGCCGCACCGCCGGTGCCGCCCTCTCTAGCCACATGGATATCGACAAGATCGCCTTCACGGGTTCTACGATGGTGGGCCGCTCCATCATGCAGGCCGCCGCCAAGAGCAACCTGAAGAAGGTTACCCTGGAACTGGGTGGCAAGTCACCCAACATCGTCTTTGATGATGCGGACATCGACAACGCCATCTCGTGGGCCAACTTCGGTATCTTCTTCAACCACGGCCAGTGCTGCTGTGCCGGCTCCCGCCTGCTGGTCCAGGAGGGCATCTACGACAAGTTCGTGGCCCGCTTCAAGGAGCGTGCGGCCGCCAACAAGCTTGGCGACCCCTTCGCGGCCGACACCTTCCAGGGCCCGCAGGTGTCACAACTCCAGTTTGATCGCATCATGGAGTACATCAACCACGGCAAGAACGAGGGTGCCACGGTCGCCCTGGGTGGTGACCGCCACGGCAAGGAGGGCTACTTCATTCAGCCCACCGTCTTCACCGATGTCACCCACGACATGAAGATCGCCCAGGAGGAGATCTTTGGTCCTGTGATTACGGTCCAGAAGTTCAAGGACGAGGCCGATGCCATCAAGATTGGCAACAGCACCAGCTACGGTCTGGCTGCCGCCGTGCACACCAAGAACGTCAACACCGCCATCCGCGTGTCCAACGCCCTTAAGGCCGGTACCGTCTGGATCAACAGCTACAACCTGATCTCGTACCAGGCTCCGTTCGGTGGCTTCAAGACATCCGGTCTCGGCCGCGAGCTTGGCTCCTACGCTCTGGAGAACTATACCCAGGTCAAGACGGTGCACTACCGCCTGGGAGACGCGCTGTTTGGTTAAAACATATGCCGATGGATGAAAAAAAAATTATATAGTTTTGATCGAGGTTCTGCGTTTGTGTGTACATATTCCCAAATTGCACCCTTTTTGTGCCTGTATTCGTCTGTAATATTATTGCACTGTCCCACTGTACCGGTGTACACACTCTACTTCCAAGCTTGTCGAGTATTCGGTGCTCATTGTCGCGATAGTTCGGTGCTCATTGACGGCCACCCCACCTGCCCCTGCCCCTCCGGGCGACGGGATAGTTGCTCCCGCGTTCGGGTCATTGCCACCCGAGGGCTCGGTATAACACGATGCCAGTTTTAGAAGAATAGTTAATGGTATTTGATGATTCGCGATCAATGTGGAGTCAAAAAGAAAGAAAAAAAAATGGCAATGGCTAATTAATTCCAGAACACGACACACTGTACATTGTCTCACCCGGCGTCCACGCTTATGGTCGCTTATGCGGACGCGCCGATAATGATCCCGTTCGGCAACTCCAATCCAATGGGTAGGCCGCAAATAAATTTGTCCGTGTATGGACTGCCTAGCTTAGCAGCGAGCTTTTCTTCGACATCCTTGTACATGTCATATCTAAATAGGCAAGCAGAATCAGCAACGACGGGTTTGATTGGACGAGGGGGGCAGCATACGCGTTCATCTCTTCGATTGTCAGCACTTTTTTCGTGTCTTCCACCTTGTAGGTAGGGATATCTTTGTTGAATGAGAAGCCTACATGATGAACATTAGTTTCGTTCTGTCTTTCCATGTCAGTGACTGGCTCACCAATGCGCTCATTGATATTATACGCCGCCTTCGCAGCGGCGGCTTGCACTTTTGTGACACGCGGGAGTCGCACGTCCTGATACACAGCCAGCATCTGGGGAATATCACCGGAGAAGTACCGCGGGCTAAAGAGAATGCCCAGCGCCGCGGCATCTTCAATGGCCATGCAAGCACCCTGGCTCTGATGCGGCATCATCGGGTGTCCAGCATCGCCGAGCAGACAGACATTCCCCCGCTGAATATACGGATACGGATCATGCACCCACAGACGCCATGGCTGGATCTCCTTGCCAATTGCCAGATGTCCAAACACCTGTCGGTCCAATTGGGGATAGGGCTGGAGCAACTCCTCGACGGGCCGCGACTCGGCGCCCCATGTCTGGTTCGTATAGTCGCCATGCTCGCGCGGGAAGAAGCAGTAGTACGACAGCAGCTTTCCACCGTTGCAGGGTGACAGCACAATTTTGTCCCATTTGCCCTCCTGTCCGCCCCAGTACTCCAGCGCGCTGTCCTGCGAGTAGTCCACCAGGCCGGCCTTGATGGCATCTTCGGTTGACACGTTGGCGTGCAGGCAGCTGGAGTCTGAGGGCCGCTTCTCTGGCTGAATTCCCAGGATGCGGCGCGCGGTAGACCCGATGCCGTCTGCGCCGACGATAAGGTCGTGTTGCGCCGTCGATCCGTCTTCGAAGCAGATCTTGCCGGTCTGGAGATTGATATCCTTGCACTGCACCACATCAGTGTTTGTGTCGAACATTTCAGACGTTCAGCTTACACGGTGGTTCACCAGCAAAGTTGCAGGAGTGCCCGGTCCTTCTTCGCCCATCGCCGACTCCTTCAGCATGGCATGCATATACTGCCGATGGAACATGTTGTACACATATCCCCACCGCTTCTCATAGTCACCCAGGTCGTACACGCTGACCGGCTCCCCCGTCTTCCAATCCCGGTTAATGAGCTTCTTGAGCACGACTGGATCTCCTTTGGCCACATCCACCCCCCACTCGTGCAACCATCGGGTACCGTTTGCCGCGCAGGAAACCGATGCACCCACCTCGCCCGCAAAATCGGACTTCTCGTAGATGGTGACCTCGTGGCCTGCCCGACGTAGGGCAATAGCAACGGACATTCCGCCGATGCCGCCACCGACTACGCCAACGGTGAGCCGTCTCCAGCCTGTCGTCATGGTCATTTTTTGTTTCGGATGTTTTGTGCTACTGGATTGTCTACTGATACTACAGCGGCAGGGTTGGCGTTTATAAATATAAATTGGCTCTGCGGCAATCCCCTCTTTCGTGTCGGTTCCGACCCCCATTGTTTGTTTGTCGATACACGCAGAGTGGAGGATTGTGTCGAAGGTTATCAACGGGTGTCGGTTCGGAGTGGTGCGCGGGCCGTACCCCTCGCACGAGCCGCCAGATAAGCTACCGCAGAAGGAACCGTGAATTAATCGACGGCTGGACTGTCTATAATAAGGTATCAGGTGGTAGGAAATGAATCTTGTTTGACCTTTGCGAAAAGGCGAGATTATGGACAGTCATGAATAGATAGTATGCCAATTACCAAACCAGATATGTACATCTGAGCGTATCTGCCACTTCAGTAAAACAATCAAAGCGTCACGGACGGCTCGGTGAGAAAAGGAAAACTGTCCCACAGCGGTAACTCCATGCCCTCCCAATCTGGAAATGTATCCACGATCGGAGGTGTCATCGTTGTGGTATCATCCGAGGTGATCCACGGATAAAGGGAGCCGCCCTGTGCAAGTAGAAGCGGAGTACCGCTATTAGCTTGGCTATCAGCCTCGCTGGATGCCCGCGGAGTAGCCGGGTTTTCGCTCAGACTGAATATCCGATTGACATACTGGCTTCGCCGTTGGCGAGCCTGGGCGGCCAGTCGCTGGCGCTGCTGTGTCACGGCTGCTTCCAGCAATGTTAGGATTTCGAGGTAGTGTGCTGCTTGGGCTGATTGCTGGGATAGCATGCGTAAGATGGCGAGAGCACTACTGAAGGCACCATCTACTTCAGTATCGACTTCTCGGTGCGAGAACATTGAGAATCCCAGGACCAAGGCTGCGGCGAAGACGAAAGCCCTGCGTCAAATATTAGCGGGGACCAACCAGGCAGAGCGGATCGCCAACTTGAGAATGCGCATGTTCCGTAGCAGTAGCCCCGATTGATGGACTTCCAAGCACGTCTGTAGCATGTACACGGCCGAGTCGATGCATGCAGACGCCAGTCGGGAGTGCGCCGGATCCTGCTCCAACGGTTCACTGGGTACCCCGGCCGATAAACTTTGATGCAACCGGGCCAGCCGGATGCTCAGTGCGGATATGAGAAACGGACGAGTAACGAGGATGACGGCAAAGTGGTACGAGCATGCCACATGCAGGTTGCCTATAACACGTTCCTGAGCAGAACCATCGTCATCATTTTCGAGAGATGTAGTTCGCAGTGAGTCTGGTAAGCATTTACTCCAACGATTTAGTTTGGCGAGAAGCATATCGGCTGTCTCCATGGACGCCGCTTTCTCGCTGTACAAACGACCTATGATTTCATCCAATATCAAGGCTAGGCGATACGATGCGATCAATCGAGTCTCCGTGGGCGTAGGCGCTGTCGGAGGAGCTTCTCGGCGATCCTCTGGCAATAAAGACGATGTGGCCGATGGTCGGCCAAGTATTGAACTTACAAGCAGATCAAGAACACACAGGCTCATCCACACCCGGGACCTGTTCCGGGAAATCAGCCGTGTCTGCCTGTTGTCATTAGGGAAATTCATACCTTTCCTGCTGCTCAGTACGGCTGACAGTCTCCGAGGAATCAGCGTGAAGCCCTAGAGCAACGGCAGCTCGCGCTGCCACACCCAGGTACATGAAAGCCGCGTTCCGGCGGCAAGCACCAAGCATGTAAAACGACATGAGAAGGAACACTCGAACAAGATCCATACTCGGGTCCTCCAGCATATTGGCAAACGTCCTGGATTGGCCACGGGCAAGGAAGAACCGTTCAGCCTGGAGACTACTTGGATCGTGAGGACATGACTGGGCTCCGATGGCAATCATCAAATCGCCAATGGCCGCCCTGGTCTTTTCCCTATCGGTTTTGGGCAGGGTCGCATCTGACAGAGTTGTATCGATACTGCATCCAAAATAGAGAAAGCCACTTATCTGCATTGCGGATTAGTACAAGACCCGTATTGGAAGTATCCAAGACCCACCGCTGCGTGATAGTTCTGGATATACCGGCGCTTCTCGTCCGCATCGCAGCGTTCTTCAGCAAAGTTCAGCGGGTCATGTTGAGCTTCTGTCTCGAGCATGTCCTCGCTCTTGACATTGTGAGAGAACTGAGATGGTCCGATGTGCTGATTGACGGTTTCCCGCAGGAGCTGCAGAAATGACAGAGAAGCAGCTTTGCCGACATATACTACGAGTTATCAGTCAATATGACCACATTGTCCGCGGGGGTGGTGACCTCCGACCTCGTTCGCCTTGCAAGTTCCGTAGCATGCGCGGATGAGTCTGGTGAGTGGCCTCCGGGGATCGGGAACTCGCCTCGAGGGCTTGGGGATCTGGATAAGGGAATCGGCTGGTGTTGTGGGAGACGGTCGGGCTTTGGATGCCGACTGTGTCTGCTGAATCGTCCCAGGTCGGGCCCGCATCCACTACTGATCGTGAGACGGTAGTCGGGCGGCTGCGCTGTCCGGTATCCGACGCGGCCTTGAACGGTATGCAGGTACGGCCGCGTCCTTTGTAGAGGCAGTTGGAGCAGGGAAAGCTACCGCTGCAGCGCTTCTTGGAGGCGCGACACGCGGTACAGGCAGTGTTTGCCCTTAGACGATTCGCAGGAAGGACCTTCGGGCGCGGCATATTTGATCTCTACCTCAGGTAGTCATAATGATGTTGATAGAAAGAAGGACCTCTCTCCCACCCCGGAAGTCAGCCTACTCCGCAGTGCGATAAGAGAGATAAGAGGTGCTCGGGCCGACGACGCGAAGCCAGACCAGTCCATCGCAGGCAGAACGTAGATTTTTACATAGAGCAGCGTCTATCGTGGTACTTGGAGGATCATCCCCCCGGTTATCCCGCAAGTGTGGTCGGAGATATATATTTCTGGGAATCACGCGTGATGTCCCCCAATATATTTCGTGTCTTTCACATCGAGGACAGAATTCATTCATCACGGAAACTCCCTGAACGGCGGATGTCGCCGATTTAGTCACTAGCGGAGCCACTGTTGTCGCCTGGTCGCCTTGTGCTCGGGAATAGTGCTGGTTACTACTGATTACTACTGTACTATACTCCCGTCGCAGCCAATTTCGGCGGCTCGAAAACTCTTCTCGGGAGCCCCCACCCACGCATCCCCGATTGGCCCCCTGCCCAGCAAACCATGCAAACGCCCATCTCTCGCTTACGCTAGCGCCCTCCCGGCAACCGCATAAATAGCCGGCTCTGCCCCCGAAGTTTTCTTTTTTTTCAAGCGACTCTACGTGCGTCTCCCTCCCCCCCTACTGTTTCCGCGGCCATTCTTGCTGACCCCTCCACAGTTCAAAGAATCACTTTAGAGTAGACGTCCTCTTCTAAGCTCTTTAAAAGAGCCACAGAATCTCCACCCTTGCTGATGACTGCCATGTCCTCGATGCCCTAAAGTGAAACCGTTTGGACTCCCGCCTCGACGACCCGTGTGTCACGCGTGCTGCTTCGGCGGTGTCTGCGTCACCGCGCGGTTGTCCAGGGAGTGGTGATGATCTTGACCTGGTCATGGTGTCGGACTTCGGTCGGCCGGGCCTGGTGGGCGTCGAGGAGGTCTGAAAGGTGTTGATTTTTCGGTTTTCGTTTTTAGATAGTCGTTTTCGTTGATAATCCAATTGGAAGTAAAAAAAAATGAAAAATTCAACCGAAGAAGAACCTGTGGCACACTCAATTATCCTGCACTAGCAAAACTCTTACGACCTAGAGGAAGAACGTGTTTGCCAATCCAGTAAAAGGAGGATAGTATTCGTGTCAGAGACACTGCTCTCCATGCCGGCAGACGGCAGAGAATAGTCGAGATATATATCTTGAATTGGTCACAGACAGGGCGTCGTTGATTTCGATTGAGCTTGCCGTGGCATTTCAACATGATTGATTGGGTACCAAGCTAGTATTTCGGCTCCCTCCACGCATTATTCAAGCCTCGCTCGTCTTCTCACTACCCGGTCTCTCACTAGTCGGTCCTCCTTTGGATCCTTTGTTTCGACCTCCCCGACCACCACGCGAACCCCTGGATGATGCTGGCCCGCTGCCCTCTGCATTCCCTGTCTTCGCTTTATTCCCTCCTCCGGCTGGTGGGTTGGCCTTCCGCGCTTTCTCACTCGGATTGGCTTTGCGCTCCAGTACGACCACTTGGCTCTGCGCGACAGACACGGGACTGGCGGCCATAGCCTGCTGCAGGCCGGCCGGCTCTGCAAAGTCCACATACCCAAACCCTTTCTTCTTGTCAATCTCCACCTTCGCAACGGCCCCAAACGGACTAAAAGCCTCCTCCAGCAGCGACTCCGTGACTCCCTGCGACGGATTCGCATGTTTCAGGAACGCCTGGGTGGCGGTGGGGGTCGGACTGGCGGCCGGCTTGTTTTTGGCGGCTTTGGAAGGTTTCGTGGGCGGAGGAGTACTCGTATTCGGCGTGGCAGCATCGGGTGTTCCGCGTGAGGATGGCGACCCTCCGTCCTTGGCCTTTGTAGAACTGCCTTTGACGGACTTGGGAGGAGCCTCGGTCTTCGATCCATCTCCGGATGGACTGGATTCGGATTCAGCCTTTGCTCGTCGCCGGGCCCCTGCTGGCGAAAGCCCCAAGTCGCGTTGGAGGATCTTGGCGGCAGCAGCGACATTCCCACGCTCTCTCTTTCGCTCTGATGCACCGGCGCCCTCTTTTGTCGCGGTGGCACCCGATTTGCTGGACTTCGCACCTCCGGCGCCTGCCAGCTTGGCCGCTTTTCCAGCTTCCTTGGCTCCCTTCTCGCCTTTAGCCTTTTTCTCTGAGACTGTAGATCCTGGGTCCTTATCTGGACGTTGTAACAGCTTTTTTGCGTGCACCTTCTCCAGCTTTGATTCCTTGTCGGCCCGCTTGGAGGATTTCCCAGAACCGTCTTTACCCTTGGTTGCCTTTTTGTCCTTGATGAATTGCACCAGAGGCGTAGTTGTCACCGTATCTTTCTTCTTCTCTTCCCCATCCACGGTGTCTACGGGAGCTGATTTCGCGATCGGCTGGGTCAGACTCTCCAGGAACGCAATGAAGTCTGAGTCCTGGTCAATCGTGCCCTGGCGAGCATCCTTGCGCACGCGGCTCCCGGGAGTCTTGGCGTAAGGTGCAAACTCCAATGTGGGAGGTCCAAGCAGTACAGGGTCGTGGGATGTTTGGCGAGCATCCTGGAAGGATGTCTGGCGCACTGTATCGGAGAAGGGTGTAATGCACTCGCTCGACACGACATGCACGTAGGCTCTGGCGGGACGGGATGGTTTGGCGGGACTATACAGACATCAGGATTCAATTCCGCAGTGATAACACCAAGACGGTGCGCCATACTCTTTCGACACTTTGCCCGGCTTGTACTGGAGCCAGTCCACCTTTCCACCCCCAACCGTCCATTCGTCTCCCAGAGCACTCTCTAGTTCGGATTGGGTCAGTCCCGGAGGTAAACGTCGGATCACGAGCTTCAGGCGTGGTGTAGGTGGCTTCGACGCTTTCTTCGCCGGAGCAGGCGAGGCCGCTTTCTGGGTGGCCGCGGCGGGGATCTGAAGCAGTCCCGCCGTGGGCTTCCCGGCGGCGGGCTGGGCCATAAAGGCGCAGGAGATGGATCGGTCGGTTGCGGGGGGTCACTTGAAGCGCCTGAAAAACGAAAAGGAATCAATAGCCGCAACTAGGCAAGACCGGGCTTGGAGTGGATGCTGGGTGTTGAAGGATGCAGTCCCGTTCGATCGCAAGCACCCCCGGTTCGCAACAGATCAAGCGGAATGTCGTGCTGAGTCAGCACTTCACAGACCCTGCCGCAAAAGAGAGGAGTGAAGCTACGAAGTGCAGGTTCTAGGTGATCTGGATACTGTATACATTCATTTGCTTTTTACACCCCAGGCAAACGGTTCAGGACTGTCCCGGAACTATCACCATAGGGAGCCATGATTTGGTCTCTTTTGGCTATGGGATGCAGGCCGATGTAGTTGAAGAGTCGTCCGAGACATGTATCTCGGGCTGGAGGATGAGCGCGCTGGATACCTCACTCCGCGCTTCAGGACGTGGATGCCGCCTCGATAGCCTTGTGCTTGTTCTTGTTCTTGCCCTTTGTGTAGACGCGCTGATCGTTCGGGTCGAACCCGCCTTTGCCCCAGTACGCCCACTCTTCCGTCTCGCGCATGTAATCCTCCGGCGTGAAAGAGGTGCCATCCGCCTTCTCCTTCTCCAGGAGCTCGAAGAAGCGTTCGTAGTTGATCCGAGTGTGCCATTTCCCGTCGACGTGGAAGCGGTTCGAGGCAATCAGTGCGCAGCAGCTATGCGCGTGCTCGGCTGCAATCCCGTAGTGCAGACCACGGCGCTCCAGCTCCGCGTTCAGTGCGACGACAAAGGTCGAGACCTCTTCATAGAATGGGACATTCTGCATGGTCAGACCCGCGCCGGCGCTTGTGCTGGTTCCACAGAACGTGACACCCTTGACCTCGACGAAACATGGCAGGGCCTTCTCCACCAGGTTGGCGTACCCTATCACTTCGTCATCCACGTTGAATCCCTTGACCAAGGTCAGTCGGAACACCGTGCGCTGGGCATTTCGCTTTTCCCGGAGAATGTCCAGGCAGCGCTGGAACCGCTCCCAAAAGTCACGGTGCAGCGGCCGATCGATCTTGCGAAGGCTCTCACGGTTGCTAGCGTCGATGGAGACATAAAGTTGCGTAACGCGGCTCAGCGTCTGCAGCTGATCGGGATGCTGGGCGTTGCACACTAGAAAACTGGAGATGCGCTCGGCGTGTAGCATGTCCAGGAATTCATTGATGTGAGGATAGAAGATGGGCTCGCCGACAAGACTGAGGGCGCAGTGTCGAATGCGCATCGCCTCTGCGAACCGCTCGGCGCGCACCCCGGGCACACCACGCATCATCTTGATTTTCTGGTAGTGGCCTTCCTTGATGCCCTTGAAGATTAGATCGGGCTTGTCCACTTGCCAACGCCAGGTGGTTCCCACCGGGTTCGTGCCGTGGCGCCAGCAGAAAATGCACTTATTGCTGCATGACAGCGACGGGGTCGCTTCCATGCACAGATGGGATCGAATGCCATAGAAAGAAAACTTGTAGCACGACCCTCGCCCCCGCAACGCCGACTTGGTCCAACGGCAGATCTTGACACCCGAATGGGACCCCACAATGGTATAACCTTGCTTCGTCAGCGAAGCGTATGTTGGTGATGTCTTTGGAACCATCTCCTTGGCGGTCGCTGCCGGTGCAACTGACTTGCCGGCTGTGGTGAAATCAACAGGAATAGGGGCACCTCCCTGGGCATCACCGCCCATCCGGATGTCTTCCAGATCCACCATAGTTGGAGTTTTTTCTTGATCCTCGTTGCCATTATCGAGATCCTCTTCATCACTTTCCGCGGCGTCTCCACTGCCCGGGACACCCTCACCGAGCCCGCCGTTCTCCAAGATGTCACATAGAATGTCCTTCAGTCCGCGAGACCACTCTTTCAGCGCCTGCTCTGCGTCACTCTTCACATCTCCCATTCCCAGAGGATATGCGCGCTTGCGCCCGGTGAGCTTGGCCATCCATCGGTCGATCTCTGTGGCTTGCGAGCAAAAGCCTTCTTCCTCGGTTGGCCATTCCTCTTTATCTCCAAATCCAAATACCGAATAGCCCGCGAGCTTGGACAGTGAGCCGGTGTCAATGCGGAAATCGTTGTGAGTTTCGTCCAAGTGGGTCAAGAACAGATTGATCACGCTGTCAATGTTGTAGGTGGGGATCAGGATGCAGTAAACGTAGCGGATGCCGGGGGAAGAAGCTGGCGGCTGGGGAGCCGAGGTGAAAAAATCGTCAAAGTCGATGTAGGCCAGATCCTGGATCTGGGGGGGCAGGATGCCACGCCCGCGGTCCTGGGGATCTGCTCGTTCTTGCGCCGCGGCACGGAGATCCTCTAGAAGCATGTGGGCATACCGCTCAGTCGTGGTTGTCAACGAGGCGTAAAAGATGATGGGCTGAATGAACGACACGGGGTGATTGTCTTGGTCTGATACGCGACGCCCGCCAATCGTCTTCGCGGGCTTCCTCCCTTGCACGCGCTTGGGGCCTGTTGCTGGCTTGATTGGTTTCTCGGAACGGGCCGCCTCAGATTGGATCTTCTCCTCGTACAGCGACTGTCTCCGGGGCGACGATGGGACGGAAACCGACGCGGGGGTCTTGGATCGGGACTGGGCTCTGCGATAGACATGGAAGACGAAGAGAGCAGCCAGCGTAATCAGCAAGGGTAGCCGATAAGCGTGCCAAACGGCCAGCCAGCTGGTGCCTTCCATGATTTCGTGAGTTGTTGAAGTGGGAGGCCTGAAGACTCCGTCGTTGGGTTAGGGTTCAGTCGAAGAAAAAAGTTTGGGGCGGGGCCCAATGGAGCGGAATGAACAGTCAGCAGCAACACGATCTGACTATGTCTGCATTTCATCGCATTTCATCCGACCGAGAAAGTACCAAAATAGCATCCATCAGACCCTGAGCTAGGATTCCTCTCTTCTTCCTGCTCGTGCAAAACGGCCTCACCCCCAAGTCGTCTCTCCCGAACGGGCCTATCACAAACGGCGCTAGGACCGCTGCCATGTCGTAGAGTTAGACACCCGACACTACAACTGCATTCTGAGCACAGACGGGTCACATAGTCTTCACGACGACACAGGCACTCAGCCGTGCAGATCCGGGGTTCTTCTTAGGGGCCGTCCATCTCCACTGCTGTTCCTGGCCAACCAACTACATACTAACCCTGTCAGCCTCGTCGAGGGGCCAAAACTTGGTTCATTGGAGATACGATGGAGCCAATGGGAGCAGACCTGGTATAGGGCATTCGTCGTGGCTTACACGCTAGCTGCGCCGTGCAAAAAATAAGCCAATTAACCAACGATGATGACGTTAGTATTTTGTATGTAGGGATTTGGGGGTCCAGCGTGTTGGAGATGAAACAGGGCGAAGCACGGATGGGCCCTGCGATGGTAACCCAATTAGGCAAAAATTCATGCCTCCGGTGCTATACCTCACGATGCCCTTTTTCGCCCAGCCCTACTACCTGAGAGTTCTGGATCTATTCTTGGATGCCGCCCCATTTTCCGACCGAGAACAGGATAATGATAAATACAGGGCTATGGGGACAGTTCAAGTTCTTTTCTCCCTGTCATCTCATTCACTCAGCTCGCCGAGACTTTATTTAACCCTACTTTTTTGGACTGCACAGCAACCGACATGGGCCACCAGGAGACCCCAAACATCTTCACTGGGTGCCATGCACTGGGCAAGTGGAATACTCCGTACGACTATGTCCCTTGGAAGGCTGCGGGCGTTGTTTTCGTTCTCTTCTTTGGTCTTTCGGGGGTTGTCCACATGATCCAGTTTTCCTGGAAACGGACATGGTGGTGCTCTGTGTTCACCATTGGATGTTTGGGTATGTTCATCTCGACTTTCACCCTCCCCGGACACAGAAGCTGATCATATTCATAGGGGAATTAATTGGCTGGGCAGCTCGACTCACGTCCGCACATTGCCCTTACAATTCGACCGCGTACCTGATTCAGATTTCCACCCTCATCATTTGTGAGCTCTACCATCTGCCCCTACCTGGCGAGTTGGAGACGAGTTATCGATCTTCCCTCGTAGTACCTAATCTCAATTCGAATTTGACCGAATAGCATGCTAACAATCTTCATTGATTCTTCTAGCCCCCGTCTTTTTCACCGCGGGCCTCTATATCCTCCTGGGTCGCTTGATCATGGTGGCTGGGAGGGAAAGTTCCTACCTCTCACCCAAGGCGTATCTCTGGATTTTCTGCGTCGCGGACTTGATCTCTCTGCTGATGCAGGCCGCCGGTGGTGGATTGGCTTCCATTGAGTCCAGCGCACGTAAATCAACGGCTCTCGGCTCTAACCTGATGCTGGCCGGTATCGTATTCCAGACGGCTTCCATTACCATCTTCGTCATTTGCGCTGTCGACTTCGTCCGTCGCACCTCGCGCCGCCACCTCGACCTGCATCGGAAGTCACTGAATCCTATGCTATACGCCATGTTCTTCTCGTTGACTTGCGTCTACATCCGGAGTATCTATCGTGTTGTTGAGCTGGCTCAGGGTTGGTCTGGTTTTCTGATCACCCACCAGGTCTACTTTGTGGTTCTTGATGGGATGATGATGGTGCTCGCTGTGGGAGTCTTCAACTTTGTTCATCCGGGATGGCTGCTCTCCCCCAAGAGCGAGTTCGCAATGCCCAAGAAGGTATCGACTGTCTCCTTGGATAGGTCTCCCAACGTATCTTACGCCACCAACCCAGCGTACCCACCGACTTTGAATCCTGCCTACCAGAGCCCGCAGTACCGGTTGACCCCGGTTCGGGACAATTGAGCACAAGGAACTCATTGAACAACAATAAAAACGATGACATTGGGTGTTTGGGATAGGCGCACGGCAGTTTCATGTTTTTCCATTCTGCTTTTCCAGAACGGCATCTTTTTGCTGTCTTTCTTCCGCCGCTTTGTGATGATTGGATCATGATAGATCTTGAATTCCATTTCTTATTTCCCCTGCACACGGTATTCAAAGTATGGAATCTACGGACGTATGTTGTATCGACAGAATAGGATCCAATGGAATGATCAAGGCCGATCAATCCGGTAAACCACTGGAGCCACATTGAGATAGGCCTCATATTCAACATCCTCCCCACAGTCAATATCATAATGGTAATGTCCTCCTTTCGAGTTCCCATCCTCTTCAAAGCAGTGCGTGTGTTCCATTCGAAGCTCCAGGTTGTCCGGATCGGCACTATGCAATACCGTTAAACAAACAACCGGTGCTGTGCAAACATGATACTTGAGCCATTCTTCTTCCACTTGCTTCCGATCTCGGAATGGTAACTGGTTCGGGGCTGGGAAGTCAGGCATAACATGAAAGTTGGCACTCCCGGATTTTAGCAAAAACGCCCCCCCAAGACTAATGGCCCGAGTGTCACCGTATGCATCGCGTAAGCTCGATCGGATGCAATCAGTGAAATTCTGCGGCCCAGTGCGCGCTCGAGCGGTAACTTTGATAACCGTCCCGGTGGCGCCATCCGACCCATATAGGTTCATCATTAGAGCGCAATTTGTGCTCGAGGTTTTGCCACATCTAATATCGCGGTTCCCGGACCGGTCTCGGGTAACTTCAACAACGCGAGTCCCATTCGTGACCGTGAGGGAAGCCGGGTCGTCGAAGTTTGGTGAAAAGCCGTCCTTCTGCTCCCAGGCAATATTCGGTGCCAATTCCGCGTTCTGGCCTATATCCTGAAACGGCGCGGCCCCCGCTCCGAGGATGAACCCTTGGCTCGGTGACATCCGCATCTTATCCGCCAGAGATAGCAGAGAGTATTTGGCTCGCAGGTTTGGGGTCGGAAACAAATTTTGACGACCGCCAACATCTCCAATGCATGGATTGCCCGACAGGCCCGGTGCAGCCAGTCCAAAAGGCGGTTGGCGCAGGTCAGGACATTGCACGGCTTCCGCCTTTGCAAACACGAAATTCTGTCGGAGACCGTGTTCTATGACGTGTGACAATTCTTCCAGAGGCGGGCAATCGCGGTGGTAGGCGGTAACGATCATTCTGCTATCTTCCGGGCAGGGTTGTAGATTACATGAATCGGGCTCGGGGATTGTGCCGAGGCCGCGGCACGGGCCTCTTATACCGGCCCCTCGTCTTCGCGCCGGACATTCTGCTACGATTCACACGGGTATTATAGTGTGACTCGTAATTCGACCAGTTCTTCTAGATCTGTCGTCGAAGGCCGTGGCTCAGTCATTTCTGTTCTGGACCTCGAAGGCCGTTCACTGTTTACCCACCCCGTCTCTCTCGCTGTCCTCAACCCCAACAATCACACGCTCGCATTCCATCACCCTCCATGGCGGCCTGGGACGACAAGGATGTCCTGGTCGATCGTCGTGTCTATGAGGAGCCTCGTCTGCGCACGTACCATGTTGCTCCCATGCATGAAAAAGTCCAAGCTTTCAACATCCGACCGAGCTTACGGCACGTGCTCCTGGCCACGATGCTGATCATGGCCATGGTGTTCTGCTGGCCCGGGGGCCACCGGCATCCCATCGCGGAACTACCCATTGAGCAGCGCGTGCACAAGATCCTCTCGGGGACGCCACTGATCGGTAAGCCGCGCGGCGTTCTCGCTCGCAAGACATAAAGCCTGACTTGCCACAGACGGTCATGACGATCTTCCAATCATAATTCGGGCACTCTTCAAAAACCACATCTATGGGGATAATTTCACTTCGCTGTTCGTAAATGGCACCATGCCCTTACACGTGGATCTCCCTCGCCTGAAGCAAGGCATGGTCGGGGGGACCTTCTGGAGCGTGTACGTCCCTTGCCCGAAGGACTGGTCGGATTTTTCGGATGAGAACTATGCAGGAAGTATGTATTTCTTTGTGATCGTTCTTGAACTCGGTACTTATAATGTTTAACAGGTGTCCGAGAGACCATGGAGCAGGTGGACGTGATGTCGCGTGTCCAGCGAGCTTACCCTCATGTCTTCTCTGCACCGCCCAACGGTACGACCGCCATGAGTGCGTTTCAAGACGGTAAGGTCATCTCGCCGCTTGGAATCGAGGGCTTACATTCTATCGGAAACTCACTGGCCCACTTGCGCATCTTTTACGAGCTGGGCGTCTCCTACGCGACCCTCACGCACAACTGCCACAACATATACGCCGATGCCGCCGTCGTGGAGCTTCCACAGGGTGGTGCGAAAGTGGCTAAACCTCACTGGCACGGAGTCAGCGATGCAGGTCAGAAACTTGTTTCTGAAATGAATCGCATCGGCATGATCGTCGATCTGGCGCATGTTAGTGTCGACACGATGCGCGATGTGCTGGGCGCGGGCAAGACTGAATGGCCGGGTAGTCGGGCCCCGGTGATCTTCAGCCACAGCTCTGCGTATGCAATCTGCCCGCACCCGCGCAACGTGCCCGATGACATTCTGGCTCTGGTTCGAGAGAGAAATTCGCTGGTCATGGTCAACTTCTCGCCGAGCTTTATCTCGTGTACCGCATCCAATAGTACTGATGGTTTGCCGGAGGATGATCCCGCCAACGCCACTTTGGAACGGGTTGTAGACCACATCATCCACATCGGCACCGTGGCTGGCTTTGACCACGTCGGGCTGGGCAGTGATTTTGACGGCATTCCGACTGTCCCACAGGGGCTCGAGGACGTGTCCAAGTTCCCGAACCTGATCGCCGAGCTGTTGCAACGAGGCATCAGTGACGAGGATGCAGCCAAGGTGGCCGGAGGGAATCTACTTCGCGTGTGGAAGGAGGTGGATCGGGTGGCGCTGGAGATGCAGGCCGCCGACGACTCGCCGGCCGAGGATTGAAACCATGCGATATGATGGTTTTGGTTGGACATATCATGTGTCAGTCGCATGAGACATGACACGATCGATTCGCGAGCTATATTGTTATGCTACTATCGTAGGTTCTCAGCAATGCATCGCGACTAAAATGGTCACATTGTCCGGGGTTGCAGCGCCCCAAAAAGCTCAAACGCGCGGAGGATGTTAGGAGCTTGGTGGCCGATACAAGCCAGTGGGAATTTGTACGGGCCTTGTCCTGGAGTCAGCGAAAGCCGAACATCATCCTCTACAGCCCACTCGAAGGCCTGATGCTCCGATGCCTCCATCCGGACGAGCATGTCCTCGTACGGCACAGCCTTCGACTGATGCATTGCCTCGTGCACCTCGACGATGAACGTATATTTGGCGATTCGTTCCTTGGTGCCATCACTCCGGCGTGTATGCAGCCAACTATCCACCGCAACCAGTTCGACGATCCGCGAAACGTGTAGGCCACTCTCCTCTAATACTTCCCGTACCACACCGTCTAGCAAGGTCGCGTCAATCTCAGGCTCGTAGGCGCCTCCAGGGCCCTCCCAGCAGCCGCCCATGGAGTCCGTACGCGCGCGTTGCAGGAGAAGAATGTGCGGCGTGTGGTCGGCATCTTGGCGCGAGCAGGTGGAGAATGTGTAGGCGCCAACGCCGAAACTATCGAATTCAGGTCGAGCTGTGGTAAAGGCTGCCAAGGGCTGCTTGAAGTACTCAAGATGTGGAGCGACCGTGTAGGAGTCCATGGCGAGTTTTGATGACCGGACTGGAGATGGAGTGTGGTTGGTTTTTCTTTCCGTATTTTAGGCTCCCCGCAGCGACTGTGAGCGGGCTAGCCACTAATCCACCGTTTGCGACTGCTGTCCTGACTACTGCATCTCCGATGCGGTCTTCCGATCTGACTTCGGAAGAAGGCACGCAGGCCAAGGGTCTCGTCGTGCACGGGCATCGTCGGAAGTGGTCGCCCCCAAGTCCTTACCCTCTGAAGGTGGGGTTGCGGGGCATGGTCGGGGTATTGAGACGCACGGCCAATGGCACGGCGGTCGCCCCCCGGAATCCCGATAGTTTACGAGCCGATAAGATCGCCTTCGGATTAGGCCTCGGAAGTAAACTCTCTTCGTTTATTTAAGGCATCGGGATGGTCCTGGGGTAAACCCTCAAGTTCGAGCCAGTGTACCGTCTCAAGCCGTGTTTGGAATATCCTTTGTCGTTACCATGCCAGGCGCTCTTCCCACAACCGAAGGCCAGGTCGATGTGCTCATTGTCGGAGCTGGTCCCGCGGGCCTCATGCTGGCCAACTGGCTGAGTCGTACCGGACTCAGTACTCGCATTGTCGATAAGCGTGGCACTAAGGTGCGTGTCCATGGATAGTACAAATAAACTACAAGTCCCTAACCACACGCCAACAGATCTTCAACGGCCAGGCGGATGGCTTGCAATGCCGCACCCTGGAGATCTTCGACTCGTTTGACTTTGCCCATCGGGTCTGGCGCGAGTCGAACCACATGCTCGAGATCTGTCTCTGGAACCCCGATGAGAACGGGCAGATCCGCCGCTCGGACCGTATCCCCGATACTATCCCCGGCATCAGTCGTTTTCAGCAGGTCGTGCTGCATCAGGGTCGTATTGAACGGTTTTTCCTCGATTCGATCAAAAAGCACAGTGACATTGACGTTGAGCGCGGTGTGCTGCCCACGGCCTTTGACTTTGATGACAGCAAAGCTGCCGACTTCAACGACTACCCTATTACCGTCACTCTCCGCACGCTGTCCGAAGAGGACGCCATGCCTCAGCAGCAGTATCAGCACCAGAAGACGGCCGACGGCCAGTCCATTGCCAGCGATGGACTCTTTCGAAGCAATTTAACTGCCGATGATACTGATGACCTCGTCCGCGCAGCAGAGACCAATGCCCGTGCTGACCAGGTTGAGTCTGTCAAAGCCAAATTTCTCGTCGGCTGTGACGGTGCACACTCGTGGGTGCGCCAGCAACTCGGTTTCAAGTTAGAAGGCGACTCGACAGACTATATCTGGGGCGTATTGGATATCATCCCCGTCACTGACTTCCCGGATATTCGACAGCGCTGTGCTATCCACTCCGCCAGTGCTGGCAGCGTCATGGTTATTCCGCGCGAGAACAAGTTAGTGCGTCTGTACATCCAACTACAGGCGACAGAGCATGCTCAAGGTGGCGGCAAAGCCGACCGGTCGCGGATTACTCCGGACATGATTCTGCAGTCCGCACAGCGTATTTTGCACCCGTACAAACTGACCTACTCCTACTGCGATTGGTGGACAGCGTACCAGATTGGCCAGCGAGTGGGCGACCAGTTTTCGCTGCACGAGCGCGTGTTTTTAGCCGGTGATGCCGTCCACACGCATTCACCAAAGGCTGGCCAAGGAATGAATGTCAGCATGCAAGACAGTACGTGTGCTCTTAATCAATAATTACAGCAGTGTACTAACCTTGGTCGTAGCATACAACTTGGGATGGAAGCTTGCGCATGTATTGAAAGGGTACAGCGAAGGATCTCTTCTTAAAACCTATCAGTCCGAGAGAAGACGAATCGCTCGGGACCTCATCGAATTTGATCACCGCTTCTCCAGACTGTTTTCGGGCCGGCCAGCGAAGGATGTTATGGATGAAGAAGGAGTCAGCATGGAAGAATTCAAGAACGCGTTTGAGAAGGGCAATGAGTTTGCCAGCGGAATTGGTTAGTGTTCTAATCAGTGATTCCTGTTAAATACTGACAAGGTGACGCGCAGCGGTCAACTACGGCGCCAGCGTGATCGTTGCAAAAGAAGGTGACAGCGCAGAACAAGGTGACGGCACAGATGTGAGGACCCAGGAATCTCACCGGGTAGTTAGCAAGCCACAATTGGCGACAGCAATTCCTGTCGGCAAGCGAATGCCCAGTTTTAAGGTGCTCAATCAATCGGACGCCCGGCCGTGGCACTTGCAGGAACTACTGAAGAGCAACGGCCGCTGGAGGATCATTGTGTTCGCCGGCCAGCTAACAGCTCCACAAAATATGCAGCGTATGAAACAGCTAGGGGCACGACTCGGGGCGCCGAGTTCGTTTCTGCATCAATACACGCCGGCCGGCCAGCCGATTGACAGCGTGATCGAAATTTTGACCATACATGCCGGTCCACGTACGAGCTTAGAGCTGCTGGACTTGCCAGAGGCTTTCCACCCGTACAGTGAACAGCAGGGTTGGGATTATTGGAAGGTATTTGTGGATGATCAATCGTACCATGAGGGGCATGGCCAAGCTTATATGAATTATGGCATTGATCCCAGTCGTGGTGCTAGTCTCATCATTCGACCGGATCAATATGTCAGCTGGGTAGGAGAAGTGGATGATTATGATGAGATGGCACGGTTCTTCTCCGGTTTTATGAAGCCGCAGACTGCTGGAAAAGAGGTTGATGCCGCCTGAGATGGCTATTACGGACGACGTGTTGGGCGTTTGCTCATGATGATAGGATCGATAAATAAGGCGCTGATTTTGAATATATAAATGGAATCTATAAGGATACTCCGCCTCACTCCGTCTCAGATATGCAAAACGTAGATCAGCCTTTGGACAGAAAGCATCAGAACAAGCCTGGAATGCCATCAAAGTCTGCTACCAAGCGAGCTGGATGCTCGATAGTCATTCCCTTTGGAACGGAATGAGTTTAAGAATCTCTGGTTGAGTTCTGGCAGCGACCAACCTACGTTTGACGTTTCAAGAATCCGGCGAAAAATTTCCCAATCTCGAGATACTCGCCGAGGTTCACCACGGCAGAGACGTCTGGCATTCAAAGTCAGCGGATATCAATAGGAGAACAGAGTAAAACCACTGACATTGATCTGGGCGAACGATAACAATGGCTCCTTCTTTTGGATCAATGCCTAAGAAGTCGTAGGCATGACCATGTGTCAGGTTGTAGGCCTCATCATCATAGAAGATCTTGTGCAAGTCTGGCAAGCAGCGTTAGCAGTGTATCTGGCGTTGAACATATAGATACTAACCTCTAGTCTGATTCTTGCCTGACACCGGGTAGAAACACTCAGGAATCTGCTCGAGCTCAACATCGTGGCGCTTTCCATGGCCCACCAGAATGGTCTCAATCAGGCTGTCCGCATGGGCAGACTGAGGCGTAAAGGAATGAATAGGCCCATCAAGGGAATCCAGATATTTTCCGAGCTGTTTGGCTGATTAGTTAATTCTGTAGACATGATCCAGCGACATAACCTACCGCATTCAGCTTTTCTTGGCTCGCCGGAACGGAAAGGTCGCCCCCAAACACTATCACACGCCAACGGCCATCAGATTTGAGGGACTGCATGAGTTGCATGGGCTTGGAGTCGCAGAATCGGACGATCTGTGCGCTGGGCAGGCGCATGCCAACGACGACATTTGAAGCGAGTTGGGTCAATTCCAACGCTGCCGTGATGGGCGAGACATCATACTTGGCTGTCAAGCCTGCAGTATATTTGCCTGACTTGGTAAATCCTTCCTGGAACTCGGCCGGGGTGGCCTTCTTTCCAGATGAGCTGGACGAAAATAGTTTCGAAAAGTAGCGGTCAAAGTTGATCAGGTCAATGGCAACCTTCTCGCGCTCCAGAACATACGTCTTCAAAATTTCGGGGACCGCCAGCCCCGTCAGTACCTCACCTAGCTTCCAACCAATATTATATCCATCTTGTAGACTGACATTCATTCCTTGGCCGGCCTTGGGGGAGTGGGTGTGGCAGGCATCCCCAGCGAGGAAGACGCGGTGATTTTTGTGGAAGAAGTCGGCATGCCGTTGGCCGATGGCGTACGCCGACCACCACACGGTCTCAACAAAGTCCACTTTGTACGGGTGGAAGATACTTTGCGCTTGTCGCTGCAAATTCTCTAGCTTGACGTCCTTGGGGTTGGTCCCCGGAGGCAACTCGATGTAGAATCGAGTCAGATTGTTGCTCTCACCCTCACGTGGAATGACCAAGATATTGCCCGCCGCTGATCGGATGGTGGACTTCTTGCGGATGTCAGGGAAGTCTGTTCGCGGCACCATGTCCATGACGCCCCAGACGGCATCGCTGCTGTCCCCGATCATCCTGTAGCCAAGGGCTTTGCGAACAATGCTGTGAGCCCCATCGCAGGCCTATAATAGAATTAGCGAGAACTGTCAGATTTCGGGTACAAACTCACCAGGGCATACTTGGCCGCGAAGGTTTGATTGACCCCATCCTTCTCCGCCGTCACCGTCACCGGGTGGGCATCATGATCCGCCACAGAGGCGCTGTCCACCTCGACGTTGGTTACGTTGTACCCGTAGTCAATATCCTGGTCATTATATTTGCGCATGAGACCAATTAGGAGCGCATTCATGCGCGCCTGGTTCAGAATGACATGAGGCTGGTGCGACAGCCCGGGCTTCACGTCGGCGGCGCGTCCAGTGCGCTTGATTATCCCCGAGCCCTCGTCGGCCCAGAAACTCACCTCCAGAACGTGATATGCATCGCGCAGCAGTTCTTCGCCGACGCCAAAACTCTCGAAGATTTCCACAGTGCGGCACTGTACGCCGTCTGCCTGTCCCATCTTCATCGGACCGTCGCGGCGCTCGAGGACCTTGCATTTGACGCCGTAGCGTGCTAGCCAGGTCGCCGCGCAGAGACCCGCCGAGCCACTCCCGCAAATGACTACGTCAACTTGTTCCATCTTGCGATTGCAGTTTATGCGTGCCGAAAAGGCCCCCGAGCCCCCCCCCATCACTAAGTACTTGAGCCAGCACGGGATCAACTCCGAGGGCGTCGTCCTCTGGGCGAATGGGCGGGAATCATTCTTCTCCACTGCGTCTTTGTCATCTCGGCAAGCTGTTTCCTGCTCACTGCCGATCACCCATTCCTCGGGTTGTGCTCCGGGGTCTTCTAGATCATATCCTTGGTCACTTCTATCATGGAACTCGGGTCAGGTCATCTGCAAAACAATGCATGGAGGTCATTATATTTGGTCTAGAATCATTACAGAAATGCATCACCCCCTCTCCCCCGTCCCGAACGCCAGCGCCGGTTATAAAGCTCGTGGCATCATGTTTACAAAAAGTACTCACTGCGGCCGGGTCGTGAGGTCGGCACATGTCGCTGATCATCCCCGACGGCGCTAAACAGCTTGAAGGCGGGCTTCAGATTCTCGTCGATCTCGCAGACCGACGCCAGGTTCCCACACCGATAGCAATAGTTCGGTGCGCTCCAGACGGTGACGACGTTTTGGTTGGAGAAATGGTACTTGTACCCCTCATTGACCAGCTGGTGTGCGCGAGCAATCAGGGAGAGATCGTTGACATGGCAGAATTCGTCGGCCACCCGGTCACCAAATAGCCAGCCTAGGATGACGGTCAGTCGACACAGTGATAATCAAAGCTCAGTCGGTCTCACCTGCACCCCGTGGGCTGACAGCCCAGGTCTCGACATCGTCCGGATCGGACCAAACCAGATCGCAGAAGGCTCCCTCATGGGGAATCTCCTGGGCGCGAGCCACCACCCGGACTTGATCCAGCGTGCGGATCTCGGGGCTCAGCCCTCCGTGAACACACAAGACTTTGCCGTCGATAATAGCCCCCAGCGTCATGAAGTCAAAGACCTGACAGCAGGCCTTCCAGACCGAAGCACTTCCGTACTTCTGGAAACATTCCTCGTAGAACCCATATACCTGCGTAATCTGTCGAGACTCGTGGTTGCCGCGAACTAACGTGACTCGATCAGGATACCTGCAAGAGCTCCGGTCAACCTGACTATCTTGTCAAACACACTCGAAAGGCACCTACTTTGCCTTCAGACACAGTAATAGTGTCAAAGTCTCTAGACTGAAATATCCGCGATCCACATAATCCCCTAGAAAAACAAAGTTGCGATTGAGCCGGACATCCTCGGACCCTGCAGGCGATCGACTGCGAGCATCGTTGGAACCTGTCTCGTCGTCGTCGTCATCCTCGTGCGAGCTGTCGCTGGGCCCGCGGAGCTTTTTCCGGATCTTAGGGTCGGTGATGGTAGAAGGGGGCTCGAGGTCGGCGGAGGTGATGATCGAGGGGGCAGTCTTGGGGGCGTCGAGCTCGGTGCCATCGGGCATGCCGCCCGAGACCCGGAAGAGTTCGAGCAGATCGTAGAACTGACCGTGAATGTCGCCGCAGACGGTGACGGGGGTTGAGACGGGCTGGATGTTGGATTCTAGGCGGCGTCAATAAACCAGGACAGACGATACTGGGAGAACGGGGCGCGTACCCTCCATCATGTACTCCTTGACCATCTCACACAGCTGCTTCATGTGCGGTTCGGACAGGTACTTGCAGTCCTTGGCTGCCTCCAGCCATTCCTCGGGGCCAGCATTGCGTTTCAGCTTGGCGGGACCCGGCGACGGGACCTTGCTGTCAACCATGATGACGATGGTGATTGAGAGAAGGGAAGAAGAACAAGGGAATTCGTTGTTCCCCGCAAGGAAGGGACCAGCGGATGATGACATAAGCACACCTGTAGCTTGCTAACTCGACCATCCATCCCATCCCATCTATTTCTCGCATCTCTACTCTACTCTGCTCTACTTTACCTGCTCTACCCCCGGTTGCGAAAAAACCACAGTTTCCGTGCATCCTCCGCCGACATCTTCGCCTTCTTCGACTCCACAAAATGCTGGAACAGCCTTTCGTGCTTGGCTTGTGCCTTGTCAAAGTCCACGTGTGGTGGCACCCACCCGCCGTCATTCGACTGCAGCATCTGATGCGTGTACTCGCCTAACTTGAGCCAGTCCTGGTACTCGCGCAGCTGGACCTCGTGCCGTGCGATTTCCTCGTCTGTAAACTGGTACGGACACCGACCAGGAAGACCCAGCCGGTTCCACTGTTGTTGAATGCGGATGAGGCTGTCGCGCAGCGGTACGATCCCATCACGGTAGGTGCATGGGCACCCAACAAAGAGCTGTCGGATGGAGACATCCGTCCCGGTCAGGGTGAGGTACGACTCCAGGTGGCTCTTCACCAACGCCGCCTCGTAGCATTTGGTGCGCATGGCTTGCTCCTGCCGCTGGGCCTGCTCCTGGTCGTGCGGTTTGGCCTCTCGGTCGTACGTGGGCCGCAGCTCGGGATTGGCCATCCCCGTCTGGTATCCTTCAGGTGGGTTGAGGAAGAGCGGCCACCGCACCTGCGTGAACCGCGGCATGATGCTGGTGAACTGCCAGTCAATTACCCCCTCGATCACCGTCGGATCCTCATTGGACACGAAGATGTTGCCCGGATGGAAGTCGGGATGACACAATATACCCTGCGAGTGGCACCGCAGCGTGCGAGACTCGGCCAGAATGGGGATCACCTCCGTCGCTCGCTCCAGCATATGGATATGCTCCTCGGGCGCACCGTAATGCGGCCCACGACCTGCGTACGAAGTCTTGTAGTTGCGGACCTGCAAGATGCCCTGCTGCGCCAGCGATCGCCCTAAATCGGGTAAGGTCCTCCCTGGATGCTAACGGTCAGCTATCCGCAGTGGTTCGGAGTGGGGAGGAAGGCTGACAAGGGCCCGAGTGCTGCGAGTACTCTTCCGGATCTGCGGCAAACCCCCCCGGCCAGGAGCCATGATATAGTGGGCCGAGGCAGTAGTCATCGTCAACTGCGATCGTCCGATTGGGATCTTCCTTCAGTGACGGCGGCAGTGCGTGGCGCAGGAACAATGCACCGTACCCTGGGAACTGAATAGTGGCCAGGCTACTTTCCAGCTGGGCAAAGCCTCGAATCAACTGCACCCGGTCGGACTCGGACACAGTATCCCAGACATGGGTCAGCTGCTGCCCAGGACTTTTTTCCAACACCACGTACTCCGAGCGCACGGGATTTGATGGATCTGCACTCCATGCCAATACTGTGGATACGGGACTACGCGAGCGAGCTTTCACTAGCACGAATATCAGCGGATGATCTGGGATGGGGGAGCCCGGCCCGGCCTTACCAAACTGTAGAACCGCGACCTCGGATGCGGTGCCATATTCGCGTGGCACGATATTGCCACAGGGGATCTTCGCAATGACTTCGCGTCCGTTCTCTGCGGTCATCATCAATGCCTTGTTGTATCCGCCTTCTCTCTTGTCGATCTTGACAATGGGCGACCGCACAGTGGCTAGCGCCGCCACCATTTGACAGAGGGCATCGATATCGAAAGTTGAGTAGCGCTTGGCCTGTTCGTAGTCCTCGTTGACCAGGAATCGGCCATGATTATACCGAAACAGCTCCTGCGGCGGGATATCTTTGCCTTGGGAAACCGTTGAGATGATCATAGCTCGAATCTCGGATAGTTAGGGCTACTTACCGTGCGCTTGAATGGTCAATCCGCGTCGGGCAGGAGCTCGCGTGCGTATGTGCACGGAGGCCCAGCATAACCTGCGCAGCCGAACCATTGTGTTTCAAGTCCTGTCGGCGTTCCCAATAATGGACGGCGCCCCGTAGACAGAGAGATGGGAATGGTGGGACGTCACTCTGATGCCAGGATGGCGCCAGGACAGCAATAAAAACCATCAAACATATTAATCATTTCGCTATGGAACCGATTTATCTACAAGTATATATAGCCCAATGCAAGCGACTTAGCCATCAACCTTGCCCAGGAACTCTGTCACCACGTCCGCAAATGCCTCGGGCTGCTCGACCATGGGGAGATGGCCAGCCTGGTCAATGATCTTGAGCTCGGCGCCGCCACGCAGGTCAGCAGCCATCTTTTGCATGGTCTGCGGGAGGGCTCCGTCGTTGGCGCCCGCTACAAACAGACCGGGAACGGTGGCAGAAGCCATGCGCTCACGGATATCATAGGCGCACAGCGCCTGCACGCTGTGCGCGAAGCCCCTGAGGCTGTTGGTGCGCACGGCTTCTTTGACCGGGGCGAGCACCTCCGGTTGAGTCTTGTATGACTCCGGGACGAACCAGCGTCGCGTCGTCACCTCCGCCAGATTCTCACCTACAATGGGCTCCTTCGTGGACGGATCCGTGGCGCCCTCCTGCTCACACATGGCAACGCGGTCTCCCCAGGCCTTGCGGTTGGACTCCGGGGCGGACGAGTTGGTGTCGCAGGCAATAAAGGCCGCAACGCGGGACGGGTAGAGGAGAGAGGTATTAAGCACAGTAACACCACCCAGGCTGACCCCGATCAGGCGCGCAGCCTTGGGCGGCACCCGCAGGGCATCCAGGAGTGTGGCCAAATCGGAGGCTAGTAGGTCGATGTTGACCGGCTGCTCGCCACTTGGTGAGCGGCGGCCTCGTGTCAGATAGCGCAAGACTCGGTAACGCTGGTTCTGCTTTTGGGCGAAGAAGGCATCGACAAAGCGGTCCCAGATGTTCCAGTTGACTAGAATAGAGTTGCTGAGCACCACCACGGGGGCATTGGGGTCGGTGGTGCCCTCCAACCGGTAGGGGAGCTCGACACCATCAGCTGTAGTGACAAACGACTCCAGGGCGGGCCGCGAAGGTGAGGGAATGGTGTGAGTTTTTCCGTCGTTGGAAGTCCAGGGCCCAACAACGTCCGCCCTGGCCAACGAGCACAGCTCGCGCGGAGCTGGGCCGAAAGTGTAGTACCACTGATACACGCGGCGCTTCTTGGATGTCACGACGTCACCCATGAGACGCTGACCCCACGGAGTGTTCATGGCCGCCTTGTGCGCCGGGCCACCCAGGCCGTTGACGGGCGCATACTCGTGCAGCGCGAGCGACTCGCGCGGGGCACCCGACTCAATGGCGGCGGTCACGAAGCGACGGCTGCGACGCCATCCGGGAACTTTGGAGAGCATCTCGTAGTGTTCCTCGCGGTACCAGCGTTCCAGCTCGGCCTGCTTCGCTGGGTCGGGGTGCGTGGCAATGGTGACGGCAACCAACACGCTGCCGTGGGTCTCGGCATCGACATCGGCTTGGAACTCGAGCGGGCGGAAGTCTGGGTGATGACGCTCATCGGCGAGGTCGTACAGCTTGCGCCCGACATCAATCTGGGCCATGGTCTTCTTCTCGCGCTCGGTCTTGATCACATCGGTGCGCAGCGACAGATAGGTCTCGCGGGTCAACTCGTCCATGTTGGTGATGTCGTACAGCGCCACGTACTCGGGCTGGAGGCCGTCGGTCGCGCGGAAGCGGAAACCGTTGGTGATGAAGGGAAGACGCAGTCGCAGCGGGCCATGCTCATTGTTGTACCAGTCGTGGAATTGGGTGTCTGGCAGCGACGCTTGGGGCTGCATCGTCACCCAGAGGAGGCCGGATGAGGGCATTTTGAAAAGGCGGGTTTGTGTTATGAAGTAGACGGGCTAGAAAGGATAACTGGGTAGTGAAAGAAGAAGTAATGTCATAACCATAAAGAGAAGGCGAGGTCAAGTCAGGTATAGCTCCAAGTCGAGCGGAAAATCGCCGGGGGAAGATACCGGGGGAAAGACATCGGCTACCAACTGCCGATGACTGATGGATACTCGGTACCGGGGATGGACACATCCCGAGCAGAAGAATGTATAGTTATACTGCAAGCAAATAATTATATTGGACGGAAGGGATTTTATAATCATTATTTCTTAATCTATCAGTGAATCTAGTCATACCAGATCGCGTTCATGCCAAAGCCCTGCTCCGGAATGTCTACACGCGCCACCCGGGCCAGCTTCTCATCGCGCCATCGATACATCTCCACGAAGCCGAGCTGGTCATCACAGAGCGCCAGCCACTCGTCGCTGAAGTCGCAAGGGCTGACGGCGTTGGAGTGTCCGCCACTGGTCGAGGTCGGGTTGATGAACAACTGCTTTTCGATCTCGCCGCTTGGGCCTAGCTTGAACGCGGTGATGTAGCCCGTCACGTCGAAGTGGTTCGACCGGGTAGTGGCGAACAAATATTCCCCGCTGTGTGTGGTGAAGGTCACGTCGCCGCGATACTTGTTGCGTGGGGGGAGGCCTGGACGATTATCAGCAAGACAAGAGGAGATAGCAGTATGGGACGCACCGGAGGGCAGAAGCGGGTAGGTGATGTGCGTAAACACTGGCTTGTGGGTGCGCTCGTCGATCACGTAGACGGCCAGACGGTTGCCTGCCTCCATCAGCGCATACAGGTATTTGCCGCTGCGGTGCATCTCGACCCAGCGCGGGTGGTCACCGGGCGAGGGAGCCTCGAGGCAGTCGAAAAGATCCAGCTGGCCGGTCTGGGCATCCTTCTTGTGCGTCCAGATCTTGTTGGCCTGCAGGTCCGCCGAATACAGGTAGGTCTCGGTCGGATCGAACACCATGCCGTGGATACCCGTGTTGGGCTCGTACTCGTAGTTCTGGACGTTGCTGTCCAGCGCGCCGTCCGGCTTCACCGAGAAGACATTGCCGTATCCGGCATGCTTGTAGAAGGGGTTGCCGTACACGTTATACGGCGGCTTGTGGGCGGCCAGCACGAAGATGGCACGCGTGTTGGTCTCACTGCTGGCGGCCTGGGCTGTAGACCCGACCAATGCGTCAGCGACCGAACATGAGAGGGAGTCTGGGGTAACGAACGGTGACCGGCGACCGGGTGCGACACTTGATGCACGATCTCGGTCGGGCCGTGAACAGCAAAGCTGTTCCACTTCTTCATGGCGGCACCATAGATGGCCTTCTTATCGTGTGAGAAGGTCATCCACGAGATGGGCTCGGCCTCGGGAATGTCGGTCTTCTTGACCAGGTCGAGCGTGAGGGCCTGATCATCGAATTGCACGGTGTAGATGCGCCCCGGGGCGGTCCAGGTGCCCACCATCAAATGGTGTTTCATATTTGCGATGGACGCGTGGGAGAAGCCACGGGAATAATCACGATAACGAGAGCAGATAAGCAAAGGCCGTAAAGCCGGGGGGAGCATGTCAAGAAGAACATGTTGGACTGAGGGAGAGCAAAGACGTGGGGCAACCCAGTACGTACAGTACAAGATGTACCGGCAGCTCGGGGCGGCAGAACCGGAGAAGCGAAGAGCCGGAGAAGATTCCGAGCGACTCTCCCGCTGGCGGACGAACCCTAACCACGTGATCAAGTGGAAGCAAGTAGAGAGACAAGCATGTCATATTCCTGGGACACTCGGGAGCTAATTACAGGCACTGCGAGTAGTAGGAATTCTGCTCCTGGCAGGTATACGGGCTGGCACACGTCGTCGCCCCCGTCCAGCCAATGCCACCACACTGACCCCAGTGAGCGGCCCCGGTGCTGCTCGAACCGGCCGAAGTGGTGGTAGTAGTAGTAGTAGTAGACTTGGTAGTGGTGGTAGTGGCGGTGGTGGTCGTTGTCGAGCTGCCCGGGAAGTAAGCCGAAAGGACGTCTAGGTAGTAGGTATAAGCAGTCCCAGAGGGCGGCTCCATCGAAAAGATGTAGTCCGCCCACCAGGGACCCGCAGACCACCAGGATGCCCCGAGCCAGACATTGCCGTTTTCCTGCAAATAGTCTAGCATCCCGGTCACGGCGCTCTGACAGACCGAGTTAGCACCACCGGCGAATTCACCCAAGAACCCGAGTTTCCCATTTTGTTGCAACCATTGTGTGGCATCCTCTATGCGATTTTGGCCGATGGTAGTATTGACGCAGACATCAGACGTGCCCGACCCATCTGAGTCGAGATACTGGTGCATTTCGTAGACGATCTTGTTCTGGGGGTCGGTCAGGCTGACCAGGTTGGTGTTGATTGACGTCCATGTCCAAGCACCGCTCCAGGAGTTGCCCTCTACAAAAATATACTGCGAGGTAGCACCGGCGGCGCGAATAGCGTTAATGGCGGCCTGATTGAGGTTAAGGACCAGCGTCTGGTCCTCCGTGTTGAACTCATTGTCTGCATAGGTCAGTTTTAATGGTCCAAGGAGAAAGAATAGTACATACTGGTGTCGAAGACGGTCTTGTCATTCGATGCGAATTGCCTCGCCACTGTGGTCCAAAACGCTGCAAAGTCATTTGTGGAGTTGATGATGTTGCCGTAGCTGATATCTCGGTGAGCGAAGCTTCCGTATAATTATTGGGGCCTTAAACTCACTATCGCCCGTAGTTGTGAGGGTCAATGATGGCGTACGCACCGGTGGATGTGATAAACTCCACCGTCTGGGGTTGATCAGCACGGTTTGAATTCAAGGTGGGAACTAACGTACGCTGACCAGGCCGGCCAGATAGGTCTGGTTCGGACTTCCTGTCATCTCGGTGGGTACCAATCGCTCCATCAAGAACGGGACGCGAAAGATGTTCATGCCGGCATTACGCAGGGTCTGGATACCTGCAGTATCTGGCCAAATGTAGTCGGTCCCTAGCGCGCCGGGGATATTCTCGCTGCCAAACTCCCCCCCAGATTCACTGGAGCCAAACCCTAGGTAGATTAGTTAACTCCATTACAGCCATCATGGTTGTGCATGCACGTACAGACAAAGGACGAGGACCGTTTGGAGTGGCTCCGGGGCGCTGCGAGCGCCAGACTGGCGGCACTGGCCACAAGTAGCGGAGTATATCTCATGGTAATGAAGATGAAGATGAGTAGCCAGAAGTTTGAGAGAGTTGATATACAAGAAAAGTTGATCTCCGTGCAACTTATACACCTCCTTTGAGGGCTTCAGGTCAAGTTTTCGGAGCTGTTGTGCGGTGTCCCTTTTCTCCACGGCATTGCAACCGCTTCAAATCTTCCGGTTGAAGCAAATGTCCTTGTTTTTGGAAGAATTGCAGGTCTTGGTTATACCGGCAGGTCTTTCGGACCGTCTGCCGTTTGATTGTTGAGTCGTCAGGAACGGTCTTTGGGGAAATGGACCACTGATGCGCGAACAGAATGTGACACGCAAAGTGACATGAGCTATATTGGGCACGGAATTTAGAGTCCGATGGAGGTGAAACATCGAGATGAGCGAGGAAGCGCAGGAGGCGTTGCCAGCACATGCGTAGACATAAACAGATGCAGAAAACGACTGACATGGAGGATAATCCGGACCCAAAGGGGAAGAGGTGCACTGTCTAGAGGCCATCATTACAGTTTTTCAAGCGACCAGGGTATATCCCTGTCTCTAGCGACATTTGTCAGGCCCCCATGTTCGTTCATCCCGCGACTGCCCGTTTCCACGCGGGACCTGAGACAAGAACAGGAATGATCACCAGCTTTGTTCAACTGAACTGCTTTAAACCACCAGGGTCTGTAAGGTTCGTCAGCAGATCATCAGGGGTAAAGAGCTTGGCCCTCCAAAGCATCCGCAACGGCCTTGCCGTTGAGATCATTCTCCTCTTCATGTACTCCAGGTGTGGCGCGAAATTACTATATGCGTCATTCTGCAACCCCGCGAAGGCACTTTCCACTCAATAAGCTTGGAACCAGGTTTTGTGCCGAGGCTAGGCACTGGTAGTGTTAGCTAACCGGACGCGATGGAATCTGCGTGCAGTAGTCGGGGAAACCTCCGCGTGGCGCTGACATGCATGGTGGAGGATGAACAAAGTATTGCAGGGCCGCGCCACAGGAGTTGGGGAGTTACATGGCGGCGCTTAGCGCTGACAAGGACCTGGAGCCTGCAGAAACGAACCGGGTGAACATAGATAGTATCGTACAGCATGGGCTACCAGCATTAGCCATTGGAATCCATGATAAACGGATCTACAGCAGGCTGAATCAGCCGTAGGATTGTCGGCAAATAGATCCGGATCAAGGTTTCTCAAGAAATTGCTTCGATTCAACAACTAATCAACTAACGAGAGTTTCGATACATCAATTCATCTCATCTGTCAACATATCCCCGTTGCTTCTCTCCGCCATTGGTCTCTTCTGAACTACGCCGTCTACAGGCACTGCGAGTAGTAAGAATTTTGCTCCTGGCAAGTGTACGGGCTGACGCAGGTGGTTGCGCCAGTCCATCCAATGCCACCGCATTGAGCGTAGTGAGCGGCCCCGGTACTGCTAGAACCAGTGGTAGTAGTAACAGTAGTAGTAGACTTGGTGGTGGTGGTACCGCTGGACTTGGTGGTCGTGGTGGTTGACCCGGAGCCAGAGGAGCCAGAACTGAAGGTGGAGCCAATCGGACCAACCTTGATGTTCGAGTAGATGACATAGGCGTTGGGGCTATCGCTCTCGACAGTGGCAGGGACACCCGAAGAGATGTCACAAGTACCGCGAGCAGCACCGGGCGTAGTCGACGTATCATTCGTCGGGTAAATGCTGTCAAGCCAGAGCATGTCGGCATAGTAATCATCCCAGAGACTCATGACCAAGACCATGCCGTCCGCCAGACCAGCGCTCATGCCTGCGAGTCCTCCATGCAGACTGAACGAATCCTCGCCGCCAAAAGCGGCCTTCTGGGCCGTGCAGAACTCGGTAGTGATGGAATTGCCGCTCACACCGCTGACAGTGGACTCCGACTGGGGAATAACTACGCCATTTTGGACATAGAATCGCTTGATCTCAGACAGGGTACCAGAGGACGTTCCGTCATCGGTAATGAACTGAGTCACCACAGTGAAGACGGACGTAGTATCGACAATCTCGCTCGGGCCGTAGAAGGATTGGTTGCCCATGCGGTACGGATTGAAATCACAGCCATCAGGATCGCAAGTGCCACCATAGCGGTCGGTGCTATATGTACCACCGCAGGCGTTGTCGTCGCACTTGACCTGACTGGGGGTATCGCAGGGGTGGGGAGTGACGGCATTCGAGATCGAGTTGGCCTCCCAAATGTCCATTTCGGCACAGCAGGAGCCGAACTCACCCAGGCCTGTGTTGGCGTTGTTGCTCGACGGAGTCCAACCCGCGGAGTTCGCTTCACCGTCGATGAACTTGAGGTCGCGCGGGCACTGCGAGTCGCAGTATCCGGTGCCGTATTTGGCGCCGGCCTTGTTGGTGGGGAATCGCGACATACCACCGTCGGTATCCATGTCCACAAAGTAGAGGGCCCCATTCAGACCGCAAGGCAGTTGGGAGACGTCAACGTCAAACGTGAACTCCTGGTTCAGCAGCTGGAAGGTCTGGTAGGTGGTGGTGTCCTCCATCAGGTACAGACGAGAGCCGACATTCTTGTTCGACGACTGCGTGACAAAGTCCAGGCGCAGGGAGTCGCCGCTGGTGGTGACGCCATAGGTACTCGAGTAGTCGGCACCGTCCAGCGCGCAATTGGCGGCACAGGTCACGTCGTCTGGGCAGAGCGTGGCATCCCACGTATTACCCGTGTAGCAATTGGTGCTGCTATTGACCGAGTGGACCCAGCGCCAGTTGGCATCGATCACCACGGAGCCGGTCTGAGACGTGCAGCTGCCTCCGCTGGTGCACCTCGACCAGGTCAAGGACGGGTGAGTCTCGGCAGTCAAAGTGCCTGCCTGCTGGGCGTTGACGGTCGCCAACAAGGCGGAGAAAAGAAGAGCATTCTTGTAAATGCGGTATGAGATTGCGGCGGCCATGGCAGCGAGTGTGCTGCTACTAGAGCCAACGAGAGTCCAAGGGGATTGCTGAGTTGATAAGTGACGGGATTCAATGGCCGTTCGGGAGGTCTTTTTATATTGTTTCGACGCGATGAAGATATCCAAGTCCCTCTCGACGGCTCCACGGACCGCATGGCCGTGTTGCAAAGATCATAGAGCAACTTCCCCATGGAGAAGAGGATGCAGAGTACTCCGGGGACACGGAGTAGAGTCCTCGAGAGTCCGTGAAGGATCCGTGCTGTTCTGCAGCCAGGACCCCTGCCTGATGATGCCTTGGCATGTTGGTAATCTAGGCCTCCCCGCACCGCCAGCCCCAAGGGGTGGCGGTTAAATGACCCGCGTCAACATGAGACCGTCATGGGGGAGAGATAATGAGGCCATTATAGCCGAATGCAACGAGCAGATAAGCCCGTGGCGAACTGGTCCGGGGGTGAAAGCCTCAGCCAGGAAGAGGTGTAGTGGATGTATTGTCGTTGTTCATACCACGTTGGGCGATGTTGTACAGTAGAAGAAACTCAATGAAGTGGATCGAAGGAGCCTCGACTATTGGCTGACTCACCCCCCGGACCAGAAAAGGTTGTTCGTTCTTTCTTGCTTTCCTTTCCTTCTTCGTCACACACACTTCGAACGTTGTCACCAGGGATCCCCTTGACTACTGGCCATTCAACATGCCCCCCAGCTTCGTTCTCACCATCTCAAGCCCCGATCGCCCGGGTATCGTGCACGCGGTCACCGCTTTCCTGGTCCAGCACAACCTCAATATCGTTGACTCATCGCAATTCGGCGACCCGAGCTCCCAGCGCTTTTTTATGCGCGTGCACGTCGTGCCCGCTTCCGAGGATGCCATTGTCGAGGTCGAGCAGCTGCGCTCGGCCTTTGAGGCCACGGCGCAGTCGTTTTCCATGGACTTTGACATCCACCCGGCCTCGAAGAAGCCTCGCGTGCTGATCATGGTCTCCAAGATCGGCCACTGTCTCAACGACCTGCTCTTCCGCCAGTCCACCGGCCAGCTGAACATTGAGGTGCCGCTGATTATCTCGAACCACCCCGACTTCGCTACACTTGCTGCCGCCTACAACATTCCCTTCCAACACCTTCCCGTCACCGCCGACACCAAGCCGCAGCAGGAAGCTCAGATTCTGGAATTGGTCAAACAGTACAATGTTGATCTGATCGTGCTGGCGCGCTACATGCAGGTGCTATCGCCAACGTTGTGCCAGGCCATGTCCGGCCGCATCATCAATATCCACCACAGCTTCCTGCCCTCTTTCAAGGGCGCCAAGCCCTACCATCAGGCCTACGACCGCGGTGTTAAGATCATTGGTGCCACCGCCCATTTCGTGACCAGCGACCTGGATGAAGGCCCCATTATCGAGCAGAATGTTGTGCGGGTCAATCACGCCATGAGTCCCAAGGAGCTGACGCACGCTGGAAGCAACGTCGAGAGCAACGTGTTGGCCACCGCGGTCAAGTACGTGACGGAGCACCGGGTGCTGCTCAACGGACACAAGACTGTTGTCTTCAACTAGTCTGGACATGAGTCTCGCATCTGCATTGGTATATGTTTCAGCGACACCATTTCCTGATACGCCTCTACGGTTGATCTAAACCAAAAAAAAAAAAAAACCAAACCAAATCAAATCAAAAGCAAAAGGATCGTTGGAGCAGTCGTGGAAGACAAAAACAAAATAGATTTTGATTTGGCGCGTTTGTCGTTTTATCCATTCATTCTTGACCAGGACGACAGCGAGAAGACGAGTCCATGATATAGATACAATGATGATATGAGAAGAATTTCCCCGCCCCCTGTGGTAGTTCTAGTTTCTTCTGTCGGCAAGGCCAGTAACAATCCACCGTCGAGGCTTTGCTTCTCCGATCGGAATGGTGGAGCCGTGGGTTCCGTCAACTTTCCACCTCTTCACACGCCGACAAAATGGAGACCCTTGCGCCTCCACCAACTCTCACGCATCTCTTTACCTTGCGATGCGCAGTTGATCCGCCTATGGAGATCGGGCATGGTCCCTTTGGCCGACGTCGCTGCGTCCCGATCATGTCAGGCTCGGTGCGTGGCAAGTACTTGAACGGCAAGGTCGTGCCGGGAGGGGCGGATTTCATGTAAGAGACTCAAGGGATGTCCTCGAAAAAGCTTTTTTCTCATGTTCGACAGGATCGTGGAGGAGGACCAGACGACGCATGTCAACACCAACTATGTCATCCAGAGCGATGACGGCGCGTTCCTCTACATCCGGTAGGCGCCCCCGAAAGGGCGACGTGGGTGTCTTGAGTGGCGGGCTAACTTCATCTCCCCAGCACCGAAGGCACTCGTGCTGGTCCGCCCGAGGTGCTGCGCGCACTGATGGAGGGCGGGCCCGTGGATCCCAGCCAGTACTGGTTCCATTTGCACGTCAAGATCGAGACGGGCCACGAGAAGTACCGCTGGATGAACGACCGAGTGATTGTCGGCCGGGCCACTAGGGCCCAGGGTGAGGTTGCCTACGACGCATACTTTCTGGAAAACAGTCCTTGAGTCGTGAAATCGTCGACATCCAACATTATCGGATTTATACATAGTATTGCGCTAGATAGTTATACAAAGGATATAGAAAGAAGCCTCATTGCGCATGAAGCCGCTGGAGTAGCACCTCGGCCAGATTGACACGCCGACCCTGGCTCACCTCTTGCTGAGCCAAGATCTGATCGGCCACATCGTTGGCCCACGCGTATTCCGAGTGGAAGTCGCGCAAATCGAACAAGCGCTGTCGCAGCCACGTCCGTTGGTCCACATCGTCGGTCTCAATGACAGCCATTAGCAACGGCCAATGCAGTCGACGCAAAAGTTTCGGGTCCGACGCATATTGCTTGCGGGCAATGTCCACGATGCCAGTCGTGGATTGCCGATGAATGGAAGTGGGCCCACTGTCCACGCACAGGAGCCGGTGGTGGAGGAGGATCTGGGCGTAGAAAGTGCAAACGGCCATATAGATGGTGTTGAGCGTGCGTCGGGCGGAGACGGCCCCGGCAAATTTGGCCGTGATGAAGAGATCGGAGTATTTCTGGGCGGTGTTAGCCAGGCTGCGGCTGCCTTGTTTTGTTCAGACACACTTACCTCCCGCGAGGCAACGATCTCCCGGAAGATGGAGTCGGAGGTATCCGCGCTGTCAGAACCAGCATCCACGAGGGCCCGCCACGTCTGATAGCGCAGACAGAAGCCGACGTGCAACAGCTCGAGCGCCCGATAATTCTCGATGTCATCCAACACCTCCTGGTCGGGATACTGTTCGCCCCAGAAGCATCGTCCCCAGAGACGAGCACACCGGTGGAGATGATCTGGACTCAAAGCTGGATTCCCCGATTGCATCACATAGTCGTACAAGGACTCGGTCAAGCCCATGGGCCGGCAGCTGGCATCGATATACCTAGTGAACATGAGCGAATTATTCCTGAAACAGTTTATAGGGATATACTGACAGAATCCAGAGAAGGAACTGTTCTGGAATAAAGGAGACATTGGTGACGGCTCCGTCGGCTGGATCGCCGCGTTCCGAGGATAAGAACACATCATTCACATCTTTGATGTGGAACAGCTGAGGATGTGATTCCAGGAGGGAGCGGACCCCATGCAGATGAAGCTGGAGATGGCGGACTGAATGGCCAAACTGCCACTCGTATGTGATCATGAGAAACATGGTCGCAAAGATCATCTCCAGCTCGGCCAAGGAAACCTGTCGCCGCGGCGTCTCAAGCAGTTGGCGGAATTCTTTGACGGCCAGGCTGTAGTGATATCGACCGTGATCATCCGCAGTCGGCCGTCCCGGCGATCGCACGACCAGCCCACTCCGATGCATGTCACTGGCAGACAGCGCCAGAATCATCCGCATGATCACCTTGTTGGTGGCAGCGGGGCCCTGGTATAGAAAGCAAAAACTGCTCCAATTCCATCCCTTCATGTAGTAATATACAATGGACGAAGATGGAAAGTACTGGAAATATTTCTGGTCATGTTCGGTGAGGGTCAGGGAGTTGGCGCAAGCGAGCTCGGGCGCCGTCAACGCCGGGTAAAGAGGAGGGGGTATTTGGGCCGGGGGTGCGACCGGCGGGTAGAAGGGGGTGACCTGCATCTCAATAGGAGTCGTGCAGCCGGTAAAGGAAATGGGCGACAGGCCATTCAAGAAGACGTCCGGCTGGAAATCGCCCACGTCGACCGGGACGAAATCGTCTGTTTCGGCGAACGGCCATGCTGCGAGATCGGGGGCACGAGGTGCTGCCGGTTGGAGATTGCGGATTTGCGCATTCCGGCCACGCTTCACGGGCACTCCCCACTCACAGCCGAGACGTAAATTGAGGCAGCGACGACAGACAGGACGTTCTTCGTCGCATTTTACTTTGCGTCGGCGGCAGGTGCTGCAGCCTGAAGGGGGTGGAGTGGCGGGTCAGTCGGGGAGTTGGGTCGCGGGAGGGTCATTTGGGGGGAAGGGAATGGTGGTTTCCCCGGGTGTTCGCACTCACCCTTCTTCGAGCGAGGGGCGTTCCTTCCGGACATGAAGATCCAATTCCCCCACCACTTCGTCAACACGGATAGATTTTTCAGCGCATCAGGGGGGCGATGACGGAGGAAAGCAGTGACCGAGGTAGAGGTAGAGGCAGAGGTAGAGAGAGAGAGCGAAAGGAAAGCCGAGATAGGTGAATCATGGACCGATAAGATGTGGGGGTTGAGGATGCCTGGGGCAGCCATCTTTCTACATCAGGTAATCGCTGGAGGTAGTTCTCTAGTTACACAACCCTAACTGAGTTCCTATCGTATGCCTCGTATCAATCTTCCCGCGCGATCTCCTCCTGCCACTGCTGCTGAGCGGTCTGGAAGAGCGCATCGTCCGTGACCATGTCCCATCCGATCAGGGCGAGTGATTTGCCCACCAGGATGGCCTCTCCATGCGCCTCATCGGTGCCCGCGGCCGCGGCGAACGAGGGATGATGGGGGAAGGTGTTCTCGGACGTGGGAATGCCGAACATGGTGTGAAGTGTCGGGGTCACGTAGCTGACATTTCCTGGAGCATCCAAGAGTCAGCCAGATCATTCTCTCTCGTTCATTCATTCATACCGATGTCAGAGGATCCAGTCAGGACTTTCTCGTGGCGCTTCAGCACCTTCCGTCCATACCGTCCCATGTGGATCTGATACCGCTCGCAGAGCATGTCGTTCAACCGAACGTCCGTGTAGAGCTCTTCCTCCGAAATCTCGACCTTGCATCCCGTCGCCAGCGCGCCCGCCTCGATGCAGTTTCGCACCTTGGTGATCAGGGTATTGAGCCCCTTGAGGGTCGGGCTCCGGACCTGCCAGTAAGCCTTAGTGTATGCAGGAATAACGTTCGCCACTTTGGGGGTGTCGGTGAAAGCGCAGTGGATGCGCTGATCCGGCAGGAGCTGCTGCCGCAACACCGCGACGTTATTGTATGAGCTGACCAAGGCATCCAGCGCGTTAATTCCTTCCCAGGGATTCCCCCCAGCATGAGCATTCTTGCCCGTGAATTCGCAATTGATTTGCTTGCGAGCGTTCATCAGGGTTCCCGCAATGCCATCAGAAGGCTCTTGTCCCGGGAAGAGTGTTTTGGGACCGGAATGGCTGCCATGAGGGTTAGAATATCATGAATCCATGGCTTCAACCGATCGATCTAACAACGTACGCCATAAGAGAGATATCCACTCCTTTGTAAGCCCCCGCGTCAATGAGCTTTGCTTTACCACCCCCGTTCTCCTCGGCGGGAGTCCCTAGCAGTTGTGTTCGCCCGGGAATGCCATACTTCTTCAAAGTGAAGGACAAGGCGAGGAAGGCCGCAATGGAGCTAGTGGCGATGAGATTATGGCCACACGCATGCCCGATTCCTGGAAGGGCGTCATATTCGGCGTTGAAGTTGATCAACCGTCCCCCAGATCCGCTCAAGGCTTCAAAAGACGTGTCAAGGCCGTATGCATGTCGGGTCACCGTGAATCCTTGCTCTTCGAGGAAATCGCAGATTGTATCGTGAGCCCGATGTTCCTGGTACGCAAGCTCTGGGTTCGACCATATCTAATACATGAGCATAGCTATGCGTCAGCCACGAAAAAAAAAGCTGAGGCCATTAAGAAATTACCTCACGGTTCAGCTCTCGAAGCGATGTGTGCAGTGATTTCAGAGATGCATCTACGGCAGCTTGGACGTCGTCAACCTGGGGAGCAATCGTCGAGATAGTCATGATCGTCTTGAGACTCTGCGCAGGGCGAACGAGGTTGCGACTATAGGTCTTGCGTGTGGTTCATGCGGCAGAAGGGCCATATTTAATCGACTCAGACGGGCTGGGCGGCCTACACTGCCGCGGCCGCCGAGACATGCCATGCGGCGATATCCATTGGTATGATGAATCATATCCAATCCTATAAATTCACCCGTCCGCGTGGCGTTTGCCGACGATGGTCCACAAAGTGAAGGGGCCTGTGATAGCGGAACGGCAAGAACCCGGGGCATGCCTGATTATCACTGGGCCTCGGCAGATCACTACGCGACGCAGTCAATCATATCTTCGACGGGTCTTGCTCCGCACGATCCCATATGTGGGGTAGATGGAGGGCGTTGCTAATGATAATCGGCCCTCTTTCATCATTCGGGGACGTTGTCTGTGCTGATAGGCAAGGTGGATTGCCGAGAGGAACAATCTGGGGGTGGTTGCCGACGGCCCCCGCGCATTGGCTGGACTGCCGATCGCTGAGCCCTAATCTCGCTCCATTCAGAAACAACATTGAGTTGGACCTGCTGCAAACGAGAGCTCTGGATAAGGTAGTCGGTAGTTGACGGCGTCTCTAATTGTTCCTGATTGCCGATATTTGGACCCGCCTATCCTTGAGAGGCGACTTATCTGCGGGCTATCGCAACTATTCCGCTATGGGCACAGACCGGGGTCTTCCTCAGAAATGATATAATGGACGAGATCAACTTTAAACACATAAATCCCCCGCTCCTCGGTAGCTACCCTGAGGAAATTGGTTCGTGTTTTCTTAAGATTTTTACTTGACCGTACGCTTTTCTATTTTCTTCCAAAATACCATGGAGAAACAACAGTCACCCCCCGAGGCGAAGGCCTCTGATGTGGGCAAACTGGGAGTGGAGACCTCTACGGCACGGGATGTCGACTTTGGCCAGGTCCTCGAGGTCGAATCCACCCCTGAACTGCGAAGAAAAGTGCTACTCAAACTCGATCTCTTGTAAGTTCTGCCCGATTCTGGACACGGGAAACTGTGGCTCTGACTCGTGCACACAGGCTCATTCCTCTAATGGGGATCTGTTACATGTTGCAGTACATGGACAAGCTAGCCTTAAGCCAAGCAACACTATTCAACATGCGCCAGGACTTGGTATGATGCCCTTGGGTTAGAGACTGGTCTATGAGCGGGTGCTTATGAAATGATTTCCACTGCAGGGTCTGCGTGGTGACCAATATTCATGGTCCTCCGCAGTCTTTTATTTTGGGTATCTCGCCTGGAGCTGGCCTAGCTCCTACCTCATTGTCCGGCTTCCATTAGGCAAATATTTGGCCGTTGCTGTCTTTCTCTGGGGTGGCATTTTGATGTGCCACGCGGCTTGCAAGTCATTTGGAGGACTGATGACAGCCAGGTTCTTCCTAGGAGTAGGTGAGGCATCTATTGCTCCTGGATTCGCTCTCATCACGGGAATGTTCTATAAGAGAGAAGAGCAGCCGGCGAGACAAGCCGCGTGGTTTATTGGGAACTCCTTTGCCAACGTTATTGGTGGCGTCATCACGTACGGGATCGGGAAGATCCAAACTAACGGGGTCAATAGCTGGCAGTTGATATTCCTCATCCTAGGTGCTATTACCGCTGCATACGCATTATTGTTATTTGCCTTCTTGCCAGATTCACCTGCAACGGCCGTCTTCCTAAGAAAGACCGAGAAAGCGATTGCAGTTCAGCGAACCCTTGAAAATAAGACTGGCGTTATGGACGCGGGCAAGTTCAAGTGGGACCAAGTTCGAATGGCTCTTAAGGATCCTCAGACTTGGTTTCTAGTGCTTTATACGCTATGTGTGAACTTTTGTAATGGTGGCATTACTAGCTTCGCTGCCATCATCATCACGGGCTTCGGCTTCTCTACCTTCAACGCGCTCTTAGTCCAGATGCCCATCGGAGGTGCGCAGCTAGTATTCCTCGTTCTCACTTCGGGAGTCGCAACTTTCGTCCGCTCCACGCGAATACTAATGATGATTCTAAACACGGCGGTTTCAATGACGGGTATGATTATGATCTGGAAGCTAGATGATGACAACCGCGCGGGCAAGATGACTGGCCTCTGCTTTGGAGCGGTCTTTGCTGCGAACATCCCTCTGGCCCTCAGTCTTATCACCTCCAACGTCGCGGGATTCACGAAGAAGAGTGTTGTCAGCGCACTGGTGTTTATCGCCTATTGTGTTGGCAACATTGTTGGGCCGCAGTTTTTCCTTGCGTCTGAGGATCCTCATTACCCCGTGAGTGTGCTTCTTTTACTAAAAACCAAAGTTTTAGTTGCTGATTGAACTGCAGACTGGTATCAAAGCTTCCATGTCTGGTCTCATCTTAGGCATCTTTTTCCTCATCTGCCTATATGTCTACTATATCTGGGAGAACGGACGCCGAGACCGATTGTACGGCTCACCACTACAACTGACAGGGACGGAAGAATTGCACGACGAGCTGTCTAGCAAAACAGATCGAGAGATCGAGAGTTTCCGATATGTATATTAAAGCTCGTTGTTGAATTGAAAACATGGTCTATGCGATACTAGCCCTGGAGGAGAATTGTGCTTTCTATTAGTGTTCCTTGGATTTTCTTCGCTTGTACCGGGTGCCGTGGCACACTAGCAGGTACTTGGCAAAGAAATCCTCTGCAAAATCGTCGAAGGGCTCGTAGGCAGCACCCAATTGATATGCCGCCGCAATTCCAGATATGCAGGCAATTTCATGCATGTTCTGCAGTGCAGTCTTAGCTCAGCTTCTAGAATTTGGATCTGATAGGACTTACCACCATTGTCCAACTTCCAGCGTACAAAGTTCGGTAAGTTCCATTGATCAACATCATTCCTGGAACGACACGTAGGTAGTGTTGCCACCGATGGCCAAACTGATGCCACCATTTCCGAGCTATCACCTTTGACACATCGATATCATTCCATGTCCACAGACTCTGCTGTTGGTCATCCAAGAAAATTGTTTGGAAGACATGTCGGCTCTGAGGGAGAGGGGGCTGGTCCATTCCCAGTGTCTCGCGGAATTGGTGTTGATAGTTCGTGCAGTCAAACCCCATTTCAATCTTTTCTGGATCAGATGGGAAGGAATGGATGAAATACATGGGCCGAAATCCTTGCCAGCCATCCTTTTGGCTAAGCGGTTGCTGCTCTGCAACGGCGACCTGCTTCTTCTGTGTTTCGGAGGTGGGCGAAGCACATAGATCAGGCGAGTACTGTGACTCGAAAATTTGTTGAAAATATTTTGAGTCTGAATGAGTGATGGTGAGGTCGTTGTAAAATTTCACCCCTCCAAGGACGTACTTCTCTTTCCAGGTGGCGTGTCGATCCAGCAGTTTCTTGGCTTCATCCGCCGGGCAGCATAGGACGAGGTGATCGTACATCTCGGTGTTCGCCTGACCACGGCAACAATCATCATGGAATTGCGTCCTCAGCAACGCACCTTTCTTACCTCTCTCCAATATCTCAATCTTGCAGTTGAATCGCATTTCGACTCCTTTGGATTTTAGGTCTTCCGCCCAGTCACGGTAAAAGTTTCCCAGATTCGGGAATGTGTACATGATTGGGAGGTTAGGCAGAAGCGTATCTGGGTCATAGTCCCACAGTTTCATCTGTGGATCGTTAAATAGGCGCTCCAGCAGCACACTCGAGACGTTTGGGGTCTGGTTACCCGTCCCTAGAAACAGAGCCAGCAAGGGCAACACCATTTTGTTGCTAAAATCATCACTGAATCGGAATATCCGCAAGATAGCCTTGACAGGTAGGATGCCAAGGATTGGCATCAAATACTTGATGCACTTCAACACGCGTCCGAACTTCTTGATTTCACTGGAGAGCTGTTCGACCAGCGGACTGGGAAATACATTTGTCCAGAAGCTATCACGCCCTTTGCCAAAGGAAACCTGTAGCTTCACTGGCTGTGGCTCGTAACCATACCGGCGAAAGAAACGGAATGTGTGTCGAAATATGGAGGAACCGCCCTGGACACCATCATTCAGCCACTCGGCCCCATGCTGAGTTGCATCCAATGGGATCGAGGTTGCTTGGCCTCCTGTACGAGACTCGATATCGAACATTGTGACCGCAAATTGGTTGGGGTGGTTCGCCAGAGTAGCTGCACATGACTGCGGAATTTAATTTAGTGCTGGGCCTCAAGACACTGGCGGACGAGACTTTACCATGCCAGCTGCGCCAGCTCCGATGATTGCCACTTTCTGTGCCCGGTCAGCCATTGCTGCGATGTACGTGGCTCACAACGTCGAGGCTGGAAATAAACTCTTTTAAATCGAATTCTTGATGTCATGTTCTGCGCTTGCGATGGTGATGTCAGACACAGCCGTTGGCAGCGATGAGCGAATCACAGGTCCCGCCCGCAACCCTAATTTAGATCTCCGATGCGGGTGAGAATGTACACAACAAATAGCAAAGTACCTGTCTTATCTCCATTTCCGTCTTTGGGATTAGGCAGAGGGTATAGATTCAGTCAGTCTCCTGAACAAAGGAAGAGAACATAGATAGATGCACAGACTAGATATATATATATATATATACCTGCTGTGTTCTGGGCACAACCTTGAGCCCTTTCCACAGGTACAATAACCGAGTCTTCAATTACACGGCCCATATTCTGAATATTCTAGAGCAAATGGTTAGCCCGCATCCTTGACGTTGGCACCCAAATATTTGTTACAATTGAGAAATCAAATCACCAATTGAAGAGCGATGAAACGGTTACATTCGCAGTTGTCCATCACCAAGCACACCGCATCGCTTGATTTCGTTAATGGCGCGTCGATCGCCATGGTAGAGTGTTGGCTACTTGTCAGACTGTAATTTTTGAATGGCCTGTCGTTAGAGGCACATACATGCATTATTATTACCAGCTTCCCTTAATTAGTGCACCGGTATGTATTGTCTTGTATCGCTAAATATCTGGTGCTAAGAGTCAATCAGCGACTCACTTCTAGGTGGTTATGTTTATCTTGGCTTGCAATCGGCTGTTTTTGTGTAAAGCGTTGTAGATCTGTTGAGGTGATTCAATTGGTCACCGTGTTGCGCCGGTCTACGACTAGAAACCCAGTGCAAAAATCGGGATCCTGCCAAGATGAGCGCCGGTCGTCATTATCACGAGGCCAGAAGATACGACAGTAATCGGCTTATTGGTCGTGATGTTAACGGCCCAGGATGAGAACATGGAGGGAGAGGTGGCTCATGCGACTACCCTCCACATGTCCAGATGATAATGGTCCCGTTGGACGGAGACAAATGGTAGCCCGTCCTTTGCTCCCCTGGAGACTAGTGCGCAAGTACGATTTGTGCGGTGTGAACGAGATGGTATGCATTCTTGTGCTAGACTCTCATACGCCACCGCAGGCGGATTCGGATATTCCTGCGCACTCCACGGCTGTGGCAGACATGCTGACCATTTTAGTCTCTAATATTATGATGAAGAACTCCCTGGGACTTCGTGAGGAAACGGCTTGCGCGCCCATATTCTCCGTCTGCAGCACCAGTCAGTCAAGATATTCATTTGTCAGGTTGGGATCTGGGGCACTGACGCGTTTTGATAGGTATGGAAGCGGGGGTTTTTGAGCTCATTACGGATCTGGGCGACAAAAGCTTGGACCTTCTCCATGCTCCAAGGTTCCGGTGCACCAAACTTGGTGAGCAACCACATACACCAGCCCTCTAAGCCCGTCATCCAATGTTCTAGGTTGATGGCGCCGGCTTCTTTGTACTGCCGGTTTTTAGCCCACGGCCCAATAGGCCATTTGTAAACCTTTTCATGGACATCGACGAAGCCTGCGTTACAGATGCGCGCTGGCATCGTATCAAGGATATCGCAGGGTCGGCCACAGCGTTCACCACAGCCCATCATCGAAGAGCCCCATTCATTGAGAACATTATCTGGAGGTAGACTGCCGTCATCGCACTTAATGACCGGACTAGCCTCTAGCTGTTCGATCCAGCCACCTGGGCGCAAATTTCTATTCGAGAAAGGTCAGATATCAGACACGAAAGAAGACGGTCTAGGTCGTACTCATAGCACTGCTTGTATACACGGTCCCATTCCTGGGGTTCAAAAGAACTGATCATGATGCGCATGTGGATCAGATCAAATTGCTCATGCCACGTCCACTCTTGCAGCACGTCGTCAACCTCTAAAATACAGTTTGGAGGCATCCACGACACTGGGGGTGGAAAAAGATCAACCCCACGAACAATGGCTACAAACGGTCAGTTGCATAATATCACAAGTGGGAGGGATAGGAAACGGACCACTGGGAAACATATCGGCAACATCGCTACGTGGATAGGGTCAGCAGAATCAATGAGCAACAAGTAAAGATGAACGCACATGGCCCAGGTGGCTTTGCCCGTGCCGATGTCAAGAATCCGCTGCGGCGAACTGCCAATGGGTGACCGGAAGAAGGGGTTTTCCCGGTCGTCAGAGTCCATGACAAGGGCGAGAAGATGCCTACCAGGGTAAGCTAGGAACAAGAGGGCGGAGAAAGAGCATTGGGACATACCCAGCTTCGTAGGAATCAAACATCTGATCGTCAGAGGGAATGCTGTTTTGATGCAATGAGCTCGCCGGTCCATCCGCGGCGGGGCCTACTCACATATACTCATTATTGCGCAGGCTTTGGTACCTGTGGTTTTTGTCCAAGTCAGTTTAGTGTTCATCCCGGGCCGGATCCAGTCGGGAGCTTCACCGTCTGCCATTTTCCATTACCCCTCGGTAGATAGATGACTTTACCGAGGTGGTTTCCCTGAACCGCAAAAACAGCTGAAGCGTTAGATGGAGAAAAACGCAAGACGACAACCAGCCGCATGAAATACGTACGACTGCCAGTCATTAGGATCATAGTCGCTATCGCTGTTGTCGAGAGCGGCATCAAGAGCCGGATCCTGAGAACATATGATCAGCCAGGGTCCGCGCGGGGACAGGTCGATGCACACGTACCGCAACGAGCGGCTCATCTGCCATGGCGATAATTGTCGGCGAAGTAAATGATAATGATGATAGCGTGAAGGTCACGGAAAAAAAAACCCCCCCCCCTCCAGAGGCGTGAAGACAATAATGTATTAGTTAAGCCGGAGTGAGTTAAACTAGTTAAAAAACGGCCCCAGTCATCCATCCCACTGGTACCGGCGCTGATTTGGCAATTGAGCACGCGTGCCCCGCAAATTACGCTCCTGGCCCAAGGGGGAAGTCAAGGGATTCTCGCCTGGAAAGTGCCGGAAGACAGGAAAGGGCGAGTAACCAATTTACAGCTAGTGGTCCTCCGGACGAACTCCGTCCCCCTGGGATCGAGGGTGGATCGCCGCCAGGAATATTCGCAGTGGTTTTGGACATCGTCGTGGTAACTAGCTCAGGGCCGAGAACGGGCCACAACGGAACCCCCCTTGGCACTGCGACGATTCATGCCGACCTTCTCGAACACGCTTTTCACTACTCGTAGCTACCAATACGGAAAACTAATCTACCAGGGCGATCCGGGGATTTCCAACCAGCAGGCTCACTGCCTGCCGACGCCTATAAGTTCTGCGTCGACAGATCAGCTGTTCCCAAGTACAGTACCGTAAGGCGAGCAAAAGTGACGAGCGAATCAGAAAGAAGTTTCCGAGAGCAGGCACGGCCACTCCACTCCCGATCCATGCTGTCGGTGCCAGCTGTGGTCGCCGCAGGATGGAAATACGGAGGACGGACAAGCTGGATACATAGGATAGTTGCTCAGAACACTGGTCCTCGCCTGCCTCTGATCAGCAGGACAATGACGATAATAATTCCTCGAAATAACTAATGAAGTGCTGCTCGGATGGTGTTACTACGATTATTTCGTGCAGAAACAGGGATCAGCATTGAAGCCGGCCCTGACTGATTACATCACTCCTCCCCTCCCCCCACTCCCTAGTGAACCAACTGGTCTTTCCCACCGCCAGCTCGTGTAGCCATGACCATCAAAGTAGCCGTGATCGGTGCCGGGTGAGTGTCAAGTAACAGAAAAAAAAAAGAAATGGTTGATCCTGCGACTGATACATACATTTCCACCTGATAGCCCCGGCGGCTTAGCGACGCTCAAGACCCTCCTGGATGCGTCCACGCCCGAGCGCCCGATCGAAGCCTGTCTGTTTGAGGCGTATGTGTATCCTCTGGCCCCGGGCCGGCGCTGACGAAGTGGTTTTTCCAGTGAAGGGGATATCGGCGGCACCTTCCACTACCGCTCGTACGAAAACGCAGAGCTGGTGAGCAGCAAACAGCTCACCTCCTTCTCCGACCACCGCTTCCCACTGAGCACGCCGGACCATGTGTCTCTGCCGGCATATGTGGACTATCTCAAGTCCTACATTGCACACTTCGCACTCGCTGACCATATTCAATTGAACTGTCCCGTCATCCGGGTCGCGGGCCTCGGGGCAGCCGCCCGCTGGAAGCATCGCGTCACTTACCTCGATCGCAGACGTCCCGGAGGCGCGCAGGAACAAGTCTTTGATTGTTCCCATGTGGCCGTGTGCACTGGCCTCCATGTCCAACCCAACACTCCTTCTATCGCAGGCATCGAGAATGTTCAGGGCGAGGTGTTTCATTCGTCGCTGTACAAGGGCCGAGCCCAAGTGGCTGGTCGTCGTGTTCTCATCCTCGGCTGTGGCGAGACAGCCATGGGTGAGTTGATCCATCTTTCGCTGTCAAGCTATCCATCTCATCGGTCCTCCTAGACATCGCATACGAGTCCATCAAGGCCAACGCCGAATCCGTAACCATGTGTTTTCGGACCGGCTTCCTCTCATTCCCTAAACAGCTCAGTCGGTTTCAGGTATTCGGCAAGACGTTCAGTGGTGGTCTCCCGATTGATGGGCTAATCACCAATCTTTTCGAGACGGCCTACGTGCACCGGGCGATTGCGAAAAGCAGACTCCGCTGGTTTATCTCGGACTTTGTCATCAAGCGAGTCTTGTGGTTCTTGACCGGCACGCAGGCCGGCATGAACCAGCATGTCGGCAGTCTTCCCAAAGAACGGCTGGGCAGAGCCTATGTGTTTCTAAACAAGAGTAACAAAGCAATGCCCTATCTGAACCGCCCCTATCAGCAGCACAACCCATTCCTCGCTTTGATCGGAAACCGATACGTCGACCCTCCCGAGGATGCCACCTCCGATCGGTTCGTGGACACTTGCACCTGGCCACGCTCGATTGACGACACTGGTAGAGTCTTTTTCGAGCCGAAGGCAAATCGGAAGGATTGGCAACGGCTGAAAGAGCAGGAGATCCGGCCAGACTGCGTGGTCTATTGTACTGGGTGAGCGCATTGCCTCCTGCAAACCGTTCCTCACTCACACCACTCAGGTATCAGCAAACATTTCCTTACCTGGACGCGTCCTACCCCACTGCATCGGACGCTCAAATTCGAAATATTGTCGACCCGTCTCACCCCGACATCGCTTTTATCGGCTTTGTCCGGCCAGGGGTCGGCGCGATCCCTCCCATCGCCGAGCAGCAAGCCATGTGGTGGACAGCCCTCATCACTGGCCAAATGAAAATGCCCACTGATCCTCCACACTACCATCTGCTGGCGGCCTCGAGCTCTCGCATTCAGTACGGCGTAGATCATAGCGCGTACATGAGTACCCTGGCCCGGGACTTTGGCGGGGCTCCCGGGCTGCTCGAGCTCTATCACCGGCATGGGGCTCGGATCCTTCTCGCGTACTGCTTTGGGGCCTCCTTTGTCACTTTTTACCGCCTGGTGGGCCCATTCGAGTCCCCCGTGGCCCCAGAGATCGCGCGAACCGAGCTATCTGAAACCATCCGGCGTCGGGGAATAATTGGCAACCTGCTCTTTGGGGTCGTACCGATGCTTTTCTATGGGATGGTCAATCTCGGGGCCCTGCTGTTGGATCTAGTCGGATTGATTCCGGCAGAGAAATCGAGTGTGGAATCTATGAAATAAGTTCACCTGCAGAGTGGAATATCTATACCTCCCAAGGCACCTAGCCACGAATACATAACGCAACTGTGCTACCATCCGGCCCCTTGTGTTCAATATATATATAGCTCCCGATCACTTCCCCGTATCCGAATACAGCAATGATAGTTAATAATAATCATAGCCTCCAAACTAGACTCGTCGGTTATCACGTGACCCATAGTCCGTCCCTTCCACCAACTACTTACCCTCTTCTTCGTCCTCCTCCTGAGTATGGCGAGTCCGGCGACCGCACAAACTCGCACGAACACGCTAGGTGCACCTGATTACGATGACCCGGCATTTTGGGATGCTAAATTTGCCACTGGTCGGGATGTCGGAGAATGGTTGAACTCGGGTGAGGCGCTGCTTGACCAGGTACTGCACGACTTGGAGCGCCGGCCGGTCCACGGGCGGCCGCGAGTCTTGCATCTGGGTCCTGGCATTTCGCAGCTGGGCGCAAAACTCCGCGATGAATACGTCGACCGCCAATGGGCACCTAATGGGATTGTCGTGAGCCTCCTTGAGCCGTCACCGTGCGCCTTGAACTGACCTCACCCGCTGCAGAATGTGGATTTCTCCGCCGAGGCCGTGCGATTGGGCCAAGAACGTGAACGCCAAAGAGACCCATCTCAGGCCATGCATTGGGTGCGCGCCGACTTGCGCTCGTGGGGCGATGTCTCTTCCCTCACTCGCTTTGCCCCCTTCAACGTGATCCTCGACAAAAGTACCATCGACTCCATCGCTACATCGAGAAATTATACCTTTTCCTCGATGGACAACTTGCATCACGCCTGCCCGGCGATTCGCGAGACGCTGCCGTGTCATCCGTCAAAGACCCTATCCCCAGTAGAGCTAGTGGCCCTTCAACTCGTCTCGTTGACCCAGAAAGGTAGCACTTGGATCGCGCTCTCATACTCTACCTCGCGCTTCGATGACTTGGAATTCCTCAAGAAGTACTGGACCGTCCGCTCCCGCACAGCCCTGAGAGCCCCAGGTGGCTCTGTTTCGTCTTCAGCTTATACACCTGATGTTTTTCACTGGATATATATTTTGGACCGCGAATGATCTCGAATCCTTCGACAAAGGCAGTACTGTGGGCCATGCAGCTCACACTACAATTCGGAAGCTTCTGTTGGCCGAGGAGGCTGTAATGGTTCGCAATGTCCCTACTTCCTGTGCACTGGTCCAAGAACTAAGATCTCGATACAAAGACCTGGAATTATCTAGATTATTAGAATACACGCACTCTGGCGTACCTACGAGGATATGTGAATACTATCTGGATCGGAAATACAGTCACGATCAAAATTTGTTGATGGCCGCACTCATTTGGATCCGGCTAGCCTTCTTTCGACGAAACTTTGCCCTCGCTCACATTCAGCATCCGGAACTTCCTTTCGCTGCTGCGCCGCTTGACTGCACCGGCCTAAAGCCGTCGTCGTTCTTCAACATCCCAGGTTGATTGCTACAAATTGATCAGTATCGGCTCCGTCAAGTACAATGAGCTCCGAACTTACCATTTGCGTATAGAGCATACGTGTCAGCATTCATAACGGCATCGCTACTGCTGAGAGCGGTGGACGATACATAGCCATAGCCCAAGTCCTCGGTGCCTGGGCTGTATACTCTCGGCGCATGAGTGAACTCATGAAGAGAAGTGGTCGCTTGGTCCTGATCATGGCAGCCACCTGCCATGGCGGGCAGGTAAGAGTAGTAGATGTCGCAGTTGGCGATGAGGTTCAAGGCTGGCAGCGTATAGGCAAGCACGTTCGTTTCACAATATCCGTATGCATCGGCGCAGTAATACGTCGTAGCCCCCGATGTCGTCGACCCAGCTTCCTTGGCCACGGCCTGCAGTCGTGCAGCGACCACTTGACGTGTCGCGTTGATCGTGGTTTTGAAGTACTCACTGAACTTGGTGGTGGAACCAAAGAGCGCGGCATGGGCAGCGGCGTTGGCCAGTGACACAGTATTGCTCAAGGCTTTACCCATGATCGCCTTCCGGGTTGAGTTACTGCAGCTCAGATTTGCGCGGCGCATCAAGGGTACGACAGCCTTGGCGACTTGCGACGCCCTGACGGCGTCGATCTCGATCGTCAGGCTATTGGAGTGGTAGCGCAGATAACCGAAGACGGAGTCTCCCTTGACGAGCGGCACTAGACCGCTGGAGCGCAAAGTCACAGAGCCGCCGTGGGATAAGTCGCTCGTTGTGGCGATGTCGAACTCGTCTTCCAGGCTCTCGCCTGCGACCAGCATCGTGAGCGCCTCCGAAGTAAGACCTTGCAACCTGAAATGACGCTTGATTCCCTCAAACGCAACCTCCCCATCTGCTACACAGTCAGTATAGACCATGTTCTCCTCAAAAGCCGAACTTGCCGTTTTGGTAAATGGTGACCTTCTTGACGGGGGCGCTGTCCCGAAAGAAATTGAGGTGCACAAAGGTCACGTCGTCGTGGCCGGTGTTTGTCACTACAGCTTTGATGCGAGTGTTGTCTACTTGGCTCAAGGTGACATCAAACGAAGGTGTCTTGTCCACTTTAACAAGTTTTCCCACCACATGCTGTACGAGAACCAGAAATACCGAGAAACGGGCAGCAAGGCGCATGGCGACTGTTAGCTTGTTGCGTCGGCAGATAGGGTTGAGAAGATAGGATTCGTAGCGATTCAAAAACTACTCATGGGTAGGGAATGAAATCGACCAAATAAGGGGCAGTGCCTGCGGATTTATAGCCGATCAAATGGCACACCATGTTGCCATATCTCCTGTCCCGACGCTTGATGCTTATCGAACATTAGCAGATGTGGTCGAAGATAGAAGGTAGTATCTTCGCTGCAGAGAGCTGTCGTGACCATGATTTGCCTGCTGTGGATTCTATTGCTACTCTTGCAAATTTGGCGACGCTATGGTGAAGTCAATACTATAATGACTGACATGGTGGAGGGTGTCTTCTACATCTTGACCACGCTTGCTGCGCCAAACTCACTTGTTTCAATTTTGTATACTAGATCTTGTGGTTGGTCTAGCCCATTGGATCCAAAATTGTGTTTCTGGAAGAACCGGAGCCGGCCGATGTAATTTCTCCCAATGACCTTGAGATAAGATTGGTCCTTAACAGCCGTGAAACGACATGAAGTCCCATCGGCGATAATCTCGAAATCATTGATGCTTATCCACGGAATCCTGCGTAAGCCAAGACCCGGTCACATCTGTGAGTGCAGACAAAGTAAAAGGGTATCTGGATCGCTAACAGTAACTAAATGATTATCTTGGATGGCTGCCTTCTGGTTTTGATCAGTTGTACTTTGTTCTTTGCCCTACACGGTTCATTGATTCTGAAGAAAAGAGATGGTATTCGGTGCAAGGGGATATACAGATAATTGGCTCGGCTCAGGTATAAATTAAGCATATCGCGGAGCCTTCTAGTTCTTGAAATATGCAATTTTTTATTCCTTTTCTGCGTGATCCAGTCCTTCTCTATTTCCTCATAGGCCCTTGCCTTCAACCTCTCGCCTGCGGCCAGTTTTTCAACTCATCTCGAGGGCACGTGGGCTTCTAGTTGGGTCTCTACGTTACACTGCCCCCTAAATTACCGGTCGTCGAATCTGTGGTGCAACCACTCCTTGCGCTAGTCAAAGTGTCCGTACGCAACTCTACTGGGGAATTGCCACTATTCTTTCATCGGGTGCCTACCCCAAATGATCCTGATGCCAGTGAGCTTGGTGCAGAGACACAATGACTCTGCGGGTGAAGATCATTAAGATATCTCGCGGGCTCCCCGTAGGCCTATGCGATCTAGTGGAAAAACCTACCGAGAACAATATTCGTGCGGTCGTTATCATACTCATCGCTGTTGCAATTTCAACTGAATCGCGAATACGGCATCAGTGTCTCGAGAATATGGCACGCGATGGGGAAAAACAGTTGGGCGGATGTCACTTCATCCCAACTAGCGCAGCTGGAAGATGCAAAGCGCGGAAAATTTAGGTCTAATGTCACCTTCATGCGGGTGGAGGGACCGGACTATTTTGTAACTGGCTACAGTATTTGGAATGCGATGAGTGCCCCATGAAATCTCTTCTTAACAAAATGTTTATCCAGGCAATGGAGGATAGTAGCAACCCAAGTTTTGATTTCATTGTTGTCATGCCTAGGGATAATCCGACAATTTCCGGTAAAGGAACCAATTTTTTGCATCCAACGAGGCCATGAAAACGATCCACTTAAGTGGAACAAGCCTCGCGTGTGCTGCACGAGATCTGAGTTAATCAGGTTCAATTTACTATTCGCTTCGAAGATTCGGAGATCTCTTGGCTCCATCTGAATGATTTTTACTGATCAATTTCCACGCCAATTGGATACCCACTTGAGCAGGGACAGTGATGAATACGTCTCCAGTCCTTCATATCAGGGACGACGCGCGACGGGTTTTTGAAACACTCAAAAAAGGAGGAATCGCCATTATTCCGGCCACCGTCGGGTATGGGATCGCGGCAATAACTCCAGAGGCTCTGCACCGTATTTCCATAACCAAACAGCACCAGCCGCACAAACGGCATGCGATGATCGGAAGTTATGCTCTTCATCAAGCTCTCCATATCCTTCCTTCCCGCGAGGCTGAGATAGTGAGACTATTGACGGTTGATTTGGATCTTCCTCTCGGTGTTGTTGCGCCCTTTCAGGCCGATCATCCCATTATCCAGAAATTACCTCCTGACACTTTAGCGCAGAGCACGCTGGACGGGAAACTGGCAATGCTGGTCAATGGAGGCGTATTTCAGGACCAGCTGTCGCGAATGACCGCTGACGAAGAGCTTCCGCTCATGGGATCGTCCGCCAATCTTACGGGAAAGGGCACCAAACGAGCAGTGGAGGACATAGAGCCTGAGATTCTCGCAGTCGCTGATATCATAATTGATTACGGACGTCAGAAGCTTTCCTACCCGCGGCCTTCATCAACAATGGTTGATTTTCAGAACATGAGACTTTTGCGATACGGGGCGTGCTATGATGTAGTGCAAGATGCTTTATGGCGCTTCTATAGCATCCGACTGCCTTGTGATCCGGGCCGCGGAGTTTTGTTCTCTGGTCACTTAGAGTTTCATGAAAATTTATCATGATAGGAACAAAAGATGACAAAACATGTAACAGGCGCCAATTCTTGGTGAATAATCAGAGTCCAATATGATTGTGAAGATTCCATCTTGCCAAAAATGACCTCCATGAAATTCCACCATAAAGAGCTGTCTTGAATATGCCAGGCTGCACCTGACCAGAAGGAATTGTTGGTGCATGTGTGTCCATTGGGAAAGGGGGCCTGGGAGGCAGGCAGCCCGACTAACTGAGAAGTAGTAAAATCTTAATATGAAATTGCCCAGTTGAAGTTGCTCAAGGTTCACTAAAGAGATATGGCGAACAACGAGTCATAAAATGAAACTTGATCGAGGAGTCCGGACCTTTCTCATCAAAAATAAATACCTACGGATTTCGTAAAGTTATGATTTCAAAGTATATAATGGCAGGGTAGAATAAACTTCTTGAGTTTGAGGCGAGGACAAGAGATTCTTGGCCAAAAAGTCCATTATCCTACTTTGGGAGTAGTTGCAAAAGACAAAACGCATATGTGATTCGTTTGTATTCCTTCCAATGATTGAGTAATTCACCCCAAGGTTCGGCTATCCAATGATTCTTCCCCTATATGATTCATCAGAGGAGCTCACGACAGCTTCCTATGCCCCGAAAAGCCATGACGGCATATTCCTGCTTGTATACGATGGGGAACTATCCAACATATTCCACTGTAACACTGTTGCCGCTAACAGACGAGGAGGTGAGAACTTGGTTCTGTTGAATATCCATAATAGTCGCGCCAGAAGGTCCAACCGTAGAGCTCCCATCGGTAGCCTCTGCACCAGAGAAGGTCACAGTACCGAAATTGGCAAAGGGAACCAAGGAGCTGCCTGATTCAAAGTCTTCGACGATCCATTCTGCGTTATACTCGCAAAGATCGCCGTCGACACCGCCGGTGAAGGTATGGGTCACACTCTGACCAGTGGAGACATTCTCGACAGTTGCAGTGCCAGTAGTATCGGAACTAGCATCCACAGTCACCTTAATCACATCTCCGGCAGAGATATCGATGCCACTGAAGTCATAGGCATAGTCCGGATACCATTCGTACCAAGCGTCATATGTCACGGAGCTGCCTTGAACACAGAAGTCGACACCGGTTTGCAGAATAGCACTGCTGCAAGTATCTCCGTCAATTCCAACCCATGCAGAGGCACAGTACTGGGTGCTAGAATCACCACCAGATGGAACCTGGGGGGTAGGAACGGTGAATTCGCCAGTCACCCCAGTGTAGCCGGTGCCGATGAGGGCTGCACCTGCCCAGTTGGAGCTATACTGTTCTTGCACCGACTTGTTGACAGAAAGAACATCCTTGGTTCCAGGCTTATAAGGAGGATGGCTGTGACGGCCAGAAGCACGAGCAACGCGACGTGCCTCTTGACGCGCCTGGCGCTGGGCAGTCAAAGGCGCAGCGAGAGCTGACGCTGCGAGCAGGGCAGTACCATAAACGGCACTCGAAACCTTCATGATGAGATTTTGGGTTGAAGAAGCTGTTGAAGGTAGAAGAACTGGCTTAGGAAGGGGATGGAAACGTTGACTTTGGTAGATGAAAGGCTGGGACAAGACGAGGAGATTCGGCCCTCTTTATAGTTTCCATCTTATTTCAGGGTAGTATCAAAGTTTATCTTTGGGTATCGCTTGAATGGCATTTCCCATGATCGAGTCCCAGAGGGGAATCAACGCCGATGCAACTCTTCGATATTAGTGCGCATCGGGGAGGGGAAGAGGGACTAGCTTTACCATAACGCGAGCGTCTAGCCCGTCCAGCTGATATGGTAGTATACCGCCGTCGGAGACCGGTGGATTTGGTCGTCAATTGGCCCAAGGAAAGCGTAAAAGAGGCATTGATGTGCTGGTATTGGAAATATGCAGGACACAGTCAAGATACCTTTGTCCGAGAGGCAGGAGATTCACTTCAGGCTGAAAAGGGTATTGATATGCAAGTATACCCCTTACTACTCGGCAGTTCCCGAGATGCAAGCGGGAGATAGACCATTCCAGACCACTGTTTCAACCTGAGGTTGTTGGTTGTGATTGAGTGGCCAGTATATGCTCTGGCAGACTTACAATGTTAAACGATTGATCAAGATCCCTGAAGCAAGCAGATATCCTACAAAGAGCGTACCGACCAACTGGAACATGGCGGAAGCCCTCTGGCGCCATGAAGAAAATCAATCCGCCACTACACACCCAGGCAGTATAGCCTGGTGTCTTGTGAGCACAGCGCTTTTGGGGCTAAGGAAGTCAATGAAGCCACCGTGTGAGCTGACCGGGGATCCGACGGCAGCAGGACTCTTGATAACATCACACCATTGCGCAAATAATAATATAATAATCATAAGGGCTTGTGATATCTTTGGGTGACGGAAGAGGACTGACTGGAGTGTAGTGGCCGAGACAAAGGAGGCAGGGATCGACCCTAAAGGAACTATAGTGGATAGCGCTCGCCATAGCGTGGGTGCTCGATAAGCGATGCTCGTGCGATACTACTGTGGCGTAAGAACTAAACTAGTCCCCGACCACAAGCCAAGCTTTTGGATAAGGACCTGCGCTGAGGCCTCAGACGAAAACATTCGAGCAACAAGAAATGTCAGCCAGCCAGAGGCTGTGCTACAAATTTTTGGGATAGAGGCATTCATGAATACAAAGCTCAGATAGATTATTATTGAAGGGATGGCTCGTGGGGCTGGATGGGATGGGGCGCTGCGCTGAGAAATCAGACTCAGATAGTGTTGGCTTTCGGGTGCCAAAGCCCCACCTTGATGAAGACGGGGGGATGAATAGTGGAAGCACCAGTTAGCGCCCTCAAACCACACGTTACCCCGCTTTGGTCAGCAGCTCCGAGTCTCGCGCCATGGCCGTTGTGCTTGGGCAAGGCCTTGATTCCAGCAAAGCCGCCAATTAGAAAGACTGCTGTGACTCGCCCTCGGATTCACCATAATTATTTCCCCACCACCATTTTGGGGATTCGCAAGCCACGATTGTCTAGCCTCGAGGGACAGATGAATGGCAGAAGCCGCTGTGACCATGCATGAAACCACCTTATCGACCCCTGCTGCCTGAAGCGCACTTGAGTTTTAGAACAAAGCCACCGGAGTTGCGGATGAATGTTTCTCGCCGCCCAAATAAGCTCCTGCCAATCGAAAAGGGAACGGCGGTGACCGCGGAGAAGCCCCGAATGACTATTGTTAATATTGTACACGAGTTCCGGTCGTGCATGACAAGCTTGCGGGTCGCAAAGGTGGCGTGCGGCAAGAAATGCCATGGCTGAGGTAGCACAAAGTCTTGCGCTAGAGGCGCTGGGGATTAAGCCACCGACCGCCGTCTTTGAATGTAACCCACTGCTTGCAGCGAAAGACCTTCCGCGGTCGTTGATATCTATGGGGATTGATGGATGGTGACGATGCTGGTCTGTAGCCCTGGGCCGCAAGACCACAGGAAGGGAGGGGGCAGTCGTCAAGAAATTTAGATTGCTGACTGCCACGACGGATCGCCATCAAGGCTGAAGGGGAGCAATGAAAGCATTTCGGCATCAAAGATGTCTCCAAAGCCTTGCCCGTCGAGTGTTATTTCGTCTGTCATGAAAGGAGATTGATCTTCTTCCGCAGAGCTGGCGTGGGCTCCATTTGCAGGAGTTCCTATTTCAAGAACGCGCATTAACTTTTGTTGTTCTGTCTGCCAAGAAAAAGTATTAAAAAAGGAAAGAAGGAATGTACCGGGTACTAGATGGGAAGGGGTGTGGGGAACAGCGTCTTGGCCACCAAATCTTTTCCGCCATATCCACAAGGAATCGTGAAGAAGACTCGCTGCCAATCGCGTGCGCAGTTGGAGAATTGGCTCCTCATTTGTTTGTTTGGAGGACCCTTGGCCGGCCCATAATTGAGCGAGGATCTTGGAAGTCCGATCAGGCAGGTCATTATCTTCTAAAGATGCCCGACGAAGAAGAGAGATGGCAGTATTGAATGCACGCTTCCCATCTTCCACTTCAAGGAGCCTAGCGTAGCTGGAATCCTGTATTTTGAGAATAAACATGGCAGCTAACGTCGTCGCTCTGAAATAGGAACCAGGGCAATATTTCATTAGATTGGTCCTGGCATCGAGACCCCTAAGTTTGCTGACCAATGCTGTCGCCATGTTGAACGCGGCCAATAAGCCAAGTTTCCGTGCAACAGATCCGCCAGAATGAAAGAGATAGAAGACGTAAAGCTGGATGCCGGCGGTTTTGAGTAAAATTTCATTCTCATCTGTTATTGCTCGTGGATTAGATTCCGGCCATCTAGGGTGTAGTGAGCTAGGACTTACCAGTAAGTCGCTTGGCAAGAGCTCTCGACAGGTCCAAAAACTCCTGCTCCAACAATTCCAGAAGTGGCATACTCCCCGGCGAACGAGGCTGACCGGCTGTCGATGGTAAATGCTTAGACATGTAATTGCTGACGCGTGCTGAAAACCGATAGATCAAGAGCTGTTGCTTCATTGCCTCTGGTATCACATAATCGCTCTCCTGGTCACATATGCGATCGATTATCCAGTTTGAAGAATCAGATGAAAGTGGTGGTTGGCCAAATGTGTTTGACATACTAAAGTCATTTCAGCCGAGGAACCCAAGCATCCGAGAAAACAGATAGGCTAACCTTTGAGCTGTCATATAGCAAACTGACCATGTCTTGATTGCTTCTGAAATATCCGCCACACTTAGTCTTCTTTTTGTGCGTGAAAAATCTTGGATTGCTTCCGGCTGGTGCAGTCCAAGTTGCATGGCGATGGTTTGCGCAATGCTAACCAACGTAGGAGTAGTGTCGGTTGAGAGTGACGACGTGGGAAATGGCCACATGCACAGAAGTGAGATGGACTGCACAATGTACCATGTATGCGGTGGGTTGGAAATCTCCTCCCACAATAGGCCCTTGACCGGTGAAGTGAGGCCAGTAACGAGGCTTGGCTCATCCGCAAATTGACGGGATGAAATGTATATAATCACCCAAAACAGAAGAGAAGACCGATTGTAGTAGTCGTCCGGCGATAAGTTTGGATCAAGAAGCAATACATATTTGTGGAATTCTGAAAAGAATCTGCACTACGTTAGCCGTTGAGCATGGGTTGGAGACGGAGATTGGATACGTACAGGTGAAACAGCGAGTCAATTTGCCAGGAAGTTAGTCTGACATGACCAAGAGACCTGGAAGTAGCCGGTGCCGGAGAACCCACCAATGGGTGGCATGGCTGCTCGAGATCCGCAGGCACAGCACCCAGAATACGGTTCTCCGCCAATGGGAATGTGTCTGGACTACAGCTGGTAGACCCGAGATCTAATGAGTGCCTCACCGGGGACTGGTGATATGAATGTTCGGTCGAGGCCGGGAAGTGGGATACTGAAGAACGAAGCTGCTGCACCTCTTTCTCGAGCTCCTCCAGGCGCCTGCAGAGGGTCAGCCGGATCCCGTTGAACAGAAGGGCAGAGAGCACAGACGCTCGTTTGTTCACCCTCTTGAATTCAGTGTCAACTGCACAGTCCTGTTCAAGGCGTCGGCATCTTGAGCAGGGGATATCGCCGCCTGTGGACAATTCGCAGCGAATCTACATACTCGGGTCAGGCTGGGCTGCACGGCGCGCGACACCTGGCTTACCTTGGCCTGTCTGCATTGTCGGCAAGCAATTCTACGACCCCTATGGCGAGGTCGCTGAATACCGGCAGCGTTCTGGTCCTGCCTGCTCATGCTGCTTCGCCCTGCGAACGACTTGGACACCTGGAGATACGGGAAGATGGTTCGAGCGGGTCACGTGGTGGAAATACTTAGTCAGTTCTTCACTGTGCACGCCGTTTCGTCTATGTAGTTCGTTGTTTCTTTGTTGCTATAATATAATAATTTCTCACTGTGGTGGATACTAGCACAAATTCGAATCACCTGGTTATGTATGGACTCTCCGATATTACACGCCACCGGCGAAATTTCCTCCGCCAGAGGCCATATCTACGGCGAGAGCTTCTCTCAGACCCACCACGTTGAACAACTCCCGTGGCCCGCCTTGCTCAGACACCAACGGGCTTCCAGTCTCTTTCAGGTGCTGCGCTGCCGCACTGACTGCTCCATACACGGGACCCAGCGCGAATCCAGGGAATATAATGAGACGGAACCCGAGCTCTTGGGCCTCTGCCACCGAAAGATCCGGCGACACACCACCCGCGACAGCATTGAAGAGGACCGGGGTAGGCTTCAAGTCTTTGCACACTTGTCGCGCTTGATCCTGGGATGTCACACCTTCCAGAAACGCAACATCCATTCCAAGTTCGATCGCCCCCTTCAGACGGGATAGTGCCTGGTCATAGCCTAACGTTGCAAGAGCATCGGTCCGTGCAATCAAAACAATATCCCGACCAGAGAGCTTCCGGGCATTGACAGCTGCACGGACCCGTGACAGGTATTCGTTCTCTGAGACCAACTGCTTATTGCGAAGATGACCACAGCGCTTCGTTGTTTGCTGGTCCTCGAGGTGGAGCGCAGCGACACCCGCCCGGATATACTCAGTGACTGTCCGATGGACCATGAGAGACCCTGCTAAGGTCAATGTCCACGCACATAAGGAGAGAGGATATCGACCATTGCCTACCTCCGAATCCGGTGTCTGCATCTGCGATTACAGGCGTGGATGGATCAAGGTTGGCGATCATCTCCGCATTCTCTCGCATCTCATTAAGTGTAATTACCCCAAGGTCTGGCTGTCCAAGCTTGGATGCGGTTGTTCCTGCTCCAGTCTACCAGAGGAAATGAATTAGGGTAAGTGGTTATGCAACCTCTGATCATTAGGAATGCCTACCATGTATAGGGCCTCAAATCCGGCCTGAAGTGCGATTCTGGCGGTGAGCCCATCATAAACACCTGGGCATACCACGATTCTGTTTTCAACTTTCAGCAGTTCGCGCAGTCTGGTCACTGGAGATGGCGTGGCCATTTTGACAATACCGGGGACAATACCGGGCGGGGAGGAGGGATAGGTTTTAGGGGTCTATGAATGAACTCGAAATGAGGAAGCTATTGCCCGACGAAATATTGGAGAGGTAGTCAAGATGGAAATAGTCGACATCTATCAGGTTTAAGGACCTAATATAGGTGACGGCGATAACGGAGTCGGCTTGTGCTCAGTCCGTTTTCGGGCCGTATGCGGCCCGACGAAGTATAGAAAAGGACATAGCACCACTTGAACGGCGAATCATGGTTTACATATACCAAGGACCCCCTCGTCTGACCAAATCGAATTCAAACGGTTTTCTTTCGCTGCAATCCGCACCACACTGTTTCCAAAAGACTTCCTGGTTCTCAATATGGCCCTGGAAAATATCCCCAGCCTGCGCCGGCTGCTTCGGATTCTTGAGGAATCCCGCAACATAAAGTTGAGCTTTGAAGAGAGTAAGCAATGATGCTTGGAAACTACTTAGATGTGCTGAGGGATGCAAAGATCTGACAGATAACCATAGAGTCCTTACTTGCATCAGGGCACAGTCTCCTTGTCGAACTGAAAGATACCATTGACCATCTGCAGTCCAGTGGAAAACAAAGAGAGAGCAACTCCTTGACCAGTGTTCTTGATATTTGCTATCAACCAACTGATCTCGGTGGACTCGGCCTGTCAAATGACACTGCCCTAACAACGGAACAAGTGTCCGAAATCCTGTTCTTGGTGTCCGCTTGGCTGGAGGCTCTCAACTCTGCAGATCGAGCAAAAGTATCACCAATTCCAATGTCCCGCCGCCCCCAAGGTCGGCGTGGGATGACCTTGAGTGAGAAAATTTTTGCCATGCATGATATTGACCAGAAGGGGTCTGTGACTCCTGGCCAATTGATCAGAGTGGACGTTGATTGGGTCATTGCATCCGAGGCATCGTGGGCAGTAAGTACAAAATTGTCATATTCTGTTACAATAATGGACTGAAAAATCAAAAGGGCATGGAATCAACATATAATCGCTTAGGGAAGCCAGGGATCTTTCGCAATGATCGTTTCTGGCTTGCAGGGGATCACGTCGTAGATCCGCGGATCAACAATATCCCCAAAGTGCAATCGTTGATCGACGCCAGTGAGAGGGCTAAGCGAGTTTTTAAAATGACAGACTATCAAGGCATGAATGTCGGTTTACACGATCTCTTCGCAAAATTATATGAACTTGATGCTAAATAATACTAGTATACGATTTTGCACACCGAATTCTACAGGGAGCGGGCGCAGCCCGGGATGTTGATCATTGGATCTGATTCTCACACATGCTCTTCTGGGGCTGTAGGATGTCTGGCCATTGGATTAGGTGCTGCAGATGTTACACTGCCTCTGGTGACTGGGGAGACTTGGTTCAAAGTTCCGGAATCAGTCAGTATTCAACTTGTCGGATCTCCAAAGCCTGGGATTGGAGGCAAAGACGTGATTTTATATATCTTACAGCAACTGAAGAGGAATACAGTTGCTTCTGAACGCATCGTAGAGTTCACAGGTCCCGGTGTCAGACATCTGTCCTCTGATGCTCGGTTTGCGATTTCCAACATGACCACAGTAGGTGGGGTGATACGCAGGGGTGAAAGAGCTAAGCTAACACAGAATAATAGGAGTTTGGGGGAATAACTGGAGTGTTTGTTCCGGATCAAATCACGGATGACTTCATCAAGAAGCGACGGCTTGCTCGGCACAAAAGCGACAGCAACTACTTTCGACCAGATGAGGATGCGCAGTACGCAGAGACCCATGAAATTGACTTGGACAATGTCGGATCATTTCTAGCCCGGTATCCCAGACCAGATGACGTGGTGCCCGTTAAAGATCATGAGGGAATGGCATTGCACGGATGCTTTATTGGTGCTTGCACTACTGCTGAGGAAGATCTCATTCTTGGCGCGTTAGTCCTGGAACAGGGATTAAAACAGGGATTCAAACCTGTTGCTAAAGGAAAGAGGAAAGTTGTCCCCGGATCACTGCCAATTATGCATCGTCTTCGCCATCTTGGCCTGCTCGGCATATATGAGAAAGCAGGATTTGATATTGGCGTTCCCGGATGCAGCTACTGTGTAGGTATGTCTGCTGATCAGGCCGAGCCAGGTGAGGTTTGGATATCCTCTCAAAACCGAAACTTTGAGAATCGTATGGGCAAAGGTGATACATCAACTCCCACAAAAGAAATTGCATTGCTGATAATAACATGTAGGATCAATTGGGCACCTTGGCTCTGCGGCCACAGTTGCCGCGTCATCCTATGAAATGAAACTGACTGATCCTCATGAGTTGTTGAGTACCATTGACCTGAACCAGTGGAATCATCTCAGAGGAGCTTCGGCCCTTTTGGATTCACCCCCTGTCATCAAAGAAGTGCATTATGTGGAGCCTCGGGAGTCCCGTCAAGTTACGGCCGATGAAAATGAAATAGAGAGAGAGATACCCGCTGTAGGAATCGTGGAAATGGATGAATGCCAATTATCCACGACCGGGAAAACTCTCACGGGCAAAATTCAGCAGCTGGGAGATTTTATCGACACGGACGCAGTGAGTTACCATTCATTTATTGCAGAAAGCGATCGGGACTTATTTGATTCAAGATCGCCCCTGCCGAATTCCTCGTAGGAATGAGAAACAATGAAGTCAGTGGATTACACTGTTTGGAATATACCCATCCGAATTTCCGCAATCGTGCCAAGAATGGCTTCGATGTTGTCATCGCTGGAAAGGGCTTTGGATGTGGATCATCCCGCGAGCAAGCGGTCATGGCTCTGCTGGGTATGCCAAAAGCCTTTCCTCGTTACATATTCACAAGTATTATTTCTAACTACAACTATTGCCCAGGCTGCGGTGTGAAATGTGTCGTTGCAAAATCGTTCGCTTTCATATTTCAGCGAAACATGCCCAATCTCGGGCTCTTGGGAATAACCATGATTGATGAGTATTTCTACGAAGCTGCCAAGGACGGCGAAGATATTTCGATTGATTTCAATGCAAGATCAATCTACGTGGGCGGACAAAGATTTGGTTTCCAGCTCAGTCAAATGGAAAGAGAGTTATTTGACTACGGTGGAATTACGTCTGCTTTTCAGAAATTCGGCAATAAGCTATTTGATATCATGACAGCACCGAAGGGATTGGAAAGTTCGGCTCGCAAAACACAAGAAAAAGCGGCAACGCCGCACCTTGGTCTGCAGTGGTAGGAAGCCGTGATACGTTGCTCTTTCGGGACGGGGACTTCAACGGTAGGTTGTATTCATATAGTCAACAATATTAACTATTCAGATATTTCATTTCCCGTTTCACTCTGGAATATGAGCAGGTTACCGGGCTGTGATAGTCTGACCTCCCCTATCCTATTCTTTAAGGTGAACAAGGATGCAGCCAGCCAGCAAGGAGGTCTTTTCTATAGATTCTGATCGATATGTTCATAGCATTTTCGTTTATAGTTTGCCACTATCTCACAAAACAAAAACACGAGAGCATATTAGCGGGGCATCTACATGTCATTTGATAGATCTGTTGACCTCGAAAACGGGCGGACTAACCCGTCCGTTGAAGGCGTAGGTACCCACTTCTATCTTACTGCCAGGAATATAGACCTCAACACGTTTGAATCCTGCCAGAAGCCTGTCCGAAATGGTTCCCCAGGTCGTGGGGATGCCGGAAGTTCAAGATGCAGCTATTCGGGTTGGATACGCATGTGCTAATGAGCCTTGCAATCGCGCTGGGGTGATTGTGACCGGCTGGAATGAAGCAGCGGTCGCCGCAGGGGCATAGCTACTAGCGCAGTACTTTTGGGATTCACGACGAGGGGTTCAGTTTGTGGTGCCGACTGGATCCTTTGCGCATTGCATCGATACAGTTTTGGCCTCGCCTGCTCAACCTTTTCTTATCTCGGACTCTAGCGACAATCAGATTGTTAGTAGAGCCAGTGATGTCACCTGGGGTCTTACAGAACTGCCCTCCCGGCCGAAATTTCAGGGTGAGACAGGCCCGATAGTGATTTACGCCAGTGTGCTAGGCCCTGACGCTATTGGTAAGTCGGTCTAGGCCGGGGTTGGCGCCGTTGTTATAGTCCCGCGGGAGCTCAAGTGGGCAACCTCCACGTAAGCCCGCTCACCACGACTGGCCGTGTTCATGCAATCAAGTGTGGGGACCGACATGCGATCATTGAAGCAGTTCCGCAGGTCGGGAGCGTACGCCATTTCGGCTCGCCGACTGAAGGCCCACTTTGAGGCATCTTAATCAACAGAAACCGTACCATCATATCTTGGAGAATTTGTCTTGAAACCAAGGCTTTATCTACACTACCTTTAGCAGTAAGGATCAAGAGGCATTCAATTTGATTCGATTACATGCCTCTGCTCAATGCACAACATGCCATTCTGCATTGCGTCTATGCCTGCATTAGCATTCGACATGGGCAATCAGTCACTACCAAAGGAGATGCAAAGCACAGAATGTGAGAAGCTAGGTGCTCTGTCATCTACCAGAATACGTATGCACTTGTTGGTAGCCACACAGGCGGGACTTGCCAACTCCAGCTAAGGATCTGCATCTGAGTCTATATTCTTCTACGTATTTGATTGCACTAGAGAAACCTCTCACACAAACAGTGAGGTATGAGGACGTTTGACTTGCATTTGCGACTTTTACCCATCAATTCAGTAACAAAATCGCTGAAATGGGATATGGCTTGTTTGTTCAGTGATGCAAGGGGTGCTGGCCTCAGATGGGCTAGGAGTGCACGAGGTGAAGGTAGGCAGGAGCAAAAGCATCCCTTGCGTCATATAAATCAGTGTTTCAGTGCCCAAGTGAAGCCATGCAATCAAGCAGACTAGCAGTACATCTTGTTAAAATGTTTGTGAATCAAGACCAACTAAATCAGGATACATTTTCTTCATATATATGCCTTTTGCAGCAGGAATCTTCGGAGGCAAGGAGAAGTAAGACAGGAACATCCCTGGATTTTAAGGCTGGTCACTGCCTACCCTCTTACTAGATATCGCCGCTTATTCACTGCAAACTGTACTATAAAATAGCCAAATTCTTCTCTTTTCAACTTTCCAATCTAGTGAATCAAGCCCTCCTATCACTTCTGCTGACAAGCAATATGCTGTTTTCTCTCGTGCCTGTTACTCTTCTTCTGTCCGCGACCCTGACCACTGCCGGTGGGTTTGCCAGGACCTGCACAGATATTCAGTATTCTGGAGACTCAATCCTACAAGCGTTGTGCCTCGACCATGTAAATGGCGAGGCTCGACGAAGTGAAATTGACATCAACCGCTGCGTGGGAAACTCCAAATCAAGCTTGAAGGTAAACATCTATTGTTAGGATTATCCAAACTTTTCAAATGATGCTGACTTTTGACCTCTTATCTAGTGTATGAGGAAGTAAGCCTATATTTTCCTATGCGATATGAGAGAATCTCTAAGCAATACTAATATCGAAATCAGTGGTGACTTTAGTCAATCATGCCAAAGTACCACCATCCAGGGCGAGACTGGGCTCATCAGCGTATGCCGTAATGGCGGGAATGGAAACTGGCGGCATACTCACATTGATCTGAGTAAGTGGAAGTTTCCTCATGCCTATCGAAAAACATGACTTCTTGTGCTCAGGGTTCTAATCTCTCCAAACACTGAAATAGATCGTTGCATTACCAATACTCATGGTCAGCTTACCTGTTAAGCTACGAATGGTATGATGATGATGGTGATGATGATGAATTAATGCATAAGAAACGATGTATGGATGATGATCTGACATTTCTTCGACTATGTGTAATCATGGTAGAGCCGAATATCAAAGCCAGGGTCACAATAAACTCTAATCAATGTTCACATGTTCAGATATTAAGACACAGATCGCACCCTTTGTTCCGGGGTAGATCGAGGGCGGTAGTAGTATGCCTTGTTAGGTAAAGGGTTCCATGGAGTGGTTATTTATTCGATCCTGTTGTAGCGAACAGCCTAAATGATTGATGGCCCCTGGGTTCCATTCCTCGAGGAAAATGAACGATGATTAATTTCTCAATGTAGTTAGACAAGCCAAATTGCCCGCACGCGGTTTGCTGCGGATTGATTGGTCTCCCGAAGCCAGGCGCTCCCACGGCCCTCCGTCGGAGCCAATGAAGATTCAGACAGAACCAGAAAGTTGCGGGTCGCTTTGTTAGCTAACATCAAGGATGCCGGGAGAGAGCAGAAGCGCCAATGAGAGGACCGAGGAAATGAAATGGGGGGGGGAAATGGTGAACGTGGCTGATTTGGCGCCACCACGACCAAACGAAATAAAGGGGTCATTTAAGGACCTTTAAGGACCCCGACCCCCCGGTCCCTCGCCCCGACCGACCGTTATCAACCCTCTCCCCAAGTGCGCCAATACTCCATAATAGATAACGCTTGCCCGCTGCCACCGATGGATGTCGAACAATCCGTAGGCACAGTTGCCAATGCAGATACTGCCGACAAGGACAAGCCCAAGCACCAGACCCCATCGTTGTCCTCGGAACGATCGATTGGCCATGGTGAGCAGGACCTATTAGGGAGTCAGGTGGACGAGGTGCTGGCCGCTAAGATGACCATTGTCAACGACGTGAGTGATCGATACAGTCATCAATCATAGATGGACCTGGCCTTTTTCTTTCTGTTTGGGATGTGCAATAGAGTTAAGATTGTTGGGTCCTTCGTATAGACTATCGACGAGATCGGATTCACCATCCACCACTGGAAGCTCTTCTGCCTGAATGGCTTTGGGTATGCGGTCGACTCGCTTATTCTGTTGATTCAGTCCATCGTCGCGACCCAAGCCCGGAAGGAATTCCGTCCCAGCTATCCGACTGGCCTGACGATTGCGGTGTATACTGGCATGCTCGTCGGTGCCATCTTCTGGGGATTTTCCGCCGACATCATTGGGCGGCGCTTTGCCTTTAATTTCTCCCTCTTGATCTCATCCGTCTTCACCGTCGTTGCCGGGGCATCGCCCTCGTGGACTGTGTTGGGATTGTTTGTTTCCTTGAGTGCCTTCGGCTCCGGGGGCAACCTGGTCCTGGACACCACTGTGTTTCTGGAATACCTGCCCAGCAAGAATCAGTGGTTGCTGACCCTCCTGGCGGCGTGGTGGGGTGAGTTTCTTCTTCTCGGTTACTCGTGAGACCGCTACTAACGCTTTTGGACTCCTGTAGGCCTTGGGCAGCTCATTGCGGGCCTCTTCGCCTGGGCATTCATCCCCCGCTACTCGTGTTCCGATGAAACCAACTGCACGAGTGCCAACAACCAGGGATGGCGCTACATCTGGTACGCCTCTGGCGCCTTTGTGTTTGTGCTTTCCGTCCTGCGGGTCGTTGTCGTCCGACTGGAAGAGACCCCCAAGTTTCTTCTGACCGAGGGAAAAGACGAGCAGGCGGTTCGCGTGCTCAACAACATAGCCAATCGCTATAATCGCCCATGTAGCCTCACAATCGAGCGCCTGCGTGCCTGCGGCGAGACGGCGCATCGTGAAACGACCACGGCGGGAATGACTCAAAGACTGATCTCGCCAAGTGAGGTTGCCTTCCATTTCCGTGGGCTCTACGCAACGCGAAAAATGGCACTTTCGACCTCCTTGGTGTGGTTCTCATGGCTTCTCATCGGCCTGGCTTACCCGCTATACAATGTGTTTTTACCAACCTACCTCGCTTCACGCGGCGCTGCGTTTGGACAACCCAGTGAGTACATTACCTGGCGCAACTACGCCATCAACAACACCTGTGGTATCTTTGGCCCCGTCCTGGCGGGCTTTATGTGTCGTTCAGGCTGGTTTTGGGGCCGCCGAGGCACAATGATCATTGGTGCAATAGTCACGATGATATTTTTCTTTTGCTATACGCAGGTGCGCACTGCCGCTGAAAATCTTGGCTTTACCTGTGCTATCTCTTTCTGTTTGAACATCTACTATGGTACACTCTACGCGTACACTCCAGAGGTTGGTACTCCTTTTCGCCTTTCCGTGACAGTTCCTCTTCTCTCCTCCGTCTCTTCTCAGATACGAATTTCGATCAATAATAACTCGTCGACAGGTTCTTCCCTCGGCCCATAGAGGAACTGGGAATGGGGTCGCTATAGGTCTCAATCGAATCATGGGAATCATTAGTGCGGTCGTGGGTAATGCCGCTAATGTGAGTCCCAAGCACTCTCTTATTTCTGACATGACGATGGCGCTGATGTTAAATACAGACCAATACGCCGGTGCCTATTTACATTTGCGCTGCTTTATATATTGTGATGGCGATTGTCGCTGCAGCGTTCCCTTTCGAGCCGTATGGTCGAAGGAGCAGTTGAGAGCGACGAATGCCGTTGGCAGACCCAAAAGCGCCATGTACATATATATTTCAGTCCGAACTGGGATGCGATGATTTGACTGAACTATTTGTATACAAGCCTCCAGTCGCGCAAGAACGAGACGAATAACGGAAGTCCAGTCCAAAATTTCTGAAATTTCTAGAGTTCCACAGCCTGGGTGGTCCGGGTGATCGGGTAGTCTTACGACTTGGTCTTTTAATGAGATGCCATAGGTGACAGACACATCGATATATTGCCTAAAAACATATTTTGGAATAGTTACTAGGCACTTCTTTTCACTCGCGTAGACACATCAGACAAGTTCATTAAGTATGCTCACACCCCCACAACAGGTAGTATGTTAAGGTTTCGTTACCTTTGTTTGCACAGGCCACGGCCATTAAGCAACGAAAGTAGCAAAGCGAGGGTATATTATATCATATCAAATGAGCGGTTTTGAAACCACGGTAAATGATGTATCGCATTTTTGGACAGAAGAAATCAACGGTGAAATGCCCTTAACTCAAACCAGCGCAGAGGGGGAAATACCAACATCGCCCACGAAACACCCACCCAGATCCCCAGATCTGAGCCATCCGCGCCAACCATCTTGGCAATAGGGCCAACAAACCATATTTGGTTCATTGAGATAATCGCTCCAACCCAACCAACCAAGAAGGCCACCAATGCAGCGATTCCGAGTGGCAGCTTCGCTGGATCAGCCCAAGCTTCCCAGTTGAACCCTCTAGTGCGCCGGAAGAAGAAGTGCTCCTCCAGGGCGATTGTGAGGTAAATGGTGACCCAGTAGCCCATTAGGGCGAGCCAGTTCTCAAAGATATCGTACAGATAATTCCGGCCAGCGAGTGCGCAAACAGTATAGATGACGACGCCAACACAGGAATAGAACCAACGCGGTAGACGTGCCAAATGACGGCCCATGATCTGGAATCCGAGGGAGGCAGAGTACGTCCCGGGGATATTGTTGGCGATAAGACCGAGGGCAACGAGGACGCCTAAAAATTTGCCGAAGCCACCAAGGCCATCGTAGCCAGCGAGGATCAAGGCACCGGACGATGTGTTGTAGGCAGCATTCCAGGTGGGGTGAGTGCCTGTGCCCGAAGCAAGGCCGACACCCAGAAGATTGGCAAAGCTCAAAGCCAGTCCGACACCCAAGAAGGTCATCAGAAAAGTCTTCCATTTCTTTGTTGTGGGTGGGAAGTAGACGAAAAAGTCGGCACCGGCGGGAGCCCACGCCACAGAGGCAGACAAACAGAGAGAAAAAAAAGACAGGCGATTCCCAGCGACCGTTTGGGCCGAGCCAGCCGAGACAATAGAAGTGTCGAATTTGGGACCCGCGCTACCGACAAGGACAAACGCAGCGATAAGCTGGGGAATCCAGGCCCACCTAGTGGCATTAGGTCAGTATTTGTACTCAGTGGAGCTGGTGGTGGGAGCTTACCTCTCGTAGATGTGGAACAGCCGCATACCGAACAAAACAACCAACCAGGTGATAATGGCAACAATAATGATTCCAACGACGACGCTCATCCGACCGCCTGCGACGGCGGACAGGACCTGCCCGCCCACCACGCAGTCAACCATGCCGTATCCCAGCATGATGATGATATTGAGCAGGCAAGCAATCTTGCTGGGGTAGTATCCCATAAAATACCGAGCCACAACCTAAAGATTTTGTTAATATGCCAAGATTCCTAGAAATCAAAGATGTTGGACAGTGTTGGATATACCATCGTCCTGTTTCCGCTAGCTGGCCCAAATGTGCCCATGTAAGCAACGCCTGCGGCTCCCAGCAAGGCGCCAAAGGTAGCACATAGGGCAGCGTCGACAAAGCCCAGACCGTAGCTCAGTGGGCCCAACATGCCCAGGGCCATGTTATTCGCCGTGATATTGGTGCTAAACCACAGCAGGCCCATTTGCATATAATCGGCGGTCGTATCGCCATGGCGCTCCTCCAGCGGGACGCGCTCAATGCCGCGAGACTCGAAGAACTCGAGCGAATTGAGGCGGTTATTGAAGCGGCCAAACGCATTTTTCGGGGACGAGGACTGCGAGCTGGGCTTGGGCGATAGGGACTTGACAACCGGAGTGGGTTGGTTACCTTTCTCCTCGTCCTCCAGGGGTTGGGTCATAGTGCCGTTGAGGAGGGCGGAAATAAAATAGGTTAACGACACAATCCCATGAAAAAGCAAAAAAAAGAAGAAAGTTTGCAGGAGGGAAAACCGGAGGGGAAAGCGACTGGAGCAACAGTCAATAATGCATGTACATTTGCAGGGAAAACCTTCCGGTCCCTCCCCGGTCTGTGCAAAATCGGGTGTGGTGCACGGCGAAAACTCGATCGCGGATCGTGGGTCGCGCTTACTTAGCATACTGCGCGGATTGCGAGCAGAGTTTTGCCCCATAATTCTAGCCACATCCAGCAATGTGGAGGTTCATCCCAAAAGTCTGTTCATCCCGCGACCCGGGGTCCTGGACCTTCCTTTTTGATCCTCTGATCCGTGCCTGACGCCCGTATGGAGTGACTTGGGGAACATTGAACCATCAATGATAACATCCGCGATATCACCCGCTATCTCCAGTACTGGGGCACAAGATGTAAGTTCGGATCCCCCCTCACGACGATGATCATTACCCATGAATGGAGGTCCGGCTTTTTCTTTTTCTTTTTCTCTCAACAAAACAGCTGGAGACGCAGCCGGTGGACCCCGGTGGGTTTCCGATCCGGAAGAGAGCTCCTCGGTGTCCTTGCTGATTGGGAACTCCATCCACAGCTCGGGTCTGATCGCCAGCTTTGTCTTGATTTTACGGATCGCCAGGAAGAGACATTAGCCCCAATAGATGACTATCGGATCATGTGTTTGTAACAACAAGCCCGCATTGTTGGAGCCGTCTGCGCTTGAAAGATCGGAGAGGCTAGCCAGGCCGCAGGCGATCCAGCGCACGATGGGACTGCAAAGTCCAGCATGACCCTAGATAATGTACGGTCCTGCTTGATGTAACTGTAATAATTTCGGGCGATCAGGCGTTCGAGTCGATGCTGGATCCACGGTTCTAGCGCCTGCGGATTTGCCATTGGCTAGATTGACCCTCCTTCCCCTGCAGCCATTGCACAGTAAGGTTTTGTCGTGGATCGGGTCCGTTCGTGCCCATGGTGCAGCCCTAGTAGTGTCTTCGGCAGGTACCCAGGGCGGCACCCGCCTCATGGCCTTTTTAAGTCTCATGGAGCTCGCTCCTGCGCATGGCCATCACCATACACACATCATGCCCAACGACGGCGGGGGTACCCCCCACGATCTCGTGGTTCAGTCATGGATCATGTATGGCATTGGGATCTTATTCTTTATTGTGCGATTGTTTGTGCTCCCCCCTCCGTTCATCCGCGCCGACCGCTTTTCAGCTAACCTAGCCCAGATATGCTCGGTACAAACGGATGGGATTTCATTACCAGATCGAAGACTATCTCATGGTCATTGCCGTGGTATGTATTGGCCATCCATCTGTTGTGTGAGGTCTACCATACACAAAGCTGACTCGCACAGTGCTTCTACACTGCCTTCGTTGTCACCAACATCAAGATCGCCGAGGGAGGGGGAAGTAGTCTATACCTACCCGGCCAATATGCGACTTTTACTGCCGAGGATATCAAAGAGCGCATCACCGGCGCCAAGATCGAATTTGCCTCTGAAAATGTATGTTCACTGAAATGGACGATGAGAGATTTTTTCACTGACCGTTCATTTCTGTTATCCAGTGTCAACTATGCACTGTTTACTGCTTAAAGGCTTGCATGCTACTAGTGTACTTTCGGCTCACGTAAGTTGGCCAAGTGACGGCTAGTACAATGGACTCTGACCCTCCACAGATCGAATCTCAAGCAGCACCGATTCGTGAAATTATGCGCCGCCTATACCTTCCTCGGCTGGTTAGCAACGGAACTGACTTTGTTCCTTAACTGCCATCCGGTGTCCGGATACTGGACGCTGCCGCCGCCCCAGCGCGAATGCGCCACTTATTTTCGTTACGAGGTCGTTCAATGTGTATTCAACATCAGCTCTGATATGGCGATTTTGTTTGTCATCTTGCCGATGTTGTTTCGAACCCGGATGCCGTGGAGGACCAAGATTCCTGTGTTGGTCGTCTTTTCCATGGGTATTGTTGTGGTGCGTGTATCCTGCCTTCATACACAGTCAGATCACTGATCGGGTTAGATTCTCTGCGCCATCATTTCCAAGTACTTCACCTTTCACGATATTTGGGACTCGAGCTACCAGTTCTGGTACTTGCGTGAGGCTTCCATCGGTGTATATGTGACCAATGCACCATTCATTTGGGCCTTGGTCAGGTCGATGGTCAGCTTCCTCAAGTCAACAACCCACCCAACGGATGGAAAGTACAACACCCCACAGTATGGCACAAACCGCATGTCCCATGCTCGCTCCAAGCCAGGGACTGGCACACGGTCTACTCGCGTATTGACGCGCATGTACGACATCGAGACAATTGGAGATAGCGAGGAGCATATCATCGAGATGGGCGGAGTCGGGAAGCATACACATACCTCAGGCGCCTCAACAGGTGATAGCGAGCCGGCGGAGTGGGCACAGTCCCCAACAGACCAGAACAGGGAGAATGACCCTCATATTTGGAAAACGACAGAAATTGTCATTGAAAAGAACTAAGATATTCCCGCTATTTGATGCTAATTTGGTAATTTCCACTCGCGATCAGGACTTACGCAGGGTCATGAAGGAGTTTCATACGTTGTAATATCTACTGGACTTGGTGTGCGAAGACTACGATTCTTTTTTAGTCTAGATCAAAAACTTTGGAATGAGCCACTGATAATAATGGACATGGGTTATGCTCAGGGATAAAAGTAGTTTCAGCTCAAAAACTAAGAGAATCGCGAGCATATATAAGATCAGATCTTGTGCGCCATTTGAAATTGAGCGCAGACTTCATCAACGTATTGCTGGGCTTTCTTGATGCGCAGCATGTCTATAAAGAGATGGGATTCCCATGTGAGTTTGTGTTACAAAGAGTATAAATCGCTATGCCCTCCATTTCTTAGATTTGTTTCTTGTTCATTCTCACTTTGAAAGGTGACATGAATAGTATATGGGCGTTCAATCAATGGGGATGTTCGTGGATCAGGATTACAGTACCGTGCCGACAACACATGATTTGGAAATCCATCTGGATATTCTTCACTAGAGACTTGTGGGAAAAGCCTCGATACTAAGGTGATCCATACTTCTGTGGTGCGGCTCGAATGTCCTTGCTCGTCTTTCCGCGTGTGACAGGTTCGATTGCCAGATACTTGGAGTAGTCGATAATAAGTCCGACAAAAAAGAGAGGCTAGGAAAATTTGACAATAAAACATTCAGGGTTGCCTGAAACTTCTCATTAAAGATGTCACTATGTGTAGTAAAGATATGGCTCCTCCAACCACGCTTTGACACGACCCACTGGCATTCTGGTAGCCTTTTCCGATCACGGAATGCCCTGCGCCACTATAACTTCTCAATAGTGGTTCAAATTGAATAGATTTCTACATCAGAGACATTGTAAGTCTTTGCGCTAGTTTTTTGCCTAAACTCTCGGTGCGGAATTCGCAGTTACTAGTCTCATTCTTGCTCGACTATTGGCAGTGCCGAGGTCCAGTTCTGGAAGCAAGTTGTTGTAGCTACGGTTGATGATTTCTGCACTCTTCATAAGAGTACGATATATTTACGGCCAAAAGTTGCTCGTACTTAGTTTCCGGGTTGCGGATTGCTGAAGGAGAGCCACAATCACGTAAAACATCTCAAAGTGTTCATTTTCTGTTCTTGGCAAGTCGCGCACCTAGCCGTACATAACGAGGATATAAAATTCGGTCGCAGCCGTATTCGACAGTCGCCATAGGACAAGTAAAAGGTTCCTTTTAAATGCCTTTTAGCAGTCAGTCGACATGATGATGCACGTGCATCGCCAAAACCAGTGGTGGTGGATGCGATAGAAGGTCGTTCATGTTGATTATTGACGATGTGTACGCTCTCCGAGGTTTTTTATCAATATTGGAGATAACAAAAGGATGACGAGGTAGCCAATGGGCGAGGAATAATTGAAATTCTCGTCTGACAATCCTTCAGAAAAAGGGGACTTTTTTGTCAGGGCGAGACCTGATCCGGTCTGGTCTCGGTCAGGCCCGTGGGCTGGGCACAGAGCCTCTCTGACGCGGGTCAGCTGAACTGCTGAACTGCTGATCTGCTGCTGATTGGGGGCCATCCATGTTTTTCCTTCTCACTTTCCTGGCACAGGTTTTGTGAATTGCCCCTTGATGCCTCATCCAGCATGACCAGCACACGTACTGTTTTGGGACCACTAACAACGACATTTACCTATCCATCCTCATGTAGCGTCGCTGTGGAAGCATGCACTGGTTGTTCGTCTGGCTGGCAGGCCCAAACGTGCAGCGACAACGTTTACAACGACCAAGGCATCCAGGATAACGTCGAATGCTGGCCACCACGCTCGAATCCAGACCTGTCAACAGGCGTCGCGCTAAATGGTTGGGGGTTCTATTCCCCCGGTCTGTACTGCCCCGCTGGATATTCGACCGCGTGTTCTGCAACTGGCGGAGTTGATGGCGGGTTCACATTCCAATACTCTCTAGAGCAATCGGAAACAGCTATAGGGTGTTGTCCAACGTGAGTGAAGTAGAAATCACAGCCATTGTCGCTAGAATTTTCGATGCCTGAGACTATTTTCTGACTCATGTAACAGCGGATTCACCTGTGACTACACTCTAGGCCCCAAGCAATACCAAACGTGCCATTCTGTGTACTTCACTGGGTCCTTTCCGGCCATTTTTTGTTCCTCTGGAACAAGCAATGACTTCAGATATCAAAGCGTACCCGCGACATTCAGCGCTGCGGCGTCCTCGATAGTTGAGGAAATGATCGTTTCCAGCTATATCATCAAAGCACCATTGGTTCAACTCAACTACAAGTCAACCGATTTACCATTGTCAACGGTCCCTCCGACAGCGACGGCTACGTCCACAATAGCGACGGCTACATCTACAATAGCGACGGCAACTCCAACGATAATCTCCGCTAATAAATCAGGCAGTTCCGGTTTATCTACGGGTGCCAAGGCTGGAATTGGTGTTGGTGCTGCCATTGGGGCGCTAGCGTTGATTGTCGGGGCGGTTTGGCTTGTACTTCGTGGTCGAAAGCGTACACAGGGACATTCCCAGTGTGCGCAGGATCGTGCCCAAACTGGAAGGCACGAGTTGTCCTCTGAAACTGGACCGCATGAGCTCCCTCCGAGCAATGCTTTATCTGAAGCAGGTTCTGGGACGGAACCCAAAATACCGAATTTTGCACCTGCAGAATTGCATTGAGGTAACTCCCCCAGTCATATAGGAGGGCAAGCTTAGCAGATATTATATACACCTGTATATTTGATCAATTTACCATAACAGCACTTGGAGCTATGATCTATCTGATTTAATTAGAAGAAGGCATATGAGCTCAGGATGTAATTGATATCGCGCGAGGTGAAAGAGGACACAAAATTCTGGCCACCAATCAAGAATGTAATCAAATCATGTAACTATGACTTTGCTTGATCCATGTATAGCGCAGCTAACAACTGTTTTATCCCTCTTTGATCCAGATTAACTGTGCTAAAAACACTTGGTAAGGATTTATCATGACCTTGGTGCCGCTTGTTGGCAGTGTCACTGATTCCCTCCCCCATATAAGACAAATGTGGGATTGTCGTCTCCACGAGGTTGGCAGCACGCACGAGTTCTCTTCGTGATGACCAGCTTGAGTATGATCGCCTCGAATATCCAAAAAAACAAAACAAAGCAAAACAAAACAAAACGACGAAAAACTCCGCCATCAGCAACATATTTTTGGTCGGATACACTGTCGATTGTATCACCGGCCCTCAGCTATGGACTGCACGGAACGCGTCGAGGTAACCGGGCCCACTCGCCTTCATTTCCCCGCCCATCCGGCCCAAAACGCTGCCATCCAACGCTAACACGTTTGCGAAAGATACCCCAAAGGCTGCATCGCTAGCAACATCAGCTGGGGCTTGCTACTGATTGTTTATTAAATCTACTATTCTTATCTGAAGTGGAGAACAAGAGGACGAACTACACTTGCGGCGGAAATGGATGCCGCCGAATCTGCCGCGAAGGAAGAAGAGATCAACAAAGCCGATAACCACACTGCCATGGAGGGCGATTCGGGTCTCAAGAATAGATAGGATCTGAGCTTTGTGTATCGTCTTTGGAATTATTTCATTTGCCTGTAATATTGCGCAAGGTTAGAGAATTCTCAACAACTGTCTAGCTAAACCCCAACATGTTATGCTACCTTTTACAGGGCGAAAGGCATGGCTGAAGCCTGTATTGGAAAATAGAATGGAAGTAAGATAAGGATCCCTCAACAGGTGTTTTGAAATTCAGGGCTTTAATCTGCCCTCCTAAATTTCAAAGCCGATTTGGTCTTAAACACCAGTTCCGTACAGTGATTCTCGGTGCTCCTTTGAAGCTCCTTGCATCAAGGCTTTTTTATTAAATCCCTCATATATTCTCTACAAAGCATCGAACTTCTTTCAATTAGAATTCAAGGCATCTCAAAGGCAAAAAGATTAAGTCATAAGCTTTAGTCTCACTGAAATCATCTTTTTTAATTAGTTATACTGGGATTTTCGAGATTCATTTATAGAGTGATATCCGTGGAAATTTAGATGAGGCTCATTACAGGCAAATTTAAATAGTTGTAAAGATGGGATAATGATGAAATTGATAATATTTATCGTGTCTGTATTCATGGGTGTAGAGAAGCGAGAAACTCTACATTGTGGGATCTGTCGTCCCCGCTGGGCCACAGTTTCCCCATATTAGGAGGATTTAGTGAATTAAAGTCGGGATCCGGGAGTTTGATAAATTGCCCAGTAGATGATTACTCTGAAAATATCATCTAAATTCTATAGCCCATTCCTTGAGGCTATTACCATCTTGACTGTGGCATCAATGAACTTCGAATGCAGCTTTAGTTATTTATTTGCCACCAGGGGTCTTCACATCATACAGCAGTTCCTCGTGCTCACCATCGACAAACCCGAGAACTCAATGCACTGAATTCTCACTGAAAGGAACAGCTTCACTCTCCGCGCTGTGCCGGATCAGGTCCTGGCCGCGCTCAAACATACCCACTTCATATGAAGCTAAGGCTTTTTCCAGGCCAGCTACCTGTACGCTTTCTAAACCCAGGCCTCTCTTGGGGATTTCAAAAAGACATTCAGCCAGGAGCAGAGAATCCTGCATGGCGCAATTGACTCCCTCGCCTACAAAGGGGGTTGAAAGATGCGCTGCATCTCCGAGAAGCGTTACCCCTGGAGCCACGTCACGTTTCCAACCTACTTCTTCTGCCTTCAAGTGGTTCAAGGTCCAAGCACAGAAAGGACCTTCGGCATTCGTGAGAATAGTTTTTAGTTGTGGTGCCCAGTTTCCGTAGAATTTATCGGAAGATAGCATCAGCCGTCGCAAAGCTTCAGTCCTTTCCACAGCACTGCCTTCGTGATGGTTGTAGAAGTCCTCCGGCACTATAAGACCAAACTATATTCTGTAGGTGCCGTCGGCCGCCTGCTGCAATGCTAAGTTCTTCCATTGACCCACCGCCATCATCATTCCCGGTCCGGCCAGTTCACTGACTGTGTTGTAAATCTGATTGGTGAGTGAGATATTGCCTTTGATGTACATTATTCCAGAATAAACCGGACGTGCAGACGTAACCTAATGAGAGCAACTCAAGTTTAGAATCTCAAATTGATTTCGGGTTGCATTGACTTACCAGAGGACGGACTTTGCTCCAGCCCCCATTAGCTCCGACAATAAGCTTGAACCCAGTAGTTGAGCTGCCATTGGTGAAATGGATAATGCATCCATTAATACTTCTCGTAGAACTATTGGCCCCCTTTCTCTCAATGGAACGCACGCCGTGGCCCCATTGAATTTTATGAGCAGGTATAGATCCAAGTAGAAGCCGGCGTAGCTGCATGCGATCAATCTCTGGAGCATCGCGACCTTCACCAAAGCGCCCAATTGTTTCTCCAGAGGGTTTGACGATGTGTATCTTTGAGGCGTCCCAGCGTGCATAGACCTTGTTAAATTCATCGAATAAGCCCGCTTTTTTGAGTGCGAGTTGGCCTGATGGGCCATGGAGGTCCAGGGAACCGCCTTGCTGCCAGGGACCAGGGGTGGAGGATTCATCGCGCTCATAAATGACCTAGTCCGTCACTCCGTTTACTTCTAGTAGCCGTGCGAAGAGAAGACCACTCGGCCCAGCACCGATAATCGCGATGGAGGGTGGCGAATCCATAGTAGAATGTATTAAAACAAAATTAAGAGAAGAAATAAACGATGCTCTCGAAATAGGCTTTTTAAGTATCTCAGAGAAGTAATGTCTTTATATAGGTGCCGTAATAGAACGTTCTATTCATCCAGCTCCGGTTTCCCCATCTCTGATTGGTTCACTTCGGGGGCCCATCCGGACAGATCTCCGGAAGCGACCACTTGCACCGCTAAAATTCGGTAACTCCTCGGACACCCCGGGTCCACTTCTTGGACTTTGTCATTCTCACTTGAAGCTCGATTTGACTGATCGGCAACTCGGAAACTTTCGTCGGAAGTCCTATGGAAGCCACTGGTCACTCAGTCGCAGGCTACAGCTTTGCTCGATTTGCCGTAAGATATGCGGAGAGCAGCCGTAACTGCGCCAAAACTGACAGTGTTAGTGAAACTTTTGTCGACAGAAGAAACTCAAGTATTTCTGAACCTTTCTTAGGCGTACATGAGCTCATACGTAATCCTAGTCTTGGCTAATTTTTTCAAAGGTGTTCTCGAGAGCTACCGAAATGCAGTACTTGCAAGCCGTGGCCGGGTAGATGCGTATATTCGCGAGATGGCCTCCATGTGGCCGCACGTTCTAGTACATATGCCGAGAACAGCATTGAGCGTCGCCTGAATTGCCTGGAAAGCACGGTCCAGTCTCTGGCTGGGTCCGTTGAGGAAGCGTTGCATGGCTTGTCCACACTCCCGCGAATGGACTTGACTAGAACACCCAATATATTTAATCGGGAGACTGCGAGTGAAGACAATAGGTCCAGTTCGCCGCTTTATATTGGCCCTTCACATTCCTTCTCCGTTCTCCAAGGGGCGCCGGCAGGCATCGACCGCCTACCCCGACAAGGGCTTGAAGAAAGCCGCCAGGGTGCCATGTCAGAGATTCGCAATTTGTTGTCTGCGGGAAACTGCCGTATCATGAGGGCGGAAATTAAGCGTGAACTGTTCGTCAGGCAGCGGAACATGGCGATAAAGAGCTAATGGTAAAAAGGTAGGCCGGCCAAATGCAAGAGCACATGACTTGTCAAGCGTGAAAAGCATCCAAAACAGACACAACCTATGTTGTGAGTCATCGAAATTACCCTCAGCGCCCCTAACATGCAAGCCCAAAGCTTCAGCCTGGCGACATGCGTGGGCCAACAACATCGAAGATACGTTAGGTGCAGCGAAGTCTTCCCCATGAATGGATAGCAATGCCAAAGCTTGCACGTTAATGATACAAGCTTGGCTCAAGGAAAATCCGGCTATCATTAAGGGCCAGTTGAGCATTTTGTCGAAGATTGTCCTCATACTTATCCTGCTCGGTAGAAATTGCGGCAAGCAAAACATAATTGAAAGACACAATCCACGCCTTTTCCCTGAATTTCTCTGGTTCGAAAACGACTTGTCTAAGGATTTCATCTGACGGGAAGCGAAAAAATGGCTGTTCAAGCTCGGCTTGCTCCAAAAACTCTGGTGAAATAAGTTTGAAGTTAGTATTGGAAGTTCGGGGTGTGGCTCATTCCGAAGAAGCCAAAGATGACATGCGAGTAAAACTAGACACTTGGTTTTCGAACACAAATACGGTACGAGTCTCCTAGCTATATTGACCACTTCGACAGTGGAATGACTAACTCGCAAGGTCAGGCATTGACACTGGCTATGAACAACGATCGCATCTCAGCAGATGCTAAACAAATTCGTGAAATGAATCTAGGAATCAGTAGTGTCAAGTTTCAATACTTACACATCCTGACACTATTACTGAAGAATGATCGGGCCTCGAATATCCGGCTATCTTGTGCTCGCGAAGCAATCTCCCTTCTTCCGTCTTTAGTATCGAACTGGGGCTCAGTATACAATGGAGTTATCTGGTATGGGGGAGTTTTCCCTAATCCTTTGAAGCAAGCTAACAGCAATCTCCATATAGGCAGCTTCTGTATTATCCGTTCGCTCCTTTCTTCGTGATATTCGAGAACGTCGTCCATCAATCTACCAAATACCCGACACTTCAGCAGGATCTACGTTTCTTAGCCACGACGGTAACTTACTTTGCTGAGATGAAATTCCAAATGCGGCTTTTATCAAGTGTCTGCTCCAAGCTCCAGCATACTGCAACTGTTTTCCTCCAGCTTGCTCAATCTCACACCCGCCATTTCAACTCAAAAAGTCCTGCCGACAACGCAACTGACTTATCCCAAAATCCTAATTATTCCGGGCTTGATGAGCATGGTACAGAGTCGTGGGATGACCTGACTAGTACAGATCTGGGTAATTGCGACATGAAAAGCTATTTGAACTGGTTACCAGTCGACATGGATGTCACATCACGGATTCTTGAAGCTGAGATCCAAGATTCAAGATTTCATGATTCTGACTGCACACCGGAGAATAGTTCAACATACTTCCGCGGGCCAACGACGGAGCGCGTGTTCGATTGGTTTCTATGGGATGAGTACTATGGCAGTGTTAATAATTAAAGTTGATCTAGCGCGACTTGCAATTCGGAATTATGCAGTATGACAACAGGTTCCCCGAGGAGGAGCTCAATCGACCCTGGGGGACTAGGTCTTTTGTCCCAGAATGTGTGGCCATTGCTCGTCACAGGGACGTTTTCCTCAAACCTAAACTCTAAGCCGCGTAGCGTAATCCGTCTGCTTTCCTCTGGTAGCACGATAAGTACTCGAGATAAACGGGTTTCACACTGACGCAGCCGTTCTTGGGCTGATCGCTGAGGAGATCTTCTACTCCCCGACTTTGAACGACACCGCCTACATTTTCGATAGTTCCATTGACATCTATAGTGGTATCGGACACCTATCAAAGGGCTAATCGTGGGCTCTTCTCTGTGAAATCTATAATTACTGTTCATGCCCCATCCTCGCGCCCGGGAGTAAGAGCTGCCTGCAGCCATAACTAGCGGACCCAGCCAGAGCGAAAACGACAACACCCAAAGCATGGTTAGCCACAGTGACTAGCCCTGTTACCGCCGTTGATATTTGCCGGTCATTCCCGATGTTGAAACATATCTGGTGGAATATAATTATCGGATCTGAATGGATGTGGACTTGACGGAACCAGACGTTGGCAAGGATTCTTCCTGCTCTACCGGCAGAACAAGCCAGTTGCAATGCTAATTTCCGTGCACGTGGCAGCGAAGCGTTGCACGTTAAATACCGAACGACGGATAAAGGCCTGGATCCAATTTTTTCTGTTGTCACCATCATAAGAATTATAAGAATAGCCCGGTTATGCATCACGTGAAGAAAATATTCACCCATACTTGAGTAACTAGGTAGACTTTTGAGCCATCTCCAACTATCTACTCAATTTGAGTTCCCAGTATCATGCCCTCACAACGTCAATTTCATTACGTTGAACCCAACTGACAAGTCTCCTCTGACCCACATGGACCCTCACTTGGTTTAGTCGACAGTTTTAGATTCTGCAATGTCTGTTGGCTCACAAGATCTTCTCACCTTGTTTTCTACAGCTTAGCTGACAAACCGCTACGACGGTGATAATTTCCTATCGCACCGATATCAATAAGAATGATCCATGGTCCGGCAAGATGCCGGCATTGAAATTTGCCGCAGCCAATGAAGAGACTAGATGCGGCTCCCTAGCTGCTTCTATAATAAGTGGGTCTAAGTATCGAACAGAGTCTGAGGATTTTGAATTGGTATTCTTTTTTTCGAGAAAAACCTCAGCGATAGTCTTGGCCCAGCTAGGCTGACGGAAATCTTTTAACTTGAACATCAGGCTTGACCGCCTCTGGGAACCTTGCTAAACGTAAGAGACTTGCCACCCGTCCGTACTGGCAACGTTGCAACATAAGCGGAACCTGCCGTGCTTCGCATACCGGGACGTCGATGCGAACAACCGGCTGCATTTCCGGGGCATAAACGCCCTGGAGAGAGAGAAGACGACTCTCCCAATGATGTCAGTGGTGATAGCTGCCGAAGACACGACCGAGCATTGACGTGCTCCACCACCGCGGGAAACATTCGCACAAAATTACTACGTAGTTCACGGTAGTTGGATTCTACCATGTTTGCCGAGAATATTCAATCTCGAACAAACAGAATGATCATCTCTGCCCTAACATTAGCGTATCCATAAATTTGGCATCCATTCTGTTGAGGGTATCGCTTATCCCGTTACTTAACGGTTTGTGTTCATCTTTCACATCGTAGACAATCTACATATTTCTCTCTCTCCCATGACCACCGTCATTCTCCAAGATATTCCACGGTCCGAAAGCTTAATTTTTGGGGCTTCTTGGCAGGTAGCGCCCGAGTGGGGGAAATAAAAGTGACGGCTTACAAGTTCTCGAACGCTACCACGGATGCATTTAGTGAGTGCCGTTCGAACAATTTTGCGTAACTGTCATAATAGAAGGTATGGTCAATAGGTAGATAATACAAACTAATGCAAAAATGCAATCTAATTGGCCGGGTTTTATCCCTGTTCCGCGCCCACGTGCTCGACAGGCAGGTTCTAATGGTTTGATCCCTGGCACGTGGGCTGTGATACAGGATCATTTACTCACTATATTTCATAATAGTTTCGACGTCTATATAAACTAGCACTTCTCCGTAGATCCTGATGCCTTTAATTTTAGTACTATCGTGGCAAGCTGCAGCCACCATGAAGATCTCTACCCTTCATACTGCTGTCCTGGGCCTGGCTGCCCTCGCCAAGGCCTCTTACATCAACTACACCACCGTCACCGGCTATTTCATGCAGGACGAGGTGTCAACAGACCCATCCACCTTCGTTTACGTAAGTAAAAAATTAGCCCGAATCTAACGACAGCTTTTACTGACCGAAATAGTACGAGGAGAACTTCGGCCTTATTAACCGCACCTACGAGGGTGAAACATACAACAGGAACTCCAAAGACCTGACTCAATGGCAGCGTTTCTACAACGAGGTTGTTCGTCTGAACCAGGAATCTCCTTGCAACGTCGAGTACAAGGTTTTCTTCTTTGGACGACACGGCGATGGGTATCATAATGACGCGCAGGCCTACTATGGTACCCCGGCATGGAATGTATGCCCGCTCATTCCATCCCATTCTCCATGGATACACAACTAATAACAGAGCAGTGCTACTGGGCTGAGATCGACGGCAACGACACGACCACCTGGCACGACGCTGCGCTCTCTCAGCTCGGCGTCGAGCAGGCACAAACTGCCCACAACTTCTGGCAGCAGCTCATCGTCGATCAGCGCATTCACACCCCGGACGCTTATTTTACTTCCCCGTTGACCCGTTGCCTGCAAACCGCCAACGTGACATTTGAGGGTCTGGAGCTGCCCCGTAACAGCGCGTCCTTCAAACCCATGGTCAAGGAGCTTTTTCGCGAAGGCATCAGCATCCACACCTGCGACAACCGCCGAAGTAAGAACTACATCCATAATCTGTTCCCTGAATGGATCATCGAGTCGGGATTCACGATAAACGATGAGCTCTGGAACGGCATCACGGCCGAGACGACCGATGCGCAGAACATGCGCTCGAAAAAGGTATTGGACGAGGTGTTTGAGGAGCTTGGTAATCGGAACCATGAGCAGAATCTTTTTGTTTCCGTCACTAGTCACTCTGGTGAGATTGGCTCAATACTGAGTGTGTTGGGCCATCGCACGTTCAGTCTGAACACCGGCGCCGTCATTCCGGTGCTTATTCGGGCGGAGACGCAGGAGAAGGATGTTGTCACGAAGTGCCACGCCTGGACGGTCAGTGCACACTGCACTACGCCGCCTGCGACATCTCTTGCCAACTGTGTGTGTGCTTCGTCGGCGGCAGCGGTGACGACACCTTTGGTGACTATGACTTCTGAGCCCTCTACGACGAGCGGGCCGGTGTGCTACGATGCGTAGGATGCGGTAGATTTCCCTCTGGAGATTTATATTTGGCCGCCAATTGAACACCGGGATTTGGGAGAGTTGAAAATACCATTGTCTACCGTAAATTTATCACTAGAGATTTCGAATAACATGGTGGCGCTAGGATGGATGTTGGTCTAGTTATGTTAAAACAAGAGAATAAAGAGGATTGTGCATTCTAATTAGCCACAGGTAACTCATCTAAGGTGGCTCTCTTTCGTTCAATCGTGTTGGCAACTATTGACTCAACGAAAGGAATAGTAGAGCCAGTCCTCAATAAGCTAGCATGTGTACGAACTGATGCTTAGATAGGCAAGTATAGCAGAAGAAGCTATGATAAAGCCTAGGATGCATCACGCAAAGCAGCACCGCATGCTCTTGTCACTCCCAGAATAAATTCCTCGTTCAACCGACGGCCGACAAGCTGTACAGCCACGGGACATCCAATCATTTGCTTGGGCGAATCTACTTATTGTCAGCCCTTAGCACCAGTTCAAGATAGATTCACATACAGGCCTCCCAAATCCGAGACTCTAGCTCATTTCGTCCCCTATATTCTGGCTTCAGATCCTCGTCCGGCGAGACCCTGGTTACTGGTAGCGTGGTCGCGCAGTAATCGAGCACGTTCCAAAGGCTAGTATAGTTGTCGTAGATGAATCCGTACCTATAAGCGTCAGCAAGGTTTCCACTATCAAACCTGGAAAACCTACTTCGGAGACGCTGGCCACGGGCTGCATGGCATCAGCAAAGCATCCATCTCCCTACCTGTTTCTGTTCGTATTCTAGTAGCTGCCCATGACTGCAAGATACTTTTGGCATACTTGGTCCGCTGTGTCTGTGCTTTCCAGAGGTCAGATACCGTGGTAGGAACATTTGCAGATATTTCGTCGGTGCTAGAATGGCAGGTCATCTCGGCGAGCAGCTCATAGCCCCGAGGCCATGGTTCATTGGTTTTGCTTAGGGTTTGACCTAGCAACTCGGCGGTAGCAGACCGGTACAAGACATGCTTTAGGGTGTCGAGGAACAGCGGCTCCTCACTGAAGTCATCAATTCTGTGTTACGTTTGAAAGCCCCATAGGATGCGCGCAAGATTAGTGACTTACATTCGGAACTCAATAACATTATGCCCCGAAGCCTTGAGGGCTGCTTTTGTTAGAAGCAAACCCCTGGTGACAGGGGGCAGAGGTTTGACAATTCCATCGTCGAGTAGAAGGCCTGGGTTGGTCAGAACTTAGATAACTCACCAAGATAGCACTCACCGAAGCATAGCTGCTTTGGAATCTCCACGTCGCGCCACGGGATGGGCAGACAGTCCGGGTCGTCCTTCATCCACGGTTCGCTTTTCAAAACAGCTTTGCTCCAGATCTCAATTCCATCCAATGACTTGGCCATAGGACCAATTGCATTTCGTATAGCCTCCTGACCCTCAAGACTGTCTTGGATGCCATACGTAGGGAAACGACCAGAGGATGGTTTCAGGGAGTACAAGCCACAAAATGAGGCTGGTATACCTGCAGATGTTAGCAGGGACCCTTTTGCTTATATATCCAAAAACCTACGAACAGACCCACCAATGTCTGTACCAACACCCAGAGGAGATCCTTTGAGCGCGAGCAATGCACTCTCGCCCCCCGACGAACCACCGCTGGACATTCTTCTATTATAAGGGTTGGAGGTATAGCCATAAATAGCATTATATGTCTACCTTTCCGTCAATCGCATGTCGAGCTTCCAGGCTTCGCCTCACTCACCTCGCCCGACATGAGGGCTGTCGGGACATTTGTCTTGCAGTACAAGATAGCACCGCTGCTTCTCAGAATCTTTGTGACCTCTGATTCATATTCTTCTGGTGTCGGCTGATTCGCAAACGCTGTATAACCAATGGTGGCGTCGGTTCTCTCGACTTTGAAGCAGTCTTTTAGCGAGACTGGGAGGCCATGGAGGGGGCCGCGCGGAATCCCGGATGTCGCATATTCGGTGTCTAGGCGTTGAGCAGCTTCAAGAGCGCGGTTGAAGAATATTTCGCTGAGGCAGTTGACCTGGCAGAGGTATGAGTCTCGGTGCAGTTTGTTTAAATAAAATGGGGCCTACAAGCTGCTGGGCGATAGCCGCTCGTTTGCAGAAGGCTAATGTGACCTAATGACATGAATCAGCATTCTATTGCACCAATAGCTACGCCACTTACTTCGTGTGAGCTGTAGTGTCGATCGAGAAGCTTCTGCGTCAAAACGGTCACGTCTGTTTCTGTAATTTCTACTTCCCTATCTGTTAAGATACCGCACTCGGCAGGGACTGCAGTGACATCTAGCTGATCATCTGGAACTTGGTCAGGTCGCAGTTGCCATGCTAAAGGAATTTCTGCATCACGAGCTGCTCTCTTGGACTGTGCAACTGTGGCCCACAGGGGAAAGTGATTAGATGGATTGCTGTTACGCGAGGACATTCCGGCAATGCTGAGGGGAGACAGTGGTGATAGTATGCATACGCGAACGTTTCCAAGAGCCATTGACCAACAGATGATATCCTATCTTCCTTTCAACCATATGTCATTACTCTATCAGCGACGATAACCGTGGAGCTGGTCCCAGTCTGTGTATCCTGGTTTGCTGGTCGGCTCCGCCTATCGCGATCGGGTTTCCCGATGGGTCACCCGCTGATAGGCAGTCCGGGTCCGGGGGGCGTTTATCGCGTGGTAGGATGGGGACCCGGAACTAGGAACATGTAGTCATAGAGATGATCCTTTGAGCACGCGGAGACATGACTTATTTGAGTGCATCTTCGCTCCCTTTCAATTCGATCTAGATAATACCATCCATCGAAGCCATGTCAACACAACCCGACCACATTCAGGACCCGAGTACGTCCAAAATCGAGATAGAACAACCCGATAAGGATGCTTCGCGGCAGGTAAACCCTGAGCCCGAGGAGAAGAGCCATGCTTCTGCGGCTGATATCCTGAGCGGCAACGCTACTCACGAGCTCACTCATTTTGAGGCTAGGGCTGCCCTCATCAACGCGTGAGACTCCAAGCCCTAGGCCATACTTGAATTATTAATGTCCATCATAATTAGTGAAATCGACAAGTTCGGGTTCGGCAAGTATCAAAAATGTATCTGGCTGCTCTGCGGCTTCGGCTATTTCCTCGATTTGGCCTGGGCACAAGGTGTGGGCCTCATGGCAACGGCTGTGTTGTGAGTCTGATGACAGTTTAGGAAATGACAATTCTCTAACGTGTTTGCAGCCAGGAAATGGGTGTTCCCGCTGACAAGCAAGGCCTGATTTTCACCTGCTCTAATGCCGGTCTTGCGTGAGTGCCTATTTCAGAATGATCCCGTTACCCCCAGAGACTGAAATTGCAAAGTATCGGTGCCTTCTCCATTGGCATTGTCACAGATATCATCGGCCGCAAATGGGCCTTCGAACTTACGTGTCTCATCACCTCGATCTTCGGCATGCTCCTGGCGGTGAGCAAATTTAACTACGGGGCGATCTGTGGCATCTATTTCCTCTCGTGTATTGGCCTCGGCGGCAACATCCCCATTGATGCAACAATTGCCCTTGAGTTTCTACCCCAAAACCGTCGTTACCTCGTGTCCTTGCTGGGGATTTGGCAGCCAATCGGTGTGACAATTGCCTCTGCCATCGCTTATGGCACCGCGGCCAGGTATCGCTGCAACGTGAAACTCCCAGCGTGTAATAATGTCAAAGCCGGAGAAGCCTGTTGCACTGTCTCGAGCAACATGGGGTGGAGGTATATGGTCATTATCATTGGTTGCATGACTCTCGCCATCTTCTTCGCTCGTTACGCCCTATTCCCCTTCTACGAATCGCCCAAGTGGCTCCTAAGCAAATGTCGTGAGCAGGATGCCATCGATGTTCTCCGCAAGATCGCTAAATTCAACGGCGCCGATGATCCCACGCTCACGCTTGAGGATTTCCGCGAAGTTGACCTTCGCTACGAAGTTGAAAACACTGAACAGACCAGAGGTAGGGACGCGAAGACTTATATATTGAACATGTTCAAAAGCTTGGAGTTCTTGAAAGATCTCTTCACGAAGAAACTGGAGTGTATTAGTTTCGTTCTTCTTGCCCTGGGCTATATGGTAAGAGGCTTAAACTGGTCAGCTTAGCATCATGTGCTGACAGTCATAGGGCAATTACTGGTCATTTAACTTGGCTGGCTATTTCTTGCCCATTGTTCTCCTTAGTAACAATGTGGACAGTGGCACCGACAATGTCTCTGACACTTACCGGGAATATGTCTACATCTACCTTCCAGGTGTGATCGGAGCCATCGTTGCTCTTCTCTCGGTTCAAATGCCCCTGTTGGGCCGCAAGTGGTCGCTTGTCATTTCTGCCGCGCTACAGGGGTTTTCCATGGCCATGTATACGCAAGTAAAGAATACTGCCGGATATGTGGGTTTAAATGCCCTTGAATACATCATGCAAAGTGTAGGTTTTGTGATGCAGAGTTCAATTAGATAACAGACTGACCAGAGCTAGTATTTCAACGCGGTTCTGTACGCCTCAGCGCCTGAGATGTTCGATACAACCTACCGCGCCAGCGCAAGTGGCATTTTGTCTAGTCTGGGTCGCGTTGCCGGCATCGTCGCTCCATTTGCTGGTCAGAAGTATATCGCCCAGGGCCGCGCCGGTGTCCTCTGGCTCGGAGCCGGGGGCATCTGGCTGGCTGCTTTCTTTCTGTGTTTCCTTCCAATCGAGATGAGGAACCGACAGATGTACTGAGTACGAATTATTTATTATTCTGCGATATATTATGATATAGCCATATATATTGCAGAGCTTGGCACGCATAAAAATTAGCCTTCCAAAGTAATGAACGAGTCAGCAGTTATGAATATGACCTATTAAAGTATTATAATCTGTATTTCACGCTGTTTTTATATATAAAATATTGGATTGACCTTTTTTTACGACTAGGTTTTGATGCTTTCCAGTATCAGCTTCTTATAGTGCTTTTCGGATAGCAGATATTTATGTTGATAGAGGGTAGGTATAGAATACTCTCCAGTCAGGATTATCCTAGCTCCAATATAATACAGTACATACCCTCACAGCACTTTTGGACGTAGTCCCTTTGCAAGCAATATATCTCCTGCCCACTTCCATTATCCTAAGTTGGCCGCTGTCAATTATAGGCAAGTGGAGCGCGGGCTAAGACGCTAGTACGGGGGCGTTCGGAGTTGCCGCGATAAGGCGCTAACGGTAATGGCGGGCGCTCTGGCCGGCGGCTTTGCCGATACTGCTATCGCTGTCTCAGTTATCTATCATCCTTGGACAGTTATTTCGTTCTTAGCCAACGGCAGAGACCGGCCCCCCAGTAAAAAAGATCGGCCGTGGAAAGAAGACCCTATTGGAACCGAGAATCCGCAATTTGGAGATGCTCCGTAGTCCCCTAGAAGCCGGGCCCCTCGCCGCATCGGAGGAGCAGCGGGAGCAGGGGGCTTCAACAACGTCCGCCGGGGGCCGACCATTCCCCACATCAGCCCTTCTATTAAAATTGCTATCACCCATTCTCTGGTCACCTATCATTCTTTGCTCATCCATTGATGGTAATCATGCAACCGACTAAGACCGACCCCCCCGTGAGAAACGGCTTCGACATCACCAAGGGTATCAAAGCTACCTCCAATGATGGCAGCACGGCCGAGGGTGCCCTTCAAGTCGAGCGTCATGACTATATCGACATGGCCCCGACAGATCGAGAGCGCTCGCACTCCATGGAAGGTTTCGACGATATCTATACCGACATTGTCGATTACATCGTGCGCTGCACGCACCGAATCTGGGATGAGCGTGACATTGGCTTAATTTATACTCACTACACCCATAACTGTGTTCTTTATGGTACCATGGGTACCATCTACGAACGTGAATCCATCGTGCGGGATACTATCCAGCGTCTGGTCACCTTCCCCGAGCGCCGTGGCATGGCCACCCAGGTTCTATGGAATGGGGACGATAAGAAAGGCTTTTACACTTCCCACTTGGTCACTGGCACCGGCCGGCACACCCAGTACGGCCATTTTGGCCCTGCCACCGGGAAACTCTTTGTGTCGCGCACCATTGCCGACTGCATGATCTACCATAACCGCATATACCGCGAGTGGGTGGTCGCCGATAACATGGCGATCGTCAAGCAACTAGGTCTAGACCCCAGCACTCTCGCATACGATGCTGCCAAGGCCCTCTTTGACAAGGGAGTTGAGGCTGTCGACATTGGCGAGAACCGCCGTCTTATCGGCCAGCAAAACCCGCAATGGGAGGCGGATAGCTCCATTGCAAACAATGACCTCGAGGCCGAGACGCTGGCTTGGCTGCATGACATGTGGAACTGTCGCATGTTCAGTCGCGTCGAGAAGCACTACGCTCCCAACTGCCAGTATCACGGTCCCAAAATGACTGAGCTGTACGGCCCTTCTGCGGTCCTGCACCAACACCTGGGCCTGCTTGGCTCCATTCCCGATGCTGCCTACATGCCCCAGCACATTCTTTCCACACCTTGTGAGGAGGGTGGTGTCAAGGTTGCGGTCCGCTGGGTCATGGAGGGCCACCACCTTGGATACGGTCTGCTGAGCGAACTGGGAAAGCCTACTGGGCTCCGCCTCCAGATTATGGGCATGACGCATTACCACTACAAAAACGGCAAGATTGTTGACGAGTGGAATATATATGATGAGCTGTCTATTTTCATGCAAGTGAAGCTTGGTCAGCTAGTTGAAGAGGCTAAGAAAAATGAGAAATAAGGGTGCAAATTGCGTGCTGAACTATAAAATATTGTTATTTCTCATCAATTAAACGCTCTTTGTTTAAAATGCACTCTCTGTTTATCTTCATGGCGGTAATTTGCAGTTGTCTTTCAGCAGCAGACTCATTATTTTATGATTTTGACTAGGAGTCAATGGCTCTTGATTCCATGGAGAGCACTAGAATACGGATGTTGTCTCTACATGACCTCCGCTAATAGATATCATCTAGTAGACTTGGCCAGGCCGTAGCCTCAAAGCCAGCCTGTTGGCACATTTCCCACAGATCTTCTCCCAAGTTGTTCTGTATTGAATCTGGCGCATGACTGGCGTCTGTGGACATTCCACCTGGATAGCCATTTGCGACGCGCATATGTGCATTTCCAGACAGAATTATGTTCGTCATCCCTCGCAGCAGGGTAGAATAACGGCGTGCCAGATGTCCTTCAGGGGGGCTTGCTGCTTCAAGTGTACGGGTAGCCACATCTACTAGACGGAACAGGAGGGAGCTGGAGGCTTCATCGCCGAGAACTTCCACTGGTTGCTGGATATGTGGGCGAAGATTCACTGTCTTCAGTTAGTCTTTTGCAAAATCAAAATGCAGACGAACTCACAGTCTGCAAAGTTATTCAGCCAGCTGTTGACCAGGAAGAAAGCGGCGTAGGAGATAACGACATAGTAATGGTCAATGGCAAAGGACATAATGTCAACCATGCTTGGATCAGGTTCCAGCTGTGCAGGGATGATAGACTTGTATGGCGCCCCTATTGAAGGTGGATGTGACGTGTGCAAAAGGATCTGGCTGGCCCATTCAATTGCACACGTCAATACCTTTCCCGTACGCTGGGTAGAATCGCTGACATCTAGGAATGCACACGCATAAGATAGTCTGTACCATCTGAGAGATGTGAAGGGGAAGTGTTTGCTCAGAGCGTCCATTGACCGATCACCCAGACTAGATGTAAAATTCCCTTCGATAAGTTCCACATCTTTGTTGAATGCCTCGACGCTCTCGACGGTCATCGGGCGACAGCCACTGAAGTTGGCACTATAGGCCACCCGGAACAGAGATGCTAAGCGTATATCCGTAGTTTGGACGTATTGGCATCGGAGAAAGTTATTGAGCACGTCGTGAAGAGGTTTGGGGTCAAGATACGATGGGCGTCGAGCGGATAATGCAAGGCTTGCCGGTGTCAGCTTTGACTGCAAAATACTCAGCTTCGGATACTTACTAGTGGTCACTTTCCACAAGATAAATCATAGTGCGGAACCGTCGTGCATCTTCGCGGGTTGCCGTCTCAGGATATTTGAAAGTCTGATAGCAGCTGCAGCTTAAAACCAGGGACCCCGCCCATCTGATTGCTAGTCCAAGACACTGCCATGCTCCCGCTTCGGAAAATCGAGATTTATAATGTTTACTGTCCACCGAGGTATCGAAGGGCATCCAATGTGCACACAACATGAGGGCTTGAATTGTTTCGAGTTTTTGGTCATCGTTCTGAGGACGAAGCGTGACCCTCATGACTTCTGCATCCAGTAACCGAACAAGCTCTGGATATCTGTGGTGAAGCCAGCATGAACTTCTATATGGAGTTAGGCAGTGGTGAAAATCGGAAATGAAAGTACAGACCTTGATGAAGCGCCCCAGAAGCGAGCGCCGATACAAAGAATGCTGAGAAAAAGTAACACGCTCCTCTGCCGGACCTGATCAACATCTGAGTCCAAACCTGCGTCGAGGAAAGGGGCATTTGGGTGTGAATGAGAGAAAAACCTGCATCATTTAACTATGTTCTACAAAGTGCCACTTGTGATGCTTACAGTCGGAACATCACATGTGCCTCTCCTTCCGTCAGAATTGATCGAGCAATGGGGTCGTGTAATTCGAACTTGACTGGGTTCTCTAACTGAACGCTGTTAAGAGCTCTCAGAGGCCCCTCAGTCATGGCAGCGCCTTGAGAGCTGGACAAATCCGGAGTATCGGGGTTTTGGGTTGATCTTAGACTATGAGCAAAAATCAGATAATGTCCCCGAAAAAGTCACGGAGGAAATAAAGCCCACGAGATAACGGGTGGTGATGAATTGCCATGTGTCGAGGGATTCAGTTCAAATGGGATCCCAAGAGAAGCCGCGGAGCGGGATTGTGGAGTGTTGATGTAGCCCGCTGAATCTGATGAAGTTGTGACATGCCACTTCTCCAGGTCGGCAATTCTAGATCTATCGTTTAATAGGCCGTGATAACTCAAGGTAGAAGCTACTAACCTTGCTTTGAGTAGTTCAATTTGCTTCGGTAACTCCTCATCTGTTGACGAAGTCCTGACCTCCCGGGGTGGCACAGCCAACGGCGACTGCGACGAATTCCCTCTATCGAGATCCGTCAAACCGGAAGACTGGGCAGCCGACGAAGAGACCAAGCCGGTGTTTTCGTCAGCCCGCGTATCGATACCTACTGAAGGCGACTTGAAGCCTCGTAGAAAAAGATACGGATTGTGTCGAGGATCCTTGACTTCTTCCTCAAAACTACATTTGACCTTTCGAGTGGTACATGGCCGGCATTTGATGCTTTGCGTGAAACCGCCGCATTTTTGCTTCCTATCGTCGAGATTAGAGGCCAATTCAGGGCTTCAGTGGGTGGGACGCACCTATGTCGGCATTGCAAGCAGGCATGGCCTGTCCGGCCCGCCGGTAATGGGCCTACACTTTGCGAAGTTGGCCACATCGGCAGCGATTCCGGCCGTCAACAGATGTACTGTGTGAGAGACAATCTGCGGTGATTCTTCACGCGTAAATCCTCACGAGGATCAAACAAATCAATGCGGTTTCCGGTTAAGTCTTAACCGCAATTATGAAAGTAACCTGCTACAGGATTCCCAGGACAGAGAAAGTCCGCCTCGGTCTCCAATCTCTGTGCGGGGAAAGCGGAGCGAAGCGCATCCGGGCGGTGCTCTCCTAGTGGGGCACTTTTCACCGACCATGGGACGCGTTATCGCCATATCTCACCGCAATGATAACAAGGTCCTAGCAGAGATAAAATTTGTCTAGTCGCTCGCTCAATAATCATCTTTAGAAGTTCTATAGGCCGGGTGTCTGTCTTCTAATCGCTTTGACTACTTCGTTTGATCAACTGTATTCGCGTTCTTTTATGGCGTGCGGTTCGTATGCAGTGAGCGTTGTCTGAATTAGTAATTGCTTTTAAAAGTAATACTCAAACGTGATCTCCTTTCCATTGTCTTATACGCATGCAAAAGGATATTAATTTTGTTTATAAGATCAACCAACGAGTCCAGCCTCGGTAGCCTTCACCTTCCTTTGAAGCTTTACCACATCTGTTGTGGGTTCGGACTTGACAAAAGGCTGGCTTGTCTTCACAATTGCAGCTTTCAGACGGGACACAATTTCCTCAAGCTCGCAGTCTGTTACTATATAAGGCGGGCAAATAATGACATGGTCAACCTGGTATTTGCCAGTATAGCCAAGATTTCCAAGAATGTTCAATCCCATCTCTAAACTCTGCTTCACAACATGATTGCAGAAATTGATTCTCGGCGAGAACGCTGTCTTTGTGTCTTTCTCAACGACGAACTCCACGGCCCAGAACAAGCCCCGGCCACGAATATCACCAACCAGTGGTAGAGGGCCAATCTCCCTCCGCAGCAGTATTTCAAGTTTCTTTCCCATCTGCGCAGTCCGCTCGACCAAGTTGTCGCGCTTAATGATCTTTTGAGCTGCAATGGCGGCAGCACAAGCAAGTGGGTGAGCCTAATGTGACATAATTAGCCACCATGGCCAAATAGAGAACCGGTGAGCTACCTGGAAGGTATGACCATGTGCCAATCCACCGGAGCCAGCAGACAAAGCATCAAAAATCTTCTGGTGCAGCAATACACCGGAGAGAGGGACGAAGCCTGCTCCAAGGGCCTTGCCAATGGTCTGAATATCGGGTCCACGAATATCCTCCTGCTGCCACGCATGCATGGTGCCTGTCTTACCCATACCGCAAATAATCTATGCTTTTAATTAACTGCCGGGCCAGAAAATTCGCTTTCGGTTTCTTACCTCGTCCAAGATCAATAACACGCCATATTTATCGCAGATGGCCCTGATAAGCTTGAAATATCCAGGTACAGCGGGCAAGCAGCCCAGCGTGGTCCCGCTAACAGTTTCAGTGACAAAGCCAGCAACGCGATCCGGGCCTACGCATAGAATTTCATCCTCAAACTGGCGGGCAAGGCGTTGGGCAAAGGCCTCGTCCGATTCACTCTTACCCTTCATTCGGTAGGCGTAACAGGGATCCAGAAAGGACACATTGGAAGACATGAAGTCTTTGTAAAACTCTCGGCGAGACTCATGACCGGATACGCAAAGCGCTCCGATAGTATTGCCGTGATAACTTTGTTTTCGCGCAATAAAGTGTGTCCGTTGAGGTTGTCCTCGCTCGTGCCAGTACTGCACAGCTAGTTTGAGAGCTGCGTCCGTCGCTTCACTACCCGAGTTGACGAAGATGGCCTTTGACAGCCCGCCAGGTTTGTGTGACAATAGGATGTCTGCTAATTCCTCCGTCGCGCCGTTTGTGTACGGAGAACCTGAATAGACGTAGGCAATGTCATTCTTGAGATGATTCGTGATGGCATCCGTGATCTCTGGTTGGGAGTGACCCAGGCACGATACTGAGGGGCCACAGCTTGCATCGATAACTTTCTTGCCGCTCTCCAAGACGAGACTAATGCCGTCTCCTGCGACAACTTTGGCGGGTCTGTCGGAAAAGGACCGATGGAGAATGTGAGAACGAGAAACGAACTCGGAGGGAGCCATGATGAAAATATAGTGGGGTGGAATAACTAGCCCAGAGATGACTTGTCTTGTTGACAAGACCGCAGATGACCTTATCTTATGAACGTCTGGTATGGACCTCAATAGCGCCCAGCCGATATAGCATCGCCGCCGAGGACGCCGAGCAAATGGATCACCTTATCGGGGTTGCCGTTCCCCGCACGTCCAAGTCAGTTTGTGTCGAGCTAAATTGGAGAATATCTTGAAATCCGAAAAGGCTGCGGTGGATCCATCCAGATAGACCCATCGGGTTCGCCGCCTGTAACACCGGGGAAGCCGATACGCGTGCCCCACATATTGAAGTCTGCTCCGGCTTATTTGATACATGGATTAGCTACTTACTGCGCACGCTTCTATCCTTGTGGTTTGAAAGACATTCTCTCAGACGAGGTAAGCTAACTATGAATTGAGTCCGAAAATTGACATTCCAACACTGAACATATTGAGACGCTGCATAAACAATGGAAAAAGGCGACCATTCCACTGCTCCATACCGGGGCCCCAAGCTCCCCAATGTGCCCGACGACCTTGTTGTTCCAGGAATCCTTGATCTAGATTGCGACGAACGTCTCTGGGTCCCTCAATCCAAAGACGTCTGGTTTCGACCGTTGTGTTTCAATGTATCGCACGGCTACTTTGTCAACATCCTGCGCGTGAGAAAGAGTGGCATTTTGTCACGTCATAGACACACTGGTCCCGTACATGCAACAGTTCTACGGGGTCGGTGGCACTATCTTGAGCACGACTGGTGGGCCGAGGAAGGCGGATACGCCTTCGAACCTCCGGGCGACATTCATACTCTAGAAGTCCCGGACGGAGTGATGGAGATGGTGACATTGTTCCATGTGACAGGCGCATATATCTATGTGGACATTGATGGTGTTTCTCTAGGCATCGAGGATGTCTTCAGCAAGCTACAGGCGGCGAGGACGCATTACGAGGATGTTGGACTGGGCGCTAGCTTTGCGGATCAGTTTGTGAGGTAGAAAATAATCAAATCTAAAGGGAGAACAAATATATATCTCAACTCAAAAGTGGACAGCAAATATCAGACCATAAGAAGATTGATATACATAGCCCGTGACCATGACAGGGGAAGACTGATGCCCTCTTGTCACACTACGTCGAGCGAGTGAACCCGCAAAGAGGCATCTACCGCCTTACTCGCATAGCCCAAGTGCCAAAGTTTCTCTGGAACAGACAAGTTGGCTTGGACATTGTGACACCCATGGGAGTAAATCATATGATGAATTAAGTGGATGTCTGATCGGCCACTCCTTTCCCAATTGATAGTGCCAGAATGTGATCAAAACCACAAGATAGAAGATGTCTGACATTCTGAGGATAATCTGGCTACCTCTGAGGACTTCCCACTACGTAGTCAGCTGACAGCCCCTACGTACCTAGTAATTTACTGGGATCTGCTGATCTAATCCATGAAATCCAGGCGTCCAGTGCAATTTCCACATTCCGGCAGTTTTTTTCGGCTTGCTGCCCCTATAAAATCCAGGCATAATAGCTAGACAGAGTATCATCGTTTTCATCATAATAAATCTGATTCCCTGGTATAATCACTCACGAATACGCTTATTTTGCATTTCCATATTCTTCTTTCGAACCACGCTCAGCTGGAACCCGAACTGGCACCTGGAGACCGACCGGACCTCACAGCCTTAGTAAGCAAACTTCCACGAGACGCCGTGGTCAACTTTTTCGTGAGGGGTTGTCATACGAACCAAAGCAACCAACGACCCCAGGCTTGCTTGACAATAGTAATGCCATTTGATAATATTGCTATAATAGGCGCGGGCCTTTGTGGCCTCACTCTTTCATTACTTCTGAAAAAGAACGGATTTGAGGTGACGATATATGAGCTGAGATCTGAGGACGTCTCATCGGATGGCGCTATTGCTTTGTCGCCTAACGGAATGAAGACGCTTGATGCCGTTGGACTTCTTGATCCGATCTGCAGTAACGGCTATCGATTTCAAAAACTCACCTTTCGAAATAATCAGCATCAGTATCTGGACGCTTACGAAGTGGGCAACCGTAAATTGTACGGGCACGACTCGTTCCGTGTCTATCGACAAGATATTCTAAGCACACTCCGAGAAAAGGTCCAAGAAACCGGAATTTCTATTGTCTATTCTCAGAGATTCTCTCATGTCGTTTGCGAAACTGATGAGAATGTTACATTTGCATTCGTGGATGGGAGCCAGCAGACCACAAATATTCTCATCGGTGCAGACGGCATTCATAGCGCCGTCAGAGGCTATTTATGTCCCGAAATTCAACCAGTCTGGTCAAAAATGGTGGCAATTTTTTGCACAGCTCCAGTCACGGCTGTCAAATTTCCCTTCGACGCGTACAAGACAGAGATGCCAGTTTCAGTTCACGGGTCAGCAGGGGCAGTACACATTGCCCCACAGAATCGCGATGGGAGTGAGGTCATGATAGCCATCAACTGGCCGACCGATGAGCGATCCAGAGAAGGCTGGGATGAGTTTGAGAAGGACAAAGAAAGACTTCGCGACATTATGTTAGCGGGTAACTCCTGGAATATGGTTGTGCAAACTGCAATTAATGCGGCACCATTGGAGACATTCTCAATCTGGCCTTTTTACACCGTTCCAAAGTTAAACCAGTGGTCCTCGAAGCGAGGAAAAGTCCTTGTCATAGGCGACGCAGCACATGCCATTCCGCCAACGGGCGGCCAAGGACTGAACCAAGGGCTTGAAGACGTGCTCTCGCTGTCTTTGATTTTAGCAGCAATCCGGAAGAAAAAGGTTCAGTTGAGGAACAGCTTAGATTGGTGGCAGGACATGCGTCAGCAGAGGATTGACCGTGTGATCGAGTTGGCTAGAGAGATCAGCGCTCGAAGACGGCCAGGTTGGACGGGAGAAAATGCGGAAAGTATTGACTCCTCTTGGTTATTCAATGTGGATATACCCCAGATTGTGAAAAAATGGGAGCAAGATCAGTCGGGCAATTGAAAACACAACCACGACCAATAATCGGCAGGTTATGACCACGTGATCACGTTTGCACTGTTTGTTACACTCCTGTATTCAGTTTGTCTGTTTCCCTTCTTCTTTCCTCTTCTTCCTTTCTCTAGTTTGTACATTTCCTAAAATGTCACTTCTTCTTCGTTGAACTAGAACTTCATATTACCTTCTAACTCACACTTTTTCTTCTACTGCCACTATACGACTGTAAGGAGGTACCTTCATTAAGATTACGCCTTAGCCAGGCTTGATTTTTCACATATAGCCGTCATGGCCGAACTGGGGCCAGTGGAGCGAACCAAAAGACATCCAGTGTCGTGCATTCCATGCCGGCACCGAAAGTCAGCACCCTTTTCCTGACGTGGCTAACACGGCCCAAATCAAAAGGAACTGTCTTCTAACGACTGGGATAGAGTGAAATGTGATCGGAATCAACCATGTGAGATGTGCGTGGCAAAGGGAAGATCTTCCGATTGCAGGTATACCCCAAAGATAACTAAACGACCCCAACAACATCGCTTCGACCCTGTGCAGGACCGGGTCAGGTACCTGGAGAGAATCATCGGGTCTCTTGTTGACCGGCAAGAAGTGACGCAGCTGCCCTGCACTCCCTCGCCGGCTAGAGAAGTTCGGTCCTCGGAAGGCTCCGTCGGGCGTATTCGAACCCAACAGGGCGAAACCAACTACGTCGGAGCCGAACATTGGGCTGTCATTGCGGGTGATGTGAGTTTTCACATCATATTGGAAATCACTATCTATTCACATACTGACGCCTGTTTCCGGACCCAAGTTTGGGTGTGCACAAGAAATTAGACGGCCAACGCTAGAGCAACCCCAAGTTGACAGGTCGCCCAGGTCGCCTGACCTGTTGATGGGAACACACAGCACTGTGACTCTTGAGGAACTTTTGCGTTCTGTGCCATCAAGGACTGTCGCTGATCGTCTCATTTCTCGCTATTTCAACACCATGGACTTCTTCAGATGTATGTATCGCTTTCGCCTACAGGGCGTCAAAACGGCGTTTGGCTGACAACGGCAGTGATCACTCATGCGCCCACGTTTGAAGATGAAGTAAGTGATAATCCAGGGCCAATTGACGGTGCACTCACCCGAATACCAGTATAGTTGCTTTTGGGACGATCCATCCAGTGTCTCCCTGAACTGGCTCAGCATTCTGTACAGTATGATGTCTATTGCCTCATGTCACTCGACCTTTTCCAGTGACCCAAAGGATGGCACTTCCCAGTCACGGGAAGAAATCTCTCTCTTCCGCCACAGGAGCGCCCAGTGTCTCGTGCTATCAGACTATACCAAGCCCACTGTCAACACAGTTGAAGCGCTACTTCTATACTTCTTTAGTCAACATATTGATCGCCAGGAGAATCAATTCGCAAAGTACCTGGTATTCACGACAATCATTCGTGTTGCCATGAGAGCAGGCTATCATCGGGATTCTTTGCATTTCCAGGGGATTTCCGCTTTCACTGGCGAATATAGACGACGGGTATGGCTTCTGATACTTCAGTTTGATATTCTCATGTCGTTCGAAGTGGGACTTCCTCGGATGATCAACGAGATTGAAACAGATACCGAGCTTCCTCGTGTTCTGCGCGATAGTGATTTGACCACAGAAATGACCGAACTCCCTCCGCCGCGAGCTGAAGATGACAGCATACTGTGTCATGTAATCGTGAGAGCAGGAATATTAAGAGTCCTTGGGAAAATCCAAGATCGGGCTGTGTCCATCCGTCCACTATCTTACGACATCGTCATTCAAATCGACCAATCTCTGGATGAGCAATACGACTCGGTTCCTTCTTCCTTGAAAGCTCACCATGGATACTCTATTACGGAAACCCCAACAGCGCTGTTGCAACGCCTGATGCTCGATCTGCTTTTCCAAAAGGCTCGTTGCTCATTACACCGACGATTTATGAATACGCAATCTACATCGTACAGAAGATGTATTGACGCATCATTGAGAATCATTCACCACCAGTCATATATCTACCACGAATGCCGACCAGGCGGGTTCCTGTATGGATACAAGTGGAAAGTGATCTGTGCTGCCACGTACGACTTTCTTCTTGCTGCCATTATTATCTGTCTTGGGGTGCACCCGCAGAATAGATCAGGGCAAAATGTACCTCTGGGTGTCGATCTGGATTCATACGGGGATCCGGTGGAATTGCTAAAGGCCTTAGAGGAGTCTTATATGATCTGGACTGAGTGGAGCGGCGAAACACATGAAGCCGGCGTGGTCTCTGATATTGTGAAAGTTGTGCTCAAGAGGGTGAAAAAGCAGCGCACCACGGCGCCTTTTGATGACAACAGCAACTCAGAATTAGTCGAATCATCTCGTGAGTCCCGTATTCCCAGTATACGCCTACTTTTCCATCTGGTTTTCTTCCCATTTCTGGTGAACTATTGGTTTAGTGCTCACTAAGGAATGCAGACACCGAACCTCCTAGCACAGGTAACACAGTCAGCGCCACATATCCATCTAATTCCTCTACTTCCGCAAACAATGACCTCCCACTTGACACCACTACAGATATGAAGAACATGTCGCCGTTATCGACGGATATCTTTGCCGATATAGTCGATCTCAATGGTGGAATTGATTGGGTGAGTTTTTCTCTTAAGATCAGAATACTGTGTAGATTTTGTTCATGTGTTCTTGTGGATTTTAACCTGTGAATGAACAGACCCAATGGGACAATCAAATGCAGCAACAAGGCATCAGTCCCCATTTGCAAGCGAATGCTCAAATGTGGTTCACCAACTAACATTGATAGCCCGAGCAATGCCTCGGGAGTATCGCTTGTCCAAGATATGTATTCTAGAGCCAATAATAAGAATGACATTCCAAAGTTGTATCACAACATCTGCGTTAAACTATTAATGTTGGATTTTACGTAGTGCCACAGGTAGGCTCTCGTTCACATCGTCTGCCCTTCTCTCCAGGTATTTGAGACCTTGGCCAAATAGTGGAGCTGAGGCTCAATTCGGATCCGCTCAGATGTAATCGTATCGGTGATTCTGCTCGCCATATGTTAAACTTTACTATTTCAATAAATTTCAAACTGAACAGCGGGTGGGCATATTGCAGGATTCGAACGATTGCACGTTCATCCACGTAGACACGTGGAGACTTAAGCAATGCTCACAGTAAATGCAAGGTAAAGTAAGGCTTGCACTGTTATTCTCGGCAAAAAGTGTGTTCCGAGGTGATCTCCGACGGGCCGCACTCTTGTATCAAACTAACGATTTCATACCGAGTCCCTCTTAGTAATGCATTAGTATCGGTGTAATATTACATCTCCGAATACATCTCCGAATACATCTCCGAATCACTCCCTAAATCGCTCTATTTCGGACGCCGAGAGATAGTGCACATCGACGGAGGTAAAATATTGCAAAAGTTCGACCAGCATTCCTTGCAAACATACTTAGGCAGCAAAATCCCACCATAAGGGAATCGTTTCGCCTTTTTCTTCTTCATATCCAGGTTTTAGAGCGGCGTCACCTTGACTTCACGTCCGCCATGAATAAAGATCTCGAATCCTCGAGCAGGGACGAACTGAAACCTCCGGTGCAACAGAATGGCAAGATATCAGACTATGAAAAAGGCCTTGTGGGCTGGGACTCTGAGGAAGATCCCTACAATCCACAGTATGTGGATTTCTAGCACGCGGCACGGAGTAGTGAATCTAATTCTCACTTTCCTTAGGAACTTTCCAGAAAAGCGCAAATGGATTATATTGGGAATGGCCAGCGTTATCACATTTTTGAGGTATATTTTTAGTTGAAAACCCTATCGTTAAAGTTTTAACAGTTTGTCTAGTCCATTGGCTTCCTCCATTCCTGCCCCTGGTACATCATTGATGGATGCCGATTTCGGCGTGACTTCGACCACTCTTGCCTCATTTTCTGTTAGCGTGTTTGTCCTTGGATTTGCAGTGGGTTCTTCTTTAATACCAACAACTGACAACCTTATTTTTGCTAATTGCTCACGAAGGTCGGTCCACTAGTTTTGTCCCCACTAAGCGAGATCTACGGGCGTCAATATGTCTTGAACGTCATGGATGTTTTCTTCACGTTATGGCAGACTGGGTGTGCCTTGGCACCAAATATTGCTAGTCTGATCATCTTCCGATTCCTAGCCGGAGTCGGCGGGTCTGCATGCTTAAGTGTTGGCGGCGGAATCATTGCCGATCTCTTCCCCGTTCACCAGCGTGGAAAAGCAAATGCAATGTTCACATTTGGGCCACTCATTGGTCCAATAATTGGTCCTCTCCTCGGTGGTTTTATCTCACAGCGTGCAGGCTGGAGATGGGTATACTGGGTTCTGCTTATAACCTGTGGAGTGACGACCTGTGTCAATTTTGTTGTCGGGCAGGAAACAAACTCATCTGTGTTGATCCATCGGAAAACGGAGGCTCTACGCAAAGAGCCAGGTCAGGAGCATTTTAAAAGCCTTTATCCTCCTAAAACGCCAACACTTGTTGTACAAAGCATGACGCGACCAGTTAAGATTTTGTCTTCTCCGATATTATTCCTACTCGCCCTTTACATGTCCTTCGTTTTCGGTCTACTTTATCTCATTTTCACCACTACGACCGCGCTGTTTACGCACAGCTACGGCTGGCCAATTGAGCTATGTGGTCTCGCATACCTGGGAATAGGAGTTGGATTTTGCTCCGGAAATTTCGTCGTGGCGAAAATCTCGGATCCGACCGTCATTCGCTTAACAAACGCAAATAATGGGATTTACAAGCCCGAAATGCGGCTTGCTCCCTGCCTATTTTTTGCTCCACTCATTCCCATCAGCTTCTTCTGGTACGGATGGACTGCAGACAAGCATGTGCATTGGATTGTTCCTATCATTGGGCTTTTTCCCTTTGGATTCGGTTTAATTGGCATATTTGCACCAATTCAAACATACTTCATTGATGCGTCCGGGGCATTCGCTGCATCTGCTGTGGCTGGGCTGACGGCTATGAGGTGCTTGTTCGGCGCATTCCTACCTCTTGCAGGGCCTAGTATGTATTCAGCTTTGGGGCTTGGGTGGGGAAACTCTCTGCTCGGGTTTATTGCTCTTGGCCTGACTCCAGTTCCTGTATTGATATATAAGCTCGGTACTGCGCTTAGAGAAAGATATCCAGTTCAGATTACCTAGGTATCTGGTACTGCGCCATATTGCTCCTATCCAATGGCGTAACCCCTTCGCAAAATATGCGCCTCGGGAAAGACTGTCGCAGTCACTTGGGGTTGCTTGCAGACTCCAAATGGCGGCGGCAACCTAATAGGCCCCAATGGTACGCGCCTGGACTGCAAATGTAGGTCGGAGATAGTAGGTGTGTTTTAGTGCCAACGGATGCCATCCCATTTGGCCTGAAAGATATGGCCTGAAGGGTATAGCATGCGTCCTCTTACTAGACATTGAAAGAAGTGAACAAAATGTCTTATTCTGAGCATATATTTGAAACTGTAACAGACTCACCTCCCCTGGCTTGCGTTTTGAATAGCAAAAGGACTGTCCTGCCCGCGCAATTCAAAAATAAGTCCCCCATAGTACTCTAACTGCATATAATAATAAGACGGTGAATGGGAGGCCAAGAACGGCTGCCTTTGCTGAGTCTCGGCGTTCCTGTTCTCACTCATGATGCGATCGCTGCGATCCCCGTTCCAGTCACCCTCCTGGAGAGGGGCTCCCTTAAAAACACCTTTTGTTCCCTGAGATCCCATAAATACCATCGACTGCTGCGTACGGCCTCCGACCGTGTATCATGATCAGTACATTTCCATGATAACACAACCCACTCGATTTCCACAGAACATGTCTTGAAAGGCATCTGCTTCATATCCGCAGCGGCGACGAGACCTCTCGAACGCGTTAGATCGGGTTTGAAGGCCTACTAAAGGAGCGACACTTCAATCTCACAACAAAGCCACCCTTATTTTGATACATGGGGTTTATGTCTAGCTTCCGAGAACTGTTGCCAGATACTTTACTGAACGACTCTCAAGTAATTACCTGTGGTAGGAGGTATGATAAGATTCATGCGCTATTCTCACGACGATAAGTACTCCTGGCGTTGTCGCTTACGGCGGTTTCCTTATTTTTTAATTCCGTGATTCGGATCATATTTGGGATTTAGTACTATCAGCTCGCGAGCTTTTGTCTCATTTACAGCGCTTAAATCATGGACTTGCTGGCGAAGAATTGTTGTATTGTGCATCGAAAATTGGGTCGCTTTGATAACCTAGTCGATTTGCCTCTATATAGGAAGTTGACGCGTTAGGGCGCGACCGCATTAGGTGAGCGGGTCGCTTGGGAAGTAAACTCACCAGAGAGAGTATGCAGGGATGGTAGTGGTACTAGGCCAATCGATTTCAACACTCGCTCCAGTACCGTAATTAATTATAGAGACCGATGAAATTTTTTATATGTTCTGACACTATGTCACACACCCCGCTATTGATCATCAACGAGCTATGCAAAGTAAGTAGCGGCCTACAGTGCATTATAGTTCAAGATCTCAGCTCTGCTTAGGCCGTCCCACCTTCGACATCTTAAGACCTACTCCTTTAGCTTTCCCCCTCTCCTGTCCTGCCTTTGTTCTCTTCTGCCCCTTTTGCTGGATTTGCCCTACTCATACATCATCGACTAGGAATCTTAGTCATATTTCCTCCTATACCGACCTTGTTGACTCATTTGTACAGCATGGATAAAGGAAATCATTGCGACCCAGTATGGGAGAATTTTATACGAGTGGAGCGCAGGGACTGGATTTGTGACCTGTTTGGGACTGGACCTGACGACCATGTGGAGTCGGCATATTTACCGCTGCAGCAGCAACATCTACACGTACGTTTATGTTTCCGTTTAGATCGTATTAGCGCTGTATTCGGGAAAAGTGAAGTATCAAACATCGTCCATAAGTGCTACATAAATACTTCGTCGTTGATTCCCTGCTGGCTGGAAGTCTCAAGTTTTTGAGATTCGGCCATTTGATCTTGCCAACAATGGCCTTTCAGATGAGCAGCGAGAGAGGCTGAGAGAGGACCTGTTCGCTATCGACGATAGGTTCGTCCTCTAGCCATGAATTACTTTGAGCATGCCTCCTCGATGACTGTTCGCTACTGTGAACCCTTTTTTGGTCCCCAAGGTCACACCAGTCGTGGAATTCCCTGGGAAGACATGATGACTGGTTTTAGGGAAGTCTCAATAAAAGCGGAGAAAGAACTGAATGTATGTGGTCCATCCTCCTAGTCAGAAGGGTATTTTTTATCACCCTCAGTAGTCGATATTATCTTACTCGCCGCTTAGAATAGGTCAAATCAGCATGGACCATGTGCTTCCTCCGTGATCTCTTCCCAGAGTCTGCCATGGAACATTACAAAGCAGCGCTACCATACTACGACATTATTATTGGAATTAGACTTATTCAGCCGAGTATAAACGACCTCCGTCACTTTTGGAAGGGGTTTTTTCACCTGCCCGACGTGAATCAAGAGGATACCTACGAGCATATTAGAGATTGCGCATCTGTAGTCGCAGGCAAGGGACTTGACCACATTGACCACGCTCCGGATAAACAGAGCTTGATGGACTTGATTCTGAAGCGTGACGTGGGCCTGACGATTTGCTCATGGGCTCATCTACGACACCAGTCACATGCAGAAATTGGACCTAATATTCGTGTTCTGTACGATGCAGGAATCAAATTATCGATCAACAGCGATGACCCAGCATATATGGAAGATTGCTGGATCCTGCATAATTGGTTACTTGCAAAACACTTGTGTGGCTTTAGAGACACAGATATTGCTGTTCTGGCAAAACATGCTATTGAAATACATTGGGCAAAGCAGTCCATAAAGGAAGATATCCTACGAGAGATTGACTTGGTTTATGAGAAAATCCACAACAGTCCATAGGTAGATATAGTAAATTCTCAAGTATACTTACAATTTCGCTCGACAATCTCCGTTTCTGACATGGTGAAAAGATCTGGGGAATATGTATCACTGATGCGCAATAAAACCAAATCAGAGGCCTTCTGCAATCGAGGTGATAGTTAAAAAAAACAACTCACTCTCCTAAATACGGATTTTTTTCAACTTCAAGGAGTGATCATGGTAAAATCTCAATCTTTCAATAAAGCAATAGAACTTGCTAACCTTTTTATTTATTTATAAGCCGGCTTCTATGCTACTCGTCTCAGAGCATCAAGTGCACTGCTAGTGCAAAAGATAATATCCCAGATTTTAAAACTCTTGATACCAAACGTCTCCCGGAAGATATCTCAAGATGTAGAGCGTGTGTCAAGCCCACCATCTCCTCGAACGGGTCAGCTACGCACTGGGGCAGCACCTCTCGGCCAAGGGAAAAACAACACTGTTCTTGAATATGCTCTGTGAGTGAAGGGAACATTTTTCCACCGAGACCTCATATTCTTACACGTCTCTTTATTTCTAGGACTAAAGTAGGTAGCGTTGCTAACCGGGCTCGCCAAGGCTCTCTCTGGCCGATGAGCTTCGGCCTTGCCTGCTGCGCCCTCGAAATTATGCACACCTCCTTGCCCCGCTACGACCAAGACCGTCTGGGCATTATCTTCCGTGCTTCGCCCCAGCAATCGGACGTCTTGATCGTAGCAGCCACGGTCACGAACAAGATGGGACCGGCACTACGTCAAGTCTATGACCAGATGCCTGAGCCGCGCTGGGTCATCAGTATTAGTAGTTGTACGAATGGTGGAGATTATTATCATTACATCTATAGTGTTGTGAGAGGCGTTGACGGGATTGATCCTGTTGATATCTATGTTCCGGGCTGCCCGCCAACTTTTGAGGCCCTTCTCTATGGGATTTTTCAGTTACAGAAAATGATTAGAAAGACTAAGGTAACCCGGATGCGGTACCGGAAATGAAGAGTAACCTAGGTGTAGTTCGTACATGGAAATATGAAGGACTCTTATACCTAGGGGATGGAGGATATCAACTAAGCGCTGATCGAGTGATGGATCTATAGATACCTACTGCAATATTGATGATACTGTGAATTTTCAACGGTTGCGACTTCTCTCTGAATATAGGATACTGAAACAGCCAACACACATGCTATTCAGTACCAAAACGACTCTCGGCTTGCAAAAAGTGATATACCCCAAACTCGAATAACGGTGGACGTCGGCGAACACGATGCATCCTTCTATATAGCAAAAGTCGGGAATTGGGTCACCCTTCAACCTTTATAATGTTTAGATATCTTCATGTAGGTGAATAGAGAGCTTGATAAGGGCCATATAACGGTACAGTATATGCGTAGTTTGAATAAGTAGTTGTAGTGCTATCGTGGTTTAAAATTGTGACTTCTATAGGGCTAGAAAGCCTTAGCTAAGGTCGCGCTATACCTTAAATAGGTGTTAAGCGTTCTACCTATTTTATTTTCCTATTTGTTGCTTAACTCTTTTAAGATCATATATATAGGACGCTAAGCCTACCTTTAATTATTTATTAAAATTTAAAGGTATCTAAATATTTTTAAGTCGAAAGCCGACGAAAAAGTCCATTTTTGTTCTACAGTTCCCTCCAATCTACTGCCTACCCACTGCTCAATTTAGTGCTGCAGAACTTTTACAAATCCACCATGGAATCCCGATACTTACACTTTCTACATCCGCCCGGTCCAGCCACGAACTCAGCACGTGACATGGCATCGGATGATGTCATGATTAGCAGTCCCACGTTCTCGGCCCCATCGTGAGACACCGTCCATTCAGCTCCCTGGAAGTTCCACTGACGTAGTTAATTAGCGGGGGCTTAAAAAAGCTCGGCTTCAAAACCTTCGTAGAAGTCGTTCTCATTATTGCTTCCACCCATTTAGTCCGATACTATATTGACGCAAGGATCCTCCTACCTGCACTCATCAATTTACTTTCCCCTTCCCCGCTCTCTAACTTGTTCCTCATAACATACCTTACCCTTTACCACCACTTACCACCGACCACCTAATATTTTCAGAAAATATGGAGGCAGTTAACAAAGTGATCAAGACGGCCTCGCACTTCATCTGGGATGACACTGATGTCCAGTGACAGAAGACCGAGCAATCGCACGACGAGCCCATCTCCGGCGTCCAGAGCAAAGGTGCCGCCAATGACCCGTACGAGGCCGGCAACCGGGACGGTAAGTCCATCTTGGATTCCTGTCCCGTGGAGCGCACTATATGGTCTAGAATTTCTGGATGAACAGCCGGCTTGTAGGCCACGGACTGAATAGGAGCCGTACCATGAACGCAACCAGCTGATGAGTCTCGGATCCATAGAACAAACCGACACCCCTGCCGCGGATGGTAATACCGCATCACAGGAACCTAAGCTGGACGGCCAGCCCCTAACGAAGGTGCCCCAGTCAACCGCTAGCTCTACTTACGCTAAGCCCTCTACTACCGCTACTGCGGATATGGCTTCCACCACCGCTGCGGGCTCGTCGAACACCGCTCCCGCCGGCTTATCCAAGTCTACCGAAGATACCAATGTTGGCACCAAGGATGAGGGTAAGAAGCAGCGCGATACCGATAATACCGAGGGCGATGGGGATGCCCAGGAACAGAGACATGAGGGCCGTCGCGGGACCGCTGTGATCATGGAAGATCACGGCGTTAGTAAGGAGGCGCTAAAGGGGCCTCAAGGTCCGGCACCGCACGCGGCCGCTGAGTTTGAGAAGGAGGGCAAGAAGGAAACGAAGAATGAACAGCGTACTGAGTCGAGTGAGTCAACCTTCTTTTTGAATATCCGATTATACGCAGTGCTAATGATAGCGTAGAGGGTGAGACCGGTGCCTCTCCAAAGGATAGAGAGGAATCTTCTGGAAACAATGAAAAGCAGGGTGTCATGTCGAAGATGAAGGAAGGTCTGACGAAGGTTGCTCATCCGCGTCATGGTAAGCAGCCTAGCCAGTAAGGATATTCGTGCATATCCGTTCCACGGCTGTTTTGTTTTGTATCAAGATGGGCTTCTGTGATTTAACTTGTGATTGATGTTCAATTCTCTGTCAATGTTAATCTGTAATGTACAACTCGAAATTGTAAAGAGCAACTTATTAAGATAGTCACCTATTGGTCAGGTGAAGAATGACGTTCCTAAACGTCAAGGCGCTATAGGGACGAAAAGCCATAGAATTAGGTCCTAACTATGGTTCTAGTATACTAGAATACTACCTCTAGGAGGCTAAGGCTCTTAATATTTCCTAGCTCTAATAGAAACGCTATAGCCCAAAAACTTAAGAGAGGTTCTATAAGGCGCTGTTATAGTATGGTCCCTAGTATGACTAGGTAGTCTATTAGGAGAGAAAACAACGATGGAGATAGTATTTAGTCTAAGTACTATGATCGATGGGACTTCTAAGTTAGAGAAGGGAAAGAAGAAGAAGAGAAAGAAACAAAAAGAGTCTAAACTATCTATAGAACCTATATCACGTGCTAGACATAGTCGCCTTAGCAGCGCTCATTAGGCTGGTCACAACATCTGAGCAAGTCCTAGCAAGGAAGAATTGCCTCGGAATAATGGCCCTAGGACCAATGAAAGGACCCACGCCCAACTATCGGGCTCTCAACCCCGACCAAGAGCCCTCATAGCCGCCCATCCGCTGCAATGAACCTCTTCACCGCATCCAGCAACTCCTCCGGCATGCTTAGAAACGGGGAGTGGCTCGCCTGAAGCGTTGTAGTCGGGATCGTGATGCCGTACTTGTCACACATGTCCTGCACCATCTTTCTCTGGATCACCTGGGGGAGGCCCTGGTCCTCTGATGTGACAATGTACGACGTCGGATGACAGAGGTACGCGGCGTGTGTGAGCGCCGTGTACTGCGTCGAGACGGGGCTGCGGCGCAGCTCGGAAGCCCAGTGGTCCTGCTCGGGCTTGGGGAGGTCGTGGTAGAAGCGGGTTTGCGGGTCGAGCATGATGCACATGTCTTGGTCCTATAAAGTAGTTAGCACTAGAAGTCTTGTTAGGGTTTGTGCCAGCCATCAAGAAAAGTTGTCTCCAAGAGACAAAAAGATCATGGCTGGTGGTCCGGCATACAAACATGGGTGGGATGGCACTTACATCGGTGGGAATAAAGGGCGGCAGCGTGCCCCCAAACGGAGAAGCCAAGCACTCCCCAACGTCCACCAGAAACGCCGCCATGTACACGATCCTCAGTACGCCGCCGTTGCTCCCCGCCCGTCTCCTCTGCTCCCTCGCGAACCTCTCCTCGACACCCTCGTTGGCCACCATCCCGCCGTACGAGTGCGCCACGACAACGACCTCGCGCTGCTGCGCCTCGACCAGCCGAGCTAGCTCGTCAGTGATGCATTTCGCGAGTCTATAGGAATGCTTTAAGGAAGTCAAGCTTATCGATATGGTTGATATTGCATCGCGCTTTAGCCTTAATCAGCCCCCTATATGCGCGCTTTAGGGGGGTAAAACAGCCTATATCTAAGGGCAATAATAGATACGACGAATGCGGAGGCATACAAATTGCAATAATATCCTTTTTAGCATACGATTTATTAAAATCGGCTGCTAAATGACTACTATAACCATCCATAATGAGTAGTTGATATTTACCCTTTATACGACTAGTAGTCATAGGGATAAATTGTTTTTATAGCCATTAAAGCCTAATTTAGTCTATAGTCCAACTATTATCGCTGATTTCGATTCTCTAATCGCTAGGTAGGCCATCATACTAAGCCTTATAGTAGTAGGTTTTAGCTTTAAAGATGATAGTTATAGGGAGTATAAATCCTATCGCATTCACATATTTAATCGATATAACCTATTCATAATTCTCTAGTTATTTTATAGACCTCTAACCATAGTAATCAGCTCTTATAATAACCCTAGTAGTCGCAATTAGGCCTATTACGAAGCCTATTTCGTCGAAATTGTAGATATCCTTAGGTTGAATACCATTTTCGTCGATTATACGTCGTATAAGCTCAAACTAAGGCATAATAATGCGTAGATCTTCGTATAAAGCTCTTTTGTAACTATATCGATGAGAAAAGCGCGATTCTAACTCTAGATAGCGCTTTATATAGTTAGTAGCCTAATTCTTACTAATAGTCTGATTATAGCGCTCCTATAATAGAATATTAGCCATTTCCCCTACTATTAATAGTCTAGGGGTAGATCCGCGCGAATCTATAGATAGAATCCATTATAGGAGCGATTGCTCTTCTTTAGGAGTTAATTTATGACTATTTACGTGTGTATCTTTGCGAAATTGTTGGCCATTAATCCGACGTTAGAGGGTAGAGCGTAGGATTTCAAATAGGCGCGTAGCTTTGCGAATAGTTGGAATTTCGCATTTCTAGAAGGCTTTGATAGCAAGTTGGATTCTCCCCTCTTAATTAACAGAATTTAGGGAATTTTAGTTGCGAATAGGGGGTATGGTAGATGGTTGAAATAAAGAAGTTGACGCGTTAGGGCGCAATTCGTATTCCCTGGCCTACTCGCTTGGCTGGCCTACTCGCCTGGGAATTACGTTAATAATTATAGCGTTAAGAAAGAAGTAAAGAAGGGGAAACCAATTACGATCGCCCTTGCGATAGGATTTATAGGAAGACCTATATTGATTTGCAATATCAACGCCACCTATATAATGGTTATAGTCATTAATAGTAACGTGTGATCACCTGATTGCCCTGCTATATTTAGTTCAACCGCTCACTAAGTTACAACAACTCGCTTCGTCTTACACCAACAGTAGGGAGCGATCATGTGACTTATAAGAGCTCGGTAAAGAGATTCCGGATCTCACACATTCTTACATTATTCCTATGGGTGAACTGTCTATCATAGAGAGCCCGCTGAGCTCTCTGTGCATAGAGACACCTGGGTGCTGCGCACTATTCTCGCTGTCAGGCAGGCTTGATTGCACCCCCGCATAGCAGCTGTACTTAAGGCAAGCTTAATTGGGCAAATGAGTACTACTACTACTACTACTACTATATATATATATTGACGATTTTTTTGTTTACCATGGCCCGAAACTAGTTTGTATGATTAAGAGAATTATTGGGCCACGCGCACTAAATCTCAGGCCACGTTCAACTGGAATCCGATCCCTATCAATTCCTATTTGCCAGGTGGGAATTATATCACTAGGGGATTTTGGCATAATTCCCCCTTCGCATTTGGATGTCTGAATCCATTACTTTCAAGTTGAAAAAAAAAACGCTGAGAGCTAGGGGCCACTAGGGTATTACCAAATACACGTGACATAGAATGGATGATGATAGGCAAGTACTTGTGTATCATTTTTCCCACAGGATTCTGAGACACCAATCCCAACTAGGAAGGTTACCGTTTCGTCGTGGAGGGTGATGATGATTAGTTAACTAGTTAGCAGTGACAGCTAACGTAACCCGTAAGCGACCCGCTCATGCAAGCGGCCCGCTCACCCCAAAACACCATAGTAAATGCGATAAATTACAGCTCAATATCTCAACAACCACATAGCATGATACTATCAATAGGTATGATAAATAATATAAGCTGACCTAAATCTAAGATAAATTTTTATTTCATTGCATTACCAGAAAATATAGCTACATAGGCGGCGAATATATATATCTGAGTCACAAAACATCCTAAATTCTTTAAACCTCACAAATAGGCTCAGTATGATCCAAACATTACTAGAATATCATAGAATCTCATATTAAGCCATGGTTGTTGAGATATTAAGCTGTAAATTATCGCATTTACTATGGTGTTTTGGGGTGAGCGGGTCGCTTGCATGAGCGGGTCGCTTACCGAATACGTTAGTTGTCTAGGTACCTTAAGAGGTAGGTACCTAATACTGGGGCTAAAAACCCGAATAGTCGGTGGAATTCTATTCCCCAAGCAAATGCTCAGGGACAACCTCGGGTAAGCAATGCGTAGGTGGTGGCAAACCTCTCCGACCCGCAAATGATTTGCTATTAGGCGGTTCGGTATAGTGGGGTCAAACTTAATTGTAATATTAATACGTACCTAGGGTATCTATCCTGACGTGCAGAAAACGGGATCTCGATTATTCAACTAATCATATCGCTAACGAGCGCACTAAGCAACTAGGTTGATTTAACTAACTTTGATCGCTTCCGCAGAGTCGGATGGCGCGATAGTACAATAAAGGGATAAAAGAGGAAAGGCTTATTGTTTTCAGCCAGCATGCATGCAGTGCAAAGATTTGTCTTACTCGCGAAAGTCAATAATAACGCCAATCTTCAGATTTTAAAAAGAACAAAGAAAACATGCCTTTACGCGTTATCGTGGTAGGAGCCGGTATTGCAGGACTCTGCGCTGCCGTGGCGCTGCGACAGCATGGGCACTCAGTGACGGTGAAGAGACCAAACCTTCCTATTGAAAAACAGAGATAGAGATAGAAGGCTAACGGAAGCAAGCAAATCAATTTTGCGTTGTTTACAGATATTTGAAAAGTCCAAGTTCGCCACGGAGGTCGGTGCTGCTATTGCGCTCTCACCCAACGGCGTGCTCGTTCTGCAAGGCCTGGGCTTTTCTTTCCAAAATGCCCGCGCCCAGTCCCAGGATGTATGGGAATCGCTTGATGGCCGGACTCTGGAACGTCTCGCGTACACCGAAGTGACCGATGCGCAGGAGAGATTCGGCGCTCCGTTTCTGGCCATTCATCGCGTGGATCTTCATACCGAATTGCTTCGGCTTGCTCTGGACGATGACCAAGAGCGCGGCTCCTGCTCACCACCGGCAGCGCTTCATCTCAACTGTCGCATTGTTGCAGTACAGCCAGAGCAGGGAACGGTTCAGTTGGAGGACGGTTCGCTGCACCATGCCGATTTGGTCGTCGCTGCCGATGGCCTACGCTCTGTAATCCGACCAGCGGTGGTGAGTCGCGAGAAAGAAGGAGAAGCAATGCCCATTCCGTCTGGCATGAGTGCGTTCCGGTTCCTCGTTCCGACCGCCAGCCTAAAGCACGATGCCGTGTATGAGAGAGCGAAGAAATGGAAGTACGCCCGAGGAGTCACGGTCATGGCCGATACTCAAGATCCTGACTTTAAAGACCGCCATATTGTCTGGTATGCGTGCCAGGAGTAAGCCGACCAACCGCCTTTCCCACACTTGTTTTCATCTTTTATATTGACATTGTTATTTCTCCCGCATTAAAGGGATCAGGTGCAAAACTTTGTTGGTATCCAACCTACAAGAGACCTTCAAGATGACGACCAGGGTAAGAAAAAAAAATGAAATGAATAATACGAATCTAACCAGTTTAAACCCATGTAGATGAAGGAGACATAAAGTCTCAAATGCTGCAAGAATTCGGCCATTTCCACCCAGATATAAAAAAGCTACTTAGGTGAGAAAACAAGTAACCGAAAAACAGAGGATAGATGACACAGCAACTAAATTTTGATACCAGCTTCGCGGAGAATGTGAAGCTCTGGCCGTTATTCGTCCATAGGCCATTGAAGAGTTGGACATACGGCCGGTTCATCCTAATTGGAGATGCAGCGCATCCTGTAAGTTTTTATCCTCAATTAACTTGAAACATTTTCTTTCTCCTTCTAAGACTTCTTTTTTGCAATGCAGATGTTGCCCTTCGGCGGTCAAGGATCCAACCAAGCGATGGAAGACGGAGGGGCTTTGGGAACCCTCTTGGCCGGAGTCCACCATGCCACCGATGTTCCCGAAAGGTTGACCATCTTTGAGGACATTCGCCGGCTTCGTGCATCACGAGTCCAGATCTTGTCCCGAGTACGCATTGGGACCGAAGATCGCGTCAGACAGGAGCTGGAGGCGTACTGCAAACCCGGAGACATTGGTGAGCCCACTCGGTTGTTTTCTCTTTCTCCCCTGAATCAAGTTCTTTGTTCTTTGATCAACAGTTTGGTCATTTCTCAAACTGATTTGATAACGATAGTGCCGACTACTTTCGCTGCTAGACAAGCTCATGATTCCGGGTTCAATGTTCTGGCCGCATGCCGAGACGCCCTCTATCAGAGGGGTTTATCAAATTTGGACGTCTAGGGACAATCGATGACGATACGGAATTGACTGAATTGAAAGTACTTGCGAGGGGTACATGCATGGGTTCATTGGTTGATAATGCTGCAGATACAGAGCAGCTAGATCTAATAGGGTGTTCAATAGATGCAGTTAGCGCTCTGCAGGGGTATGAATCCTGTTGCAATCCTTCAGAGCGTACTCCGTACGGGCGTCAATGAACTCGAATATTGGCTTCGTCATCTCGGGGTTCGTGCCAAAAATGGAAGAGGAGATACGACTAGCGCCAGCCCTTGAACATCCTTGAAATGACACTTGTAACAGTATGCCGAGGACAGGTGGGGACGCGATACAACGGCTGTCAATCTACTTCGGGAGTTTTGGCCCCATGCTTGCAACGATCGGCTGGAACAGCAACACACGGGCCGTGATTGATTTAGTAATATAGTACAAAGTATTTACGACCTGGTAATAATAATTCGTCATAGGGCTTAAGGGGAATTGGGGGGGGGGTTTAGAAAAAGTAGTAATTTCTCTTGGTACAAAATTATATATCTTTGAACTTCAGAAGTAAATTATTTTGTTTCTTACTTTTACCTTACTTCCACTGATCGTATCGCTCTAATATTGTAAACATAATATAAATACTTTATGATGTATACTGTTCCCAAATAAAAACCTAATAATGTATAATAGGATGGTTACTATATTATAACCAATACCGCGCTGTAAATAACACTTGTTTACTAAAGTTAATTACCCATCCTAATTAGGAAAATTAATATATATGCGGGTCGTGAAGATCGCTTGGCGGGTGAACCTCCAAGGATTTTATGACCCGAAGGGTCGGGTCGCGGGCCATGAGTATGGACCCATGGTCCGGTTCATCGCGAGGTCTAACCAGGCCTTGAAGAATTCCCGGAGGTCGGGAACCGCAGGATTGGGGCTGCTCTCCGCACGATCCAATAGAGAGGGACGGTTTGTATGCGTTATTGATCCCACATGAATCATTGACTCTGATCAATTTGGTGGTGTTCGTTCGGCCAGCGCAGGTAAGTTCAATGAGTTCATGCGTGGAGATTTGTCCGTAAGCCGAGGCATTACATGAGCAGCTCGTATATCAGAATCAATGTATATCGATCTACTTGAGTTTTTCATCTTCTTTCCATGAAGTCAGAGATAATGAATCAGAGTCGCTTTTCTCCCTCAGTCGTCGTTTTCGGTCCACAGGGCTATTCTCTGCCGGCAGATGAGCTCGACTATCTCCACAGTTGGCTTCAGGACCATGCTGACGAGATCCAGTGGGTAAGGGACATCGAACAAATGCCGAAGATATGGGAGCGATATGTACAGCACACGCCAGAGCTGGCGTCGCTCGATGGACACTTTCAGATCCAGTGTTTCGTCGAGTGGGTGAACGGGCGTCGTGCCAGCCCCCAACCGGCCACTGATGACGATGGTGGTAAATGTATGAGTGGTGTCATTGCAGTTCCGCTCTTGGTAATTTTGCAGCTTTCTCAGTACTATCGTTTCTTGCATTTAAGTGAATTGTCGCATGAACAATTCTTTCGCAGTTTATGTGATGAAGATGACTCGTGGGGAAGCGTGCAGGGCTACTGCACCGGATTCCTGGTGGCCGCAGCCATCGCATCTTCGAGGACAGAAGACGAACTGAACAGAAATGCGACCGCTGCAATCAATCTGAGCATTGGAGTAGGAGCATATAGTGATATGATGAACCTGAAGCATGACTGCAGCAATCAAGCCAACCTTCTCACGGTCCTCCTTGCTCGTAGTGGGCAGGAAAAGGAGCTCTTGAGCGGGTTTCAACAAGTATGGAAAAATACCGTTTTCTTTCTCTCCCCTCCCCATCTCTTGTCTCCTTCGTGTTAAGTGTTAGATGAGCTAAACGAGGACCAATCTAGATTTATGCTTCGGTCAAATCCGACGCGCTGAGGGTCTCATTCATGGGTCCTGCTGCGGACATCCAGAAGCTACACCAAGTGGCCAAAGACCGTGGACTATCGGCGGCAGTGCTCGATGTCCGGGGACGTTGGCATTGTCCCGGTAATGAACAAGTCACGGAAGACTTCTATGCCCTGTGCCAGGAGCACCAGGATATGCAATTGAGTGGATCCACCAACGCGCTGCGGACCCGACTCCGGTCGAACGCGGATGGTACGCTTCTTGCGGAGAGTACGTCTCTCACCAAGGAGGCCATTTTTTCGATCATGGTGAGGCAATGCAACTGGGGAATGGTCATGGACGGGACCATTCAAGATTTGAAACGGCGTTCCCGGGGGGTCCGTCAGCACAGTATCGCCGTCTTCGGCACTGGTGACTGTGTATCTCGAGACTCGATTCAAGGGACCGAGTTGCAGCTAACGAAACAAGAGATTAGCAAACTGTTGTTAAGGTCTGCAGAGACAGTAGCATCGCACAAGAGTCTGGATTATGTTCCCCCGCCTGTCATTTGTGCGATAGGTCTCGCATGTCGGTTTCCTGGAGCGGAACATGTTGGAGAGTTTTGGGAGGTGATTTCTGAGGGGAAAAGTCAATGCCGCACGGTTCCCACAGACCGGATCGATTTCTCCAAGTCCAGTCGGCTCCCGAGTGGTATTGCTTCTTCTCGTGATGATATTCAGTCGCGGTTCTTTGGCAATTTTCTATCGCAGATCGATGAATTTGATCACCAATTCTTCAAAGTGGCCCCGAAGGAAGCCATCGCCATGGATCCTCAACAGCGACTCTTGTTGGAAACTGCCTATCAGGCCGTCCAGTCCGCTGGATTGGGAAACCCTAAAGATATCGATGGCAAAAATGTCGGTGTTTTCATTGGTATGATTGAATCCTCTGCCGTTCGTCACTCTTACTCTTCGTTCTAATAAAAAAAATAAAAAAAAATAGGAATTGGCAACAACGACTATATGGAGCACAATTGCTCCAACACTGCCACCGCATTTTCATTAACGGGGACGCTACGCGCCTTTTTGTGCGGAAAGATCAGCCATTGTTTCGGTTGGGCCGGACCGTCCGAAACCATAGACACGGCATGCTCGTCTTCTGGCGTGGCTATTAACCGAGCCTGTAGAGCCCTGGCTTCGGGAGAGTGTGATTATGCTCTGGTCGGTGGCGTCAATACCATTAGCAGCCCGAACACCTATATCGATCTTTCCGTGGCGGGATTCCTCAGTCCCACGGGGCCGTGCAAACCCTTCTCCGTGGATGTGGACGGCTATTGCCGAGGCGAAGGAGTCGGTTTAATCCTGCTCCAGCGCCTGGATGATGCCGTCCGGGATGGCAACGACGTTCACGTCGTTCTCCCCGGTTATGGTGTGAATCAAAGTGGAAGAGAGGGGGCCATCACCGCTCCCAATGCCAAGTCCCAAGAAGCCCTCTTTCGCACGGTGTTGGATGGTTCCCATGTGGATATCAATCGGATTCAATACGTGGAAGCCCATGGCACTGGAACCCAGCTAGGCGACAGAGTCGAATGCCAGAGCATTAAGCAAGTCTTTTATGACCGAGATTCCAACCAACCCCTCTATTTGGGCTCGGTCAAAGCCAACATTGGCCACACGGAGCCTGCGTCGGGCGCGGCGAGTCTCATCAAAGCCATCCTCATGATCCAAAATGGAGAGATCCCACCTCACATCAACTTCTCTGTGCTTAATGACAAACTCGGCCTGGATACGGCTCAATTCGACGTCACGACGTCCACGAAACCACTCTCGCCGGGTGCCTCGATTCTCGTAAATAATTACGGTGCCGCGGGGAGCAATGCCGCGTTCATTGTGTCCAGTCCTGAGAACTATCTAAGTGACAAGACGCCACTACGGAAACTCCCCATGTACCGCGCCTTCTATCCGGTGATCCTAAGCTCTCACAGTCACAGAGCTCTCCAAGCTCAGATGACTTCTCTGCGCCGATATCTCTCGGCGGGAAGCCCGACGATCACCCTGCAGAGAGTCGCCTACACCCTGGCCAAGAGGCTGGTGCGTCAACGATACTCCTGGACCACTTCCGTAGACAGCATCGCCAAGCTGTGCAGCGATCTGTCAAATGCTGCTGCTGCTTCTTCTGAGATCACCGACACATCGGAGGTCCCACTTCAAAAAATAGTTCTCGTCTTCGGAGGACAAAACTCCAAATTTGTTGGGCTGGTGCGCGAAATTTATGATCATCTGCCTGCGCTTCGCCGCCACCTTGACGCGTGTGATAAGCTGGTTTCAGAACTCCTCGGGCAAAGCATTTTTCCCGCGATCTTTCAGACGACGCCAATCGAGCAGATTGCTCTTCTGCAGTGTGCTTTGTTCTCCATGCAGTATGCCTCAGCCCGCATGTGGATCGACACTGGTGCTCGCGTGGATCGTCTGGTCGGGCACAGCTTTGGAGAAATCACGGCCTTCTGTGTCTCCGGTGCCCTCTCGTCGCGAGATGCATTGAGGTTCATCATCGGCCGTGCGGCATTGCTCGAACGCATCCCAGGCGATCATCGGGGTGCCATGCTGTCCATCCAGGGTACCATGGTAGACTACGAAGCATGTCAAGGGAAACTCCCGGAATCCTTGAGCGACCAAGTCGGAATCGGATGCTATAATGCTCCCAACCAATTTGTTCTTTCTGGGAGTCTTGAAGCAATCAAGGCCTTTGAGGCAGAACAATCGACTAGTCACATGAAGTGCAAACGACTAAATGTCACCCATGGATTTCATTCTCATGTTCTGGATCCCCTGCAGCCCGAATTGATCAAATTGGCCGAGTCTCTTTCGTTGCGACCAGCTCAGATCCCCCTAGAGCTGTGCACAGCTGAAGGATTGGAGAGACCGTCTCTCACCGATCTCGCCAACAACACCCGGAATCCGGTCTATTTCATCAATGCCATCGGCCGGATTGAGGCTCGGCTGGGCCCGTCGTGTACATGGATGGAGATGGGCCTGTATTCGGGGATGTCTTCACTGGTGCAAAAGTCATGCCAACAGCTACAACTCGATCAGCATCGTTTTGTCCCTGGAATGGACAAGAAATATGCGTTCTCTCCGACTCTCGCCGATCAAGTCTTGCAACTGTGGAGAAGCGGACACCATCTATCCTGGTGGTCACGCGGAGAAGGAGGAGAAGAGTTGAAAGACCTTCCTTTACCACCTTATGCGTTCGACCATACGAGCCATTGGCTGCCCTTGAACCTGGAGTCTCGGTCTTCAAGATCACGGATGGACAACCCCGATCGGCGAAAGCCCGGCCTTGTAAAGATCATTCAGGACGGAGATGAGAGGTCATCCAGCGATACATTCAAATTCATGGTGGATTGCTCCTCGCCCATATACCAGTCCATGCTTCAGGGCCATGTGGTGGTCCAGCAACCCCTGACCCCAGCGTCGATGTACCTCGAATGCATTGCGAGTGGATTGAATATGATCCAACAACAACAAGAAACGCGGCCACAGCCCTTCGCCCTTGAGTTCCGCGATGTGGAGATCACCGCGTCTCTGGGCAGCAGAGGAATCGAACAGGTCACTTTCACCCTGGATCGAACATCCAACCAATCGTGGGATATCTCCTTCCAAAGTTTATCCGACAATGCGACCGCCTGGACCAACCATATGCGGGGTTCTGTCAAGCTGGTCGAGGGAAGAGCGGGAGGAGGAGAATTAAGCCCCGAATTTGACGCCTATGCCCGATTGTGTAAGCCGCGCATGGAAAAAATGCGGCATGGTAGTGGTACTGGTACCGAAGTGCTGCGCCAAACCAAGGCCTACCAGCTGTTTTCTCGCGTGGTTAAGTACTCGAAACAACTCCAGGGCATCTCCGCGATCTATACTTCGGATCAAGAAGCATCTGCTGATATTACCCTGGGGATGAGCCGCGAATCGACCGTCATCCATCCGGCCGCAGTCGACAATTTCCTGCAGGTTGCCGGTCTCCTGATCAATACGCACCCCAGCTGCGACGACAAATTTGTGTATCTAGCCACGCAACTGTCCAAAGTGGGCCTCATTGGTCAGAATGGGGTAAGCAACAACGACTCTACGTCGTGGAAAGTCTATGCGACCATCTCAACCATGACTGCCCACCGCGCTGCGTGCGATGTGTTTGTTTTCGACGCCCATTCCGGAATGCTCATGGCGTATATCCTCAATGCACAATTTACGAAACTGGCCCTCACAACTCTTAGCCGTCTTCTTTCGGGGAGCGCATCTTCCCAACACAAGTCCCATAATGAGAGTTACATGAGCGTTCCCCATCCCCGTCAGACGGCGGGGAACTCGGGGTCAGCGTCAGAATCCGAGGTGGAAAGCGTGTTTAGTGACATGAACGCGTCATCCAGCGCCACAGAGACGCCATTCAGCAGGGTCCCCATCGAGGATCTGGTCAAAATCTTCGAGACATATGCGGCCGGAGAGCTGCCGTCCCGGGTCGCCCGTGATACAGCTATCGACAGCTTCGGCGTGGACTCGCTGTCGGCCATCGAGCTGTGTCGGGATATTGCGGATTCGACGCATGTCGAGCTCGAAATGACCGAGCTCTCTCAACATGAAACCCTGGGCTCTCTGCTGGACAGTATCAATTCCAGGCTTCAACCCCAGACATTGCCTAAACCACGGAAACAAGGACATCAAGCCTGCAGCAAAGAACCCCCACTGGATCTAGACATTGCCTACAGCCCTAAGCCCGTGCCCAGCAATAGGATTCGCATTGATGATCAAAATGATACAGCCGCAGCTGGGGTGATAACCCTCAATCCCATCGCCGTGACGAACAGCTATAAGGATCGCTTTTCTCATCATGCTCGCCTCCATCAGTTCGAGAGATATGGTGAACAGGTTCAATCCCTCCAAACGGACGCCACAGTCGCCTTGATCCTGGAAATGCTCGCCAGTTTGGGAATCGATTTGAATCAGTTGGCGGTCTCTCAACCGATCCCGGAGCTGGACAACAACATCATCTTACCCCGGCACGCTCAACTGATGCAACGACTGTGGACAATTCTCGAGGAGTATGGAATCATCATCCGGGATGATGATAGATCATCGTCTCTCTTCTACCGATCGTCAAAGCCCATTCAGTTGGAGTCTGCGAAATCACTGCTCGACCGACTGATTGCCGACTTCCCTCAACACGCGGAGGAGCATCAATTACTCTCCATCACGGGCCTGAAGCTAGCGGAGTGTTTGAGCGGAACAGCCGATCCCATCAAGCTCCTTTTTCACGACCCAGTGGCCGTGGATTTGATGGGTGCCGTGTATCGAAATGCGCCGATGTTCGCAACCATGACCTCGATGTTGCTAGATGTGATTGATCAGCTTTTTGCTTCGGCTTCTAGTGGGTCAGATTCCGATTCCGATCCCATCCGTATCCTGGAGATCGGAGCTGGTCTGGGTGGAACGACTGCTGGCGTCCTGGAACGACTTCAGACGTCCAGGCGGAAGGTCCAGTACACCTTCACTGATATCTCACCGACCTTCGTTGCCAAGGCGAGAAAACGCTTCAGCCATTATGACTTCCTCAGTTTCCGTGTCCTTGACATCGAGAAGGAGATTACGGATACTTCTCTGCTGGGTCATTTTGATTTCATCCTGGCCACGAACGTCATCCATGCCACCAAAGATCTATCCGCCGCTATGGCTCATATTCGGTCCCTACTGGTTGAGAACGGATCTGCCATTCTCTCCGAAATCATTCATGGTCCGGATTGGCTCGATCTGGTGTGGGGTCTGCTGGAAGGATGGTGGCGGTTCGAGGACGGTCGTTCCTACGCCCTGCAGTCCGTGGACGACTGGGCCCGGGTGTTCCGAGACGCGGGATTTGGGGCCTTCACCAGCTCAGGTGGTCATGGCAAGGAGTCCCAAATGCAACAATTGCTGGTGGGATCTGTCCAACCGAGCGCAGGCACGATCCAAACTGCGGCGTTGTCGGAGTCTGCGTCTGTGTCGTGCAGTATCTCCACGGTCGATATCGAAACCGTTTCGTACAAGCACGTAGACGGTCTCGATCTGATGGTCGATATTTATTGGCCGAAACAGAACACTTCAGAAAGTACTAAATCGATTGGTGAGTGTCACGCTCATTACAAATACCATTTTTGCGATTCTATGCTTCATGAACTAATTCCTTCATTTACCTCTGTACTAGCCTTAATGATCCATGGTGGTGGCCATATGATGCTCTCCAAGAAAGCCATCCGTCCAAACCAATGCAAATACCTCCTGGAACAAGGCTTTGTTCCCATGGCCATCAATTATCGACTTTGCCCGGAGACCACCCTCGGGGAGACGATGCAGGACGTGCTGGAAAGCCTCCGGTGGGCTCGATCGACTCTGCCCAATCTGGCTCATCGACGTGGTCTTCAAGTCGACGCATCTAACATCGTCGCCGTTGGCTGGTCTTCCGGGGGCCATCTGGCAATGTCTCTGGGGTGGACGGCAATCCAGGCCCAAGTGGCTCCGCCGTCCGCGGTGTTGGCATTCTATCCTCCAACCGACTACGAGTCCGGCCATTGGTGGAACTCGATTGATGACTCAACGAGAAATCTCGAGCCGACGATGAGTATGGACGAGATTATCGGGCAACTACGAAAGCCGCGAAAGCCGCTGCAGGAGTATCACGTTGCCGCTCGGGACATGAAGCATGCCGAAGAGGGCTGGGTGTCGCTGGGTGATCCGCGGTCGGAGCTAGTTCTACACTCAGTGCGCGATGGATTGACCATTCCGCTCCTTCTCCGCGGTCTCGATGGAGATCCGAACAGCAACGCGCTATCGTCTATGCCATCCAAAGACGAGCTGGCGGCGATTTCTCCTCTCCATCATGTGCGAGCCGGCACCTACCAGATCCCGACCTACCTCATCCACGGCACTGGCGACAAGCTCGTCCCGGTCGAAATGTCCGTGGCGCTGCATGAGATGTCGAAGCAGCAAGGCATCGACACGGGGCTGACGCTGGTGCCAGAGACGTCGCATACGTTTGATATGTTCTTGAGGCCAGGCGATCGGCGTTGGAACGAGTATATCCAACCGGGAATGGATTTCCTGGTGCGGAGTGTCGAGAAGCGTAGTAATAATAGGTCCTGATCTTTTGGTTAGGCACATCCAGATTGAGATTGAACGTAATGGTTTAGTTCGTCCAATAGATTAATCGATTGGAATCCCGGCTTTGTGTCCGATGAAAAAGTAGCCTGCGAAGAATAGGCATCCCAACATATCCTAAGATATATCTGTTTTCCTAGCGATATACTGAGATCATCAATCGGGAACCCGTAGGGAAGTTGATGCAGTCAGTCATCGACTGGAATAGGGGCTCCAAACGGTGAAAACAGTTGACTAGCCCCACGTTTTCTGACAAAGGTGCCTGTTGAGAAGCATGACTTGGTTTCCATCTTTGTGTTTATTTAGTACACTTTAGGTTCTTCATCTAGAACGTGATTTATTCAATACAGAAGGAAAAGAACAGAAAAAAGAATGAAAAAAAAGATAATAATAATGAAGAAGCACGGTAATTCTCAGTCTCATCTCTCATCTCAGTAATCTTCTCGAAAACAAAGCAACTCGTCTCTCAATGTCAATTTGGCACCACAGCTGCTAAAACGCCACCAATTGCTTCTCCACCAGCCCAGTATATTAACCATACTCCATTTAACGGGAGCTGGTAACGGTGGGAAGGTTTCCCACTTCCCGCCCTCGAACTTGGTGTCGAGATTATACCATAGAATGGGGAGGACGTCCGTGGTAGAATATCGTTGGAGCGCATACTGTGTAGTATGATCGCCCAGCGTCTTCATATCGATTTTATACTTTTGCAGCGCAAGCAGCTTCAACGGTTCACTGGCCAGATGGCTATGGAATGCGTCCGCAAAAGAATCAAAGATTTTGACCAACTCCGCGCCTTTGTATTTCGATGGCGTGGCGATACAAGTCTCGGCGTATGTGTTCATTTCTTCGAGACCGTCGTGAAAAGCAGCTTTTGTACCCCATGTGTTTGTTTAGTTGAGTGATCGAGAAAGGCTGGTGTGACAATTTGCGAACGTACCATGCTCTTTGGTATCCTCGTCCATGATCCCTTTGATCCCTGTATCCTCTTCGATTTTGGGGAACAACACCATCTCTTCGCTGTCATGATGGCCAACCACAAACAAGTACCATGCGTGACAGTACCGCAGGAAGTCCGGGATATCTGCGGGCTTCAGTTTCGGCGCTTGGAGGTACATGCTGTTGTAACCGCGAATAATGATATTGTGCACGAGCGCCATGTGGGAAGCAAACTCGACAAATGGGTCATCACCCTCCTATTGCAACCGTTCGCAATCACGGGTGAGCACAGCACAGCCATCAACATCATTGGACGCCTTGCTTACTTTGCCCGTCCCACCAGGTGTGGGGAGCAGACTCATTGGACCACTGGTCTTCGATGTCATGTTGGATGCTCTGTTCGTAGGGAGAGCCAATACGGAGCCAATAAGGAGACCTGCGAAAATGATGACAAGAATCGTGATGATGATGGGGATCCGTATGAAGTGGTTAGTTAAATAAATAAGCACAGGAAAATGAGGCGACGGTGGCACCACTCAGGCAACCAACGGCTGAGCTCCATGCGAGCTGCAGGGGGGTCGCCAGCAATTCAGCTGGCAAGAAACCCCTGTATCGACCGGTTGTTTCTTTGTCTAGTTGCCGATTGTGACGTCCAGCTGCTTATGCCCCCACCACCACTAGCTCACGCCCCTCGTTCCGCGCTTATCCATACCCTTATCAGGGGTTTGGTTGTATTGTCATCGATCCTTCCGTACGGGAATACACAGTACCACGTTTTTCAACCCTGTAATTTTAGCCTCATGGAGTTGTCGCAAAAGGTGCTCGTGGTGACGAAGGATCAGCCACACATTGTTCCATATACCACTGCACCCATTCGCCCCTGCTATACCCACCGATCGCCTAGACCGCGTCGCACCGTGCCTGGTGCTAGCGAGAGCGTTGCAGATACATTATCGGGTGGATGGCGCAGAGAGTACCCCTCATTACATTGCGGCCGAGCACGTGGTTAGTGGCGTTTAGCAGTGCGCGTTGGCTTAAGGAATGCTATCATTCCTTGCTCTGATTGGGTTATGTTCTGATCTGCACTTACTCCATAAAAACAGTATTGCTGAATAGTAAAAGTAGAGTTTCCGCCCCTAACGCTAGTCTCTGACAAAAGGTAAAAGAGTGCACGGACGGTCTCTCTAAACTTTGAAATCGATAAGCGTGGAGGATGCGCTAGTCGTGGGATGCAATTAACTATTGAATTCGTGATGGAACTAGATCAAGAACAAGGAGGAAAAGGGTCCAATCATCAAGAGATACTCTGCACACCGACTGTTTGGAACTAACTAACTGACTGACTGACTGATAGGCATTCTATGGGAGTTCACACTCAATCAAGGCTTCCGTTCCCTTCTCCGCCCGGAAAATTGCCGAGATCTTCAGGCCCGCGGATTCAACCAGCTGGTGCCACTGGGGCACCGTGCGCTCTTGCGCTGCGTGCACCATCATCATGATCACATCCATGGCCGTATCCTGCCAGTCCGCATTGACATCGGGAATCAAGACATCATGGATCAGAATCTTGCTGTAGCCGGGCTTCAACGCCTTGGCCAGATTCACAAGAATCTCTCTCGATTTCTCTTCCGGCCAGTTATGGATAATGGAATGCAGGTAGTAGGCCCGGGCTCCTACAAGCATAGGTTAGAACAATCGGTAGGGTATCGAACGGGGTTTCAAAGAGATGGTTACCTTTCACCGGCTGCTCAGTGAAAAAGTCATGGGCAAGCGGCTCAATCTTCGGATCGAGGGACGTTCGAGCCTTTTCGATGACTTCGCTTCGATCTTGCAGCACAAACTTCGCATCCACGGTCGGATATTTACGAACGAATTCCACCAGATCATGGCCCGTACTGCCCCCGATATCCACGATCAGAGGCGCATCAGGATTCCGACCGGCAATCAATCGTTCTTCGACGGGATAGAAACCGGGATCCATCCAACTGGCTCGTCCCTTGCGGTAGACGGACATGTTGTTCATGAACCGCTGCGTGTACCCCGGATTGGCTGCCAGATAATCGAAGAAACGCAGATCGGTATTGTATCCGAGCTGCGTGCCACAATTCAGGTTATTATCCGGGGCCCGACGGCCATTCTTTTGGACCCAGTCTGGGAGTTTCAACACCGACAGATTGACACATTCGGCCCTATTTTGAGTCAGCAATCTCTCTCTCTCTCTCTCTCTATTTTGTATCTTTTTGGGAGTCGACTGACAAGGACGGAAATCCATCAGCATATTTCTGAATAGTCATGACCTTGGCAAAGCTCGTCGCTTGATACGTGTCGGGTCCGGTCTCGGTAATCACACCCATCGCACCAAGGTGTTTCAAGATCCGGCCTGTTGAAGTCTTAGATATATATATCAATTGGACAGATGGAGAAGACGGTGGAGTACTGACTGAGAAAATTCAGTTCCGCACCCGTCGCGGTGGCCAGTGTCTTGACGGTCTTGGGCTCACCACCCTCGCACAGGGCCTTGAACAGCCCAATGTTGATACCGGTCTCAATGGCGGCATAAACGGTGGTCTAGAATGGCAAATCGTCAATCATCAACCTTAAGAGAGAGCGAGGAGAGGGTGTTCTACTTGAGACCAGAGGTATCGACACATCGCCTCTCGAGGAGTTTCGAGGGCGTGAATCAACGAGCGAGCAGACTCGATCAGCTGACGACGATTTGGTCCGTCATCTTCCGCTAATGTTTTACCTTGGGAAGCTATCTTGTTCAAGATCGCAGGAACATCATTGATCGCACTCGGCTTGGTGGCGATGCTCTCGTCCACAGAGACCGTTCCGTTTTGGGCAGCTTCATTTTGACTCGCCATTTTTAGTCTTTTCTTATTCTAAAATATAAGATTAAAAAATCTCCAATGCGGGGGTGTATTCAAGGAGAAATAATTCACATGAGAGTGAAAGGAAAGTAAAAGGAGCACGAGCACCAGGGGGGCGATTTCTCCAAGACCGTATATATACATCCTAAGTGGATCGATACAATCGCATTTGCCACGATGGGAAGGGGCGCGGTTGACAATCAATTTCCGAAAATTGAGTGAAATGAACTGAGATCAACAACCCCCCCTCACTAGAATCCCAAGGAGCTCCAGCGTGCTACATCGGCCAGCGCTAAGTGGCATCGGCAACTTTGACTTCTCCTTCTGGGTCTGCAGGATTCTTAGTACATCTTCTGCTCCGCCAAGATGGTATCGACGTCATGGAGACCGTTCATGGGGGCCGAAAGTCCATCAGCCAATCTTCCTGTGAGCAAGAAATCCTTCCACCCGGCAATCTTGCAACATTATAATGGGGGCCAGTGAGGATCATATGGTTGTGTGGGGGGCCTTGACAGATAATCCTTCCCAAGTTCCAAGTTCCAAACTCCGTCTTTGATCGATAATTCTGGAGGCAGGGTACCTAGATTTAACAACCCGGGCCTTCCTATCACCCAATTCCATTCCGCCACAGTTTTCTCATCCCTACCTATCTTCCCTTGGTTGAGCCATGGAGGGAACCACAGGCCCTACGCTGACCCACGGCGCCGCCCCGACATACTCGGCGGTATGGGTAGTCATGGCCATCTCGAGCGTCATCTTTAACTTGCGTATTTTTTCAAGGACGGTCTTAACGTCTGACATTGGATGGGAAGATTTAGTGATGGCCATCGGATGGGTATGCACATTATTTCTTTGTCTGTCGCTCGAAGATGGGAAACATTGCCGACATCTTGGAAAAAGTCTCGATTTCAAACTAACTTCTCTGGCTTTAGGTGGTGACTCTGGCTGCTACGATTGTGTACACTTGTTCAGTCCATGCCAGTGTCGTAGCCTCCGAAAGTGTAGAAGCCTTGGCCGAGCATCTGCCCGTTGCGCTCAAGTTGGATCTCATCGCCAGCGCCCTTGCGATCATCGCCCTCATGATCCCAAAGATTTCCATTGCCCTCCTGCTCAATCGCATCCTCAACCCCAACCGACCGATGAAGATCTTCATTCTGTCGACGTCCATTGTGGCCTTGGTGATGGGGGTCATCGCCGTGATCATCGAGTTTGTGCAGTGTGACCCCGTCCCCGGCCAATGGGACCCCGAACGATACCATCCTACTTGTTGGAGTGCGAACATCCAGATGGATTATTCCTACGTCGTTGGTTGTAAGTCGTCCCCTAAGTCTCCTCGCTGCTTGCTTTTGTCTCTAAAAAAGCGACACGAAATTAACTTGATACCAGCATGGTCGGCCGCGCTGGACTTTCTCTATGCGGCCTATCCCGCCTCGGTCATCTTGAAACTGAATTTGCCCACATCGCGGAAGATTGAAATTACCATCTTGATGGGGCTGGGCATCGTGTCCGGATCGGTGGCCATCTACAAGACCAGTCTCTTTCACCTCTTCATGCTCCGCAAAAACATCCCGCAAGAAGCGCTCTATGTGATGAGCCAGCTGAGCATGTGGACGATTATCGAAACCAACATCACTATCATTGCCGCCTGCATCCCGCTGACCTCACCGGTCTGGCGAATTGTCAAGCGGCATGCAGCTATCTACCTGAACAAGATGGGGTTCGAGATTCGCTCCACCACCACCGGCAGCGGCTCGCGTCGTGCTGGTCAAGGTTACCGCGAGTTTTCTAGGGGAACCGATAAGAAAATGACATCTTGCAGCGCCAATGGAATGCACAGCCAAGATCATAGCCAATTAAGCGAAGACCGCAGTCGCATCTACATACAACATGATTTCGAGGTTGATCAAACCGGTGCAGTCCATGATTCGGACACCATTCCGCTTTCCCATTTACGAGACTTGCCTTGACCTTTTGAATTCTCAAATATACACCCCGTTCGTCTTTCTATGTCGTTATGTCTTTTTTGTCCTGTTGATTTTCTTGATGGCGCTGCAGTACCATTACATATGTAATAACCTAACTACTTCAATCATATATTATCCTCATACTTTAATGACGCTCCCAAGGAAAGTATAAAAGCAAAACTCGATAGGAAATTCCAAAATGGAACCCCCGCAGACCGCCGTTTTGGCTCCTTCATGCAAAACACATCAGCATCTTTGAAGCAAAGGAAGTAGTTGTATATTATGATGATAAGATTAGCTGATTCTAAATATTTTAACAAAATCTTATCAACTTATATGGCTGTTGAGTTATGACTTGTCGAAGTTGGCGTGCATCTTGAATCAATATATAAACTGACCGTTTTCTACAGAAGCCTAGTTATATCGCCCTTCGACCCTTTCGAAGCTTTCTAATAGCCTATAGACTTAAGATGCTTAGCTATCGTTAATGTGCTATAGCGCTGCCTCTTACTCTTATCCTTAGATACCAAACTAGATAGATGCTTAAGAACCGCACTATAGCGCTTACACATAACCTTTAAAGCGCCATCTATAATATTGTTAGGAGTAGTTCTCTATTAGGGAATAAGCCAAATTGTATTAATTAATAGAGTATCCTATATATAAGAAGGATTCGTTAAAGAGAAAAGGAATAAACAAGGGGGAAAACATAGTAGAACGGAAAGGCGGTTAACGTATAAAGCTTTATAAAGCTTTAGCTAAGTATAACTATAATAGGACTTCGTACGAAGGTCCTATAATATTAGCCCCCTCTAAAGGTAAGTATAAGTAGTAATAATATTATTAACGATATAAGCTAACGATATAAGTATTAGAGGGTATAAAAGGCCTAAGCCTCTAATTTTTAACTCTCCTTCTTTAACTACCTAACTTCTTAAGTAGTCCCCTTCCTTATTAGAAGGCCTATCTAATAGGGGGTAGTAGGATAAGGCTAGGTCTAGTAGATTAGGGTTTCCTTAAGTATGGGAGCGCTGACCCACGCCCTAGTAGACTTTCTACCTACGTCCTAGTAGGCATTTTGTTATCCTACCATACTTAAATTTAGTAAAGAAATAATATATTAATACTTCTATTTTATTCTGAAATTTTAGATAATAATTCTACTATTAAAAGGTAGTTATAGGGATTTAAAATCAGCTTAATTTTTTAATAGGGTACGACTAATAGGTTATATAATACTTTACTAACTATTAATCATATATATCCTAGTTATAGGTTTAAGCTAAAAACTTAGGGGTAGCGTTTAGGGGCTTTTAGGAATAAACTATAGGATTTATAACGCTATCTAGTTCGTTTTTAATATATATTATTTAGAGTATTCGCTAGAATATCCTTCTACTAGTATATATATATATATATATATATATCTATATTAGATCTATAATACTATAGTAGAGTCTATTAATACCTATAGGCTTTTCTAGGCTAACTATTAGTTTAGAGTCGCTATTTACTAGCGCTATAAGTATACTATATAGCGTATAGAGATTATTCGCTATTTAACTAACCTAAAGGGTATATATATGATTCCCTATTATACTATATAATAGGTATATTCATAGATTATAGAGATATAGCTAGAAATTAGCGATAAGCCTATAGATCTACCCTAGTCTATTTAGGGGCTAATTATAAGCCTTATAGTCTATAATAATAGGATCTTATATACATTTTATAGATATATATACTATACGATAGAGAGTATCTATAAGTATTAGCGTACTAAGTATAGGTTTTTGCTATATAACTATAGCTAAAAGCCCTAGCCTACTAAAGTAATAATTAGTTAAGAAGCGTGAGATTAGGCGATATAATAAGTAATATACTAATAGCTTTTTTACTATAGGCTTAGATCCTATTATATCTACGTCTATAAGCTAGGCCCTAATTATAAGCTAACGTAGCTACTACTATAGGCTAAACTAGTTAATAAGCTCCTATAGTAGCTTAAATAGATATATATAGAGTCATAGGCGAGTAATAAGTATACTATCTAGGTAGGCTCTATCGATAAGACGAACCCCTAGCTCTAATAGACCTAGTAGGCTATATATTTATAAGGTATATTATACGCCTTTACTTAGAACTAGGGTTCTAGCTAACGCTTAGAACCCTAGTTCTAAATACCTTAATTAATAAGTAGATAGACTAACTATAGGTAGGTCTTTTAATATATAATCTTTATTAATCTATTAAGTTACTAAATAAAGATATATAGGGCTAGGAAGGGGCGATATATACTATATAGGAAGCTATAGATAGAGTAGTACGAATTAGCTAGCGGATTACTAAGTAGATAGGTTATCTAATCTAGATTAAGGATATATATATAGAGAGAGACTAGAGCCTATACTAGCCCTTATAGGCATATATAGACAAAGAGTAGATTAAGTACTATATTAAGCTATAGTAGTAGGTCCTTATATTTTTTAGTTATACCTAGGTTAACTATAAGTAGTAGAGCCCCCTATATCGATTTATACACTAGTAGTAATAGGCCTAATAGGTATTATAGTGATATACATAGGATATATAAGGGAGCCCTAATCCTATAGAGGTTAAGACTAAGGCCTAGCCTACGAATAGTAGATACTAGATAAGTCTAATCTAGGTCGCCTATATAGATTTCTATATTAAACTCTTAAATTAGTATATTAGGGCTAAGGAGTATAAGTATATACTAGTCTACGCCTTAGCTATACTTAGTTAAGGCTATAATCGATGTTAGGGTGTTAGGTGTTAGGTGTTAGGTGTTAGGGTGTTAGGGTGTTAGGGTGTTAGGGTGTTAGGGTGTTAGGGTGTTAGGTGTG